>NC_138792.1:19590701-20790701 GCF_965178545.1 Coloeus monedula | reverse complement strand
GCACTGCCATGGCAAATATCTGTGCTGGTTACCACATTCAGATGTTTATCCCACACACAGTGACAGGCAATAGCGGTAACTTACACCACAGGTCTGGCACCCTGGGCCAAATCCTGGATCGTTCCATAAATTTCAGCTCAACATCATGAGTCACTAATGCTACCGTTCTCCCTTTACTTTTTTTTTTCCATAAAACTTTGTTTTTCCATCAAATGGGAACAAATACACCCAATACCACGAATTTTGCTAGATGGAGTCCAGATGACAAGTTCTCAGAAAATGCTGTCAGCTGCTGAGATTCAGATTCAAGAGACATCATCCAATGTTAAACATAAACAACAGGGGAAACGAAATGTCTGGCAGATCTTGAAGCAACACAAGATGCCCACGCTCCACAACAAACCCGTTTCACACCACAGGAAAGGTCACCACTTCAATCCACTTCTGGGTGGAATGTACACAAACGTCATTCTTCTTCACATCTGTAATTAAACAGCCTCTTGTTTTGCTATCAAGCCCATGTTTATTTTCCTATTTGCTAACATGGTGGATGGTAATATGACACTGAAGGGATACAGGCTGCTACAGGCGGGCTTTCCGCTTCTTTCTAATGATTTGCCTGCAGAGAGCTGGATGCAAAGGGTGGTTGTGCTGCTTGGATCCAGCACTGATTTCCTTTCTGGATGTGCAGCATCTTTGCACACTGAAATAATAATAACAGAGAAGACAGTGAAAGCAAACAAAAACAAATGGCAGAGATCCCTAAATGTGTTAACTCATTGCAAGAAGTTGCTGAGGTTTCTGCTGGGCTCCTACAAGGGAGAAGACAGCAAGTAAACTGGGAGGTTGAGGCTAAATCTGTACTTCTGCTATGAAAAATCTGGCTTTCAATACTGGTAATGCACTGGATCACTTGGAAGAAATCTTTGTTGTCTCTGTGGCCACTAAGGAGCATCTGAAATAATGCTGGATAATCTCTCGTTGGGGCCTTCCCTTCCCCACAAAGTGTTCTTGGGTACCAGCACAGCTCCCGCCCCACCACATGGCACCCAGGAGGATAAACCCCACACAAGCAAGGATGGTTTTTTTCCCTCTCTAAGCCTTTTGTGCTGCAGTGCTGGCATATGGTTCACGGGGAGCCTCACCAGGACACAACGGCTTTGGAGGCAATGGCGTTATGCATGAGGAAGAACTATGGGATGCGTCACTTTGCAGCCCCGAGGTACAGCTGTGTACTTCACACCCTAGCACGCTCTCAGCAAAACACCACCAAGATGGTTATTTTCAAAAGGATACAATGTTTGAAAAAATAAACTGTATTTGATTAATGCTCAGTGCTTTTCTGGGCTTTTTTTTTGGGAAGGCAGTAAATTTGCTGACTGTATAAACATGCCACAGTGCTTCATCTTCCTACGCCAAAATTTCAGTTACCTTATCTCCAGGGAATGCCCTTAGTAACATTTTGACAAGTTTGTTTAGGGGGTTGGTTGTGGGTTTGGGTTGCTATTTTCCCCCACTTTTACTTCTTAGGGAGGTCTCCCATGAGCAAGACACAGGCTGGAGCTGGACAAAATCCACTCTTTCTCTTCATATGGGGACCTTCACCATGTCTCTAAGAGAAAACCCAAATTCCCACACTAAGGACCAGCAAGCATCCTCCAATGTCATAGTTTCACCCCATTCCTCAGAGGAAGCACGTTGGGCAGCCGATGATCAGGCTGGCGTTTGCCCGGAGGCAAAGAACGCGGGAGGGGCTTCTGGTGTGAGTTCCAACAGGTTTACTTGCAGGAGGAACCAGGGACCAGCAAAAGCCCCGAGGAGATGCGGGCTAGCCCCCTTTATGGGGGGGTGGAGTAAGGCAGGGAAAGAGAAAACAACCAGTGGGGTACAAGCAGAGGGGAGGATACAATTTTTCAGAACAAATGGGGAAAACAGGGAGGCAGGAGTCATAACAGGAAACCAATTAATAACTAAAAAAGGGAGAACTTTCTGGAACAGGGGGAGGTAATTTAGGATTGGGAGCCACCCAGGGGGAGGTAACCTAGACCTCAGTGATCTCTTCTGGTGACTGACATTTGATGGTTTCAGCCCGAGAGCAGGCTGAGCCACCCCAACACCCTAGTACCTGCATACCTAACTCCTTGCTAAGGGAACAAATAATATACTGGGAGGATTTGTGATTTTACTGGTGCTCAGCTGAGTCACCCCCAGCTATGGGGCTCAAACTGAAAAATCCCTGGGTTTCTGGGAACAGACATCTGCTTCTAGGAGGTGTGATGTGTGATGTGTGATCTGGTAAAGCTTTAGCGGCACTTGTCGATTATTAAGCTCTAGTGCTGCTGGAAAGGTCAAGGAAAATCCCACCAAGGGATCCCAGTGTTCGGGAACCAAAGGATATTTCTGGGCTGCTTTAGCTTAGGTGAGCTGGAGAGCCTGCAGGTCATGACTCGTCCAGTGGACTTGGCCATGGCCAGTCCCACCACTGAGCTATGTGCTCCAACATGGGAAGGAGGTGTCTCAGCAGCACACCTGGCTGTTTGGAACATTTTGAGTCTTCGTGTGGTTTCATATGTTTTACTTTAGAGACTTATGCAACACCCCATATATGGTCCCTGCTGCAACCTGCTCGTCTCTCTGCTCCCTTGGTGCCTCTTGCCCACCACCACTGCCTCCCATCCATCTCAACATGGACCAGCAGCTGCCAACAAAGCAGAGCAGGAGGAAGTATAAGACAGTCACCTCCTCCCTCCCAGCACAGCAGTCCCCAGCATGCCACCCCACCAGGATCCTGAGCTGTGCACCAACCGAGCACCCTCCAAGGCTGGGGAGCAGCTGGAAACTGCCCTTTTGGTTGGTGGCATCTCCCTTGCTGTGCCCATAGCTCAGCATGCACTGGTTTTGACTCAAAAGCAAATCAAAATACCTGATAGCACAGGATTACATGTGTCCCCCTTCTGCAGACCCACAGGAACATCCCCATGTCCAGCTGCCAGGTTTGCAGGCATGGCTGGTGCTCTCTGCATCCTCCATGCAAGGGGCATTTGGTTTCATTTGGAAGCCCCAGTGAATCCAGTCCTGGAACCCTGTTAGGCCCATGCTCCAGAAAGCTTGAGGGCAAAGCTCATGGAGATGAATGAAGAATTCTGAAAAGCTCCCTGAAAAACAAAACCGAGACACTCTAGGTTTTACTTCCCCAAACAGCATGAGCCATAAGCACCAGCTGTTTCTAGCAGCTGTTCAGTGAGTTAGATTTTACCATTCCAGCACTAAACTATCAGTCAATTGATTAATGAACTGGAACTTCCCATCCAACAATAATATTTTGGCTTTAAATTATAATTTGATGTGTGGTTAGTGCAGAAACACATTACACATGCTAAGCACATGTTTGCATCTCATCATCACCCTCAGACACAGGGAAAGGTGTCAGCTTCATCACCTTTTTGAGGTGGCTTGCAAACCCCTCCAGGGAGTGCAGTGCCTTTACATGAGGGGTGATGCTGCTCATTCCTGCCCACATGTGGGATGTGCATGGGGCCAGCAGGCTCCTGCCATCCCACTGCTGCCAGTGGAGCTTAAAGGAGCTGCAGAACTGGCCAGGAAGCATTAAGGTTAACTGGCAGGAGTGAGGGCTCAACCACCTGAGATGGGAAACATTCCCAAGGTTGCCAGGCCTTTATTTGGTGCCAACACAAGGTGCCAAGCTCACGAGGCACCACTGGGACACGGTGCTGGCAGCTGCACCAAGGAGTCCACGACTCTGCACAGGGAGACTCAGGGACTGGAATCAGCGACAGCTCAGAACTGGCCCTGGGTTTTATCACAGAGCTAAAAATTATCTGAAAAGGAGTTTTTCCACTGTTTGTTTTTTTTTTCCCAGAAGCACCTTCATACCATAAACTCCTCTATTCAGCTAAAACCCCAGGTATTTACTCTGGTGACACACTTTGCTGGCCAGAAGTGGCCACCACTGGTGCTGAAGTCACATCACTGTTATCATAGTACTGTGTGCACAGCTGAGCTGCAGCCCTGGCACCTGCCAGCAGCCTAAGTCCCCCTCCTCCTTGAACTCATATAAACATATTATAATATATATTATATGTATACTCATTAATAATATATAATAATATCAATAATGATAAAACTTGAAATAATCTCAACTGTGTATTAGCAGTTAAACCTGCATGCCCTGGGACAAGGTTTGGAGTTCCAGGTACACACGCAGAGGGGAGGTGACAGCGCCCACCTCCTGATGGAGGGGCCCTGTCCCATGGCAAGGCAGTAGACAGAGTTGGTGAAGAGAAACAAACAGGGAAAAATTATTCCTTATTTCTCATGACCTGGAAATGAAACACTGCCCAAAACTGAACACCGTCTTTATTCCACCTCAGTGGCCAGGGCATTCCTTGCAAAGCCCCCTGTTAAAACATGTGCACCAACCCAATGCAGGGGAAAATTCAATAGCTGCTTTTTCAAGTTATAATCCATTATTTGATAAACTTGGCAGGTAGTGGGCTCAAAGCCTGTTTTTTTGTGATCTCTGATCATAACAAAGTCTCCAGCAAGCATAGCTTTGCTAAACAGCAAAGGGAAACCAGGCTCAGTGTGCCTCAGAGGGGTCTTCTGCTGAGACACATCGGCATCACACTGTGGTGATGCAAATGGGAGAACCCATCAGGCTTTGTGAGACACAGCAAGGCACAGCCCACACCAGCTCCTCAGAGAGAAAACACACTGGACTTGTACCGAAAAACTGCAGCCACCCTCCCATCCTGCTGCTTATCTAAGGAAGCAGCAGCACACAGAATATTTCTCACATAATATTAGAGGAGATGATGTCCCTGCACTGGTACCAGGGATACCTGGTGAGACAGAGGCAGCACATCATCTCTGAAAAAACCCAGCAGCCCATTTCCACTCCCAGTGCTCCTGGGGGATGAAAGGAACATGATCAGAAGGGAAGAAGCGATGGAAATTCAAGTGGCACTAATAAAATATTCCCTTTGGTGGAGCAGAGGCTCATGGGCTCAGCCAGCTGCAGCATGCAGAGATGGGACGATGCGAAGAGCTGGGCCAGAACAAGAGCAGAGCAGCAGGAAGGTGAAGAAATGCCTCTGGCAGCACCACCATTGGCTCTCTGTTGCATCACTCCATGCACCAGGACACCTTTGACCCACGGGTCAAAGCGCAGTCCCAAGAGACAGAGAGGACAGCAGTTTGGTTTGTGAACATGTAAAATATAAAATACAAAAACATGTAAAATACAAAAACACATCACACTGCATGGATGCAAAAAATCAGCCCTTACAGGAATACTGCATGTCACCAGCTCTGCCCAAACACCCCCAGCACTCAACCTGGTGCGGATAGGACATGAGGATTCTGAAACCCCGGTCTCCAACAATTAACCATCAGGTCAGGCCATGGGTTAGCCCAGATCTGTTCCTTTGCATCAGGAGCAGTGAACTGTGAGTTAACGTCTCCCTGCTGAGGAGCGGGGCAACAATCATCTCTCCTTCTGCCACAAACCCAAAGCACTTCACACCATTCCAAGGCTTCAAATCAGAGTCAGACAGATCAGCCCCACCATTGAAACTGGGTAAAGTTTCCATTCTCCAAACCATCTGGCTACATGGTTTGGAACTATCTATTTTCTCCTAAACATAAAGCTGCCGTAAAAGAGGCCTAATGCACACAAATATTTGAAGCATGCACATGCGAGTGAGGGGGTGTATGCAGACGTACATGCACACGCTGCAGCTTAGGATACTGTGGATATAATCACTCTAGTAAACGCAGATCTGAAACAGAAATATGCAATATCTTGGCCAGAAACCAAACCAAACCCAGCCTATCCATTTAGTCAGACCAAGCCAAGTCTTTCCCTGGTGGCCCTGAGATGGGCAGAGTTGGTGTTCCCAGGCTGCCCACTCCAGTACAACACAGGCTATTGTCTCACACACATGGGAGGCTATTTCCAGGGCACCACTTATAGAGCAACCAATCTTTATTTTAGAATACCTTACGTAAAGGAACATGCAAAGAAACACATGAGTAAGAGTCTCATCTGCCTGAGGCTCCTGTAAATTCTTTTCTTTTCCCCTTTTGTAGCACAACACGTTGGACAGCCATTATTCACCCTGCAAAGCACAGCATGTACATCCCTGCTGTCTGTGCTTTGGCTGGAGCTGTGTTTGCAGGTTTCCCGTGGGAAAGGAGGTGCTTCACTTCTGAAGAATGAAACCAGGCTGTTGCATGTGCCACAAGGATGCTGGTGGGGATCAGCCACCTGCACTGAAGAGCTTCAGGACCTGGCTGGGAGGTGAGCAGCAAAATCACCTGCAACTTGTCATGATGCAAGTGGGCTTTGTGCCCAGGGGAGCACATCTCCACCACAATCCCAGTGCATGACAACTTCTCATCCACAGCATTTTTCCTCCTGCTGTGTGTCTGATCTTCTCCATCCTCTGTCTTCACATGATCTGTTATGTCCTGACCAAATTCCCAGGGGTGGGACTCGAATTTGGAGTAAGTACAAAAACCACTTGAACTACAGAAAAAATCTGTATTAAGTCAACTAGGATCAGGGGTATGATATTTGCTCAGAGTATTTCATAAGCCATAGGTGTTCCATACCCCATGTATGTTTGAACAACTTGAAATACAGTCTTCACCTTAACTGCGTCTCCAAAAACTGTGAGGAACACAATTTAATATGAATCTGCTTATATTAAACAGGATTATCTTTAAAAAGCCCTGTTAGATATTTACTAGTTTGCCATGAACCAGCACTTTTTTAGTTTGGGGTTTTTTTCTGTGAAGAGTCTTGAAAAACTGACTGAAGTAATTTGTCCTGTTTTTGGAAATGTGCATATTTCAGAATAGGTTCCAAATATCTTCCTCACTAAAAAAATGCATGGAGAAACACGGAGTGATGCCACCAGCACTGCTCATGGCTGGTGGCCCAACAGCAACAGGAGGACCAGAGCGATGGCAGCAGCAGGACTGGGGTGGGTGGCCGCACTCCCAGGATCACTGCTGGGGACTGCAGCACTGTCTTTGTTTTGCTGATTCAGAAGCTGCTTATTTGCAGAGATGTCATCCATATCCAGGTCGTACACCAGCTCTGAAAGCAGAAGGAGAGAGGTGGTCAGTGGTGTGCGTCAACACTCTGACATACAGCACATCCAGCCTCCCCAAAAGCTGGGGTCCTGGGGGCAGCCCATGCCACAGCTGAGGGCAGCTGGGTCTGGGTGCAGTCAAAGGCATCATAGGGCTTGATGGGCCAGAAGATCTTACCAAACATCTTGTCAGTCCTGCACTCACCCATCTCAGTACCCTACACCAAACCTTATGCTTGGAGAGACCAAAAAATCACAACTGTGCTCCAGTTAGAAAACAAAAGATATAAGGCATGTGCCTTACTGGAGGGCTACTCCCAAAGAAAGCCAGTGGAGCTTTGGAGGGGGTGTTTCACAATGCAAATTGTGTCTGCTCCCCTGGCACAACAAGGATGTGTGCAGGAGTGAGGAAATCCTGGTGAGCACTATCACTTCCTCAAACCCAGTCAGCAGAAGGCCTTGCTCACCAAAACCTCCTGGCTATCGGACCTGAGGAGCTCTGCATTCCTGCAATCTTATGTAAGAGTGCGCAAAATATGCTCCTTACAGCACTGAGAACACATCCCATCCCTGGTCCACCTCATCAAAGGAAGGAATGTGAATGGATCATGCACCCTGGGCATGCTGGTGCTGCAACATGGAGACTTTGAGATGAAGCACATGTGGGTTTCAATCCAAGAAAACATCCAGTATAAAAGTTTTGATTCCTCCTGGCAAAGGAGCATGACATTAGCAGAGGGAAAAGCTTGTGGCAACCCATCACTGGCTGCAAGGGACCTGCTGAGCAGTTAACTCACAGTCACCCTTGTCTTGCTGGGACAATATAGAAGAATAAAGAAGTCCAAATAGACAATGTGGAAAGACAAAACACCAGCAATTCTCCGGCCAAGAACAAAGAGGAAAAGGTGTTTTAAGATGCCATTAGCCAGATCTACCTCAGGCATTTGAACCTGTCCATCAGCTGGACTGAGTGGGTACACCCATGTTTGTCTCAAGGCAGTGGGGCCCTTGCTCCCCTGCT
Organism: Coloeus monedula; assembly: GCF_965178545.1. NCBI lineage: Eukaryota > Metazoa > Chordata > Aves > Passeriformes > Corvidae > Coloeus > Coloeus monedula. The sequence continues at coordinate 20,782,559 of NC_138792.1, read as the reverse complement.
TGTGCTGCTGCTGGATCCTTCTGGGATCCAGGTTTCACACCCAAATGGGAATCAGTTAAGCCTGTTTGTCTCATACTCAGAGCCTGCCCTTTGGAGTTGGAGAAGACTGGTGGTTTCCATCAGAAGAGACCCTGGTTCAAGCCTTTTACAAGCCGCTTGGATCACTAGCATGTTGAAAAGGTTTGGATCATCCCACCCCACCCCTGAAAAAGAATGCAAGAGACCGAATAAACACTCTATATAAAAAATGCCACATAATTCCAATGAACACCACTGCCAAGGCAAACAGGCAGTATTTCTTAATAAAAAAATACCCAAACATTGCAAAACAAAAGCAGAATGATGTTAGCATGACAAGTGAGTCAGCCCAGGCCATCAAATGGGGTCAGAAATGGCTCAAAGGGAGCAGTTATCCATGCACAGAGAGGGCCAGGTGCAAGCAGAACCCGCCTGGTAAACTGAATTCTTGAGTAGATTACCACAAATATTGCAATTCCTCTTTTCCACAACTTTCCTGCTTTTCTTCTAAAGAGTACAGATATGCTGCTGTCCTCTGGTGCTGCACACCCATGGGAAGAGCAGGGGAAGAAAGGTGCCACCTTGAAAGGGATGTGCTGGGAGGCTTTCCAAGCACAGAAAGAACAAGTCCCTCTGGCATGAGGCATGCTCAGGCTTCAGGGCAGTTTGGGAGCAGCCTGGCTGCACCACCTTATTTTCCCAAGCTCATTTCTGGAAAATAAGTGAAGGGATTTGCAGTTAGTAAAATCACAGCAGATTATTTTGCAGTTGGTTATTTTACACAAGACTCCTCATCTGGCACAATGTTGGATCACAACCTGCCCTGGTATGTTTTGGAAGGTATTTCCACACATTCCAATGGTTCCTGAAACCTAAAAGATGCTCACAGACCTAAAAGGGTCACAGTACTATCAGGCACCCACACGCTCCCAGACCAGTGATCATGAGAGCTTTTGGGGCAGAATATTCTCTTACTGGACATCCTAGCAAAACTAAAAAAGTCCCCAGGAACTGAGTAAATACTCTTGCCTTCCCTTTAGAAAAGAAATTTGAAACAAGAGTATTTCAGCAAGGTCCTTAACAGCACAAAGGGTTTTGATGGCCCCATTTACAGTCTCATTCTGGGATGTAATTTATGAGATGCAAGTTCCTGCAGGGTCTCAATGCAGCAGCTGAATCCTGTTGGAAATGTTCAGCCAGGGTGTACCAAAATGAGCATTTCAAACATATTCTTTGTGTGGGAAATTCTCAGATTCTGGGATTTCACCTCAGCTTGAGTAAGGGTAATTTTTTAAATCACGGCATATCACCCAAATGGGGATGGTGATTCTCTCACTATTCCCTTCTGGCCAAATTAAAGAGAAGGCAACAGAAACCCTCTTGTCATCAGAGATTAGAGTGCTATTTTCCTCGCCTTGTTTAACTGCTTCAGAAGTTCAGTGCTTGGGTGTGCCGTTTGTTTTCACTGTTCCTTCCATTGTTTCCTACTCCTTATTTGTGCCCAACTGTATTTTTAGGCTTGATGGATTTAGCCAAACATCTTTTATTTTGTATTAATAATGGATCTGTAACCCTCGCAAATCCTTTTCACTTAACTTCTAATGACCTTTGCTACATCAGAAGAAAGGAAAATAAAAAGTATGAGCCTCTAACAGACCTCAGGCAGCCGATCCAGGCAATAAATCATTAAAAATATACATCACAGAATAACAGAATTGGTAAGGTTGGAAGGGATCATTCCGAGTCATCTGGTCCAAACTTCCTGCTCAAGCAGGGTTATCCCAGAACACATGGCACAGGATTGAGTCCAGACATTTCTTGAATATCTCCAGTGAGGGAGACTCCACACCCTTTCTGGGCAACCTGCTCCAGTGCTCAGTCACTGCACAGTAAAGAAGTTCTTCCTCATATTCAGGTGGAGCTTCCTGTCCATCAGTTTTTGCCCATTGCCTCTGGTCTTACTGCTTATATTATTGATAATAAACATATTTCAAATCCAGGAATCCAAATGAACAAATGTTTCTAACCAGGTAGTTCTTGAGAGGGCTCCATTATGATTTCCAGCTTTTGTTAGGATCCCTGGTGTTGGGGTTTTAGTTTAGTCTTAGGTTTTTTTTCTGTTAAAGGAATTTTCTCCCATATGCATGTTGCTAGGGGACAAATAGCTGTACTTAAGAAAGACAAAAAAAGGGAGTGGGGCGGGCCTGGCTACTCCTTTTGTCTACACCTGGGTGTGGGGTCAGTTCGCTCTGAGCGTCCGGAGAGAGAAGCTGCAGAGAAAGGAGCTGCTGTTTCTTTTTGGCCGTTCTTCTCTTCCTGCTGGAAACAACGCCGGGACCCCAAAAGCTGCTTTTCCTGCCCTGCTGGAGGCCGAGCTGTGGCTGCCCTGCCCCACTGCTGCTGCTTCGAGTTTTCGCTACGCTGTAGCCCTGCTCACCCTGCCTGCCTGGGCATCTGTGGGGGTTCTCCCATCTGGATACATCTCGCCTGCCACCCGGGATTTGCGTTCGTCCCTGCCGCTCTAGCCTGCTGCTTTAGCCTGCTGTTCCCGCCTGCCGTTTCCAGCCTGCTGTTCCTGAGAGTCCGGGATCGGCTGCCCAGGAGTTTGTGAAGCCTTTGTTCCATCCCTTCCCGGGATCCCAGGCCGCCAGTGCCGCGTGCTCCCCGAGCTCGCTCCGGAGCGCCCCCTGCAGCCGCGGGGGAACCATCGCACCTGCCCTGCTCACCGGGAGCCGCCAGCGCCCCTGCCGGCTGCGAGCGGAACTGCACCCGAGGGGAAATAGCCTGACAGCCGAGAAGGCTGGGACTGGGTTTGTGTGTGCTGTTACTGCCATAGTTGTTGTTGTTTTGTTTGACTGGTTATATACATATACATATACATATACATATACATATACATATACATATACATATACATATACATATACATATACATATACATATACATAGTAAAGAACTGTTATTCCTATTTGCCACATCTTTGCCTAAAGGCCCTTGATTTCAAAATATAATAACTTGGAGGGAAAAGGGGTTATATCTGCCACTTCAAGGGGGGCTTCTGCCTTCCTTAGCAGACACCTGTCTTTCAAAACCAAAAGAGATCTTGGCGCCCAATGTGGGGCCTGAGGGCATTAAGAGAGAGAGAGGTGAAAAAAAGGAATAACAGTTCTTGGATAACTTTATTTTGTGTACCAGATATAGGAACCTTGTTAGGCTGCACTATGTGGTCTAGTTTACCCTGGTTCGGGTGGCATGTGGCCGTAGCTATATTCTTCCCCTTTGCAGCTCCTTACTTGAATATGGGTCCTCTGACTAAGGCTACCATTGCTGTTATCCAGCTTGCGTTATGGGTCGAGAAGGTGAGGAATTCATGGGTTTTTAGCTTCCTCCGGAATGTGGGCACATGGATAAATGGCTATCACACACTGAGCACATGTTTTTGGGGTTATGTTAACAATGGTACCTTTTGTGAGGAAATGACACCAGGGGAAGTTTTCCCCCAACCCCTCAACCAGTTCTTCGGGCCCACCCCATCAATTTTCGAAGGGTTTAAATTCCCTCTGAATATTAACCATCTGCTGCTGATAGGCCTACTCTATTTAGCACTCAAGGATAAGTTGAGATTGGCTTGGATATCTACCCGGACACCAGCCCCAGAGACTAGAGATCCTGCCCCAGAACCTGACATGGCCCCAGAGAGTAGAGTTCCTACCCCAGAGCCTGATCCTGCCCCAGAACCTGACATGGCCCCAGACACAAGAGATCCTACCCCAGAGCCCTATCCTGCCCCAGAACCTGGCATGGCCCCAGACACTAGAGATCCTACCCCAGAGACTGATACCGCCCAACAGTCCACCTCAGAAATGGACTACCCAAACTGGGTGGGGGTACTGGCAAAAGGGATGCAAGAGATGTGCCAAGAGATGGGTCAGGTGCGCCAGGAGATGTGCCAGGAGATGGGCCAGGTGCTCAAGGAGATGTGCCAGGAGATGGGCCAGGTGTGCCTGGAGATATGCCAATTGCTAAGGGAATACACCTCCTCAGCTAGTGAAAAACCCTCTCCCTGCCCCAAAGAGGGTGAGTCCGATGGTGCAGCAGTAGAACCCACGGATGTTACAACCGTCCAGGCTTCAGCTGAACCACAAGGACAACCACAGCCAGCAGCAGTCGCCCCTGTGCAGAGGAGGAAGTGTAAGACCAAATCAGTACGACCAGTTAATGATGATGGGCAACCAGGGCCCTCACAACCAGCAGGAGAGCCAGAGCCAGAAATCATCACTGAGTCCCTGTCGCATGACAGTCTCCGTGCTATGCGAAACGACATTGTGCGAAGGGGGCGTGAGCCTTATACCACCTGGCTGCTTCGGGTTTGGGACCTTATGGGCACAAGTGTGCAACTGGATAGTGGTGAGGCAAGGTATCTGGGATCATTGACCCAGGACCCAGGTGTGGACCAGGTATTTGTGAGGGAGCCAGGGCCCCTTTCTCTCTGGGAGCGGCTCTTAATGAGTGTGAGAGAAAGGTTCATTCACAAAGAAAGAATGCAGGAGTATCATCATAGAATGCAGTGGAAGACACTCGAGCAAGGGATCCAACAGCTAAGAGAGGTGGCAATATTAGAGGTACTCTTTGGGAGGGATGGACAGCATGATAATGACCCCGATAAGGTCAGGTGCACAGGACAGATGATGTGGAACCTGGCAAGGCTAGGGCCTCAGCAATACACCACCTTCATTGCAACGATTGATGCTGACAATACCCGAGAAACCGTGGGCTCTGTTGCCAGCAAGCTCAGGCATTATGACAGCATGATCAATGGCCCGCTGAAAGCTCATGTCTCTGCTGTGGTCCAGGACCTCAAAGAGGAGATGAAGGAGATGAGGAAGGAAATGGGGGAGGAGATGAGGGAGGAGATGAGGGAGGAGATGAGGAGGGTCAGTGTGGCACCAGTGCGAGTCACAGGCCCCCAAGTCAGAGCCCGTCGTCCCCCTGCTAGAGAGAGAGGGTACACCCCACGAGCTGAGCTGTGGTTTTTCCTGTGTGAACATGGGGAAGACATGAGAAGGTGGGATGGGAAACCCACCTCTGTCCTGGCAGCGTGGGTGCGTGAACTCAAGGAGGGAGGCACTAACCGAGGGGGTTCCGCTAAGGTGAAGGTAGCCTCAGCCTCCCGTGACCGAGCTGCCAGATATTACAGAAGGGAGGATGATATGTCGGATCCCCTTGAAGGTACCTCGAGCATGTACACCCAGGGAAAGAATGATAACCAGGGCTAGAGGGGCCCTGCCTCTAGCCAGGAAGAGGCACGGGAGAACTGAGTTTTCTGGACGGTGTGGATCCAATGGCCTGGCACATCAGAGCCACAAAAATATGATGCATTGGTTGATACTGGGGCACAGTGTACTTCAATGCCATTGGGACATGTGGGGGCAGAACCTGTATCCATCGCTGGGGTGACCGGGGGATCACAGCAGTTGACCCTTTTGGAAGCTGAGGTGAGCCTGACTGGGAAGGAGTGGCAAAAGCATCCAATTGTGACTGGCCCAGAGGCCCCGTGTTTTCTGGGCATAGACTTCCTCCGGAATGGCTATTACAAAGACCCAAAAGGACTCAGGTGGGCATTTGGGATTGCTGCTGTGGAGGCAGAGGGCATTAGGCAATTGAACACCCTGTCTGGACTATCTGAGAATCCTTCTGCAGTTGGGCTCCTGAAAGTGGAAGAGCAACGAGTGCCAATTGCCACCTCGACAGTGCACCGCCGGCAGTATCGGACAAATCGAGATGCTGTGATCCCCATCCACAAGATGATCCGCGAGCTGGAGAGCCAAGGGGTGGTCAGCAAGACCCACTCACCCTTCAACAGCCCCATCTGGCCTGTGCGCAAGTCTGATGGGGAATGGAGACTGACTGTGGACTATCGTGCCCTGAATGAAGTGACTCCACTGCTGAGCGCTGCCGTGCCGGACATGTTGGAGCTCCAGTACGAGCTGGAGCCCAAAGCAGCGAAGTGGTACGCCACTATTGACATTGCCAATGCCTTCTTCTCCATTCCTCTGGCAGCAGAGTGCAGGCCTCAGTTTGCCTTCACATGGAGGGGCATGCAGTACACCTGGAACCGACTGCCCCAGGGGTGGAAGCACAGTCCCACCATCTGTCATGGACTGATCCAGACTGCACTAGAAAAGGGTGAGGCTCCAGAACATCTGCAGTACATTGATGACATCATTGTGTGGGGGAACGCCGCGACCGAAGTGTTTGAGAAAGGAGAGAGAATAATTCAAATTCTCCTGCGAGCTGGTTTTGCCATCAAGAAGAGCAAGGTCAAGGGACCTGCCGAGAGATCCAGTTCCTGGGAGTAAAGTGGCAAGATGGACGGCGTCAGATTCCCACTGAGGTCATCAATAAGATCACAGCAATGTCTCCACCGACCAACAAGAAGGAAACACAAGCTTTCCTAGGCGCTATAGGTTTCTGGAGGATGCACATTCCCGAGTACAGCCAGATCGTGAGTCCTCTCTACCTGGTTACCCGCAAGAAGAATGATTTCCACTGGGGCCCTGAACAGCAGCAAGCCTTCGCCCAGATCAAGCAGGAAATCGCTCACGCTGCAGCCCTTGGCCCAGTCAGAACAGGACCAGAGGTGAAGAACGTGCTCTACTCTGCAGCCGGGAACAATGGTCTGTCCTGGAGCCTCTGGCTGAAGGTGCCTGGTGAGACTCGGGGCCGACCACTGGGATTCTGGAGCTGAAGCTACAGAGGGTCTGAAGCCAACTACACTCCCACAGAGAAGGAAATCCTGGCAGCTTATGAAGGAGTCCAGGCTGCCTCAGAAGTAATTGGCACAGAGGCACAACTCCTCCTGGCACCCCGACTACCGGTGCTGGGGTGGATGTTCAAAGGAAAGGTTCCCTCCACGCATCACGCCACCGACGCTACTTGGAGCAAATGGATTGCCCTCATCACGCAGCGCGCCCGAATTGGAAACCCAAGTCGCCCTGGGATCTTGGAAATAATTACGAACTGGCCGGAAGGTGAGACTTTTGGGTTATCTTCTGAAGAAGAAGAGGAGCAGGTGACACGTGCTGAAGAAGCCCCACCATATAACGAGCTACCAGAGAGTGAAAGACAATACGCCCTCTTCACTGATGGTTCCTGCCGAATTGTAGGTGCTAGCCGGAAATGGAAAGCCGCTGTATGGAGCCCCAAACGACAAGTTGCACAGGCTACTGAAGGAGAAGGTGGATCGAGCCAATTTGCTGAGCTCAAAGCTGTCCAATTAGCTCTGGACATAGCTGAAAGAGAGAAGTGGCCAAAGCTCTACCTCTACACTGATTCATGGATGGTAGCCAATGCTCTGTGGGGTTGGCTGGAAAGGTGGAATAAGGCAAACTGGCAGCGCAGAGGAAAACCAATCTGGGCTGCTGAAGAGAGTGGAAAGACATTGCCACTCGGGTAGAGAAGCTATCCGTGAAGGTCCGTCATGTAGATGCTCACATCCCCAAGAGCCGGGCTAATGAAGAACATCGTAACAACAAACAGGTAGATCAGGCTGCGAAAATAGAGGTGTCCCAGATAGACTTAGATTGGCAACATAAAGGAGAGCTGTTCCTAGCTCGATGGGCCCATGATGCCTCAGGTCATCAGGGCAGAGATGCTACCTGTAAGTGGGCACGAGACCGAGGGGTGGATCTAACCATGGACAGTATCTCCCAGGTTATCCATGATTGTGAGACATGTGCTGCGATCAAGCAGGCCAAGCGGGTGAAGCCCCTGTGGTATGGTGGGCAATGGTCCAAATACAAGTATGGGGAGGCCTGGCAGATTGATTACATCACACTGCCTCAAACCCGCCAAGGCAAGCGCTATGTGCTCACAATGGTAGAAGCCACCACTGGATGGCTGGAGACCTATCCTGTGCCTCATGCTACTGCCCGGAACACCATCCTGGGCCTGGAAAAGCAAGTCCTTTGGAGGCATGGCACCCCTGAGAGAATTGAGTCTGACAATGGGACTCATTTCAAGAACAGCCTTATAAACACCTGGGCTAGAGAACATGGCATTGAGTGGGTGTACCACATCCCTTACCATGCACCAGCAGCTGGGAAGGTTGAGCGGCGTAATGGATTGCTTAAAACCACCTTGAAGGCACTGGGTGGGGGGACTTTCAAAAACTGGGAGATGCATTTAGCAAGAGCCACCTGGTTAGTTAACACCTGAGGTTCCACCAGCCGAGCAGGCCCTGCCCAATCCGAACCCCTACAAACAACAGACGGAGATAAGGTTCCAGTGGTGCACATGAGAGGTATGCTTGGAAAAACTGTTTGGGTAAAGTCTGCCTTGAGCAAAGACAAACCCATCCGTGGGGTTGTTTTTGCTCAGGGACCAGGTTGCACCTGGTGGGTGATGCAAAAGGATGGAGAGACCCGATGCTTACCTCAAGGGGACCTTGTTTTAGGGTGAACTACCCATGGCTCTGTACTTGTATCACTATCAGCATGTATATTTGTATATAATTTGGGTAATGCATAGATTTATATGGTTAAGAAAAAAAGTTAAGTTTCATGTAACATGTTAGTATGGGAAAAAATTCGGGGTGGATAATGTTGGGGTTTTAGTTTAGTCTTAGGTTTTTTTTCTGTTAAAGGAATTTTCTCCCATATGCATGTTGCTAGGGGACAAATAGCTGTACTTAAGAAAGACAAAAAAAGGGAGTGGGGCGGGCCTGGCTACTCCTTTTGTCTACACCTGGGTGTGGGGTCAGTTCGCTCTGAGCGTCCGGAGAGAGAAGCTGCAGAGAAAGGAGCTGCTGTTTCTTTTTGGCCGTTCTTCTCTTCCTGCTGGAAACAACGCCGGGACCCCAAAAGCTGCTTTTCCTGCCCTGCTGGAGGCCGAGCTGTGGCTGCCCTGCCCCACTGCTGCTGCTTCGAGTTTTCGCTACGCTGTAGCCCTGCTCACCCTGCCTGCCTGGGCATCTGTGGGGGTTCTCCCATCTGGATACATCTCGCCTGCCACCCGGGATTTGCGTTCCTCCCTGCCGCTCCAGCCTGCCGCTCTAGCCTGCCGCTCCAGCCTGCCGTTTCCAGCCTGCTGTTCCTGAGAGTCCGGGATCGGCTGCCCAGGAGTTTGTGAAGCCTTTGTTCCATCCCTTCCCGGGATTCCAGGGCACCAGTGCCGCGTGTTTCCCGAGCTCGCTCCGGAGCGCCCCCTGCAGCCGCGGGGGAACCATCGCACCTGCCCTGCTCACCGGGAGCCGCCAGCGCCCCTGCCGGCTGCGAGCGGAACTGCACCCGAGGGGAAATAGCCTGACAGCCGAGAAGGCTGGGACTGGGTTTGTGTGTGCTGTTACTGCCATAGTTGTTGTTGTTTTGTTTGACTGGTTATATACATATACATATATATATAGAGAGAGAGAGAGTAAAGAACTGTTATTCCTATTTGCCACATCTTTGCCTAAAGGCCCTTGATTTCAAAATATAATAACTTGGAGGGAAAAGGGGTTATATCTGCCACTTCAAGGGGGACTTCTGCCTTCCTTAGCAGACACCTGTCTTTCAAAACCGAGACACCTGGTTAGTCCAGGTCACCTCCACATCCCTGCACCTCCTGCTCCCACAGCCACCAAAAGCAAAAGAGCCTCAGCATCAGGGATGGAGCTGCAGGATGGCTGGTGGGGTAACAGAAACTAACCTTCAACATACTCCATTTCGGACACTTCCACCTAAAACTTTGCCTTTACACTGCAAAATAACGTGAGAGAAGCTACTCCTCTGCCTCCCCTCTACCCAGCCACTTTCTGCATTAAACATCTCCACCACCCCAGCTCTGATCACCCAATTCATTGGCATCAGTTTCTCAGTACAAAGTGGCCCTTTGGCATGCAAAGACTTTTGGGGGAGGGCAGGAAACTAGGAAAATCTGTTTCTGTTTATAATCAGTCAGAGTCCAGGGGGTATTACCAACAATCTGCACTAATTACAAATTCAATCTTCACTCATTTTGGCCCCTCTTGTCCTCTGGGCTGCAGAGTAGATAATCCCTTTAAAATAATAGTCAATCATTAGCACTGCTTTTTTCTCCCCCCCTCATGCAAGCTGAGCGTGCCGTACAGTTTCCTGGAATCCTCACACAGCTGGTGAAAGGTCTCCAGACGCATACAAGCTGGTCCCTCTGGAAGCATCTTTTGTAACCAAAGCCCCTCTAACACAAAGCTGCTGCGCTCTGCTCCCAGGACAGCAACAGCTTCAATGACCTCGCAGTGTGGATGACAAAACTCAACGCCAGCTCTACAACACGTGCCTTCTGAATCCACAAAATAAAGCAGTGGCATTTTCCCATGGATTAGGACTGGAATTGGGCATACTGACTCTGCACAATCTTATTGGACAGGAATCATTAGAAAGCTCTTCTTGCTGAACCCCACCAGCTTTGGAGACAGCTACAAAATACAGATGAACTGGGAGAAAGTTGGGTTTGAGTTGGGATAAAAAGTCCCATGGCAACTGGCACAGCAGAAACTGGGAGGATGAGTTCTGGCACACAGGCTTTCCTCTGCCAAATCCACCACTGCCTAGAAAAACACCCCTTTTCACCCCAAAAAGGACAACATGGCCTTAAGCAAAGAACTGCTAGCAAATGTCACTCTGGCAAATGACCTCCAAGAGCCCTGCTGCTGCAGGCTGGCTCAGCTGCTGCCCAGAGCCCAGAGCCAGGGAATGTCATCTCCCAGCCAGACACCTGGGCTGCCTGCCTGCCTCAGCAGATGGTTCCAGTGATGGACCCAATATAGTAACAGAGACATAATGGATGGCCAGGCATGAAAACTACCTCCCCCTGTCACTTGATAGCTCTGCCAGTGCCTCGTGCAGCGGTGACGGGTGCGAGGGAATCCTGTCAAAGGCAAAATCATCAAGCCTAACGCAGCGTGTTCAGCCAACAGGGCTGCTGTGGTGATAGCCTTGGTTTGCAGATGATGGAAACCCTGTGGTGTGAAGGGAACAGATCATGACTGTGTGTTTCCAGTGAGTGCAAAACACATCAAGTAGAAATGTCAGAGACAGGTAGGGCAGGTTGGCAAGCTTCTGCATCTGCCAACATGTGCCTACATCTTTCCTTCAGGACTGTTTTTTCCTAGGAAAGCACATGTTACCATTGCCACTGAAAATGACAAACTCCAGAGTGTGTTGCTTTAATTTTTTTAAGCAGCGAGCATCTTCAGTGTGGGGAAGAAGTTGCCAATAGATGCAGTAGACTGGCTGTCTCCAAAATAGGACAGGATTTCTTAAAGGGAGAGAGGTTTGAGTCAAGCCCAAAGTGTTGACTCATTGCCAGGTGAAGTGTAAGAGCCTGTTATTCCACAGACCAGTCTGCCTGACCTTAGCTCCCAAATCTCTCCTTCTCTACAGTACCAACTATTTCACTCTCACAGGTGTTTGCACCTGAAATCTCGAAGAACAGTCCAATTTCATCCCAAACTTTTCCTGCTGGAACACCAAAAGCTCTGCTCACCTCAGCCTGCAGTATTTGGTTTTCTCATGCAAACAGCCCAAATTACAAACACACCTCTGCCTCCCCAAAGACAACACTTGAAACCATCCATTGGGTTACATGGCACAAACAGCCACAACTGCATGGATACAGCCAAGATTCCCAACATTCTGCTTCTCCAAAACACCTTAAACTTTTCCAAACACCTAGCCAAGCATGGTTTCATCTCATCAGGGAGGTTTTGCCCTCTGGCTTATTACCATTAAAATCCTGGAGCACCAACAGGTTTGCCAGTTGTCTTCTTACACAACGAGTTGCAACAGCCCAGCCGTAGGTGCGGCTGCGCCAGTGCATAATTAAAGCACCGAGCCAGGGCTGGCCATGGGGCTTGTGTTGGCACAGATCACTGAGATGGATGTGCAGCATGTGCATGGTCTTGTGCCTCTGCTTTTCCACCTCCTCCACATCAATTTAGGAGGTGCGGCTCTTGGCAATATGGATTTGGAAAAAAAAAGAAGGAAAAGTCCAGCTCAACACCACCCTGCTGCCATCGGCAACATGGCCAAGAGAGCATGGTGTGGCTCAGCAGCAAGTGGTAAAACCAACTTCCTGGGCAGAAACCCAAAGGAATCAGGTTTGGGATTGCTGATTTGCAAACCAAGACTTTTCCCCCGCTTGCCTGTTTGCCACCTCTCGGCTGCTGGTGTGCTACCGATGGCCTGTGGCCTGCAGCATGTGTTCACCAGTGACCTAGAGACCACAGGTACCACCACAAACCTGGGACCAGCTGGGAAGGAAGTTCCCCTAGGATCGATGCTCTTTGGAAGGCAGCAGTAAATTGATTTGGAGGGATCAAGATGTGAGGAAGGTCCATCTCAGTCCCATGCCAGGGGTGTCACCAGGTGCTGTTCCGGGTACACGAGGCAACAAACTCTGCGAGGCAGCCACTATGCACACCCTGGACCCCCAGCCTCCAGTACTACCACAAAGGTCTCTCCACACATGTCCTCAAGATTTTGATGGAGTGAAGGGATAAAATGCCCTCAAAACCCAACACAGTGTACAGGCAGAGGGACTGCATCATGACCCCAATTCCAGCAATTGCTCCTTCCCCCCACCTTTGTCAGAGGCTGGTGGCAAGGAAGGGCCATCATTTATGGCCTGGGCCTATGTTTGAAAACGTACTTGTTACATTCTTCTTTGCTCCTTGGTTTGTTCTAGATCTACCCTGAAGAGAATCTGGTGCCTGCAATTGCATTACTCATTTTCCCCTTGGCAGAGCGTGAAAGAGTTTCTGAACTGCACTCACGGAGCGGAGCCACAAAAATGTGTTTAGCAGAACACACTCACGTAATCTATTAAAAATTAACAAATCTCATTAGCATTATTAATTGGAAGTGCCAGAGTCTTTGTACTTTGCTGATGAAGAAGCATTATCCTTGTCTGATATCCAGCCGTACAGCACAGAAGAAGAGCTGCTACCTAAAGGAACTTAGGAGAAAAGCACTGAAAAATAGGGAGCTAAACATGTACAGCCAAAAACATTTACAAAGGCAGGAGTCAAGAAACAAAAAGAGGAATAGCTGGAAACAGAAGAGTGTGAATAGAAATGAAATTATTTAAGTGGCAGCAATATAGGACTGGGTCAAGCAATGGTCCTGCAGATCCCCCAGTACCTCAGCCCACCCAGATGTGGAGTCATCTTCTTCCCATTTGGAGACCTTCAAGATATAAATCACAAAGAGATCCCTTCTGATCACTCTGCTGTCACCTGAGACATCTCTGTATGGTCTTCATTTTGGGAAGTAAGGTTCCCAATGACAGCAGAGCAAAATTAAATGCTTCATATTCCCTCTAATGACTGAAAACAACATACTCCCATCTAACTGAAATTTTCTTCTTCATCTTTTCTTCCCCAAAAGCTCTTGGATATGACCAGGAGAGAAAGCGCTTTCTTGCTACATGCTGGCCTTCAACTCTCTAAGCTCAGGACATTCAGAGACAGCAAGACCTGACAAAATGCAGTCCTAGGGGGGATGCAATGGTTGCTGCCTTCCAGATGTTAGGCACTAAAAGCAGCCCTCAAGGCAGAAGGATATTTCTCAATGCTTGATTGGAAAACTCATGGTGGTATTATGGCACCCAGGAACATCTGACACCTTCCTTTGTGACTCACTGTGTGTGGAAACCAGACCTGAAAGTGCCCACGGAGACCAGGGGTTTGTGCCACTCCTGCTTCAAGTAGGCAACCTGGAATCCTGGAATGTGCCTCTTCAATCAGAAGAGACAAGGACTTTGTGCAATGTCTACACTCAGTGAAAAATCCCTGGACATCCATCAATGCCTTATGCTTTTAAGGAAAAAAGAATCCAAGGCAGCTGCTGTTTTGCCCCTTGAGCACACATGTAAAAAAAGTGCCTGAGCAGCACTCCAGCCCAAGGATCAAACTGCCAGAGACTCCACCAGGCTACAACTCATGATGCCAAGGTAAAGATCTCAAGTAAGATTTCAGGTAAAAACCAAAGAATTTGGGTTTGCATGGACATAGCTGCCCAGCCCACAGTAGAGCTGGCAGGTAGGCTCAGGCATGGTTGTACTCCATGCTCCTCTGCTCAGCCTGCCTCTGCTCCTGAGAAACTTCCTGAGGTTTTGTGCTCAGACACTGCCCAGGATCACCGGCATGGACAGACAGCAAGGTCCCCCTGTCCATGCCAGGGGAATGTTTGCATAGAGCAGGAGCTGAGGTGAGAGAGCTGCCAAGGGAAGGGAGCCAAGTGGCGACAGCATCGCCTGGCTTTTTTCATTGTGTTAACCTGCATAAATAAATAAAATAAAAAAATAAATAATCCTGGACCTGCATTAAAACAACATTAAAGTGACTTCAGCATATAAATAAATGGGGTAATGCAGAAGGCCCTGGGAAACACCACCATACCCAACCTTTCTGCTTTACATAGAAGAAGGTTTGGGTTCATAGGCTGGAACATTTTAACTGCTTCAGGACATGTTCCCTGCACTGGAAGCACCCCCAGGAACAGCCTCTCTAGTCTGAAACCAGGACCTGGCTTTGCATTGCATGGCTGCAGAGAAAGACCCAAATTAAACCCAGCTGCTTATTGGGTGCCTGTAACATCTGACACAAACCCTGACTGATTTCTGCTCCCAGCCGCCCTCCCAGGCCGAGAGCAAACCCTGACCCCAAAGCACCGGTGGAATGATGGTGCTAAAAGCTGGATCTGAATGGTGGTGGCAGTTCTAATGGGAATCCCAGTATCATCCCTGCTGAGCACCAGGACACTGTGGCTGCAGTGCTTGGGCTGTGCTGGACCTGTGTCATCACACTTACTCTTTCCTGGGGGCCAAGGATCTCCCTGTCATGCTTGGGACCATGGTGGAGCTCAAGGAGACCACCTCGACTGCTCTTGCTCCAGAAGGAGTAAGCAAGGGATGGAGGGGATTGGCCCTGGGCTTCTGCCTGGCATCTCCCCGAGTCAGCTTGTACAGCCACAAGAAGATCCCAGGGAGGAGGACACAATGCTCATGTGGGAGCATCCAGATTGTTCTGGGGACACCTCCATTGACCCAGCAAGCAGTGAAACAAGGAGGTGACAACTCAATAGAGCTCCAAGGTCCAAGTCCATAAATGCCTCCTTCTCCATCCTATCTGAAGCAATCATGGCTCTCTCTCAGGAATGTCACAATCACAATGGAAAATCAAAATAAAAAGGCTATGTAATCCACTTTGTAAATCCCTTCAAAATCACAAAATCCTCTCTAAAATGGATTACAGAGATTAGAGATAAGAGTTTCCTGGAAAGCAAGAATTGCATTTCAGCCTCCCCCATTTCTTCACTGCCTCAGAAAAAAAGTGTTTGTGCCCCTCACCCCACCTCACTCCTCCTCAACCATCACTGCAACCTTGGGGAGCAAAAGCAGCTCCCTCCAGCCCCTAAAAACAGCAGAGCTGTTTTTACCTGATTTTGCCCTAAGCACTATTTTGGGGCACAATCTCCTGCATATACCTGAGCCTGTGGACAACGTGCATCAGTGGTAGGAAACCTGCCCGCAACAGCAAGAGGAGGGGATGACTGCCAGGCAGTTTTGGTCCATCCCCACTCCAAACTGAGTCCATGTGATTGTGCAATGTGCTGCCATGGTTTTATGAGCTGCTGGACTTGCACCCAATCCTGTGGGTGCCCAGCAGAAAAACATCCTCTTAAATTAGGGTGGTCTTCTAAAAATCACCAATGTGCCGGTGGTGACAGTGTTGCCAAGAAGAGAAAGGTCACTCATGTGGGGATGATATAAAATTATTTAGCAGCCATGCAATTATTATTCTGATATATTAAAATCTTTTTTTTTTACTATTTTTACTCAAGTATCCACAGTCAATGGTGGCAGGACAGGTGGGAATTTTTATTTCATGAGAGTTTTTGTCCTTTCCTTCTTACTTGGAACAACAATAACAAAAAAAGGATTGCAATATTAGCATTCCTGGCAGAGCACACATTCAAGTTCCTGACCTGTTATTGCTCAAGGACTTCTGCAGCTGCAGATGCTTGTTTGGAGCTACAGTTAGGTCACTTTGAATGGTGCTCATAGAATAAGGATCAAAACACTCAGAGCTTGATCAAAAGGACATTTTATGAACATTGCAGCCTGAGTTAAGTGCTGATCTGAATTCTTACGTTTGCCCTTATATTACCTCAGCTTGGTTATAATAAAATTAACACCCTTTTAAATAATACACTCAATTTTTATTTGTTTCATGGTTTTGTGCTTTATGGCTTTGAAAACATATTCTCAAAACCTTTCCATCACTCTGGGAATGTTTAGTTGTGTTGGGATCTGCAAATCAACATCTTTGTCCAGAGGAATAATAAGGGTTGCACCTTTGTATCATTGTTCCACCTGCTCTAACCTGGATTTATCCACCAAAGGTTGGGGGTTTTTTCTGTCCACAAAAGAGGGTAACCAGTCACACTCTCTCTTTTCCCAGGAAGAATTACCACCTCTAAAGAAACAACTAAAAACTGAACTACAAGCACCAGCAGCATCAATAGTCCTTTGTAAAGAGACAACAGAAAAAACAAAGGAGGGAAAAATCCAGTCTCTCCTCTGCATTTCACTTGCACATTAGAGGCAAAATGAACTTACCAGTCTAGGACAGGAGACATCTTATTGGTGCAATACAGCTGCTTAACTGTTCTTTAGAGATATTCATCTCAAAAGCCAGAACAGAAAGAGCATTTTCCCCCCTTTTATTTATTTATCTTTTTTTTGTGCCAACTCACCTTAGCTGAAAAGCACATTGAGATTGTAATTATGGGAAGGCCTCATCTAGTAGATTTGTAAACTCAGCTATCGGCTTGAATTACTGGAATTAGCAAGGCTAATTTAATGTCACTGTTCGAAATAGCTCAGATTTGGAATTTCTTAATGGTCTTAGGAAAAGGAGTCTTTATGCATACTGCAATCTAGGCTTCATTCTTAGACTAAATTCCTTCTCATAGATTTTGTGAATGCCCTGTTTTGTAGCCAATACAAACTCTGTCCAGTAAAATAATGTAAGGACTCAGAATGAAAAGAGATTAGCTGTTCCCTGCTTCTGTTATTTTAAAGCAGAAATAACTTTGGCTTCTACTGATTCATAGACAAAGCTTGAAATGCAAAGCATGCTCAACTCCAGATTCAGCATGAAAAGGACCTTAAAATATTCCCGAGTGCAAGTAATGGACTTATTAGAGGGATGAAAAGAGGCACTTTTCACAGAATTCCAAGGTCTTTAGTCTTGTCATATCAATAATCTTGCTTAAGAATTTCATTCTGTTTACATTTCTTTCCCTTCCAAATATCCTGACTGACTCCTATGAAATACAACATTTATGCTTTTAAAGTGTTAATTTATTTCTGTTAATGTTTGGTGATGTAAAACGTCTGTGGATCACCCAGAGCGTGAGTGATGGTGTCATGAGGGGGTGGGACAGGGAGCAATTCTGTGCAGTTATACACCTGAAAATTGATAAATGAGAAGGGAATTTTAAAGACTTGGTTAAAAGCATCTTCTTTAAATAATGGCAGTTGATTGTGCTGGAACTCGACATACCTGCAATCTGTTGCATTCTCCTTTATGTTCATGTTTAACACCCACAAAAACAATGCTGACAGTAAGAAAAAAAAAAAAGCTTTATAGATGTCAGGAAGGAAATTTGCCTAGCTCTCCTAATCTGCCAAAATATATCAATTTTTAACCCAGTTTGCCTAGACTTAGCAAGATGGTTTGCTCTAAAACCAGCACTAAGCAACTAGTGACAAATTTCCCTCTTTCTTTGAAGAAATTGCTGAAAAACAAAGGGAAATCAGGAACAAATCACAAAAGTCTGTGTGGGCATAGCAGGAAAGGAGACAGAGATGCCCCCTTTTTAAGGAGTGAGGGGAGTTTTTTCTTCATTTGGCGCCATGTCCTCCCCAGGACAATTTGGACTGACTGGGGACTGTTGTAGCATGGAGGGGACACAAGATATTTTGGGCTACATCTGCCCATGGCCCTCCATGAAACAACACCAGCAGAGACCAAAAGACCCCCCAGATATTGTGACAGGATGACTTGGCCATGCTTGGCATGTGGTACTGGCCAGTGATGATTTTCATAGACCAAACCGTATTTCATGCTGCCCAAGAGACCCAAGGGTCTCAAAGCACACCACAGGCATTAATTACACCCTCCACTTTGCAGAAATTAATTAAGCACTAAAGCCTCCTGGCCCCTGAGAGCCAAGCACAAGCCTCCATTCACTAATGGTTAAAACTGAGCCGAGGTTGTGCCAAGGTTTCTGAAACACTGCAGGAGAGCTGAGAAAAGCACCTCTGAGTCCCCCAAGCCACCCTGAAGCAGCAGAATCCTCCCCCCAGGTTATTTATAATTCCTCTGGACATGTCCCAGCAAGTCCCCCTGAGAAGGCAGCCATTTGAGGTTTGGCTCTGAATCACTCTTTATAGCAAGGCATGGAAAGCTGACACACCAGGGAGCTGGAAGGGCAAGGGGCAGTCCCACCCCACAGCCATCCTTCAGGGCATCCGCTCAGTCCCGATTTCTAAGGACTCCTCAACAGTCTCTGACATTAGCAGTCATTTTTCCTGATAACGAACTGGACACCCCTGATGAGACATCCATGTGCCAAGAAGTAATAGGAGCTCCTCACATCATCCTTGTTGCTTTCTTGTGGGCCATTGGCTGCTGTGTCACCTGTTCCTGGGTGAGACATCCTCCAGCCCTACCCTCCCAGCTTCTCCAGCTGCAAGAGGCATCCCCAGCAGACCCATGGGAAGCAGACCAATGGGCAGGCACCCCAACATGCACTGGTGCTCCAAGATGCTCCAGAAACCACGCCCACTGCAGCATTTGCAGAGCTGGTATCCTCCACTGGAATAAATCCACACATCTGACACAGCCTTTGTCACTCTCCTGCAATGCTCCAGTAAATAAACAAAATCCTCTCTGCCTCCTGACTCCCCTGTTTTGCTCCATTCATGTTTGCGGGATGCCTCCCTGTCTTTCCGTCTGCCTGGATGCTTTCATGTCCTCTCAGAAGCTGGACGAGCCATTTGCCCAGGGCACTCACAATGGATTCAGATGAGCAGCCTGCCAAACCACAAACATCTGCTGTCATTGTTTCTTTTGCAACAAATGCTTGGATGAAATGGGTGACAAGTGCATTAAAAAAATATGGTACCTGTGCTGCAGAGAGCTGGAAGGCAAAGGGGGATTGCCAGACCCTGCAGCTAACAAAAAGTGGTGGCTGTGCTGGAGCTGTGGCCTGGGAAACCCATTAAGACCACATGGGGTGTCAAATTGTAACACGAGTGGTGGGCTTGCAGGGCAAGCAGGAGCTGGGCAGGAAGTGAATTCAAAGAGACCAGAAACAACACGAGTTTCTCAGCGCATGCCTGCCTTTGCCCTCCCAAAAACAGGGAGGAGAAAGTGAACAGGCACACATGAGCTGCAGGTCAAGCAGAGGCAGAGACAGCATCCCCCTGTGCAGCCCATCCTGCTGTGGGGGAGATGCCCAGTGAGGGGTCCC
Organism: Coloeus monedula; assembly: GCF_965178545.1. Lineage (NCBI taxonomy): Eukaryota > Metazoa > Chordata > Aves > Passeriformes > Corvidae > Coloeus > Coloeus monedula. Next base: position 20,762,976 of record NC_138792.1, on the reverse strand, counting down.
TTAGAGCAAGGCTTGCTCTCGGGGCTGTATCTGTTAGCTCTGCTTTAGGGTTAGCGCCATCCTGCAGCCATCCAGTCCCCCAGTGTAGGTCTCAATGGGACGGAGGAGATTTAGGAGCTTCCAGGCAATCCCATATAGTGGTCCCAGTTACTCCACATCCTACATAACAGGAGCTGGTTAAGTATTTTTACAGACAGGTTTCTGCTCCTTAATGTGTGCAACTGGTCAGGGTTAATCTTAGTTATTAGCAACTGAAATCAGGCTCTAGCCTCTTGCTTTCCAACCCAAGCACAGCAGTAATTTTCCTTCCGTGTGTAGCAATACTGCCTTGCTATCTCCTTATTTTGGGATTTTTTTGGTACACAGAACAATTTTTCTTTTTTCCATATTTGTTATGAGTTCTGGTGGTAGGGAGTTGTTTGTAAATCACACAAGTATTTGTTTTACTGGAAACGTCTGATTTAACACGTTTGTCTTTCAAAAAAGGCCAATTTTTTTAAACAAAGGTATTAAGCTGCAATGTAAATTGGGCACATCTGTTTATGAGTCACTGCAATAGCACTGCCTCTACTGCACCAGATCACATGGATCTCCAGGGGCCTGATCCAGCAAATTAGAAACTGACAGCTTGCTGTGCTCCCTTTTCCAGCACTCCTCTTCCAAGAGCACTTCTGCCTGATTTAATAAATTAAGGCTGCTAAATAAGAGAGACCTATTTAGTGTCTGCTAATAATATTAGGTGTCTGGCCCAGCAGACACTTAAGTATCAACATGATACTTAAGCTGGTGCCGAAGTCCACAGGCACCCAAGGGCCAAGTTCAGTGGAATTATTTATAGCTGGGAACTCCAGGCTGCACCAGACCCACTCTGCCCACAGTGCTGTACCACCTCTGCTGCCTTCAGTTGCTCAGGGCTGCCATAAAAAACATTTAGAGATATCAGCTGAACCTCCAAGATCAAAACCTGACCCACCAGCTGGTATTTATTCACTGGAAACACAAAGGTCAGCAGACCTGGGGGACGGGTCTGAGGCCCAGGAAAAAGTATGATAAAAAGTCTGATAACTGCAGTGGCTGCATCCCTGATGATTCTGGGGTAAATAAAGCCAATGAGGGGTGGGAAGGAGGGAATCCAAACCAGTAAACAGATACCTGGAGGGGGCAGATTCAGGACCTCCATCCCCACAAGAGCTGCCAGACATCAACTGTCCAGGGCAAAGCTTTCTGACTGTCACCAAAGCCCATGCCTAAATAAAGCTACGAGTGTCAGGAAGGGACACGGAAGGCAACAGTGCATCAGATGCTCCCTGAGAACAGGCGCTGGTGCACAAGTGGGGAAGTTTGCTTGTACAGGGAAGGGGAGGGGAGAGCATTTTGGGTGTAAATGCATTCTTTCACATTCTCTGCACATGCTTTAGCAGTGATTTATGTGAACAAGAGAAGAGATACTGCAGATTGTGTTCTGCAATGACTTTGGGGAGCACAAAACCTTTTTTTTATTTACTTTTTACTGGAATCATCTGCAGAGAACCAGAAGAGGACGAGCAAACATACCAAAGCTGCAGAGCAGCCGGCAGAGAGTTATTAAGGAGACAGAGGATATTACTCAGATTCTGATAATAACCACTGGCTCCCACCTGCCAACTGCAGGCTGTCTGACACAAAAACTCCAAAAACAGGCTGGAGCAGATGTCTGCTTCCCTGTGCAGGAAGTGTCTCCAGTATCCATGAGACACAAGCAAAATAGCTTCAAGCTTTACAGAGACTCGAGATACTGAATTCAAACAGGAAGGAGGGAGAAAAAAACCCAGTAAAGCTAAAGGATGTGTCTCACATTGCAGTTGTAATTCACATTTTAGAAATCCTGCTGGGACTCCTGCACTGGACTGAGGCAGTGACAGATGCCCTGACAATATGTCCAGCTGCCAAACCTGATGCTCAGCAGCCAGCAGTACCTGCCACTGCAAAACATCCATCCCCACACATCACAGCACAGAACCACCAATGGATGCAGCAGCATCGTGGGCACTCAGAGGTGCACAGGGTCCCTAAGCACCCAGCAAAGAGTCAGCCCTAAGGCAGTGCTTCAGGCACCAGCTCCCACCTGCTTGGAGATGGGATACACAGACAGGGCCCTCCAAGGAAGGAAGGTGTGGGAAAGGGAAGGTCCTGCTGGGTTTGCATTCAAACTCTGTACTAGGCACCGGCCTAGCCTCCTGTGGGGGGGAAGGGCAGAGCATCATCCCAGGTCCCATGGGAAGCAAAGAGCACATGAAAAGCAGGAACAGACAACAAGATGTCATTGAGAGCTCCAAATACCATTGAAGACACTTTTTAAAACAACAGAAGCTGGTGAATATGCCAGATTTCCATTCTCATAGAAGAAGGGGAATGTGCTAGTGCTCCAAAGCAGAACAAAAGCAAACCGTGTCCAAATTTTCTGTTGTTTAAATAAAAAAAAATTTTTAAAAGGCAAGCTGACATACCACTCCAACAAAGTCCAATCAATTCATTTGGACTTCTTTTTTTAAATTATTTTTCTGTGGTATAACTAAAAACATCATTTCAAGCAGACTTTTAGACAAGAAGCTACTGTGGAGTGAAAGCAGACAGCATTACCTTGTGCTACAGGCTGCTGCTGCTTCACTTCCCTGCTGCAAGAGCAAAGAAAGATGTCTCAGTTTATTCCAAAGCAAGAAAATCCCATCCAGAACTCCAGCATGCTTCACTGCCTCCCAGTTCCAGTAGAGGCAGTTTGCAACACAAAGTCTCCCATCAGAAAATTTCTGGCTTGCCCTAAAAGCAACATGAGGGGAGGTTAAACTTTGAAGCCAGGGCACTTTTGCCCCAAGGAAGATGCCCCACAGACCAAGAAAAGCTGGCAAAGCCAGCACACTCCAGAAGCATTTGGTTGCCTGAAATTTGTTCCTGTGGAAGAAAACCATCTGGGCTCTCCTTCAAGCTGTGAAAGCCCCAGGCCAGGAATGGAGGGAGAAGGCAGAGCCCAGTATGTGGCAGACACTGCGTGGGAAGGAGGACATCCCTCTAGTTCACAGCTCATCCATCCCAGTGCGCGGGGCTGGGGATCTGCTGGAGATACACCTGGGAATCAGGGGAGCCTGTGCTCAGGCAAACACACCTGGTTCCATTCATGTTACTCCTGGTGTCAGCCCCAGCAGATGTGTGTGCACAGCTCAGGGCTAATGCACAACAGCCGAGGAGAGCTCCTGCCTGACAGATGATGGATCCTCTGTTTCTGGAGCACACGGAGCAGTGTTGACTCAGTAATTGATCCTATCCTGGTAATGCACCGACTGATGAGTGATTTGCAGACCAGACCTAAATTCATATTATTTTCACTTGCAAAGCAAGGGGTGAGAAGAGAGAAAGAAATGAGGATTAAAACACCAGGATCCTATGAGGTTTCTCTGGAAGAGCATTATCCTTCCCCTTTCCAATACCTTTCTGGCAAGGACTAAAAAAGAGGCTGCTTTCTGGGCAGGTTTGTGTTTCTTTCTGCTGGAGACCAACAGCAACCAGCAACAGGCTCCATGGTCAGGTCTATGCACAGGTCCAGCATGGGCTGTCCATTGATTTAATTTTGAAAACCTCATCTCAAGTAATGCATCTTCCTCCACCCAGGTTACAACCAGATACAGACATCTTCCACATATTTAGCTCAGAGTTTCATTTAATCAGGCTGAATTATTTCATAGATACACACATTTTTATTTATGGAAAGATGAAAAAACTAATTTTCAAAATGCGGTGCTGCTGTCTGCAGCAAGTAGGGACCTGTTGGATCCTGGGTAGGGAGATGCTGCCATGCAGACTCTCACTCAACCACATGTAAGTAAACACCAGCTCCCCAGAGCTGTTGGTTGCTGCCACAATGCGATGCTGCAACTCGCACTGCCAGGTCATTGCCACAATAACCACCTGCACAAAAACAAACACATTTGTTCAAATTTGAAGAGGGGAACCAAGAGGTCAGGCTTTTTAAGGCAGCCTGGAGAATTTCAGCATTCCCCATCTTCTTCCCCTTAGAGCTCAAAAGTGCTCTGAAAGTTGTACCCAAAATGTTTCCAGTAAGTGGTGGTTTCCATGATCCACCTGAAACATCATCTGTTCTCCTGGACATCTCTTTCAGTGCAAGAGGATGGACAGCAGTGCAGCAGCCACAGCTGAGAGACCAGGGCCTTCTCCTATGCACTTTCAAAGAGACAGGGCCACCTGGCCTAACATTTATTGTGTCTTCAGCTATTTACATAGTTGTATTTCCCCATGTTGGGATTTCAGGAGTTCTCCTTCTGTTTTCTTTTTCTCTTAAATAATTTTCCCCATACATGTTGCCAGGGGGACAAATTACCAGGGGCTTAAGAAAAACAAAAGACCTGGCCACAGAGAGAGGAGTCCAGCTGTACTACTCTCTTTCACCTGGGCTTGTGGGCTGTGAGTTCTCAGCGTTTTGGATGGGGAGAGAGGCTGGAAGGAATTTGTCAGCACTGCAGACTTCTGCTTTTTTGGCTGCCTTCCTTCTACAGGAGAAACCCCGGGATTCCCAAGCCTGCCTTTCCCTGCCCCGCTGGGACCCAGGCTGCGACCATCCTGCCCCCGCCGTTGCTCTGAGCCTTCGCTACTCTGTAGCCCCGCACACCCTGCCTGCCCAGACCTCCGGGGGTTCCCACCGCAGCTCCGGAGTTCCATACATCTCCTCTGCCACCCAGGGATTCGTGCTCGTCCCTGCTACTCCAGCCTGCTGTTCCCGAGGGTCCGGCCAGACACCGGGATCGGCTGCCCAGGGGTTTGTGAAGCTTCTTTGTTCCATCCCTTCCCGGAATCCCGGGGCACCAGTGCCGCGTGCTCCCCGAGCTCGCTCCGGAGCGCCCCCTGCAGCCGCGGGGGAACCATCGCACCTGCCCTGCTCACCGGGAGCCGCCAGCGCCCCTGCCGGCTGTGAGCGGAACTGCACCCGAGGGGAAAGGGCCTGACAGCTGAGAAGGCTGGCACTGGGTTTGTGATTGTTTGCTGTTACTGCCATAGTTATTGTTGTTTGTTTGACTTGTTATACACATATAGATATATAATAGTAAAGAACTGTTATTCCTATTCCTCATACCTTTGCCTGAAAGCCTCTTAATTTCAAAATTATAATAACTCAGAGGGAAGGGGGTTGCAATTTTTTTTTTTCATTTCAAGGGAGATTTCTGCCTTCCTTGGCAGACACCTGTCTTTCAAACCAAGACACCCCAAGACACTTTTTGGGCAGACATGTTTTTTAGTCCTTGATGGACCTTAGTTCTGTGAACTTGTCTTTTGTCATTGAAAGGGACCTTAAAGATCATCTAGTTCCACCACACTTGCCACAGACAGGGACCTTCCACTAGAGAAGGTTGCTCAGACCAAGTTGGCCTTGAGCACATTTTCAGGGAACAGGAGCTGCAGCAGGCATAGGGCAGGAGAGGGATGACCCAGCCCTGTGCCCACAGGACATTCTGTGATGTTTTACAGCTGAGTGCTGGCACATTGACACAAGTGCTGAGCACATACATCAACCAGGACAGCCGGAACACACTCCAGGGCCAGAGCCCTCTCCCACAATGCTGAGCAGGGCTGTGTCCGACAGCTTCATTTATTACATCCCCATAATCGCTTTTATCAGCTTACCTGCAGTAAGGCATTAGTAAAAGCCAAGCCACTCATGAAAGGGGCACCCTCTCCTATGTGCAAAGTCAATCAACATGTTATATTGTTATCGAGCTTGCAGACAAACCTCCCTTTGTACAACAAAATGTGCAGATACGGTACCCTGACTATCAGTGTAAGGTTATCTTATCAGGCCTTTAGCAAGTAGCACCTGATCTGCTTCTGTCTGAAATATGCCTTTATTGTTGTCCCTTAAAAAGAAAACCAGTTAAACTATTTTGCCTCTCCACAAGGAAAAACAGCAAAAAAAAAAAAAAAAAAAGAAAAGCAAGAATGTATCCAAGTCAGGAATTGTGTTTCCCAACTTCATCAGAATTCATGTGTTTTCAGCCACAAAAAACAGATTCATCATCCTTTAAAGAAAAATATGGCCATCACTGTTGCAACTGGGCACATTTTTGCATACTTGAAATTGTTTTGAGGCGTTCAGTCTTGTAAGATGCTGCATGCAGTAACAATTTAAAGAAACATTAGCTCCCAAATGACACTGTTGAAAAGTATCTCCTTAGACACCCTGGCATAGTACAAACTGTTATTCAAACCTGCAGCCTAACTAGATGCTTTTGCCAGCAGATTGGCATTATAAACATTTGGGAGTGATGAGCAATCACAGATTCCCAAAGACCTTGGCATATTTTTACGTGTTATAGCAGAAGCATCATCTCATCTGACCTTTAGTGTGTTTCCAGCCCTTCAGCCCCACCCAGTCACCTCACACTGAGCCCACAGATCAGCCTCATCTTCCAAAAGAAGGGTTTAGACCAGTGTCTGCTCACACTGGGAATGTAATGCTTCATGTGATTTATGAATATCCCCTCCTCTAATTCAGCTTTTTAAAAATGGTACATCATTCTTTGCTTTGGGTGAGAATGGACTGAGGCAGAGGAAGTCCTGAAAATACCAGATACAAATTGCTCAGATGGGCTTGGATTTGTAAGCACAACACTGAAAAAGTTAAACAACAGTTAAAAATTGAAGTGCAATTGAAATAAAAAAAATAGAACCATGAGATTAATATGTCCAGTGGACTTACTTGCTGATTCCACCAATGGTTTTTGCACATATATAGCTTTTCTCAAAGTACAAATTCTGATAGATGACCTTCTGCTTCTTCAGTTGTGGACTTAGTGTTTCTTTGGAGGAACTCAGGGCACAGAGGTCACAAGAACCCTTCAAAATATACACACTGGGTACAGTCTGAGGCCTGCAAGAGTCACAGCTAGCTGAAGGATGCTATGAACAAGCCCTTCTCCAAACACCACCAATAATTTTCCCCGTCTGTCAATAAAAAAAATCTTTTTTTTGCTGACGTCAAAAGTAAATTAATGAACTTGCCACTCAATCAGAGCATCAGTCAACTGCTACATGTGACTCCCTCTCCATCTTTCAGCTTTTATTTAGACAATGATGAGGAATTCTTGACTTTCAACCAAATCTTCATTAAAAGAAAAATTCAATAAACACAAACATTTGAAATAGAAAAGCAATAATCAGGCTACTGCATTTTTTTAGTTGGTACAATTCCAGCTCTTCCATCAGGATAATCTAGCTGACATTTGGCCTTGTCATTTTTTCACTCTGGGACAGGATGAATGTCTTGTAAAACAGCATGTTTCTGCTATCGTTGCTTCAGTCAAGCATTCAACAGCACTCTCTTTGGAGAAAAGAAAAATTAAAAAAAAAAAAGTTTCTGCTACTAAAATGATAAGTGCTAAAGCTTTTAGCAGATAGAAAAACTCATGGGAAGGATGCTGTGTCAATCCAACCCAGCTCACCTGGTGCCTGATCAAAGGACAGGCCAGCCCTGCTGAAAGCTGAGCAGAGCCATGCACAGTAAATATTGATACCGCATACATGATATTTGACAGTAAGACCATCCAAGCCTGCAGGCCATTCATGAGGATGGGACAACAGCCACATGGCCCTGCACTGTCAGCAAAACCCACACAGATGGGGATATGTCCCACCTGTGGAAGGAGTATTTTAAAAGTCATTCAGGTATTTGAAAATGCCTGTCTCAGCAGAGGGATGAACAGCCCAAGACCCAGCAGTAAATGGAGCAGAGCAGTGTCAGCAGATACAGGTACTGGGACAGGGGCACCCCTGAGGCATTGGCAGAGAAGTGATCACTGTGGTAAAGGATGGGAATACATGATCTTGTAAATATTTTAACTAGTGTTGGTCTGTCTCCCAGTACACACATGGAGTGACCCTCGGCAGACTGATTGCTATTCCCATGTTGGGAGCATCCCCTCTTCCAGCACAAAAGCTCATTTCTAAGGAACTTTTCCCACAGAAATGAGCAGCAGAAACCAGGAGGGCAGCACCCAAAGCGACCTTGTCTGGCCTCCCCCTCTGCCACTCACAGCCACCACCTTGACAGGGGAACCCCCCAGTACATGTTTGACCCCCAAAATGAGCAGCCTCAGGGAGGGAGCTTGGATTGATGGCACCCTCCTGAAATAAATCTGGGAGAAGATGGAATGAGGGGAGGAAGGTCACCAAAGGCTGAGCTGTAGGAACATCTCAGCACTGAGACCTCTAACATAGAATGCTTTACTGGGGCATTTGGAGTTGTTTAAAAGCAGAATAGGATGAAAGTTGCAACTCACAGGGTTTCAGAGCAGCTTCCAAAAAACATGGTGAAGGACAGAAAACACAGGGTTCCCACTCTGTGCCCACACAGGTCATGGCCACCACACAAACACAGAGACCTCCCCTGCCCTGTGAAGTGCCTATATTCCCATTTGGAAGCAAAACCACCTTTGTAACATGGAGAAAGGGGCTACCAGCAAACAGCCTTTCCACCTGGGAAGAGACCACACTTGGACAGCTCAGAGGCAATATTCAAGCCTGTAATTTGATGAGAGCACTCAGAAAAAATCCTGCCAAGAGAATAAATCAGTGGCAAAGCGAGCTAAACTAAAGAGTTACAGATCTGGTAAGTCATGGGGGAGACTGCGCTGATTTTTCAAATAGCGCCTAGGTATGGTATGAATTGCTGGAAACCCACAAAGGGTCTGGCTGCAAATGGGCAAGGTGCAGGAAAACTTGGGGCTTCCTTGGGGGCTTAACCTACAAACTCCCTCTTCCCCTTAGAAATAGCCAAGGGACAGCCGAGAGGAAAACTAACTGCAGGTTATTGCAGTAGCAGCAGCCAGGCAGGGGAGCTGTTTTATATACACAGACTTCCAGAGCCATCTTTATATATCTTTATTGCACACATATCTCATGGGATGAGGCCAACTTCCCTTCCCAGGACAAACTATTTCTGCTTAATTCTGCCAAATCCATCTGTTCCCAAGACAACTTTTGTTGCTGCCTAACACAGATATTTTGGAAGAGTAAATCTTCCCCTCAAGCTCCCAACCCCTTCCCCCAGTTGCTGGATTGTTCAGAATGTTCCCTGGGTGTTTCACCTACTAAAACAGATCTTTTCCTCCCAGCAAAGCTTGTGAGATGCCATGGGGCACAGGTGAGCTGGATCAAACCACCTTTGCAAAGCCTCTGAAATGCCTGCACCTCCTCTCCCCCAGCATTTAATAAAGCCCACACCTGGCACAGGAGCCTGTCCAGCATCTATGTTTTATTTTCAAGCTCCCTGGGAATGATCTCTTTGGTTCCAAGTGGCATCTGGAGTGAGCACACCCAAGGTGAGCTAATTAGTGGGTGGCTGGCTGGAGCACCAGCAAAGCACCAACCACCCCGAGCTCTTTTTCCTTTGAGTGCCTAGTGCAGGATGACTGATCCCAGAAGGCTGTGAGCACATGTTTGCATCACAGAGCCTGGAAGACATTTTCACTGGTTCATAATTTGGGGGGAAATACTATAATTCATTTGCAGACATGATTTGCCATTGGTGTGGCATAAATATATGTGTGTGTACGTACAGAGCTCTATTTTTAGAGCTGCATGGCCAGGGTGCCAGCACCATGGGTACTCTATTGACAAACAGGATGCACTCTTCTCTGAGTTGGGAGGTTTTCAGTCCTCCCCCTTATTGTAAACATCATCTGCCTTCAAAACCCTTAATGTGTTGCAGATGTGACAAACAATAAAAGACCTATCATAAAAAAAAGCCTGCCATCTCCATGTTTCCCACTGGGGCAACATAATAATGAATTTATTAGCATATAGGGCTCACCAACATATGTTTATAGTCACTCACAAACTTTTGACTTGACAGTTTACAAGTATGTTTAAATCATTAAAGTTTAGGTTGACTGTCCAGTTATCACAGTCTCATTATAAATAGGAAACAAAGGTTACATTTTATACAACAGGCAATAAATCAAAACTAGTCTGTATTTTAGAGTGACTTTTTTTTTTTCCTCTTTTGCTCCTTTTTCATCTCCTTATTTTCAAGACCTTCTGAGGGGACATCTTGGTGAGGCCAGTGCTCAGTAGATGTTTGCAGTTAGCTGGCAGGACCAGTGGCACCCACACCAGGGAGCAGGAGAAACTCTCACTGCATTTGAGAGATGCAAAGACCTCAGAGGTGGCAAACTCTGCCAATGTTTTCACTCAATCAACAGCCAAAATCAGAGCCAGCCCAAGACACTCACCTCTCCTCCTTCTCAAGGCATCACCAAGTCCATCTGCAAGGCTTGGGAAACCCTCTGGAAGAGAGTTCTCCACTGCCAATTTCCTCCTAAGCTGAACAAAGCAAAGCACCTGAGAAAAGGAGGGCAAAACCCCAGACTGTGTCCCCTGACTGCAGACATCGAGGGTCAGCAGGACTCAAACATGCTCAAATGGGGGGTTGGGTTTGACCATTGCACTACAACACAGCCTTCCATCCATGGTCCTGCCTTAACACTGCAGAGCATCCAGCACAGGATAAAACCAGGGGCTCAATAACACAATCCCAGTCACTCCCAGTCCCTTCTGCCTCTATTACAGGGTAACCACCTTGGAAAGTAGAGAGATAAAGCCACATTACATTTTGTAAACTATTTCCAGATTTCAAAGCCTGGCATAATTTCAAACTGGCATGCTACCCTAAAATTTAGAATTTGAAGAAGGAGGGGGGGGAATGTGGAATAGTTTCTGGTCCCTTTTATTTCTTGCTATGTACATGTAATATGATGGATAAAAATTAATTGAAAAATACCCTTTCAAAGTAAAAAGAAATATCATTCTCATGTTGAAAGTGAATATTTCCACACCATCAGCAACTTTTCCTGGGCTGGTTTCCAACTTAAAACTTGAGCAGAGTCACAGTTTATATCCAATACCAACCAAATAGGATTCTGTCACTTGCCATATCAGCTTCACCTTTCTGCTCTAAAGCAAATCATAGAAAAGAGCATATGGCATGGGCAAGCAAGGAAGAAGGTCTCCCTGGTGGCACAGCCCATGCCCTCTGAGCTAAGTCAATGCCTTAAAGCCCTGTTGGAAAAACTCCACACTCTCAGCAACCTGAAACACTTTACCTGCCAGGAACCCCACGCCCCAGAGACACAACTGCTTTAAAGTTAGTATTTACCCATCCCAGAGCAAAGGCAGCAGCAAACACCCTCCAGCAGAGCAGCACAGGGAGGACAAATCCTCTTTTCCTACTACATGTTCATGTACCACAGTGACAAGAGGGGTCTAAGTTGCCAGAAGGGCAAGTCATCAGGGACATCAATACAGTAATTAAACTAGCCTAGAGAGACAGAAAAAGGCAGAAAGGATCATATATCTGGCTTCAGAGATCACTGATGATAGTGTGGGGAAGGCTTTAAGAGGAAATTAGAAACACATTAAAAATAGCATCAAAGTGCGACACAAAGATCATGGAAAATGAAACACTTATCTCTGCTCTCAGCATGGGACACTGTGAATCACCTGTATTTCTTTAACAAACTTTGTTATTTAGTTCTTGGATGAAATAAAGTATATTTTATCCTTCGCACAATTCTGTGTTTCTCTTTCAGACTTGGAGTGGAGGACTTTAAAAGTCTTTTTTTTCTCTTACTTAATATTTGAATATATGTATTTTATGCATTTTACATAATGTGTCAATAATCTTTGATATGAGACTGGCATTTAATATTTCAGCTCTCACTTCATTAAAGATAGTTTAATTATCCCAGACCAATGGGAGGGAGTTTATAAACATCTGTGCTTCGTTTAGGAGCCCAAATTTGCCTTTTAAACTTCAAAGCTGCAAAGCTGATTTTATCCAGCTTCAGTTGTCTGGTCTCTCAAAGAGCACCGTGTAGCACTGGAACCAGCATTAATTGGGCCAAGCCTACAGCCCACAGACCAATGTCCAACACTGCTCATCCATGCTGGACACAGCCTCCAACAGCCTGGGCTTGCTCACACTAGCGAACAGATGAGCTCCACAGACTGGTCAAGGCAAAAGCCCACACCAGCAGCACATGTGACTTCCCGACTGGTCCTTTGCTTTCTCCTCCCAAGGGGTGACCAAGGACTACCTCATTAATAATGTCAGGAGTGCCTCAGGGCCGTTTTCAAAGCAACCAAAGACATGACTCACACTGGCAAGCAAAGATTTTTAGGCTCCCAAGTACCTAAATCACTTCCACAAAATGAGCCTGAGGTATTTGCAAAAAATCATTGGGGGTTTCTAAACCCTACATCAGAAATAACCATCATTAGCTGCAGTCAGACAAGCATTCCTGACTTTCTGATGCCCATCAGGAAGCTAAGAAGCTCATCTTGAATCTCAGGATTGCAAGCAGCAGTGGGGAGGAAAGAAGAGGGTGACCCTGGGACCTGCATCAGATTTGCAACTTGCCTCAAATCCTCTCCAATGTGCTGCCCTCAATACACCCTTACAAAACCAGCCTGGAAAAGCAGAGGCATTTCTTCTCCAGCTGCTGCCTCGACTGGCACCAAGGCCAGCCAGCACAGTTCTGGGCATCTGTAGCCTCTGGGCTGTGGAGGGCATTGGGGGTGGCTGCAGCAAGTGAACCTGAGCAGACCCCAGGGAGCAGCTCCCCATACCATCACCAAAACCTATAATCCACAGAGGGACAGCTGCTGCAATACTACCATCCCCATCACCTGCTAAGAAACGGAGCTGGTTCCTCACTCGCAGCACTCCATCCCCAGAGCCTCTGCCACAGTCATCTTCATCGTCGCAGTCTCCACTCTCCTCCTCCTCCTCTTCTGGGGCTTTTCCTGAAGCTTTTCGATGGGGCAAAGTCATCCCTCTGAGCAGCTGAAAGACATGAGGGGCCACAGTCACTCAGCCGCTTCCCTCCACTCTCCCTGCTGCTTTGTCCTCTGCTCGCTGGGGGAGTGGGTGACAGGAATGGGACAGGATTCAGTGGAGCCAGGACAGTGGGACAAGACCCCAGCACACTCCTTGTGCCAAAGTACTGATGAGCTCAGGTTCATTCATGGACAAAGCTGCACGCAAAACTTCAGTGGAAGAAACAAAAGGAGGAGGCAAAACCACATTGAGTCATTCTGCCCTTCAGCTTCTGCCCAGTGAGCATCCCATGAGCCCTGCAAGACCCCAATGTCACCAAAGCTCTGGGGTCCGCTACAAAACACATGTCAAGTTAGGCCAGACAGGGGAAAAAATAGTAGCAAGAGGAACCTCTGTTCAGGGAATCTCACTGCTTTCAGGGACTCTATCCCATCTGAGAAGTAACACAAGAAAGGAAATGGCAGATCTCTCAGGTCTGTATGGACTCCACAAACTACATCTAAAAAAAATCTCATTTCTCACTCTTGAAGCACAGAGGGTGCTAGTGAAAGTTTTTGGGGTAGCCAAGTGACACAATGAAAGCATCTTTTAAAGAATATTTTAAAGCTGAGTCCTAAGTAACAGTGAGAATTTGTACATCCCTGAGACAGGGACTTGAATGCCTCCCCTGAGCATGGGGTCAGGACCACTTTCCAAACATGGGTGGGAGCTCCCCATGCTCCCATCACAGCACACAGAGGGATTAGACACAGTATAAATTATCAGCTTCCTCTCTTCACTGACTTTCCTGATTTTGCTGTTGCTGAAAGCAGCCAGCTACTCCATCATAAACCCAGATCCCCTTTGAAAAAGTGTGAGTCAGCTAGTTAATATATGCTGAAAATTTCTATCACTGCCACTCTGCTGTTAAAAGCTTCTTGAATTTAATCTCAGTGCTAAGGAAAAAAAAATGAAAAGGATAAGTAACAGAGAAGATATTGCAAAATGGGAGCTTTCCACATACTTCAGGGGTTTAGTTAGTTCCATCTCTTGCAGCACTGTGCATGCCTTGCAAGGCATTTTTTAATATCTGGAATCTAGGTTATATTTTTAAACTATTAAGCTAGCCTTAGAAAACAGTTTCTAAAATATTTAGCTCCTGAAGTTTATACAGCCTTGGAGGAATGCCTTTGGCATCTGGCTCGCCCTGTCCACAGCAATGTCCACATACTTCAGTGTTTATATTAGAGGAGTGTAACATAATGAAAAACAAATGGCTCCATGTAAGACCCCTTTGGGTTCCCCAGCTGCAGCAAACCCTGCAGCAAAGCTCTCCCTGGCACGTGTCAAAGTCTGCCTGGTGTGAGAACCATGCTGGGTGAGTCCCACATCCACGGTAGGCAGCAAAATGCAGCTCATCTCCTCAAAACTCAGAGGATGTGCTTTCACGGTCTCCAACAGGCTTTGGCTCAGGCTGGTTAAGTTCATTTTTCAGGAATTTTATTTTGTTTAGACATTTACAGGCCTCTTCCAGAATATGGTGCAACCACAAAAAAATAACAAACAAAAAGGCAAGTGCAGCGCTGGGGGTAGCACAGGGAAGACCCCACCCAGGAACTGAACATGCCAACCACCCAAGCCTTTACATCATCACTTGTACTTTGCTCCTCCAAACAAAGCCCCCAGCTAATAGCAGTCCTCAGCTCCAGGTAGAATGAGGGTCTCCCATGCACAGCTAATTAGCACACACACCAGTTTAAACCCATTGCTCCAGTGCACCACTGCCAAAACCCAAGTCCATCGTGCTGAAAGGGACCGCAACTGTTCAGCAGCAGGATGCTTGCTCCTCTGTGGGATTCTCGTTCCTCTGCATCCCAGGAACACAACAAGCCAGACGGGACCCAACCATGCAGTCCAGGTGGCACAGCTTTCGTGATTTACCCGAAAGAGCAGAGGAACTTTCTGGCAGAGAGAATTAACTTTTGGGATATTTTCAGATTTAATAAGCTCAGTGGGGGGCAAGGAAAAATCAGGATTTTTCAACTGTGTGTTTTCAAACAATAAAATAACTGAGCATTTCTTGTAATACTAGTTTTTTCCTTGGCATGCCATAAATCAGCAGCTTAATTTCTATGCCTTTGTAGCCACAATAAAACAGGAACTTTCTGAGAAACATCACGTGGGCCCCAACTTTGGCTCAAGTGAACGTGACATCCCTGTGCCACACTGCTCATTCCTTTGCCAGGAGAAAACCTCCATCCTTAGCCATGCCCTCCCCAGCTGCTGACAACTATAGAGAGATTCAATTAAATTTTTCAGCTGCCTGTGGGAGAAATAGAGCCCATGACACAAAACCTACTGGAATAGTTAGCAGAGACCAGGCGTGGGGTGGAAATCCCACTCCACTCAATTGGTACATCCAGACCCAGGAATGCTGTTGGATGTCAGCTTCATCCAGAGCAGCAGCCTTAGTCCCACTCATCAACCATTCCACAACCTCCTTGATGGTTTGCATGCTTTATGAAATTCTATTTGGTGGGCTGAACATAGATTCCCCATCCTTAAATAGCAAGCAGAGCTGACTGTACCCTAAAATTACGGTTTATTCATGTCTTGTGGTTTAAAGCCCGTGGTAAGAGGCAGGAAAATACACAGTCTGGTGATCACTAAAGTAGTATGTAACAGTGAGATAGCTTTAACTTAATCACAACTCACCCAGCTCTAAGAGTTTACTGTCTTATCTACTCTTCTTTGCTAAACCATAATGGCAAAAATACACTGTAAAGTTACCTGATGTAAACTGGAGCACACTTTGTGGGAGGCCGGGGACAGATATCCACACACCTCCGAGGGGGCTGTGGGGCTTTCCTCTTCCATCCACACAACCACCACGGCAAGAAACTCCCTCTGCTCCTCACTACAAGTTCTAACAGATCAGGCATCCATCAGTTTTATTTCCTGCCTCATCCCCTTTAAACCCTGACCCTCTGGACAGATAGGGTGGGCAGTGCCAGGGCATCAGCAGGAGGGACTCCAAGGGACACTGGGCAGTCACATCTGGTTTCCATGTACATCTTTGTTGTTTGGTTTGTCTTGTGGTCTCCCTACAGCTTAAAACACAAGGCAGAAGGGAACGGTGTGCTGAGCCTTCCTGCAAAGAAAGCTCCCCAGGATATCCCAGCATGATTTACACAATTATTCATAACTGTACAGTGAACAGACAAAACAGATGCAGCAACACAGGGTAATGACTCAGCTTGTCTTGGACAGGCCACTGTATGTTGAAATCTTTTTAACTCCTCATTCTTTACAACCACTTCACTCAGAGCCCCCCATTCCACCAGCCCACTGAGCCACCTGGTCTTATTTTTCCAATTTCAACACAAACAGTGGGTGCTGCAACATAGTTTTTACCATTAATCACCCATCTCTGAAAAGAGCTCAGCATCTTGTTTCTTGGACTGCAGTTTCATAGCTGTTTTGTCCTTTTGGAAACTAAGCCCGCAGTATTGCAAGTATCAATTTGAGCAACACCCAAAATTGTGCCCACAAATTCAGATTAAATACTGTCAGCAAGCTACAAGCACTGTGCTCCTTTAGGGCAGAAATCATCCCTTTCAACACACTTCAAAAATATGTAAAGTAAAGAGAACAGCCAAAGAGATTATTAAGGGGAATAGAAGACTTTTAGAAAAACATTTAATTCCTTCATGAGTTTAGGGGAGAAGGCTGATTGATATTTGTAATCTTTTGGTGGACAGAGCTGTCATTTAATTTAGCTTGCATGACTGAAAAAATTTAACAAAAAGTGCTCCAGAGAGTTTTGCTGAAATTCTTTGCATGTTTTTAGTAAGCCTCTGGAATACGATCAAACCTAAAAAGCTGGAGAGGATGGAGACTGAACTTGCAGCTAAAATAATATTCAGAATTGTAATATATGCTTAATAATCAAGTATTCACATCCAGCAGAAAAAGTGGCTCAGTGCACAAATGACTCTGGAGCTCCAGCCATGTGTCCATGTGCTGCTTGGCATCAGGAAGGGAACCCTGGGAACTCAACCTAGCAGGGAAAACCAGCTCCTGGCTCTGCTAGAAACCTCACAAAACTCAGTGAATTTCACCACCTCACAACTGGTTGAAAAGCTCAGGATGCCTTCCTTCAGGAGCCTTGTAAGGAAGACTTTTGGAGGAGCAAAGGTATTACCTCCCCTTCCTTCACTCCAGTCACCCACTCCAGCCACACACTTACAAGTACCTGACACAAGTGCTGAGATACTTCTCACACAACTCCTGAGATTCCCAACAGATCAGGTTTCTCTATTTGAAATTCCATCCTGCTAAAAACATTAGGTTTTGGGGGTGAAAAACTAGATCTTATGAGGCCAATCCTGACCTTGAAATCTGCAATACCAAATAATTTATGTGTGGCTTTTGAATCAGGGCATCATCACGGGAAACGTGCAGATTTTCACACGATACTGTTCCCCTTTAACAGCTCATTATGATGTACAGAAGTATATTCCCATTATGAAATACAGCTGGGGTTGTTTTGCTTACGAAGGTCATTATCTGATCACAGGCAAGAATTGGGATAAGGAACCCATTTTATAAGGCTAAGTTGTGGACTTTTTCAAAACTCATGTGTTTTGAATTTGGTGGCCTGATCAAACATAAGCATGCAACAGCAGAATCGATTCTCTCCACTTCCCCTGCTTATTAGCCCTGGAAATAGCAGGAAAAGATTATATTTTATTAGCAAATACTTTATTATTTAACTAACCCTCATAAGATTGCTGGTGCCCTCCACATCACGTTTCTATTTCCCCGCTGCCTTAGGTTTACCCACTCTGTGGAGACACACCTTTGTGGAACAGGAGTATGCACAAACACAAACTTAATGCAACATCAACAGCATAATTTTTTATTGCTTCTTTACAAGCTCCAGAAAGCCTTCCCCCTCTTGGGCAGCAACAAAATGCAACACATATTACAGAAAAACCCAATGTTCACTGGCACCAAGCACCAAACTCCATTTGAAAATAAGGATATTTAACACCTTAAAAATATCTGTAAATACCAGGATTTGTACTTCTGTCTTGCAAGAGTGAACACATGAGTGTGTGCACACCGGCAGGCACCACTGCTCTTCTGATGACAGCGCTGGCCCATGGATAAAACCACCCATTTTGGCAGGAGGACATCTGAATTGTGGTTTCCTTATGGTCCTTCCAGTTGGATGCACCTTGGTAGCACAGACATGGCAGAGAAGAAACCTGTTCCTCATTGAGCTCCAATTTCAAGCTCAGCAGAACAAAAAGTGATCACTAATCAAATGTTAATAAAGTGAAAGCAGACTTTGGAGATGGAAAAGTGATTTGCAGCGCTTGGAAAAATGATGAGTTGGACATGGCCATTTTCTCAGCTGCTCTAAAGGCCAATTCTGCATTTCCCTGTGCTGCCTCCTTTGAGACATCACAAGGTTTGAGCTGAACTCAGCAGACCAAGCCCCAGACAGCACCTCCTGCCTGCTATGAACAGCATCAGCAAGGGCATTCCCTCCCCACACACTGCTCTTGAGTCACTCCTACTCTGGGGCTCTGCACTAGTCCATGGTGATGGGTGACTAAAGTTGTGAACCATAGTTCTGAGCCTATATTGTGGCTCCTTAGCCATAAAAATGTTTTAGTCTTTAATTCTAGCACTCAAAATACCTGGAATAGGAAAAATCCCTACCACGCATCAGTTGGGGTTTACCAGCACAGCAGGACCCACTTTATTATCTTCACAGGCTCCAGAGGAGATGCTCTTGGCTGCCAGTTAAGTCACTTTTCCTGGTCACTCTCCTGATAGCACAAAAAAGATGGTGACAGCAGTGAATTCATTGACCAAAGGGTGGCTCTACTTTATGGATCATCAGCTTAATTCCAGATTAGCTATCCAAACTGACATCATCCCTATGGGTAAAGGGAGACAGATAAAGACCCCTAAGTGCTGGCAGTAATTAACACGAGTTCGCACTGGACAGTAAATCTCATTTGGCAGCAGAAGGGGCTGCCAAGGAATTATGGATTGCTCTGGTTTGGTGAGGACTGTATGCCCGGGACTGTATGCTCCCATGGAGATTAAGCCCTGGCTAGCACCACGGCAGGCACAGGGACCAGCTCCT
Organism: Coloeus monedula; assembly: GCF_965178545.1. Lineage (NCBI taxonomy): Eukaryota > Metazoa > Chordata > Aves > Passeriformes > Corvidae > Coloeus > Coloeus monedula. The sequence goes on along the minus strand of NC_138792.1, from coordinate 20,743,954 downwards.
GCCTGCTGTCCCCCAGGCAGGGGAGGTGTCACTTCCCTGGCCTGAACAAATGCTCATTCATCACCAGGCACATGTGAAAAAGAGATTACCCAGGCTTTACGATCAGCTCATTCACCTTATATCCAGTTCCTTCCCCTTCCACCCCAGCTATTTATGGCTTGTTTTTGTGCAGCAGTAGGAAGGAACAGGACAGTGCAGGTGCCGAGCAGGGCTAAGGGGTACAGCCCAGCCTGATGGAGTCCTGGGCAATCCCTGTCTGCTTCTGGCTCATCCCCTGAGCCACACATCAATGCCAGTGCTGGAGAAATACTGCTTTCCTCTTTGAGCCACTACAGCCCCTTCTCCTATTTTGCCTTTCCAAGCCTTAACTATTGCTGGACCTTCAGCATCCCTTCCTACATCTGCTTTCATCAAACACAGACATCCCTCAAACTCAAAAAACCCAATCACTAGACCAATCATCAAACATGTGGTTGGACTAGGCAATAGATGATGCCTTCAGCATTTTGCTGAAGTCTGCCTGGACCAATTCCTCTCAGGATCAGAAAGACTTCCATGAGCTACCATTTCCCTAGAAGCAACATAGGAATGCAGCTACTTATTGCAAACACCCCCTTCCATCTCTTCTTCACTTTGCCTGGGCTGATCAGGCACATTAACTACCCACAGCTATCAAGGGTGGTAGAAAAGGTTTTGCAAAGATGCTCCCTTCTTGCTGCCTGCAAGGGCTGGTTATCTTGTCCCCTTTCCACACTGCTCTTCCTCTGGCATCATATCCCTGCTCCTTCTCCCCACAAAGTTTCTCAGTAGTCTCCTACCCCTCTCCTTTTCACCCACTCTGCATCACAAGACATGAGAACCTGGACCAATTTCTTCACCTCTCAAGCAGCCACCCCTCAGGGCATTGGCAGCTGAGTGAAGAAGGGATGCGGGAGCCTACATGGGCCAGGACCCGACACTGCTATTATCCATGTTTTCCATATTTTGTTTCATTATGTTGGAGCAGAACCCCACTCTGCTAACCAAACACTGCTCAGGAATGCCCAAAGTGCATGTCACCAGAAGATGAAACATGAGACAACAACCAAAGTAGAAGCACAAGAAGCAAGACAAAATGGGCAGAGGTGGAGCAATCAACCACCTCATCGCCATCACATCCTTCAGACATTTGAGCAGGGATGGCCTGGATGGAAGGTGCCCTGGATGCAAGAGCACCTAAAAGGACGTGCAGGTCTCACACCACCTCGAGCCATCTGCTAAAACAGCCCCATGGTTCTGTAGAGGGGATCAGGGTGACCCAGGCAGGCAGTGTAGCAGCCAGGGGGTCCCACAGCCTCCTCCTGCCCAGCCCAGCCCAGCCAGTTGGAGCAGCTGGGAGACTTCCTCTTGGCTCAGGCTCTGGCACACATGGCGGCTCTCTGGCTGTTGGCGACGTCTGCAGGGCTGCTTGCAAGACAAACATCTTGTCCTTGGCACCAGGTAGGAAACAGCAAGCTGAGAGCTGGGCTGGAAGAATTTTTTTCCTCCACTTCTCCTTCTGCAACACAGACCCCTGTCCCAGTCGCTTTCCTTTGCCCCTAAAAGCTCCCAGTGGAGAAGGACTCCTCAAATCATGCATTTTTGTGCACTGTGTTGTGTTGCACAGAGGTTTCTGCGAAAACACCAGCTTGAGTCACCCTAGCTGCATCCTGCCCTCCTGGGGGCTGCTCTTTCCAAGCTTTACTTTTGCATTTAGTTCTCTTCAAGGCTCTGGAAGCCCAACAAGTGACTACAAGCAGTTCTAATAGATGTCCCCTGGTCCACAGAGCTTCCCAGGGAACTGAACAGCTGCCTTATAAGCCAGTTATCTCCCATCAGACAAGACAACCCCAGCGTGGGGTTAATTATCAAGCTGTTGATTTTAGCAGAGACTTAAATCAGGCAGGGGGAGGAAGACTCCATGGCAAACACCTCCAAACCTGTTAGCTAGGCAGGATCAAGCAGCTGGTCTCTAATTAATAGACGATGGCTGGACTGCCTCCTGGGCAAGGTCTCAGCTCTCCTCTTTGTTCAGAGCACGGATGCTGCTTGCAAAAACCAAAAAAACTTCAGGGACACAGATTTTCCAGTGTCAATATTGGCACCTAGGATGAGTCTACCAACAGGATAAGGAACCAACCAGGCTCCAGCATGGGCACTGCTGACACACCAGGGTGCAACTCATCACTGATGCTGAATGTACCCAACAGCAAGGCTCAGGCCTCTGGAGCTGGAGGCAGGAGGATCCCTGCCTGGTGTGGTTCTCCCACACACAGATGCACAGACACCAACTGAACAGCTGAAGCAACTCAGTGTTTAAATTAAGTTCAAAGCTGGTGACTTTATACCCTCCCCCAGTGAGACACAACACTCGCAGAGGAAGCCCTGAAATGCACCTATATAAGTCTCACCCTCAGCTTTTAGATTCTTATGTGCTGCAGAGAAAGGTCAGTAAACTGCTTCCCCACCCATAGGCAGGAGGCATTCAAGGGTTCCTTACAAAAATAAAAGGTAACTTTCTGCCCATCACAGTATTTGCTGATGGCTCGAACACCCTCTGCCAGCTGTCTCCTACTTCCTTGCTGACCCTGCTGCATCAGCAGCAGCATCTTCTTACACATGTCCTCAACCAAGCACATTTCCTTTTCTTAAATATCACTCCCTTGCAATACAGCTAAGCAAGGCCACAGGCAAATCCTGCTGCAACCTAAACTTCTCTCTGCTCACAGTCTGATGTGCTGCAAGGGCCATCTCTCATTGCATGGACTCCAGCAGCACGAGCGTGAAAATACAACCCAGTCTCTGCAGCCAGTTACAGGTCAAAACCAAGCTAAGAAGTTTAATGAGCAACAGCATTAACCAAGAGTCTTCCTGAGCCATGAGGGGTACTTACACCAATGCAATCAGGTCAAAAGGGTCTCACTGACTGGGAACAGGGTTTGCCAGCACAGAGAAAATACTTGCCACAAGTGTGCCTTGTTCCCCCTGCAAACACAAGGCTCGGGTGAAGTGGCAGAATTGCACTGGGGAAATCCCCAGCTCCAACCTGCCTGGCCTGTGAAACCGCTCAGGGTGGAGTGGGAATCTCACAGACATTTTTGTCACACTGCCTGTACACCATTCCACAGCTGGGCACCACATTACCACAGCACAGCCCGGGGCTGGAGAAGGAAATTCCTGTCAGAGCAGTCCCTCTCTGAGCAGGTCTGACAGCGCTGCCTTTTCCTCCTGCCCCTGAGAACATCATCACTAAGCAGTCTTACACCACCTCAAACTGGAATCAAAGGTAACATTATTGTTATCAAGGCTTTTTCTTGGGAACAAAAGCAACTGGATTTTTTCTGCAGCCAAGAAGACTAAGGTTACCTTCTGAACAATGAAGATTAGCTCTTTGAATCCCAGTCCCCCTCTCAGTCTGGACCACATTTTAAAAACCTTGATGTTAAGTCAAATTTTAGAGAAAAACATGAGGAAACTACCTAACATCCCACTAACACCAGAGATCTGTGTCCTTTGTTACCGGGCCCATGAGGGAGGACACCTACCTCAGACATTTACTGATTAAATTACAGCCTGACTCACAGCACAAGGCCCAGAATAACTGTAATTAGCTGTTAATCTGCTATCAACACCTCCATTTACACCGGGTTTTGCTGCACAAGGATTCCTTCAAGTTTGTTTCCTCCACAACAGGATAAACTTCAGCTCTGGTACAGGATATCTGGTGTTTGTTTTAAGGCACTGCTGTGCATCAGCTGCATGTTCTGGACACAAAAGCAAATTAATCTCCTTTAAAGGTGTTGATTTGTTTTTTTCCACAGCTGATTTCCACAACATTGTTTAGAGGATGGTCCCTGCAGGACACACCTGAAGCACCTGACTCCCTGCTGGAGCTGAAGCCACAGGGACAAAGTTGTAACATTTCACATGTGTAAGACCACTCCAGTACACACCCCTGTTTGAAAACAAGCACACAAACACACCAGGTAGAAACAATCTCTGGCTGTTAAAAAAAACCTCAGTGTGGATACAGCATTCCCTCAACAATCCTGATAAACCTGGAGGTTTGCCACAGGATCCAGGCAGGTGATGCCTGCTGCGGGCAGGGAAATAAGGGGTTCAGGTTTGAAAAGTCACCTGACAGTCAGATACTTTCAGATTTAATTACATTCTCATTACCGAGGGTCACACTTCCCCTCATTCAACTGTCCTGGCAAAATCCTGTTAGTACCACTTGCATACAGAGTGGGAGAGCACTGACCTTGTGTGTTAACGGGAGCCAGGGCACAGATAAAAGAACAATGGAATTAGTACTTAAATACCAGGCCTAGACTCGGTGGAGCTGTAGATTATTTTGTGCACTAAAGAAGAATTAACTGATCCATTCTAAAGCACATTTATCATTAAAATAAAAATCTTACGTCATTTCATTTAATAGCCTTAGTAAGAAATAAATGCAATGTCTGGTTGCTTTTTAACAAGCATGTGGTTTTAATATTTTAATTGTTACAAACTGTTTAATAATGATGAGCGAAAGGTGTGTCCAAGTAATTATTGTATTTATTGACATTTCCTTTGAGGACTTGATAGATTATATTGCATATATACAATACTTCAGACATTGTAGTGCTAACTTATTAAAGGTGGAAAATGAGTCAAAAACTACTTGCTTTGGTGCAATTTAAATATTGTATTTTGAAGTGATTAGTATTGTGCGTTGCATTATTTAACAATCTGGCAGTTTGCACATTTTTCTAATTATTATGCAGCTTCATCTGATTGGGGAATTAAAATACAGTGGGACTAATAAACCTCAGAAAGCCTAGCAGGCACAGGGAAACTCTATTTCACCAAATCCATCAAAGTAATGGATTCTTCTGAAGGGGACATATATTCCTGAAAAGTCCCCAGCTCCCCATAATAAACTCTGTATTTCCCTGTGTGCCCTGAGTGGTGTCTGGATCCTTTTGCCACCCGAACTTGTCTCCCCATGGTGGGGTCAGACCCTCCTCACTGGGTGCCAGTGCTCCACCATGCTGCATTTTGAGCAAAGAGGTTGCAGGGAACTCAGGCACAAGGACATCACACCATTCCCAGGCCTATTTTGTTTACATCTGATTCAATCAAGTTGTGGCCTTTTGGCCTCTTTCCAAATTAACTTCTGGGTGACCTCCACCATGCCCTCTCCCAGCAGCCAGGCCGCCAGGGAGCAGCCCATTAAACCTACAAACAAATATGGGACATATTGGTTGATCAAACCAGCTTCAAACACGGCTCTGGAAATGCCAGGATGTGCTTTTTTTTTTTGTGAACTTCAGGTCTATTTTGTCTTTGGTCCTTTGCACCTCTGGGCCTCCTGTCTTTTTTTTTTTTTTTTTCCCTTCCAACTATATCTGTGTGTTTTACTGCCTCATAAAACTTCTAAATGTTGTTCTTGTCCTCCTGCAAACCTCTCTAAGAGCAACATGAGGCTCTTTCACATGGGGCTCACTGCAGGACCCAGGTTTTTACATCGAGCACATGAAGAAAGGCAGCGAGACCCTGCTTGGGGAAACAGCTGTAATACTCCAAGAAACTGTGTCTTCCCCTTATTTCCAAGGAAATAAATCAAAGGCAGTTTCTCAGGGTCTGTGAAAGCATATTGCCTGGATTCCCATCCCCAAAGGGTTTATTTTTTCAAGAGCTTATATGGGAGTTAGATTTCTGGCTAGAAAATATGCAATATGATAAAAACATAGTCCCTATATGGGGCAATAAATCACAGATTGTTTGATGTGGAAACCAAAGAACTGTCATACTCCAGTATATCTGAAATATTCTAAATGAGCCCTTGAGTGTCTGGAAATGTACAATATGTTTCCAGGCCATTCAATTTTGTAAAGACACATATTCCGCAGCTAGGTTTCCTTTTATGGATTTTATTATTAATTTTTGGTGTGTTTTTTCCCTCATTTTCTTAAAAAATTGTGCTCGTCCTCCTCGAGACAGTACTATGATAAACACCGGGATTTACCTAAGCATAAAAAGAGATTGCAACTGAGCACAAGCTTAAAGAGGTAATGGCATTAAGGAGTAAAGCATCTGCTGGAATGGAATCAGAGCCACATAAGCACTGCAAAGGACATAAAAATCACTTCAGGACAGACAGGGACAAGAGGAAGGACCAAGACTGTCACATCAGCCAGTTTGGTACCACAGATCCCTGCTGCATCCTTACACCAGCATCATTCAGGTCCTCTCTCCAGAGCTGTCATACATGAAATCCCTAATTAGCTTGGTTTTTGCATGTTAAGTGTTTTAATTAGTTAATTTTGAGTTAAACAATTTTTAATTGAATGTAAATGTTCACCCATCAGTCCAGGTACAAATATCAAGTTCTGCTATTAGTGTTTTCACTTGTTCAAAGCAGTTTATCTGCACCAGTTCCAGTTAAAATCCCCCAGTTAAAAGTGTCCCAGTTAAAAATCCCTTTTCAAACTTTAAACCACTTGTACACTGCAAGAGTTGTTTTTCTCATGTTCTCCGTATACTTTTACAAATGCTTTAAGATGTATTAGATGTATTTTAATATTTTTTTAAGGGTTTCTACTTTGCACCTTAGTTTCAGAATGAGCTCCCAAAACCCAGTTTCTAACAGCCAAAAGCTATTTTTAGACTTTTGGCCATTGGTCTGTTGGTAAGCTCCATGGCAACCTGAATCTTAATAAGGACATGTTACCACTCTTACTTCAGCTGTTACTACCCCCCCTGACAACAACAAGCTATTGGTAGACAGAGATGATCTGTCAAAAGGGAAGCACCAATCACTTGGGACCAAAGGGGTGTGCTGTGGGCAGTCTATGGGCGGTCTGTGGGCGGACTGGGGCGGAGCAAAGGCACTATAAAACAGCAAGTCAGTTTCAGAGCAGAGGCAGAACACTGTGGATTTTAGCTGTAGTGGACACCTGTGCTGGGCACTTAAGCCTTACTCCTATTTAGGAGCTGTTATTAATTTTTCTTTGACTTTTGGATTAGCTAAAAGTCAGCCCAGCACTGCAGGTTTTTCCACCAGAGGCCCACTGCTGTCTAAGCCTGAAGATCTCTAATCCCTGCGCTCCTGGGGCATAGCTCTTGAGCCACTACGATCCCAAATTTTTATATTTTTCTGATTTTTGTAGTTTTTCAATTTTTCTGTTTTTAATAAATAATTTTTCTAAGAGTTGTCTCATTCCTCACAAGAGGTTTTCATGGAAGAGGATGATCAACAGGAGGTCACCAGCATGGCAGAGCTCCCAGGACATGGAACCTCCCACCTCCATAGCTGTTAAAACCTGAAGCTCGTGCCCACCTGTCAGCCATTCAAACGTCCCCGTGGTCGGAGGAAAATGGAGTGACCAGAGGAAATAGCTCACCTTGCACACAGCTTTCTGCCTGGGGGTGTTACCAAGCCACAAAAAAACTGAGCAAGACCCTGTGCTGACACTGAATAACTTCTCAGTTTCAATATAGTTTCACTTATAGGATGAGTGAAAACCTTTCTAGCTGGAAACAGACCTCATCCACTCTGGGAAATAAAAGTTAGGAACCAATTCCAGCTCATTTTCCTGAAGGTGACCCTTAGCCTCCCAGCTGGGATAACAATGCTAATATTTATGGATAGGCTGTTCATGCCTCTGGGCACACAACAAAAATAACTCAAATCAAAACTTCGTAGACATCTAACAGAACTGGAGGAAAAAATTCCAATATGGCAATAATAAACCATCTCATCCGCCAATGCGCAAAAAGTACCATCAGCCACAATCACACATTTGGGTGAAACAAAAATGGTCTCATGTGATGAAAAGGTGTTGGGGTTTTAGGAGTTTTCCTGGTTTGGGGTCTTTTTTTCTGTTAAAGGAATTTTCCCCGTATGTGTTGCTAGGGGGACAAATTGCTGGGTACATAAGAAAAAAAAGACCTACCCATTGGGGGAGGGGTGCATCTGGCTACTCTTTTGTTTCATCTTTGTGTGGGGATAGTCTGTCCTCGGCGTTTGGACAGAGAGGGAGGCTGCTTTCTTCGGCTGCTTTTTTCTTCTGCTGGACAAGCCCTGGGATCCCAAGCCCACCTTCCCTGCCCCGCTGGGAGCTGGGCCGTGGCTGCCCTGCCCTGCCGTTGCTTTGAGCCTTCGCTATGTTGTAGCCCTGCTCGCCCTGCCTGCCCAGACCTCCGGGGGGATTCCCCGTTTGGATACATCTCGTCTGCCACCTGGGATTTGTGCTCCTCCCTGCCATTCCAGCCTGCCATTCCAGCCTGCTGTTCCCGAGGGTCCGGCCGGACACTGGGATCGGCTGCCCAGGAGTTTGTGAAGCTTCTTTGTTCCATCCCTTCCCGGGATCCCGGGGCACCGGTGCCGCGTGCTCCCCGAGCTCGCTCCGGAGCGCCCCCTGCAGCCGCGGGGGAACCATCGCACCTGCCCTGCTCACCGGGAGCCGCCAGCGCCCCTGCCGGCTGCGAGCGGAACTGCACCCGAGGGGAAAGGGCCTGACAGCTGAGAAGGCTGGGACTGGGTTTGTGATTGTTTGCTGTTACTGCCATAGTTACTGTTGGTTGTTTGACTGGTTATACACGTATGGATATATAATAGCAAAGAACTGTTATTCCTATTTCCCACATATTTGCCTGAAAACCCCTTGATTTCAAAATTATAATAACTCAGAGGGAAGAGGGGTCGCATCTGCCATTCCAAGGGAGGCTCCTGCCTTCCTTAGCAGACACCTGTCTTTCAAACCAAGACAAGAGGCAGCACTGAGGGGGACTCATCCAGAAAGGGCTGACTTGAGACAGCACACAACTCAGGCACTGTGCTTTATTCATTTATTTATTTTAGCTTGATGGATGCTCAAATCAAAAATTACAATCTGGAGCACTTTCCCTTCTCTCTGGGTTAGGTTTTCTCTACTTCTTTCAATCCCCATGGGTTTAATGCAAATGCACAAACCCCATTCTCATTTCAAAGTGCAAACGTTGGATGAGAATTTCTCATGTGAATGTATGTATATTTACCCAAATTAGGTTTGAGAAGACACGAACTAAAGAGCAAGCACAATTTGTACACTCAACACTGAAAGAAGAGACACTGCCAGCAGCATAAGCATCCTGGAATAAAAGCAAAGTCAAATCATCAGCAAATTACAGATTTTTGGCAAAAATCTCCAAGTAAAAATAAAAGCTATGGACCTCTATGAAAATTGTACCAAACAGCATGGTTCCCGAGTCTGCCCACACCACAAAATCCAGGCTGTATCTCTAACACAACACACTGGGAGGAAGTCACAACATTGTACAAGATTCACAATTTACAGGTAGTCACATGGGAATCTAGTTTACAGCTCTGAGCACCGCAAAGATGGTGTTTTCTCCAGAGGATCTGGATGTTTGAAAATCCTTAAAAGCCACTGTTGGCTTAGCTTGGTGGAGATTTTCAGCCCTCTCCAGCTTGGGACTTCCCACTTTTTCCCAAATCTGAAGCCAACACCTGAAAGACACAACTGTAATTCATCCAGAGCTGCTGCTCCTTCCACATTTAATATTGTCTGGCAATCAAGATGCATTCCAGAAGTGAAAGAGAGCTCAAAACTTCTTCAGCCAAGAAAATAAGTGTGATGGTAAGCTCTGACACCCTAAATCCCAAATTTAAGTAACCTCCACAGTTACTTTCCTGGTATATAAGTTACTGAACATAGACTATAGACTCTCCACAGGAATAGAATCATATCATAGAATTACAGATTGGTTTGGGTGGGAAGGGATCTTATGTATCATGTAGTTCCAATCCCCTGCCATAGGCAGGGACACCTTCCTTAGACCAAGCCCCATCCAGCCTGGCCTTGAACACTTCCAGGGATGGGGCAGCTACAGCTTCTCTGGGCAAGCTTCGTAACTAATTTGCACAAATCACTTCCCATTTTCTCCTGATTTTATTCTCAATTCCTCCTCTTTCTCAAACACAGCTTTACAAGAGCGTTCAATATTTTTCAGGCTCTTACATTTACACTGTACAAACCAAAACAGCTTACTTGCCCCCCATAACACATTCCAACCCAATACTACGAGTCTCTCTGTAAGAGATCATGACTAAGCTGACTGTATTCACCCCCTTAGCACAATTTTTCTCTGAGCGGCAGCTGACAGAGACTCTGCTGCTGCAAACAGCTGAGTTGAGCACAGCAGTGTTTACCCAGGGTCTCCCACTCCACAGACCTCCACTGTGAAGCCCAAGCTGTTCAGCAAAGACCTAACTTGACCCAGTCTGGCAGCCAGCATTTCACAACCACTTTATGTCAGCAGTTTCAGGTACACTAATAACCATGTTTTGTTCAGTGCAGCTTTCTCACTGTGAACGGCAAAATATCATTATCACCTGCAGGTTGAAGCCTGCCCTCTACCCCATTTAATAGGGAGCTGATTATGCTATTCCTCCCGCTTTTCCCCTTCTAATAATTATGGGCTGTTGGCAGATGGCACCACTCAGCACGGGGAGTGTGTGGGAAGCCAGAGCAAGCTGTAGGGCCTCTGCCCATGGCAGCTCCTGCATTGTGGGGTGCTCCTGGGGACCCTGAATCCCACGCTGCATCCTGCTCCCAGGCAGCACCTAATGAGGCATGCCTGCGTCGGAGGGCAAGGGGGTTAAACTGGCAATGGCTGTGAAAACAGTCCCTGGCAGTCGAGGGAGCAGGAAAGCAGAGGTTTGCAGAAAAGTTGCTAAGCCAGCAACTCCAAACAGAGCTGCCCTCACAGCCCACCCGGTCTGGAAGCAAAGCTGGGCTTAGCCCCAGGAACACACAGCTGCCCAGAGCTTCGTACCAGAGCGACCATCAGCAACGTCCCCACTGGAAAGAGCTCTCTCAGGAGAGACGGGGCAGCTCAGCTGTGTTAACAGCATTACCACCTGAGGATTTGCCCTGTGAGGTCCCAGTGCTGTGTCCTGGCAAAACAGCAAGTCCAAGCTATCTGCCTATGAAAAACATCCCCTCTACGAGTTACTGTGACGTCCAGACTCAGTGACACAGAGGGGAGAGCAGAGTCCAGAGCCAGACCCAAGCCCCACTGGCCTAAGGCAGTGCTGGGGAAGATTCAGCCACAAGCTGAACACTGTGCAGAGCTGCAACCTAACTCCTCCCTGGCAGCAGCAGGGCTTGTTCACAGACCTAGCCTTGCGTGACATAATGGGTAGAGACAAGATACCGCTTGTCCCAGGAAGGATGCCAGGTCTGAGGCAGTGGGAAGGAAGCTTCCTCCCCAGCAGAAAGGATCTCATCCAGTTCTGCCATTTCCCTATTCAACAGTAACTTATCCCATTACCAACTGGGAGTGAATGCCCAGGGAGATACAGCAAAGAAAAAAGTGACCCTTATGGCCAGCCATGAGCAATGCCAAAAGGAGCTCTTCCTATCAGAGGGAACATCAGGTACATGCCACATGACCCCCTGCCAGCACATCATGCTCAGGGGCACCCCATCAGCTCCATCTTTCCTGGACCTCCACTGCTAAGGGCATGCCCAGCAGAAGCATTCTTGTACTGCAGCCATGCATCTTCACATGACCCAGGTACAGGCTGAGTCCTGGGAGGCTGCACCGTGGAGAACCACACCAGCAGGCATCCAACAGGACTGGCCCTGTGTGCCCTTTGGGGCTGGTGCTGTGTAGGGCCAGGCCAGGGTGGCACCAGCTCTGCACACAGGGCTCCCAGAGCTGCTGCAGATGGAGACACCAGGGATGTCTGTCTGAGCCCAGAGAGAGTGCAAGGGAGGCCAAACTGATTTGGAAACCACCCACTCTGGAGACATCCCTGCTGGCATGTCTACAACAAACCTGGTTGATGTGTTTCAGCTTGTCAATAATCTGGCTAATCACTGGCTCCGGACCTTTAATCTTCACCTCATGGTTGCCAGCCTGCGCTTTTGCTCCATTCCTTGTGATCTGGGGACTGTACCTGTAGGAATGAGAACAGAGAACACCACAATGTGATGGGCTAACAGAGAGAAGATCTTTAAAGTTCAGCACAAACATAAAAAATCCCAAGACAGGCACCAGCTCTTTCCAAAACAGAGAGCACAAGACAGTTAATAATGACAAAGAAAGGACAGAAGATTACCATAAACATTTTTGCTCTGATTTTGCAAAGCAGCAAGATGATGTAGTTGTATCACTTGAGGACAATGAAGTCCTTTCCAGTCCATTAGTAACCAAGGAAGATGTTAAACAGTATACAACAGAGATAAATATTTTCACATAACTTGCACCCAAGAGTCCTAAAAAAGCTGGCTCAGAAATTCTGGCTTGCTCATGTTTGTTTAAAATAAATCTTGGCAGACCACAGAGACTCCAGTACAAGAGCAGTAGTGTTGTGCCCACAGCCAAAAAAATGAGTGGGATGACCCAGTTAATTGCACGCTGATTAGCATAACATCAACCCCCTTGCAAAATAATGACTATCACTGATGTGTGATTTCAATAATAAAGAATTAAAGCATCAGAATATAATTAATGCTGTCAACATTGCTAATGGAAAATAGGTGTTGTCAAACAATCCTCATTTCAGTCTTTGATGAGATCCAGCCTTAGGGATCAAAGTAACTGCTCAGACAGAATCTACCTTGACTTTGGTGCAGTGCTGGGCTCTGCACCATGGGGTATCTTGATTTACACGGGTACCATGCAAGTCAGCAAAGCCCCCGCAGACTAGATTAAACTGCCAGGACAACTCTGCAGAGGAGGGTGGCCAACCCTGCACTCAGCTTTTTCATTGGCAATTGGGAAAGAAATATATATTTACTTGCTGCAAGATTTATGGAATGACAAAGTTTACCAGAGTGATAAAAGGGAGGGGAAGTGGGACAGAATTGCTGCATACTTGCCTTTGGAGGAATACGTTCTTACACTCAGGACCTGTGTAACAGCTGATGATGCTCCAGCATAAGACAAGCACCAAACTCTAAACTTGGGTCTGCACCAGAGGAATCAGCTGCCACCACTGCCGTCTGGCAGCGACAGCAGTGGCACAGAGCACACCGGCACCTTCTCGAGCTCTGGGCTGTTGCCATTCGTCACAGCGCCCGTGATGGGCTGTGGTGTTCTACAAGCAGAAAACAAGTCCTCATCTCCAAGAGCCAGCAGCCACAACAGGCACTACCAAACCCCAGCAAAGCCAAAAGTGAGATCGCTGAGATAACACCAGCATCAGTCTGCTGTATTGTGCATGTATTTTTCTAGTGCCATGGGTAAACCATGAATTTTCCTTTCTGCTTTCATCTCCTACACATAATGTTTTTATGCAGCTCCCAGCACCAGCCCTAGTGGCTGCCTCCCTGTCTATCAGCTCCCTGCTCCCCTGCCTAGCTAATCCTCCATCCCCATGCTGCCAGGCAAGCTCAGGCAAAGACAGCCTATTTCACATGGGTTTTGGGGAGAAAGTGGGACTTCAGCAGGCATTTAAAGAAGGAGAGGCAGACATGAGGGATGGTGGGCCCAACTCAGGCAGGATGCTTTGCTAGGGTAGAAAGCAAGAGACATGTGGACATTTGGTCACAAGAGCTATCAGGGCACACTGAGGGACTTGGGGATACTCAGGGGCTTGGCTTAAACTCTAAACTAGGGACAAGATCTACTCAGACATGTGGGGATGCAAAGGCAACCCCAGATCTATATGGTGCAGCAGCAATCTGCACTGACCTGAAATACTCATATAGTTTAAAATACAGAACTGAGGCAGTTTTCCACTCCAAGGCTATCTCAGAGCAGGAGTTCCATGTACAGGAGTTTTCTGCACCTCCAGCTGGGTCCCCACCACTAGGCATTCTCCATATGCATCTCCATTAATGGCTGACAACCCTGCAACATGCTGCACTGAAGAGATGACAGAGGAAAAAGGACAGGAAAAAGGAGGTGTCTCTGCCTACAGCACAGGAGCACACACCTGTGTATATTCCTTTTCGAGGCATAAGCAGCTTGCCCGGGTGCAGGCATCACTGCAAAGCAGAGACATCAACTTGACTCTCCCAAGCCCCACCAGCTCCTGAACACGGGGGCAGCTGCCTGCACAACCATCTCACCCCTTGCACTTCGGCACCAGCACAGCACCAGATCGACAGCTCTGCTCTGCACCCCAACACCCTGTCCCCATGCTGGGGCCTCCTATTAGGACTCAGCATTTTGCAAAACTCCTTTTTTTAATAGTTGCATTAACCTGGGAAGCACAAAACGTGGCTGTACCTGAGACACAATCGCTCACAGTTCAGAAAAACCCTCGTGCAGTTGGAGGGCTGTTGTAGGTTGAAAGTTTAGTGACTGGGAGAATGGGGGCAGCCTGCGGCCAGCCTGCAGCAGCCCATGTGCTCCTGGCACAGCCGTGCATGCTCCGAGCACCATCTCGTGGGAAGAGGCTGCTGCCGCAAGCACAGACCTGCCCGGCTCTGTTGAAACTTGGGCTGAACTTTTTGCAGGGGGATAGAGCACTGGAAGCAGTGAGCCATTAATCCTGCTGCTTATTTGTCACACAGCCTCTTAATGCCACCATGCTGACCTGACAAACACATCTGGAAACTGGATGTAAACATCCACAGCACACGTGTGTTTTTAGATGACAAATTCCTATCTTTGGTATCACTGTAAATTTAATTTAAAACACTGGTGGAACTCAAAAGTACATTGCTGAAAGGTCTCCTGTGGTTTCAGAGATTTAATCAGGAAACTCACACAGATTTTAGCAAGAGCAGAAACAAGCCCACTTGGTGCATGTCTGAATTAATATAATCTCTCTCCTTAACAATTTTATACAAAGAAACACAATAGCTTAAGTTTGAGTGGGCAAAATCTCTTCTGAAATCCATGCAACGGCTGTCAGAGAGGATTTCTGTAGCCTACACAATGTAGTACAGGAGGGAGGAACACAGTACTACAGCAATACTATAACTCCATGGTCAGAGACTGAAACTGCTCTCCAGAAGGTTCTGCTGGGGTGGTGAGGACCTCAGATCAGCCTTCTCAGGGGAAAAAGTCTACTAGAGAAGGAAGCAAACCTGAAAGCATTTGCAGAGGGATCTCTCCCTAAAACAGTGATGTTGGAGAAATGGAGCATCACCTCCTGGTGCTTCCCACCTGGCCAGATACAAGGGTATGTACCTGGCCCAAAATGAACCATTTGCACCATTATACAAGTCATTTAAAGCTGCAAGGCAGTGGGCCCTGCAAGCCACACATCTTTGAGCATGAATTGCAAAAAAGGAGATGCACGGGGACCCGCAACATCCCACCAGCCAGAAACATGGTCCTGTGTGATTTGGATGCTCTGGGGGACACTTCCTCTGTGCTGCCAAGCTGAGACCTCCTGGTGTGCTCGGATACAAGGGGGACACTAGCTCCCCTCAGCTGTGCCACTCTCTGCCCCAGCACCAGCCTGGTGGCCACATTCAGGCATGTGGGATGCAGCCAACCAAAGGGTTAAAGGCTTTGAAATGTAGCTTCAGTGAATGACCTGCATTCCTGAAATGCCAGAGAAGCTGGAAAAGGCAGCTGGCACCCCTCCCTGTAGCCCTGGCCAAGCAGCAAGGCCTTAATATGGCAGAGAGATGCCTTTGCAGCCCCCAACAAGCTGGAGGATGGGAGTCTCAGGACAGTACCCATGCAGGCTCCTCTGCATCCCCCCCAAGCTGAAGGGTTGGCGGGCTCGCAGGCAAAACAAAGCCAAAGCATCACCTTCCTCCCATGTTCTCCAGTCAGTGCAAAAAATGATAAATCTCTGAGCCACCTCAAGCTGTTTTTAACTTATGCAGACAAAACAGCCCCTTGTGCAGGACACTTGTTCCACTTCATGAAACCCATCACATGCCGCTGCCATGGTGATTGATATCAGCATGGAACAGCAAATATGCACAGCGGATAACATCCCCCACCCTGGTCCCTGGGGGTCTCTGTGCCGAAGGGGTATCAGTGCTGCAACATGAGCATAGTCTGGCTCACACTTCATAAGCAAAGCCCAAAATACTTTTCTCTTTGACATGTCTCAATGTCAGTCAGCAGCATCTCCTTTCCTGGGCTCCCTGGGTATGGGCTCTTGCTGGGGACATGGTATTTTCCAAAGACAAATATCACATTGTAAAATGTGCTGATAAGCAGCCCTTGTTAAAAATTACTTCAGAGACATCCACCTTATGAAAACACCAATGATCTGAAGTTTTCTGTGGGGACAGTACAACTGCAGACCCTTCCTGCCTCTTCTCATCCACCGGACATAAGTGCCCAAGTGCTGTCATATTGAGGGATCTTCCTCTCCTTTCCCCTCCACCATCCACAAATACGTCCTGTGAATGTTTGGTCTTTCCTGTCCAAATGCATCTCATTCCAAGCTTTCATTTCAGAGCAAAGAAGACAAGATGACAAGTGTTATTTAAATACATGGCAATGAGTGTAAAATGTGTGTTCATCCTACTCGGCCCTGCTAGGCTTTGAGATGAGTTACTGCAATACACGATGTGTGATTTGGAGAAAGTAATCCTGAAAGTCAAACATAAAGAATTACACCTTTTAGAAAAAGGAAAGTAAGCATGTCATTCAAATAACAATTAATTTATGCCTGCCTTCCAGTTGCAAATTACTTATTCAAATGCAGATCCAGCTTAAACAGCACAGTATCCCTTACAGGCTCTCTCGACTATCTGTGTTCACTGAATTACATTTGTCAGAGAGAGTGGGTGGGGGACAAACAGAACACACACACAACACAACACAGAGGTTTCATTGCACAAGAGTTAATAACTGAGTTTGAGAGCAGTATTCCCCCAGACCCCCAAAGCTCCTCTGCATTTCAAGACGTGACTTACTAAAGATCATGTGGACTGGTGACACCGAGTCCTCACCACAGAGGAGGCAAAAGAGATGAAAAAGGGGAGAAAGGAAAGAAAAGTTTTGCCCCCCCACACCCCTGACAAGAACCCAGCTCTTACCTCCAGCTGGTTTTCATGGGTCAGTAAAGGTGGGTGCAGTGGTGAAGCCAACATTTTACCCTCAGGCCCTGCTAATTTCTGGTTTAGTGAGACAACCTCAGTGTCACATCAGCAGTAGAAGCAGTGGGGGCCAAAAGGCTTGAAAAGCTGTTTCCAACCCACTCATCCTGCCCTGAAGTCAGGGTGTAACTCCTGGATGCACCCACAAGCCTCCATGAAGAGGTGACAGCTTCTTTCCCGGATAGTTTCCTCTCTAAAGACAGATTGTCCAGAGATATTTGGTCAGTCATACGTCATCCCAGACATGGGCTGGGTGTGGGGTGCAGGTCCACCCCAGCTGTTCTCTTCCATATGGGGTGCAAGTCTCCACCGTCCCATGACCATATACAGGGATCTGTTACATGGGAGTGCAAGTGGCAGGAGAGAGGTGGGGTGTATGGCTCTTAGGTGCCTTCCTGGCTTTGCTTGCTTGCTTGCTTGCAGAGAGTCCTTGCAGTCACTGCAGAGCTCATGATACCGCAGTCAATTTACACCACCAGTAGCTCCAAACAAGCTGCTTCAAAGGCAACCAGGAGGATCCAACGCTCTCAGTGGGGAGTGTTCTCACCTAAATAAAAGGAACCATTTTCTGCTGGATTTCCAAATATCAACATCTTGAAGCCTCTGAGAGCCTCCTCAGATCCTGCTGCCTCAGTTCCCTGCCAAGAGAATTGTTGCCTCTTCCCAGTTGCCCCACACAAAGCTCTACAGCCAGTGAGTGTGCTGCAGATGATGGCTTGGTCATAAATGTGAGGTCTCAGGTAATCAGCTGGCTCTGGGAGATGGGACTTCAGAAGGAACAGCAAAAACTGTAATATTCATAGCAAAACAATGAGAGTTTATAGACAGCCTGAAGTCTCCCTCTATTCTTACTTCAGTTCAGGACAAATAGATTACGGAAAAATTGGCTAAACCTGAGACCAAGCAGCAGGATTAATAGAGGAAGATTCATGATCTTAATTTCTGAAATACTCTGGAAACAATCATGGCCACTAAATAACCCTCTGAATTTGCCTACTGTCCTTTCATTATAGCTTATACTTGCTACAAAGCTGTGTTTTATGGGCTTGAAAAGTTATACAGCCCCCTCTTTGGGGACTCCATCGTATCAAATATTTTGCAACACTGCCAGAAATAACCAAACCCTTCACAAACTAAAGGGTTATCGCTGGCACGGAATTTCCTTTGTTCCAATTACAGAATCTCATTTTTCTGTCTTGCTTCCAATTGTGCTTTTGTTGTTTATGATTTATATGATTAAAACAAACCATGGTATGCTGGCAACAGCAGGGAAATCTGAGACTTCTAACTTGAAGAAGAGAATCTGGCAAGGTGCTAAAAATATATTAATTTTGAATTGGTACAAAGAAAAGAGTTACGCTGGTGATTTAGATTAATGTGTGCATTTGTCTTGAGAAATTTAGAAATGGCAGTATCTAACAGTAATGCTTAATGTGCTTAGAAGTTTTGCAGTGGGCAGATGTTGCTGTCATTCTATTCAGAACAGCTGGAAAAGAATATACTCATGTAAGCAGATTATTAAACTCTGAGAATCTAGATTTTAATAGGCTTTTAGTATTAAATGCTGCAAAGCCCTGATACTATATATGAAGTTCAAATCATCTTTGAGATTCCAATGCTGAGCTCCCATAGAAACTGAGGGGAGTTTGACATCTCAACACCTACTCGACTTAATCTGAATTACTCAGTCAGTACTTCGGTGATAAGAACTGACCTCTGTTTTTTCTCGACTTTGGATGGAAATAAGGATAAGAGAGGATGGGGCATGAAGACAGAGGAAAGGAGGGGCATCACAGAAACCCTCACTTAGGCAGGTTTAAGCTGTTGTACACCCACCCTGCCTACATGTCTGTCTCAGGGAAGTGCCTGGAACTGAGCCCAGGAAAGCTGCAAAGAGGCACACAGGGATGTACAGAGACAGAGGAAGATCCAGCAGGTCTGGTCCCCAGCTACCACAAACACCCAAGCACTGTGACCCCTCAACAAGTTCTTTGTAAGTGGTGGAATGTGCCACTCGTGGCTTTTGCTATGAACCTTTGTGGCGTCCCATAAAAGCACAGTGTGTTTTTGCACACTCTGAGAAGTGTGAAAAGCAGGAATGTGTTGCCTTTTCTTTTTTCTTCCCATTTCAGCTTATGTTCTTCAACCATGCAAAAGCACAGCAAAAGACATGATGCACTGTTCTGCATTACAGAAAAATCAACCTTTCTTGTGTGGTTTCCACTGTTATTTCAGCAGTTATTTCAAGGCACCATGTCCTAAATCCACAATAGGGATGACAATCAAACTATTAACCCACAGATCAGACCTCAGGAAGGAGGATGAATTCTTGCCATTAGATGGTCCAACGTGGAAAAGCAAATGATTACAAAGGATCAGAAAGTAAGACTCAGTAAAAAAAAAGAGGGGTTAAAAGCAGGATAAAATACCCTAGCTAGCTGCATTGCACTGGAGCCCCGAACATGCCACCTTCAGTCAGGGCAGAGGGGCTTAAGAGCAAGGAGGAAACAGAGGATGGTGCAAGGCTCAAATTGGGAAGTGAGACCCAGTGGAAAGATGTTGAGCACATCCAGTCCATGGGGAGGAGGGACACTCTCACTGCCTGTGGATAACAAAGCACTGGGATAAACAGGACAGAGTAAATACTGAGCCCGAACAACCACAGGAGGAGGATTGCAGAGTGCAGAAGGGACTGTTTGCATTAAATAACAGGATGCACATTGTTGGTATTATCAAGTACTTGAGTCCACTGGCAAGGGCTGTTTAGTTGCTATTCCAGGTTTGATTTAACGTGTTATAGGAAAAGGACTTAGAATAACTAACAGATTTTGTCATGACAGGGAGGTCTGGAAATGGATAAGTCAGTAGGGCTCTTTTCTAACTTAATGAACACTCAGGTATTACATTAGAAATGCAAGAGGTAAATAGCCACAATCCCTACAAGAACACAATCAAATCCTAGACATGCTCATACAGATGGTCACACTGACCTCACAGACAAAACAATGCTCGAACAGTTTTATCCATTGCCCACACACAGCACCAGACATGGAAACACATGGAAGCATAGAATCTACCGAAGCATCGCTCTGCCCAGGTCTTCACCTGATCAGCAGATTCAGCAGGAGCTTTCTAGTTTATCCAGGAACCCAGGGATTGCTTATGCCCTGCTACATTGTCCCTCCAACAGATACCAGGGTTGAAGTCACTCATGAGGGCCAGGGCTTTTGAATGGAGGCTGCTTGTGTCTGTCTATAAAGGGCCTCATCCACCCAGTCTTCCAGGTCACATGGCCTGAAGCAGAGCTAGACTGCAACATCACCTGTCTCTGTTTTCCCTTTAATCCTGACCCAAAAGCTCTTGGTCAGATCCTCATCTATCCCCAGGTAGAACTCCAGGCACTCCAGCTGGTCACTGACATAGGCACCCCATCCTTGTCTCCCCTGCTTGTCCTTTCAAAGAGGACCATCCTTCCATGCCGAAACTCCAGCCACAGGAACCATCCCACCATGTCTCCACCATCTTCTTTCTGGCAGCCACCACATATGTGGGACAAGTACCAGGACAGCATCCTGAAATTAATACCAGATATTCAAACCACACCAAATTTCTTGCAGAAAGTGGCAAGATGGAGTCTGATGACCAACAAACACACACCAGCCCAGCAGGAGCATAGAATTGCTCCAGTACATAATGCACATTCTCAGAGCAACTTGAGTAAGAGCTGCTACACCATGAACAGCTGCTTGGCTCCCTCTTGGGGAAAACACTGAAATAAAGGAACTAGCAGCTTGGGGTACTCAAATACCCTTACCTTAAAGGCTCCTGATTTTCAGGAATCCTCCCAGACACTCTGAAAGAGATGCCAAGCTGGGAAGTCCAACCACGTGAAGCAGCCTGTGTAGAGATCATTTTAACTACATGGGTCCTGGGAGAAGAGAACCCTTGACCATTATCTTAGCTCAGCTTTATTTAGCTGAGGTTTCCCCACTCACAGCAAAAATCTCTAATATCTGCCTTCAAGGGAACTGTCACTAATATTTTATAGGAGCTCAGAGGTGGCGACAGAGGGGGCAAGGAGAGGAGTGCAAAAGCACACATTCTTCAAGCACAGTAGAGGATTTAATCCTTAACTCAAGAGCCAGGGGCTGAAATCTTGGTGCCCCCTTCATTCACACAGACTTTATCCTCTCTCTGCCTTGCCCCCCTGCATGCCATGGCATCTGTGTGACCTGCTATATGGTGCCACCACCACCACAACATTGCAGCAGGGACCCAGGGGGACATCTCTGCCTATGACAGCCCCCTGGGTATTCTCAGCAGAAAGCTGAAGGCCGTCTATCACCTGAAGTCATGTTTAATCTGCAGATAGCTTTCAACTTACATTTGCAGGAGGATCTGGACTCAGCACTCTTCCATTGCTACCACTTCAACCAGCTGTGGCATCAGCAGGACCTGGACCAGGGCCACTGGTGACCCCAGTGAACTGTCATAAGCTAACACCTCACCCTCGATACTCCTCTCCAGAGCTGCAGTGTTTATAGCCCTGCTTTAAAAGTTTTAATTATCTATCAGTGAGACAATATTGAAATAATATTTTTCTTCCCAATTGAATTTCTCAGTTAGGCACGGAAACTCAAGATTTTCCAGAAATAAGTGCCAATAGAGGACACATTTTTCCTTAGGCAACATAAGTACATTTTACTAAGCGGGTGATCTTAGATGTTGAGTCATTTTTTTTCAAAATAGAATTTGATGCTATTTTGGTCTATTCAGTGTTTCAGGACAGTATTGCAAGTACAGGCTAATTACCACCTGAAGTTACTGATCAAGAAGTCATAATTAATATCTCAACATTTCACCACTTCCTGATTTTACTTCTAGTTCTTCCCTTATGCAAACTACTTAATAGCAAAGGATGCTTTGCAAAGTAGGGTGATTAGAGGAGATTTATGTAATTATAAAAAACATTTCCAAGTTCTACTTCCACATTATTTAACATTCCCAAGAGGCATTTTTTGCAAGAAAAATCTCCATTTCTATTAACACTTCTTCCTCTTTATGGTATGAATCCTGCATGTACCTGTCTCTGTTAACCTCAATTACCACCAGTATATCCTCCAAAAGGGCAAGTGGGGCAGGGCAAAGTAGCCACAGCACAAGCTGGACCTTAGTGGGAATGGCTCCATCCAGAGATGACAGTCAAGACTTGGTGGTGGGAAGGTGGTCAGATGACAGCAGTGGCACCACCAGAGTTCAGTAGTTTCCACTTCCTCCAGCTGAGAGCCATAGCAAGGAGAAATTCAACAAGGGAGTCTCCCTTCACTCTCCCTGGATGGGGCAGGGGATGCCAACCACAGTGTCCTGCTACCACTGCATGAAGCCTAGCTGGAGGTATCCCCACCCCATGCAATGCTTGGGGGCAGTGCCCTTACTGCTGCTCCAGAGGAGCCATCCCTAGACTGTGGTGCACTCTCCCATGGGAACAGGGCTGTGTCAAGCTGCTTCTGTATTCCTGTCTCTGGCCCACCCTGACCAAATCCCATCATGGGTGCAGGGTTTTCCACTAAGTAGAAAACTCAGTGGAGGACAGCACACAACCACTTCTATCTGTGCAGATCTTGCACATCCATCTGAGCTGCAGCACAGCTGGACGCTTGCTCTGCACAAGGTCCTTAAGGGAGCAAGTTGTCCTGGTCACAGACTGCTCCTGTGCTGGTTAACAAAAGATAAACAGTACTGGGGAGAGGGAGGGCAAGGGAGATGTGATTCACCTCTCCACGACTTCTTGTCCATTCCAGCAAAGGGTGTCATTCTGGACAGCAGAGCTGTGGTTGCAGATGTACTCTGGCAAGGTGCTGTAAAAACTGCTATGGGACTTCAGCTTTGCAATCAGTTCCCTGGAAGAAAGGGAGGAAAAAGGGTGCTCAGCTAAAAGGAGAATACAAGGTTGGTGCATTTCAACCAGTGAAGGTAGTCACACAAACACAACATTAAAGCAGCTAGGTGGAAAAAAAGCATGAAGCATCAGTTTTATTTCTGACCCCAGGTAGTTTTTTGTGGTTTTCCTTGATGTTATTCAGTCAAAGGCTGAACCCATGTTTGCCAGGGCAAAACTGCTGGTGATGGGGAGGGATGTAGGGGCAGCAGAACCTCAGCCCAACCATGCACAAGGCAAAAGCCAGACAGAGTCTCTGCACTCTCACAGCACCTAAGGAAAGGTGCCACTGGCTCAGGCCATGCATCTGTGGGGTACATCTGAGCAGCAAGGGCTTAGGCTGTAGCATCCCCTCTGCTTTGCAGAAGGCAACAGAGGCCCTTCAGGGGTTTTGTCTGGCTGACATTGGCCATCCAGCATTGCTGCAAGGGCAGGTGGCATTTTTGGTAGTAGACCAGAGCTGACACTCTCAGCACAGATTTGTACACATGGGTAAGGCTGTGTTTGATGTTGCACTCTCAAAAGTACACAATTTCAAGGGATGCACTGGGCTGTCACAGTCCGCATTCAAAGGGGCAGGTTACACTCACCAAAATGGCTCTGTCGCAGGAAGGCAGGAGGAGCTGCAGGAGCTGCAGGAGCAGTGCTTTCACCACACAGAGGGATTGTGAATCAGGCTGCATCCCAACCCTGTGCCCTCCCTTCCCAGCAACAAGGATCTCCAGCTGGTCACCTGCAGCAGTGGTCCAGAGGTACCAGGATACAGGCTGACCATGGGATCTCTGATGTTGCCAGAGAGGTGACAGAGGCTCTGGGAGTGGGATGTGACATCCCCCCAGCCCAGGTCTGATCCCTCAGGGACATTCAGCAGCTGTCACCAGGGAATAGTGAGAGATTTAATTAGGTAAATAGCACCAAAAGTAAGGTAATATAAATAGCAGGGACTGGAGACAGTAAGACTTGGCCTCACAGTCGTCTTGTTTTGTATCAGCACATTTCTCCCTATGGCAAGGGGTTATTTCTCAGCCTCCTTGCTCCTTGGGAGGGATGATGAGGAATTAGCACCTGGAGCAAGGAGCACTCTGAGGGGCATTCCCCAGGTGCTGTAGAGGGGGGTTGTCCATCCCTGCCAGCTGTGGGGAGCTGCCCTGCAATCTTAGGCAGTTTGGTGTGCAGGGGGGTGCCCAGCTCCCTCCATCCCTCCTTGCTTTGGGTTTCCATGGGGTTCCCTCTCCAGAACCCGCGACAGCCAGCTGGGGGCAGGCAATACAAGGAGAAGGCAGCCTGTGCTGTATGCTGCCTTTTCCTGCCGAGGAGCCTGTTCCTGCCGTGGTGGGGCTGACACAGCCCTCGCAGGGAGAGCCGCAGCCCATGGATAAAGAGGGTCACTCAAGTCCTGCCTCTGACCACCACAGCACGTGCTGCCCAGGCATCGCATGCATCGACCTGTCTGTCACTGCCATGCAAATGGACAAGGGTTTGTCTGATGAGTCAAGGCCCCTCCAAAGGGTGGGAATTCAGCCCACAGCCCCCTGCACAAATCAGAGGTATGCTTCAGGCAGTCACCTCCTGCGTGAACCACCTCCTACATCCATCTCCTCCACTAGCCTAACAGTGGGGCAGAGGTCCAACCAACACCATCTGGAAAGCCAAAATGAGGAGACCTGGATCATCAGTTATGGCAAACCCCAATGAGGACAAGCCTCACTGCCCATGGCACTCAGCTCCTTACATCCTAGGCATTGCCTTGCTCCTCTTCCACAGACCCCAGTAGAGCTGGGGGGAACAGGCAGAAGGAAACTTTCCTGGGGAGCAGAGCTCCCGGCAGGGCAGGGAGGGGTAGGGAAAGGAGGAACTCCTCTATATCTGGAGGTATGAACCCATGTAATTCATCTCAGCAGATTTCATTAGACTTCAAAGTCTTCAAAGGACATCTCTGTCAGAGTCTGGGCTCTGTAACCTCCAACATGTTGAGACAACGGAGGAATGCAAGCCCTGGTGCTGTATCTCATGGGAACCGTATCAAGAATGTGGCCCTGTTAGTCTTCAGAGAGAAATCCACTCAACTTAGTCTACCTCCAGTTTTAAAAATTGCAAAGCTTGCTTGTTTCTCTTCCGCAGGGATTTTTCTTTTATTCCAGACAGAAGTAAAGGCACCGCGTATCTCTGGGTGCGCTTTCAGATCCAGAGGGGAGATGCTGCTCCCTGACACATCAGTGTGAGCCCACTTAATTACAGCTTCTACTTACGTGGGGAAGGAAGCACAGGGTGCAGAGCCAGCAGTGGAGGCACCTGCTTCCTTTGAAAATACTCAGTAAAAGGCTGTTAACATCTCTGAACTACCATAAAACACTACACAAAAAGCATGAAATGCATTCCCCCTTACCTACACACAGTGTAACATACAACAATTCAGGCTGGAGTGACCATTTCTATCTATAACTACACTTGTGAGTATTTCAGGCACTATAGCAGTGCCCAAGAAATCCAGACAAGGCATTTGGTGTATTAACCTGGGTGCACTAGGTGAGAAAACCCATGTAGACACCTCACTGCACTTCAGAGTCCACCACAGAGCGGCTCTGATGATCAGAGCCAAAACCAGGTTTATGGGTAAGGGAAATAAGCAGCTTTTGCACCTGCTTCCACAGGGCCATTTCATATGGTGGCTGCTCCCGCAGCCCATCCAGCAGGCACCACACTCAGCCTGAGCATTCTCACCTCCTCCTGCTCGACAAAGTTTCTTCTTGCTCAGTGTCAGTTACTTTCAGGATTTTCTTGTCAATGAAAAGGTCTTCTGCATAATTAGCTGATCGAATCTGCCTCTGCTGAGCATGGCCACATAACCGGCTTATCTGGAAAACACAAACAGCAGTGTGAGGAAGTGTTAGGACTGCAGGAAAACAGCTGAGATGCACACTGGCACCTGCACATGAGCTGCTATCGTCCTGTCATCCCCATCTTGCTCATAGCTCAGCAAGCACCTGAAAGCAAACTGCTGTCCTAAGGATATGACCGGGCTTTTGTAAAATACCTGCCCCCTGGGAAGGAATGCAGGAAGCTTCAGGCAAAATGTCAGGGCATTGAAGTGCTCCTGTGGCTATCAAAACCCCTGAGCTGCAGGTGTGACAGGCAAATCTTCCTGTGTCAGGCGAAACTTAGGCTGACAGGAGGGGGCTTGAAATGTTCCCTGTTCCTTCCTTCCTGAATGCCACAGCATCTCAAGGCTCTACACTCTACCTCTCTAGTCAAACTTTTAGGAAACACCTCCTCTCTGAAGGAAAATCCCAAGACCCTGGTTCTGCATCTTGAGGCAGCTCAGCACCTGCACAGAGTGCACTGCAGATCCCCAGGGATGAGCATCATATACATCACTACTAATTAAAAAACCCAGGGCATAAAATACAGCAAGCATTGGGGCCACAGCCCAGTCATATCATGGGAGGCCCTGATGAACAGGGCTCTGCTAATGGCACAAATTAGCTCATTAGCTAATGATGATTTGGGAACCGGCTGCAGCAGCAAGGGAAGGAATCCAAAGCACCTCGTTAAAGCTCTCTCGCATGGCCGCTGTCCCGAGACTCACCCAGCAGCAGCCACTGCTGCAGTCCCTGCTGTAGATGGGTTTGCCACCATTTCCTTCTCTGGGAGACTACCAAGGGACATCTGTCCCCCTGTGGCAGCACTGCCACTGTGAAAGTCTCCTTTTGATCCACCCTGTGCTGCTCTGCAGGACTCATCCATGCTGGGTTGTGAAAGGAGCTTGACTGATTGCTGGGACCATGAAGGCACCTCAGTTAACACCACCCTCACCTCCTCTGAGCCTCATCCCACCACCCACTCCAGGCTTGGGACCAACCACACACCCATGAAATGCCCATTCGTTGCAGCACCTCATTTATCTCCATGCCACACCAAATCAAGGCAATCAGCTAAATTCCCAGTTAGCTGCACACCAGAGGTTAAAAACACACCCTCTGCCCAAAGCTACAAGCATCTGATGTGTAAAGAGAAGAGATTAATTCTGTTTTACTACATTCACATTTGGGTGGGCAAATAAATTAGTAATGTCACCTGTGTCATTATCAAGAGCAGCACAGTTTGTTTGCACAGGCTGCCACACAACAAAGAGTAAAATAGAAACCCCCTGGGAGCTGGGCACTGCAGTTTCTGGTTCACAGCACGGTGGGAAGACATGCTGCCACCAATCCTTCTGCACCTGCAGTTTCCTCTGCCAAAGCAGTTCCTCCAGCAGCTGCCAGGGGAGCAGTTTCTGCAGCATCTTATCTGGTTTTCCTCTTCTGTCCTCCTTTGGCTGTGTCTCCTCTCTGCCTTGCCAAAACCGAGTTTTGCGGAAGAATGTGTCAGCTCTACTGCCCTCCCTAAATCACTTGGCAGGCTTCAAAAACAGAGGGAGGAAGGGATTCAGAAAATGGACCACGTTTTGGGCTGTTTTCTTTGCCTTTTAGGCTTTCCTTTAGCACTCATCCCTCTCATAACGTTTACAGGTAGTCCCCTGATGCAAACAGACAGGAATAGGAACAAATCACAATGGGAGACCTGGAGAATGGCATTTGGGATCTGAGACCACCCCCAGCACAGAATGGGTCCAGATGTCCCATTCTCTCTCTATACTGGCTGGTGCCACTGTCCCTGCAAAGGGTAGACCAGCAGGAGAGCACCAGGATGCTGAGGGGTCTGTGGGCTTTTCCTCTGCCCAAGTCAGAGGTGAGACCTGCCATGAAACCTACTCCAGGGAAACACAAGATACACAAAAGCTCCAGGACACTGGGTATAGAGGAAGCAATGCCACAAAGCAGCATCACTGTATCCACGCTCTGCATGGACACGTAAAGTGCAGGAGAGAAGTGGAGAAAGGTCGGATATTTTAAGCTGCCTTTTGTGATTACTCCCTTTGATTCTCCCCGGGTCTGTGAAAATTCCCCCATTCCCTTTCCAAAGCCCAGCTTTCAGCTGGCAAAACCTATCAAACCCTGAGGGAAGATCAAGTCCAGGATCAAGGCTTTTTCCCAAGGATGCAGAGAGGTGCTGAATGGGAGGGGAGGGTCAGAGCGACAGCGCAAACAATGGCACCATCTGAGAGCGTGCTTCAAACGGCAAAGGGGCCCGGCAAACTGAGGCTGCTTCATCTCCCACCCAGCACTGGAGGGAGCTCAGCCCCTCTGCTACCAAGTCCTGCGCAGGTGCCGCGGCTCAGCTGCATCCTCACAGTCCACACAGCATCTGGGTACCACAGGCTCCAAGATTCATAGAATCTGTAAGGCTGGAAAAGACCTCTACAGTCATTGAGTTCAACCCGTTGATCATCAAGTCAACTCATTGATCACTGAGTCCAGCCATCCTTTCCGTGAGGGATGAAACCATGAACAGGACTGTGTTAACTGTGACATGGGACAGCAGATGTAATCTTTATGGATAGAAAGATGCACTGCTCAAACTTTCCACCAAGTTTTTACTTATTTATTTATTCGAGCTAACCTTTTCAGGAAAAAACCCCAACCCTGCAGCCCATATTGTGAAGTCACAGTGAAATGGTTGTCACCTTTTAGTCAAACAAAAACCCAACTGAGATTTGAACTTAAAATAAAGTGAGCAAAAGTAGGAGGAACAGATTGCCTGCTCATTTGCAGGGGCGGCATTGTGTATACTTTTTTGGGGGAGGGAAGGATTTCACAAACCATCTGCCAAAGTCTGCTGGACCACAAGCAGTCCTAGGACAACAGCTTAGAAATTCTATTTCAATCTTTCCCTCTTTTTGAGTCTGCACTGCAGGCTCAGGAGCACACGAACACAGCTTCCCAGTCTCTTCCTAACCACTGCCATTTTAAAGCCAACTCCAAAAAGTAAAGAACAATGCTACTGTAGGGCAGTCAGAGAAGGGACAGACACAAGCTCAGACCTTGAGGAGAAACAAGTGTGATGCTTCAGCTCTCTAGGTATTGCTTGCTCTGACAGGAGCAAGGACAGTCAGCTCCCCAGCACGGTGGTGTGTCTACAAGAGGGAGAGCAAAAGGAAGGGACCTTCTCTAACCCAGGTGCCAAACTTGTATCAAGCAACAGTGTTTAATATGTGGTTTCCTCCCACCACACAAATATAAATGTGAAATTCAAAGCAAATCAACAGGGCAGAACCACTGGATCTTCTCCTTGGGCTCCCCACGCTACCAGGTGGATTGTAAATATACACTAGTCCTTAAGTATAGTCAGTGCAAGAGCTGTGCCTTAATTCAGAATAGGCTGAAGTTTGACACATCAAGCCACAAAAAAAATGACTAAGTAAATCAAATCCCAATGTGTTTTTTAGGCAACAGGAGTTACACCTTGTTTTTAAAAGAATCTGCCAGGCCACCAAAAAACTGCTGCAAGGGGACACCAGGCAAGAAAAACCACCCCAAAACCCAGAGTTTTTACAAACCCCCAAAGACACCAACACTGTAACAGCCAAAGCAAAATTTCCCTGCCCCAGCTCATTAACAAACTCACTCATTACCCAATTTAATTACTCTCCTCCATGAGAGTATGACCCAGTCGACGAGGGGAAGGGAACACTGCTTTCTGACGACCACTAGTCCTCGCTCCATTTCTTTATTCCAGCCACGGGGAAATACCACAC
Organism: Coloeus monedula; assembly: GCF_965178545.1. NCBI lineage: Eukaryota > Metazoa > Chordata > Aves > Passeriformes > Corvidae > Coloeus > Coloeus monedula. The sequence continues at coordinate 20,714,340 of NC_138792.1, read as the reverse complement.
CCAGCTAGGGCAGAGCTCCTCGGGCACTGCCTAAGGCCGGCAGTCCTCATGCCCGATGGGAAGCAGCTGGCTCCCAACACCCGCGGGAGCTGCACACCGTGTAATGGTTCCGCTTTAGAGGGAACATTGATTTGAGAGGAGCACAGGGACAAGGCTAATGGAGTAGCACTATCAGCCCACTTTAACGCTTCTCCATTAATTTAAGATAAGAGGTGCCTGAGGACTGCAGGGAACCTGCGGCTGCATGGGAACAATGCACTACAAGCAGCCAGGGACCAGATCCACCACCACGGCTGCTTCCAGCTGTGTTGATTGCATGGGTGTAAAGCACAGCAGTGATCCACGTGGGTACCTGCCAGTCCACGGAAACTGCGATGGCTGGGGTTAATTATCAAAGAAATAGTGACCACAGTACCATGTTCTGTGCAAAGCATCACAGCCTCTGTGCAGCTGATGGAGGGCACCTCCAGCCTGGCTATGGTAGGATGGCATCGCCGACGCCTCTGAGGCTCCTGATGAACCCGTTCTGCTGCCAAGGCACAAGGCAGTGTAGCCACACAGGGCAAAAACATCTTACCTTCCACATCAGCAAGGAAATGCAGGGATAAAAGGATTGGAAAGCAGCACACTGTGATCCTCAGTGCCAACCTGAGCTTTGCTTTTAAGAGTAAGAACATTTTAAAGGTAATTTTCTAGATGATTTAGAAAAAAAAAATCCACCAAAAAAAAAAGGAGCTAATCAACTTCTCCTTGGACAAGAAGAGAGTGCATTAGACACTGCTGGATACCTGCTGCTGCCACTTCTCATTCAGCCCAGGAGCACCACTCTGCTCTAAAGGAGAGTTTGCTGTATTTGACCTTCGCTTAAACTTTACATGGAGTTTCCATTTGCCTTCCCTATGAACTCTTCTTCTTATAGATTCATTCTCCAGGAAGACACAGTATTTTTTTCCCTCAAGGGGATGGCCTCATTTTTGAAGATTTCCTCCCGCAATCTCCTTTGCTCTCTGGAGTTCACGTAAGTCATTTTATACCTATTCGTGAGTTTCCTCTGGGAGAAGCCACACATTAAACTGAAGAGACTAACTATTATCATTGATTTGAACACAGCTTCTGAAAGGATGATTTGCTACAGTATGCACAGAACATCAAGAGACCACAGACATGCTGTCTTTGGAGGAACCAACTGGTGCCCACTACACCCCGAGCATCCTTCAGTGATGGAACCCAGTTTGACCAGTGAGGCTGAAAAGCCTCAGTAAAGCAGCTGCTTGAATTGGTGCTTCTTCCCCCCATTCTTTTTAACAACCTGCTCCACTACACATCACAAGTGTTGTTAGCATTATAAAGATCGCATTTGTGCCCCGTTTATCTTCAAAGTCACCATAAAAGTGAACCTGAAGTCTAATACTCAAGTACCGCTACAGAATTCCGCTTAATTAAATTCTAAAGGGCTTAAACCAAAAATATACATTGCGATGATGTGGGATAGAACATAAACTTTTTAATAGTAGTAACCAAGCACATTTACCATTTCTACAGGTGTAATAAAAATGCTAATATATGTTAATGTTTAGTCTGTGGTTAATGTTTTGTCTTCTTAATTTCCCCAGGGCTTTTATTACTGATTTAAATCTGCCACACTGCCCCAGTGATTGCATTGCCTTCCACAAAACGGCACCACCCACGATCTCAAATGAACACTGATTAACAGGAGTGGAGAAACATTTGGCAAGGACAAACACTCTTATTATATGCTTCTAATCATTATATACATTTTGTCAGGAAGATGGGAAAGATCACTCCACTCACAGCAGAAAAATGTGATTATGGGCATAAAAGTGAATTTACAAGCCTTTATTTTAGGAAGCACATCATTATTAGCTAAGTAATGATTGTTCTTCTGGTTCCAGGCACTCAAGCAGAAGGAACAAACTGAGTATGGTAACACAGATGTCTTCTATGAACACTGCAACAAAATTCCTCATTAATGGAGTACTAAATGTTATTAATCAGCTCTATAGTATTACAGTCTTCATTATTTAGACTGCAAGGATTACATAAGAGACAGCATCCTAACTCGGTCATGCAGAGACAGGAACTGCAGGAAGTGACCTACTCTCCATGCTGAGGAGAACGTTTAATAATGCATCACCCTTAAATAATGCAATGCTATAATGTGTAAAATGCACACAAACACTAATGCTTAAAATAACAGAGTGCCTGTCACACCAGTGCCTGCGGTGACGCCCAATACGTGCTGCAAACATGCACTACAAATGCTCAGGGACCCCTGCAGCTACCAGACCAGGTTGTGCTGAAGGCCATCACCATCTGGTTAGAAGACTAGGTCCTTCAAATTGCTACAGAACCACAGAGGGATTAAGGAACCATTTTTCAAAGCAAATATAACTTAATTTTTCATAGAATGGTTTGGGTTGGAAGGGACCTTAAAGATCATCTGGTTCTAAATCCAAATTCCCATCCCTCATATAGAAGATCACAAAATACTTTACAGAGGGTCCGCATCACAGCAGAAACACAGGGCCCAGAGAGGACCAATAGGACTGGTTCTCAGGGCAAGGAGCAGGATGTGCACCACACAAAGCCATGTGTGTCGATGTGACAGAGTTGACACAGGAGCTGGCAGGTCTGACACATGGCATGGTTACATCATCACTCTAACCCAGAGACTGCATAATGACAAGAGTGCACCAGCTCAGCAGAGCAGTGGGGAGCACAGGAGTTTTTATGGGTTTCAATCCTTGATGCCAATTGCTGAAGCTGTATGATTTCCACCTGCACTTCCCTCTGCTACATCAGGGCTCACATGCCTTAAATTGGAAAGAGACAACCACTGCAGCTCCAATCATTGCTCCGATTAGGACATGCCACCCTGTCCCCAAGAGGGTGTGATGGCCAATGTACCATACATATGCTGCAGCACACAAGGCACCTCCACACAGTGTCCCACCATGTCCTGACCCTTGTGCTGACCCAGCCTCTCCCAGCACAGGATGCCCTTTCTCTCAAAGGAGCTGTGACCTCAGCTTGAGTCAAGCCCTTTCAAACCTACATAAAATAATGCAAACAAGATGTTTCTTCTTTCTTGCATCCCCAGCATGGAGTGTTTAATCCACCAAAGAAAGCAGCTTTGTGTTTCAGTGAAAGCCTGTTTATTGTAATTTATAGGTAGAGAGGAAGTCAGACTAAATGATCACAGTTGTTCCTTCTGCCTTTATAACTGAAGACATATAATTAAAGCACAACTTCTCAAGTCAGCCTTTCCCTCCAGCATTTTGTTAATTCCATATTTAACACAAAATTTGGTATTGTGGTTCAGATGGTTGGACCTTGGCAGCAAACCACAGGTCGGGCAGCTGAAGCCCCAGCCAGGGCGCAGACCCAACCCAGCCAACCAACTGGGAGAGTCAAGAAAAAAACATTTGCTTAATTTTTGGCACACACTTAAGCAGTTTTCCCAAGTGGAGACGTTTCCTGGAGCAGGGCCCTGTAGCATACTAATGCACCATTATGGTTTTAAGTTAGATCTGCACAATCTGATATTTCTTAGACAACCAAACTAAGACTTTATACTTGGAAGGAGAAGTCCTGGAAGGTTACAGCAGAGCAACACTTCCAACAGCGGGAAGATGTGGAAGCAAAATCCAGAGAAAACCAGAGCATGTTAGACTGACCAAAGCCAGGTTCAGGAGCAGAACGTGGCAGTACCCAGAGTTCATCTCCTGGTGAAGCCCCAAGCCCCCAGCATGCTTCATGGCTAATGAGGTGGCACAGCAGAGGTGGAGGACGTGGCTGCTCCTGAGCCCAGGCTGCTGCTCTGCCTATGGGACTGATTCCCCAAGGAGGCTGAAGATGCTCCAAACTCAAACAGCTGATTTCAACATTAGCACTGATTCATCTAACCTGACAGAAAATTTGAACTCAAGGTAGCAAAGCCCATTTCTGCTAAGGATGCTAAATAGAGTTAAATTATACAACTGCATTCTGTGCATGGTCTAACACTTACACAGTTGCTACTATAGGTCCCTAGAAGACCCTCCTATTCCAGGCAATTAAATCTACCCTATCCAAACAGACTGAGAAACAAGGACTTGGCTTGAGGGATCACCAGTTTTTACCAAGAACTTAAGAAAACCCTCACTGGGAAAAGCCGGGCAGCATGACAGCTCCAGGCAATTGCCATGCGCTTGTTATTTTCCTTCCGCAGGTTAATCGGTTTCCTTGGCAGATTTCTGTGGGTTTTAACACTGCACCATGTTTGTGCCTACGGCACTACAGAAAGGAACAATCTGAGAGGAATAAATTCCTAGCAACTTAATTTAGAGCTGCCATCAGTCTGGAACACAAGCCAGAATCAGAGCCTGTAACAGGGTATTTAACAGCAGCTGTGTCAGCTAGGTTGCAAATGTGGTCAATACATACCAGTCTCTCTTCCCCCCTGCAGCCATGAGCCCAGATTCAATTATTCTTTCAGAAATACTTCATTAAATAATTAAAAGGTTACTGCATTACTTTCCCCCTTTTTTTTCCTTTAAACCAGACCGATTCAATTTTGGAAGTATAAAGCCATTCTAATGTGTCAGCTACCAATTACCTACTGTACACTGTTTATTCTTTAATATAATCTTTGAGTAGAAGGGCAGTATTCTCAGAAACGCAGCATTAACTTGATCCTCAATGACTTTATTATGACTCTTTTCTAATTACTGCTCATAAAATCTCAGGGAAGAAAAATTTACTGATGATATCCCATCTCCTTAATTAGTTCTCTCTCTTTCAGCAATCCAATAGCAAGTGTAATATTTATTTAAAATAGGGTGCACAGGGCTTACCGCTAAATCTGCTATAACTGGTGATATCAAAACAAGCAGGTAAAAGGCAATGCCTGTTTTGCAGCCTGCACAGACCATGCTCACAGGTACCCACAACTTTTCAGATTTATATTTCAATAAATGCTCATACTGAAACCATCCCACCACTAAGTACTTTTTGCTATGAAATGCCCTTCTTCCTTCCTGTGGTGAATGGAAACCCTTCCTACCCCATAGGGTTTGGTACTCACCATTCCTCCCCACTCATCAGCCCTTACAAAGGACCATCACCCTACTTATTTTAATCTTCAAATAGGAATAATCCCTCCAGCAGCAACTTTTTTCTCCCTCAATCCACCTTTCTCTTTCCAAACACCAGTCTTTTCTAAGACAACAAGGCTGGAGGCACCAAACCACTCCAAATAATTTCAACAGTTAAGTTGCTGAATTTCTTCAGCAGAAAAATTACAAGCATTTGTTTTCCAGCAAAGCTCAGAGCAATCTCACTCATTATCCAGCTCCTGGCAAGAGGCTTTCCTCATGGCCATGCCATGGACCTCCCCAGTCAAAGCCTAAAAGAGAAGTATAATAATTATCATTAAGGGAAAATAGTAAAAATACCTCCATGCACCAGTGATTAGCTGCTGGCAAAATTAATCCATTCAAGGCCAACAAAAGGCTTGGGAAGGCCCTGTGTTCTTTTTGCCATTGCTTTTTTTTACTTCATCGGTTAATTTTTTTCTAAGTTTTGACGCTACCAGATCCATAACAATTTTTTCTCCGTGACAGTCAGGCCTAACCTAATCCAATTAAGGGTCAGCACCAAGATAATATACCCAAAATATGGCAAACAAGGTAAAAAGGCTCCCATTAGATTTTTGCTCGATAAAGGAATTACATTTTTCCCAAAGACAAAATAAGGCTTATTGAAAAGGTAAATCATTCTTTTCTATAAAGATAAAAATATCTGCAGGGCTTTTTTGAAACTTTGTTGTAAGACATCTTGTTTTTACATGTACTGTGGTTAGAACAATTGAGTTACAGAATGACTTACAACATTAGATTAGTTTCTGCGTGATTGAGAATATCTTTATAATGGAAATCTGTGTGCACTTTTAACCTTGTTACAATGCTATATGTCTGATTAACGTATTAAAGGGACTCATTCAATAATAGGCTGTTTGCAGACAGGAATTAAATTAATTTGACTTTATCACAACATCTTTATTAATGGCATCAAATGGAGGACTAGTATTTGATTATGAGAAGTGAATTCCTATAAATTGACATACAACAATTCCAAAATGAGGTAGGAGAATCACTAGATGGAAAAAAAAGTGACTAAACACTTGTAATGCATTTTGGTTTGCTGTCATTACTTTCCACTCGCCATGCAAGCTGTAAGCTGGGCATTTCCCCAACTCTCAGAAAAGATAAACATCTTGCACCAAAATCTACAGGTGGCAAGTTCTTAAATTTCCTTCTGGCCCTAAACAATGGGAATTGCATGAAACAAGGCTCAGAGATGACCTTCCTGGATGTTTTTTAGCATCTGCTGGGCAAACCCTTTTGGGCCCATCTGCACTGAGCTCATGGTGCCATTCTGCTCATCAGCATCACCCTCCTGCAGCTCCTACTGCCCTCAAGTGCCCTTCCCTCCATGGCTTTTGGCTGTCCCTCAGGGAGGAGACAGAGGATGGATGACTTAAATATCAGCACAGGCAGTTGGGTGTCTACAGAAATATCCACACTCTGGCTCTCTGGAGAGCAGCAGCATGAGGTTTATTTGTACAGCGATACAGATCAATATGTGCAATCCAGGAGTTAATAAGCTTAAGAAAGACATAATTTAGAGCACATCAGTCACCCTCAAGTTATCCTCAGTAGCCACCCGGCTCTCTGGGTGGTTTTCTCCAGGTCACTGGCTCAGAGCATCATTTCTACCTTTGCCAATAGCATGGAAGAGAATTGGGTGTGAAAATTGCTTAGGTTAGAAAGATACACCTGCATAAGGAATTGTAAAATTTGCCAACAGCTGTGTTGCTTTTTCTTTTCTTTTTCTTTTTAAACAAAAATAACTCTGCCCAAGTAGCTGTAGGCTATCAGCACAGCTTTCTGCAGCCAGCCTGCTCTTACTTAAACAAATCTTTGGAAAAATAATGCAGTTAGCAGCAAACTTCACCTACTGAAAGCAGGTTCCGTGCCCTCAGGGGCTCATTAGTGGGGCAACACAACAGGTAGGAATGCAGTTCTTTTTGCAGTAGCCTGGCAATGAGGGATGCGTTGATGCAGCAGATGGATGAAAAATCTGCCTCGTTTGTTGGAATTTTTTTCCCAGAAAAATGTATTTAGCATCTTTCATGCCTGGTACCTCAAAGCCACTTTAAAATAAGACGTAAAAATGATATAATTCACAGCACCACACACAGGCAGAGAATTCAAAATGAAGCAAACCACTCATTGCAACCCAGTCCTTCATCCTCTCCAGCACAAAACAAAACACTTCTGCTTCGCCCGGGCAGCTCTGGGCACTATTTTTGCTTTGCAGAGGGTCGCTTTTAAGTTTCTGGTTTGTTCTTGGCTCATTCATCAGCATTGCTAATGGGAGAGATAGTTCTGGTTTTAAGGCAGCAACACTCACGGGGGTTACTGTCACTGAAAGTAAACTCAGCGCTGTTAAGATGAAGGATGCCCGGTGAATGACCCCGGATGGAGGTCTGAGTGGAAACTGCAGTCACGGATAATGAGGCCAAAAAGAGGGTTTAGCATAAAAAGCATAGAGAGATGGATATTGGTGAGCACAACTCTGGTGTTGCAAAGCTGCGGGTCTAAGCAAGGATAAAAATCTTCAGGAAAGGAAATGGGCCAGAATGTATTTTGCTAATAAAGCATCTATGTTAATAGGGGTTGCAGGAGGCTGCAGCAATCTGGGCAGCAAGCGAGGGAGCCATGTCTGTGGGGCTGGTGCTCAGGGGTTTAATCTCTCTGGTCAACGAAAGATGCGTGAGCAGTTTTAGCAGAGAATTCCAGAGGCAACTCCACCATTCCACAGTAAGTGTACAGGGCAATGGCACGTCTGGAGGCACTGAGTTAAATAAGAATAAAGGCAGTTCATGCCATGCATATCACTTCTCTGCAGGCTACTCAGAAGCCAGGGGGGTCAGCCCACACCTAAAAGTCTCCTGTTTCTATCATACACCAGCTTCTAGCATCTTTCAGGTAAACCAAATCTAAATCTCAGCAAAGATCCAGAGCATGAGGCTGGTTTAACTCTGAAGGAAGTTCAGCTGTAAAGCTCATTTGCAAATACAGCCCCAGTGAAAGGGCTGTGCCCCAACCCTCCCCTTTCAGAGAGGCAGCTCCTCCCTGCCCAGCACATCTCCCACAGTTTTTGATGAAGACGAAGCCTCAAGACGTCCAGAGGGAACTTGCTGATGCTGTGATCTTTGGTTCAGACTGAAACTTGGTTTTTTTCTGCTTAAATCCAATCTACTTCAAGACCTCACATTATGTCCTTGACCATTACAATTTATTACAAAATCAGACAGCTTGAAATTTCAAAGCTTGAAGCTCAGAGGTGAAGGAACAGGCATCCCACACATCCCCTGCTGCAGTGCTTTGGATGATATGACCACCAGTTCCCTCCTCTCTGACATCTCAAAGCATCCCAGGTCCAGCTGTCCAAGACAGCTGTGATGGGAGACAGGTAAAAGAAAAGATATGAGAAAAAAAATAAGCTGTTCTGTGCAGTGAAGAAAGCTGCAAAACATTGCAAAGCTGTGTAACCTCATTTCCAACTGTTAAGACTGTATCCTGCCCTACTAACTCTGGGAGTTCTTTGTACTATGTACTTTGTACATCCACTGATGACAGGGCATCCCAGAACCAAGTATCTTTTTAAACACTCAGGAGCCAGTTGCAAAACAACAAATTAACTTCTCCACTAAAACAAGGTACATGCAAAGCCACGGTACATGCACACACCTACACAGAACCAGTAATTAATCTGCATGAGGTGTTTAGGCTTGTTCTGACTTCAGCTTGGAAAAGATGCAAGACATCCCATCACACACAAACCTGTGGCCATCTCACTCATGTTGCAGCCAACACGTGATTTGAAGGGAGATCAAGCCACGCTCAGTGGGTGCTGTATGATATTCCTGCCCATAAAATGCAGCAGCCCTAAAAAGCTCTTTTTAAGCTGCAGAGTAGCAGGGATGAAGTTGCCACCAGCTGAGTGCTCTGTCTCAGACTGAAGTCAATAAACAGATTTGTGTGATCTTCAGTGCAAAGTTGGGCTGGACATCAAACACACTGTCAAAGGATGCTCCGTGTGCTGCCCTGTGTGCATGCAGGGCAGAAGGGGCACTGTCAGCAGCTACCTTCTACTTTTTATTTTAAAAAAAGGCCTCACTGCAAATTCCCTTGAAATGGCACATCTCAGAGGTCAGAACATGTCCAATTAAAAGGACAAAGGGAGAACAAAATAGAAGAATATAATGTAAAAATTTACAAATAGAAGCAAAATCAAATGCTATTTTAAAATTAAACCTGTACTGATGTTCAGTGCCACCTCCTCTGGCTTTGCAGTGACAGGGCTGAGCGTCACTGGCCACTGCTTCCATCCAGCAGCTCTGCAGAGCCCCACACACTCAGTCTGCTTCATCCAGACCCAGTTCAGTGACAAATTGACTCAAAGCTTTGCCATGCCACCAGGGCAAGCCGGAGGGCCCACCAGCATGCCATTTTGCCCACACTGGAAAAGGATATCCATGACCAAAGGCGTGCTGCCCTGTATCCTCACAGGCAAAATTCTTGTTAGCAGTGAATTAATTAATTGTGACACCAATGGTCTCCCTCCCCAGGCCAGACAAGAGGTAAAGCTTTCACTAGGCTGAGAATAACCTCTGAGTCTCACTCCCCTAGAGAGGCAAGTCAAGATGGTCAAGAGCATTCATACCAACGTCCCTTCCAAGAATGAGATGCAGGCCCCTAATTTGCTACTGCGTATTTGAGTACTAAACCAGAGATTTAAGTCCTGCAGCAGCGTGCCAAAATAGCTGGATCAAAATTGTTGATACTGAGTTACAAAACTGCAGGCACGAACAACTTTTGCCCTTACTCTTTCAGCAACCAACACCATGGGGATTTCTAGCTCAAAATCAACACCTTGAAATTCAGTGCCTTGCCATATGCTTCCCCAAGTGTCAGAAAATCTTTACTACCTGAAACCTCTTCAGACAACTAATCATAGTACTCCCAAGGTCTTTTCACAGGAATGGGAATGCTGCTGATACTGCCCTCATAATAAGGTTTATTTTCATCCCGCAGGGGGAACACATGCTTGCTTTAACATGCTTATCAGGCACCTTACACCGCCTATCACAAAATGGATAACAAAAGTACACAATACACACACCTCGGGATAGTTCTGAGGGGGTCTGAGATCACTGAAAACCAAAACTTCACCTGTATTTCCAGCTTTAAGTGAAAAATGGAGCTAGCTACCAGTGAGTATTAGAGAATAGCCTGAGGATTAAACTTTGCCAATAAAGAACTTGAAAATACAGAGGCTGTACATCCAGCTGACTCTCCCAGGACTGATGCCAACAAAAAACAACCCACATTAAAAGTACAAAGAAACCAATCTCGGCGTCTCAGAGGGAAGGGCTTCACAAACAGCAGTGTAATTTCAAAGCTTTGTCCACAAATCTCTTGCTAGCTCTAGTACAGACAGAAAAATCCATTAGCAGATAGGAAAACTCACCAGAGCTCCCTGCCAGTGCAACCTGCTGAGCAGCAACTTCCAGCAAGTCACCAGGTGAGATGGCCCCAAAAGCAGCTCCTGGGCAGCATTTGGGGAAAACCAGCCTGGCATCACTGTGCTGACAAATGTACTAAATCACTGTGTATGGCAACAGGTGATCTTCTCATTCCTGGGTGCCAAAAGTCTCTTTATTTACATATTCTTGATTTTCACCTCTGTGTATCTGCTGGAACTGCTATTCTGAACACACACTGCAGCAATGTTTCTGTGGTGCTACAACCAACCAAAGTACCTGCTTATCTTTACAGCATGCTCGTGGACTCCCTGCCAGGATTCCCTAAAAATCTAGGGAAGCAAGGGTCCAGTTTTCCTGACTCAGAGGCTTCCCAAAGCCATCAGATCTGGGTTCACACCAGGCACTCTCCCTGAGCCACGTGAGGTGAGCACTTCAGCTTTGTAATAACATCAAATCCGCCTCCACATCACTTCCACAGCACCCCAAGCAGCACAGCTGTATAACCTAGTTAACCCACACCTAAATAGTCTTTTAAAGGTGTTTGCAGGGAAGTAAAACAGCAAGGATCTGCTCACAGGCAAGCACATTGGGAATTGCATGCTGTTCCCATACAGCACTGGTACCTTTCTGCTTCCCTCCTTCCAACAGGTGCAAGTGGTTGAACAAAGCTCCAGTGAATTTTGCAATTTAATATGATTTTCTAGAAACTCAGTCATCAGTTCTGAGTGAAAAATAAATACTTTGCTGAGCTCCCTGCTCTTTCCTTTCTAGGCAATGCTCTGCAGGTAGACCTGCATAACCGACTGCAAGGGGAGCAGCAGGGGCTGAGCAGCTGGGTTGCATCAAAAATGGGGCGGGCAGCATGTTGAGGGAGGGGATTCTGTCCCTCCACTCTAGTGAGACCCCACCTGGAGTATTTCCTCCAGCTCCAAGGCCTCCCAAGATAAAAAGGACATGGACCCATTGGAGTAAGGATGACAAAGTTGGCTAGAGGTCTGGAGCATCTCCGCTATGGAGACAGGCAGAGAGAGTTGGGGTTGTCCAGCCTGGAGAAGAGAAAGCTGCCAGGAGACCTCACTGCACCTTCCAATGCCTAACAGAGCTCCAAGAGAGCTGGAGTGGGACTTATTAAAAGGGTATGGAGTGATAGGACAAGGGGGAATGTCTCTGAGCTGACAGAGATTTAGATTAGGTATTAGGAAGAAATTATTGACTGTGAGGGTGGTGAGGCACTGGCACAGGTTCCTCAGAGAAGCTGTGGTTGCCTCATCCCTGGCAATGTTCAAGGCCAGGGTGGATGGGGCTTTGAGCAACCTGGTGTAGTGAAAGATGTCCCTGCCCATGCCAGGGTGGTTAAGACCAGATGATCTTTAAGGTCCCTTCCAACCTAAATCATTCTATGAGTCTAACCTCTGAGGAGATCAGCTATTACCTATGTAAGACCTGCAGACTGATTGTTTCCCTTCCAATTCCAGTAACAGAGAAAGCATTAACTTCCAGGGGTGCTGGGGTTGATTATTTTACTAAGCTTATTTGTACTGGATCTCTCCAAATTGCCTTGGTTTGTTGCAAAAAGCACAGACTGACTAAAATCACTCTTCCTTACACTCGATAAAAATACCTACAAGAGGTGGACATACTAGGTAGATTTTCAACCAGAGAAAAAGTAGAAGATGACAAAATTAATACAGCTATAGGCCTAGACAGTAGATTTTTTCCCAATGTGCCCTGAGAATCAGCCTCCTTTATAAAGTATTTTAACAGCATGTTTTAGGGGTGAAGTTTTTAAGCAGACAAATTGTAGAAATAATAAAGCCTTAACACACACCACCACTGACAAATTAGCTACTAAAGCAAGGTTTGGGATGGGAACTGTTTACTGCCACATTACTGAATTCACTCTTCTGCACTGCTGTTTACAGACCAGGAACAACACACAGGCTCCCATTTAAATGCATGCCTGGAGGCACAGTTTCCAAAAGCAGATTTACAGCAGTATGACTTCCTCCTCTTGGGGACTGTAGAGCTCCTCAGAAACTTACCTGGAGGCTCTGCAACACCTCTGGAGCTCAAGTTTGTGCCCTTTGTAGCAAGATCTGCTCCAAGCTACAAATGGGTCCAAGTCTGTGTGTGAATGCCCACACCCAGCCTAGGGGTGGGTGGCAAGGGGGAATAAGAAACAACCACATGGAGAAAAGACACTCAGTCAGGTAACATATCTGAGGATCTGAAATACCAGGAGAGAAAACTACTGCTGCAGAAATGCTGCCAATGCTGTGGAAAAACAAAAGATGGCCAAAGGACAGGCAAGGGCAGTAATGTTGTTACTCATGGTATAATCACTATGGGCATGGAAGGTAAGTTTTCCATAATTCCAGAGGATTTTAATGACAATTAAATAACCTGTCATTATCCTTAATACCATACAGGTAAACTGTACTTTGCCCACAGAAGCAGTGGTGGCCAAGGTCAGTAATAAAAGAGGTCAATATGAGAAGCCAGGGCAAGTGTAAAACCCCACATTTTCAAAGACAACCCCTATGGCATTTCATACTTTGGTATGACTACAGTGTCTAAAAACAATCGTATTTACAGGATAACAGTAAATACAACTGTTTGCTTCCAGGTATATTCTTTGAAACTCAGTATGTACTGATAAGTTTAACAGAGAAACTTTCATCATAGCACAGCTGAATAAAAAAGTTTTATTCTATCATTTACAAAGTGGTATCTTACAAAGATATTTACCCCAGATTACCCCAGGTCCTGATGCAGCTCAGCTATTAGAGTCAGCCCTCTGCAATACTGTAGTTAAGACTGTCAGTGCTTCCATTATTGCCTTATTTCTCCACTGAACAGTTCATATCCTCATTTGTGGGAAAAAAAAATGTTGCTTTGGCCTCAGGTCTGATGTAAGACCCTTAGCTGAGCAACATAAGTGTTTTAAATAAAAACTTCAAAAACCCAGTGGCCATTCTCTTTTGGTGAAAATTGCCAGGCAGCTGGCTTGTTTGGCTTAGACTTTTTCTTCACTCCAGTAACTCAAAAATGTCTCTGGAGCAGACAAACAAATCACTGAAGTATTAAATAATCAAGAGGAGTTATGTTTAAGTAAGTACCTAGCTTGCTACTTGATATTTAGTGAACAAAACATTCTGTTTCCTGCTACTTGATATCCTTCACACTAGCTACATATGGCACTAATGAATTTCAACAGCTTTATCAAGTACAAAAGCACTGAATGGTTTTGTAATGCCCAGAAATTTTTTATTGTAAAGGAAGTCAGTTTATGTTCTGGTTTGGCAGAGGATGGGCACATTGTAGCTCTACTGCTTTGTGTTGACTTTAGTGGCTCTCCATCTACTTGTCCTCCCACAAGCATGTTCTCAGACAGAACAAAGTGTAGACAGATCAAGGTGTCAATATTCAATAATATAAGGGACAGTCATATTTGTTCACTATATACATGGACATCTCCAAGAAAAAGTGCATTTTTGTTGTTGTGCCAATTAAAGAAAGATACGGGAGAACAAACACTGGTCCTTTCAGGATCCTACAGCAATGCCCAGGTCTGTGCTCACAAAACCTGGCACACAGCCCATATGCACAATGCTTCTTCTATGCCTTAGCACCTGCAAGCATGGTGGGTTCACTGATGCAAAACATGCTGGATGCTTTTGCTCACAGTTGAATATGTCAATGGATCTTTTGAGATTAAACAGGCTCATTCTACATAGAGAAATAAGTTTTGTTTCTTACTGCCCTGGAAATGCCAACTGGGCTTGGAGTTGAGCTGGGTTTTCTCTCATTATCAGCTGTAATGTGAATTCTCCCTCTCACATGAACTCAAGGTAAACCTACAGTTACATATCTGCTCCTTTGCTGTTCCAGAGAGGGTTGACTGATGGTTCTGGCTGATGGGAGAACAACTTTCCCTGGCTCTACGGCAGTAGAGCTGCTGCTCCTGGACTGTCAGCTGTAACCTCCCTGCTCAAGTAGTGCTTGGCAGGCTGCTATAAAACAGTGATTTTCTGCAGAAAGGGAGTAAGGCAAGTTGAAAGCCAGAATCTTGCACTGTATCCTGGAGCTTAACACACTGCCCACAAGTCCTGCCTGGGCCCATCTGCCCAGGTGACCAACACACAGCCCAGCCACAGTCGCCTCCTGGTCACTGCAGCACAAGAGTAATCCAACTCAGTGTAATTTGGTCCCTAAACCCCTTCTAAGCAATGCAGAAAGCTTGCTCCATGTGCGCCAAACTACCTGGGGTGGGAAACCACCTGAGTGCCACCATGTTATTTCACAGCCTGCACAAGTGTGGTGGCTGAGCAAAGCCAGCACAGAGAACAGCACAAAGTGCTGCTGGCTGAGTGTCACACAGCTCAAAGCCCATAAGCCGATATATTTCTATGGTCCCGTCCCCCCCCCCCAAGATAAAAGTTACTTACAGTGTCAGTAGTACAGTGACCTACATAAACACAGTTCTTTTGGCAGGAACAAGCAGCTAACAGGGAAACAGTGTTTTAGGAGCTCTCCTGGTTTTTCTTCTGTTAAAGGAATTTTTGCCCATATATGTTGCTAGGGGAGCAAATGGCTGGGTACTTAAGAAAAACAAAAGAGCTGGCTACAGGGTGGGGCGCATCTGGCTACTCTTTTGTTTTCACCTGAGTGTGTGCGGGCAGTCGGTCTCAGCGTTTGGACAGAGAGGGAGGCTGCTTTCTTCGGCCGTTTTTCCTTCTGCTGGCCAAGCCCGGGATCCCAAGCCCGCCTTCCCTGCCCCGCTGGGAGCTGGGCCGTGGCTGCCCTGCCCCGCCGTTGCTTCGAGCCTTTGCTGCATTGTAGCCGTGCTCGCCCTGCCTGCCCAGACCTCCGGGGGGGTTCCCCGTTTGGATACATCTCGTCTGCCACCTGGGATTTGTGCTCATCCCTGCCGTTCCAGCCTGCCGTTCCAGCCTGCTGTTCCCGAGGGTCCGGCCAGACACCGGGATCGGCTGCCCAGGAGTTTGTGAAGCTTCTTTGTTCCATCCCTTCCCGGGATCCCGGGGCACCAGTGCCGCGTGCTCCCCGAGCTCGCTCCGGAGCGCCCCCTGCAGCCGCGGGGGAACCATCGCACCTGCCCTGCTCACCGGGAGCCGCCAGCGCCCCTGCCGGCTGCGAGCGGAACTGCACCCGAGGGGAAAGGGCCTGACAGCCGAGAAGGCTGGGACTGGGTTTGTGATTGTTTGCTGTTACTGCCATAGTTATTGTTGTTTGTTTGACTTGTAATACACATATAGATATATAATAGTAAAGAACTGTTATTCCTATTTCCCACATATTTGCCTAAAAGCCCCTTGATTTCAAAATTATAATAACTCGGAGGGAAGGGGGGTGCATCTGCCATTCCAAGGGAGGCTTCTGCCTTCCTTAGCAGACACCTGTCTTTCAAACCAAGACACAGTGTCAGATTTTAATCATTGTTGGCTTTAAGCAAACTATTACAACACTCCTGCACTTTTGCCCCATCCCCAACTCTTCCCTACCTACATGGAGCAGCTCAATTGTGTCTCAAGAAAAATCTCCTCTGTAGAACAAGCATCATATAATCACTGTACATTTGTCCTTGGTGTTCAAACAGAGCAGCAGGATTTTCAGAACAAGACAGCCTCAGTTTCTCAGGAGGCTCAGAAATTCACACAATGTGTTTTTAAAGAGTCAAGTAAAAATAAGAAATAATCTCATCCCTGCAATGAAATGCAGCCCAAAACTGGAATGAGTTACTAAAAGATGGAGAGTCTGCTCTTCTTTGGTAAATCAGGGGATGCTGTGGCACATGTCTCTGCTTGGCATCTATTTGGAGGTACATTTTTTAAGATGTTAAAGGAGGCAGGAGACACCTGGAGAGCAGGACCAGCCTTTTGAGAGCTACCCAGGGCAAGCACAGCACTCAGGGAAAACTGAAAATACTGGGACATCTCAGCTCCCAACCTCACACCCCAGGACAAGTCCAGAGCCTTCTGCTCTGACGAACCTAAAAAGAGTCAAAGCCCTTAATGGAAACCCAGGCCCTGCAAACACCAGTTTCAAATGCTACCAAAAGTTTTGGAAGATCAGAGGGGGAGGGAAGGGACTGGCAATTGGAGCATTTGGGTTTTGTTGGCGGGAGGAACTGGACAGCTTGGTTTCAACACAGAGTTCATGTACAAACCATGGCAGCAAGCCTGGGGAACTGCAGCGAACTACTCACAGCTGTCGAGAGCTTCCCTTCGTTCTTCTGCACGTGGACGATGGCATCGCGCACCACGGAGAACAGGCTCAGGAGGACGTGCTCCATGTCATAGATGCCGTGCATGCCTCTGGTCAACCCCTCCAGAGACCCAATGTACTCCTTCCAGAGGTTTTGGATCTCCAGGACGCCTGCCAGGCATCCCTGCATCACTGCTCCACAGTAGCCAGCACAAGGCTTGGCCAGGAGCAGCCCCTGGCAGTGGGAGCAGTACCACATCTTCAGCAGTGCCCGTCCACAGTCCTTGCTGAATTTCAGGTGGTCAGTAGTGTTTATCACCTCAATCCCCAGGTTCAGCGCCTGCAGAAAGACTCGTGTGGCCTGCAGGGACTTGGACACCTGTGTCATCATCATCTTTGGGTAGTTCCCAAAGACTTTGAGGTCTCTCCTGGCTGCCCGCAGACATTCAGTCATTTCCACAGAGGGATCGGGGAAGCCGGGATTAATCAAGTGAGAGTAAACCAAAGGGAATAAACTGTCAAAAAATTCATTTACCATGTCATTGACATTGATGTCAGAGCCTAATATGTACAGCGAGATATCAGTAAAAAGTTCTCCAACAAATTTAAGAGCCCTGGACCCCATGCTCTGGTAGTAGATCCTAAACATGCTGTTGGTGAAGTTTCTTGCATGCCGCACTACAATTTCAAAGGTTTCTGCAAAACAGAACAACAAAAAAAAATGTTATTAAGAGACGATGAGCTCAGAAACAGGGAGGATAATGTTCTACCACATAACTGCTGCCAGGGCTGACCCCATCCTGCCTGCCTTGGGTCAAACACCTGCTGGTAGCCATGCCTGCTGCAAAACACCAGCATCAGCAATTTCCAGGGGAAACGTATAAATTCTTTAAACAGAAACTGCATTTCAAAATGGCAAAAAAGCCTAGGATCTAGTTAACATTTCAGCTTTTAAAGAAAATATTGATTCAAGAAAAGGGCTAGACTGCAATTTCTTTCTCTCCCCCTTTCATATTGATTTGAAATTAACAGGAATTCTATCTCCAGACTTAATTTAAGGCAGAGATAAATGTTTGACAAACTGTACAGTGTTTAAAATCAGGAAACAGTAAATGCTGACATTCCGTTATGAAAAGGAAAATATTTATAGGAGTTTAATCACAGACAATATTCTGACTCAACTCCAGCAGGTGCCCTGCACCAAGTGTCCTCAAAGCCACTGGAAAAGCCCCCACAATGCTGCAGTTTTCCCAAATGCACCAGGCTCACTTCAGCTGTAGATCCAATGTTTCATCTGCCCTGGATGTGAGCTGCTCCATTGTCCAAAGCGATGCTGAGAGACAGTGATGCCATGTCCACCTGTGGGTGCCCAGCCAGAAACACTCTCATACATATCAGGTTGTCCCAAACTGTCCCATGAAATTTAAGTTTTAGACAGAGACTGTAGTTTTTCTAGAAAAAAACACTGTGCATTTTCCCATCTCTGCCTTCAAAGACTTTAGGACTTTCAGCCCACACCTCCTTCCCAAGGTGAGCAGGGAAGACCCCACAGTCATTGCACAGTTATTCCTTTAATTATAGCTCTCCTCATCAGGAGGCTTCCAAAATATCCAGACCTCACTATATAAGGACAACATACCTACACACACACCACTTTGCATCTTAAAGCATTAGAAGGGGAGGCCATCAGTGCAAACTGAAGTCTTTTTCTTTGGCCAGCTTGCTCTACCAGCCCATGTCCCACCGTCCAGGGTACTACTCATAAAATGCTAAAATTAATGAACAGCCTTTCGGTTCACAGGTCACAAACACCCCTCAATGTAACTGCTCTCAACTCTGTCACTCTGGAAACACACATCCTGGCTCAATTTGCATTAAAATTATTCATGTTCAATAATTAAAAGGAATGTTTAATTTTTAAAGCCATAAGAGTTATTTCCCCCATTTGTTAAGGCTGGAATGCAGCTGAGCATGGCCTCACACATCTCCACAGAGGTTCAGTATCAACACTATCACAAGCAATGTCGGGCCTTGCTGCTCACCCTGCATAACCTCTTGCATTACTCCAGAGCTTTTAAGACCGTCACACTTCCAGAACTTCTGGCTCTTTCTTCCTGGGTGCACCCTATTCAGGGATGCCTGGATGGACAGGGTGCTGTTGCTGCACCCCACCCCAGCACACAGAAAGCTGTGGTGTAAGCAGTGCAGAAATTACTGATACACTTCTGGAAACAGTGTCTCCATCCTATCTGGTGCCTGCACACCTTCCAGGCATGCTGCTGAAGCATTTTGTCCATAGCTCTAGACACTCACACCAGGAGTGTCCTGGCAAGCCAAGAACAACCATCTGCATTCCCAGGCGACAGCAATCCTTCCCTCCTCACAGCACAGATCGAGGGATGCAGTGGTGCAAGGACACAGGGCCCCTCTCTCCCTGCCTCCCTCGCCACGACAGCCAGCATCCTGCTCCTCACCCCCATACAGAGGATGGGAAAGCTCTCCAGGCACAACGGCAAGTCTGACACAGACTGGGCTGTGCAAGCAGAGCAAACTCTGGTTGAACTATTATTAAAAGTTTTAAAACAACAACAAAAAAAGTCTCTTTGAAGAGGGCACACAGATTACAAAACTTTTTTCCCCCTCTTTCTTCTCAAGGACACCAGAATAGCTTTTGCCTCAAAAAGCACAAAGAACTTTTTGGACCAGTGTTTTTTTGACAGCAGTGGAGACAATGCCAGGATTTTCATGCTGTGCCTCACCATTTGCCTTTACCCTCTTCTCTGTTAGCTCCATTTAGAAAAAGTCATCACTCTTCTGTTTTCTTGCTCCTCTGTGCTTTGCCAGTTCTCATCAGAGCCAAAAGACTCTTCACTGATTAGAAAAATATTCCAAGCTCCTATGCAAACCTCCTAAGGCAAGAAAGGCTTCAGAAAGGAATGGAGAACAGTGGCGTATCAGAAGAACATGCACACACAGTCCCACTGCTTTAAAGGTCATGACATGCACATAATTTTTATCGTAATAACTGGCTGAGAGTGTCTATTTTATGCACCTCAGAGCTTTTGCATATATCCATTAGAAAGCGCAACAGGGACTATAAAAGCATATGGAGACTCCTGCTGCCCTATTAATAGATGCAAGAAATAATAAAACTTTGTAAAAAAGAAGTCTTACACATCCAAAATCTCTCCCACCCAACTCCCACAGTAGTTGCTTATTTTGAAATATTCCTCAGAAAGCGCTGGCTGCAGGAATTCTAAATCTCCAGCTACCAGCAGCTTCAGTGACCCTCGTCCAGCCTCCAAGCACTTCAAAGTGGAGGAAACTTTGCGGGTCAGTCGCCTGCACTCCCACGAGGGAACCTCACAGGGACACAGAGGGGTCACTGCATTACAGAAGCTTCTAATCCCCCATAAAATCCCACAGCCTGGATTTGCTGCTGGTAAAATCTGCCCAACTCATAACATGGCATTACTGAAACTCTCATTGCTGGAGGATAATTTAATCTTTTCTCTCTTCTATCTTTTTTTTTTTTATTTCAAGGATATTTTCAAAAGCTGCCATTTAAGGCAGCTGTTTTGCAAGTCTGGCTCAAGCAGTGTGAATACAAAGCAAGGCATCAGACTTGCCCTCAACTTCAGCAGGCAGAAGCACTGCACGGCTGAGCAGGGCTCACGTTTTACAATCTCCATCACTGTAGAATATACACACAGATGTGCACATAGCAGAGTATAAAAAATGCTCCTTTAAACACATTCACAGCAAAAGAGAGGCTCAAGATAACTCCATCCTTTATTGGATGCAGGGAGAAACACAGTGACCAAGGATGAGGAAAAGGCAGACGCCTTCTTAATAAGTACCTTCTTAAGGTACTTAATGCCTTCTTGGCCTCAGTATTTAATAGTAAGACCAGTTTTTCTCCAGGTATCCAGCACCCTGAGCTGGAAGACAGGGATGGGCAGTAGAATGAAGTCCCCATAATACAGGAGAAAATGGTCAGGGATCTGCTACTCCACTTAAAGTGGGGCTGGATGGGATCCACCCAAGGGTACTGAGGGAGTGGGCAGAAGAACTCACAAGGCTACTGTCCCTCATTTACCAGCAGTCCTGGTTACCCAGGGAGGTCCCAGGAGACTGGAGGCTGGCAAATGTGACAATACCTGGGAAAATCAGATCACCTTGAGTACCATCATGTGGCACGTACAAAACAACCAGGGCATCAGGCCCAGCCCACGTGGGTTCATGGTCCTGCTTGACCAATCTCATCTCGTTCTATGATAAGGTGGCCAGCTTGGTGGATCAAAGAAAGGCTGGGGATGTTGTCTACTAGGACTTTAGAGAAGACTTTGGCAACGTTTCCCACAGCATTTCTCTTGGAGAAACTGTCTGCTTGTGGCTTAGACACCGGTCCAGGAAAGAGAAACCAAGGTAGCATTTACAGGATGGGAGCCAGAGCATCATCACCAACCAAGCCCTGGTACTGTACATCTGTTGACTGCATCAGTCGAGGGCAGTTTATCAGGACTCCCAAAGGATGAATGAAACAGCTGAACCCACTCTAGACCACAGGTATCAGTCACTAGCTGAAAAGCACAGGCTATTACTTATTTTTCAGGCTGGACTCTTGCTGAAGTACCTGGAGAGGAATTGCTGCCCGATTCCAGCAGCCAGAAGGGAAGGACTAAGCTCCTTTCGAAGTGCAAAAATTCCCCAGAACACAGCCCAAGGAGAGCTGCATGGCCACTGCAAACTGGCAATTAGAGAAAGTAAATTGTAAAAGAGCATAACAGTGCCCTGAGTGGGGATTACTGGCAGGAGAAGGAAATCACTGTGTTCTCAGCCCAGATAATAAAAGTCTTCTGCTTAGTAAAATGCCAGCTTTCCTGAGAAAGCGCGCTGCCTCCTAAGCTGCAGGAACTTCAAAGGGGTCGGCGGCAGGGCCAGAGGAGCTCTGGATTAACCTACTGGCTGCCCCAGCCTGCAGGAGGCTCCAGCCATGACCGCCACTTGATGGGTTTATTTAAGAGATTATGTGATGCAGTTGCCTGAGCCACAAGGACCCAGTGTAAGTGACCCCAACGAGCCATTCCCATACAATAGCCCACCAGAGAGGGGAGAGCCAAAATCTGATGGTAGCTGCAGAGCTGGGGCAGCTACAGAGATGACACCTCCAATTCCAAGTTCAGCAAGTGCTGCCCCACAAGCAGCTGAAGGTGTTTGGAAAGTTGCCGCCAGCCAGAAACAAGGTCTGTCCTCCTTTTGCCTCCCATGCCAGCTCACCAAAGACGAGCACCACAGGAGCTGTGTGGAGCCACCTCCACACACCACTGTGACCACTGGGAGGAGGGACAGCAGGATCCACCATGGCAGTCAGATACCATGACATGTCATAGGCTTCATGCTGCCCCTCCAGTAATGTGTTGCTCTGGTTTTGCTGTAAAGCCAAGCTTCCAACATGGACAGCTGCCCTTCTCTGGGTGTCACACAGCACAGCAAGTCCTCTTGGCAATGGTTCAGCAACGGTGAAGGGGCTCCACAGCAAAACCTGCTGCACCAGCAGCTCATCATCCACGGGGCACCTGGGAAAGGAACAAGATAGGTGGAGGTGCAGGACTGTGTGACCCATGCACCCCTCAGCACATGGATACCAAGGCATTAAAACTGCACCTATAACCTTGATTTTCCTGTTTCTTGACATCTAGACACATAAATCCTGCAACCATAAATGCTCTCTGAGCAGGAAAGCTCCCACCATGGCTACTCTCGCTTCCTCTCAGGAGCTGACCTCACAACTCCCATTTGCTCTTTTGCAAAGGATTGTTTGCGTAAAAACTTGCCTCCCCACACTTTGTCTTATCTTGACCACTAAGATACATCTTCACAGGGGAGGAACTACAACCTTTGTTATTCCACTACCAAGAGCCAGTAACGGCAAGGCTCAGGGTTTTTTGGGGGGAGAAAACCAGGCAAGTAATTCTAGACAAGGTCATGGTGTCATCACCATTTCCCTATGCCCTCAGAAAAGCTTCAGGGCCATCTCCTCCAGGAGTTTGCAGCAGAGTAGTGAATCCTCATGCACTATCCCAAACTGTAAAATGAACAGGAAACTGATTTCCATGCAGCAGAAACCTCCATTGAGGTCAACACGGATCAGTGGCAGTCAGCTGAATTTCCCTCTGCAGATGACAATGATGCATTTTGTGATTCCCTGCACCTTCCCCAGGATGCTGCTGCTTGGGAGCACCACAGGCTGCAAACGTGGCACACAGTGATTCCCTGTCCTGCATTTTCAAATCTTACCAGCTCCACAAAATGCACTTTAAATGCCTTTTAGGTATGAATGTGCTCCTCCTCCCACAATGAATCTCATCTATGATGTGACTGCTCCAGGGCAGCAAGAGACCCAGCTCCTGAAGCTCAGTGAATTTGCTCAAGTCCCTCTTCCAGGCTTCAATGGCTCTCCTCATGTCCCTGGGTTTGCTCCCCAGGCCTGTCCCTGGAGGGTCCCTGCTCACAAGGCCTGAAACCAAACTCTCTGCACAAGGCACAGCAATAACTGCAGGGGTCAAAGAGCCTCTGGTATGGCCAGACTTTACCTGCCTTGGCTCCACCTGATCTCTGGCACTTCCCTGCTGATGGTAAAACTTCTCACTTCACTTCTCAGGACACAAATAACAAATCATCAGGAGAGAGCTTGGCACTGGAATCTCTCAGCCCACAGGAATCATTTCCACCCTGAGAGAAAAGCATGGATGTCCAGGCAGGACATGGAAAATTCATCAGTTCATTAATCAGCTCCTAATGCAGTCACTGCATTTCCTGCAGGCCCAAGGTTCCCAAACCTTTAAAAATGCCTTACATCTAAAAGCCAAACCTGCTGAGCCTCTCAAAAACACTACACCAACGTCCATGGATTGGAATTCAAATGTTCATCAAAGAAATGCTAAAAGTTTGGGTGTTTGTAAGCTCAACCAAATATTATCTGACCTGGCTCTTGCTGTGGCACTGCTCAGAAGTGGAAAAAGAAGCCAGGGAAATCCTCATCTGAGTGAGCTATAAAAGGAAGAAATGTTCTTCTTTAATATCTCCAATGAATCAGACAACTTCAGCCCCATCACAATAGCCTGTGTTCCCAAAACACAGCAGAGCTCACCAAGAGAGGAACAACTGTTTGCAACAACGGCCACAGGCACTACTGGTGAGATGAACCCCAAGTCATTTTTCAAACAGCAGGTAATATTTATTTACCAGCTTGGAAAAGGTTTGCAATATATTGAGCAGAAAGGAAACAAAATCTAAGAGAATTTCCCCTGGCAGCAATAAGAGCAGCCTCCAGATTTGTTCTGTTATGATTTACACTACACTGCAAGTTTTTAACAACATTATCTGGAGACAAAAGCTCTTCTAAGCAGTATAATTACTTTTGTCTATGGCATTACAAAACCCATCAGATGGTGCCACTGCTGCTCTTACAGGGTTTTTGAGCACATTTGGGTTTAAAGCTTAGGAAATGCTATTTTTTCCAACTATGACACAGCCTTTTGGATTACTTTTACAATATTGTCACCATAAAAATTATGGTCTCAAGCTCCCAAGCTTTTGAGATTAGCTTCAAAGCATTAGTAATAGAAAGTGGAACAATTCAGTTATTCTGTCTTCTTAATTTTAAGCCGTCAAGGTTTGCACTTTCTACCTTTGCTCCATCACCACCAGTCCAAGAGAGCAAAGGTCCAGTCTTTAAATGAGATGGGGCTCCTTCCAGCCCCATGCCCACTGCCTTCACTCCCACAGGACCCAAGTTACAAGTTTCCAAACCAGTGTTGCTCACCAGCCATTGCCAAATCCTTACCCTTTTGTCAGAAAAGCATCTTCTCTTAATTATTAGTTTCTATCAAAACACCAAGCTCCAAAGCCATTTATTTTTAATTGTTCAGCTTATCTAGTGCCCGGACAGTTTGAAATACACTCCCTGAAGTTTCTAATAAAAATACTGTATGATCCATCTCATTATACCCACTCAAACTGCCCTGAAAATGTGCTCCTGTTCCAGTCCAGGTAACAGTCCAGCTGTTACACAGTTAGTCACACTGTGGTTCTCCCATTTAATATTTATATCCTGCACACAAAAACTTTGTTAATGCAGACATTAGAGCTCACCAACACAAGCTGCTACCAGCCTAGAAGCAAGGAAACAAGAAATGCTGGTGCCCACAGCTCCCCACTTCCAACCAGCCCCTTGCCTGGACCAGACCCTGCCTGGAGGGAGTTCAGCGCAGTGCTCTGTACCCCACACTGGCATCCACAAGTCATGACAGCAAAAGGCAGAGTCAGGGGTGCTGGAATAGACCACAGACAAACAATGTTTTTTGGAAGGGCACCAGGATGCCTTGAGAGATCTCTAGAGACCCTTGGGAGTACCCAAGTAAATACAGGAAACCTACACTCCAAGTGAAAGCTAAAAAAACCCCCCAAAATCTCACAGCCAACACCTTACAAGAATGACTCTGCAGTAAAATCTTTCCTGGGGCTTCATGCTTGAACACATGGCTTTGGCGTTTTTTATTAAATATGGGTTGCACATCCATTGTATAATTTGTTTTCCTGAGCATCAGGAAAGGTAATGCTTCATGCCATGACAGATGTGTGAATGCTTAACAGATTCCTGGAAATTTAATAAAGGCAAAGTTAAAAATGCCAACAGTCAAGGCTGGCGCAAGTGGTGAGTGAACATGATACTTTATCAAAATCAAAGGGCAAGAGGAATAAGGGCCTAGAGAAGCAGGCTCAATCCAAGCCCTGGGAGTGCAAGCTGGAAAAGTAGAGAGAGAAAATGTAAGAGGCTTCTGCAGTTAAAAGGTAGCTCTGGTAGAGGAAAAGGTTGTACTGGTAACCTGTCGGATGAGAGAAAGATAAACTTCTCTCCATGCGCCCCACGCTGTTGGGAAATGGTTAGAGGATCAGGGGCATGGATCATTGATAAAGGGAACAAATCAGTAACTGTACAAGCAAAAGGCCTGAAAGCAAAGGTTTGTGTGAGAAACTGCCTGCATGAGAAGTGCCTGTGTGAGAAACAGGCCTGAGAACAAAAAGGGAGTTTGAGGATGTGCAGCTGCGCAGATAAGACCCGGAGAAAGGAGGGTGAACTCTGAATTTTTTAATGATAACATAACTAGTAGAAGCTTGCGAATGTAGTCTAATTAGGTAGAAGCAGAAATGCGCTTTGATAGGTTTGAGTCAATTAAGAGTTAATAAGCTGGTATACTATATAAGTGCCTCTGGATTGCTAATAAACGGAGCTTGCTTATATCAACCATATTGGCTGGTCTGCAATTTCTCCCCCCGCCGGAGTCGCCGGACTTTTCCAACACCACGCCTCCATCCTGATGCCAAAACCCACATGAGGCCCAGGGTTCAAGTTCACCTTCCCCATTTTTTTTATCCCAAATACTTATTTTCTCTGCTCCTAGTCTCTCTTACCTCTCCAGTTTGCTGCAGAGACAACAGACTCCATCTACAACTCTTATTTCAAGCCAGGTGCTCAACCAGGGAGCACAGCCCAGTGCAGCAGGAACAGCTACAAGCACAGCCCAGTGCAGCAGGAACAGCTACAAACACCTTGGGAAAAGGACCTCTCTGCCCTGGGTAACTGAGCAGATATTACAGATCCAGGCATTTTACCATTGCAAAAGCACATCTAGGATTGTTTTGGTTTTATTTTTAAACACAAGTGCATTTCCACACCCCCCTCCAAAAAAACCCCTACCAAATCAAAACCAAACAAAAAACCTCAACAAAACAAACAAAACAGAAAAACGACAACGAAAACCCAATAAAATCCCAGTACTTGGTCACCCACACAGCCTTTACTAATTGGAGGCTGCAACATCCACCTAATGGGATTATAAAGATATTGAAAAAGCAGCATACCTCTCCAAAGATGAATGACAAACCACACATATCAAGCAGAGGGCAAGTGATTTCATGCACTCCCACCCAAATTTACAAGCCAAGCAGTTCTAAAGACCAGGACACCAATTTGTATAGTTCCTCCATGTATTTTAAACTAAAAGTTATAAGCAACTTCTGAAAAAATGCAAGCCTAGCAAATTCCTTTATTCATCAGAATGAATGAAGATAAAGAAAGCCACCAGGTCAAGTTGAGCTTGTATTCAAAAAGTTGAAAAAAATTCTTTGAAAGTGCGTTGGTCTCAGTAACTTTAGAGCAAGGCAGATCTGAGACGAGCTTTCCAGGCTCCCTTTCATTCCAGAGGGCTTTTATCAGCCTGTTAAGTCTCCAACAATGGAGAGCAGACTATTTATTTAAGCAGCAAATTCCTTCCTTAATAATCTCTCCTGGCCAAATTCTCTTTAAAGTATCTCAACTGTTTGATGAAAAGCAAATGGCAGAAGATCAGTTCTTGATCCCTGTAGTAACGTGTAGGACTTGAACTTATTTCAGGCCACCTGTTGACCACTCTTTAGTCACTCCAGCCCATTTATTTCTGTTATTAGTTTCCTACCTGCGCCAGCAGAACTTGGGAAAGCCATTTACTCAGTAACATACAGCAACCAATATAGGTGTAACTCTTCCCCCTAAGGAGTGACTGTTTCCAAGACACAGAACAATGTCCAAGTTCTCAAAAGCAATTCGGTGATTTTCAAGCTGGTTTTGTCTCAAGACACCTCAGAGAAAGACAGAGGTTTCCAACTTGGAAATAAGACTGTGGATCACCTCAGGAGCACACGTGCAAGCAGCCACTCCAATGTCCCCTGGCAGCACCTGACTCACTGAGCATTTGCAGAATATTTTAGCTGCATCTTGCTCTTGCTTGATAGAGAGCAGGGTACCCAACCTCCCTCCTGTCCGAAACACCACAGGGGCTGACACAGGATACCATACTCACAGCAGCACCCCTGTAACAGGACTCAGGGCATGCCCGGCACACAAATGCCAGGCACCATCTCCATCCTTTTTAAAAAAAAAAAAAAAAGGAAAACCTACCCATGGCCCCAGTTTCCAGCCTGACCATGATCCAAAAACTAGACTCACTTATTCTCTCCCTTCCTCTGTGGTACCTTGAGTGAAGCCCCTCAAAACACTGGTGGTTTTGCTGGGGGGGAGGTTGGGTATTGTTTCGTTTGTTTATGGGGAAGGGTGGTTTGATAGGTTTTTTGAGTTGGGTTTTTGGTGGGTTGCCTTTGTCTGTTTGAGCAAGGGTTGTTTGCTTGGCTTTTTCAGGTGGTTGTTGGTTTGGGGTTTTTTTGTGGGCTCTCTTTGTTTGATTGATTTTGACTTTGGTTTCTAAGTCGGTGCAGGGGCAGGTCCCAGCCCAGGGAGGAAGCAGAAGGTGGGACACCACGTCCTGGTGGCACCAGCTGAGCCCATGGGTGGTCCCTACCCAGCATTCCACGTGGCTCCTGCATCTTGCTTGTCCTGGCTCAAAGCCCTGGCTTGATTAACACTCATTTTACAAGGAAGATCGTCTCCTTCTTCCCCTCTGTGAGAATAAGGCAACCATTGCAAAAGGAGCACAAGATGATAATTTGGCTCTCAAGAGGAAGACTCAACCACAGATGCCAGGAATTGATCCAAGGCTCCACTGCCCTCTCCAGAGGGGCTTTCCTTCAAGAACATGAATAGTCCTCTGCAAAGTAATGGCACTATTCATCTCTGGAAAGTTCCTCACAGGCTTAAATACCTTGCTGGATGCAGGGGCCATATGTTCAGCTGCGTTCCCAGTAAATTAAAATTCAGCTTGTTCTTTTTCTGAAGAGAAATATGGAGAGTATTGATCAATAAATTTACCAAAAGTTTTATGGCAGCTGCTTTTCTCAGTAATAGACCAACCACTGCTCAGACATGGTTTAACACATAATCTCCAGATCAATGTAACTTTTGGTTTATAAATAATAACAAAAGGAGCAATGAAAAATATGCCTGGGAAAAAAATAAACAGCTTTTCCAAATGATACTTTCATCGTACCCCTTTCAAAATAAAGATCGTGTATGTCAAAGGCTGCATGTGGAAACCAACACAGAATATATTACCTACAAAGCTGAAGGTTCATCTTCATCATGACACTGTTCTGACTTGTCTATTCTGCAACTCGTGGGACATGTGACCCTCTTGGTGACATTTGTTAAGTATTAGATGCTCATAATCCCAAAATCCCCTTTTTCCCAAGGAAAAGTTACTACCCAGAGAGACCTCCTGTCTCAACACTTCCACACAAGGTCTATATCCATACTGCAAATGTTATGTCTATTATGGAGTGTTTCCTAGGTGTCAAAAGCACAGGTCAGAGAAGACTGTAAATCCTGACAATTTTTTCAATAACTGTGCATGTTAAAATGATGCCACCACAAATAGGTTGCAAGAGATATGCTGGAAAATCTATTAACTCACTGTAAATCTATTTAAGTTGGGAATTCATGCCTTCCAGAATTTTACCATTAGTCCTGAGAATTAGTTTATTGCCGAACAAGGGGGGCAGAGCCCATGAGGGTCATTTCAAAGACATAATGCACCATGGCCTGTCTAAAATGTACCCTCTGCAGGTATTTAATGTCTTAGTGAGCCTTTGAGTAAGTGCTTGCACACTTCCATCTACAGACATCCTCCAATGAATAAGAAAAAGCATCGCCTTTTTCTAAACCTTCACATTGCTTCTCCTCCCATCCATAATCTCCTCTTCCAGTGGAAGCACTGACATATTTGAGAGGTTATAACAATTTAGGTACAATTATTCAGTTGCTTTGGGAATCAACAGCTGATTTTTTTATATCCATGGAAAAAAAACAAGGGGGAAAAGAGCTCAGGTTCAAATACAGAATTCTGATCCAAAGACAACTGCCTTCCCCCACCCCAAGCCTACCACTGTTCCTGCCAGGAGAACACTTCCCTTTGAAGAGCCATTTTTCTTTCACTTCTTGTCAAGAACCAAAAATTTCCTATCAGGTTTGCACTTAACTGAGTGGCTCAAGCATGTCAGAGATGGATCCTTTTTAATAACAAAATAGTGGGAGTTTTAACAGCCTCTAGAAATGAAAAAGCAGAGCCAACCTGTTTTCCAATCTTTGAACTAATCATTTGCTGCTTGTGGGAAGTGGTGGAGTCATCATCCCTGAAGTGTTCCAAAGATGCAGGGACATGATACCTAGGGACATAGTTCAGTGATGAACATGGAGGTGTTGCATTAATAGTTGAACTCAATGATTCTGGAAGTCTTTTCAGACCTTAATGATTCTGGGATCTGGGTTCAAATCTCCCTCACCCAAGCCAGAGCCGAGCTCCAGCACCATGCAGCACCATGGCATGGAAAAGATCCTTGGGAAGAGAGAAGAGGAGACCTGTATGCTTGTGTCTGCCACAGGAAAAAAATTTACTTCTCAACATGGGTGAAGAGGGGTGAACAACCTCTTTGCAGACAGTATCCCATATTTATATCAAAATCCATTTTCCTGTTTGAAATAAATAGCATTCTGCAAACATTCTTGTTTTTCTCCAAGGTTTTCCACTTTTCACAGGAGACCCAAAGACCTTGGAAGGTCCCTTTCCCAAGGACCTTCCTGAAGATCCCTCAGAACAGCCTCACCCCGAGCCAGGACAAAAAGGGTGAAGCACCAGGGCAGTTTGCCCACAGTTGATGGGCAGTCTACACTTCCATCTAGGGATACCCTGAGCCCTCAACAGAGGGACCTTTGGAGGCAGGGAAAGAGCTGGGGACAGCAGAAGAGCAACAATCCTCTATGACATCCCTGCATCCTCAAAAACATTTCTGGAAAACACTTGACCGACCACAGTCACGTTGCAACACTGTGGCTACCCTCCCCATGTGCTTCTCCATTACAAACACTTCACAGATTCCCTGGAACTTCAAGGCAGCTGAAAGCAGGTGAACAAAGCTGAGACAGGCTCTCAGCAGGCTCACGGAGGCTCAGTCCATGGCTGAGTGAAAAGCTGCCAGCAATCAGATGGGATGGACTCGCTCCATTGCTGACACTTCTCTTCAAACTCAGTCCAGTCACTGTGACATATACTGGAAAAGCTCTTCCTGATGTCCAGAAGCAGCAGCTCAGAGCAGGCCCCCACAGACAGACCCAGACCTTCTTTAAAGGCTCCAGACTGGGGCACAAAGCACTCCTTTGATTTCCCCTTACACACAGCAGCAGCTCTGCTATTGCGGAGCCCAAGGCTGTGCTGCAAACCTGCCTCCTCCTCCTCCTGTTAACAATTTGACAGCATTTTATGTGCTCAAGAAACCTGAAGTGTAATGAAACCACCGTGGCAAAACCTAAACTGGCAATGGAAAAAGCAGTTCCTGCCCAGGATGCCTGTGTAGGGAGTATGTTAAAAGCCATCTGGAACCAGAGCCATTAAAATCTGCGAACACGCAGCTCTGCTGAAGCGCCCCCAAACACCAATCCCGCCTCTGCCCAGACAAAGAGTCCATGGATGCCAGGGCTGCAGAATCTCCCCATAAACACTCTGATTTTAAGCCAGTTTAACTGGGAAAAGGTCAACACCAGTAACAGCACAACATGTGTTATCAGTTAAACAAACTTAGCAGCTATCAGTTAAACAAAGACCACTTAGACACAAGCCAAAGCAAAGATCCTCTGTATTCCAGGAACCCAGATGAATCTCTAATACCCTACTAAGCCTCTGTGTTTTATGTGCAGTCTCCATGAAGTCTGCATTGGGCATTTTTAATTGCACATGAATGAATTAACCATCATTAACCATGAATTAAACAGGCTACAACTTAAAAAAAAAGGGTAACAATAGAAAATGCTGGAAGTGCCATCTACACCTCTGCTGTCCAGAGCCACTGCTGTGCTCCTGACTTCCCATCATCAAGCATTACCCAAATTATCATCCAATTTGTATATACAGTCGATAGTGTATTTTTCTTCACCAAAAAGATCAAATAGAGATAGCTGTTTAATAAACAGACCTTTAATAAGAACAATTGCTTTTTGCAAGGTGAACATTTTCATACCTTATCATTTAAGGGATATAAATACCATATAGGTTCCAACTGGCACACTCCCCACTGTCCAGAGCCACTGCTGTGCTCCTGACTTCCCATCATCAAGCATTACCCAAATTATCATCCAATTTGTATATACAGTCGATAGTGTATTTTTCTTCACCAAAAAGATCAAATAGAGATAGCTGTTTAATAAACAGACCTTTAATAAGAACAATTGCTTTTTGCAAGGTGAACATTTTCATACCTTATCATTTAAGGGATATAAATACCATATAGGTTCCAACTGGCACACTCCCCACTTCAATAAGTGACAGTTGTAGCAAAGTTTCACTTTTGACAAAGGCTGAATCTATTCCCAACCACTGGAATTGCTCTCAGATCTTGCACAATCTGTTGTTTTCCTGAAGCCCCAGCTTTGGACAGAGCAGATTACATAAAGACCTCCATTTACAATTAAAAACCAAAACAATCCAGCCCTTGCTGCTGTGGAAAAAGGCTTGAAACTGTGACCTGTAGCGCTGGCAGACAAGAAAAGTAAATTAAGGAAAACCTCAGAGTGTATAATTTTTCAAACTTACCAATTTTAATGCCGATCACATTGTTCTTAGGGCTTTAATCATGATTTTGTAATGCCTTGAGGTTATGGGAACTGAAAATCACATGCTTCCACTCAAGTGAGAAAGCAAAATGTTTTGCAAATTCATGTTTCCTATGAGGACACTCATGTTCCATCCTAATCTTTACTTCCCCACTACAACAAAAATATACCCAAATCTCCCAAAGACTGACTAGCTTAAGCTACAGTGCCGTAAAACTCCTGAAGATTTTTACTCCTTTTCTTTCCAGAGCATCAGTGTAACTCTACCCTGATCTGACGGAGTCCGAGCCTTTACCTTTATAGATTAACAAAGCCAACCAGTTTTAAATATGGGCATCTTACCCTTCCCCATTTCCCAGGCTGACATGCCATTTATCCCCAGACCTAACAAGCAGTGTATAAGCACAAGATGCCGTTTCAAACAGCCACAAACCACAAATGATTCCTCCCAGATGCAGCACTGGAAATTCACTGCGGGTTGGGTGGCACCAGAGCTGGGACCCTGAAGGGGCTGGGGCTCCCACCCTCCCCAGCACCAGGGTGTGATGGCACCCCCAGAGCCAACCATATTGCAGTGTTCACTTCCAAAGCTAGGAAAGGACAATTAGGCAGAAAAAGCTGATTTCCTTTGCTTCTGAATGAATTATTAGCTACAGTTCCTGTCCTAAAACAAAGCATTTCTGTTGGCTTAAACAGCATAAAAGCAATGCAAACTGGACAGGAAAAAAAAGAGTTAGCAAGTGCCAGGTTTGTGTTTAGCAATGCCAGTACACCGACCCTCATACAGGAGGGCAAAAAACATAGAAGAAAAAGAGCATTACAGGAAATGCTGTTTGTTAAGTGAGCTTTGCCACCCTCACTTAACAAACAGAACATTATTTCAATTCCTCATTGTTTTTTGTGAAAGGGGACTGGGAGTCCCCACAGCTGGTTTCTCAGCACATGCATCTCAAAGTTTTTCTCTCCATCAAGAAAGTGAAGTAGACAGTAGCATCAACTAGATGGTAGAAAATAAAAGTAAAGAAGCAGAGGCTAAATTGCTTCTCATCCTTTGTGTTCCTGTGCGAGCCCACTCCTTCATCAGTCCACTCTTCTTCCAGCCCAAGCCTGAAGTCTTAAGACCCTGTCTGCAGAGAGAATTAGGGTGGATTTATTGGAATCACCTCCTCTGGACACTTGTAAAGCAATCTGAGAGTACCTAATGGATTTAGGATTTAGCTAAATTGGTGAAACACAATAAAGAGATTAAGAACACAGTCAATCACAAGCAACTGAATTAGCACATCCTTTAAAAGCTATGGCTATCAGCAAGGTCCACGAGTAACTACCAAGCAGGGAAAAAGTAGAGCAGAAATGCAGGGCAGAGAATGAGGTTTCCTCCAGCAGATTCTGGGGAAAGTCACTAAGGAGCTGCACACAGCAGCCAGCATTGCAGGGACACAAAGCTCTCCATTTCTAACATAGGAAAACCCTGGCATGAGGAAGCAGTTGGTCCAAGCTTATCTGTAGAAATGAAAGCTCACATTACTACTGGCCATTTAACTTTGAAAAATGTATTCAAAGAGAATGAACAAGTTTAAAATAGCACACTGCTGGATGCAGACCCATTCCCACAGGTGACCATCTACATGGATATGTGGATACAAAAATACAGCTAGCAGGAATTTCTCTTGCTTCTTTCCAGTCCCGAGAGATATTTTTCTCTCTCACGGAAGATAGTAGCAGAGTTCTATAAACTATGAACACCTGCAACCTTGCAGAGCTTTGTTTACGGTACAGTAGAAAAATATTTTGACAATGGATGTTTTAGGATTTTAGCCAATCACCCCCAAGGGGTGGCTGATCCTTTGACCAATTAGACTATGAAGAAAAAAGTCTATAAAAGAGTTTGTAAAATAATTAAATAAATCAATCTTGCTGCACAATTTGCCTGTTGGATCTCTCCTCTTCTCCCTACCACTGCGGGATACTGTAGTATTTGGTGACCCCGATGTTATCTGTGTCCTGCACGCTGCGAGCCAAGCCAAATTTCTTTAGAGGTATGCTGTTCCCTTCCCCCCCACCCCGGACCAGGATGTCTGAAGGGACTGAAAGAATGGCAAACAGCGGCTTAAAAACCAACGCTGTGCTATCAGTCTGGAAAGGTATTATCAGTTCAATGTACGCCTCCATCTCTGAGGACTCACTCTGTGAATTGTTAGACTGGGGTGATTTGCATGGTTTCTCCCTGAACGCAGATACTGCCCCGGATTTTGGGCTGTGGCAGGAACTAGGCTGTGCTATCTGGTGCAAGCTCCCATCTGGGGATCCATCAGTGCTAGAATTACTACGCACATGGCAGTCTTTGTTTAATCTGCTGCTAGACCTTGACTGTAGCAGTAAAGCTGGCTCGTCCGTTTCAGAGGCATGTGAGGGAGAGATATCCGAACTCCCCCCCCCCCCCCCGCCCCGGCAATTAGACTATGAAGAAAAAGTCTATAAAAGAGTTTGTAAAATAATTAAATAAATCAATCTTGCTGTACAATTCCCACCTGTTGGATCTTTGCTCTCCTCCCTACCACTGCGGGATACCATAATATGGATACCTTCAGGATCCAGCCAAGATCTCATAGGATCATTGCACAGCCTCATCTGACCTCACTACATCTCACCAAATGGTGTCACAAAAAAACACTACGTGAGGCTGTGTCCAAGAGTTTAATGTGCTCTGAATGTGCAAGGTCTTTTTGGAGCCTGGCAAGGCACATTTTTACTTAGATTTTACTGCATATTTCCATGTGTTTCCCTGAGTCCTATTCCCCTTCATCTCCACTCCAGCACACTCCACTGGGGGATGCAGGGGAGCAGATTACATACCAGCCTCTCTCCCTGCTGGCACTTCTCCTCCAGCTGGGCTGAGACATGGTACAGTGAGGTCTTTGGGTAGCAGAAACTGAATCAGCTCTGAGAAGTTACAGCAGCAACTCCATTAGCTCTTAAATGGCTTGGCACCACCTTGCACTGGCTGCAGCATCTTCCAGCCTAATTCCCAAGAAAAGGCTCATGAACAGATTTATAATATAAGGTTTTTTGCAGTCCAGAAGAAAACATGAACCATATTATGATTTCATGTTAACAGAGACTCCACACAGGAGCAGAGCCAGTCTCTTCTTACCATCCTATCAATCACATTCCTTCCTGCAAGATTTGTTTCCAAGCAAACAGAAACACTGATAACCTTCCTGCTAATGCCCTGAAACTGCACATCTTCAGTTCAAACAAGTCCTACACTATTTCTTAGTCCTCATCAACATACCTTCATTTTAGAAGAAGCCATCCATATTCCTCAGTCTCAGAATAATTCTTCTTCAAACAAGTTGCAATAAAAGGTTTCCCCAAGCTCCAGTACCATGTGAGAACACAAGTATTCAAATATTTTGGCTGTTGGAATTATATAATGATAGCCTAGCTTATTGCTTCATCTTGTATCAAACTTAGTGAGGCTTCCAGGCATTTACACTGCCAGCAGAACTTCCCTTACTGTAGAATCTTTTTTATTGACAATTCAATCATGTCAGGTTTGGAACAGCAGACGCACTGATTTGATCAGCTATC
This sequence comes from Coloeus monedula, assembly GCF_965178545.1. Taxonomy (NCBI): domain Eukaryota; kingdom Metazoa; phylum Chordata; class Aves; order Passeriformes; family Corvidae; genus Coloeus; species Coloeus monedula. Next base: position 20,678,308 of record NC_138792.1, on the reverse strand, counting down.
ATTGGATTTACAATATATAAATGACAGCATCATATCTGCCCCACGTCACAAGCAGCTGCCTTTTATCGATTTAGATTCTACTAGCAAGGAAGAAAAATTGCAGCACAATGTAATGGTATAGTCTCAGATCAATACCAATTTTTTTCTTAATGACACGAAGGCCAAGATAAGGACAGCATAAGTCAAAGCCAGACAGATCAAATTGGCCCGATACCCCTTTCAATTACTGAGGAACATACGCAGGGATATGTAACATTAAAGCTGAGGGAAACATTATCAAAATGCTTTAAAATTACAACAGGCTTACAAGGTTGCCTAACATCCCCACAGACCCTGGGAATCATGATGGATAACCCTGGGCTGCCCAGCTCCATCAGCCCAACGTGCTGCCTTGCCAGCCCCTTGAAGCCTGAAGGTTGAGGCTTCCCTGGAGAACGTGAAAGACCAACTCTGGCTCCCCAAGGAAAGGGACTCTGCTTTGGTACTAAAAGTCAGTCGTAGTTCCTGATATCTGCTCCGTGGCCACAGCTTTGGCAGTGCCCAGAGCACCAGCATACTGGCATGGGGGCCCTGGTGTGCTGGGTACCACTAACACATTACCAAAGAATGGGGCAAAAAAAGCAGCAAATGGCATTTGTGTATCCCTCCTGTCTTCTCTCCTTGGTTTAGCCCCTCTCCTCAGTTTAGCCCCTCTGCTCTGGATAGCCCAGAGCCAGCAGTGATGGTCCACAGTGCCACCTCCCCACCCCTCAGCAAGTGGTGCCCTTATCCCCTGGCACCACTCCTAGGTGACCAAGGAGGAGGTAGTCCAGATTTAGATCCTGTCCCACACTTTGTACCAGCCAGCCCGATCCCACAACCCCTTCTGGGCCACAGCCTGGTAGCAGGAGGACCCCACCTGAGGATGTGCTCCTCTTCCCAGCACCCTGCACAGCCCAGGCAGGCTCCACATGGTCCAGGCACACTTCCAGCCACTGCATAGAGCACCAGCACAGGCTTCAGGATTAGCACTCTTTGAGATAATGCGTCCCTCTGAGTCCAACTCATCAGTAATAGAAAAGTCCTAACTATTCCACTAGTGCCAGTATTTCATAAATCCAGCTGTTGCTTAATGAGAAGTTATGAGCAAACCCTTTCTTCATTAACTCTTCTGCAAGACACAGAAACAGAAACTTCCCAACCTAAACCCTCCATGCTCAGGCAGCTTAAATTCCCATTTTTAATTGGCAGCTGGAAAGCAGCACTGTCATGATTTATACCTCTTCTGTACTCCAAGTTTTGATAATTACAAGTTCTGCATGGCTTGTGATTAAGCTATTTGAATTGTATGAATTACAAACCCAAACACATTTGCAAATGAAAATTCATGCGCTGGCTCAAATACAGGCAATGTGACAGTGAAGTGTCAAAGTAAAACCAGCCCAAGGCTGTGGCTGAAACAACAGTGCCCAGGATCAGCCCTGAAAATGAGTTTGAGAGATTAAAAAAAGGGAAGAAAAAAATAAGGGTGAAAAAAAAGGCAGTTAAATTTTTTTTTCCTCCTCCACTTCTTTTCTGGAGGCAGAAAAGGGCAGAAGCACTTAGATAATTATTAATTTATATGACCTTGCTGTGTGTGCATTCCTCAGCTCTTTAAAATGCATTTAGAGCAGCTGGTGTAAAAAGCCAAGAGTGTACACAATTGTGTGCAAGGCGACACAAATTTAAAAGGTAAGTGGGAGGAAATCCAATGGTTCCTTCTGATTATTCCTGCAAAATTAAATGCCCCTCACCTAAGTGCTGTGGTCTTTTGCCTGCAATGACCTGACACACAGTGCTGACCACTGCAGGAAGGCAGGACCAGCTCCTGGCCACAAAGGTGACCAGCCCTGGGGCACCCAGGTGACGTGGCCAGGATCCCCAGAGAGGGACAGGGACCACTCACTGCACCAATGCATCAGAGTCCCCTCAGACACAAAAGGACCTGGTGCTCCCACTACACGATATTCCCACCCAAGCACATGTGCAACAGGTCAATCCCAGCACCACAGCTCAGCGTGGTGATCACTGTTCTCTCCTTGTGCTGTTTCACATGTCACAGTCTGCAACACCGAGACTTCCAAGGACAAACAGGAAACAGGGCTCAGGAGGCACCAACAGCCTTCCCCAAAACCCCAGAAACAGGTCCCTAAGTTCTTGTGGCAGGTGTACCTAAGCCAGTCATGTAGTGACCAACTGTATTTGAGATCATGAATCTGTATTCATGTGTTTACAGAGCTTTAATTGGTTTACCTGGTCTATAAAATAAGGCTCATTTGAATATATAATTTGTCTCAATTTTATAAACCTCCATGACTATTTCCTACCTTGAGTAGATGTGACCCAGCCTCAGCACTCACCATCTGCCCACCTGGAGACTACAGACCCCCATTTCCAACTTCTTTTTCAGAGAATAATTTCACATTTGGGTTAACTCTGGAAGTTTTTTCCTCCCCTGCATTTCAAGATCATTGCAATCCATCCTATAAATCAGTCTGTCCTTTTAGTGCAATTATTCTGAAAAAAATCTTATGTAGCTGTGAAACTTTTCACTCAACAGTGGCCACACTCCAAAAGCAACTGGAAAAATGTTACTTCCACTCTGAAAAACAAACATTGATTTTAATTGCCTAAAAGGATGAGACAATTTCCAATTCTGTTGGGAGATTACTTCTTTGGAATAAATATTTATTGATACCTACATCTCACCTACTTAGTCATTTACTGTCTTAAAAATATGCACATTTTAAAACGGGTTTACTTTTTCCACCATCATAAAAAATGCAGGTTGTATTTCTCATTCATGAGGTTTCATTTTTAATCTGCCATCTCAGACAGGTTCAGGCTGCATTTGTGGCGAGGACAGGCATGAGAAAAATACAACTTTGCTTTTAGAAGAAAGACTGAAAAAAGCTGAAATAAACTCTCAATCTCTCCATTGTGTTTGCCCCAGAGAATCCCACAAGTCCTTGAGGCAGCAGATGCAATTTGATGTTCATACTGGGTCCTTGAGTCAGACTGTTCCCAGAGCACGTTAACTTGACATTTAGAGATACCGGTTTTTAAAGCTGTTTGAATATTAACTTTCTGAATATTTCTAGTCTTCAGGGCAGTAAGAGGAGCAAGGGTGGTAATTAATTTCTCCCCCATCAGAGAGAAAAAAAAAAAAAAGCCTCAAATAAAAGCTTTCCTTGGCAAATGGCAAAATATATCCCACAAACAGAGCAGCAGAGACACAGAGCAAGTGCCACCGCTGTGCCAGCTCCATCAGATGGCCTGGATGGAGCCTGCTCCAGGTTTTTCGAGTACACCTTTCATGCAGAGCACACTGGCTTAGGTTCCACTGCTTGCAAATTCAATGCAGCTTGTTGTTAAATCTCTGCTAAGCGGCACAAGAACCAGCAACACAGGCTATCTCAGCAGGAGCTCTGGTATTATCTGCCTGGACAAGGAAGGAGCCCAGCCCAGCACCACAGAAGGGTTTAGTGACATGCTTGAGCCCACTATTTTTAAAGGATTTGTCCAGCTTCTGAAACTGCTGTCCCCCAACACCAAGAAAACAAGTTATGTCCCATTTACTACACTCAAGAGAGCAGTCAAGCATCTGCTGTGCCAGCTGAGGACAAAATTATGCCACCCATGGAAGGCTGAGGGAGAATTCATTCATGCACAGAGCAGTTAATTCCCACAGGACTGCACTGCAGGAAAGGCTAATGGTTTATTAAAAGCTTTCACATGATTTCTGGATTCTTGCTTTCCTCCCCAGGCACCCCATACCAAAGTATTACAGGTTAAAGTTACAGCTAAAAGAATTTATTAACTAATAAAACAGCATTAAAACAACTAATAGCATATTGCAAGAGTCCTGGCTGCCTGATGATAATATAAAAATCCTTTGGTGTGGAAGGCACAAAGTGCAAATTGGGACAGTTGCCTAGGGCTCAGTCAAGTCTCAGATACATCTTCCATATGTCTGCCAGGACTTCAGCCCGTTAAACTCAGAGCTTAGTTCCCAACCTAGGCAGCACCACGTCCATCACAGGGCATCTGTGACTGCCAACATCAGTGAAGGGGAGGCCAGAAGTCATCCTTACTGACTCATGCAGGACAATCTGCTTGATAGTGCCCAGTTGCATCCTTAGCCTCTCCACAACCTGCTTCCCCCTTGCTGGTAATGTCCACCTGGCCCAAGATCACCCACCTTTCTGCCCATCCCTACCATGTGCTGTTTCTGTACCTCTCTCAAGGGCTCAATTCAGAAGAAGTCAGTCTTTTTATGCTCTGGTAAAAAAAAAAAAAAAAAAAAAAAAAAAGGAGGAAAAGAAGACTGGCTCCTTCGTTGATACAGGTCTCAGGCATCACTCATCCAGTTGGCTTTGACTGCTTCATTGTCAGGATTTTCTAAACAGGATGGTGACCCAACACTACAGGTGGCAACGGCAGATCTATTGCATTGAAAAATAAATGTTTTGAAGTCTTGCAGGAGAGATGCCAGGGTGATTTTATCCAAGAATGCCCACGGCTAATAAGCTGCTAAGAGAAATGCTGTAAACCTGCCTTGGTAAGAATCTCACAAGAAGTTCATGGATCAAAGGGATCCTCAGCGTTGTTGTACAAAGTGGTCTTTAATACCCTCCTGGCTGCAAAAGGGACCTTCAAGCAGATAAGCCAATGCCTCACATCCAGCACTTAACTGCTGTGGGGATGTGTCAGCCATCCCAGCTCCAGAGGCTGTGTCCAAAACCCTCCATCCTGCAGCTGGTAAGAGCAACAGAAATGGGGCACAACATCAGAGCAGCACCCACAAGGGGCTGAACAGAGTAAGGTAAAGCAGCAGGCCAACAATTATCAGCCAGTTATTGCTAACACTGGGACAATATTTTTGGCTTTTTAAAATTTTAATTTCTGAACTGTTGTGCTGTGGAGCACAACTGTCCCTCCGCAGTACCCGTGTTCTGTCCCCTGGGACACCTTCAGGTTAGCAAAGGACCAGAACAAGAACTATCAAGGTGCCTTCAACAAAGAGGTGAGGAGGAGAGAAGAGAAAGACAGCAATGTGTGGGCACGAGGTAGAGGAGAGCAAGGGGAAGGACCAGCAGCAGGAACTCTTGTTACCTGTGATTGCAACTGATAATTGTTTCCTCTGCTTTGAGAATGAGCTGTACCAGAAACTTTTATATGATGGACTAATTTCTGGTTTGTAGTCCCGACTGACAACTGAGCCCAAAAAACCTAACACAGCAACAGGCACACACTCTGCTGAGCCCATCCAGCTGCGCCTGGGGAGAAGGAAATTTCCTCCCTTTGCAGAACAAGGTATGAGCAGCCTTCACTCCTGTCTGCACACACCACTCTGCTCACAGCTAGTTTAATAGCACAGTTCCTAATTCAGGCATATGCATAAAGAGTGAAACAGATCCTGTGTGCAGAAAAGTGGTATTTACTGATGGAGATCATTTTTGCAGCTGATGGACTAGAACTGTTCCCACTGTGTGCTCTAATTCTGTACTACTGAGAGAGCAGGCATTTTCCTGCTTTTCCTATATTTCCTCTAAATCCAAAACAGATGGGTTTGTTGGACAGTTAGTCACCTGAATCTGCCACATTAAAAGCAACAGGAATTTCAATCCAACCCAACAATCCACCTTGTCCTTTAAAAGGTTTCTTTCAACAGACCCACAGGATCCACCCCTAATACTGACAGGCAAGCAAGGCAAGACTGAAGAGCTGTCCCAGACATCCATGGGGAAGAGTTATTTAGAAAGACAACATGCCTTCTTCACTTAAAAAAAAAATAATGCACAAAACAGCAGTAAGCTCATTCAGTCCAATAAACCTCATGTACTGAGTTTCATCAGTACCTATGAGTTCCCACGGACAGATCCTCTCCAAGGTATTCCCACACTTCAGATTTGTTTTGCTTTAGGAAACAAGTGATTTAGGGCTAAAGCAGACATTTGGCTGCTAGCATTACTTCTGTGTTCTCCATTATCAGATTCAGACACTTTTTTTTCTTACTGAGCTAAATGACAAACAGAGAATCGGTGATTGCCAATACCCCATCAAGTGGTACCAACACCCAGCACCACCCTCCAAAGGAATATGCTAATACCTGTCATTCAGCTGAGAAGGAAAAGGATCTAAAATGTAATCACAGGAAGAACAACCCTGACTCTTTACAGGGGGGCTGAAGCTGATGACTGACAAACAGCCGGCTACAGAAACACGTCAAACTTATCAAGACAAAATGTGTAATTGCACACACGTGATGCCACATATGGGGCATTCCAGCACAGCAAGCCATCTGCAGGAAGGGAATGATTTAAAGTCACCCAGAAAAAGAAAAAAGAAAAGGGGATGGGGGGGAGGGATTTTATCATTTCTTCTCTCTCATTTTAATCTATAGCATCAATTTTTACCAACAGTTCCAAGAGGGATGACGTGCTCTGGTTTGAAAAACTTTAAGGCTTTCTTCCTCTTATCTTACTGAAATGAGGGGTTTGTTTTTCTAAAGGGGGAACTGTGATTTTGGACCAACACAGTCCCATAGCCACTGAGCAGCATAGGGCACAAGACAGAAGATGCAAAGCAAAGTATAAGCAACTTTGAGACAAATATTCTATTTTAAGCTCATGATTAGTGGGGCAAGTTCTCCCTTCTCAGTAGTTATTATTAAAGCAGGTCCCATACATACAATCCTGTAATGCGAAAAATAAAGGGAGGAAGAGGATGCTGCTGATTTAGCTGGCATCTGGCTTCATCTTGGTTCAGTGTGCTGCCTGGTCTGTGAATAGTTGCTGCCCAAATTACAGGCTACATTCTGCTCTCTTATACCAGCTACATGGACATCAGCATAAAGGGTATTTTGGGTACAAAACCAGGCAAAGTTTGATGCAAGTTTCCCAAGAATCCCACTTCAAAGTAACTTTCCCTTCTTACTCTTTCTGCTCTGACCAATCTCAATGCTCCAGAGAGATCCAATTCCATTTCATACCCGCTAGTCAAAAAAAAAATTTCAAACAGACTTCAGCTAAACCTCTGTAATTGAGCGGCCTGCTCAGGAAGCACGACTTCATCAGCAGAAGCAGCAGAACAAAAAGCAAGTGCCTGCAGTCCCTGTTAAAATTAGAAATGGCTATCCAGAGAGAAAGCGCTGCCCAAGACTGCCGATTCCTTTCCCCACCACCACCAGCCCTACTGACCCTGGCAGGCTGTGCCATCGGGATTTTCCTATTAACTTTTTTTATGTGATACCTCAGTCAAAATGTAACCACAGCAAGTCCATTCAACCTGTGAAGTGCAAACATCTGTCAAAGTGACAGCAGAAGCAGCACAATCCTCTTCAGCCTGGATAAACCGAGTTAAAAGCACGTGCTTCCTGGACACTGCTGGCTCTGCTGTGCCAGCACTGAGCCAGAGCTCCCACAGAGAGAGGCTGGAGCCAGACGGCAGGAAGAGAGGGCTGCAATGTTCCCAGGAGCTGCCAGAGCACTTGGAAGGGCAAAAGGTGACACATATCTTGCCACCCCTCCACTCTCCAAGTGCCATCATATCCCATGCACACAAGGAAGTTTGGCAGCAGGCTCAGGAAGCTGTGAGGCAGAGGCAGGGGAGAGTCTGGGGTCCTTCTCAGAGCAGAGCCCCCCACCAGTACACCTGGTGCCCCTTTGCCAGCAGCACACACAGTAGATGCTGCTTGAGGCAGGTTAAAACCTCGCTCAGTGGTGATAATATCAAGGGAAACGGAGCAGCAGGAAAAGCAGCGCAGAGGAGAGCCAGGCTTGGGACAGACAGGCATGTTGCTCTGCAGTAGAGGGTTTATGGTCATCAAAACCTGTGCTCACTCTGTGCCCACCCAAAGCAATAAAAAGAAAAGTAATTAGGCTAAAAATCAAGGGCATTTAATAAAAACAAGGCAGACTCATTTGCTTTGTCTCCTGACATCTTAGACTGTAAGGCAAGACCAGGCTGGGTTTTCAAGCCTCTCCCTGCAGTTACACAGGCTAAGCTTTGTTTGGGGGGAAAAAAGAGTTAAAAAACCAAACTCTCTTCCTTGGTTAATTGTATAAAATTGGGAACAGCAAACTTTCCTTTAACAGCATACCAAATATTGTAAGAAAGCTATCACTCCTGTTAACCAATAAGCTCTCAAATGTCCAAATGGAATTAAACAATCTTTTTAACAGCTAAATTCACAATAGCGCCTAACTTCATGAATGGTTCACTAATTTCAGAAAAAATGCTCAAACTTCTGTGCGACTGCAGGCTGGAAAAAACTTCCACACTGTTAGGAGGCCATTTGGGACTTGGTATGCAATCTGCATTTTAAGGCACAGGAATGACAAGCTTTGCTAAACCCTGACCTTGACAGCTGTTGTGTGTTCAGAAGGGCTTTTATCTCAAATGTCATTTAATGCTCTGTAATTATCACAGCATTCAACAGCACCCAACTAGTTGCTGTGTTTATTTGCAGCCTTTATGTTAGAGAACATGAATTTTTGGGGTCTTAATCCTTCAATATGGATAAAGAACAACCACACCTTCATCTACCTGCAAACCAAGATGAAAGAAGAGGGGATAGAAATACCAGCAACCGAACTCTCAGACCACCAAGAAGAGGCATTAGATTATTAACAGAATTTCATTCATATACTGGTCTACATCCCTTAACTTAAAGCTTTTCTTTGCATTGCAGAAAATTATAATGAAAACTCATAACTGTGTGTAGCCAACTCACTGGCACGCCAAACTGCCACTGACACACAGTGCCTGGATCTCTGTGTGGTGATGATCAATGTTACCTTCTCGTGTCTCCACAGAATTCTCTCCAGCGCCTCCTCTCCCCTACACAAACAAACGCTCATGGAACCACCGACGTGCTGATTGCAGCTGCACTGGCAGGCAAGGCAACACTGAATGCACGGATTTTGGGAGCTGTGAGCCACATCTGTGGGCAGCCACCACTGCCTCCACCTAGCAACAGCAATTGTTTCACATAATTGGGTTTAAGTGATATTTATGGGTGCAGGTTTCAGGAGTCACCTCCTCAAACCCACTGGAGGCTGGGGGAGAGCTGCTTGGGCACAATGCTTTGGGATCACACACAGGGCTGGGTGCCAGCTTTGCTGCTCCGTGCTAGGGGCCACACACGGACAGGTATGGGACATCTGCCTGAACAAGAGTATAGAATCACAGTAAAATTTTGGTTGAAAATGAATTTTAAGATTGAGTCTATCTGCTAACCCAGCACTGCCACATTCATCACTAAACCATATCCCCAAAATGCCAGATTGACATGCCTTTTGAACACTTCCAGGAATGGTGATGCACTACTTCCTTGGGCAGCCTGTTCCAATGCCTGACGAACCTTTCAGTGAAGAAATTCTTCCTAATTTCCAATCTAAACCTTCACTGGTGCCACTTGAGGCCATTTCCTCTCATCCCGTCACTTGTTACCTGGGAGGAGAGCCTGACCCCCACCTGGCTTCAGCCTCATGTCAGGTGGTTGTAGAAAGCAATAAGGTCACCCCTGAACCTCCTTTTCGCCAGGCTAAACAACCCCAGATCCCTCAGCCATTTCCCATTAGACTTGTGCTTCAGACCCTTTTACAGCTGCATTGCCCTTCTCTGGACTTGCTCCAGCACTTCAGTGTAGTGAGGGGCCAAGAACTGAACCCACAGTAAAGGTGCAGCCTCGACAGTGCTACATACAGAGAGATGACTGCACGTTTCACTCACACCTTATTACTTCCTTTCCAGAAAAAGATATATATATTTTAACATATTTCTCGTGGTACAACTGAAAGAGATAAATCAAGTTAGTGTTGACTTCTTTGTCAGTTTTCCCCAGCAAAACACAACTATGCATGAAATCCATTGCATGGATTCTGAGCTATGCCAGGAGGCAACTACAAGTCCAGGTTTTACTCCTGGCTGTGACTGAAGTCCCTCCAGTGACAAGCCAAGATAGACCCACAGTCCTTCCACAACAGCTGCCTTGGGGCTGGGAGCAGACATGAGCTGGAGGGGCCCAAGCCTGAGATCAAGACAAGTAGTAGCACTGGGAGGCTGGGTGGGTTTTGTCACTCATATATACGGTGCCAAAAAGGGAGACAAATATGAACACTAATATATTTTGATCATGAATTAAACAGAAGAGACGTGTGCTCTTCAGAAGGGAGTGCTACAGGAAAGTAAATAATGAGGCATATAGCCAGAAACAGGCTCAGATAAAAGAGAGGTTTACAGACAAATCAGACAGTTCAGTGCAGATAACTGTAGAGTAATGATGACTTTGATGAGTCTTTATCACACATGCCTCTGTGTCAATGACTGCAAGAAATAACAAACATGAGAGGAAGGCTCTGCTGACACTTGTGTACATCATTAATGAAGAATGAGGAACTGAAAACACAAACATCCCAATGCTGAGAACAAACACAAGCAGGCTGTTGTTTGAGGAAACTCCAGGCAGTTCCAAGGTAGGGGATGCACTCCACAAAGGAGACAACATTCGAAATGTTCATATGTCACCTCAAATATCAAACATTTCTGCATTAGAATCATGCCTGTTGGAGGCATTGCTCACTGGAGGATGGTGTCAGAGACAGAGATTCACCACATTTAACGATGCCAGGACCAAGCTTAATATTTCACAGTTAACGTGCAGTTGGACATTGCTGTACCCCATGAGCCCTATGAGCCCTAAATATTCTAACTCATGTATTCTGCATGTGGCATCGGGTAATCATTTCAAGCTGGTTATACTGGTTTAACTGGCACCCCCTGTAAACTTAGTTACTCAAGTTAATTCAATATGTTGAACAGAAAAATTCATGCCCATGAACAGCACCAGGTAAATCAACAACAAATCACCTCTTCATATCAACCCTGCAACTCTTATGTGTGAATCAGAATTTAGGGAGAAGGCATCTTTGAAAACAGCAATACACCAAGGCAGGAAAACAGCAGGACTAATAAACAGAGAGACCATGAGAGGGAGAAGGAGTCAAATGCAGGCAAAGCTCACTGGACTGGGAGATGTCAGCCCCTGGGCTGGGGCAGTGTTCCAAGCTGCAGAGGTAACTTGGAAACTGCAACCCCTGCCCTGAGGAGGCAGCTGGACCAGATGAGCTCCAGACATCCATACTAGCTTAAATTATTCAGTGAACAGAATGGAGAGGTCAGACCTAGACAGCACATCCCCAATGGGCAGATTTTTTTTCCTCCTATGCCTCTGTTGAAAGCCCAGTGAGGGCCAGGGCACTCAGTAACTCCATACTCCTCCAGTGATTCAGCAAACTGAATTTCTTGCACTGTCTCCCACATTTCACACTGTATATTCACCATATGAATATTTTAGTCTCTCCCACCACTGATTCATAAAGCCCAGTCCAGGATGGGCCACTTTGAATCACAGGTTTCATTTTTATGTGCAAACATGAAAGAGAGGTCTGCCAAGGCACAGTCACTCCTGAGACCAAGCACAGCACCAGGCATAGCTCTTCTCAGCATCCCACATCATTCAGTTTTCTGCTCATTAAAAATCCCCAAAAATAACACACACTAGCACCTGGGCAGCAAATATATGCCAAGTGACAATCCAATGGTTTTAGTTTCACAGCTCCTTCAGAAGCAGACCCAGGATGGGGTCTACAGATTAAAACCCATGGCCTTAGACAGAACAAATCGAGGGACATTTCTGCAGACTGGCCATTATTCACACACTAGCAGAGGTGCGCAGGAAGCCTTAGAAAGAGGCAGCAAGGTTCACACATTCCCATGGGAGGGGACCCCAAAGCAGGGTGTGAGCACACTGAGGATGCTCTGGTGAAGGGCACAGAGTTTGCACAGCATCCCACACAGCATCCCCCAGTTCCACGGGGCAGACAGGGATGGGGGGACAGCACAAAACCTGAGGGTCATTATCTTCTACATTAAAAAGGCCATCCTTAGTTAACAGCATTAAAGGAAGGAAAGAAAGCAGATTGGACATAAACCAGGATATTTTGCAAATCATCTTTCTGGTCTTATTGCTTAATACATAGCAGACACCCAAACTATGTGTGGTTTTAAGAGACACTGCTACTTAGGGGAGGGGCACAGCACCCCAGGCTGTCTAGGAGCACTCCTACTTCCCGCTCCCTCCTTTGATGGAAAAGGGAACTCTCCTAGGACCTCACTAGAGAGGAGATTTTTAAAAATGCAACCAAAAAAACCCCTCAAATTTCTGGAAACAAGACTAAAGTTCAAGATCTTCTGAAAAATCGGAGAGATGATTCAATTAGCTCAACCAAGAGCCCAGAGATGTCCTCCACCAGGACCCACATGGACAAACACACACCAGGACGGGCAGGAGCACAGCAGGAAAAGCACCCAAGGCTGCTAAGCAGCAAGAACAAGAAGGCAGGAGTGGTGATGCCGAGTGCCATATAAAACAGGAGAAATTTGTTCTGCTCTGTGTCACCAAATGGTGAAATATTAACTGACTGTCAAATCCACTCTGCTGTGCCAGATGTTAAGAAAGATTCAAGACAACAAGAAATCCAGAAGAAAGCTACAATTAATAGGGGCTGGTGTAGGAAGAAAACTGTAGGGCTCATACTAGAATTCAGTTTGACTAAAGTAAAGGTAGTTTGAAGTCTACTGGTCGTGTTCACCCCATCCTTTGTATGGCTTTCTGTTGCGGTGGCTAAGTCCACTTTACACCCCCCATGTTACTACGAAGTGGTCTTTCCCCACACCGCTGTGCTAGAAAGTTCTCCTTTTACCGAGACCCCACTGGTCAGTGGTCCTCTCCCCCTCCCTTCTCCTATTGCCCCTCTTATGTCACTCAACCTTGCCTCTGCCCCCTAGCCCTCAGACCATTGGCTTCTGATGCTCTGCCCGCCCCTGGGACCCTTCGGCATAAAAAAACCACGCACAGGCTTTTGTTCTTTGTTCTTTGCCTCTGTTCCCTTCGAGTCTGTTGGTTCCATTAAACGCCTCAGAACTGCATGCAGAGAACCCCTCTTGCCTTTTTGTCTCCGGTTTGTGCTCAGACTGTGTGTGTGTGAGCGGCTACTCACGACTACCTGTGAGGGTGAGATCATGTGCACACGTGGATGCTAGCAGAGTGCCACCTAAGCGTCTCAGCGAGGGACCCTGTGGAAAAAACATAGCATCGATTCACTGACACCCTCCCAACATAGCTTTCCATTGAGATGCAGTTCTAAACAAGGTTCAACAGATGCCTCTTTGCCCCAGATCCGCAACACTTCTGTAAAACAAACTTCTCCAAACAACTCATCTAGAGCAGCTTTGTTCTTATAATAGTCATTAGGGAGGGGACAAAAGGGAAAATACAAGGGGTGGGGAATCCAGAGCCTAGAAACTCCAAAATATAATTTCTGAGACCAGACTATCCCACTAGTTAAAAAAATTCAGTGTCTTTCACAGACCAGCCTATGAGCAAGTCATTCATGAGTACAGACCTACAAGAAATAATTCTAGTATGTAGCTTACAAGACATAAGATGCAAAAGCAAAAGATGATTTAAGTGAAAAAGGTGATTCCTGCTGCATCTCTTCATTCTCCTCCTCACTGGAAGAGCATAGCAAGGAGCAAGCTGAAGCACACAGATTTCCATCTCCTGGGAACTGGCAGCACAATGCCTAACTGTTGTATTTGCTGACCAGCCTGTGGTAGTGAGGGACTCCTGGGACTAAGATGCTCATCTGTCAGCCCAACTGCTGCCTGGCAGCCCCCAGGGACCATATCGCTCAGTGCAAGGAAGTCACTGGAACATCCTGGCTGTGTTCCTGGATATCATTGCTCTTAAAAAACAAGGCAGAAAGGTCAAGACGTAAAAACCTGCCCCGATAGAGCCAACGCCTTGGGGTCTCAGAAATAAAAACTTATTAGAAAGCTGTCGTGTGAGCCATAAGAATTCAATGTTTGCACTGTCTTTATACACTGATGGTTGTTCCCTGGGAGAAAAAAAAAAACAAACACACACCACCAGTTTGGAGCTAAACTCTACAGAGCCTCTCCAAATGCTGTGGTCCTCCCACACTTCTGGGTGATCTGAGCCAAAGAACCAGCCCTGGTGCTTGTGCTGAGTGGTGCAGACTGGCTTACACACAAACCCCTGACCAAGTGCCACCCCTGCTCCAGGAACTCTGATCCACCCCAGTCCGCAGACTGGGAACAAATGAAGGCACTGGGGTATACCCATTGCAAAAGCAATACAGGGAGTTAAAAAATAAAGTATCAGCATAGGAGCACCCAGAGCTGCGTTTCATCTGTGGGACTGCAACCCACAGATGAGCACTAAAGGGCACAGCCAAAAGCCCAAAGTCAGCTACAGAGCTCACATTTAGACATACTAGGCCATTTATGACATTGCAACAGCTCTCCCATAGCACAAGGAGGCAGCCAGGCGGGCTCTGCCTCATTGGTTTTACTGTCTTTCTGGTGGAAAATGTTGTTACAATAAAGTCTGGGGGTGGTTTTGAGTGCAATGTCAGTAGTTGTCTAAAGTAATTGTTACTTGTCATACCAATTTCCCCTGAACAGCAGCAGAGTAGCAGTTACCAGCAACAGACACTCCTGGGTATGCACACACAGGTACAGCAAAGTGGCACCTGTGATCTGAGCTGCTTTGTGCTCTCACTTACAAACATTAACATCTTGGAAATGACTCATTTGTCTTCCTTATTGCCCACCTACACTGAACAAACAGAAAAGTGACCTCATGTTATGTTAATGTAATCAATTTCATGCAAGGCAGATAAAAGTTTAGATGGTCTGTCCAAATGCAAATTTGAAATATAAAGCAAAGTTCCCTTCAGAGCCTGGCATTAGCAAGCCATTTCACAGGGAAGGAAACTTTCAGTAAATTGCACATTTAATTTCCATGTGATGAGAAACGGCTTCCCTTAGTTCTTCCAACAGTCACCTCCTGCTATTAATGACCACAAGCAAAGCAGTGACCCTTAAAACATCTGATTTCACAGCAAATATTTTAATTTCTAAAGGTGAAGTGTGAGACGTACTCTCCTATAACACTTATCTATATGGCTCTCTTAATTCTTTAGGATTTATCGTCTCCACTAAAAGCACACAGAACATAATTGAAATATATTTTCCAAGATATATCTGGAGTGTTTTAACCTACCTTTCCTTGTTAGCCTTTTATATCACCTTATTCTAACATAGGGAAAAAAAAGTATTTTCACACTAAGAGCTCACCAGTACCTTATTAAACTTTAAAAAAAAAATAATTTTAAAAGGTTTTTTTAAAAATACCACATTGGTTCTGGCAGCAGAGATTTTCAGAAACTCGAGGGACGGCTTTACAGCCCCAAGACTCTCCTATTTCATACAAATAGATGAAATGAAGGCATTAACACTTCTTTTAATTATGTCTCAAAAAAAAATTTTCAGGGATTCTGAAAGGTATGAACATGACATTGCAACGAGTCTTCAGCACATGGAGAACAACTGTGGTCTGAGCCATCCCCGAGAATAGGAAAACAGCATTTTCCAAACATTTTTCCTGCTTATGGGAGTGCCACTGTGCTCTGGGAGAGGCTGCCACACCTCCAAGTTTGAGAACATCAAGACTGGCTTTGTAGCCCACAAAACTTCTGGTTTTCATTGTTGTTTTATGTGAGTTTTTTTCTTCCAGAAAAACAATACTGAGACAAAAAGCACAGTTTGAATAATGAATGCCTTTTCCAGTGTTATCACAGCAGCAATAGGCATATATGGGAACTGAAAGCAAGCTTCATTCTGATTTATGTTTAATATTTCATTTAATTGAATTTTTACAAGAAAACTGGTTTCATTATTGAGAAATGGACCTCCCATCATGCAAAAGGGGGGGAATCAAATGCTTAAACTTCAGCTCATTTAACGGTGACACTTCAGGAATGAACAATATCTTTGTACATAGATTTGCTTGTTTGGCTGACACAGATATGAATTGTCAGGGCATTTTAGAACAAAAGAAATGACATGTCAAAGCAAATCTATAGTTTAGCTAATCAAAAGGCCGTGTTTGCCGTGTTTTAAATATTCAAGCTGTTTTACACCAAAAGGTGGCATTTATCAGAAAGCACATAAATTGACACATAAATCTAAGATGAAAGTGGAATGCAGACAAAATAAGGATTTTCAGATATATACAAGAAATTTATTTCTCCATATACTTTTATCAACCAACACCTTCCTCCTCAAAAAAAACTCTAAAACCAGCACATCAAAAAGCATATCCTCTGCCTCTTTTAAGCAATGAAAACATTAAAGCCAGCTAAAGCAATTTAGCTAACAAAGCTGGTTCAGCATTTGGCATTGCTCAGAGAGCCCTTGCTAGACCAAGGGCTGAGCTTTTTCACAGTGTTTTCAATATGTTTTATCCAGGCACGTTGGGTACATCTGAAAAGCTTCAACTTGTTTTCTGCAGGCAGCCTGGGAAGGAATATGAAGGGATGTATTTGGTGACTCACACACAGACACACTCTTTACCTGTAAGCAAGTAAAGGCACGTAGATACCTCCAAGGGTGCTGCAGCAAAAGCTTACCTAGCTGAGAAAAACCTAAAGGAATTAGGCACAAATTGCTCATTTTGTAAGTCCCCTGCAGGACTTTGCTGCTTACAGCCAGCCTCCTGGCACCCCCTCGGCACAGATTTCATTGAGCCCTGCTCCCCCCTGGACCTCTCTGCTCCTGCCAGCCTGCTCTGAAGTTACAGTAAAACTTGTCAGATCAAAAACCTTATTATGCAGGCACGACAGCTCGCTGTGCTTAGCTGCTCCCAGCACAATGCCCAGTTGTGGAAGCTTAACATTATCTCTTAAAAGTTAAGCCCTGTTCATTTATCATCTATTGCCAGAACAGTTACTCGGTTGCAAAGAAAACACTCCAAAAGAAGACTTTTACAGCAGTTGGTCTGTTTTCTGCTTCTCTGTGCTTGGGAGGTTAAGTCCATTGCCAGAGTTTTGCCTTTACAACACAAACGTGTTTCAGGGAGTGTAAAATCCCCCTAAGCCCACCAAAGGTGTCAGTCCTGTTGTGAATCTCACCACTGCCCATGTTCCACAGCCTACAAACCTTCAGATAAGCTTCCCGGAAAAACACTAAGTCTCTCCTAGTCTGCCGCAGCACACAGAGCTGCTACATCCTAGAGGCACACAGAGAAAGCCACAAAAGGTCACTCCCAGACTTGAGAAGAATTTCGCTTCGCAGTCCATTAATGAGCTGGGAACCCAACAGATTAACCAAAGTTCAGGAAAGCACAGCTGGGGGCCCTCCTCCAGGAGAAGAGAGCAGCATTAACTCACTGCAGCACTGTTTGCCATAAGGAGAGCATACCATGCCATTGGATAGTACAATTCCATCATCGGATAGAACGACATTGTTGTTCTGCATCTGTCACTTTTAGCCCATCTTCCAGCAGGTCCCAAATCATCCCCGTACCAGCTTCACAACTGACTCTTTATCACACATGAAAAGAAGTATGAAAATAATTCCATTTACCAAAGTCCTTGCATAAGAGGTTTTTGCATACCCAGCCAGGATTTCTGCTCCACAGCAGGTACAGCAGTGATTCTGGAAGGAGGGGATTTGCACACACAACAGTCCCCAGCCCAGGGACCAGCAGATGTGCAAGAAGAGCTGCAGAATGAAGCTTCAGAAGAGGCGGCACCTGCCTACAGAAGCGACACTTTTTTTGTTGGGCTAAAAGACATGGGTGTTTTCTACAAGAGGCTTTATTTAGGGTCACTGCATTCTTGATTCAGCAACAATAATTTATGGCAGCCTAAACTCACAGGCAGCAAAGTGACTTCATCACAGAAAGGTCTTGCTGAATCTGCAGAAAAGCGCTGTGGGAGCAGCGTCACCCTCCTAATGCCAAGCTCCAACAGCAGCACTGCGAGTTCCTGCCGATTTCCTGAGAGGCTGAACTCCTGGGGCATTTCTAGTATGTGGCTGGACTGGTAAACATTTAAGCTCAAGACAAACACCACCACCTAAAGAAATCCAAAGATATTGCTGTATTTAATGCTGCTGGGCGATGATGCCGACTGGAGTTGAAAACGAATGGCACCAGGAGCTGTGTGTACAAGTGTTTCATATCTCTGACTCCCCAAGAAGCTGTCCCTTAGCAATCTGACAAACCTGGCAATTTCAAATGACTAAACACTTCCTGATCCCTTCAAGTGACAGCTAAAAAGCGTCATCTAACACTTTGGGGCTTTACTTCAGCTATAGCTGCAAGAAAAGCCATTCATAAGATCTTTAACTGCAGTTATGAAACAAAGAACCCTTAAAATGTTTCTTCTCACCAATTTGAATAACTGACATTTCCAAAGGAAAGCTTCTCTCCAGCAAGGGCTCAGGCAGATGGCATACCTGCTCAGGAGAAGCTTCTATTTTCTGTACTTTGAAGAAGGGCACAGGACTGACAAAAGCTCCATTCTCTGCATGCCCAGGGCTCTCCTGCCCTAAAGCCACCCTACCCAATCTTCCACCATCCAAACCAGGTACCTCTGCCTGCAGCACCATCCACGCAAACAGAGCAATGAGTGGTGAAACTACTCTGGTGGTGATGCAAAACAGAACTTCAGACATAAGTAAAATCACAGGCTTCAAACACCTGCCATTAATATATTGCAGCATTTGATTGTTTGCACTGGACACCTGGAAGGAAGGGCACCATCACCAGATGCATTTCACTGGGGTTCTTGATCTTCCATTTCAAATGACTAAAAGTTCTCTGTTACTGGTAACTACACCATTTTTTAAGTTCTGAACCTGTCTCCCACAGAAGGAGTTCAGTAACAAAGACATTGTAATAAATCACTGTGTAGCTACGGCACAGTCATACCTCCCAGCCTGAACAGGGGATTGGACAAAAGATTGCACTTGCTTAAAACAGTGAAGCCATGCTACATTTGGAAACATTATTAGACTATTTCGTTCTTTATTAGTAGAGCCATTGCGATTTATAGCCTACAGAAGGGGGTTGTTCAATCAACAAGGAGCAAGTGAAGTGAAAAAGCATTAATGTTACCACTGAGGCAATTATTTTAACATGATCACAATTCCTATGCATCTTTAATTTTTTTGCCAACACAATGGATTCTCTAATACATGGACCCCTGTTTCATTAAAATAATATGATTTGTAATAATAATATGAGGTGGGTGAAACAGAATCCAGTCTCTTAACACTTGAGCATTGCTTTCCCTTGGGGAATATCAGTACACAAAATGGGGGTTCCAGTAAAGTGCTTGTAATCCCAGAAGCTGGTGCACCTATTAAACACTTAGCAGGGCTCCAGCAGAAAGACAATCCCAGAGAAAAGTCTCAACTGAGACAAAAATCCCAGTCCTGGCTCTCAGGAGCAGAATGCTGGTTTAGTTCCATCTAACATCTTATCTATCCAGAAATCCAAACAGGCAAGAAAGTGTCATCACTCTCCAAAGAAAAGAGCAGCAATTCTCCAATCCCACACAGCTCCAGCAACGCAGGTTTGGGCAGGTGACCAGTTTGTCATGGGAAAACCAATACCCTGGAGCCAGGTCTCCTGCCACATCTCTCCTGTTCAAGGGTGCTGCTTTCCTTTGGTAGTCTTGAAATGCAGGGAAATTCCCATCCAAAGGGATAGGAATGCCTTGATACAAGAAACCAATCTGAACTACTGCTTCAAAATTTTGTGGGTTATTTTTTTTCCCTTCTCCTTTTTGGGAAAAGTAAGGGAAAGACAGAAGCAGACACCAAGAAAACAGACTGTTCTAACCAGAACACAAAAAAAAGTAAGATGAAGAAGATGGAAAAAGTCTACTGCACTGCAATCATTGCTTTACTCAAGGATCAGATCCTATCAGGACACTGGTTATCTCCATTCATCTCCCAGTGCAAGTTTATCTGAGGACTGTGGAAGATCTGGTCATGGACCCTAGTCCTAGCACAGCACAAAGTTTGAGACAAACTTTAAAACTCATAAGATTCTTCATTTAATACTTCACCGGATTGTAGAAAGGACCCAGTCTTGTCAGGAAAAGACAGAACAGTAGCAGCAGAGAGAGGAATGTTTGTGCTGTGTGGAATCAGAGGTGTGCAAGCCACAAGGCAAGTTTCAGAGCAATGTAAAAAGAAGGGAAAAGGGACTCCCTTTCAGGACCTTTAGAGTGAACCTATCCATTTTCTTGCATCAGGGCAGCTGCTGAACCCTGCATGCTAACAGACCCTGGCTGCAACACCACACCGATGACCACAGTCCTGTCCCATCCCTCTTCAGGTCCCCTCTTTGACAGCCACATTTTTGCCACATGCAGATCTCTGGCATGCTGCTGGTCTTGTACAAAGCCACAAGCCCCCTTAAAAGTCACACCAATGTCCTGGCACCTGTTTTGTCCCCCAAATGGAAGAGCAATCAGAGCGACACCATTGCCAGGCAACTGCCTGCAGAGGTATTGTCCCCTCCACACCACTTCCAGAGGGTACCATGCAATAAAGCAAGAAGGGAAAACAAGAAGCGTGGACAAAGCTCAGCCACTCCCATGGAAACCCTCCACTGGATATCCTGTGGAAAACCCCAGCTCTGTTCATGAGTCAGGTACCCATCCACAGACCTTGGTTTGTGATAGCTGAAAGGCAACAGCTTGGGCTTATGAAAAATGGAAGCTGTGACATTTGGGTTTTTTTCTGAAACATATGTTTTTACCTAGCAGGCATTTTTCTGTCCAGCTCTCAAATTGATTTTTTTCCTGGATTCTCTACACAATGCCACTGTTGCTGCATTATGCACTGAAAATATTTAGGAAGACATCAAAATTAACTCTGGTTAGGACTTTGACAAGCAGGGGAGAGAGGCCAAAAGAGAGCAATTCTACATTGTGGAAAAGAAGCTGCTTCTTTTTGCTACAATCAAAGAAACAGAGCAACTGGAAGACCAGCTCTGAAGTCAAGTAAGATGAATGGCAACCACAGAAAGGGCCATAAAAACACCAATAAAAAGTAAGTTGCCATAAGGGAAATACCCAGATCAACACCTCTCCAACAAGGTAAGCATAATAAACTCACTCTTAACATAGACACCAGTTTATTTTTTCAGGTGCAACCTAAATACAAAACCAGGGAGAGGTGCAGGAGAAGCAGCACTTAAATTCCATCTGCTATGTAAATAGTCTTGCTTGTTGATGGAATTAGTTGCATGATTTAGATCAACATAATCTGACCTTAAACAATGAAATTAACATCCAAAAGCCAATGCTCCTTCCCTGCAGCCTGCAGCAGTTTCTCTGCAAATCCACTTCTCAGACCCTCAGAGGAGAGATTCCTCCCATGCTTGTTCTGGCACTTGTCAGAGACCATGTTTTATTTTACTTTGCACCAATGCAAAGAGGTTCTAAATATTCTGGAATTAAAATGATCACAAAACATGAAAGTGCTTATAAGGCATTTCCACATTCTCATCTGGCAAGTGAGTGGCTGATTTACAAGCCAGCTGTCAATACAGAACAATTGCTCACCTCATTTTACAGAAGAGCAAAAAAGTACTGAAAAAAAACATACTTGCAGTGCTGAATACTATAAAAAATTGCTTTTATCCAACATGGCAATCAGCAGTGTGTGTTCATCAGTGACCTGTCAAGGAGAGATGTTTGTTTAGCTTTCAGATGAGTACCCAAGAGCTGGGAGCTACTAAGCAAATAACCAGAGACCACCTCAAAGATTTCGCCCCTGCAGCAACCAGCACGCCCCTACAGCTGAAGACCAGCCTCTCCTCCAAGCATCTGCAGCTGTGCACTGACTTGTGCCAACACAAAGCAGGATCCCACAGGCTCCATGCACCCTAAACCTCAAAAGAAAGATAATCCTTGCAGTTACTGTTTATCTAGGCCAGCACAGCTCTCAAAGGAAGACTCTGGCTTGGAAGTGTGAAATGTTAATGTCTGCAGAAGGCGGATGGCAAATGCTTCGCTCCATTTGGATGTAACCCTTACTGAAATGGAAAGGGAATACAAAAAGCTGCCCCATGCACATCTCTGCAGTTTTCCTGAAAGAAGGAACCAAATGAAAGCAGAAGAACTGACTTTACATCTCCCAGTTATATCTGCACAAGACTGATTACGATGCAACAGCAGATGGTATTGCTCTTTCCTTAAAGAAAACATGCATGTTTTAGGGAACTGTGTGTAACATCACTGCAGCAAGAAGGGCAAATCAAGCCTTGTGGGAGACAGGGAGCTGACTTTAAAGTCAGTATTTTCCAGTTTGAGGCATCTGGCACTTTTCTGTACAAGGAAACCTCAGAACTGCCTCCTCACTATTGACTATGATGCTATTCACCACTAGCCCTGGTGACCTGCAACACAGCCACTTCAGTCCCAGCCTGGGCAGTGCCACAGGGCAACCACAAATGCCCATAAAATGTCCTGATGCAGTGACACACCAGCAGCAGATGGATGACCAAGGTTTACCACACTGCTCTTGGAAAACAAACTGCTCCAACCCATTCCCCTACCGCATCCACTGAAGGTACCTGTATAGGGTCTTCCCTTCCAGATGGCCCATGGGGACATCAGACCAGCCCTGTTCTCATCCCTGACCAAGCACCAGCCTCACAGCTGCTCTCGGTGCCACAGCTCCCCATTTTGGAGACCTCAGTCCCCAGTACAGTGTTCTGCTCTTTCTTTCTGAACTGCTGCCTGCAGAGGGTTTTGGCAAGAGCCCAACTCAGCTCTACACCTCCACCACTTGTTCTTACTAAAATCCTGACATAAAACTCTGTAGGACAGTACCAAAATGCATTAAAACTACAATTACATAGTAAGGACAAGGCAACTGCGTTTTGGAGGAGCAAGTATGACTTTAGCCTAGAATTTTCCTACTAGTCATTACTAGTAGGAAAATAAACAAACCAAGGACACTTCATTCTATACCATTAAGCATTTCCAAGTATCTGGGTGACACCACTGTACTAAGTAACAGACTACTCACTTTCCCATGTAATTTGTTTAATAGGCAGCTGAAAACATTAGAAAGACAAAAGGGAGTTTTTATATTCTGATCATTGACATTTTATCTACATTAATCAAAAGCATCATAAGCAGTGAAGGGACTGTTGTCAGATACCATTTTGATGACATGCATCCTTTTAAGTGTATCCAGTGTTCCTCTTATCATTAGAAGCAGGGGGGAAATTAATAGAATACTAATGGCCAAGCAAGCTCCGAATACAGTAACTATTCCTTTTTTCTGTTCATGTTATAAACCCATATTTTATCTCCATTTCTTCTTGAAAACTGCTTGAATAAATAAAATGGAAATTTGAATATACTGTCTAATTTTTCTCCCATGCTCCACTACATCTGAAGGGCTACCAGAGACATGGGCAAAGCTACTTATTTCTATACCTTCAGGTTCTTCCTTCACACCTTTTTTTCTTTTTACTGTGACGCTGAGACCACAGCTCTTTGCATGCTCATCAACACACGCCTGTTTTTTTACATCCCCTCTTTTGTCCATACTCAACAGCTGTCATCTGTTTACACCTGGATTGCAAACCCCAGAGAGAAGCAAGACCAGACACAATACCACCACTGTCCCATGTAGGGACTGGGTACAAACACTTGTGTGTGTATATATAAGCCAATGCTACATCATTGCAATTAATGTGGACAAACTGCCCCTAACCCCAGATTTCAGCAAGAACTTGAATCATCCTTTCCTTAGTGTCCCTACTGTGAAACTCCCTGATGATCCCTTCCTTTCAAAGGACAAAAGGAAAACCAACATTGAAAAGGTCAGAAAGGATCAACAGCACAGCCCTTTGGTATTTTGCCTCCTCTTGTGCTTTTTACTGGACCTCTAACTCTTTAGAAGTGCACACATGCACCAAACCTGGTTGTTTTTCCCCATTTTACTCCCACACACTCTGCAGAGCAGCACAAGAGGAACTGTATGTGCTTTGCTGTACAAGGTATATCCCTGCATTGAGGGGAGCAGAGACACAGAGAACATCACTGAAGAGCAGAGAAAGTCATAGTCTGTTAATTGTAATTAGAGGAAAAACTAATTTATGAAGCAAATAAACTTGGATGTATGTTAGCTCTATACCATAAGTGCACAGAAGGTAATGCCTTCTGAAGAGTTTCCATTGCTCCCTGATAATCCGCGCTTAATTAGATCTTTTTACGCTAATGCAGATTTCCTCTCCCTAACGTTCCTCCTGTCCTTCCACACCCCGCCCTTTCCCCCTAATGTCAGTGGCTTTGTCCTCTGACAGAAGCCCACCACAACGAGCGAAGTGCCAACATAATTAATTTTTCAGTAGAAGCCAAGTTGTTGTTTTCTCAGAAATATTTTACACTTCAGAAAACGTAAGAAATGTCAGAATCCATAAGCAGAAACAAAATCAGAGATCTGCTTCCCTATTAATACTGCATGACCTCCTCAACCATCTCACTCTGGGAGAGGAAGACAGGGTGCTTGACGGGGAGTGGGAGTGGGCCAGGGAGCCAAGCAGTGTTAGCCACTAGCTGGTTAGAAAAGCAAACAAGATTTAAACATAAGGAGCACCAAACTAAATGTCTCTGCCTTGAGAGCAGGCTGAAAAGCTGCATGCTGTTCAGAAGAAGGGGCACGCAAAGCCCAGAGGAGAGCAGAGCCATAGGCTTGATCCTCCGTGCTCAATCAGCTTTAAATTCCTTTTTTGACACCTCTGCATGCAGAGGTGGCAACCCAAAATGATAGCTGTCTGTGGAGAGGATGAAGAAAAGTGCTGTGTTGACTCTACTTGTCTCTCAGAAGGATCCCTGAAGCCACCCCTCAGTGCTTGCCCCAGAGAAGGCAGGGGATCATCTTCAGAAATAACACATGGGAGTCTTACTTCTGTCCCGTTTCACCCCTGAGCTCAGCTGCTGCTGTTTTACTGTGACCTCAGTGCCAGTACATGCACAAGCACCCTTCCTGAAGCCTGAAAATACATCTCAGTGAGTTATGTGCAGTTTCAGACCTCTACAAAAACACTAAAGGAGATCCATCTCTGCTTCCCCAAAAGAGCCTCTGCAGAAAGGCTGGGACACAACGGGCATTGCCCATGGAAGACACCAATCCCATTTCCACAGGAATTTTACAGCCTAAAGATCTAAGGGCTCAGGTCACCACCCGATTTCATCATTTGCTGTAGCTGATGGCCAGTAGCACCAAAATGTGTATAAACAGGGCAGATTGTCTCTTACCCAGAGCAACTCAACATTTTGGTATTACTTAAAAATCACTGAATCACAGAACCATTTAGGCTGGAAAAGCCTTCTTAAGATGAAGTCCAACTGCTGACCCAGCACTGCCAAGTCCACCACTAAACCATGTCCCCAAGCACCACATCTACATGATTTTTACATCTCTCAGGGGACAGTGACTCAAACATTCCCCTGGGCCACCTGTTCCAAATAAAACTTTGCTCCAGCCTGCTGAGGGTCCTTACACTTTTTATTGTCCCATGAACCACAAGCATCCGTGTTACTGACAGAATTGAGCAGTGCTTTCTCCCCAAAATGGTGGCATGAAGCTCCACTTGGGCTACTGCAACATATTCTCTGCAGCTCCTGCCACCTTAAACAGGCTCAGCTCCTGTTACAGATAAAATTGCATCTTTCTTGTCTTCCTTCATTTCTCCTCTCCTCTGAGCACACTAAGGAATTCTAAACATTTTCTGACACATTCATAGCGTTTAGAGTCAAGTCCTTGAACAGGTGATCATTTTTCAGCCCATAAACTAAGTTCTCTTGCTGGGTTAGTCCCCAAAGGGCTTAAAAATGGTATTGAAATGCCTTCCATGGAAAAATATCCACACATGCCTTACTTTGTTTACAGTGACGCCTGCAGCATCATGAACACAAATGAAAAAAGAAGCAGAGCCATTTACAAGATTGGAACAAAACTTTTTATTACAAATGCATCAGCGTATAAGTAATAAACTCAAACTGACAAAAGATTTGTTTATGATCAAGGTTTGTTTTATTCATCTATTACACAGATTACAGGATGAATAAAACAACAACACAGGCACCTGAGGTCTACATGGCCACAGCAGGTACAGCTCACACAGAGCAGCTGAGAGGAAGTGACACATTCCTAACATTCTTTATCCAGAGGATAAAAAAACCATCTCACATTCCACAAGCACTCACTTTAACTACAGCTTTGAGTCCCTTCCAAATCTCTGAATGAATGATCAACCTTCAAAACAGCATAAGAGCTTTCTGCAAGAGACAGATTAAATATCATAACTGATTACAGGAAGAGCTGGTAGCTCTGCTTATTACAGTTGCCTAATGCTTCTGATCTTTAGACCCCATTCCTATTTACCTATAATTTTGCCAAGATCTAGCCATCTGGACTGCAACTTCATGTGCCTTTTGTCTGTCTCAGGCAAATTTTAATTTCAGCCAAAACAGCTTGACTGCTTCTAAGAACAAGGCAGAGAAGAAAGATGTATCTTTCTTTTTTTTGCCTACAGTAAGAAATCCTGCTGACCTTTTCTTTAATTAGCTAAAGCATTTCCCAGACTTTGAAATAGAACTCAGCTTTTGACAGGATTTATTTCAAGTCTGTGTAAACATGAACTTTTTGGTCACAATTTGGGGGTGTGGTCGAGTTTGGTGTGGTTTTGCTGTATCTGCAGGAACATACCCAGATCCAAATCACTTTTGCCTTGAGAGGTGGAAGATAGAATAAGAGTTGAATTTTTTTTTTTATATATTTACAACCTTGAAAGCTCCTGCTTTTCAAAAGAGAGCCCAGGGTCTGGTGCATTAATGCTTCTTTTTATTAATTTGAAGACCAAATGGAAGTACTCAAAGCTGGACACTGCCCCTCCAGCTCTTTGCCTTGCCAGCTTCAGAGGACAAAAGGCATGTGGTGTAAAAGCCAGCATTAACCAAAGAAGCTGAACCCAAGCCCAAGACCTAGAACCTGAGTATCTATTGTTACACTGCAGTGAACACAAAATTGAAAGGTCTTAATTAAGGTCCTTCTGAGTTCTAGTTTTTCTGTCTGTGAAAGAAACATGCTTCTTCTCAGTGTTGAGCATTATGAAGTAGCATGAAAATGAAGTACTCACATGTAATTGAAAATTTTGAAGGATTCTATCTTTTAGGTGTCATTTTAAAGTATTCAAAAATAGACATCAAACAACAAGGAGAACGAAATCAACTCATTAAGGGACATTCATTCAGTACCCTTACACAAGGGAAGAACCTTGTGGAAAAACTCGTGATACTATCATTAAAGGCTGTATTCCAATGCACAAAAAACCAAATTGAGGTTGCACAGATTGCCTGGTTTGTTCATAACCTTTATAAACTTTTCACCCTCAATAATGTCTTTCTGATGTAGTTTTCTGGACACAATTTTGTGATCTAGTTGTTGGTGTGAGATGAATCCAGGAGGATCAACATGCCTCTGGAGAGGTTACTCTCTTTCCAGCTTTGTATGTTCAAGATGCATTTCAGGACCAAATATTTACTTACTAGTGAGTCTAATTATTTTTCATTCTTATGTCACAGTGAAGCATCACAAGCTAGACAAAGAAATGAGTTTCAACCTCTCTCCAGTTCAAACACTGCCTTCTCATTTGATGTGAAGCATTTGCTTTTATTTAACAATAGTAATGCAGAGCACTTTATAGAGCATCTTCAAGGTAAAAATCTGTGCAACCTAGTAAAAAGTAGCATTATACTGTCCATTAGTTCAAGAACCAGATTCTGAATCACATCCCTTAGAAAATAAACCATTTCTTCAAATGTCAAATGCACTGTTTACTTCTCACTGGTAGCAAAACGTGATGTACAAGGTTACTAATAAAATTTCCAGGCCATTATCTAAACAACCTATAAACAAAGAAAGAGAGGGGAAAACATAGCTTATCACCTCCAGCTTTAAAGCTACTGCAAATTCCAACATACAAGTGCCACCTCTCAGCAAACACAGAAGAGCTGCTCAGTATGGAAACATACCTCTAGTCTTTCTTCAGAAGTCACAAAGCTCATTCCCAAGGACAGTGAAGGCTCCATCGACACAGTGCTCTTCAAGGCAGATCTTTCCCCCTTTTCAAGGCTACCCGTCTAAATGCAGGCACTCTCTTCATTTATTCCAGTGCTGCAGCCTCGCACAAGTTGCAGTAAAAGTGTGATCTCCTGGTTCCTGCACTGTGTGGTCTCCCCTCTTTGCCAGCTGACAGATGACATTAGCACCTCAGCCACATCCTAGGTCCCACCCCCAGGAGAGCTGCCATAGGCACCCAGCACAGCTGGGCAGATGTGAACCTACAGCAAGCCAGGAGGTGTTGGGCTGTTC
Organism: Coloeus monedula; assembly: GCF_965178545.1. NCBI lineage: Eukaryota > Metazoa > Chordata > Aves > Passeriformes > Corvidae > Coloeus > Coloeus monedula. The sequence goes on along the minus strand of NC_138792.1, from coordinate 20,649,937 downwards.
CTAGAGGCACCTGCAGAGCATCCCAGTGTTCAGGCCATCCCTCAGCACCATACCAGCATACAGCAGCCCAGAGGCCGGGCATCCTCCTCCTGTTGTCCTTCATTTCTATAGAGGGTGAAGTCCAGCACACAACTCACCACGCAGTCATGCCATCCTCCTGCAGGACCACAGGCAAGACTAACCATCCCTCCCCCCTGCCCTCCCCTAAAACCAGCTCTGCTTAAGCTGGGACAGCCACTGGTCAGTCTCACACATGCTGCTCCCCTGTGTCCATGGCAGTACTTTGGCAGGCCCCTGATGGTCAAACACCATCCTCCCTCCAACCAGCACACACAGCTCTTCTGCAAAGACAGAGAAGGCCATCAGCCATCACCCTGTCCTCCACAAGAGGCTGAGCAGAAGACCACCATCCACTGCTGGGCTCTTGTATTTTCTCATCCAAAAAAAAAAAGCCAAAGTTTTCAATGTGTCTTACTGACATATTAACAGCAGAGGCCAATTCCTGACAGAAGTGTTTGCTGGAAGCAAAAATGCTGTGCAAGAGATTCAGCATTCTTCTTGTCATTTTTCTTTTTAGACAGTACTTTCATTTACGTTTTAATTTTTTTTAATGTCTTGTCTACACAAGAGGAGGCTTAGCTGCACAACCACCCACCAGCTGTGCACCCCAGCCCCACTGAGGGGGGCAATGACTTACATCACACATGAAAATCCTTCTCAGGCCACCTCAGAGGCCTCCATCCAGCTCTCACTAAGCACATAACCATTCCCACAGGTCTCATAAGAAGGTGGATCATGGCTGTGCAGCTGGACATCGGAGACCAAGCGCCCCCCTGACAAATGACAGCATAAATAACAACCTTAAAAGCCTCGTCCAGAGGGAAGTTGTGCACCTGAATCAACCAATGCAGATTTCTCCAGTACAAATAGTAGCTCTCACCCTGTCATGATCTGGGCTGGCATTCTCAGATGAAGGACCAGGGATACTATTTTCTTCCATTTAAAGACCTATTCTGAATTTATGAGCCAATATTTAAGAACAGCTGATAGCCCACTTACATAGCAGACTCAAGCATATTGAAATAATTTCATAATTAAAAGGCAGTAAAAGCATGTGTGTCATTTCAATATAATTCCTTGGAAATTCAGTAGCAATTTGATTTTATTTTCTTAATGAGATAGATTTGAGAGTATGCATTGATCTGATTAGCCTTCACATTCTTTCCTCCTTTTAGTAAGCCAATCTCCTTACATGGATTACTAGGCCTATTTAATTTCCTTTCCCTAGAAAAAGGAACATAATTTTTCACTGTAATCATAATAGGAATTTGACCAATACAAATACACTGTATTACTGCAATCCGTTACTCACCAATTTCCTTCAAAAAGAGTGAATTCCAAAGCTGTGAGCTGTAATCCTAGAGGCAGCCTTACTATCCTCTACTGCTTTTAAAATTGCTTCTTTATGACACCCGGTCATAGATTTTTTGACTTGAAGATGACAAATTTGGGAAGAGATAATCAGCAAAAGAATTCACATGCAATTGAGCTACACTGCTCTTTGTTTTGCTTTGTCTCAGAGAGTTGGTTTTTTTAATCTTCACTTGCTAACCAACAGGTTTGTGATTTTTTTCTCTCAAGCACACATTCAGATGATTTTTTTCCAATTAAGCTTTGGGGTTTTTTTAATAGTAGCAGATTAAACACACAGTGCTTCCTACATTTAATCTGTCATAGAAGATGCATTAATTCCTAGATGCAATACTTCATGGAAATGGCTTTACTTTCACACATCAGAACTTTCACTCATCTCCTGTGCAGCCCTGGCTGCCACACGCAAACCTGCGTGTCCATCTCTGACCAACCAGTGTGACACAGGACAAGTGGGCTCAATCCAGCACCCATCAAAAACACCTAAATAAGCTCAGCCACTGTGCACACCACAGCAATCACAAATTCAATCTAACTCCCTCCCTGGAAGTGTTCAAAAACTGTGTGGATGTGGCACCTGGGGACATGGTTTAGTGGTAGGCTTGGCAGTGCTGGCTTAATGGTTGGATTCAATGAACTTAAATGTCTTTTCCAACCTAAATGATTCCATGATTCCTATGACACCTGCACTCTGAGGGCTGCAAGTAGACACAGCACCAGGTACAGCATCCCAGTGTGCCTGGATGGAAGGGGTTTTTCCAGGTAGTCCTAACCAGACACAGTCCAGCCTGCATCCCCTTCACAGCTGCAGGATAAAATCCTAAACTCAAACATTCACATACTGCTGCCACAGAAACAAACACAGAAGATCCTATATCCCTCACCATCTCTCCACCATCCATGCCAGATGTATCTGCTTTACTTTCTAGTGAGCAGTAATACCACAAGTCTGCCACAAGCACTTCTTTGATACCAAAAGCAATGTGGAGAGCTCTGCCTTTTCTGGGCTGAGGGAATAAAGCCAATTTCAAAGTACTCAATTTCAGTTGAGTAGTAAAAAGTTTGACCAAGGCGCTGCTATGATTTTTTTAACATTTTAAGCATAAAGCCCCATGATTGAAGACTAGATTGTCAGTGTCTCTAGAGTGTCCAAAAGTTACACAGCCTTCCATGCACCAGATAATCCAAGAGGCAGTGCCAGCCATACACACCTATGAGGAAAACTGTCATCCGTCCTCACTGTCTGAGTGGTGTTTTTCACAGATTAATATACTTTCACAGTAGAACGAAAGATTATAAATTGCTAAAATTGATTTCACATCAGTGGTGAAGTCAGAGTGAGTAACACACCTGAGGTGACCCAGTCTGCTCAGGGGAACATGAAACCACAGTGTATTGACAGTTTAATTGGCTCAGCAAGAGTTCATTTCCCTCGGATGAAATGCACCATTGGCCATTTTATCACTGTATCTTATTGCTGCTTTAAAAGTGAAGCAGATGACAATCTAGCAAAATGTTTTTGTTACAGAGACAGCCCCTGTCTTTATTGCTGGGTGCTGGCTTCCTTCTCCCTTTCCTTCCCAGCAGATGCAAACTAGCTCTTGTTTGCATTTTAAGCACTTTGCAGGATGAGAATGCCTCTATATATCCTTTCAGGACAAGTGATGGAAGATGCTGCTGTGCCCATTTCTGTACTGGAACTACAAAGGATAAAACACAAATATTCAATAGCACCAAGTAGTTCCATAAATACCACATTCAAGGGTAACATGACATTTAGATCACCTTACTGCAAGCTAAAGAGATGTCATTTGACTGCTTTATAGCGTTGGGAGGCATTTAAAGAACATTAGTACTTGAACATCAAAAGATGACAACTTGGACCTCAAAAGGTATTTACAGAAAACAGCCCACTTGTGGAAGCAGGAGACGAGAAGGAACAGGGAGCCCTCACTCCCTGGTTGTCTCAACTCACTCTCCGACAGGGAAAGCAGGCAGAGGATCGTGTTCTGCCCACGTGGTTCAGAGCAGATGGGACAGAGGCAGCACCACCAAGCAGACGTGGAGGAACTGTAGGAAATGTCACAGGCACTCCAGCAAGGCTGTGATCCTCCTGCAGACCCCCAGCCCAGACACCTCCCCATCCAAAAGGTCTACACTCCCTATGGAGCTGCAGCATTAATTCCAGGGAGCAGCCCCAAGGTGCACGCAGTCAATTCCTCCCTCCCCCTTCAGAAGCAGGAAAGCACCATCCCTTTCCACAGCAGAAAAGCAGCATCAGAGCTGGCAGGGGACAGCACTCTAGCAGCAGAAGGCACAAGCATCCAGGAACTCCTCCACGCACTTTGAACTGGGGACCCCTAAGCCCAGACACCAAATGCAGTGCTTAAAAACTGCTGAAGCAGCACATAGGTAGTTACAAAAAGTCCCTTATTAACCTCCAAGCCTCATTTCACCGATGAGCAGATGGACACCAGCAGTGTTTAATTGCAGGGGAAAAACAGAGGCAGGACACAGGGAGGGATCTCAACCACACACAACTCCCCACTGCTGCACCCCCTCAAGCCATGAAGGCTCCAAAAGCAGGGACTAGGGGGCCAGGAATATCTCCTACTGCACATTTTACTCCTCCACGGACATGCCAGAGGGTTGCTGCTAAATCTCTGCAAAGGGCATAACACAGAATCTTCCTGCAGCAGTCAATAGATGCATGGAAATGTAGGTGGAAGCATGAGAAGCCATCCGTGCGGGGGGATGTGTTGCAGAGCTCAAGGGAGGATGCGGGGAAACAGTAGCAAAAGCCAACACCGTCCCTCCTGCAAGGAGACACCCCAGAGACACATGCCAAGTTCTCCATCAACTATGAGCAAGGCTGTCCAAGATGCACCAGGGTTTTGGGAAATCATGGGGAATGGGACCACTCTGGTACTGACTGAGGCAGGAGAGAGGGAGCCCAGGCAGGAGGGGAGCCCCACACCTCAAGCTCAGCATTGAGAGGGGCACTGAGAGGCTCCTGTGGGGGAAGCCCCATTCAGCATCCCCAGAGCCCAGTGAGCCGCATGCCAGTGCTGTGCCGGCAGTGAAACTTCAGGCAATGAGAGGAAGAAACAAAAGCAAAATCAAAGATATTTCAGAACATCCCTTCCCAGTAGCATGCACTGTCATGCAATACTTCCAAAGCCATGGTTTATGTGGCTCAGGAGGGCAGTTTCATGCCCTAACTCCTGCATGATGGATTTTACAATTCGTTAAAGAAACTCATCAATCCTCAACAGTCATTTTTAATGCCCAGAGCCTTCACAAACTCCTGCATTTTGCTGATCCCCCAATTTCAAATCATTTGAAATTGCTGCTGCTATTACAGCTCTGCTCCTAAAGCTAAGCATTATGGCACACTCCAGACTTCCAGCTTCATATGCTGGTGTAATAAACAGATTAACTGTGATTTATGAACAGTAAGTTCTGGTTATTTGAAAGGAAACATTACCTCCCTAGACCAATTCTGACAGGCAGAGATCTCTCATTATGCAGACATTATTTCCACCTACCCGTAATCATTGGTTTAGACCATAGTTTTCAACCTGGTAAATGTATCACCATAGTTTTCCACTACAAACTTTGTAAATCCAAAGCATCTGGCAGGAAGCCCCACCAAAGGCAGAACACCAGCCTGAATTGACCCAGTGAGACAATTCCTATTTTAAATACAAGATATTAAAAAAAGAAAATATTAAAGTAACAACAAATTAAAAAGCTTTTGGAGAGAAGAGCCACAGTGGAGACAGGTGCACCACAGAAGAATGCAGCAAGACTGCAGTTAGCAGAGGACTAATTAGGAAGAGGAATGGTAAGATGATACAGAGATCTGTTTCTTGAGCTTATTTACTTGTAAAGTCTAATAAGAGTTTTAATATTCTCTTCCAAAAAAAGTATTCATTTTTTGAGTCTACTCCAAAATGTCAGCTTAATATTTTACAAGCCCACAAGCAGGAGCTGACATTTTCACATGTGCTTTCCACCTGCAGCTACTAAACTGACCACCCCACTCAGAAGACTTTCAAGTCCTGCTAAGAATTATTTTATACATTTATTCAGGTAATCCTAATCACTTTCCTCTTGTTTAGAAAAACTGTGCAACCCTGCACACTGGTTACACAACCAAGCCCATCCACACACCACAGCTGTGACCTGTTGGTTTCATCTCCCCTCTGCAGGGCTGGTTCAACTCCAAGACCTCCCAAGTCCCAGCACCTCTCACCTCCACATTCAGAAATAGTTAGTAACTTTCCAAGCTAGAGACTTCTCCCACTTGCCCCATATCACCTCTTCCCTCCCTCCCCACACTAAGCGCAACGATCTGTAGAACAACACAGTGCTAAAGTCCACCCAAGGCTCGTTATTTCTGCCAGCACCAGAAAGACCTTCCTGAATTATCAAAACTTAATTGGCTTAAAGACACTGGAATATTAAACTGTTCCAAATGATAAGAGACAAGCTCTGCTGGGCAGTGCTGGTATCAATAGACCCCTTCTTGGTGATTAACGTGCAAAAGCTCCCACCACACAGCCCATCTCTTCTCATCTAATTGCTGTGTGTATCTTGGATTTACCTGTGCAAGGCATAATTAGTAAAGATAAAATTCTTTGTACAGTTAAACCTCATCAATAGAATAAAAGAAATCTCAGCTCTCTCACCTTGACTCTAAAGTAGTAACAGTGGCTCATGAAAAACTAAAAGCCTTGAAGGATTTGGAATAAGAAACTTGGAGAGACAATCACTGATCTTTTATCTTCCAGACTTCAAGCAGAATCAAGTTCTTCAAAGAAAACCCAATAAAGCCCAGACATTTTCATCATAACAAAATAAATAATTCAGTCATACTTTAGAGGACTCCAACATTAGGATCAGCTATTTGATATATTTGTGGCTTAGGTGCCTCTAAACTGATTAAAGATAACCTGATAGAAGCTTGCAATGTCAAAACTGCCTTCATTCCTGACAGATATGAATGGATAGTGTAAATAACTATAAATAACCAGAATGGCTGCATTTATGCCTAATGGAGGATTTACAGCCTTCAGAGCTGCCTGGAAGGACTAAGAGTTAACAGCTCTGCCTTTATCCTACCACAGCACACAAGGGGAGATGAACTGACATCCTCCCCACAGCACCTGCTCTGCCAGAACCACTGAGGGCCCCATCCAGAGGAGACAAGGAACAGGATTCTCCTACGAATAAGAAAATAAACATATACAGGCAGGTTGGTTGGTGTTGATTTATTATGGTCTTCCTAGAAACCACTGTGAAATACACATCCCAAAAGCCTCTCAAATCTCTGTAGCCCCTGCAAGTTTTCCCCGATACAGCTTTTGTTATTTTCCAGCTGCCATCTGCAGAAGGGAAGACACCATTGTCTTTGAGAAGGAACAGACCAGGCCTTCATTTACACCTACAGGCCTTCACCAAGGGGCCCTCAACTGCAGCATCCCAGTCAATTTTCCAGATTGGGTTACTGCACTCCTACTGATGCCATGATGATTTTTTGCCTTTTTTATATATACTTTTTATATACCCTTTTATATAGCTTTTATGTATCCCCAGTGCTTTTAGCATGCATACCTGTAATTCTTTAAGTCTGATAATTTAGCTTAGACCCAATATTCCATTAAGCCAGGAGACCAAACATCCTGGGGGCCTCACAGTTGGAGGCCAGAAGGCCCTACACTATCCTGAGAAACCAAGGTACTCTCCAGAACACATCCTGTAAACTAAGATAGGCCCATCCAGGGGGATATTCCTTGGGGGGGGGGGGGGGGATATCACACTATTCATTTAAGCTTCTCATTGGGGAATCTTTGATAGATATGCTAATTTGCAAGGTCTATAAATTGTATACGTGATCTATCTATACGTGTGTATGCATTTTGGCACATTCCACCTGAACAAAGTGCACCTTAAGGATCCTTAAATAAATACCAAGGTAAAAAACCCTTTTCCTTTAAACCATGTCTGGCTCTTAATTTTAAGACCAGGGAAAGGCAACACTACCTTACCACCATCCGGCACATTCCCAAAGCTCCAGCAGCAGTGCAGCCCCACAGGAGCTATTTGGGAAGTGGGTGGAAGGAAATTGTGCACCCACACAAGCATTGGGACAGCTCAGTTCAGGGTCAGAATCAACCACATTGTGTATCTCACGATTTATGTCACTGCCAGGAGAAGACAGAGCAGACACTGACACACTCCAACAGCCCCTTGTTTGCACCACATGGAAAAGTCCCTCCAGGATGGGACTGGCATCAACAGAAGAGGCTGCAGAAAGGCAGTAAGAGATCCTGCTGAACACTTACTTGAGCAATCACTTAAAATACTGAAAGCAGTTCTCCCCAGGAGCTCAGTGTGCAGAAGCAGTCCCTCGCAGTCAGCTCTCCTGTTCCTGCTCTTCTCACTTGATTGAGGGGGTAGATTACCAGAAAGTCTGACAAAGAATGGGTGCAGATGCTCCTCTCCTCTCAGAGGTCCTTCTGTGCTTGTGTTGCCATCTTTCCACTTTTTAAAGTGCCTTTTCCCTTGAACAAAGAACTGGGAGGAACATACCACAAAAGCTGCAAGTGAGCAGTTGCTAAAGATTTCATTTTCTGTTATCCATAGAGCAATGTCACCAATATGCAGGGCAAGAAATTAAGTGACCATTCAAAAGCATATTCCCAAGCTTGGGAAGCAGAAGAAATCAGACTGATAAACATGCACACAAGCCAACCCCAGGGAACAGAGTTCCTTAGTGAGGGGAAGGACAGATGAAGAACCACAATGGTATTTTCCTGCTCAAGTTTACCTTTCACAAAGTTGAGCTATTCAGATTTAATATTTAGGAAATCAGTAGAATTCATTGAGGTTTTTTTTTTTGTTGTCATTGTTTCAATAGGAAAAGACTAGATGGTGGCAGGACCAGAAATTCCCCCACTGAAAAAGCAAAGATCTACCAGAAGAAAAAGAGGGGAGAAAGCAAACCATAGGCAAGGTTCTCACTGTTCTCTCCAGAAGGTGAGTTGCACTAACTACTGGTTAGTTTGCATGAGAACATTTAGCAATACTAAATGTCACGTGACAAAAGACAGATGAGCAGTTCTGAGGTGATGGGGTACATCCCAGCTTCAGAGCTGAGAACCCCAACCAGGAGGTGCCCACATGGGCAGGTACCAGCATGGATACACCAAGGGAAAGTGAAAAAACTGCCTGCAAAAAAAAATCCTGGAGTAAGATTTAACTGCAGTCGTGGCAGCCACAATCCATTTTAACACTGTCAAATGCAGCAAGTTTCCAAAAGATTAAATCACTGCTTAAATCATCTTCATATTTTAAAAAATGCCTGCAAGATAAGACCAGATGCTAATTGTACCATTTAAATTTAGTGAATGGAGGATTTTTTTGGTTGGGATTTTTCCTTCTTAACTGCAATAAAGAAAAGGCCCAAGGGTCTAAAACTAAGAATCTAATAAACTTTGCTAAGTGAACATTGTAACAGATAGGCCTGGATGAGATTTCCTGTAAATGCCAGATAATTTCCCTTGATCTTTATCAGCAGAGATGCTGCTCTAGCTTCAGCAGGAAGAAATTAAATTTGGTGCAAAATAATAACATCTGGGTGAGATTCTGCTTGTCAGACTAGCAGTCCCTTTAGATGCCAGGGTAAAAATATTAAAATTAACTCTGAAGGATTTCACATTTGTGTTTTTAATACGAGTGGTTGGGCTGTATTTCCATACCAACACATTTCCCCTCCCTGGAGACAGGTGGAATTATCCATCCTCTGCACTGGGTCCCCAGACTGGGGGTCTGACCCAAAGCAAGACACATTGGGAGCTCTTTTCCCTGCCCAGAGCACATCTCACAGCTGGCACTGCTTTCAACTATCCCATTCCTGCAGTCCCAATTCCCAAAGCCACAGGGAATCTGCCCAGGACCTGCAGGAGATGCTCAGGGGCCGCTCCAATGGTGGTCAGGGGCTTCTCTTCCCTGACCATTCCAGCATCCCCCAAAAAGCTGAGTGCCCTGCACAGCCCCAGGCACAGCCCTGCCAGGGGCATCCAGCACAATATCTATAGCTGGAACAGCCTCTGGCACTGCCATCAAAATACTCTTAAGCAAGCAGCAATCAAAAGATCAGCCTATTTAAAAGTGTTCTTCTACATACTTTCAGACTAATTTTAAAGACAACAAAAGTAAATGGTGTTCAAAGTCTAATGAACCATCCTTCCAAGTCCAAAACGCTTTATACAAGGTAATTAAACTGAGCTCCTCAATGGTTCCAGCTAGGAATTCCTCCTCTGCAATGGGATTGCCAACGATTATTAGTCACGAGCTTTTTCATAAGCAGAAGTGGTCAGAAACTGTTCAATTAAATGCTTTTCTTCCCCACCACCAAGAATGGCAAGTCCACATACCAGGGCTTCTCAGAATAACTTCAGCTTCAAAATCCCATCACAGGTCTCTGGGCCAGGATGCAAATAACAGTTAAAAAAAAAAAAAGGGGGGGGGGGGGGAGTGGAATATAATAAAATCAAAGCAAGGGATTCAGCTGTCTCCAGAAGAGGAAGAAAGTTCAGAGCCAGAGCACCCAAATGCTGTGCACAACCACAGGGTGTCATTCCCACACACAATAAAAACTAATGTTGCAGTTTCTGTCAAATGGGAAGGAAGGAGGCAGACACTTTGTATTCCACCCAGGTTATTCACCATTTCTGAAGCCGGTCCACATTTCCAGTGCCTAGGAAACCACTCACTCATTAGTTTTACTCCATTCTGGTTATTAGAATTGGAACTTAATGGTAACTGCATTAAGAATTACTGGGGGGAAAAAATTTGCTGTTATCCCCTCAGCAATTCATTTGATCTTACATAGAGAAAAACAACATATTAGACTTCATCAGTTAGTTGTGGCCCAGAACAGAGCTCTGCCCTGATCTCACAGGCTTCAGCAGGCCTTGGGTCTTGCTATTAGTGAGGCATAAACAAAAATAAATCAATTATTCTGCAAAAATATCACCAGGAAGGAAAAAAATGCTTGATTGCCCATGACTGCTTTTTTAAACACAGGCAAAACCACCATTAATACAGAATGATGGAACCTTAATAGGACAGCACTCAACAAATAAGCAGTCATTTCACCACACAAAAACCATGGATGGAATAAGTTTTGCTTGTGTAAAGGCCCTAAAAAGATGATTGCAGATTTAAGTGGCACAAACTAGTGTGTAATCACACTAAAAAATATTCCAAGATTCATTTTGCAAAGAAAAAACAAGCAAACAAACAAAACCATCATGCTATCATTAGAAAGAAAGCTGCCCCAGACAGCAGGGCATCAGGTCACCAAGCATTCAAATACCCCCTGGGGCACCAGGGACCACATTTGGGAACCAGCAGCCTCTGCCACCTTTCCCACAGAATAACCAACTTTGTTGTGCAGTGGATAACAATAACAATACACACAGTTGAGGCAGATCTTACCAAGCATTACACTGAGGTGACAACCAGATCATATCCCTGCAACCTGTATTTTGGGACTGACAGAGTCAGACAAGTCAATACTTGCACACAGATTTTAATTCTTGGAGCACCTCAAGAGGTTTAGTCTTTAAATTTCCATTCATTCTTACAGCTGCAGGAATATTTAGGACAAACCCTGCAGAGTAACCATACAGCAAACCAGGTGTATTACTAATCATAAACAAGCATATATAATATCTACAAACACATGATAACAAGTGAACAGAAAGCTTCCAGCCATCTCACTTCCAATTGCCTAGTGCTGAGGAAGAGGAGCAGAAATGCTGTCTCCTCTTGCACGTGACTGGAGCACCCCCAGCACTCACCTTGGAAGACAGCAGCGTTCTGGATGACAAGGAATTTCAGCTCCACACTGGCAGACTGCAGCAGCTGCTCCATTTTCAGGCGGGCGGTTGCCTGGTACTTCTCCTCCATCTTCCTCGAGCAGCACGTGGAGCCCTTTGGGATACATACCTGCAGATCAGTCCCTGGAGAGGCACAAGAAGAGTAGAAAATTCACATTAGGAGGTGAAATTGCTTAGAGTGGAGAGGAAACCAACTCCAAGCATCAGTATGGCCGCAATTACTGTTTGGGCAAATTGATGACATTTCTGGAATTTGTCCTGAGCAAGCAGCTTGGCCAAAGTAGAGGACTGATAAGGCAGAGCCCACATTGCTGAGCAGTGGCCCCCAAGAGCTGTGCTTGCCTGCCAGCACAGTGCTTGCTTCAGCTCCCACACACTCCATGCACTGCTGTGCTGGTGCCGAGCAAAGCAATCCCGAGCCTCGCCCTGCTGTCTCCTGTGTGCCCACAGCACACCAGTGAGGAGTCACAGGTGGGCCGAAAAGATAGAGTGGGAGGTGGAAAACAGAGACAGGATTTGAGGCTCTGTATTTACAGTGAATAGAGCAATGTATGTAGTACATCAAGGAGCATATTCTTGTAATTTGCATGAAGACTTAAAAGTAATTTGAAATGTAACAGTGATATTTGCCTGCAATTTCTACCCTTCTGTATCCCCAACAACCGTAATAGCAGAAGGACACAACTATAATGATTTACTTGGTTTTTTAGTGCTGACTTTTAAATTGTACCACTAATGTCCCCATCCCATGCTTCCTCCACTGCAACAGGCAAAGCTCAAGGCCTATCGCTTCACTTGTGGACATCCCGCTGCAGAGGGACAGATCCTGAGAGCACTGCACAAGGCAAGAGCCTCTTCAGCAGCACCTTGATTCATTCACCAGGATGGGACAAAAGCCAGGGGACAAAGACCAGAGGGACACCACTTGCTCTGGAATCTCCAGCACTGCTCTGTGATGCTAAACTTCTTTTTTTAACATTCCCAAAGCATTTATTCCTGGAGAAAGTATACAACTTTAAGAAAAGTGTTGTTAGCTAAAAATAGATAAAATTTAGGGAAAAAAATAGAAATCTTTCTAGGTTCAGACAACAGAAAATGAAACAAAAGAGCTGGAAGTAGCAGCAAAAAAAGTCTCATCTTCAATCAACTTTTAAGAGCAAACTGAGGCCCCAAACACACAACCAGAGCAACAAGCTCATATCAAAGCAAACAGCTCTCATGCAAAACACATCTAATCTGATGCTGCTCTTAGAAACTGAAACAGCAAACAACAGCTCCATTAAAAACGGCTATCCAGGGTCAAAGAATAGCCAGAACCTCACATTTCAGTGTCTGCCACTCAAACTGCATCATGCCCAAACCAAAAGCAGCTCCCTGCTAGGTTCAGCACTGCCAAGAACCAGGATTAGGAAGCAGTCCCCAGGCCAGTGACCAACAGCCCTGACAGAGTGAAGGCTCCTCACACCTCTCGGCCCTCACTCTGCCTTCCTGCTTGTTATAAAGGGTTTTTTCCTCAGTAAAAGCTACTTTGGTAATTTACATCTTTGCTCTGGAAGGATTATACATCCTTTCAGACTCTTGTGAAGGAGAGGAGACAGGAACCTTTTACGACATCCACTCTCTCCCTAATTACTAGAAAGTGTCAAAAGTCACTTTTGCAAGTGTAGTCTAGAAGAACAAGATTAATATTAATGTCAGTTCAATCATGTGCCTCCTGAAGAACAGTCATGCACAGTGCCAAGGGAAAACCAGCTGTCAGGGCTCAGGAGCAGCAACAGCAGAAATCCTCCTCCCTCCAGCCCTGTCCCTTCCCCTGGCACAGCATGGGAAAAGGAACATGAAACACTTGATCTACAGCACACACTGCATGTGGAGAAAGGAGATTTAACCAGTGCAGGTCCTGCTGTGGCTGAAAAAAAACCACATTGTAAAGGGGGAGAGAGGGGTCCAAACTCCCATCCTGGCTCCCCACTGCATCGGTTTCCCATTCTGCAAAGCAGGATGCCCAACACAAGTCCCTTCCTCAAGCCCTCTGACACAGACACAGAACCACCAACATCTGAAGCTCAAGCCTCAGTGGTTCATGAACTCATCCACCCCAGAGGACCACAGCGACAGGTATTTCACGCATTGAAAAAATAAAAGGGACCAAAAAACCACATAACAGCAAGATACTGCATTAATGAGAGAAGCAGTTATATAACAGCAATTTAAAGAGGTTTTTTAAAGTCAAACCCAACTCAATTTACACTGCAAAAAGGCTTAGCATGGTCTCTTTAACACTACAATACAGCCATAAATTTCTTTTTAATACAAAGCTTATTTCCTCCTACATTTATTATATTAGGACACATTTCAAATTATAAAATAAAAATCCTTCCATGATTAATGGAAATACCAATATAGAAAACCTGAGTGTTGGCAATTAAGAGGTCTCTGCAAGTTAAAGCCAAGGATAGGAAGCAGCAAGGTCATCTATTCACATCCCATCCTTCTTTTTAGCAATTAAGCCAAACTCTCCCCTTAAATAGATTTTTATTTTTGTGCAGTAAAAAGAAAGACACTTGCTGTATCAGAGCAATCACAGAGGAGGAGGAAAAAGCCTGGCAATTAACTCAGCTTAAAATGTTTTACAGAGACAGCCAACTAACACCAATGACCATGATAAGAAATGTCATGGTAAACACAACAGGACAACAGAGGCAGGGCAGGCTCTTGAAAGGTACCAGGGACAAGGTTCTTCTTGGCACAGTGCTGCTACAGAGGGATGAGGAATGGAGGCCTGATTCCCATCTGCCAGCTCTTTTCTGTGTATGGCTTTCCCAGATGGTGAGCTGGCTCAAACACTCCCATCTCCAAGTCCCCCAGGAGAAATAAGGATGGGAGGTTTTGATGCCAGTCCCTCAGGAGCCACAAACCCACCCCGCTGACCTCAGCCCCAGCTGACATGGATGAAACAGAGACAAAACCTTTAGACCTGCAACTGTATTTGGGGTTTATTTGTGCCATTGCTTGAAGGAGCCTCTTCTGCACTCAAGCTGCAGCACCCCCCAAGAGCCCGAAGGGCCGGGGGCTGTGCAAACCATGTGTGCTCCAGAAGTGTGAAGGATGAAGAGACACAAATACCTGGGAACACTCAGCAAGCCCACGGACCAGACATGAGCAATTAGGGTGCCACACGTTTCTGGCTCAAAAAAAAATGCATGGAAAAGGTCCTGTGAGTCATCAAATCATACCTCTGCCTCCCAATCCACCCCTTCTCAGCATTTTATCTAACACAAACACCTCCAGCGATACTCCAGCTTGTGAGATAGCAAAGCCCATTCTGCTGCCTAATGGCCCTTACTGTTAAGACTGTTTTCATCTCCCAACCTACACAACCCCTTTTTCTTAAAGTTTCAAGTCATTACACCTTGTAATGCCAGTCTCAGCCCTTGCAAACAACCTTCTCCTTTTGCTATAAATCACTACAAATTCATTTTCAGAAAGAAAGTGTCCCTCAAATTACTGCAACCGTTTTATTAAATTGCATTTGGATGCTCACATACCAATCTTTGCAAGATTAGTGAGATGATGAGATGCCAAGCACAGCAGCCTGACCCTCTGACACCCAACTCCCATGGATAAGAAGGCACTGGCTGCAGCCCCTCCCATGGGTGCAGGAATGCCAGGCACCATCAGAGCTGTGCCATTTATGCCATCTTGGGGAACAGTAGTGTAAATGCTCCAGCAATTTCGCATACGCTCCCAGCTGACAGAAATAAACTCTAAAGCTGCAGTAATTTCAGTAGCACCCTGCCTCTTCCTCCTCCTGACAGAAAATTTTTACTGATGGACGGGTAGCAGTGACTTTAAACCATTACATTTGACTTTGATGTACAATTATTCCCACAGGTGATTAGTACAGCAGAAGTGAAAATAATTTCAGTGGATTAAATGTCAAAAATTAAAACCCTCAAGATCATCTATGGGGAGTTGTGGACTCCTTCACAAGGCTGAAGGATTTTCCTTTGATTTTAAGCATTCCAGGATAGCTTCAACTCTGTCATCAGATACAGGAAGACAAGCTGTGCACACTGGGGCACGTAAGCCTTCCCACCTAGATCCAATGGCAGCTTAAATCAGATTAACATTCCCCCCAAATTTACCCCAGGCACTGCCAAAATAAGAACCTCTCCCTGCTTAACATTACATTCCTGCAGCCTCCTCCTGTGTGAGGGGGCTCTGCTATGCCACGCAGTGGCACCTTCGCCTTCTGCAGTCTGGAAATGTCAGAGGAGTTCCTCCCACCCTCTTAACTCACCAATTTGTTAATATTACCCACAAGAAAGATGCTGGTTTGGGTCAATTTGCCTCCTCCAATTGTTTTACAACCAGCATCCTGCTTTAAATAGATAAAAGCAGTGACTCAACATTTAAATGTAGAGGATTTCCCCCCAGCTTTTTCAATACTTTTTATTAAAAATTTTTAGATTATGTGATTAGGGGTTTGTACATCTGTCAGTGCCTTTTAATGCTCAGCATTTGGGGGGAGGAAAAGGAAATGCAACTGTTTAGAAACCAGAATCCATATTTAATGCTGATCTTTTTAAAACCTAATTAAAGAGATATAAATTTTAAATCAACCTCATTCAATAGGTGATTTAAGTTGGAACAGTATGGGTACTACATGGGATATTTATTACTGCTTAATTATCCTTTATTTTCTATTCCATCTTGTGTTTCACAAGGCCATCTGACTCTGGATTCCTCCCCTGGTGTTACAATGTTGGCCAGATGATTCTCATGCAAATCTAACACTCTATAAAAACACATATTTTCAAAGAAAACATTACAGAGAAAAATATGTTTTACAGAGCAAAAGTTTCCTCCTAACAAATGTACAAATGTATCAACACTGTCATCAATGGAGTTAACTTTCGGCACCCACTCCCCACACAGATTTATTACAGTCACATGCACACATCCTACAGCCATTCCAAAGACTGGGAAGAACACTCCTCAGGATGTTGTTAAAGTTAACCTCTGGGAAAAAAAAATAAAATTAATGATCTCACTATAAAACCACTGCCTGGGGAAGTTGCTAGATTTTAGGGTTCTGCTCCTGCTCTCTTAACTATCAAGAGAACAACTTGCAGGCCTGAAATAATTAAGAACAGAAAACTCTATTATCTAGTAAACTGAGCTCTTAAAGTACCATGCTTAGCTAAATGGAAAGGCTGCACAGGGAGGAGCATCATTAGTCCCACTCAGGAAAAACAGAATAAAAGAGCAGGAGTACAACGGAAACAAGCTCATGAGCAAAGGCGCATAGAGACCAACAGGAAGAGTTGGGATTTTTAATTTTTAAACTGTACGTTGGCACACACCAGCTGCCAAAACAAAAAAAAAAAAAAAGAGAAAAGAAAGCTTGACATGCTTAGCCAGCCACTTGTAAAGCCTTACACTTCAACTCCAAAAGGTTAATCTCCTATTTTCTTAGGGTGAACCCATATTTGCTTCCATCAAAGAAAAGGAACAAAAAGCTGTAAATAACAACTTGCTGTGGGAGAAGGAAACAGACCCACCAGCAGATATTTCTGTCAAGATAAATATTCCTCAGTTTTCCATTGTCCCAGAGCGGAGACATCCATCCCCTCTCCTCATCCTGCCAAGGCACCAGCTCACCCCTTCCCCTCTAACCACATGCACCAGCATGTGGAGCATCACCACCAATACAGAGAAACCCAAATGGCAAAAAGGAGAGAAAAGCAGAGCAGGAGAAATGGAAATTCAAGCTGCTGTTTATAGATAGGAGAAATTATGCAGAGAAAAGGAAAATGGAGGAAAAAACTAAGACAGGCAACATAGGAAAAAGATAATTTAATTATTACTGTACATGAAGCTACCCCAACACAGAACCACAGGCTGGTTCAGGAGCTGGCATTCAGTCTCATCTTCATCAAAACCTAGGAAAAGCACTCTCCCATCACCCTGCCTTCACTCCTCCCCAGCACAAGATCTCTGATCCAGCTCCAATCAAGATGTTGCCATGAATTACATCCTCCCACCCCTCGGAACAGTCAGCTGCATCTGACAGTAGTTGAGCCATGCTGTTCCCCACCTCTGAGCATGCTCCAGAGTGACAAAAACCTGGTCCCCAGACTGCAGAACCGGAGCAGACCAAGCTTCTCACTGCCTGGTGCATGCCTGCAGCTAGAATTACTCCCAGAACATCAATACTGCTCACAAAACAGCATGACACATCCCTCACATTTATCAGAATTGCCTTTTTTTTTGGTTTGTTTTTTAATTAGAAGTGTGGTCTCTGTCTACTTTAGAGCTCTCCTAGAGAGAGTGCTGTGCCAATGTCCCTCCAGCCCACACACCACTGATGCGGTAAAACTGAGCTGTGGGACATTGGGACATTTCTCCTGTGTGTGTTGCAATTCAGCAGCATTTCCACTACTTAGTCCTTCAGCCACAACTGCTCATAATGCAAACTGGGTCTTCCAGAAACAATTGTTTTCTGTTTGTGACCAAAAAAAAAAAACAAAACAAAAAAAACCAAACCACCAAAAAAACACATTTTAAATAAGTTGTTTAGCTTCAGTTTCTCCAGGTGGTAGGGAAAGGTTCTCAGAATTGATTCCATGGTGATTTGTGGCTGGGAACTCTGAAACTTTTTTTAATTGACAGATGTATGAAAGGAAGAAAAGCAATAAACAGATGCCTGGAAAATAGTCCTTGAGTGATGTTCGCCTATTACAGAGATTTATGCAGCTGCTACTAGGAGAAGCAAGTGCTCTAAAGTGTAATTACCAAACAGAGTCATGCAAGATGGGCCAGATCCAAGGTATAAGCAAGCAGTCATTGCTTTAATTATGATCAAGTTTATGTACTTAGGCAAATGTAAAATCCACTTTCGATTTGATATGTGGGAACTTCATCATCGTAACAAGCTGGAAGCATTCACTTGAAACACCAGCCTTGTTATGAGGTATTGATCCAGCTCCCCACAGGCTCTGCAGAGAGGCAGAGGGCTCCTTACTCCCCCTGACTATCATGGATGTAGCTGGGGCTCACAGGGGAGCAAAAGCACAACAGAGAAACCCCAGCAACCTGAACCCTGCTGGGATGGGAAGATACCAGGGCAAAAACACCCACTGTAATCACAGCCAGGCCAGGCTACAGGATGCTACTGGTTTCTGGGGAAGGACCAATCACATTGCAGCATGGCAGCCGCAGCAGCACCTCAGTACAATGGGAGTCATCCTCCAGGAACCTGCCCACCCCTCGATCACCTCCCTGGAGTATGTAAAAACATACTCAGTAAAGTTACTTAGGAATCAAAGCAAGAATTTCACTGACTTTCAAAAGAAACCTTCCCTTCCTTCTGACAAACAGAATTTGTCAATTCAGTGGTGATAAGAGCAGCTCTTTCCCTTTCCTGCAACTCTTCATGCAAACATGTCACTGGAAAGTATTTCCAGTGCCTGTTCCTTACTGACCAGGAGACCAAGGCCCTGTGGGACAGAAAGAGATGCTGTTCCCGCAGCTAGTCTGAAAGGACCATTAAGTGTCAAAATTTATGTGAGACGGGAATGTAGGTAGTGACTGGAAAGGTACACTCTCACTTACGTCTAAACTCCCTTTATATCTCTCACAGGTCTTGCTAAGCTGAGGCATTGCTACAGTCCTACAGACCACAAGACTTGGGATTTGCACCAGCAGCCACAACATCTTACATTCCCAGCCCTGGGCACCCCATTTTCCCCCTTCCTCTCCTGTGCTGCAGCACATCACTGCTGAAGGAACTCTTGTGTTTCTGGCCTGTGCGACACCAAATGCGAGAAACGTAACTCAACACATCGTTATTAGAAGCAGCCACTGCTGGCGATGATCTCATTGCACCTCCCCTGCCTGTCACATTTGCCTGTTACCTCTTCCTTTTCATACTTTGATCATAAGCTTTTCAGGGCAGGCGTTCTCCGCTGCGTATTGAACCCAACACAACAGCACCAAGCTCTCCAGACAGCTCCATAACGCAGCCATCAAAACTGATCCGTTTGTGTACATATACTCCCAGCACACAGCCACCCACCCGGAGCAGCCGACATTCCCTAGCTCCCAAAAAGCTGCAAAAGATCCTTTAAAAGGCAAAGAATTCAAGTATTTCACTTACATTTTAAAATAGGAATGAGGCATATATACAGAAAGCAGCCTTGCTGGGCGTAGGTGGTGAGGCAGCCACCTGTAATGGGAACTGCAGAGCAGAGTAACACCTCTCCCAAACCTATTGCAGACTCCCACTGCGCCTTCACATCCCGCACAGCACCCGCACAGCACCCGCACAGCACCCGCACAGCCCGAGGCAGCCGCGCTGCCTCTTTCCAGCCCCATCCCCTGGAGCTGCGGCAGACCCCGGGCTCGGGCTGGGATGAGGGTTTGGATGCTCTCCGAGCAGCCTTACAGAGCGGGATTGCCTCGGACCCTGGCACACCTCGCGCTGTGGAAAGCAGCTCTGGCGGACCCGGGACCTGCAGAGACGTGACGGGCGCGCGGAGCCTCCGCTCGCCGGCCAGGACACCGCGAGCTCCCAAGGACCTCACACCGGACCCCCGACAGCGGCATGCGAGGACGGGGCCAGCTGGTCCCTCCAGCAGCGCCGCGGCTCTGCCCGACAGCTCGAGCTCACCTCGGCCACCCGGGGTGAAAGACCGCCCTGAACAAACCGAGCGCAATAAAGATTAGCTCTCCAGCGGGTTCCCATTACCGCGACGTAATCACAGGCTTCGTGTTATCCCCATATCCGAAGCGCCGAGCCCGGCGGTCACCGGCACGGAGCGTCCAGCAGCCCCTGCCGCCGGGGGAGAGGAGCTCCTCGCGGGAGACCGGGCAGCCCGCACCCGGCTCCGCAGCGTCCCGCAGCCGCACAGCGACCCCCCGTCCGCGGCCTCGGCCCGGGGCGGTGCAGCCGCTTCGCCCCGCACCCGAACAGCCCCGGGTGAACCCCAGGGAGGGGATGACAGCCGGCTGGACACCACGGAGAAGGTGATCTCACCTGGCACGGGGCCTTCGGGGACCCACTTGGCTCCGGGCTGCAGCACCTGGAAGGCGGTGCGGACCGGGAGGCAGGCGGCTTCCCCCGCCGGCTGCGCGGGCACCGGAGCAACGAGCAGCACGGCTGCCAGCAGCGGCAGCAGCAGCGCTCCGCTGCTCCCCAACATCCTCCCGGGCCACCGGGGCGCTCCTCTACGCGCTGCCAGCGGGCATCCCCGCCGTGCCGGGATGCGCCGGGCCTGGGAGCAGCGGAGCGAAGCTCAGCCCCGCTGCTGGCTCTGGGGGCCCCGGCCCCGGCCCCGCGCGCGCCGCCCCGCCCCGGCCCTGATTGGTGCCCGCCCCCCGCCCGCGGGAAACTCGCCCCGCGCGCGGCACCGCCCCGGCGCTCATTGGGCCCCGCGGGGCTGCCCCGCCCCGCCTCGCGCCCCTGCGCGCGCTCCCGCCCGGCACCGGCACCGGCGCCGCTGCGGACGGGCGCGGGGTGCGCAGCTCCGCGGGCTCACACCGCGCTGAGCGCTGCTCCCGGTGCCCTCTCGCTCGCTGCCTGTGTGGTGCAGACCCTGCGTAGCTCCGCGCGCGCACCTGGTGTGGTATGCGGGACGCGCGGTACCTCGTTCGCACGTGTTGCTTGAGTTCATAGTGCTGCACTGCGAGTGAATAGAGCGTCTCTTAAGCCCTCGCCAGCCCCGGCTGGGGCTGCAAGGAAGAGCAAAGTTCCACACACTGCACCAAACCCTTCCCTTAAGGTGGAGGGACGGAGTGGGATTCACCTGGAAACCCTGCCATGAGGCGGGAGTGGTGCTGAGTGCAGGGCCATCAGCATCACTGAGCCCCCCTAGGGCACCACTGAAGTCTGGATAGCCCAGTCTCCAGAACACTCAGGAGTGCCACGAGTCTGGGGTGCTGTTGGGTGTGCACACGACAAATCACCAGGGGAGCTACACTGGAAACAGGCAGCTTTACACGAGCAGGTTGTATTCTTCCAGCAAGAGCATTTCTGCACCACTTTCCAGATGGAGTTCTTGGGAACACCTCGCTCACTGAGCTGAAGGTCCCCCGGGGTCTAACAGTCTTGGTCAGATCCTGTGTCTACCAGCTGAAAGGACATTCCAGCTCCATCTCAACCAGCAAAAGACCGTAAATACCAAGATTGCATCCTCAGCTGGAAGGGGCCCATACTGCTCATCGCTCAGCAGGCAGCTGTACAAAAGGAAGCAAGAAGGTGGGGTGAGGAAAGGCTCTATTTAAAACAGCAAGGACCACGTATGAAAAACTGCCAAAACAGTGTTTGCCCAGGCAGTCTCCTCACTGCTCGCCCCCAGCCTGCACCATGCACAGAAAAACAATGACAGAGCAAGTGCAAGCAGAAGAACAGAAGAAAAATCTATTAAAAATTTCCCATGCAAATGCAGGATCAAATTATTGCTAATGGCTCACTACCAGCTCTTTTTCACTCTGAAATTTTGAACAGGGATGAAAAATGGAAGTCCAAACTGTGTATTTGTTCTAGGAAAATGCCTGCCAGGGAGAGATTGTTAAAATATATTATGGATACGTGTCTAATAAGCTGGAATGTGCAACATGTCTCATTGGTTAATGGATTGTCGGAGCCTGTTGCTGTCCACAGACTGCACTATTTATTATCCCTTTATTGTTTCTATTAAGCATGACTGACAAAATTCCCATTAACCGGTCAGCAAAAAGTCCCGCTTTGCAGGAATTCAGAGAAACCCAGAAATTTCATTTTGTTCAGAGGTGCAGGTGCTCCACGATGCAAATTGTGCCTTTCAGCAGAGCAAAAGGTGGGCATGCACTCAGTGATATGGATGAGGAGTCATCCTTTACCCATTTTCATTTCTCCTGGTGCCTTACATGGAATACCAGCACACAGGCTGCAGCTGATGTGAGCCACATCACACCAGATAGCTACCACACCTCTTCTGCATTTACTTCATTGATTTGATGATGGATTTGTTATGTTTATGCAACAGTTTGGGGTACAGCATTGTATTAGGTCAGGAATCAATTAGACTGAATTGCAGAACACAAAGCCTGGTATTTGAAGCACTCCTTTATATACAATATTGCAATCTGTATTATGTTTATGGCCTGAATTACAGTTGTCTAAAAGGCATTCAAGCATCTCCTGTGTTCGTCTTCAAGCCTGCTGTGTGTATTTCATTTAAGTACAGGGAGCTTGTCCTGCTTCAGGTAAGTACACAGATATTGTCAAGCATGCCATTAGAGCAAAGAATTACACACAGCACCAAATAGGTGCCATTGAGGCATCTCTGCTCAGATGAGGGAGTGCTTTAGGATTTCAAGCAAATTAGAAAACAACATTACTGCTCTTTATTGGATCTGGCTTCACAGTGGGATCTGACATTATCTTGACAATGACTCCCTGCAAAAATAATGTTTATTTATCAACAAGGAGATGTGTCAAAAGCAAGTTAAAGCTTCTAAAAACATGCAACAAAACTAAGTGGCAGCCCTTTCTTTCAGTCACTCTTCTAGGTTGTACCCAAAATCCACTGGCAGGAAGAAAGAGAACTCACATTTTAACTGAAGACTTTCCCTAATGGAGTGATTTTCACTCATTTCCCCTAGTTGTCACTCCAGCATTACTGACTTTTCTTGGGGTAATAAAGTCTAGGATGCATCTAAGTGGAAATAAGGGGTGAATCCCATCCCATCCATGGACCAACAATACTGTCATGTTCTGTAGCACCTCCAGCCCCAAGCCCAAAGGATGCTCTCCCGCCACAGTGTCTGCAGAAGCATTCCCAAGGTGACAATTGCAGACTCTCTGATATCCATCAGGACTGCAACATCAGCCTCATGAAAATCTGAAGCTATTTTCCTGAGCAGAGGCACATCCATATGGCTTGTCCTTTTAATGTGAGGGTAGCAAAGTGTGCAGGTTTGTCCTGGAGGAGAAAGCAGAAGACTTGCTCCAATATCAGAGGCAAAGTCACTGGGCTAGTTGTCTGCCAGCAGATGTAGTAAGAGCCAAGTCCTTGTCTCATATCCAGGATGATAATTTCCCTTGTTACAACTGCTCACACCATAAAAAATTCACTTAATCATCTACCTGCCTCAAGCCTGCGAGTAATGAGAGACAAGATCGTGTGTAGCTGATTTTATCAAATGCTCTTATGAAGTTCTCCACTGGGAAAACCCTGAATCAATTAAAACACCAAGGAGAGATGTAGGAGAGGGTTTCATACTCCCCAGTAGATGCTCACCAGGTTATAAACACATTTTACTTACTCTGTGGATTGGATGGATGAGCTCCATGGGGACAAGGTCAGCTGAGCCATGCCTATAACAGAGGAAATCACCTTGGGGCAGGGGAGAAGGGAAGATCCTGGAACATTTGCTGACATGTCTGCATGGTTTTGGTACATACCTGGCAGTCTACATGGGCATGTTTGGCCTGGATTTCTCATCCTTGCTGTGCTCCTGTTGTGCTGTCTATGGCACAGCTGCATCGCTTGAGATCTCGTAGGTCCTGCTGGAGCCAGGAGCTGCAGGCAGTGATATCTCCCTGTCAAAATGGCCCTTCCCATCTTATTCTGCACCCTGCAGAAGTTGCACTTTCAGGCTTTCATAACCATTTGTGGAGGAGGAGAAAGGATAAGCTCTTCACTATATAACAGTACTCACACATAGCCTGCTGGAAAAAAGAAAAGTGCATTTGCTGTGGGGCACTGGGAGAAATGATGGATTGCCAGGTAGAAGACATCCCTTCGCGCTTTGGCAGGATATTGTATTCTGTGTGCCATACAGGAATGCTGATAGATCCATAAAGCATTAGCCTTTTCCTCACCCTAAAAAGCAGTGGCTGATAAATCACTTGCTCTCTGGAGTTTGTTGGGAGCAGATCACACAGCAGAAACATTGGAGCCTTCAGAGAGATACAGCATTTAAAGACACTGCAGATGCCAATAGGGCTGTACATCAAGAATGCACAGACAAATCACTTTCCCTGTCCAAAATGAGATACTTCAGACCTAGAACTTTTTTTCCAAGTATCTACTGGTTTCAGTCACACATCAGAAATGTCTCCCAGAGCCTTGGAAAATCTCTGCACTCCAGTCCTAGAGATCTCCTCTTTTTTTACAAAGGGTTTGAAAAGTCTTCTCTCCCATTAAAGGACACAGAACTGCAGAATATTTCATGGGATAAAATCCCATCCAGATCCAACTTCCCCAAACAAGCTCTTAACTGTGGATGAGGCACAGGTTTTCAGGGGGCAGCTGGCTGTATAGCTAACCATGCAGTCACCTGAAGGATTTTACATCTTTTGTAAAATTAAAAGTGCACAGACACAGTTGGTGTGGCTCAAAAGCTCCTCCACACACCTTCCATCTCTGGAGAACCCAAAGCACAGCATAAAACAATGAAACATGCAGTGTGCTGGAGTTAGGGCCGCACTGGCAGTGGGATGCAGCCAGCAGGGAGGATGGATGATCATAGCACTCCTTACCACTGCCCAAGGTGCAGTACCCCTCTCTTCTTCAGCACCTAGCAAGTGGGGCTGAACACTGGCAAAGCTCCCAAGTACAAGAGAATCACTTGAGATGCAGCTCTGCAGAGGGAATCAAACAGAAGAGATGGGAGAAAACTATTCAGCAAGCTGATATTTTCATTTATCATCTTCTGGTGATTAATCAACAGAAGAGACGTCGCCAGGAGCCAGCCCAGAAGGGATCAGCCCAGAGCATTCACCTATGGAAATAAAGCGCTGCCGACAAGTACCAGCCCAGGGCTGCCACACCATGGGCATCACACTCACACAGAGAGCTGGGATGTAAAACCACAGAGCTGTGGACTAGCTCTGCACAGTGGGAGCAGCCCGACAGCTTCGGGGCAGACATGGGGGACACTCTGGATATAACTCCAAGGAGATGCAGTACTCCCAGTCCCCTGCACAGGCTCAACAGCACACACAGGCTCTGGAGCTGCTGGAGCAAAGGTGATGTGGTGCACAGTGCAAGGTCAGAGGGCAGAGTCAGACTCGACCTTTGCAGTCCAGGCAGACCAGGCAGCCCCAAGTAAGAGCTGTGAGGCTGCACATGCTGACAAAGTCTCATTGTACAATGAGGAGAGCACACAGCTCTGAGACAGGATTTACAGCAGAACCGGTGGAAATTATATTGAATATATATCTTTTTCCCACTCCAAAGGAGGCCACAACGTATTCAGGTGCAATTCCTGGAGTGCTTTCTTCCTGTGCAGTGGCACTACAGTAAAAGTTGATTTATGCCTTATTAAATTATTTTAATGCTTAATATTATATGCAAAAACTCTGTGAAGAGACATAATGGAGGACTGTTTCTGCTGGGCTCATGCGGAGGCTGTCTCCAGTCGCATGGTAATGAGGCACTTCCAAAGGTATCAAAAGTGTTAGACTGCTCCTCAAACACCATTTTGTCGGTAAAAGAGTGGATAGGTGACCCAGTGTCAGCTTTTATACCCAATAATTAAAAAAATTGAAGGGACACAGTGTTCCTCTCCCTCACCAACACAGATCAGGAGTCATTGCCAGAGCCAGTGGATTTGGAGAAGCCCCAGCAAGCACCAAGTCCCAGCAAGGGAGGAGACAAGAGTCCCAGGCAGGATGGCTCTGGGGCTGCCAATGGGCTACTGAGGTGCTCAGCCACTGCGCAGCAGGACAGGCACTACCTCTGCTAGTCGACATGTCCCTCTCCAGCATCTTCTTCCTCTCCCTCCCTCCCTCCCTCTCAGGCTTCTCTCTCATAAAGGAAAGGTCACTGCACAAATTGACAAGGAGAAAAAATTGCAAGCCAAAGGAGTTTCTGTTTTTACAGCCACTTTCTTCAAGTACCCACCAGGCCCCTGGGATTTTTGTGAGCCTCATCCTGCAGAAGGGAAGTGCCTGACGTTCCCCTGTGCACATTCTGCTCACAATGGGGCTCAGCACTGTTCTATCCCTCTGCTGCAGACACCTCCTGCTCCCAGAGGCTCGCTTGGCCTATCGGAGCTTTTCCTGCCCCAGGTCTCCCATCACAGATGTAATGTCTGTGCTGAGCACAGCTGTGTCCCAGAACCCTTCTCTGCCTGGGAGGTGAAGGTTCCACAAGGTGTGCAGAGTTGTCCCTTGCCATCAGCAGCTCCCTTATCATTTGTCCCTCCATCCCCTTGGGATACCACAGCCTTGCACTGACTATTTTTTGTCAGCTGCATTCATGGCCTGACCCTTTGTGTCGGTTTGGACAAATTTGGAGGAAAATATCCTCTGATAGAAAGCAGTTTACAACCACCCCTCCCCCACCAGGTTCAGAAAAAAAAGACATTTTCCTCAGAGGAAAGTGAAAGAGATAAAAAAACTTTTATTTAACAAACACACAGGAAAAGGATAATAATGCTAAATAATGAAACCTCTCACTGTGGAGAGAAACCTGGGAAGATTTCAGAGTCCTTCTGTAGGTGCGGTCTCTCTCCTCCTCCTCAGAGGTGGGTCCGTGTGGGCCCACCTCCAGGGCCTTGGTGGAAAATTCTCCTGATGTGTTCTGATGTTGAAACAGTCCAGAAGAGAAGAAGGGAAAAACCGAAGTCCCAGGAAAACAAAGTTCAACTCTCCATCTCCCTCCAGAGACAAGGAGGTGAAAGCTGGCTGAAAAGCAAGAAGGGTGCTTCCTCCGCTCTTGCTGCTGCAGCAGGACGCAGAGGAGCGTGCATCTGTGTCCTTGAACAACTGTTTTGAAAACTTTGCTCAGTTTTTTTCTCTCCCCCCTCTCAGGCTCAGTTTAAAGGCACAGAAAAGCACAAAGTTAATTTCTGGGCATAGAGCAGTGATAAGGGGATACACATCATAAAGTCACCCCAAGACACCCTTCCAGAGGTGATGGCAGCAGTAGCTGCCCAAGAAGCCACCAAGTACTCCTCATGGATGGCTGGGCTCAGAGCTCAGCACACCTTGGGCTTTTCAGAATCAGCATCCTCACTTGCATTTGTGAGGATATTAACAGATCTCAGAGGGCTTGGCTATTAAGATTGCATCCTTCTTGCACAAGCCAAATATTAATTTAATAAAAGAACCTAGTAAGATTTAACACTGGTGTATTTGAAGGCATTTCCCAAAGAACAACTAATTATCCTGCTGGACGCTTAGGCAGGTTCACTGCTCTGTGGAGGAGGACAGTTTATCGACAGAAGGGAAGTTTTGTTTTAAAAGGAGCCTCACTAAACATTCACATTTATCTCATTTCCAATCAGTTAGAATAATGAACCACCTTACACAGAGAGATTTATTTTATTTTTAAATGCTAAACTTTCCCGCATACAATGCATAAATGTCGGACCTCTCAAACAATTCTTTGGGGATTTGGTTTATATTATTACTATTAAACATGAGCCAGAAATTGAGAAGCAGATAAGTGTGATGCAGACGTAGTTTCTCCTTACTCCCCCTGTTCTTTAAGTAAGACTGCAAAACCCACCTGAGCTACATATGTCTCAAGTAGAAATTCTCCCCAAATACAGAAATCACTGTGCGAGCATGTTACAGGAACAGGATGGGAAAGAAAGGGAGAACAAGTCACTGTGCTCCATCCACTGGTCCATGTTATGACTCTGGTATAGGGCACTTCAAAGGTTTTCCATAAACTCAGGGATTAGTGCAAGTAGCTCAAAACTTCTGATTAATGAAGAAGGAACAAAGCTGTTGACAAATGACTCCAGAGAGCTTAGCCAGCAATGGAAAAAGCAAATAGAAACAAACCCAGGCTTGTTATTTTTAGTGCTTTGGGGTAGTTGAAATCAGTCTCCTGGTACTGGAGGTGCGGGGGACCTGACCGGGCAGGACTTGGAGCTGACTCTGCCCAACACAGGACCCAGAACCATAAAACACAGGTGAGAAGAGCATGGACTAAGGCCCTGACAGGGGGGCATCTCCAGAGGAACCTGAGTGCAAGTGGCATTTTAGGACATCATTTTAACCTCAGCCTAGCTGCAAGCATTTAGAAAGAAAAATGACCACAATGTATTATTCAATGGTCTGTTTTAGAAGAGAGTGAATAATTTAAACAATACATGCTTAGAGCTGAGAGACTGTACTTCCCCTTGCCCCCCTTTCTCTTACTGCACCTTCTCTGAGGCCAGCAGTAAATGTCCTGCTTATTTTGGCAGTGTGGAGCAAGCAGCATTCAGGTCTTACCCATGGCCTTTAGGGATTTTTCACCATTAGTGACCTGGGCAAGAGTAAAGAAGGAAGATCTTAGGGAGAAAGAGGTCTGGCTTTATTAGAAACGGCTCTCACAAATGAGAATTGTTGTCAGTCAGCAGTATTTAGTACTCACAAAGTGAGTGCAGGTGGCTTTGGTTTAGTGTCTTGGTTTGAAAGACAGGTGTCTGCTAAGGAAAGGCAGGAGCCCCCCTTGGAATGGCAGATGAGACCCCCCTTCCCTCTGTGTTATTATAATTCCAAAATCAAGGGGCCCTTAGGCAAAGACGTGGAAAATAGGAATAACAGTTCTTTACTATTATATATCTATACATGTATAACCAGTCAAACAAACAACAATAACTATGGCAGTAACAGCAAACAATCACAAACCCAGTCCCAGCCTTCTCGGCTGTCGGGCCCTTTCCCCTCGGGTGCAGTTCCGCTCGCAGCCGGCAGGGGCGCTGGCGGCTCCCGGTGAGCAGGGCAGGTGCGATGGTTCCCCCGCGGCTGCAGGGGGCGCTCCGGAGCGAGCTCGGGGAGCACGCGGCACCCGTGCCCTGGAATCCCGGGAAGGGATGGAACAAAGGCTTCACAAACCCCTGGGCAGCCGATCCCGGACTCTCGGGAACAGCAGGCTGGAACGGCAGGCTGGAACGGCAGGCTGGAACGGCAGGGATGAGCACAAATCCCGGATGGCAAACACGATGTATCCAAACAGGG
This sequence comes from Coloeus monedula, assembly GCF_965178545.1. Lineage (NCBI taxonomy): Eukaryota > Metazoa > Chordata > Aves > Passeriformes > Corvidae > Coloeus > Coloeus monedula. The sequence continues at coordinate 20,620,636 of NC_138792.1, read as the reverse complement.
AACCCCCCCGGAGGTCTGGGCAGGCAGGGCGAGCACGGCTACAACGCAGTGAAGGCTCGACACAACGGCAGGGCAGGGCAGCCACAGCCCAGCTCCCAGCGGGGCAGGGAAGGCAGGTTTTGGGATCCCAGGGTTTCTCCAGCAGAAGGAAAAAGCAGCCGAAGAAAGCAGCCTCCCTCTCCGTCCAAATGCCGAAGACCCGACTGTCCCCACACCCAGGTGAAACAAAAGAGTAGCCAGATGCACCCCACCCTCAGTGGTTAGGTCTTTGTTTTTCTTAACTATCCAGCCATTTGTCCCCCTAGCAACATGTATGGGGAAAATGCCTTTAACAGAAAAAAACCCCCAGGAGAACTCCTAAAACCCCAACATTTGGCTTCCCCTGGAAGGCAAGACTCTGATTCGGCAAGAAAGTATATTCAGTTTAAGAGCAAAATACCTCATATTTGTGTGATACAAAGCACTGAACCAATACAAGCACACACTGTCAGTCCAAGCACCTTGCGAACACATAAAAGGTTCACTCTGTTCTGCAGAGTTTCTGCCAGACCAGGCATTGCCAAGGGAACACAGACCTATCCTCACTCACAGGACAGGAATCCTGCCACAGAGAGGTCCCACTGGCAGCACAGCTCTGACACCCTCCACATGGGCCAGCAGCATCCAACCCTTTGGGACCCCATCCACAAAATTACTTAATTCCAAAATGCAAAGCGATCCCATTAAAAGCAGCCCTGCCCGCAAATCCCTGGCTGAATCCAGCCAGGAGTCTTAGAAGATAAAACTTGAGTACAAAAGGAGTCACTGATAGTCTTGTGCCAGTCTCTTAAGCATCGACAGGAAGACCAAGCAGAGGTGAACGTTGAAGTGTTGGGATTTAGAGTGCGGAAGTTCCATTCAGATGCCTCCAGACCAGACAGCCTTGGGAGCTCCTTCACTGCCTCACTCCCACAGCTCTCCATTTGCTACACAGGATAATGGTTTTACTTTGCTTTACTGGGAAAGCAAGGAGATACATTCATAAGTACACTGAAGAGGATCAGCAATGACAGCACCGAGGTCACCCTCATGCCTTCCTCAGTGACAGCCCAAATGGACAGGGCCAGAGATGCCCCTGTGTCTTCCTGGGATTAGCATCGATTAAATACCATGGAGAAACTGCATATTTTAGCAACTTGTGACAATCATGAAGATGATCAGGTTCCTACCTTGGAAAAGGGCTTTGATAAAGTTGCCAACGGGAAAGCAGCTAATTCCCACGGTCTGGGCTCAGGCTGCAGCTGCAACACCAGAAATCTCCAAGGTCCTGAGAACATGAAGATGCTGTCTTCATTTCCAAATGGATTTCCACATTTATTAGATATTTCTGATAGAAATGTACAAGTAAGACAGATCCAATTAGTTCATCTAATGGTCTTGCATGATGAGATTGGCCTAACTATCTAAGCACAGGATTTTGCACAAATGAAAGAGCATTCCCATAAAATAGAAAATTGAATTTAGCAATTTGGAAAGAAAATTGACAATCTTTTGAGAAAACTAATAGCATTTTACTGTGTAATATAAGCTCACCTATCTAGTGTGGAAAAAACATATCAAGCATTAAAAAAACAACCCTTCCACTAAAAGTAATAATAATAAAACTTCCTCAAATTATTTCTTATTACTCTTCTTTGTTCATTTTCAGACTCTCCAGAAACAGGAACTCTCTGTGCTTCTGACTGATAATCTCAGCAATAGCTCATAGAGCTGAAAATGGCACACTCCCTGCAAGCTGCCATCCAAAAAAACAAAGGGACATTTTCTGCTTCGTCACCTAAAGGTTGGCCCTGAGGCTCAGATCATGGCTGGTGTGAGCTGCCCAAGCTGCAATTTCATGGCACTGTTGGCTGAGACCATGTGAGGAAGTTTATCTCTTTTCCAGAAATATTTGCAATCACCTGAGGCCTTTATTTGAGGAGACATTAATCCATAATCTATTGGATCAGAAGTACTGGGTGGATTATCTGCTCTCCTGTCACCACAGTTTCAAACTGCCTCCTGGTTGCATCTGCCCCTCACCCATTTGTGTTGGTCTGGAGGCATCCAGATTCAATCTGAAAATGCTACAAGAAGGAAACTCTGGGGTTTGTCTTCCTTCTTTCCCTCCTTCCCTGTGCCCTCTGCTCCAAAACACAACCCCCCTTCTTCTCCTGCATATGTCCTGAAAACCAGTGGCTCCAGCCACGCCTCTGCTGCCCCTCTACCCCCAGGGTTTCTCTCCAGAGAGGCACAGGATGCACAGAGCTGGTAGCCCTGGCAGAACGCCTTTGTCTTTTAGGCTGTCAAACCATAGGCTATGCACTCCAACAGCAGCTAAAGCTATCAAGCATGGCATTAAAATCACCTGCATCTTAGGTTTCTCAAATCCCCAGCTTTGCCATTGCTGTGGCCACCTGAAGCCACCCAGTGTAGTTCTTCTGTCACCAGCACGATGATAAGAGCTGAGCAGGTCAGGGGCTGTACAAAAGAAACCTGCTCCATCCCTGCTGTCTCTCCCAAATCTCTCACTGGCATTCACCCCTGAACAAGGCAGCAGGGAAAGATGCTCAGAAACAACATTCCACAGCTGAGAAAAGAAGAGTTTGCCTCTGATGAGATGGTTTGAGGCACTCGGCATCAGATGCAGAGCACATGGCACTTGTATTGGCTCAGTGATGCACGGAGATATTTACCTGACCCCTCAAATGAAGGCAAAGTGTTTCAATAGCTGCCAAGAGCACAGAAAGTGGCTTCAGAGGCATAGCTAGAAATTTCTCATAAGCAGTGAGAAGTGCAAAATTAAAAGCTGTGCCAGTGTTTCTGCACTGGATTTTGGGTTATGACTTGTTTTAGATTAATCATGTATCTGTCGCGTTTGAAGCATTCACATCCACCATCAGCTCATTCTTAAATGCTGCTTCTGTTTTCCAGGTTGCAACAGCAGAAATCCAAAAGTTATTCCCACAATGTGAAAAGAAAACCTCCCCCTCCAGCTGCATTGCTTCTCTGGGTTATAATGTGTGGAAAGGGAATTAATTAACCTAGGCCGCTCTCTGGTACACACGTGAACTCACCACAGCCCGTGTACCAACCTGCTTGGAAATGCTGGCTTAGCAGGCAGGCAGGCTCTAAATACAGCTGCAGATGGAATCCCTGAACGTTCCACTGGTAGTTTTGAACAGGAATAACTTGACATTTAATTCTGGGACAATAGTGAAATGTCAACATCTGTTGTGGAAAAACAGTATAATGATTAAATTAACACCACTTGCATCTTTTAAGGATGTGGTGGTGTTAACATCACACTGGGATCTGCTTGGACAAAGCCATATTGAGCTTTTACGGTTTAAGTTAAAGAGAGCAACTGTCCAGACTGGAGCAGAACAGGATCAGGCCCTGCTCTGGGCAGATGTATTTCAAGGATGGAGAGCCCACCACTTCAGCCTGCCAGCTCTGGAATTACCATATCCAGATCCATTGGATTGCTACAGTCCCTACAAGCATCATCCACAGCCTTTTGAGAGAGAATCTGTAACTACCATGGAGACCTCAGACCCTTGTGACTTGCAAGCGCCTCTCTGTGATGCAGCAGAACACACCAAGGCTTGCTCAGTATTTAATTGCAAATCTGAAGTCTTTTACAAAGGTTTATTCAAGGATTTCACCTTTTGTTTCCTCTGATTATGGAGCAGGCTGATGTCCAAGCCTCAAAATTCTTGTAATCTTGGTTTGATGTCTTCCAAGTGAAACATCTCCCTGCGTCAGAAGGGTATGATGGTGGAGACAATGTGAGACCCCACAGAAGCTGAGAGAGCTAGAAAGCAAGAGCCTTCCAAGGCTCAGCACACAGATGGGGGATACCAGCAGGAGCTTTGTCATTTGCAGCTTCTCTACACCAGACAACAGCCACAGGCAGGCAGCAAGTGCAGCAGCCAGAAATAGCCTGGGAAAAAAGCAAATAACAGTGCATTTTGGGCAAGGCACCCAAACCCCTCTGCACCACTCAGTCCCAGCCAGGAGCAGAGCTACCACCTGACCCTGCTTGCAGAATTGTATCCAAGAAGAACCTGTGGCTCCCTGTGCCCCCCACAACCCTGAGAGGCACCAGCCCAGGCAGCAGCTCATCCAAGCAACACATTGCAAGAATTTGTCAAATCACTTCTGCTCGTCTTGGCTAAAACAGAATCACAGGACAAGCTGAAGCGCCACAGACTTGGCACTGAGTGAGCTTCTGAGCTGAGTTTCATGAATTGGTCTGAACACAGGCCAAATCCCAAAGTACTTGGGACATCAGTGCCATAGATTTTTTGATCTGAAGGGACGTTACTGTATTTAACCATTATGGGATGATGTTAAAGAATGGTCACTAAAGCCAGTCAGCAATGGGGCAGAATGTTAGCAATCCTGGCCTGTTTGGAAAGCAATGAATACAGAAACTGGCCTTGTTTTCCCCTCCCCATGGTCATGCATCTACAGATTTAAAAAAAAAAAAAAAAAAAGCCTAGGTCAGGTGGTTTGTCTCCTTGGACATTTTATACCACTCTGGAGGAGCCTTTTGTTTTCCCAGGGTCAGATCCAGAGAAGTGCTGAGTCTTAAAATTTAATTGTGGGTATTCTAAGGGTGAACTGAATGCAGGAGAACATTGCATGCAGGACAGCAGATCCTGGTTCTTGGCATCAGGCTGACCATCCTGAACCCACAGTCAGGCTGGTGCCAGAGCCACAAATTAAAACCCAGAGAGGTCACCAGTGATCCCAAACTAGGAAAATGAAATGCAGGTTTGTTCCCATACCTGAATTCTTGGTTGTACAGGGAGCTGGGGTGGGAAATCCAACTTGTTACCTGTTAGCTACCACCCATGGGAAAGGGGAAGTAGCTGTAAGCAGAGACTACCTGTGCCAGACAGGGGCTCAAACACCCTGTGCACCATCCAATGGCACTTCAGCTCCTGCAGCAACCATGGCAGAACTGATCAGCAACAAATCCAGCAGGCTGAACGCTGCTAAAATAGAGGTTAGTCCTCAGGTTGCAGTGCTGGAAGTGGGGCAATGGAGCTGGGCTCAGCACCAGCACTTTGAGCTTTTAATCCCAACCCAAATCCTAGCCCAGCTGAAGTCAGTGGGAATTTTCTCATTGACATTCAGTCCCTGTGTTTTGCAGAGGGCTGAATTTCCCTGTAGAGCAGCTGGAAAGCTTTCCTTCACTTCTACCAACATCACACAGCTCTCCAAAGAGATTTGCTCTGGATTTCCTTGGATTTGAGCTTGGCACCAGGTCAGAGACCCTGACACAGCGGCATAAAAGAACTGCAGGAAAGCAGCCCACAGGGCCAGTACCAAGAAATAGTGGAAATGTTGCTGTTATCCCACAAACTCTGGGACCAGTACAATACCAACTGCAAGCCAGGGCCTAATACCCACTAGTCCTAGGTTTTGTTCATCCAACTAGCTCATTCCAGTGCCTGCTGGTACATGATTACATATTTAGCAGAGGAATCTATTCACTGTGAAAATAGTTTTTCAATTTAGTGCTCCATGTTTTCTAGGTGGTGGGGTGGACAGGATTTGGGGACAGAGGAAGTCTTCCTCTGAAAAGCTACTTTAACCCGTTCTATCATTAATGGCCAGAAAGGGTGAGGAATTTCCTCGGCCAGCTCCAGTCCTGCCAGCAGACACTGGCAGCAAACCAACCACAAGATCACACACCACTGAGCAGGTCCTGGTCCAGGTGCTGGGACCACCAAGGAACACATTGGGAGATGACCTGAAATAGAGTTATGGCTTAATCTCATCAGCTGATAACACCCACAGAGCACTGACTTTTCTTCCTCACTCTTTATAAGCAGGTTAACAACACTCATGGAGGGAGTGGTTTTCAAAATTCAGTCCTTAAACTCCATCATGACCTGTTTGCTGTTTACTCCTGTAAGTCCACAGGAGAGTGATAGCAGAGGAGAGCCACCACTTCCAAAGACAAATAACATGTTTCTCCCCACTGGGGATGAGGGGCCACATCCAGGAGGCAGCAATTGTCCACCTGGCCATCTCTCTCCCCGGCTGCTGTTTTGCACTTCAACACATCACACAACAGTGAGAAAAAAACAACTGAGGAAACCACCTCTTCCCATCCTGGAAAAGCCCAACAGACCAGCACCAATTATTTATGTCCCTCTAGATGGAAAAAAAAATCAATTTTTAAGAAATGCAGAAAGAGAGAATAAATTTGTCACTGGTCAGGGCAAGGGACCAGGACTTCCTCTGGCTCTGGCAGCCTCAAGCCCAGGATTTACATGCCTTATATCAGCAGTCACGCCGGCATAACTGTGGAGAATGACGATGAGCAAAAGCAGGGGTTGCCAGAAGTGCAGGTTGTGTTTGCCTGGCCCATCCTCTGCCCAGGATACATCTGTGGCACAGGATACATTTCTCCCACAGAGCTGCAACAGCTCCACCAGACTGAAGACACTGCTAAAAACTTTAAATGGAGCCAAGGTGTCCTCCCAAATGCTTCACACAGGAGGACATGAAAAATTATTTGAGAGAGCAAGCAAATCAGAAGCATTTCTAGGAGGAGCTGACTGGAACAATCTACACTGATTTAAATCCACTGGTGCCTGCAGCTCTGCAAGCACAGCCCTGAGGGCAGGCAGGGCTTGGGCAGAAATCAGGTTTTGAGCAGCACAAGGGCACAAACTCACTCAAAGATGGCTGGGGTTCCAAACACCAACATCTTCTTGGACACTTCCCCCAGCAGCCACCTCTGGGGTTTTGGGGGTTTGCTTTCTGTTGTTTTTCTGTGGGGTTTTGGGTTTATTATTTCCCAAGTGAAGCTTTGAAAAACCTGGTAAAAGCAGCAGAGCAGGAGCGAGCAGGACAGAGCCACACTGAGAGGGTTTCCCATCATGTCTCCCAACTGTATCATTCTCAAGATAACTGAGAGAGACCTGGGGTTTATTGCAGTCACTGTGATGTGTCTGACACTGAGATTAATACTATCTGGTAGGCTTTTGCCCACTAGCAATCACATCGCTTGACTGAAGCGCTTGGGCTTTCTCCTCATCCCTGGTTGTTCTGTCACTTCCAGTGACATGTTAACAAACAGCTCCTTGGCCAACACTCGACTGCAAGCATGAGGATTTCCTCAGACCCACAAATTCTGCTGGTGCTGTTGGTGAGAGCGAAGCATTTTGTTATTGCAGGTGAAGAAGGCTTTGGAGAGGAACATCTCAGAGGACTTTCCCTGGAGCCACTCATAGGGCTGCCCCTGTCCCACTCTCACCCCCTGTGCTCCTGCCCAGGGCACCAACCACAAAGCCTTCAACATCCTCCTTTGACACACCAAGTGTCCTTGCTTTGCTTGTAAGTCCACGGGTCATAAACCCATGGGTATTATTTGCTACACTGATAAATCCATATTGCTTTGTTTTTCAAGTCATATATTCCCACTGGGCATTTGCTGCTACATGTCTATACAAAAAAAAAAGTCAAGGAGAGGCATAAACTCAAGCAGAGGCAGCATTAACAACTATCAGACAAACTCCAGTTAACTCTGAACATTTTTTAAACCACTGGAAGCTGTGTTAACTTGCATAGTAGCCAGCACGCAGAATCTGTGAAGTCAGTGAGACCATGGTGGTAAATCCCCACAGAGCTGGTTGACAGCACCATGATGCTGCCAAGAGCATCCCTGCACTCAGGGGGATGTGGGTACCAGGGCAAGAAAACACCACAAGCCTGTGGCTGGAAGAGCAGCAGCACGATGAGAAAAGACATTTATTATGCAGAGCTAATAATGCCATTAGAGTAAATGGAGTTTGCCCAGAGGAATAACAAAGCAGTGAGATAGTTACAGGAGACGCTGGAGGGTTCTCCTGGCATGGGAGATGATGGTGGTTGGGTGGACTCTGCACATCCAGGCCCTGGGCACATCTATCCTCATTCACCGCATCCCTCTTGGCCTTTGGGAGCCAAAACCTGGAGGGAGATGCAGCAGTCAGCCCTCCCCGAGCCAGACGGAGCCTGGAGTTGGAGAATTTATCCACTGAGCTCAAGATTTCTCACTGTATTTTATTTAGAAACAGCCTGCCCTCATGTGGTGAATGGAAAACCAGGAGGCTGAAGATTTTGGACTAAAACTGTCCAGCAATGTGTGAGGGCAGGGGCCAGGATCCAGGCAGGGAGAAAATCCCTCACAGCTAAGTTACACACAGCTTTTACTCAGTCACTTTTGTGCCTATTTCCCTTCCCATCTGCACAGCACTCATGTCTGCTGGCCTGGTGATTCCCAGACAGCCACAGGCAAGTGCCCTGACAGAGCCCCTGGGTGCCCAGCACAGCACCAGGGCTGCAGCACCCACTCCCAAGGCTGAGCTGGTCCCACAGCATGGGCATGAGGGGCTCCACAAAGCCAAGGCAACCCCTCCATGGAGGCAGAGCACTGGGGCTACAACAGCTGAAATGAGGAAAAGCCCCATTTGCAGTCAGTTTATGGGCAGAACAGAGAGGAGATTTTCTTGAACAACTCCAGCGACACTTTCCATGAGGGTGCAGCCTTGGCTCAGAAAGGCAACTGCACTCACATCACATAAGGTAGTTTCTGGGCAGCCTCTTGGAGCAGCCACAGCTTATCATGACAGGAAATAAAAGCTTTACTCAGAATCGACATCAACCAAAATAAAACCAAGCTGAGTAACAGAGCTGAAAAAGCTGTATCTTCCCCACCCAACCAACTCTATTTTTTTAAATCAGTGATATGCACAAATCTTCCAAACCGTCACTGAAAAACCAGCTGTGATGCAAGACCAGACTCACCAAGAAGCAGCCGGGACAGTAACTCAGGGGCAGTGGGTGATGGTGCAGGCCAGGAGCCAAGACTGCCCAGTAGCCAGCCCCAGTGAGAGGTCTGGTATGGACCTGTAGCTCATGGCTCAGACAGGACGCCCTTGACATGCAAACAGAACATAGTGGCTCCTGACTGGGGCTTGCAGGATCCTGAAACCCAGCAAGAAAATGAGAGAATGTACCTGCACATCACCCCGAGAGCCGGCACATCCACAGCGCAGCCCCAGCCTCTGATGGGACACAGGCAAAGCAAAGCTGATTCTCACTGCCAGTAGCTTCTGAACAGCATGGGAAAAGCAGAACAGAATTGCACTGTGGGAAGGAAGTTGAAGTGAAGCAAATCCTGCCCAACACAGATGCAGTTACTAACCCCAGGATCAGGAGAGTCCCTGAGGTCTTGTGCCATCACTTGAAGACATGCTGGGGGACAGCTGGTGCCCAGCTGAACACCACAAGCTGATGTGGAGCCACAGAGGAGGCATCTTCCCACTTCCTCCAATGCTTCTGCTAACTAAAACGCCTTAACTGCAGTCGAAGCACCAACGACCTGTCCTGTCCCCGTCTCACTTGTGCAGCTTCAAAGCCTCCACTGACTTGTGACAGCTGACAGGAAATGAGGAGAAATGCAATGAAAGGCATCAGTCTGGATGGTGGTCACAGATTTTCTACAGCCTAGACAAGCAGCATCTGCAGTTTCACCTCAACATCCACATTTTACATGAGTTTCTCACAGCAGCAGGTCCAAAAGGCACTGCTTTCTGAGGCACCTCAGGCAGAGCAGCTGCACAAGGAGGTCTAAGCCCACAGAGCAGGATGCTCACACAGATCCCCATCCGACAAGTTCTGAGATCTGCTAATCTCAGTCTTCTGCCAGCAACCTTCCAGCAGCTGGAGCACCAGCACTGCAACACAAACTGCCCAAGCAAGAAACTATGAAAGGCAGTGCTGCAGCTCTGCCTGCAGAGAGCAGAGGCTCTAATTCCATTTTATCTGCTTGTCATCACCTCCTAAAACAAGCCAGGCCCGTGTTTTAGTTGGAGAGTAAGGCGTTACTGAGTAAAAGAGATTTTTGGTACATAAAAATAATTCTGAGCAGGTCTGTTTATGACAGGGCTGCCTCGGGAATGGCCCGTCAGCAGAGCCAAGGCAACGCAGCAATCAGGGTTAACACCAGGGTATTTTGCTATATTTACTGCACTAATAGAATTGCACAGGAAGGAGCAATGAATGACAAGCAATGCTCCTTCCATCCCCACTGCTCACACACAGGATTGGTGGTTGAAGAGTCATACTCTGCTGATGCAGCCCTAATTCCGTTAGTTTTAAATTTTTCTTCAAAGCTAACCACTGCTTTTACTGCAGATGAAGCACTTACCATGAAGCCTCCCCAAAAAAAGGGTGAGCAGCCATCTCATTCTTCTTTCTTATCTCATGATAAAGAGAACTAAAACATTTTTAACCAGTCAAGCTTGTCATATGCTGGTCTTGGATTGAAAGGTAAGGCTTAACATTTTTTAGCTATAGGGTTAAGTTATAAGGTTTCCATCACCACCATTTTGTTTCAGTAGAAATTGGTCCTTTGAGGAAAGAAGTATTTGGAGGGTTGCATAAACTCAGAAGGAAAGCAAAGACTAAATTCTTTTCCCATCTTTCTGTATCCTTTTTATTCCATATCAGTGCAAATCCAGATTTTTCACCAGTGAAAACCAGTAAACTTATGTTGGTACAAAGGACTCTTTTTAGTAAGGAAATAGGAAGTAAAAAGGAAGAAGCCATATGAGAGACCAGTCCTGCAGCCTCTCTGAAGGAACAGCAATGTCTGGGAGTGCATGGGCACAGCAAACCTCCCATCTCCTAGGACAGTGCTTCCCCCATCAGTCTACAATTCCTCCCACATCCCAGATGAAAAGCTGCAAACTCAGCTACAGACAGCACCAGTTTGCAGCTGAAGGTCCATCAACACCTCCAGCAGCCAACTGCAGCACAGGGATCCAGGCTGGGATTTCCAAGCCACTTACAAGAATTTAAGCACCCATCTCAGAGCACTAAAAATTAATACAAGCGGATGTTCTGGGAGACGGTGCTACCTCAAAAACTGGTGTTTATTAAAGCACCAATGGGCACCTGCAGCACTGCTTGGTATGAGAAGGGACAAACACAGAAGAGTGGTCTGGCCTTGGAGGAGGGAAGAGGGCTGTGGGTTTAGGGCAGGAAGATCTTAATTTTCTTTTCATTGCTGCAATGAAGCTCTGGGCAGGCAGGCAGGCTGGCTGACAAAGAGTGGCCTTTGAAGTCCCAAGAGATTTGTTACTTCTTTGAAGCTTTCAATCTGTCCTGCCAGCCATTTGCTGTTGCTGCAGGACACCTACCCAGGAACCAGCTTGAGTGCTTCCTCCAGCAGAGAACAGTAGAAGAATGGCACTTAGCACCAAAGAAACCATTTCCATAAAAAAAACAAACAAATGTTAAAAAAAAAAAATCACTTCAGCTCTGTATCACCAGAGTAATAATTAAAATAATAAGAAAGTAATTTCCACATTCCTCTTCTATATTATTTTTACATATATATACATTTATACATGTAAAAAAGCATTGATGATTTCTCCTTTGATTCAGTAGAGCAATTCTCTACATTTTAAAAAATCCTTTGGCAAATGACACTTAACCTTTACAAAGCAACACTTCTAGGGGAAAGGTAATTAGCCAAATAACTGGTGACTTATGATCTGGCTGCAGCAGCCAACACACTGACTGCAGAAGTACAGCAACTTAAATCCACAGATAGATGTAAAAAGGCAAAAAGAACAAGGCATGTTGTTGTGGTGTATTATCACAGGGATTTGATACAAAAGCCAGGAGGAGACAAGGACAGATGTAGCACATAATCACTTTCTCAGCCAGTGGCTCCTGGTCAAGAGCTGTTCTGGATCTGGACAACACTTGGTCCAGTGACCAATATAAGCAAATTAGAAATACTCACACCTCTCTGTCAGCTATGATTTAAACCTAGTAACATGGGGAATTAAAAAAAAAAAAAACAACCCACCTCACATTTTTTTTGCACTGTGATTACTTTTTAAAAAGTAACTTGGGAGCAACCAAAGATGATGGCCAGCAAGCACACAGACCGTGTGAAAAACTCACCAGTTAGAAATGCTTACCTGGGTGTATTGCACTGATTTAGACATGAACATGCTATTTAAAAACCACTCTGAAGTCCATCAACAGCAGAAGAGCAGAAGATACTTTTTAAAAAACAAAATAATTCAGAAGTATTAAGAATTATCTTAACAAGCTTCCCTTTGCAGAAGAACAAAGCACCCACTGGGTGCTCCGCAGGATAACCACTGATTACAGCTGGGAATAACCACACACAGATTAAACAAAGTGTTGTGTGACAGGAAGGAGACTGAAATAATATGAAATATTTCCATTCTATAAAAATAGCCCAGGTACTCTGATGTTAGAAGCCCTCTGGAGTTTCCAGAACAAGAGTTGTCTCTTTCCACGATCAGCCCTCATGTCTGTGTGTGCCTGTACCTATTAATATACTTGCAGTAAAAAATTACCAGTGCCAACTCCTTTCTGACATCCCACTCCCAGGAATAGCTGCTGCAGCAGCCCCTGGAACAGCCTCAGTCCCCCAGCACTCGTGTCCAACAGCCACATGGCTCCAACAACTTCTCATGGATTAAAAAAACCCCCTTGTTTAAAAAGCAGTACAGCCGCCCCTGCACTGGTGCAGCAACAGCAGCACTGCATGTGTGGCCAAGGAGATTCCATCCCTTTCCTCCTTTGCTGGAGCACTGGAACACCCATCCCTGCACCCCTCCAGGGCTTCCCATGGGAGAAGGGGCTGCACAGAGCATCCCCAAACAGATGGGGGAACCCCCAGCTTCAGCTTTTCCAAAGGCAGGATCAGGGCAAGCCAAAAGGTACACCAGAAAAGCCCAAGATCCTGTGGATTCCCTCCTTGCAGGGAACTGGAGGTAAAACTCCACAGTTCCAGAAATGGAGTGGACACCTCACTGCACAGCTCTGCACACCCCCTCTCTGCATCCACCCTCAGAGTTCAGATATCCAAAATACCCAAAACCACCATTCTCAGTCCGGTTTGCTTTGGAGCAGAGCTTGCTTGGTTTTTCTGAGCTTTTTCTGTCCTTCTGGGGCTCCACCTGATCATATAGAGCACCCAAATCCTTAGAATCAAAGGGCATCTCCTGAAAAAGCTTCCAAAGCAACGCTCTGGGCTTAAGACAAGGCAATTCTGCTCAGTGCTGCTAGTACAAAAAAGGATCATTCGTTGCTTCAAAACATCAGGTTTGGCATTTTTAAACCTTTGAAAACCTAAGTATTGACACAGAAACTCGACCAGTGTAAAACAGGCTGTAGGTTGGGCACAGCTGTGACAGAGGCTGGGAGACCTCCTCAGAAAGGGGGTTCTGCAACGTGTGAAAGCCAATAGTTTATCCTCAGTAAGAGGAAAGGACAGAAGAGCTCACAGATAAAAGAGATGCCTCAATGGGAGATGCAGTGATGAGTTCAGAGCCAGCAGACTGCTGTCACATGAAGCCTCTTTTCACACCATTTCACTCCTCACCAGCCTTAGAGACTTGCTCAGGTGATAATAGGAGCATTTTTCACTTCCAAATCCTGCAATGCCAATACCCTGTGGGTTAACCCCTCCTCACTATTCCACCAACAGTTCTGGAGAGGCATCACCTACCCTGCTGTGCTCTCAAGTACCAGAGCCTGACAATAAAATCAACTTACTATCGTGCATACACAAGCAGGACACCACTTTGCAGAAGCTGCTCCCAGGGAACAGATCTCGCTTCCTCCCGATGCCTGAGCCAAGTTTACAACTACAGGAACATTCAGCTCACTTCCGTATTTCAGCACTTTGAGCAGTCAGTGAAATCCACGCACACTACCCAAAGTGCACACCGCAAGCTTGTCATTTGGAACAGATTGTGCAGATACTCACCAGCACAGCACAACACCTACGCTGCTAATGGAGAGCTTTCACTCATGGGAACAGACATCAACAGTCCCCCCCACTCAGTAACTCCAACACCACCCCACTTACTGCTGAAGCCACCTGCGATCTGCCAACAGCTCAGCCTGGCACGGGTGGTTTTGGGGTGCCCTTCTCAGGCTCTGGCCCACACACAGTGCTCAGAAGCCCTCACTAGTGACACATCCCAGGATGACCACACCAGCCCCTTGCTACAAAGACTGGCTGTGCTGAACGCACACACTGGTGGCACAGAATTCCCTCCAGCACCCACCCCACCGACACAAGCCTGTGTCACACCAAAACCACCAGTAAGACCCCATGCAAGAGCTGGGTGCAGCTCCAGTACAAGAAATACAAAGCCAGGCTTGGAGCATCTCCCGAGAGTGCACTAACACCGTAGCAAACTTGAGTTTCATTCCTGGCATGAACACATCCCAATGCCTTCCACCCGGCTGGGGTATGGCACACTACAGTAAATCACTATTAGCATACACTCCAACCCATTGTTCCTCACTCTCAATAAGTGGTACAGCCAGAAGGGCTCTACACTTAGGGAACATCTTTTCCTCTTGTTTGCACAGGGATTTGAAGACCAGATTACAACTCTCCAGGCACAAGGAATATTACAATTCAGCCTCAGATTAAATTCTGGGGTAGAAAATCATCCAGAGCCACCAGCTGCCAGGACACCCTCATAGGAGCTCTGCAGCTGTGCATGAACCAAGGAAGTATTCCTGTGCTTGGCATGTTGCCTTCTCTGCTGTGCATAACCACCTCCAGACCACATCTGAGCATGGGACACTGGGGACAGCCTTCCATCAGGGACCCACACTGGTATCAGCCCAGCTGCATTGGCCATAGTAAGTCAGACCAGCAATAAGATTCTTCTGGATCTCACGGTATTATAGCTGGGGGAAAAAGGGTGTTGAAAACTCACTGGTGCTGCCCACCCACTTCACAGACCACATCTGCTTGTGCCAAGGCAACTGCAGCGACTGCACGCTGCCATGCTGGGGCATGTCAAGTTTGGCCACACAATGTGTGTAAGCATAGTTTTAGGAGGGCAGGCTAGAAAAAACACCCAGAAGCCTAAGCATCCAAGCAACACTCTCAAGAGGTTCCCCATAACAGATAAACCACTCAAAAAAAAAGTCAAAGCCAACCCAGGATTTGGCATGTGACAGCAATGCAACAACGGTCTCAACAACACCATGTCCATCAACCCTTGCACATCCACAGCTCAGGCTTAGCTCCCTCCCTTGCCAGAGCACCCAGATCCCATCACTCAATCAGGACACTCTCTCCCAGCTCTTACATTCAGCTTCTACAGCAGCCTCAGCTCCTGCCCCACTTCTGGTCACACCATTTTGCCAGTCTCTGAAGCTGGGACAAACCACGGGGTCCCCACTCCCAGGGCAGCAATTCCAGATAGGATGCAGCTCCCAACTTCAAGGCTGTGAGAGGCAAAGAGCTAAAAAAAAAAAAAAAAAAATGGAGCATGACCATTGCTTAAGGGTGAGCACTGAGTGGACATCCTACTGGCCTGGAGAGAATCCTAGCAAAGATTCTCCCTGAATTAGCAGCAGCAAGGTTTGTAGCAGATGCACCTTCTTTAAAATCGAGGTAGAAGAGGTTGTTGGAGGCTGTAACCCACAATCAGCAAAAAAATCTCCAGTATTTCTTACTTGTCTACTGCAACCACACTTAGTGAGATCCATTAAACGCAAGTTTTATTTTAAAATGTTTTTATTGGTAAGTCCACCATAGTAATTTACATATTACACAAACAAACCCCCAAAATGTGTTTCCCTGGACCACCACAAGTGTTCAAGGGGTCTCCTTTTCAGGTTATGTTTTGGGCTTTTTCAGTCTTTTTAAATGGTGGACAAACCTTAGTATCAATGTTCTCTTTCTTCGTGTCCCTTGAAGGTGTGGAGCCACCAGCAAGGACTGTGCCCATCCCTGGAGACTGTACTGTGAGCAGTGATTACTGACACAAGCCACACTGTCAGTGATGAAGGTCTTGCGGTTTACAGATGGATACCGTGCAATTTTTCTCCTACTAAACTAATCAAAATTGCATCGTGATCCACCCGACAACAGCAAAACAAGAGTTTTACCAAACTGGCAGATTTGGGGCAGTTCAGCCTGATGACAAGTCCTCCTTTCCTCCACAGGCCGGGACAAGTGCAATACTCTACATACAGCTACAAGTAATGCAACAAATCCCCACCCATGGAGAAATCAGTGCAAGGCATCTTCAAATCTTCCATGAAAGGGGGGGGGGGGGGGGGGAAGGAAAAAAAAAAGCTTGAAAACCCATTATTCACCACAGATTCACCACCACCACAGTCAGTTTTGCATGGATTTGCACAGCAATTTTAGTAAGCTGGAATGCAAACCTGCAAAACTGACTGTAATCAGCACCATCTTCTCCAGCAACTAGTACTGGCTAGGATGCACTTTATCTAGCAGTACTGTAAGTGCCCACATTACAGTAGGTCCAATTCCAAGCTACCTGCACTATGAGCACTTTGATACTGCTAGGACAAAACTGCTTTCTGAGCAATTGCCTTCAATGGGAAAAAACCCTTTAACTAAAAACAGTAATTGCTGAGCCAAAGCCAGATAGACACGGGATTTTTTGGATGTGCAGGCAGCAGCTTGTGCCAGAAGGAGCATTTAGGGCAGTAGATTCTACGCTACTTCACTAACTGCACTAGATGCACCTTAACACAAGGACCATTTGCAGCGTAGCTCTAATGCAGCACAACACTCCTGGTTCCATCCATGCCCCGGAATCGCCACAGTAATGCCAGAAGTGCTTAAACTGCAGTAGATCCTTAACTCTACCTGCACTGTAAGCACTTTTGCACAACTAGAGGCCCATCACCAGAAACAAATTCTTCTATTTCAAGGATATTTCAGCACAGCTAAAGCATCACAGAAGTATCTTGACTGAAGCACAGGAGCCACAGTACCTGCCAAGAGAGAAGACCAATATTAATGTTGCATAACACAGATATAGATTTGCTACTCAGTTTAGGAGAGATTTCTTATTAAAGCATACAGCAGAAATAGGTTCAGAGTTTTGAGAAGGCAGTTTAACTGAGGGCACACCAAATGAGGAAAGGTTTGTAGCTAGCTTTCCCTTGAATTAAGGTAAAAATTACTTCTTCCAGTTTTTAATGGCAGTTGAAAAGCACCGTAATGCATATCAAAACATCCCAGTTTCCTGCTCACGTGTTACTACAGCATGAGAGACACTTTAGTTAACCTTTCTCCTGGAGCTTTACCGAGGGTCTTGCATCACCCAACCACCAAACATTTCCCCCCCCAGTAGTGCAAGAAAAGTTCTGACACATGATTCCCGCACCCTCGACATCAGATAATGGAGTATATCTACTCCAGATGATGCCTGAGCTGCGGCACAAAAGCGACGGACCCTCCGCATAGGAGGGGAGGGGGGGGAAAAATTGCCTATTAACAACTTTTAATTTCCCTCCGGAGCAGCCACGCTGTCAGAACCCGGCCTTACAAACCTGCGGGGGTGGGAAGGCTCTGGTCGGGGGTGCCCCGGGGCAGCAGGGCCGCCCCCCGAGGGACTCTCCCCAAAGTGGAGCCGCTCCGAGTGCTGCTGGCGGGGGCTATGCGAGGGAGGGCCCCCACCCCCGCGGGGAATTATCTGCCCCCGGGCCGCCGTTATCTTCCAGCACTGACCATCTGCTCGGGGGGACGGGCACCGGGATTACGCGGCCCTGCTCGCCACGTGCACGGCGTCTCCCATGCCCGGTAGAACCGGAGCATCCCTGGGGGCACTGCTCGGCGCTGGCGTCGGCATTTTCAGAGGGGGAGCAGCGGCCCCGTCCCGGGAGGGGTCTCGGGGCGCCCCGCCACGTGCTACCCGCCCCGTCCGGGGCCGCGCGCGGCCGCCGCGGCGAAACAAAGCACGGTGGGAAATGCAGTCCTCCATTCAAAGCCCCAAAAACGCGCCAAGCAGCCCGCCCGCCCCCCCTCCGCACCCGCCGCCACCGCGAGGGACCCCGGCCCTCCCCGCGCCCCCAGGGCAGGGGGGAGCCGCGAGCGCAGCGGCAAGTTGCGCCGAGTGCGGCTCCGTACGGCCGCGGGCGGCCCCTTTGTCCCGGCCCGACGGGGCAGCGCAGCCGCCTCCCGCCGCCGTGTCCATGCCGCTCCGGCTCCCCCCCCGTCCTTCCCCCCCGCCCGGTCCCGCCGTCCCGGCCCCCACCCGGTCCTGCCTGCGGGAGACCGCCGCGGGAGCGCGCGCGGGGAATCTCGCGGAGCCCCGACGGCGGCGGCTCCGCCGAGCGCGTGGTGCGGCTCGCGCCCGACCGCCCCCTCGGCCCGCGCGCGCGCGCCGCCGGCCCGCCTCCCTCCGCACTACAACCCCCAGCGCACCCCGCGCTCGCTGCGCATGCGCACCATCGACACCCCCCCCCCCCGCCGCCGCCATGTGCTCGCCTCGCGCGCCCCCTCCCCCCCCGCCCCACGCGCACCGGCCATGCGGGGGCGGCGCGAGACACCCCCTCACACACGCCCCGCATCGCGCGCGGGGGAAACACGCGTGGACCCCCCAAAAACCACCCTCCGACCCCCCCCCAATCCCCAATCCCCCTTCCCCGCACCGCCCCGAGTTTCGGCCTCTCCCGCCGCCGCCTCCCCGGTCCATTGTTGGTGCCGCGGGAACCGCCGGCGGTAGACGGGGTGAGCGTGGGGGGCCCCGCGGTGCAGGGGAGCCACGGGCCCACGCGGGACGCGGGGTAAGTCCCGCACACTCCTACAGGTGGGTGGCGGCCGCCCGCGCCCCGCAGAGCGCTGGCCGCCCCCACGCTCCCCGCACCAAGCCCGGGGTCGGGGGTGCCCGTCCCGCTGCGCGCCCCCCGCCCCGGGTAGCCCGCGCCGGCCGGCACTGATTGCGGCGGGGCTCGGGAAGGCTGCGGGGGAGAGAGAGAAAGAGAGAAGGAAAAAAAAAAAGAAAAGCAATAAAATAAATAAAATAATAGAAGAGGTGCAAAGCGAGGCGTGCCCTTGGCTCGCGCCGGTTTTGGGAAGGGGAAACAAAAAAAGGAGCGCGAAGGAGAGAGCAGGGAAAGGAGAAGATAAACACGGTACCTTGGAGCCGAGCTGAGCCCTGGAATAAAAAGGGTTTTACGAAAGTGGCGCGAAGACAATATCATGTGATCGGGCCAGGGCGGCTCCTCCCGCCCGGCCAGCCAAAAACGGGGAGAGGGATCGGGGGGAAGCGAGCACATCCGCTCCCCGCGCCATTAGCATAATTAATTGTGTCCTGCAGCTGCGGCCGCCGCTGCCCGGCCAATGGCAGCCGCCGCCCCCGGCCGCCCCTTCCTCCCGCGGGGGGTTGGTGATGGAGGATACCCCGGGCAGGGCCGGGACGGGGCGGGCCGGCCGCGGCGTTCGGCGGGGATGAGGAGTGAGGGATTGAGAATGAGGGGTTTCGGGGCGCTGGGGCTGCGCCCGTCCCTCATGGAACGCGAGCCACCGCAGCCGTCACGGCCACGTGTGGCCGCAGTTGCTCAGGGCCACCAGCGCAGTGATTGGAGGAAACTTCGGTCGTTTTGGGGGTGAAAAGCCCCGAAATGACGTGGCGGGTCCTGTCCGGCCGAGCTGGGCTTACACGGTGCTTCTGGCGGCTCTCCCCGTCCACGCACCGTGGTCTTCCAGCACCTGAGCACCCCAGAGATGCATCGTGAGGGGTCCTACTGCACCTGGATCAGCCCCCCCCCAGGCGCACCCCGAGAGGTCTCCCCGCGCCCGGGCTGTGTTGGGGACCCCCGCGCGGGGTGTTTGTCCTGCCCTGGCGGGCGGTCCTCGCAAGAATGCTAAAAATGTGCTAATTGTGCCCAGCCAGCGGCCACGGTTCCTCAGGGATTAGGTGTAATCATCTTTTTTTAAAGAATAAATAATATAAAATAGATTGGTAACGAACAGTTTTGCCCCGCTTCTCCAGGCGGCTCTGCTCGGTTCGGCGAAAAAGCCCCGAACGTGCCTCATCTCACCCCGATCATCGGGATCTGAAGTCAGAACAAAATGTCCTCATGGAAACCGGGCAGTATCTATCGGGACTATCGCACACAACGAGAAACGGGCTTTTGTGTCCCCCACCCCTGTATTTATTACTGTTTAATTTCTTTATTAGAATTCTGCGTCCCCTTTCTCGCAGGTTGGAAGGGCGAGGTTGGCGAGGTCCTACGCGTCTGAGGCCTCAGACAAAGCGGCCGAGTCCAGGCGCTGCCGGCGCAGGACGGGCGGGCTCTGCGCAGGCAGACCCAGCCACGGGCTCCTTCATTTCTTCCAGAAACTGCAATTTGTTACTTCATTACAGTGGAAATCCTCACCCGGGTTGCTCTCTGTGCCCGGGACTGATACCGAATTTACTGGCTCCTGGTTTGGAGCTGCAGGAAGATGACGTGTAATGGAGGACACAGTTAAAATTCGAAATTTAAATTTTGTCCGGATTAGGCAAAGTGCTTTTCTGAGGTCCTGACCCACAAATCCTAAAAGAGAGCAAAACGCTCAACACTGAAGTCAGCAATTTAGCATGGGTGTGTGAATTTGTTATCAACACCCCTGCAGAAAGAGAACAGTGAATGGACACAGTGATGGAAAATGCAAGTGTCCCAGTAACTCATATGTGCATAACAGAGAAAACATTCCCAAAGAAAAGATATTTCATGTCTAACTGTGTAAAACAAATTTTTTTTAAACTGGCAGCAAATAAGGACTAAACATGACACAGTACTAGAAAACATTCTGCTTTATATAAAAAATGTTTTATATGCTGTGCATTGATTTTAAAGTGTTTAATATAAACATTTGTGTCATAAGCATATTCAAATCTTGTATATGAATAAAGTTACATGTAAGAGTAGGAGCTTTTACTCAATTCATGCTGCAAATTGATTATCTCTTTTTTGTCAGTTCAGAAATAAATTAGTCTTTGAACAAAGAGAGCCTGAAGATGGTGGAATAAGTCTACTTGAAGTGTTGCGCAGATAAGATTAAATGGTATTTTTACATCCTCCTGCTAACCTTTGACTTGTGTTTTTGTGTATCTTGGAAGGGAGTTCCTGGGGTCTGCAAATACATCAGTAGCTAAAAAAAGTAATGGTCAAAGAGAAAAGTGCCAGAACTTTCCTTAATATTTTAAAGGGTATGGTGTAGTGAAAGCGGTTCTCTGCCATGTCAGCTGGGCAGAGAGTTTTGATGCAAGCACATGGTGATTTATAGGTTGCAAGGTGGTGCTTGTAAAACATGTTACTCACTGTGGGAAGGTTTTGTTCCAGGTTAGGAGGTCTGTTAGCAAAACTAAGCGAGGTGCAATCCTTATACAGAGATGAGAGAAAAAAAATTTTAATTGCTGAAAAACTTTCAGAGTTTATTGTGAAACTCTATACCTCACTCTTACAACAAATATACTGAAATCTGAATTTTTTTTCCTGTAATGGAACCGCATGTGTACGTGCTAAGAAGATATTTCTGTTTCCTTCACTTTTCTTCTGAGTGCTGCAGATAATTCTGTTCTCTCTCTTCTTGGTTACTGATTCATTCATACTCTAATAGCTATGATCAAGGCTTGCCTTGGACTGTCTGCTCCACTTCTGTTCCCTACCAAAATCAGAATTATTGTCTGACCTTTTTCATACTGGAGAAAGCACAGTGAATTGTGCTGAACTATCCAAATGCATAAAAGAAAAGGAAATCAGAAACAACTTAGAGGGATGAATCTTCATGAAACAAAAAAACTAGTTTTCGAAACAAACTACCCAAGATCAGTTCCTGTACGGAAATATTTCTGTCAGATTAATAAAATCTAACTTCTCAAAACTTTGGGAACAGTTGAAAGCCTGAAGATCTTCTCCTAAACTTGCAGAACACCAGCATGAAATCAGTGTCCAAAACCCTATTTTATAGCCAGGTCTGAAGTCTTTCAGACACCATACTTTTTATACTTTTGGAAGAAAATGTTTGGAGAGAGAGGTCATCTTATAAAGAAACAAAAACCCCAAAGGAATATTTAGGAGAAAACACTTTAATTGTTAGCTACAGAGTTATCCCCCTGAAAAGAGGGAGGCTGCAAACTCTTTCTGTGAATTCTCACACAGTCACAACTCTGGTAAATCTTTGCACCAGTGGAGTTCCTTAAAGGTCTGTCTTCATTTGTCTCCTCGACACTTTGGATTTTTTGTGTAACTGTGGATTACCTGTCATGTGCTGATGAACTGTCTTTATTATAAAGCATTCAGCTGAAAAAGATGTAGAATGAAAATTTTCTTCTTGTAAGGACAGAATAAAAAGAGATACTTTGAGATTTTCGTCAGTGTCAATGAAAAATTTAATATTAGTTTTCTGAGTCGTTGCTATGTACTTGCACTTGTCATGAAAAAGGACTAATAATAGAGGTTTTATTACGGAAGATTTCACATTTTTGTCATTGTATTAGTAAAACATTTGAAACTGGCATTCACCTTTTAATTTCTATTTGCTTCATTTGTAAAACTATTTAATAGGGAAAAATGGGATACGAATAAGCTAAGTTACCTTGCATTTTAGCTAAGTGAAATATGCTTATAAAAACACTAAGCCCTCTCCTAAATAAGACCAGTCTACATATAAAATAAGAAACAAGGGTACAGTAATGGCATAGACTTCATGTCTAATTTTAATTTTTTTTTTTACTGTATTGATTGCTGTAATAAATAATGTAACACTTGCTGTATCTCTGACATGCTGTAAAGGACTGCTGCATACTAATGTCTCAAACCTGTCCTTTTA
This sequence comes from Coloeus monedula, assembly GCF_965178545.1. NCBI lineage: Eukaryota > Metazoa > Chordata > Aves > Passeriformes > Corvidae > Coloeus > Coloeus monedula. The sequence goes on along the minus strand of NC_138792.1, from coordinate 20,597,943 downwards.
GAAGCTCTTTGACAATTTATTATAAACATGTTTATTATAACAAAATTTAAATGTATAGAATGAACTCTTCCTCATTTATCTTCCCAGTTTGGTGGCTAAGTATATGAAAGTCTGCATTTAGCTTTCTAATCCTTTTCATTTATTGTGTGTCTATATTACTTTGTAGTAGGCTGAAATTACATTTCTGTAAAGCTCTTATGCAATTTCTATAGGGTTTGATTCTGTGAGTTGCCTCCACCTTCATTATCATGGGAAGTTAAATGAATTCATCCTTTCAGTAGACTGAGTTCTTAATCTATTTCTTTCCCATTTCAGGTGGGTTAAATCCTGAAAACTGGATATAAGTCATCAAATTGAAAGGCAGCTACTTGCATGACTAAATGAGCCTTTTTGTGGTACAGGATAGGGCCATGTGTAATGCTGAAATTAGAAACATTTCCCACATGAACTTGCTGAGGAATAGGGTTTATATTTTTTTCATGTCAAAATCAATTCTTTGAAGGCAGGGTTTTGAATGCTGGCCATCTATTATCTGTGTCAGATTCTCTGGATAGTCTGTCTTGTTAAACACCTTTTCAGACACCCCACGCATCCTCCTGCCATTTTGATATATCACGGATTATATCTGCCCACACCACTGCATTAAACTCTCTGTGGTTTGAGATTTGCCTTTCTCATCAGAAGGTTTTTGTTGTGTAACAACTTCTCTGCTTCATTTCACTCCAGATGGGTGAGTTCCTCTCACGCACAGGTTTCCAATTTTGCCAAATATTACTGATATTTTGCTGAGTTTTCTGATTTGTGTATATAATACAGCATTTTAATTGATGCATATGTCCCCACATATTAATTCTGAAATACAGTTTCTATTTTGTAACAGGGCACAACTTCCCCTTTTGTAAAATTGCTTAACAGATTTTATTTCTCCACAGCTAGCAATCAGAATATATTGTGAACTCTCTAGATTTTGTGTAAATCTTTATATTTGGATGAGCCACATAATCCAAATACTTTTAAGTGCTTAAGCCCTTAAAACTGTGTAAATAGCTTAAATGAGGAGTGTGTAAGTCTGCAAATCATGAAAGCTGTGTCTTGAGAAGCGGTGGTATTTCCATGAAAACAAGCTACAAAGGCAGGCTGCACCCTGAATCTGATCCTACACATTTGATACACATGGTGGGTAGTTTGGACATGACTGCTCCCGCTGATGCTTCCAGCCCATCCATAGGTCCAGGGCAGGGAGAATTGGCCCCAGCCCTGAACACACCTCTGTGCACACTCTGAACTCCTCCTTCAGGGCAGGGGAACTAAACAGGACTGGTTTAACCTTTTTTTCTGTGCATAAACTTAAAAATATGCTCGTCATTTCTAGATGAGACATCTCCTTCCAAAATATACTTCCCTTATACCACATGGCATTTTAGAAATTAGTCAATAAATTACTGTGTGACTCCAGGTTACACATAAAATTTGTATTTTGTTGAGATCATTAACTATTACTGCAGGATGATGCACAGCATTGCCTGCATTTTTCTCTGAAATCCACATATATTATCAGTATTTGATGTAAGCACGTGATGAGAAGACCCAGGGACCAGACCTTGTCTTCATGTTTCCATTGTGTCCTGTGGTTTATACATTGATCTCAGGGAAGACACGTACCTCTCCCCTGTTGATCAGACAGTGTGCACTCAAGGGAGTCGAGCAAGTATTAGAGAGCTGTTTCTGTCAGGCAGCCTCTGAGAAGAGGCAGAGGTTTGGGTATTGTACATGTAAGAAATCTGGGAGTTTACACACACACCTGATCATCATACACAGCAAAAAACCAGCTGGTACTTTTTTCCACTCTTGAGTTCCAACAGTTGCATGCAATAGGAAATGCAAGGATTCCTCTCTTTTTTTCAGCAGAAACATGAGCAAGTTACAGACAGAAGCTCTCAGGTTGCCTGTTAAATGAAGAAGACTTGTGCAGGTGCAGGGCAGGCTCTATAAACCACCTGCAAATGGCAGGATGCTCCTCCTTCACCCAGCACCCAGAACATCCCTCCAGCCCTTTTCTCTGTGTAACATCAGTTTGTGCTTCAAGAGCACTGATCGAAGCAAATGTCCTAGACAGAAATCTGTGTATGTGTTCATTAAATTCCAAAATCCTGCCAGTTAGGATGAGCTCCTTGGAGCAGGACAGTGTGAAGTAGTTTTTACATCCATTTGGGGGAGGTATTTCATTACGCAGCTTTTCAAAGTTCCCCTTCAGTGATTTTTCTTCCAAACACTTGTGCAGGAGCTGGGCACTGGCAGGTGCATTTCAGAGGTTGTTGCCTCTCACAGGAGCATTTTGTAAATTCAGGGAACAGCTGAGGTTACAGGTTAGTTAAAATACATTGAGATTCAGGCTGACTAAGCACTAGGATGTCTACTCCAGCCTGCAGAGCAGCTCAGGATTAGAAGGACATAAAACCATCTTAAACCTGCTATATGTTCCCACTTCTATGGCTACAGGCATAACACAGGATCTCACCTCTCATCCCAAGGCAACGCTTTTTTCCAGTGCATGTGTCGTGTGTGCTCCAGATCCCTGCTAAGAAGATGAAATACATTAACAATAGTTTAACACATTTTGGGATGTGCATACTAAAAGGATGATCCTGTTATCCCAAACTCAAAATGTTCTGTTGGGAAAGAACAGCATGACAGGAGATAAACAAACCTTACCACGAGGAAGAATGTGTAATTGATCTCAGCATACTGGGAAAATGTGCTTGCTTGGAGTAAAAAAAGTCCACAGATCCAGCCCAGACGGGAAATAAGGCTGAAGATGGTTGCAGGCTGGAGTTCACATAGGAACATGCAAAGATGGGGTTAAAAAAAAAAAAAAAAAATTCCTTTTAAGAAGGAAGCTCCTTTCTGCCTCAGAGTGAGGTAACTATATGTCTAACAGAGGGAAGGAGGTGTTATTCCCCCTCCAGAACCAGTCCGAGCTGTGAAATCCTCCGGGAAGCGGCTTTTTCTGGCTGCCGGCACCAGCCGGTGTGCCTCTGCCCCCAGGCTGCAAACAGGCTGAAGTACAGCACTAGGAAAAAAAAAAGTATTCCAAAGACGAATAATATCCACTCGCTTTAATAACAGGGAGGGAGAGGGACATCTGGGGTGAAGCCAGAGGCGCCGGGGAAGCGGCTGGAGGTGGGGACCGCTGGCAGCCGGGACGCGCAGCAGCATCTCTGCAGTGGCAGTGGTAGCCCGGGATGCGATGGCAGCCCAGGATGTGATGGAGTCCAGGATCCGATGGGAGTCCAAGATCCGGCACCGCAGGAAAAGCTCCTCTACACAGCTAATGAGATTGGCTCACAGCCCCGGCCATCCGCGGGCGGACACAGAGCCTTCCGTCCGTCCTGCCACTGCCGCCTCCCGCCGCCTTCCAGCCAGGAGACTACAACTCCTGCTTCATCTGATGTGCAAAAAAATCATCCGTTCTGGCATGGTCTTTCCCTAGAAATTAGGGCTGTGAGTTCGGGAAAGACATCCGTCTCCCTGTTTGCATAAATTTACTCCCACTCTGTAGCCTATTACAAAGCAACACTTCTGTGCTGTAATTTCATTAACCCACAAAGAACATGAAACTGATGTGGACAAAAGGTATTTTTCCATGTAAATCACGCATCTCAAGACATCAGGTCCTGTAAGTGTTTAAGAACTGTTTACTGTGTAGCTCCTTACATGAAATTGTTTCCTGGTTAAACGTGAGCCATATGCAACCAGCTAAAGCAGATTTGCAGTTTACATCACAGAGTTGTCAGCTTTGCAAAAAGTAGTGAAAACACACAGATTATTGTGATTCAGCCCTTGAAACTCATTATATTTTACCTTTAATAATGCTCCCCACAAGTTTTTTCAGGAATAAAAAGTTAAAGCCAAAGTGTAGAAATTCATGGAGGCAGTAACTCTTAAGGATTTGTATTAAACTGATAATAAATAAATCATCCATTTCTCCCATCCTCCTATTATATATGCCCTTTTATTAAGTCTTAGAGAAAAATCAGACATGGTTTTCTTTAGATTTTTATGGAAATTATAGGTCAATTCTGCAAACACATAAACATATAAGTAATTTTACTTATGTGAGCAAATTTACTCATGTATCTAAATATTTGCAGAATGAGCCTTTCAAAAGCATAAATCAACTAAAAATATTGATGTGTATAACTTTCCTAGTTCAATTAATTCTTGCTAGTGCTGACTAGCAAAACCTTGGCATTCGATAGCAAGAATGCCTTTGAACAGCAAAAAATGATAACAGATTTGTTGGCTTCTGCCTCCTTCAGGATTAGGGTAGAATAAGGTGAGTTTAGTGCTAAGGCAGGACTCAACGTAAACCCTAATGTTCTGCAAATGACTTTGTCACCATAGCCACACTCATTTGTCACAAAATAGTATATTCTGAGATTTGAATCTATCACAAATATTTTATTCTCCCATGAAATCTTTAATAGAAACTGAAAAGAATCAAGTAAAAAAAAAAGTAATCTAAATATTAAGTCTTAATACCAAATTATAAAACAAAATACAAAATGTGTAGCAAAATTCATTTACTATTGATTTTTCAAAGTCTCCAAATGGATTTATTGAAAAACTTGGGGATAAAAAACCAAAAATGCACAAAATTTAAGGGCAGAAAGCAAGAAAGCAACCAGCATGCTGGGGTTTCTTTTAGATCAGTGTGTGTTCACATGGAAACTGAAATCCTTAAAAGATAACGGCAGCAATCATTATTAACCCTGAAATCACATCTATCAGCATGGAAACAGTTGTAGGAGTTTTATGAGCTCTGCAAGGAGTGAAACTCTAACTGAAATATATGTTATGCAAAACAAATTCCCTGCAATTTCAGCTTAGAAATGCTTTTGAGGTACCTTGTGACAAGGCACTGGGTCATGACCCAGGTCTTGAGAAGCCTGAGTTAGGAGATGTTAGTTTTCCTTGGGGCTTTGTTTACCATGGACTTAGACATTTTGTATTATTAAGAATCTGTGGCTTATGAGGACATTCTATTTATCTTACTAGTCTTTTTTGATGGAAATGCCTGAATTTTCTTGGAAACAGGGATTTTATTGTGGATTCCTGGTGCCCCTTGGAGAGGCTTATTTTTCTGGACAATAGTTTTCCTTAGTGTCACTACCCTTTTGATTTCCCAATGGTCACAGGCTCTCAAGGTCGTGCAAAGTGCATCCTTTTGTTATAATGCACCCAGAATTTTGTCTTAAAAGGCAGAAAAAATATATCTGTGTATGATTTAAAGTATATTTTCTGCCATGTACCTCTGTGTTAGATTTTCACTGTTGTGCTTTAAAAATGTCTGTGCAATTTGTTAAGAATATAAAAGGTTTGAAGGCAAAATACAAGAGTACACTCAGTATATATATATTTTAATTTACATGTAAAACTGAAATGGAGATTCTGCAGCAGGATTTTCCACATGAGCCTCTGTATAATTTAAGCATTCAGTGCTTAAGAGATATTGTACCTTACAGAGTATAAAGTATTAAGAAAATATGTCTTTCTGTTTTGTTCATTTTGATTTAGCTTGACTTTTCCTTTCTACATTACTCATTTAGACAGATCCTCTTCTCTTAAATTCCTCCTGAGGAGTGTTGTATTAAAAATGCTGATGACTGCCATGGCTTGTGGCATCACTGCAGTTTGTGACAGTGGTTTGCTTGCCCAGAAGGGAAATAGTTTTTCTTTTTACTAACCAGAAAGCACAAAACTTTATGAAGACTGAAGACTCGGTGAGAATAATATGAATTTTAATGTGATTTTTCCCCCTTAAGATTTGCTTGTTTGCAATCTCCTTTCGACCTCTGTAACAGCAAGTTTTGATTAAATGTGAAAAAACTCATCAACCTTTTAAGAGCGTTTAAATTCTTTACTTTCTGTTACAAGATTACACAAGAATTCCAGGTAAATTTATTCTTTGTTGTGTAGGAAATCTAGTAACTCACTTCACAAACTGCTTGCAACCCCGGCTAGGAATGAGAACAGTTTGTCTGCAGGCGGTGCAGGCGGCATGAAGTGCCCCAGGGCTCCAGAGGTCACTGCTGGGTTTGGGCTCTCGGCGAGGGTTTCTGGGGGCGGCGGCTTTGTCCTGCTGCTTCTCCCAGCTTGTGCACAACCAGTTCTAGCAGGATCGTATCCTCTGCTCTCCCTATAAAACCCACAACCAAAAAGGATTGTTAAAAAGATCACGTGCATTAGCAACGTGCCTTCAGGACAGTTTACTTGTCTTTTTCAAAAGTGATTATTTTACATATTTCTTTAGAGATGGCCAACAGCTGCAACATAAAATGTGTCTACTTTTAGCATCATTCCCTATGAGTAAATTCTCACAATCGGTTTAATTGTTAAATTATACAATTTTAAAACAATCTTTATTTAACAAAAACTTCTTCACTTTCCTGATACAAAAGCAAACTGTTAAAGCTACAGCTTTTTGAACTGTGGTTTTGTTTGTTTGGGTTTTTTCTCCAAATCTGCTGTTGCTTACTTTTTTGAAAAGTCTCTAAGGAGAAATGAGAAAATTCTGTTGATTTCATTGTTGCTTACAAGTAGTATCTGACCATTTTCATTGCCTAAACTTGCTCTGCTCACACAGCTCTTTCACTTTGCTCTGCAAATACCCGAGTTACATATAAACACGAACAAAAATGTGATAACTGCATATTTTACACATTTTTATTGAACAATTTTATGAGAAGAAAATTTCATTATAATGTTCTGAATAAATTACCAGGCGGTTCCCTGGCAAAGCTTATTAAAGTCAATGGAATTTTTTCTCTTCACTGATTTCAAGTTGAATTAAAAAATGTCTTTGAATAAGACTTAAACAACAATAACTTAAAAAAAAAATTTTTAACAAAATATGACACAATAAATTATTTTCAGAGAGTGTAACATGAGGCTCACACATAATTTTATTTATATATTTTTTTTATTTGCTAGTTTTCCATATTTTCCAGTCTTCTGGGGAAAAAAGGCTACTAGGTTAAATCGCAGCTTTGCTTAATTAAGAATTTAAGACCAGTCCTTTTTTTTTACTTTTGCCTTTTTACTTGAAATGTTTTCAGGTCAAAGTAGAACTCATTCTCTAATTAAGCTCTTACATGCTGCTACATTCTAGTAATGAAAGAAGGCAACAAATTCACTAAATCCTACAGTTCTGACAAATCAAGTTATTTCCATCTACTCCTACTTGCTGGAATCACTTCTTAAATCTACCTCTCCAGTTCCCACAGAGAGGACAGGAGGATTTCCATTACCTCAGAGTTACATATTTTATTTGTAAACAAATGATGAATTCTAAAAAGATTCTTTTTCCCATAGTTTTTGGTGTTTTGTTGGTGTTTTTTTTAAGAATATAGATTTTTCTCAGAAACCTGAATTCCTTTTTAGTTTAGATCTTTTTTTGAGCTCTGGATGATGCAAGCCATAGGCATAAACAGCTACACAAAGGAAACTGGGATTTTATTGTGCATTCCTGGTGCCCCTTGAAGAGCTTATTTTTGTGGACAATAGTTTTCCTTCGTGTCACCGCCCTTTTGATTTCCCAGTGGTCACAGGGTTCCAGGGTCGTGAAAAGTGCATCCTTTTGTTCCTCCTAGCCTAAAATTCTGTATAAAAAGGCAGTTAAAGGACCTTAAATTTAGTCAAGGCATGGAGGGTATTTCATGTAGCAGAACTCAAGCTGCAGGATTTGTTAAATTACAGTTAAGATTGCAGTTCAAGAGAAAAGGTTTCATTAAACACACAGTTCAATATCCAAACTTTAGTAAATATCTATTCATAAAGTCATGCAATTAATCCTGGAGTGTTTCTAAGCATTCAAATAATGATTGCCAAGCAGCAAAAAATTGACATTATTTTAATATTTAGCTGTAATTAAATTGATTAATTCATTTGGTACCATCTTTTTAAAAGGACTTCACTATGTATTTGTAACTTTATTGAGAAACGCTAATTATTTTCTTTATTATCTAAATATCATCTTGTTATCTCTTCCAGTTAAATCATGGTTCTTAAGGACCCCTTACCCTTATAAAAAGACTAATGAAAACTAAATTTCAGACAGGAAATTTAACAGCCCACCTTTGAAATCTGTCAAGAAAGGAATAAGCACATTTCTTAAATATGTCTATTTCATCCTTAAAATAAGATTAATCATACCAAATAAATGTTATTTGCAATAGTCCATCTCTTTAACATCCTCACAGCACACCCCCATCCCCGTTTTAGCTTTTATGTTTCTGATACAAGGCAGCTCTTTAAGGGGAGGTGCAGTCCAGCATTTAATTGTTGGAATTTGGGGCTCAAAGCATCATGCCCTGGGTAAAGTCAGCTCTGAAGGAGAAGGACACTGCCCCTCCTTCAGGCACATCCACATCCTCTGAAGCAGTTCTCAAGGTCCCAGCAAGAGCAGTAGAAGAAGGGTGGAGAAAATTGCAGAAGCTGGGTAAGAGCTGGAGCAGAGCTGCAAGGGATGGGGAAGTGATCAAACACAAGGTCGGATTGTGGAGGGGGACAGGCTGGGAGAGAGGAGACTCATTCCCTAACACTGGGGGCTGAGATAAGACTCCTGATTTAGTTATTGACAGCAAGTGTTGGAGCCTGCAGTGCCATGTCAGGCTCCTCTGTGCTTCAGGAGTCAGGCTGATCCCATCCTTTAAAGATGGAAAACGAGTTATTTCCCAAGGTAAAGTGTTCCATGGAAAGCGTGTTACCTCTGATCAAGTGTTGCTCTGTTTAGTTTCCTGATCAATTAAAAAAAAAAAAAAAAAAAAAAAAAGTATGCAAAACCTGAAACATTTAATTCCGAAAAGCTTCACGGCACTTGTCAGTGGATTGCCACATGTTCTCATTTTCCCTTTTCTGCCAAGGCAGAGGCTTTCTGAGGCAGGCAGAGGCTTCTGTGATCCATTCACTTCTTTCTTTTTCCTTTTTTTTTGGGAAAATAATCCATCAAGATAAGGATGTTTTGCTTACAGAAGAGCAGGATGCATTTCCCAACATAACCACTGCAGTTTGTAAATTAACGGGTTTTGTACTGAAATGTATACCAAAGCCTCCCAAATCTTCCCTGAAAAACAAGATAAGAGAATCTATTTAAAGCTGTTTTCTGGATCCCCTGCAGTCCCTCCCCTTTCCAAGAATTCAACCCTGTAGTGTCAAGGTACGGTGCTAATTTTCCTAATAGCAGATGGAGTGCACCTGAAAATTAGAAGAAAAGACCAAGTGTCCACATCCAGAAGACATTTTCGTTTGTGTTGTCAGATTTTTTGTTACTTTGGAAATTGAAGGTATTTCTAATTTACCAGAATTAAATTAAACCAGTTTATCTATCAGCCACTGGAATCCTCCAATATTGGCTATATCTAATCCAGACTGGAGAGTTGCTACCAGATTAGCAGCCTTGAATCACTGATACTTCACACTGGATGCATTTTGTCTGGTTGAATGTATAGATTACACTCATTTATGCCATAAGAAGATGATTTCCTTTGCAATTGGTGGACCTGACATATAGTGAGTGAAGGTTTAACTTCTAATGAAGCAGAAGTTCCTGGCTGCTCCAAATTGTCCTGTCTTGTTTGATCACCCAATTTTCCTAAACTCAGATTGCCATTTCCATGTGCTCATCTCAGCCTGGTATCTCCAGCAACTTGAAGGGAAATTTAAAATAGGATTTCATAAAACAAAAAGAAATTAATATCAGACAAAAATATAGATTTTGGGGCTGAGAATGGCTTGTTTCTGTTCTGTTCAGTGCTTCCATTTAAGACAAGGACAGAAGCTGAAAGAACTGAGAGGAAAGGATTATCCAATAAATGTTTATATATTGAGCTCTTGCTCAATATAGACCAAACACTCACTACTTATACAAATTGGATGTGCTTCATTCTATCAAGGTGTTAATTACATCCTTGGCTAAGTAAATGTTGAGGCTGAAGCACATATGTCACACATTTCCATGACATAATATATACATGAACCTGCATCATATACAAGAAAGTCACATATAAAATACACTTCAAACCACATCATTACATTTTAAGTATTATTTTTATAATTTCGTATTTAAAGTTACATGCTACAAAAATTATCGTCTTTTATTACAAGCCTCAGGAACATATTTTATGTTTGTTGTTCTGATGAAATGCAAAATACCTTTAAGGGAGTATGAAGAGCTGTAATTGCTCTCCTGTGCCCTTTCAGCTGTGAAAGGGCAACAGTAGGCTCCCCCACCTCCATTAACCCTGTCAGAGGTTCATGCTGGGCTGTTCTGCAGGAGGACGGAGTGCAGGACAGGAAACAGTTTTTTCCAACACTTCCTTGGACTTCTGTGTCAAACAACCAGCACAACCCACTGAAATCACAGTTGTCAGGTAGAGACATCTCCAAACCCTTCCACTGCTCTCAAGGAACACAGAGCTACCTGCAGGAAGACAAATCTTTATTGAAAGGAGGCAAAGAAAATTCTTAATATACAGTGCTGAACCTCCAGGAAAACCTGGGAACCCACAGAGCAAGGCAGCTCTTCACAAGTCAGATGTAAGAGGGTCGGATGAGGGATACTTTCCAAACCCAAACTGCTTCTCCAACCCACTTGCATAAAAAGAAAGAAAGAAAGAAAGAAAGAAAGAAAAAAAAAAAAAAAAAAAAAAGAATAGAGTGTGCAATGCCAGTCACTCTGTCCTTAGATCTATGGGGTGAGCAATCTTTGGCAGAGGACTGAGGTAACAAGCTGGAGGCCGCAGTGTCTCTCCATTCCCTTCCAAAATGTGCTTGTCACTCCACAAATACAGGGTTTGACTGTGGATGCACCATGTTCCTATCACGTAATGATGGGATTATCTGTCCTCAGAGCATAGAGGTAAATGCTGCTATATAAGATCTGGTGTCTTCTGATCTTTTTTTGGCAGGACTGTCCATTTCCATAGCAGGGGGGTTGGAACTAGTTGATCGTTAAGGTTCCTTGCAGCCCAGATCACTCTGTGATTGTATGACTGGTGGTGTTCTTTCCAGCCTTGTTTGGCAGTTCTCTTTGATTGCTCCTGTCCAGCTTTTGACTTACCTAAATAGATATTTCTTGAAGCAAATCTCCATCTGGCTTGTAGGGCTCCCCTACCCAAGTTGCAGGAAGCAACAACTTCCTCTGAGATCTGGCTGCAGCAGGAAATTTGATGAATTTCTCCTTCCCTCCTCTCCTGTGCCCCTTAGCTATCAGTTTAGCTCAGAGGTCAAATAAGTATTGTAAGGAAGCCCATTTTTAGGGCAATACTGAGAGGATAAGCTGCCAGTCCCGTAGACTAAGACTGTGAACCAAAATCGTTGCATTTCCAGAGCTTTTCATCAGCATGTGGCTGGAGAACAGCTGCTTGAATGTGGGAAGCTCCAAAGGCAGTTATAACTCATGTCAGTTGCTTTGAACTTGTATAATTTACCTCTGTAGTAGAAGAGAAGTAAGCTGCACACAGTACCTATATCCCTCTGGGAATAGTGTTTTGGTAACTCCTTCTGTTACTATTTAATTTTTAATTGATTTATCCGGCAATTACATCGGCACAAATTACTTTTGTAGGTCACATTGTACACTGTCTCACATAGATGAACAAAATCGATTTCTGTGACGGGTATCCAAAGTTTTGAGATCGAGAGTTACTGTCCTGCTGAGGTTTCTGCGGCAAACCAGCTTGGCAGAGCTGGGTGGGTGCTTGGGGCAGTTCCCTGTGTGCCCAGGTTGGTGCTGAAGCAGGACAGAGGTACAAAAGGGGGGGGGTCTCCTTCAGTCTCTCTTCACTGAGCTGAATTGGCTGATTGCAGCATGAAGCAATGGCTGGAGTCTGAACAAGGATGCAGAAAAGTTCAGCTGAGGCTGGTGGGAGGAAATTATAAGTGTTTCTTTTTCTTACACAATACCAGGTCTTTGGGGAGCTTGAAAATTCAAACTTTCAGTGTCTGACCAAATGTGTATTTGTTGTTTGGTTTTACTTTGCTCATTTGCTGCATTGGAACTCAGCCTACTTTTATTATGAAACAAATGTGTCATGGCTAATTGTGTTCATTGGTAATGTGGTCAGAAATCTGTTTCCAAAGTTTGGAGATGAGTTTTGGGATACACAGTTGGAATGAGTCAAAGGTTAGCATTATAGAGGATAAATAACAGTATTTACATTCCCTTCCTTCCTTCCTTCCTTCCTTCCTTCCTTCCTTCCTTCCTTCCTTCCTTCCTTCCTTCCTTCCTTCCGAGTTCCTTCCTTCCGAGTTCCTTCCTTCCGAGTTCCTTCCTTCCTTCCTTCCTTCCGAATTCCGAATTCCTTCCTTCCTTCCGAATTCCTTCCTTCCGAATTCCTTCCTTCCGAATTCCTTCCTCCCTCCCTCCCTCCCTCCCTCCCTTCCGAATTCCTCCCTTCCGAATTCCTTCCTTCCTCTCTTCCTTCCTTCCTCTCTTCCTGTCTTTTCTTTCTCTTTCATCCTGTCTTGTTTCTTTTCTTCCTTTTCCCTTTTTTCTTTATCTAGCTGTGAGTTTGTTCTTAACCTGTTCCATAAAAGCACCACTCTGGCAAATTGCCCTACAGAAGCCCTGAAAGGCTGCTCACTGCAGAATAGGCTGCAGATTTCTGTCATCTGCACTCCTAGTGCACATCACTCGTGTTGTAGAATGACTTCAGGGGAAATTTCCATTCTCTTATGATCAATAAGATACTTGCCTGTGTGACTTCAGACTCCTCTCCAGATTAATTTAGTCTCTGAGCCCAGCATGGTGCTGACCTCTGAGACAGAGGTACCTGCTTGTTTGAATCTGGGCTGAAACAACTGTGCTAATGTCTGATCACTGCTGGATGAGGAGAATCAAAATCCCACAGAGGAGGAAGACAGATTCTATGATTATTAATCCTCAGTCAACTGAGACAGAAATTCAGGACTTCAGACTGCCTCCAATTTACACTGATCCTCCTCTAATGTCAGTGAGAAGTTTAAATGGAAACTGAAGTAGAAGACATCCCTTCTGCAGCATTTGTATTTCAATTTACTCATACCACATAGGAGTACCTCAACACCTAATAAAGCATCTCTGAACTTACTGCTGCCCAATTATTTAATTTTGGTTAAGTGAAATATCACTGCTGTTATTTAGTAAATACTTTCCTCATCCACAAATATAAAGTGTGTGCCAAAAATCTTGTTCGTATCTCATTTAAATTGCTTATAAATCTTATAAAATTTTTGATTTTAGATGATCCAATTCTGAGAACAAACAAATATTTACCATAATCCTTCCGAAATATATTTCACCTATTATAGTTGTTCTTATGGGATTTTGATGTAAATCCAGATAAAATTTGTTACTTTTCTGTTTTTAACAACAACTGTGTTTCATTTCCTCAGTTCAGCAACTATGGTGCAATAAAACATACTCGAACAGATAACTTTGCGTAAACAGGATAACAATGTATTCCAAATTTTTCACTCCTGAAACTTTTGATTTATGTCCTAATTTAGTTTCAACTCACAGGGATTTGGAGATACCCTTGAAGTTCCTACAGGAATGTGTTTCTGTATAAATGTGTCTCTGCTCAGATTGTACACAAAGAATGGGCTATGGCTGGAATATCAAGAATCCTGTAGGTCAGGATTAAAGGGCAATTGTCAGGGTTGCCAGAGACAGCCTATTGCCCGTCTATACTCTGCAGAGCTTTCTAGTAACTCGGTGTAATGAGGTTTGACACCTCCACAGTTCTTAAATAACACTTAGCACCTAAACCACAGTCGTGTTTCATACATCCAGATCCCAATGCAAATGTTAAAACAAAGTAAGAACCTCTGAGGAGCTTGAGTGGTGATGCAATTAATTGAGTTTACAACAAATATAGTGTGTATTCCATAAATGCAAACATTTCAAACATAGGTCGTATAAAATTGACTGTATTTTAGAAATAAGTTTTCCTTAATGCATTAACTGTAACATTTGTTTTTAAAAGTGTATATTTTCTCCAACAAACTAATATCATACCAACAGCTTTAATATCACACCAACAGCTAAAACACAGATGAGCTCCTGTGTGTTTAGTTGGTGTATTTTAAGACCCCTACTCACACTGAATGAAACCTTGGTGAGTTTCCTCATGTCAAGACTGCTAAGGAGAAGTACTAAAAGTTTTAAACCTTTCTAGAATAAAACCAGTCAGCATTCACATCAAAGTGAAATTATATTGTTCAAACTTTTTTTTGCCCTGTGATAGCAAACAAACTTTAGGAATGAAGAGAAAACACTGGGAGGAGATACCTTCTCATAATTTCAGTGCTCAGGACTTTAGTCAAGCTAATCAATCTGAATCGCTGATGTTTGAAAAATTGTCTTGAAAGGGAGAAAAAAGAGTGAAAACAAACAAGCAAGCAAACAAAAAAACCCTCTACAATGCGGCAATTACAAAAATTCTAGAGGAAGAAGAGTTCAAAAGGAAAACAATGGGTTCCCAAATTCCTTGTTGGAGCATATGAACCCGAGTTAGGAGATGCAAAGATAAACATTTCAAAGGAGGAAAGAGCAGGGGATTCTGCCTGCTGTGGGACTGGTGATTTAGATGTTGGAGCTGAAGAAAGCTTCCAGGGAACAGAGGGTCATTGTGCCTGGAATGCAAAGGCATCCGCAGCTTTGCGGAGAGAAATGCCCGGGAGCCGCCGGAGCTCACTCACAGCCGCGCGTGGGAACTCCGGGAGAGCAGGAATGGGAAAAGGGAAAATGGGGTTCACTGTGGAGACCCCCCCCCTCCCTGCCCCCCGCTTACAGAGTCAACGGGCAAGATTCAGGAAAGATCTCGAAACTGAGGGTTTGAAACAAGGTTTAAGGGAAAAAATCAGCAAACTTCAGGACATGAATTGAAGAGTTGCTTCGGGCAAGAAAAGCAGCGCTTAGCTATGGACTGAAATTTGAACAGCCAAATGTGCGCCCGAGCAAAGTTAAAATAGCAGCCAAGCTCAGGAATAGGGTTTGCACAGAGAGGCGGGAATGCAGCACCACTCGGGAAAATAAGGAGCGAGAAGCTGTTAAATGAAGAAAAGTGAAGTGAATAATTGTAGAAAAATCTTGCCTGCCTGCTACATTAAAGCTTTATAAATAGATAACACCCCCCCCCCCCCCCCATGTTTTGTCCCAACCATTAAGTGACGCACTTGGTTACTTCGGGGTGAGCGTTTTCCAAAACACACGAGTGGAAGGAAGTCCAGGAGTTGCAGGGGACGGAAGGAGGCGTGGGGAGAGGTGCGGAGTCCAGACTCGCGCCGTCGGCTCGGCTTCGTGCTGTCCGTCCAGAAACCTCCCGGGTCCAATGGGGTGCCCCCGGGCGCGGGGATCGGGCGGGGCCGGGGCTCCGCACCACACACGGCCGGGGTCGGGGGTGATTCCCGCTGGAAAGGGAACAGGGAAGAGCTCGCACAGGACCGGGACTGTGCTACCGGCAGCACTCGGGTCTCACACCGAGCTCCCGGCGGCAGCGGCGGCTTCTCCCGTGTTACACTCGGGAGCCAACGCACCCCCGGCGGGGCTCGCCGCGCCTGCGAGATTGTTTGGGTTATAAGCGCAGGCACCCCGGCAATGAAATGGCGCATCAGGCGGGCGGTGCATCTCCGGGCGCTGTTACACAGGGCCAGGGAAACGGGGTCGCCGGGACCGGCTCTGCCCGAGGCAGTGGCTGCCCGCAGGTTTCCGCGAACCATGGCCGAGCAGGCGCGGGGGTAGCCGGCGGCGCAGCCGCTGCCCCTGCGGGAATAGCTCTGGGTTCAGCCGCAGCGGGACACAGCCGGCAGCAGAGCGATTTGGTGCTCATTCATAGAACCACCCTAAGTTTAGTCACCACGGCGTCATGTGCCTGTCTTTGCTTCCCCTCCTACCCGCACTCTGTGAGTGGTTTAAAGTCTACCAGGGCACTCTGAGCCTCAGCAATTCATATTTACATGGGGGGCAAAGAGGGGTGGGATGGATTTAAAAATTACTCAGTTCAAAGGTATGGCTGGTCTTTGCCTGTCTGTCAGATCTAAGAGGAGTGAGTGGATTTTCACGAAGGAATTTCATGGAAATTAAATCTCTACTGGAGTGATCCATTCAACTCCTAAAGCTTCAGCCCAGTTTTGTATCCTGGATGAATGCCCTGCTGAATAGCTTGGTGGGGATGCAAAAAGCCACCTTAAACTAGGGATTTTTCTTCTGCTAAATTGACTTCAAAGTAGTAATTAAACAATAGCTAGCTTTAAAAAAATCAAGTTATAAGAAGCTATAGGACAAAATTACCGTATAACTAGAAGCTGTGTTTTATGGGAGGGGGGCAGGGGGATGGGGTGTTCAAAATAGAAAAGTGACTGGGTAGAGGCAATTTGAGAGAAACAAAAATGGATGCAAGAAAGTAAAATGAATTGCACTGATTCAAACTTTTTGATGGTTTGTTCATTTCTTTTTATTACATCTGTACTACAGTCGAGTCTGGAGCTGGGTAAATGGAGGAAGGGGAGAGACTGCAGAATTGTTTGGGATATTTTAAGCAGAAGCATCCAGTTCAGGGGTGACAGGCTGAAACAGCTTTCTGTGGCCTTTGTCCTATGTTTGAGGCTTGTCTTCTCCAGGCTGCTCTGCATAGGGCTGAGCCTGCACAGCTCAGTATTCATCTCTGCTTTTGTAAAGCAAAAATGGCGTTTTTCACCAAGGGCAGTCTTGCTGCCAATCTTCTCCCTCTTCCTCTGTCTCCCAAACCCACAATCACAACTGCATTCATATCTCTCTGTGATGATTTAGAAGCACATTTGACTTGAAGCTACCAAATGAAAACTAATCTCCTGCTTGACTCCCGCGGTGAACTCTCCCTAATTCTCTCCTCCCCGGCAGTAAAACTCCCTCACTTGCCATTGCTGATTTTCATCCTTGGGGTCATTGCTCTCACATGCAAAATGTTGCCCAGTGTTGCGCCTTCTTCCATCATGCCTGTTCTGGAAGAAGAAACCTGAAAGTTTATTATGCAATTTAATTTAAAATCTCTTTGGAGTGGTTGGTTTGGGGCCTTTCCCAGGTTTAAATGCTTTTGGGGCTTTATTCCCACAATTTTGTTGAATAGAGAATGTCACCAAATGAGCTACAGAAAGAAGGGGAGATAAACAGCACTATAGCAGCTGCTAGATTTTCAGTGTGTTTAAGGTAAGGCTAACTATTTTAAAGTGAAATGTCCAACACTGCAGTTAATCTGCGTGGCACATTTTTTTCATACTTCCAGGGTATTTCTGAGCTCAGGTTCAGACTATGAGGCATGGCAGTGTACACTGGCAGAATCTGAGCCACGGATCTTTAAAATACTGTCCATCTCTTGACTTCTGACAAGTGAAACCATGGTAAATGGTACTCCAGGTAATGACTTACTAAAGCTTACTGCAGTCCTTAGGCTAGACTATCAAGTTTAAGTATTCCCAGTGTCCCAATGTTGTACTGTTAGTGTGATAGTTACTGTTAGAAGAAAGCTCTTAAAATATAATTTACCATTGTTATATTGCTTTTCAAATATATTTCACAGTCTATTTGCACTGAGAATTGCTTTTTGTTTTTTAATCTTAAATGTAATAGGTTGCTGATAACTGCAGTGTGTTTCCATGAAGTGATGAGCTGAAAACTGGCAAGAACTGTTTGATGGGATATGTAAAATCCTGGTGAATTTTAGCCCACACACGGATACTTTTATTGTTACAAGCCTTTGCTATACCTGTCAGAAGGCTGGTTTCCTGCCAGGCAGTATGTGATAACTAAATTTTATCCTCGCCAAGGTGATACAAGAGTATGAAGGCAACACACATTGCCAAAAGTACTGGAAATGGGAAAGCACTTTGGACAACACTGAGAAGCCTCTGTGCTGCTGTCCAAGTAACAAATAGCAATACACAAAGACTTTGCAGTAGTGCTAATGTAATTTGCTGGAAAGTCCACAATTTCAGTTCAGAAAACCATGGAAGTTGCAATAAAACACAATGGCAGAGTGTGTGTTTTGTTTACAGCTTTTCTGCCTGGCTGTTCCACACCATTCACATAGACAATGTTGCTGGAGCGTAAAGTAATGAGAGCTCTGCAGGGTGGTTTGTATCAGCTGAGCTCAAAGCCAGCAGCTCTGGGACAAGATCTGGCAACAGGTTAGTCATGTGTGGGTGTTGGTGAGAGGTAGCGGCATGTTGGTTGCTGATACCTAATGAATAATCAATCTCTCCTTTCTCACAGGCTCTCAGAATGTTACCTTGTGGGGCCAGGTAGGTTTCTAGACAACAGACTGTCCTGGGCCATACACCAGAATTGTCCTTGTACTTTAAAAAACAGCCTGAAAAAAATGCCTCCCCAAAGTTGTGTCAATCCCAGCTGGGACTGCGTTGACAAGGAAGTGGTCCCCCTCCCCAGTCACACATTGTCACTCCCAGGCTCAGGGAGTGCTGCTGGCCTAAAATCAGTCAGACCAGGTTGCCAGGCTGGTTATAAAAAAAATACAGATGATCACTCGCATCTCCTCTGGGAGTCAGAAGGATCTATATTCTTTGTGATAAAGGATATAAACTACACATAGACAAGACTCAAGTCCCAAATCACATACACAGATTATCCACCTCTTTTGAGGGATCCTGACCAAAACTACGGACTGTTCTCTGAATGTCTTCACTCTGAATGTCAAACGCCTATGTCTTACATACACTTTGCAGCTTTACTTGTCTCATGCAGGTATTCCCAGAGGACAGTCAGCAATGCCTCTGCCATTACTCACAAGTCAATGTTTTCAGATACATCTGACAGTGATCCCTAACTCATTAAGAAATCAACAGTGTTTGTTCATCCAGAAAGTTTAGGAACTGCTGGTCTAAGATATCTTTATTGTCTGACTATAAAGAAGATATTCTGTATCAAAAAACACAAGAGTGTATTAGATCCATAGCTGTAAAATCCTCTCCTAGATGAAAAACTGAGGTGTACAATCTGAGATTGGTTTATTTTTAAGGAAGTGCTGATGATTTTAAAAGTGTATTGAATTCAAATGAGGAGAAGATGTTTGCTGTAAGCCACAGATGGCTTGAAGCAATAGCTCTGACAATGGCTCCCAGAACCATACAGTGCTCCTGACTGGTTTAATTCAGAAACTTAAAGAGGGTTATTTAAATGAGAGTAGTATTAGCTATTTATATCTTAGCAGAAAAAAAATCTTAAGAAAATTCTAGAACCCAAATTGTTCCAATGTCCTTCACTGATCTTTAAATGTATCTTCTTTATACCTCTAGCCTCAATGGTTTGCATGTTCCAGTTACTGACTATAACCACAAACATCTGTTGTGTATTTAAAAGCAGGGTGGAATCTGCATTAATTACATCATAAATCAAAACAAATACAACTTGTATTAATCCTTTTCAGATTTGTTCGGAATTGTTCTATTACTTTAGGAAATAAAAGAATACAAAACCCAATGTTCTTGATGTTAGCAGTGAAGTCCACCTGGTTAAGCCATACATACAGCATTCATGTTTATCGCAGTTCTCTCCTTTCCCAAAAGAAGAATCTGAACAATGATTTATATTTCCCAACTCATAAATGGTAGGAAATTCTTACTTCTTATTGCCATTTTATCCTTGTATTTGTAAGATAGCTGATCTCTAATGCTCATCTCCTTTTACGAATTAGTTTGTGAATTGTACAGGAGCAGGACCAACTTCGTTGGTTGTGTCATGCTTAACTCTGCAAGATACCAGAGTACAGGTAAGGAATCAAGTAACTGAGATGTAGATCTCTATCCAAACATATGAAAATATCACCTCTTAAATACTTGTATAACATAGCAGTTAGAGGCCTAGGAAATAGCAGGATGCTGGCTGCAGTATAAGCCTGTAGAAAGAAACTCCTGCTCGTAAACCTTTGCAACCTATGTGGATAAGAGAGAGAGAAAAAAACAGTGAGATGGAGTGACATGAGACCCACCCATAATTGTGGGTAAAACATGTATGATGTGAAAGATAAGAAACAAACCTTAGGCTTAGGTCGGGAAAAGCATCTGTTCATGCCTTAACAGAGCATTTATCCCAGAGCAACAGAGAGCAGTGCGTGGCAGATCTAAGATGCAGATATTGAGGTGACAGAACACTAAACCAGTGTCCTTATGGATACAAAGCACAGTGCATATGTGATACCTCATCCAGCTGATGTGCTGTTGTATTGATGTGCTTCTAGCTCAATTAATATGAGTTAGAGTGAGTAAGTTAGCGAGGAACCTCTGTATTTTGTAATTGTGGAAGATGAAAGAGCTGCTTCAGGACTGGGAACACTGTACCTTATACACATCTTTATGATAAAATAATCAGTAGTAAAGTAATTAAGGTTTCAGTCACCATTGGCAACATTTGTTCCTTTTGAATGGGATTTATGGGGACTTGTTTTGCTTCACTTTAGATTTAACATCTGGACATTTTGTAGCTGCTTTGAGAATGAAAAGAAATAAGATCAACAATCTTGTAAAAAAACAAGCAAATGCAATTAAGTATCTAATCTATAATGGCTTTCTAGAGTTTAAAAACAAGTTGTACAGTGAAAACAGAGAAGAGACTTGTTTGCCTGCAGTGTTTTGGGATGGAGCTCAAAACTCTCTGGACACAAGATCTCTTGGCACAAGCCTTTGATGTCCATATTTGACTCCAACTGGGACACTCATTATCATTTTTACCCTACATTTGAATGGCCATCAATAAAATTACGAGAAGTTTTGTTGGTCTGGGATTTTGTTTTTCCTTCTGATAAGATATAAATGGGAGTACCTGCAGGATGGCTGAGCCATTCAGTGTTCTCTTTTCCCAGGACACTTTCCATCCATTATCAATTTTCTTATTATTTCTATTTCTCTCCTGAACCCTTGCAATCAGTTTTTTGTGACTCTCCTTAAAGCCAAGTTGGCAGAGCTTGTCTTAGAATATTGTCCCGTACACAGGTTGCCTTTGTTCCTAAAGTGCTGTCCAAATAGAGAGAATGTGAGGGATGTTTGAGTGAGTAGCTGGGTTTTGGTTGGGCTGTTTGTTCTTGGCAGCTGCACAGGTCTCACCCTGTTTAACTTCAGCTACATCTTGTACCTAAACCAAGACTGCAGAAAGGGCAGGATTTGTCTAACTGCTCCTGTTTGGATGGTGCTTAAGTCACTTCACAGAAATATAGCAGCTAAAGAGATACTTTTTTTAGAAGATTCAACCTGTTCCTAAAATGATTTTTCTTAAAAAATTCCCCCCCCCCCCCCCCCGGTTTGTTCTTACAGACCTTATATAATGTTTGGGGTTTCTTTTAATAAGGCACTGCTTTGTGGGAAATAAATGAGTTTTTATTCCCCAGCATTTTAACTAAAATATTTAGCTGCACACACTGAAGTCAGTGTAAACTGGACTACACTGCAGCTGGGCTACAGAAAATCAACGAAGCTGATCATGTCTCTGATGAGAGATAAATGGTTTCTATATGAGTCTGAGGTCTATAAAGTAACTGAGTTAATGCTGAGTCTGTGACTAAATGACAACCTCCACTTTGTAATTTCAGTCTTTTTAGATTCTTTATTATGACATTTCTTGTTCTCTTGAGAAGGATGAAAGTAAATAATCAGGTTTGTGGGTAATGAGCCTGCCAAACCCAAGGCACTGAGAAGTTCTGAAAGCTCCTGCAGTCGTTAATGCCTGTGGGCTCCACACCAGTATGGTCAAAATATTTTACAATAAAGTTTGGATCTCCTTGTGTTGTCATTTGCCCCCTGAAATGAATTGGCTCATCATAACCTGGTACTAGGAATTCAAACTAAATCTGTGATTCTGCTGCACATGATCATTATTCCTGGGATCTCTGGCTGTAAACCATCACAATGACAAAACATGAAGTCCACTGGATGTGCTGTTTCTAAAACTTGTTAATTCTTCTGCCTTGCTGAGCCTCTTGTTGAAACTGAGTGTGTAAGAACTCCATATTCCTGTGAGGTGCAGCATCCCTAGAGTGCTCTTAGATGCTGTGCTGTAAGGAGTAAAGCTACTGGCTGTGTTCATTTTAAGTTCCTTTATAAAGAAAGGAAAAAACACTCGTGTATTACTGTAGTAAATATTACTGTATCCCACAGCCATAGGGAGGAGGAGGAGAGAAGATCCAGCAGGCAGGAATTGTGCAGCAAGATTGATTTATTTAATTATTTTACAAACTCCTTTATAGACTTTTTCTTCATAGTCTAATTGGACAAAGGATCGGCCACCCCCTGGGTGGATTGGCTAGAAATCCTAAATATCTATTGTCAAAATATTTTTCTACTGTACCATAAACATAGTTCTACAAGGTCACAGGTGTTCATAGTTTACAGAACTCCTGCTATTATCTTCCGTGAGAGAGAAAAGTATCTCACGGCTTAGAAAGCAGCAGGAAAATTCTTGCTAGCAGCATTTTTGTATCCCCACTTGGGCATGGAAAATGGGGAATAAAATAGGACTAAATATCACTTTCTAATAAAGCACACAAACTGTAGCCTCCACCTCCATCCTGTGCTCCATACCTTTGATTCTCAGCCTTGTACTTGAATGTGAAATCCGTAGGATTCTCCCCAGAAAGCTTTTCCTGCCTACTCCATGGGTAGCAGGGCTATTCAGCAGTACCTGGCACTGCACTGACTTCAACCACAGCCAAATCAAACAACCATCACCATCATCCTTACTGTTGTATTTCAAATGTTACCCTCTAAAGCTCCTTGTGCCGAAGGAGGACAAAAATATTGCCAGAGGGAAACAAAAAAATTGTCTTCAGAAGGAAGCACAACCACCAGAAAAGTTTTTTCAGGCAAAACCCAAAGCAATTGTTTTATGGCTTTATTTCCCTCCCCAATAGCTGATATTCAATAAACATTCACTGGTAAGTAAACACCAAAGAACACCAAAGAGCAAGGAGAGGTTTTGCTCAAGACATGCAGTGGCTTTTGGAAATAAATGAAGAAGCTTTTTATTACTAAAATTAATTAATTAATAAATAAAACATAAAGAACAAAATAACAAGATGGCAGAATAATTTCTGCAGGGATAGGGGTGTAAATCATTCATATATTGTGGTGTAAAATGGCAGCAGCTTGATAATTAAAATGTGTATTGGTATTTGGGTTTCTCATTATATTGTAATTTGGTCAACATGTGCAATATGATGACAACTTTGTAAAAAAAAGTGTCATTTTTATTTCTTATTGTGAGGCTGCGCCTCGAGTGCTGCGTTCAGTTCTGGGCCCCTCACTTTTACAAGGACATGGAGGTGCTGGAGCATGTCCAGCAAAGGGCAGCAGGGCTCCTGGAAGAACTGGGGAACAAGTCTGATCAGCAGTGGCTGAGGGAACTGGGGGTCTCAAGGAGGCTCAGGGGGAACCTCATCACTCCCTGACAGGAGGGTGAAGTGAGGTGCGGGCCAGTCTTTTCTGTGGTGTCTGCAGAGAGAGGACCAGAGGAAATGGCCTTAAGATGCCACAGTGGAGATTCAGATTTGATATTAGAAAAAAAATTTCAGTCTTAGGGTGGTCAGGTATTGGAATTGGCTGTACAAGGAGCTGGTCGAGTCACTGTCCCTGGAGGTGTTTAAGAGGCGTCTGGATCTGGCGCTGAGTGATGTGGTTAACAATCACAGAATCGTTAAGGCTGGAAGAGACCTTTATGATCATCAAGTCCAGCCATCCACTCAGCACTGCCATGCAACCCCAAAACCACTAAACCACATCACCCAGCACTGCCACTGCAACTCCTGAACCAAAGGTGTGTTTAAGAGGCGTCTACATCTGGCGCTGAGTGATGTGGTTTAGGGGTTGTAGTGGCAGTACTGGATGGACACCTGGACTCGACGATCTTGAAGGTCTCCTTCCAACCTTGACCGTCCCGTCCCGTCCCGTCCCATTCCCTGAGGCCGAGCCCAGCGCGCCGTGAAGGACGGCTGGGGGGGAGCAGGAGAGGGGCACCGTGAGGGAGCGCGCGCGGGGCCTCTCCCCCCTCCCTGAAGAGCGCGCGCGCGATGTCGCAGCGCCGCCCGCCCCTCACCGCCCGCTCTGCGCACGCGCGCAGCACTGCGGCTGCGCGGCCGCAGCAGCGCGAGTCCCGTGTGCCCCCCACAACGGCTGCGGGTGAGCGCTGCGCATGCGCAGAGCTCCTTGTGTGTATGTGCCTCCCGCCGCCCCGGCTCGCTCGCGCCGGGACCTCGGGGGGAAGCGGCGGCGGCGGGCGCGCATGCGCAGAGCCGCCGTTCCCCACACCTCCCCATCTTCCGTTTCTCGGCCTCGCAAAGAAGCGCAGCGGGGGCAGCAAGAACCGGGAGCGGGAAAGGCGCGCGCGTTGTCGCGCGTGCGCAGAGGAGGCCGCGAGCGGCCTCCCCCCCCCCCCCGCCAGGCTCCCGCCAATTGGGCACCGCCCCGCAGCGCCACCGCGGCCCAAGCGCGCTGTGCGTGCGTGCGTGCGTGCGTGCGCTCGCTCGGCGGCGGCGCGTCCCGAGCCCCGAATGAACGCCCCGGTCCTGGTGGGCGAGCGGCCCTGAGCGACCCGCGAGCGGGGACGGGCCGTGCCGAGCCGTGCCGAGCGGCTGCTCCGCCTGCACCCCGCCCGCCGCACGGGTGAGTGACCGACGACCGACCCGCCGAGCGCCTACTGTCCGCCCCGCCACCGCTGCGCCGCGCGCCACGGGCAGGCGCGGCGCCCCCGGGCCGCCCGCAGCCCCCGGCTCGGGGCCCGCCCGCTCTCCGCCGCTGCCGGTCCCAGGGCCTCAGCCGGCCCCTGCAACCCTCCGAGCGTCACGGCACTCCGCAGTACCCCGTAAGGGGTGCCCCCGGTGCTGGTACCGCCCCCCTGCCCCCTCCCCGGGCCGGCGGTGCCGCTTGTTCCGCCCGCCCCGGCCCGTACCCTCCTTGCCGGGAGGATCCGCCCCGCCTTGTTTCCCGGTCCCGTTTCCCCCAAAATTTCGTGGAATCGGGAGGGGATCTTTCTTCCTGCGTCCCCCCGCGCTTCCCCCGGTAGCCCCTCGGCCAGGGAGGGGTTGGGCTCCTGTGGTGCCGGCCGGGCCCCGCGGGGAGGTCGGGCAGTTCCTCCCCGAGAGATGCCCGTCCTACCCCGTCGATCCCCTGGGGAGGCGACGGCAGAGGTGCCGCTGTCGGCCCATCTCCCGCTCCCCGTGGGAGGATGTAAACTTTCCTGGAGATCCCTCAGCGCCGTTTGCCAGATCTCCCTGACCGCGGGTTCTCTCTGTGTCATTTTTAGTCACCTGCTCTGCTCTCATTGTTTAGGCTTTCGAGGGTTTGCTCTTCTCCCCTCGCATCTGCCCCCTCTTCGGTGTCTTTTTGGGTTTTTTAAAGGAAGTTGCATGTATAAATTCCCATCCTACTTTTTATAGTGGCTGAAGGATGCTGTGTGAATGTAACTCTTGGATAAAAATTTGTATGGGACCTGTGATTTGAGTTCTCAGCCACAGAGCCCTATAGGATACTTTCCCTCTCCCCTTCTTCACCCACTCTTCTCCAAAATAAACCTCCCAACAATGGGTGATCGACCCGGGAAACTGCGAAGCACTTGTAAGTTTGTGACTCTGGTATCTCCAGTGAGCATCTTGGAAAAATCAGCACAAATACTTTCTGTAGCTTTTCCTGAGAGACCAAACTACTCCAGCATCTTCAGTGGCATTTTCTGAAGCTTGTTTACTTCTCGCATGTTTTCCTTAGGTGTCTGAAATTTTCTTCACAAATTTAAATTCTAATTTTTTGAAATACAGTTTGGGAATCATACAGGTCACACAGCAAAACAAACTTTACAAGTGCAGCTTGTAGGTCACTGTCCTTTGTAGGAAATACAAGTGAGATTTTAACTCCTGTAATCAGGCTCCTGAAATATGTTTGGGCAATAAATAGAAATTAGAGTCCAGGTCACTTTCTGTTCTTTGGTGCTGAACAATGTTTCGTGCACTGAGGGCATCCTGTGCCTGAGAGTCATTGAACTTGCACTTTTGTATTGGGAAATCTGTTGTCTAGAGCTCACTAAAGCAGCACAGAAGCTACAGGAGGGTGTAAAACCTGCTGCTTTAAAGATAAAGATGCTGTGAGGGAAAGAACTACATTTAATACCTTAGTGCACATAAGAAATGTGAATGCAAATGAACCCAAATTTTTCAGTGAAGAATGTTTGAGTGAATATCTAGTTTTGTGATTCTAGGGTATATATAGCTTCTAATTTCTTAGATCAAGCCCATGGAAAACTGTTCTGTATGGAATAACCTTTGTGTTTGTAGTATGTGCGTTCCATTTTGGTGGAGACAGTGAAAATCTCCCAGACAGTGATTCCATAGTACATCACTTGTGATCCAGTCTGTGGGACTCTGACAAGGCTGACAAACAAGATTCTGTCAACAGTAGATTTAATCACTACTTTTTGTAATTCTTACTCATTTGTTAGTCTTTTAAACATGGAGCTGGTTTTAAGTTGCATTTTTTTTCTCATTCCAATGAAATGTAGCTTGGTCTTGGCAAACTAGATTAGTTGCTCTGGGTGATTCAACTAGAGAGATGAAAACAGAATTTTGAGTGCTTGCATTCAGAATTGTGGGGCTGTAGCTACATAACTTGGTTCATCTTTCTCAGAAAATGTGTTTTGTTTTGTTTTTTAAGGGACAGGATAAGTGCATTTTGACACAAAGAAAAGTGATCTGAGAGTAGTGTTTTCTCACATTTATGAGAAAACAAATATAATTTGCGGACATGTCTATTGACGTTTCTCATGCTCAGGTTTTTTGTACAGTCTTTAGAAATGTATAAATAGTGTTAATGCCCAGTGATACAGAAAAAAACCAAATGCAAAGAATGCAGGGTTGGAAAGAAAACCTTTAGATATCCTTGTAAAATGCTTTCAGAGTAATTTAATCTGATGGTGAAAAGAACGTGAATTTCCTTTTTGGCCTGTTTGAGTTTTGAATAATTTTTCAAGTTTTAAATTATTTATAATAGTAAAATATTTCAAAACGTGTTTGGTTTTTTTTAAAAAACATCAACATCCATATATTGAGTAAAGATTGGCATTATTTTTAACTTTACTGTGAGCCTTAAAAAATCTAATTATGCAGAAGTACTTGAGGAGGCCAGGCTGTGTCAGGTTCTGGTGCTGCTGCAGTGACGTGTCTGTAGTGCACTGGGAGGTGGAAAGCAGCAAGCTGTGAGAAGGTTCTTTATAATCTTATGTCTTGTAAAGTTATTTTTCCTATAAATTAAATATGATAAGAGCCACTTAAAAAATCTTTATGTATGCTATAAATTATTTTCATTTTCTAAAACACAAACTTGCTGCTTAAACTGAAGGCTAGTTCTGTTTTAATAGTAATTCTTATTCCTGAAAGTCAGTGGGATCTGTGCACATGTACAAGGAAATTCCTGATCTTCCTTTTAATAACTGGTATCATTGCTGTCAATATTTTAATAATATAATCTGAATATAAAATGAAACAGGTAGACCCAAGTGATTGTGTGTGTATATACCACACTGTTTATACCAAAACAGAACTTCTTGCATTTTACGTTGTTTTGTTAGTATATTTCTAAACATCCCTGTGTGATTTATGTTGAGGTATTCAATGTGAGATGTAAACAAGAAATCTTTTTGATATTATTTCCTACTTGTCTTTTGTAGGTCTTTTTCTGCTCCCAAACATTATTTAAGTTCAAAAAATTACCCAGATTTTTATTTTTTAATATATATATATCTATCTTCAGGAACCATGCTTTCTCCTCAGAAGGGATTACAGAATAGTCTTGTTTTATTTTTTCTTTAGAAGAATACAGTATAATAATTCTTTTGTGTTTAACACTTAAGGACTCTGTATTGCCACTGCAAAAGGGTGTGACTGGTTTATCCAGATAGGCACATATTTTGTGCAAATCAGCAAGACCTGAAATCTTTGCTTTCTTGTTCTGAGTATGTGTCAGTGGTGTAAACTGCTCTCAGAACAGAAAGCAAATGAAGCTGTTGGGAGAGCAAAGATGAGGGGGATAGGACAGGCACCTTTTGAGGCAGGAGTTGTGCAGTAAACAGTGCAAGGCCAACAGTTACAACTCAGTCTGTGAAAATCTGTTGAAGCAGAAGAACACAGCAGGAGCGTCTGTCAGCAGGAGGACATGCTCACGGAAACTTGAGGACGTTCCGTTGCTTTCGGTTAGCGAAGGAGTGAGTGATACCAGCATTATGAGCTTCTGACAGCACTGGGGAGCACTGGGTCTGCCTATGCAAATTCCAGAGACCTGTAGTTTGTTTTTATGCGGATCTGTGCCATTGTAGACCAGTCCAGATGTTTTGCAACTCTGGTCTTCTTATTTATGGCTGGATTTTACACTTTTTTCCAACACAAATATCAAACTCTATGGTGGCTTTTCTTACTTAGCTGAGACAAATTAAGAGAAAGGCTGAGGAGGATTCTACTGCAGTTGTGGCAAATTCTGATAGTAAGGCTCAGATCTCCAACGTAAAAAGCTCTAAAAGTCCATTTGAAGAAGATTTTTTTTTATTTCTTGATAGATGTAGAAGCAAATGAACACAAACTTCTTAATACTGGGCCAAGAAGTTCATACACTCGTTGGGTGTTTTCACTTTTGCACAAGCTGTGTCTGCCTGAACTGGGCACTGTGACCTCAGTGTTACATTTTAA
Organism: Coloeus monedula; assembly: GCF_965178545.1. NCBI lineage: Eukaryota > Metazoa > Chordata > Aves > Passeriformes > Corvidae > Coloeus > Coloeus monedula. Next base: position 20,569,204 of record NC_138792.1, on the reverse strand, counting down.
AATGTGTTGCTGGTAGCACATGAAAAGTTTGTGATTCATACTGAGTTTAATTTTAAGTTACTTTTCTGAGCTGAGAACAGCAGCTCTCTTGCGCTTACTGAAACGTGGTGTGGTACTGCCAAACTAACTGTAGGTCACAGAGAGGTTTCCATTGCAGCATCTTAGTCAGAGAGGTGTCTAAAATTTTGTTCCTAATACTGTTTGAGTAGCCACAAAATACCTCTGATACAAAAAATTGTAGCATTTTTTCATGTCATCTCTTCTCTTTACTCATCTGACCTGAGACTTTGTGAGCCTTTACGGCCAAAACCTGTGCTGGAGGCTGTGCTGGACTCTGGGTGTTTGCTTCTGTTTTTGAAGAAGTTCAGAAGCATGAATTTTGTTGCACGTACAGATATATGTATTTTCTACAAATTCCTTTCCTGTAATAAATAACTACAAAAATTAGTTGCAGTAAATTTTTTCCCCAACAATTCTCTTGTTGTATTTTCCACTTCTTTTCCCTTTTCTGCTTTTGTATTAGCATCCGAAGTTTTATTTTAATTCTTAAACTTTTTCTTTTGCATAAAGAAAACTGCTTTTTCTTGCTGATAAAATTTCATTAAAATTTGGCAAAGTATTGCCTCTGCCAGTCGCTTATTTATTTGGATATATTGAAGTAGTAGCTTGAAGAAAAGGGACAAATCGCTTCCAAGCATCCAATACTGTATTTATAAAACTAAGTTAATTTGCCTTTTGTTGATGTTAACATGCTGATTGCAGTTTTTTTCCCCTGTAGCATTGAGAGGATTGCAGTGGCATTCTAAGGTCATTTAAAATCATGACAAGCTCAGTCGGACAGAAGAAAGTCTCCTCCAGACAAAGGAAGTGTGGGTTCTGTCGGTCGAATAAAGATAACGAATGTGGGCAGTTGCTGATGTCGGAGAACCAGAAGGTGGCGGCACATCACAAGTGTATGGTGAGTGACCAGGAATGGGATGGAACCGGGAAAACGCTGCGAACACGTGGAAAAGCCAACCAGGTTGGAATTGGCACACATGATTAACCGCTGCAATTTGGTGGGTTTCATATCTGTAAATTTCTCAATCACTTATAACCTTAAAAAGTAAAATGCAAATTTTGTTTTTGCAATTTTAGCTGTTCTCATCCGCACTGGTTTCTTCACACACTGATAATGAGAGTCTTGGTGGATTCTCTATTGAAGATATTCAGAAAGAAATAAAGAGAGGTACAAAACTGGTAAGTCCCTATTTTGGCTCTTGAAAATGGAAGACAGTATTTTCATACCTTCTATAAAGTTTGCAAGGAAGTTGTTCAGTGTATTTAATCTATTTAATATTTTCTGTGAGATTTCTGAAAGAAACCCACATTCTAGGGTCCTGAGAAGGGTGTTATTGTGCCTTTACCAGTATTTGGGCTTGCTGCCAAAATCTGGTTTTAACTACCAGATACACTTTTTGCTCCTTTTATACTGATTTTAAAAATAATGCTGTTAATATAGATGGCTTATGAGGTATGTGGGTACACTAGTCATTACAGCTCTGCCAAATTAAAGAGATTGAGCAGCAATGACTTTTTTTAATTCCTGAGAAGCTAATTCATGAGGATCTTTTTTTATTATTATTATTTATTTAGAACTAGTTGTTTTCCATTTGGGGAAATGAGTGAGGTTCTTTTAAAAATAACTTTAACAGATAATCAGTTCACTCCTCACATTAAAACCTTTTAGATTAGTTATTTAAAGCACTCTGTATTTACCAGTTCTTCAACCACTAAGAGAAGTCCAAAGTATTATTGTAGAACTACAATTTTATAATAATAGTCTAATATTTCATCCACTGTTTCATTTGAATCTTTTCCAGTGCAGGGAACTTCATTTGCTCTAATTAGCTGAAGCATAAATAAATAACTGTTTACAAGTCATTCATGTTGTGATTAGGACTTTCCAAAGAACATGGTAGTAAATGGAACTACTGATCATAAAGAAACTTTGATTCTCGTGTCTCTTAAAGGGTTTTTAAGGTTTTTTCTTTTTATGTCTTCAGTGGTTTCTCTTTCTGCATCTGAATCTCTTTATGTTCCTTCTATTGCAGTGGCTCCATTCTTGTAGATCACCAGCTCTGTGTACTAGGCACTTTGTTCAGGGTTTTTGTAGAAAACCTGGGTCTGGTCAATCTAATGGATTCGTTAGATTGACCTGAGTTGTTCCCTCTTTGGAGAAAATGTACAAGATAATTTTAGATCTTAATTTAGGTGCCTTGTCTCTGTAGCTGTCAGAAAGCTGCAGCTCTAAATCACTCTCTGGAGGAACTTGTCTTTCTCCATTGGCATGTAGGAAGTTTAAAGGTAAATGTTTGTCATTAGCCCAAATCCCTTCTCTCAGGTCTGCTTGCTGGTCTAGCCTGGTGTATTATGGGGGAAGACATGCAGCAAAAAACCTCAGTGCACTGGGTTAAGTGAATGTATTGATGGCTTGGGCTCAGCTTGTCCTCCATAAGGAGGTGATTCTGGCCAGGTGGGCACTGACAGTGGGGACCTCATTACCAGAGTGACAGTGACCGACATGTAGAGACTTTCTGATCATAATAGATCTGTCTTGAAAAAGGTTGTAGGTTCAAACCTTGGTAGGCCAGTAACAAAAGCTTAGGAAGTCTAAATATCTGGAAGTACAAGTCACTGATCTCTTAATTAATTATCTGTATTATTTCTAGTGTCTGTGCATGGGAAGGTTTTTTTTAAAGAACATACCTAATTTGCAGCTTATCAAACTTCATATATGCCCAATATAAATTGAGAGTTAGTGACCATTTGGACAGCAGACACGTGCCAATGGAATAAGTATTTTATTACTTATTGTGTACTCTGTTTTACAGACACATCATGGTGTTCATAAAAAGAAAGTTTTCTTTTAGTCATTTCTGGCTTTCAAAAATCTGAGATTCTGACTAAACTTGATTGGCTGGATACATAAGCCTAGGCTTTTCTAAAGGACTTTGATCAGCAGTTACTAGATAAGCAACCATAATGTATAACAGATTTATGAGATAAAATGCCCATACAAATTAGATAACAACTAGAGAACAGTATATAACTGTACCATTTCAGAGCTTGCAGAGGAGTAAATGGAGATGATCCAAAGCTTTGACATTTTTACTGTTCAGTTGACTTCGTTAAAATTGAAAAACAGGCTGGTGGTATATTTGGTAACTTTGGTGGTATATTTTTTTGGCATATTGGAGAGTAGCAAGACGAACTTGACTAAACAAGTGCAGTGGACAAAAAATGTATCCACAGAGATGTACATACATATATATATAGGGAATATCCTACATTGCATACTTAGATTTGGAATTGATTGTAACCTTTTGGGGCATGGGCAATATGCAGGATACAAAGAAAAAGCTCCAGTTGTCCTGGGAGGTGAGTTTAATGGGAAATCCTGATATTTTGGGGAATATTAAGTCAGTAGAGAGCAATACAGAGAAAAATCTTGTGATATTGTCAATTACTTCCTTTCCTACCACAGTACAAGAAGAACCATGAACAATTTAGAAGGCAAATAGCTGCTGTTATCTATGTGTCTGATACAAGAATTAATTAATGGGAAAGAAAAGTAAAGCAACAGCCTCACTTTTAATCTTTTTTGTAATACAAGTATAAAGAGCAAAATTTAGTTTAGTTGAAATAAATTCATTGTGTTTACCAAATATTTCACTAAATTCAGTGTTTTGGAAAGGACTTAAGGACATAACTGTAGAAAAAAAGGTAAAGTTAGCTGCTGATGCTGAGGTAAATTTACAGATCATCAGTATTTCTGGCTGCAGGACTCATTCCCAAATGGGTGTCATTTTTTTTCCTTCCTGCCTTCATAATATAATTCAGAATTAAACAGGTACAATTATGATTTTAACTTTTCTGAAATGGTTGGTACAAACAGACTGTCCTTGTGAGAGGGATATTTAGGTGAATAGCTGTCACTTTCATCAGATAAGTTCCACAACAATAAATTACTTATTTTCTTCTTTGAGTTGATAATGGTGGTTGAGTTGATAATGCATCTGATGGTTATTGCATTGTTGCACACTTGTAACAAATTTCTTAATTTTAAAATAAACTATGAAAAACATCTGAGAGCAGGAAGAGTAATACCAAGTGCATAAATCCATTTGTTTTGTCACCAGGAGTAGTAAATACATTATTTTTGAACTCAGAAGTACTAAGAAAAAAGTAGCATGAATTGTGTTTTCTTTTCCTTTCCAGATGTGCTCTTTATGCCACTGTCCCGGAGCAACCATTGGCTGTGATGTGAAAACGTGTCACAAGACATATCACTACTACTGTGCTTTGCATGATAAAGCTCAGATAAGAGAGAAACCTTCACAAGGCATTTACATGTAACTATTATTTATTTGTTATGTTTATTTTTTGATTTATATTTTACATTCTTTGTTTAAAAAACAACAAAGCAAAGCAAAACCCCACTTTGGAATCTAAACAAAACTGTTGCAGAAAATTCTAATTATGATTGTGGCATTCAAAGTAGTGATGTGCTAGAAAAGCATATTTTCACTGCAAGATTTGTGTATCAGTGAGTCTTACAAGTGGGAGAAAAATGTACTGGCATTTAAATTTAAAAGATGAGTAAATAATCTGTGAATCGTGACTGACTTGACAGTTTTCAACTACTCTGTTTATAGGATTTTATGTCGAAAACACAAGAAAACTACGCATAACTCTGAAGGTAAAATTATTCAATATAAATTTTTCCCATTGTAGAAAGATACTTGGTTAAATTTAGTTTTTCTGGAGAATATAAATGTTTTCAGTAAAAATCAGAGCTACATTTTTTTGAGAAACAGTGAGTTTGGAAGCCCATCAGATTTCTGTATTTTCTCTAAAAATTATTTATTGAGGTGGAGAAAAACCCAAACCATAAATTTTAGGATGTTCAAAAGATATGATGCTCCATAAAACCAAAAAGTTTGGGTAGAAGTTATACATTCCCTTCTTGGAAGAAGCTGGCTTATATTTTTAGTTAAGTATTCACAATATTAACATCTGAAATATTTTGTCAGGTAACAGCTGATTTTTGCTACTGCTAATGTTCCTAAATATTCATTATTTTTTTGACTAGTAAATAGAGTTTAACTCTTGAAAAAAGAAACACCCAATAGTAAATCAAAAGGGTTGTGATGAGTTCACTTACAGATAAGTTTTGGAATCATATTGATTTAAAAAAAAAGTTTTATGAATCCATTCATGAAAGCTGTGTATCTTTGCAGAATAGTGAAATGCCACAAATGTAGATAAATTGTGTGGTCTGTTAAAATTCGAAACTAGTTGTGCTGTTGTGTATTTATTAAGGTATTTTTCTCTTTTTCTACGGTATCTGAATTTGGGTAAGCAAACAGTTGGTAGTTTACTTTTTGCATTGCTTTCAACTGAAGTATCATCAGATTTAATTAATGAGGAGTATGCAACTGTTTGGTGAAGATGAAACTTCATAAATTACTTCAGTCTCAATACCAAATGTATTTTTAAGGTAATATATTGCTTTTTATGCTACAGGTAGTAGATTTATTAATGGTAAGGTTTGGATGTCATTTCAATGTTCAGAAATATTCTGAAGGCAGCAGAAAATATCAAAGAAAATGAAATTCTTTTTTTTTAGTCTATTTACATAATTATTGTTGTGTGCCTACATATAAAACTAATTTTACTGTTACTGGGTTTAAACAAGAAAAGTAATATATATGTTATAATTAGTCCTCCAAAGAGAAGGGGCCATGTTATATTGTAGTTTGGCACTTTGTTTCTTTGTTTGGGGGTTGCTTTGTGTGTTAGAAGACACAGAATATGAAAGACATTTTGAGTCTAGAGAGATTAATCTCTTTAACTGATACTCACAAGTGTCTCAGTGTTTGAGTTGTAAAAATGCCTCTGATTCTGCATGGAGCTCAAAGCCAATGGATTACTTTTTCTGCTTGGGATTTCTTGCAGGATCTGATCTTGTGCTTTCATTTAAGAGTTTTCAGAAACCATTATCTCCAGTTTTGCAGTGTCATTTTCTAACAGCAAAGGCTTTTAAATTTTTTATAGATATATTGGGAAAAATTAGTGGTTTTTTTATTAAATGTTGATGATGGTAGTTTATTAAAACATTTATCTAGACACATATAAAGACACTCGTAGATTGAGGGTAGGAGAGAAGAAATAAACAATGTCCATCAGAAAAGCTGACGCCAAATAACCCAATAGTATATTATTTAGCATTTAACTTTGCAGTATCTCCAGTGAGCATCTTGGAAAAATCAACACAAATACTTCCTGTATTTTTTTTGTTTAAAATATTTACTTCTCTCATGGTTTAAACTTCTAGAAATAGCTTTGCACTTTTAGAACTATGTGTAGCTATACTACACATTTCTGTTTTCTGGTTTTTATTTAATATTTCACTGAAATTCCACCCAGAGCTGTTTCCCAAAGAATATGTTTTCTTTTTAGTCCATGCAGTTTTGGAAACTGTACCCATAAAATAATAATTATTTACAGTTTTGGATTTGATAATGCCGGAAGCTGGGGCTCTTTTGGGATAGACCTCCTTTAAATCAAAGTAGAAATAAATATTGCGTATGCCTGATACAATGCTGTAAGTAATTTCCATAGTAATGGTATTTTGCTACATTGAACACTAATTAACTTTAGCAGACAGAAATTACAGGGTGGTTTTCAGAGTTTCAGAAGGGTCTTGGGAGGTTTTTTTCCTCAATACTTAAATGCTGAAGTTTGCCCAGTGAAATGACGACTGGAAGGTGTTGGATGGTGAGATTAAGCTTTATATATGCTATGTATTTCATTTGTTTCTTGATGAAAATGTGAGTGTCAAGGAGGCATTTAAATGTGAAAGAATGGCAGTGTGCGAAAACAGATAAAGGACTTGGCAGAGAAGAGTAATTAGACTAGGAAGGGAAACTAGATGTTAACATAGTGGCTTTCTTTTTTTTTTTTTCTTTTTTTTTTCTTTTTTTTTTTTTAAATCTTGTTTTAGTTTCATTTTCATTAATCTTTGCTCCTAGCAATGTTTTCCTAACAGAACAGTTAAAGCTTATGTGTGGTTCTGTCACACAGTGTGGGTGCACAGAGGCACTGGAACCATCAGTCCCTTTTTAATGGAAACTGCTCTTGGTTGCTTTTTGGTTGGGGATTTAAAAATTTTATTTTATTGGGGTTTTTTTTCTTGGTCAGTTCAGAACATCTGTGGGTTCTTGGGCTTGGTTCTTTGTATCCAGATTTAATTGTTCCAGTTCAAGTGTTTTTATTCTGTCAGTTATGTTAGTGGATGTTCAAAGAGCTTTTAGGAGTGTTCGGTTTGTCCAGAACAGTTTATTTTCTGTAGGCAGCACTGCTGCATAACAGCAAGATTTTTCCTTCCCTTCCCTAGAAAATGGATGCTTCTGGGGGCATACTTGCCCAAGTCTGAGATCTGGCTCATGTACTTTTGTTAGAAGTTCTAGTTTAAAAAGACTATCTGTTAAATAAAAGTTAAAGAAAACCTCTTGAATCCTGCATGGAAATGTTGTTGAAGGACCTATATTGGAATTAAGTTACTTGCTAAGAAGTAATAAAAAGGACCTCATAGATGTTTTTTATTGCTGTTATGAAATTCAAGTGGTGTGAGAATTCATCAGACTTGGTGTCTGCTCATCAAGACAAAATTAATGAGTGATGGGAATTAATTTTTTTTCACTTGACAGGAGTTGCTGAACTACCTTCTGTTTCTTTGAATATAAAAATGTGAAACACGGCAGCAGAGTACTGTGCTCTTAAATTCGTTATATGTTTCAACAAATTGTTGGGTTTATCTAATTTATCTGTATGGCCTGGCCTTTAGGTGACATAGAATAGGGAAATTGTGTTTCTGCTTTATTTCCTTTGTGTAATTCAAAGTGATTTTTCTGTGCTGTGTTCCCATTATCTGGAAGAAGAACATCTAGATTTTTGTCTTGCTGGTTACAAATTTAACAAAATAACTGAACTTTGGATAACAGCTTAATTGATAATTTTAGGCAAGCTGTCTTAAGTTTTTGTGTACCTAATAGGTTACAGGAATTGGTGCCAGTGCTTTCAAATGATCACAGTTAACTATTAGTTGAATTTCAGTTCAGTTGGATACAATTGCATTTATTCTTTTTGAAGAATGGAGTATTGTCAAGCTATTGTTTTGGAACTGTTTGTTGGAATTTCTTCCAATGTACTGGAAATAATTGTTGAAAAAATGAAAAAAAACTCGCCTCTCTCAGTTTCCCTGCAGGTGGGACTGCCCTGATTCATGTGTTGAATTTAAAACAAATTCAGCTGATGAGGAATAGTTTAATATAAACTAAGATAAGAATGTAATTTCATTCTTCTGTTACATAGTGGTAAAACAAAGACTAACAAAGACAGCCATGTGACATCTCTTAATGTTTAAAGCTTGAGAACTGTGGGGTCAGAAAATAAAATTTAGTTTTGTTGTAGCTGTGCTCAAAGCCTCGGGGAATTATGTTTCCACAGTGGAAGTAAGGACATTCCCTGTCCTAGCATCCTTTTCGTGTTATTCTAAAGATCAGACATGGAATCTGTGCTTCTCACACTGCTCAGTAAGTTGAGTCAGGATGATATTTCTCTGAGACCTATTTAGACACACTCCAATCTATAGTGCACTGAGTTCTTTTCCAAAGTGCTGTGAAAACCAGAGACTGTTAGGAAAAACATCTGCAACTTTTTTGGCCTTCTGATTAGGTAACATTCTGATTCATCTTTGGATTCTTCAAGCAGTGGTTGTTCCCTGTTGCATTTTGTGTAGAACTGGTCCCAGCACAGGTTTGCCTCGTGGTGTTTGCAGTAACACAGTCAGGTGTAAATGTTTCTGTAATGTTGCATTTGGGGTCATTTTGGTTTTGGTGGTGAGAAAGTCTTCCCTGGCTTTGCTAACTCAGCCTGCTTGGTGTCTGTCTCCTGGAAAATGCTCTGGGTGTGACATCAAATGTTTACCTGGTGTTCCCACAAAAGAAGTTTGTCCAGACAGGGAATTAGCAATGTTCCATTATAGTCTAATGAGGGTTTGTGCAGAAGCATCACATCAGGGTTTTCTTATGGAAAACCACATGGCTAATGGAAAAGGAAAAATGAAGAAATCATGTGGTGAATGGTTTCTCCTGTTCGAGGAGCTGTCCTGTGATGTTCTAATTCTCCTTCTCATCTAGGCAAGGTGTTACACAGAGAGGCTTGGTCAGCTACTCAACAAATTCATCAGACCAGTGGTCATAAGCTTTATGATTGTGCAAATAAGCCAAGTGCATGATCTGTCTTCAGTCTTTGCCAGTGTTTCTTTGCTTGAAAATGCATTTAAATTGTGTGGTTAGTAAGTGTTGCAGCGGGGATTACTGCAACAAGTGTATTTCAAACCAGGAGTCCCATGGAAAGCGAAGTATATATGGACAGATTCGTGGTAGATGTTTCAGAGATGTTTATTTCTCCAGCTGCATGGCCGGGGCTCTGCTCAGGAACCCCGCAGTCACGGGACCCCAGGGTCCTTGGCGTTATCAGGGAACCCAAACCAACCAATGGGGAATGAGGCTGACCAGGGGCAGGGAGACCCCGTGCCTCCCCCCCAGGGCCCATCTCCCAGGGCTCCATGGCAGGGGAGGGACCCCAACATCTCACCCGTTTTATTTTAATAAAAGGAGAATGAAAACAATTGGATAAACATAACAAGAACAGTTTCAAGACAAAACAAGCCACCCTCCTGAGTCTTTAAATGTCCAAACAGATTCTCTGGAACATCTTAGGGCTGACAGAAGGGAGACAGAACTCTCCGGGCATGCTTTGTGGGGAAACAGGCAGGAGAGGGTTTAATTTCTTCCCTCCCCCTTTTCATCCGCCCCTCGGCATTGGAGAGGAATTGTAGGGAAATGGAATTGTATAGGGAAGCCATGGGGTGAAAAATGGATTAGGAATAAACTGGGGATAGGGTAAACTTAGGAAGGGGTTCATATTGGGTATAGGGGAAAGTAGGCTGTGAGTAGGGAAATTGCTGGGATGGATATTGTTTGTAACTCTGTGCATAACGGCTGCCTTTGACTGGAATACCTCCAGGCCCAGTAACATTCGCTGCTTGTAAACCCTTCTTTCCTTGCACTATATCAAATTGTACAACTTCCCCATCTCCTACACTTTGCAGGTAATTTTTAGAGTTATTCCTTTTAATGGCAGTTCTGTGGATGAATAGATCTCCCCCTGGATCATCTCGTGTTATAAATCCATAGTTGTTTTTTACATTGTACCATTTCACAGTTCCTGTGACTTTCGTGGCTACAACTCCTCCTATCACGTGCTTGTGTGTTCGTTGTGGTTGCTGGTCCTGCGTGGCCGCTGCCTCGCCAACTCCGACGTCTCGGCTGGGCCCCCGCGTTGCGGCTGCTCTGCGCTCTCCGAGCAGTGCTGCTCCGGCGCGTGTCTGGGCTCTGCGCGGTCCTGCATTGCCATCGCCGCTGGCTCCATGGCCTGTGAGTGGCTCCGTGCCCTGTGAGCGGTTCCGCTCTGCAAACTCCACGCCGCTTTGAGAGCGGCCCGGTTTCGGCTCGGCGCTGCGCTGCGCGGCTTCTCGTGTCGCTCTGGAAACCGCCGCTTCTCCCTCCGCAGGGCTCTCCGAGCCGTGTGCTCAGAGCGGGCTGCCACGCCGATGCCCGGTTCCTGGCTGCTCGTGGCCCACGGCACCCGCGGCGCCTGCGGCATCGCTCCCTCACTCGCGGCCGCGTGGCCGGGGACCCCGAGACAGGGATGGGGTCCGCGATAAGGCGCGCGCTCCCGAGGGGGCCGGGCGCATCCAGCACAGGCATCTCCACCGGCACGGCTGCAGTCATGTGCTCCCGGGATGGCGGCCGCGCAGTCTCGGCCACGGGATAAGTATGATCCTCTGCTTTAGGGGTAACGGGACGATACAAATGCTCCTCAAGAGCTTCCCTGATTATAAGGTATGCACGGAAAGCTTCTCTTTGATCCCGTACTTTATCCCAGATCTCATCCCAGAAACACCCCTCACAAGATTCAGGAGGTTCGATATCAAAAAGTAAGTCTTGAGAAATACAGGAGAACCTTTTGAAAAGCCACATGAAGAAATGTTCTAGATCTCCCGGTTGCACTACTTTTTTGTTTTGTTGTTCAAGGATTCCTTTTACTTCTAGATACATTTTTTTTCTGTGGCTCAGAGAGCCCCATTTCCCACAATTCTTCCATAGTCCAGAGAGAATATCCAAACCAAGATGAGAAGAGAGAGGTCTAGAGTGATTATGTTACTCTCAAATCTTCCTCAGGGATCGGTGTCTTGCCCGCATTCCTCCACCAGTTTGTTGCAGCGGGGATTACTGCAACAAGTATATTTCAAACCAGGAGTCCCATGGAAGCGAAGTATATATGGACAGATTCGTGGTAGATGTTTCAGAGATGTTTGTTTCTCCAGCCGCATGGCCGGGGCTCTGCTCAGGAACCCCGCAGTCACGGGACCCCAGGGTCCTTGGCGTTATCAGGGAACCCAAACCAACCAATGGGGAACGAGGCTGACCAGGGGCAGGGAGACCCCGTGCCTCCCCCCCAGGGCCCATCTCCCAGGGCTCCATGGCAGGGGAGGGACCCCAACAAGTAAGGACTATTATTATTATTATATTTCTATGTTAAATGTACTTAATTAAAGAAATAATCTCAAGTACCTCATAACAAATAACTTTTGGACAAGAGTCATCAGTTCCTTGAAGTATCTGGGGCTTTCGGAAAATATGTTAGTGGCAGAACCGAAGGGATAATTTAATTTTTTCCTCTCCACTCTTACTGTAGTATATGTTTCATGTAACTTACTCTTCTGCCATTGAAAAAGATAACCCAAAAATTATATTCAGCATTTTGGTTGTTAATTTCACATCGTCTGCTGAGAAAAACTACTACTATTTCATGATTAGTTTACCTGATTTTGTATTTGCTTGCAAGGGGGTTTATGCAAATCTCTGGTTCTTATTATTGCTTATAGATGCATCCACATTTTTACTATTAAGTACTGGGCCAATAAAGCTGTTTTGGGGGGGTTTTGACGTTTCTTTCCAATTTAAAATAATGATGTTGGCTCATATGGTTTATTTGATTTCAGCCATAGTTTAAGGAGATTGTACTCTAGCATGCTGAAATACTATTTTCTTTCCCTGTTGGATTCCATTTCTCTTCTGAAAATCTAATAAGATTGATTTTTGCTCCTTGAATTTTTAGTTTCTCTTTTATCCCAAATGCACTGTAAAACATTACCTGCATATGTGTGATTTCAGATTTATATAGCAGCATGTCTCAGCCACTTCAACACTCTATGCTTTGGCTTCATTCTATGTCCAGTCCTACTTGAAAATACATTGTGCCAGTAGTTTTGGTTTTTATCTTCCTCATACAAACTCAGCCTCCTTTGTTTCTTGCTCTCTTACTCTGTTGTTTAAGGTAATATAGGATGTCAATAGAGCAGTATTTATTGTACACATCCTCTTTTTACTTGTTCTTTCACGACCTTTAAAGCGTGTACTTTTTTATTACTTTGCTTTAACATGACTTTTGGAAAGGGGTGATTCCATGTGTGTTTCAAGCTGGTGCAGTATGGATCAGTGATATCTCAACCTCTTCTCTGCCAAGCCTTATTTTAAACAGCAAAACATCTTGATCCTTTTTCCTTCTAGTAATGATCAAAGGAGAATTTTTAGATTTTTCTCTGAAGCTGAAATTTCCCTGATAAGAGTTGATGTAATACAGCACTTTGCCAGGCTTCCTTCTGTGGTGCTTTGTTCTGCTCATGGATTTCTAAAATGCAAAATCGGGGCTTGTTGCTACTCATCTTAATTTGCAATAGCATATTCCTAGGTGCTTTTTAAAATGTAGATTGTTTCCTCTTGATTTCTATCCTTACGCCCCTTCTCAGGCCATGTTGTGTATTGGGCTCTTTTCAGATCTAGCGTTTAGGGACTTCTGAGGGAAGCTCACAGAAACTTCCTTGGAACACTTTAGATAAAGTTATGTTGAGAATATTGTCATGATTTTAAAAATCAGTGCAGTAATGGGATATGGGATGGGGGCAGTTAAAGAGGGTATTCTAGGGAATCTCAGGGGATTCAGAGGATGGGTGATACCCATGATAAAACATCACCTGGTCAGGGAGGAGTTGAACAACTCTTTGTGTTTTCCTTAGTTCAAGATGACATGGGAAGTTGGAAACACCCAACCATCAGATGCCAGGGATACAGGGTAAGCTGGCAGTGGGCTTCAGGGGAGGGATAGGGCACCCACCAAGTTGTAAATTAAACGTGAAGACCATCCAGGGCAGATGTGTTTGACAGCTGGTTACAGTCTCTCCCTGTTCTATTCTGTTAGTTCAAGGTTCTGTAAAAATGAGAGGAGCTTTAATGCTTTGATGTATCAGTCTTGAAGGACAGATGTGGTAGAGCAGATCCTCATGTCTTGGTGGTGTTACTCTATAGGTCCATGTCACTTGAAGTAGGAGATGTAAATCTTCAAGGAATTGTATTTTAGTGAAGGGGTCATGTAGCATCTGGATTTTAATGATGTCTGAACTTCTCTGAAAGTTGTAGTTTTGAGCACAGAAGAGGGGTTCTCTTTTGAGGAAAGCTGTGCGTTCTTCATACTTTCAATGTAAGATAAAAAACCATCTTTTAAAAATACAGCATTTTTACTTCTCGTATCTTAAGTACACTAATAATTATAGACTAAAAAATAGCACTTAAGAACTTATTCTATTAGAAGACTGACATTTCTTATAAGAAGTTGGTTTTCATAAGGTGTGCTTGGTTTTTGGCAATTATGACACACGTCTAGTTTTGTAAGTGGGGCTGTAAAGAGTTAAGGACATGCTTTAATGTTATTGTAGAAAATGTGGGTGGACTGAGGTGGAAAGCATTTTGACTGACAGAATTGACAAGGAGCTTTGGAAAAAATAAGGAATGGTTGTGAATGGACTATGTTTTGCTTCATCAAATACAGTAGGGAAATCCATTGAAACATTTTGGGAGGAATTTTTAAAACTTTTTATTCATGTCATTTAAAGGATCACAAATTTAATAGTCACCTTTTTGTAAGACTATCTAGAATAACCATCTATGATTTCTGTAAATGTAAAAATAGAGACAAATATTCACAAATTTCTTTGAGTAATTGGTGGAGAGTTCATATGATGAACAAGATAAAAGAGAATTCTTTTTGAAAGAGGTTTTTCGGATTGTAATAAAATTTGCTACATGCAGTCTAAGAGGTCAATATCTAAATTGCATAATCTTGCTTGGGGAATTTAGCAAGCAGTGATAAATGAAAAATAATGTTAGATGGGAAATTCTGAGAAGAAAATGTGAAATGTATTTTTTATGTAAAATGTATTGTTTCATTACATAATCTGTGTCATCATGTATTTTGTTTTTTCAGAGTAAAATAAATGGTGCTTTTCACGTGCAGTTAGAAAAGAGTAGTTTATATATTAAAGTATAGGGATGTTGTTGGCAGACTGATGTGTCTTTGTAGCAACTTGGGCAAATCCTTATATAGCTGAATAATCTGTAAGTTTAAACCAAAATAATTTGCAGATCTGTATAAATTTTAGTATAACCTGTTGTGATGCATTTGGATGCGTTTTCTGTCCTTCCTTAATAACTGAGTAAAAGCTGTAGCTGGGCCAGGGCTTCAGTCATCTTCTGCTCCCACTTGGTGGCTGTGGAGTATGTTCAGCACTTTGACTTTAAGTTTTGTGCAGTTGAGTCACTGTTATCATGAGATGGAAAGGTGATCTGATTTTTATGTGATAATGGGTAAGAAAGACGAGTGCTGGCAAAGCAGCATTTAGTCTCCAACTGAGATGTCCTGTCTGGATACTAAAACAATACGGCAATATCCATCAAGTGAGTGTTCCAAGTCTTCTGATTACCATTTCCTTCTGTTTGAGGGCTCATACTGATGTTTGTGGTTTGGATTTTGAGAAGAAAAGTCCTTCATCAGTTTCTATGCATGTTTCTTTAAACAAGTCTGCTGAAAGGTGTTTGTGGTTCGAACAGGGGTGGGTGCTACATATTAAAAGAAAAAAGGGAGGATGCCCCAGTGAGTAGGAAAGTTGTTAGTGACTGAATAGAGCTGGTTGTTAGATGCAGTTATCAGATATAATTTAACTAGATCATATTGGAAGCAGTTTTAATCTTGCAGAATTGATCTGTATCCTCTGTGTAGCTGTAAGTTGTCCAAAAGACAGTGTGCCCAAGTACTGGACTCAGCTCTGCATAGCATTCACAGCTCAGCTGACATTTGCAAAGGAACTTGTCAGGCCTCTTTGGTTTGTCTGTATTAAAAATAAGTGTTCTTATATTCTTAATGACTCTGTTGTCAGTGTGGATGATTTCCTCTAAACTGGAGGCTGCTTTTAGCTGCAGATGTAAAAATATTCTATAATGACATAAAATTGTAGATTTGTTTCATGAAGGCAGAACACATTTCAGTTTTAAAGCTTGATGTTAATGTTATAACCCAATGGGTGAATTTTTTTCCTAAGTCAACAGGCATGAATTAATAAAGCAAGAAGAGAGGTGTTATTTGCGTACGCTGGCATACTATCAAGGGCAATTTACATTGGAGTTATGCATCTTAAAATAATAAATTAATAGCATATTTCATGGGTGAAAATACTTTCCAGTTTCAGTGTAGCTTAAATGAATGTTATTTTCAGTGAAGGTGAAAATGTGTATCTGAGGACACATTTTAGGTCTGAAAGTAGAAGTTGTAAGAAACACTAAACCTTCATATGTTACAAAGATGCAAAGCTGTGTGACATATAAAAAATAATGTTTTCAGGATCTGCAGTTGCATATTTGTAATAAATGGGAAAAAGGTGCTATTTTTATTTCTGACCAAAATTCAGAAAATACAAGTTGTGATTTTTCTTGTCTGGTTTTCGTGGGTTCTGAGGTTTTTTTGTTTGGTTTGGGTTTTTTCCTTAGTTTGTTTTGTGTAAAATTGTGGAGAATCTTATTTAATGATGTTTTCTGACTTCTAAAGCAGATTTAGAAGAAAATATCAATGAACACGAATTGGAGCCTTCGCCTCCCAAAGGAAAAAGGAGGGGTCGTAAGGGAAAGCCAAGAAAAACAAATTTCAAAGGGCAGTCAGAAGACACTAGATCTACGTCCTCACATGGCACAGATGAAATAGAAAGCAGTTCCTATGTAAGCAGTAAATATGCTAAACTTCTTAGAAGACAGAATTGCATAATTCTTCTCTGAAATATAAGTTTTATTAAAATTTGCAGTTGTCTGAGCCTCCAGCTGGTGGCCACAGGCTTTTAAAATTGCAATCTTATTTGTATCCCAGCAGTATATTTTAGTAAAATGTTTTTCTTTCAGAGAGACAGGTCTCCCCACAGAAGCAGCCCCAGTGATACAAAACCTAAATGTGGATTCTGTCATGCAGGTGAAGAAGAAAATGAAGCTAGAGGAAAGCTTCATATATTTAATGCCAAAAAGGCTGCAGCACACTATAAGTGCATGGTGAGTAACAGTATTTTTGTTAACCAGTCTGTTCTGTGAATTTTGTCTGAATTGCTGTTTTGGATTTTAATACAGTACTCTCACATGTAATTATGCATGAGTATTGTCTGTATGCTGATGATCTCCTTAAGCACTGAAGTGTTGCAAAGTGAGCAATTCATTTATTTTCACTGCAGGCAATATGAATAAAAGTTGGCTTCATGCTAAGAGATGGAATTAGCTCAGGAAGACTCTTTAGCTTATTAAAAATGCTCCCTTAGCATCTAGATGCATATGAAGTATTTAGAAAGGAAAATAGAAAACACTTTTAACTAAAAGAATCCTTTCCAAGAAAAAAACAGCTTCACAGGCATTCAGGCACAATCTGAGAAGAATCCATGAACTTCATTAATTTTCTGACTTGTGGATTCAGGCTGTGTGACTTGAGTGTGGGATATGGAAGTTCTAGAAAGCTCTTGCCTTTAGATTATGACATTTGTAGAACTGTCAACCTGAACGGGATCTAATTGCAATGAACATGAGCAGACAGTGCCACCTTTCATATCACTCGTTCTATGAATGAGGTAGGGCTTTGGGTAACTTCACTGGTTCATGCTGTACGTCAAAACGAATAAATAGTCTAGGCAATCAGTGGAGTATAATCATTGCCTTTCTGTACCTAGCCTCAGTTAACAGAGAGCTGGTGTTTGCCAGTAGCTCTGAGTCTTACTGTAGCAAGGCTCTTTGTTACTTTGTGTACCTGAACTTCAGTTTTAAGGCAGTTAGAGCTGAATATACCAGGATGATAATGGAAGGGATGGTACTTCTGTGCTCCATTGTCATCCCTCAGGACTTCACAGCTATATTGACATCAGGGTTGAACCTGACATCTGTCACAAGGAAGGAAATGGAATGTTCCTAAAAAGTTGAGTAGTGTAATTGATAATATTGCCCATTTGCGACTTTATGTTTTCATCCTGTCATTATTTCTCACCTACTCCTCTGTCTTTTAAAATATATTTCTCCAAGGCAACAACAACTCTAATTAAAGCAGTCAGATGGGGATCAGAAGAAATACTTTAATTGCTCAGCACAGGGTTTTTCCTAGTTGTTGGTATAGCACATGCTGTCTGAGATCACGAAACAGGATGTTCAGTGCTCAGTTATTCCTGCACAGAAAAAAATTCCAATCATGTTGGTGACCTGACATTATTTTTTGACTTGCTTGTTTTACAGTTGTTCTCTTCTGGCACTGTCCAGCTAACAACAACTTCAAGGGCAGAATTTGGTGATTTTGATATCAAAACTGTACTTCAAGAAATCAAGAGAGGAAAAAGAATGGTATGTACCTGAAGAATGTGGTGAATGTCTTAGTGATTCTGCTAAGATGTATGTAGCTCTGCCTCCTTCCTTTTATGGAGCAATCTTTTCCATCTGTTTCTAAACACAAAATTAAAATGTATTGTTACTTGTGGGAAGGGCAGCCAGATAGGAATCACCTTAATATTAGTGGTGTTTGGGCATGTGGTATTTGGGATTCTTTATGACAATGTACATAAATATTATTATCATGATATGATCCATATTAGCCATGCTGTAACTATGAGAGAGTAACAGCTTTGGACCTGTGTTACTAAAAACACACAGTGTGAAGCTGCACATAAAATTAGAGAACATGCAGTTCTTGTAGTGACTATATTCTATAGCATTGGAAACAAATCAGTGTTTCCAACAGTTTTGGTGTTTTAGGTAGGAAAATGTACTAAGGTCTCAGAGATGGGGATGCTGGTAAAACATCACACTGTGTTTTACTACAATTCAGGATGCTTTTAAAGTGCTAAGAAATTTGTGGGGGATCAGGGAGAGAATAAACAACTAGCAATATTGTTCCTTGGAAAAAAATAATCTAAGACTCTTTATATATTAGCATACTAACTGCAGCAGCAGTGAAATAACCTTGGAAATGCAATAACATGTATTGCAATCATGTGCCAATTTTCTGTGCAACAGTTACAGGTAAATCCTAGTGTTCATATTTTAATGGGTTGGTATTTTATATCTGGTTTACCATGTCTTTGATTAATTTTTCATTGGAAGGATGATCTGCCAGAGGAATTACTCTGTTCCAGAATGGTAGCCATAAATATGAGGAACACTAAACTGAATACTAAGAGACAAAAGACTGAGCGGTTGAATGTTGCTGTTCTCTTCTTTCCCCTGCACAGAAATGCACACTCTGCAGCCAGCCTGGTGCCACTATTGGGTGTGAAATCAAAGCCTGCATAAAAACATACCATTACCACTGTGGAGTAGAAGACAAAGCTAAATACATTGAGAATATGTCACGAGGAATTTATAAGTAAGGACCTATGCAATTGTTGAATCTATTACACAAGTAAAGATATTTCATGACACTTTTTCTGCCTAGCTTGGCTAGTCAATATGTTCTTAAAAAAAAGAGGATACTATTTAGTTTAAAATAGTATTTTTAAGTAATCGTTGACTTTACAAAATATTTCAGTTACTCTGCTAATTCAAAATTTCTGTAGTGTTGTAAATATGAGGAGAAAATTATTTGACTTGTATTATATTTATCTTCTCCAGTAATCTATAATCTAGATCAAGAAAATTGATGTCGTGATTCCTCCATATCGATGTGTTTGTAGCTTCCTTCCGGGGCTTTTTGGACCCCATAACTTTCCATCCTTCCTGAAGAGCTGTGACTTGGTAGCAGCTGAGTTGCTGCGCTGTGCCCACGAGAGGGCATTCGCCGAGCAGTGCACTGGCAGTTCTGGGAAACTGGGATTGGTCACAGTTTTGTTGGCTGCTCTTGAACCTTGTTTTCCTTCTCAGTTTAACTGATGCTTGACTGAAAGCCTTGAATGACTTTAAGAGTTTGCAGCTGACTTGTAGCACGTCTGAAAAGTAATTGAGAGGAAAGTCAGGTTTTGATGGATATTTTCAGTGTAAATCCTCACTGTTTCTTTTATTGTGCCAGACTCTATTGTAAAAACCATAGTGGAAATGATGAAAGAGATGAAGAGGATGAAGAAAGAGAAAGCAAAAGCCGTGGCAAATCAGGCACTGACCATAATGACATTCCTCAGCAGCAGCTCAATGGAAACTAGGTATGGAAGTTACTCCTGACAGATCTGTTACCAAGACTGAAACGCAATATACAATTAATGTAGTTTATTGCAGTGAAGTATTTAAATCTAGTGTATGCAGAGTACTTTTTATTGGCATACTGTAGAAGAATGGGGAGGATTTGTTGGTTTTTAAATCCAGCTGACTTTGTAACAGTGTAAGAAGGGAGGCCCTCATTTCTATTGCTAAACGTAGATGTAATGTCAGAGCTGCAAAATGCTTTTCTGTATGATTCTAAATTTACTATTGTTTTCATCATTTTTTAAACAGGTTCAAGGGACAGAGTTATAGAACTGGGAATGGCTAAGACATCATAACTACTAATTCTTTTAAATTGTTTTCTAAAAATCAGAAAAGGGTTAGTAACTTTTTACTACCCATCTCTGTTAGAAATTTCATTGAACTGCCTGAAACGTTCATGTGTGTGAGCCTTCAGTAAGTGGCAGAGTTTTACATGTCAATATTATGTAGTTTGTAGTCTGCAGTGTCTGGAAAAAATGAAACACTATATAAATGATATGTAATATGTACAGTGTCAAAAGTTAAGGCAGACATTGAAATGAAGTAAGATCTATATTTCTGGACTGAATAAAATCCTTAAGATTTGGAATGTGTAAGTTGTTTAGTGGATTCACACAATGAGGGATGGTCTTAGCTAGTTCAATTAACAACATGGACAAGTCCGTGGTGGCAATGAGCGGGTACTTTGTGAATTTTGGATTTTCTTCCTGCACAAGTTCCGGAGACTGTACATGGGAAAGCTGCGCTGTTTTTGCTTGGGAAGCACCCAGTAGGAAAGGACTCGGTGTACACGAAGCACGCTTGAACATTTCAGGTTGTTCCTGTTGTGATTGCTCATTCCGCCCGGCATTGTTTGCGGGAGATTTACTTGAGCAGCTGTCGGTTCTGAGCTGTGAGCTTTAGAACTCATGCCAAAGGGCTGTAGTTCATTCTTTCCCCAACAACCCACCTCTTTCAGTGTCTTGATTTACGAAGAACACTTCACTAAGTGTGATTAAAACCTTACTATACAAATGTTTGGACTTCGCAGCCCAGTCTCTTTTACTTCAGAGAGTTAAAACTCTTAACTCACTATGGAATTTAGCCACCATATCTGACGTCCATACCTCAGGTGTTCTCTGTTGTGTGGAACACTTCATGTTTTGTCAAGAATGTGCATAAAGGTCCCATATTCTGTGAGAAGAATGAGGAAACAACCTTTTTTTGCTAGATGGTATTTATTTTTTAATTGTATGACCACTATATGAAAAACTTCATGTATCATCCTTATTGTTTTAGTGATTTTTTTTTTTTTCCTTTCTCTTTCAAGTCAACAATCCCATCATGGAATTCTACTTGCTAGAATTTGATGTTCCTTTAGGGAATGATCAGATCTAGGTTATACCAAACCTAATAGAACAGTCCTCTGACTGCTTTTAAAACACCTTGTCATTTCTAATGGCTATTGGCTTCTTCAATTGGTCTATTAAAGCACATCCTCAGACTTAAATAAAACCAAAAAGCTGAATCTAGTCCACATGTTTGTCTGTTGCTACCACATTACCTTATTGTTTGTTTAGGGTTTTGACTTGTTTCACTCTGAACTCCCAACAACTCGTCTGGATTTGAAACAAGCAAAAGACACTGATTTGACTATAAACTGCTACAGTTCTTCTGTGATTGGTATTGCAAAAACAGTTAATTTGTAACATGAGTTCCTGTAGCATTTTTTACTTGTATTTTTAAAAGATTTAACGTGTGTCATTTGTCTTTTTATGCATTCCCTTAATGTCTTGAGGGACTCAATTACTGTACATTGGAGTTTCTAACATTTTACCTGTTAGAATTCAATCAATTCTCTTTGCTTTCCTGGAGAATAATGGTGTTTGGAAAGAAATATTGCTGTGTACAGAAAATATTCAGTTACTGCTCTAAACATGATGCCATTGATCATTTTTATTTTGTATTTGTAACTTTCAAAATTAAAAGCGTGACTTGAATTGCAATGACAGATCGGTTATTGAAATTGTCTATCAAGGTGTTTTGTTTCTCCTAGAATATGAACATTTTTCAGCCACTCAGAACACTTACAGAATGCAAAATAGCATCCTTCAATATTTAAATTATGTCAATTTGTGCCTCAGACATGGCCCTCCCATGGAAAAAAGGCACTTTGTTTGCAGCTACTGTATTTAACTAAGTTTGCATGGGGTAGATCTGCCAGCATACTGACTGTGCTTGAGACTGAGCTCTGATTCATTGTGTGTCAGTGGCTTAGTATAATATTCAGTCCAATAACTCACCTGTTATGGATAAACAACCCCATTCCATGCCTCAAAGAACCAGAACAGCACTTTACCTTCGGGTAGCAGAAAAGCTAGTGGCTGGTTTCTGTTACCCCTGTGTGCTGAAATGGCGTGGTGAAACTGTCATCAATTCAGAATTCATGGAAGCAAAGTCAAAAGCAAACCCCTTTTCTTACAAGCCTCAAATTTGTCTTAACTGACTTCAACTCATGTATGCTGGGTAAAAGTGCCTTAAAATGTAAAAATTGTATTTATATGTTCCCAAGTAGCATCACCTGCTGGGGAGTAATTCTGTTGTGGTGTTAATATTTAGAAGAAATGTACCTCAGCAGTGTATTTACTGTACATCTCTTACGTCCTTAATTGTAGT
Source organism: Coloeus monedula (assembly GCF_965178545.1). NCBI lineage: Eukaryota > Metazoa > Chordata > Aves > Passeriformes > Corvidae > Coloeus > Coloeus monedula. Next base: position 20,546,804 of record NC_138792.1, on the reverse strand, counting down.
TTTAAAAAGCATGACAATGTATGATAGTATACAACATTTACATCATTTTTTTAAAAGACAAAATATTGCCATTACTGTCTTTTTATGTGTATTTTAGCTTGGAATTTCAGACAGTCTGTCTGGATTTTTTGGGGGTTTGTTTTGATTTGCGGTTTGTTGGGTTTTTGGTTTGGTTTGGTTTTTTTTTTTTTTTTTTTTTTGGTAAAGCAATGTAATCTTTGCAAGCATATATTGAACATTATTCTGGAGCATCTACTGCCTTCCCAGAAATGTTAGAAGTAATGAAAGTGCTCTATAGGTGAACTAGGTATGTTTAAATTAGCTAGTTAAATTAATACAGTCAATTTGTTACTGAGATTTTTCTTACTAGCCACCTTCTGCTTTCATCTCACAATCAGAGGATTCAACATCATGAATTCAACAAAACTTGTCTTTACTGGTTTCACTTTAATTTTTATTGTTATTATGATTATTATTATTATTATTGTTGTTACTTTTTGCCTTTGGGCATTTATTTTGCTCACAAGAGGATTGTGTGCTGTTTAAGATGCCTGGAACCCTCTGAGAAGGGAGGTTTCTCCCCAGCTCCCTGCACTTCTCCATTAAGAGATCTCCCTAACTCACTGTGTCTCTGTGGTCTCCCAGATCTGTGGTTGTGCTGTTCCCAGAAAGGACTGTACCAAGGAAGGACAGGCATCACACGAATACTGTTCAAGTATCTTGAGGATACAGCTGGTGCAGTGCCTGCGTCCCAAGGCGGTCAAACCCTGTAGCAGTGGGCTGTGCTGTCACTCCATTTCAGGGAAGGGGGAAAAGGCTGGTTCAGTGTCAGTGCAGCTCCCTAGATGAGGTGCACAGAAGATTTACTCCTTCAGCAGGTGTTGACCCACAGGAGTTCTGTGATAAGGCTCTAGTAGGAATCACACCTACACTCCACAAAGTTTCAGCTTTAGGTACAAAGAGCTGTGCTGATCTACAATCGTTTGAGTCTGCCAAATCCGGCCCTAAAATGTAGTGTAACAGAAGAGAGTCTGCCTCTTACTCCTGCCTATAGGAAAAAGAACTTCATGCTAAAACAGAGTGAAAAATGAAGAGGTGATAATCTATTTGAAATATCAGACTTATCTGGCAGGTGATAATCAGTGCATTCCAAAAATATTAATATGCTGAATCAGATTGACAAGAAAATTAATCCTCATTAGATGAAATTAATCTGAAGAGAACTGAAAGTACACGATAGCAGTTAGTAACTTCTTCCCTGTCACCAGATTCCACTGTATTAGTGATGGAGGTGAAAAAACAGAACACAGCCCTTGATTTATACTTGGTGAAGCAGTTCCTATACATGCATATGTGTGCACAGCCATTAGTCAGCAGTGACATCTCAGCCCTTAATGAATCCTGGAGAGCTGGTGCTTGAAAGCCCTCAGGTTAGGCCAACGTTTGCAGCTTTTGCTCTAGCATACATTTACATTAGGTGTAAAGACAAGGAATGTATGGAAGAGGGTAAATGCATTCCTATCTACAATGTTATGTATATTTTGTTCCTGTTATATTGGCTTTACTTCCAAAGTTGTAGTTTGCAGTATTAGTTTCTTTTTATTGGTATCCTTGCATATATATATTCAATAAATGAGTTACGAATTTCATGCTTGCATATCTGTCCTTTTTCCAAAAGTATAACTTTTGAAACTGTCCTTTTAATGCATAAATGCAGAATTTCCTATTGAGGTTACAGGCACAGGAAAACATTACAAGGAGAGAGGTGAGAAGGCATCATGCTGACAGTGTGGCACTTGGTAACTCTGCGTGTTTGTGTTCCTAACTCTGCACTGGGTAAGCTGCTTTGGATTTACCACTGCTTAATGCGAAGTGACTGACTTGCTGGAGGTTCCCTTTCTCACCTTTCAAGAACTTTTTTTTTTTTCAAGAGTGAATTGATTTAGACTAAGAGACCAAGGAAATGCAGAGTATGTATTGGCTTCAGCTGGGATAGAGTTCATTTTCTTCTAGTAGCTGGTACAGTGCTGTGTTTTGGATTTGGTGTAAGAATACTGTTGATAACACAGTGATGGTTTAGTGGTTGCTAAGTAGTGTTTATATTACGTCAAGGACTTCTCAGCTTCTCATGGCTGGAGGACACAAGAAGTTGGGAGGGCACAGAGCCAGGACAGCTTATCCAAAGAGATATTCCCTACCATATGGTGTAATAAATTGGGGGGAAAGCTGGCTGGGTCTGCTGCTCAGGAACTGGCCAAGCATCCATCAGCAAGTGGTGAGAGTTGGATTGTGCATCACCTGTTTTGTACATTCTAATTTATTTATCATCATTCTTGTTATCATCATCATCACCATTATTATTTTCATCTTTTTTTGCCCCGTGTCTTCTCACTTTTAACTCTTCCAGTTCTCTCCCCCATCCTGCCAGGAAGAGCAATGAGTGAGAGGCTGCGCAGGGCTGAGTTGCCGGCTGGGGTTCCATGACAGTGCAAGTTAATCACACTGCACACAAGCAGCTGCATCCAGGATGCACTTTGGAACCGTAGAAATACAGCATAAGAGATTAAGCAAAGGATCAGTTGGAAATCACTGGATTTGTCCAAATACGTAACTGCCGAGAGCAAGACAGCAGTACCTTTCAGTGACTTTTAAGTATCAAGAAATGTGCTGGGAAAACATCGTAGGAGAAAGGGCAGTATTGACCTATTGATGAAGATTTTATTACTATGTCATCACCTTAAACAAGGAATTGATTTAATGAGCACAGTAGGTAATTACTGTGACCTGAGAACAATCATATCCTGTCTGCACAGGAATTAATGTCAGGAAAAAGTTGTCCAGCATCATGTTCAATTAAGAGTTGCCAAATGATCAGATTTTATTGATGAAGTCACAGAATCATAGAATATCCTGAGTTGGAAGGGACCCACAAGGATCATCAAGTCCAGCTCCTGGCCCTGCACAGGACAACCCCAGAGAGTAATTATTGGTGCTGATGATCCACAGCCATCTTTGCAAAGGTTTCCTGAAAAGGGTATTCAAGGATTCTGTTACCAAAGTCGATGTTGGGAGTAGTTTCATCACACAGCTTTTGATGCCATGGAAATTATTACTGGATGCATGTTTGCTTTATTTGCTGGATTTTTTTTTTTTTTTTTTTTTTTGAGGTTTAATCCAGTTACCTGAGATCTTTGAAACAAGTGCAGGATATTGTGGGATAGCCTTGTCTGTTTCATGGATGTGATTTCTCACTGGAATGGCTGGATACTTGAAATCTAGCAGTAGGGAGGGACCCATAGGCACAGGAGGAAAAGACTTTCATTGTCCTTGTGTTGTGTGGTGTCAGGGCAGAGCAGTGAATGCTTTGAGGGTTCTCAGGTCCTCACTTAGACAAGCTCTGCTTACTCTGCCCTGTGTAATGGATTGCAGCACAAGCACAACAACTGTAGTTGTCCTCGTGCCTAAGTCGGACACCCCATATGGTAAATTACTTCCCAGCATTAGAGACAAAGGGATTGCTGTAACCTCTGAAGGCTCATCTTGTCTCTACTTCCTCCTGCCTGCTCAGAACTCAGGGTTAATAGTTTAAACTGGAAAATTAATGGAAAAGGGAAACTTACCAGTGAGTGTCTAAAAGAAAGATCAAATTTTGTTAATCTGCACCAAGTTACCAAGCTCCTTGAGTAGAGGAGAAGCAGTGAGTGCAGCTTTATTTCAAGTGACTCTAATGACTTCACATGAGATAGCAGGGAAATGTGGACTGACACCAATTTAAAAGTGAGGTTATAAAAACTGTTTGGAAAACCCTACTCAGAGTAATTATTAAGAATTCACACTGCAGGGATATATTGAGGGGGATTCTCTGCAGTTCCGCTCTGATTTGAGATTACTTGGTATTTCCATTAACAACTTGGATGGCATATGCTGATTAAATTGTAGGGAGCACCAGACTTGAGCTAGCTACTGACTGAGCAGAAGACAAATACAATTCAGAGTGAACTTGACAAATTCAAAAGAATTAGCATGTGATGCACTAAGTCCAGCAATGGATTTGACAAATGCGTGTCTGTGCACTTCAGCAGAAGCTGCGATCAGCTGAACAAATACAGGATGGGACAGAACAGGCTGCTGCGGTAGCAGTTGTGCAGAAGAGTTCTCCTGGGGTTATAGACAGTCACCAGCTGAACATGATTCAACAGCATCCTGTTCCTGAAAAAAAACCCCAAATGTTGTTATGGAATGTATGAACAGGAATGTAATCTGTAAGATACATGGCGTGGTCCCTTTTCCTCGTGGTAGCGGAAAGCCTTTTTTGGAACATGGTATCTAGCTGCGGGCACTGCACTTCCTGCAAAATAGGGGTCAGCTGGAGATGACTGGAGAAAAGCAGTGAGAAGGGTGACAGGATGGATGACTGGGCTGGTTTCAGGGTGATGGGAGAGATGTTTTCAAATCAGTTAGAGGTAGGTGCAAAGAAGGAAATAAACACTTTCTCCCACTGCTGCAGGTAGGACAAGGAAAAGAGATTCTATTACAACAGGAGATACTGAGCTGAGATATCCAAATGGGCAGCTGGCCTTGACAGCAGGAATAGCAAAGCTCTGGAATACCTTTCCTGGGCACGTTGTGGAATCTCTGGAATTGGAGATTTTAAAGGAAGAGTCAGTGGGCATGATACAGGGCTGGTGCAGATGAGGGTTGGAGGTGCAGGGGATAAGGGCAGTGCAGAGCTCACAGTTTGTATGCTGCCCTGTGACCCTCTTGGACCCAGGTCTGCGAGGGAGTCAGAGCTGCTCTGGAGCGAACACTGCACTGGCAAAGCTCTGGAGCACAGCCTTGGGGCTCACTGCCATGTGTTTCCTTTTTCATCCCTTCTTTTAAAATAACATTTGTAGTAATAACATCTGTGGGCACACTGGCAGTGTTGCCTACGTCTGCAGAGTTAGTACAAACTTTCCGACACTGCCCAGTGCAGGGCACTCTCCACACTTCCACTTCAAATTTTTGGGAGTACTTCAGCTTTCAGAGTGAATGCATCCCACACCTTAAATGTACATTTTTGTTGTGCAAGAATAAGCAAAGTGACAGCAGTACTTCATATGAATGTGTGGGATTAGTGCACACAAACCACTTCTTAATTGTGTATGTATGTGCACTGGGATGATACAGAGTTTGAAGTGGCTGCTTTCTTAACCACTTACTGTGGCAGGAATCTTAAACCTTTATCTGAATTTTTGCCAGAGGTGGTATCTTACTTTGTTTAAACTGAGTTCTCTGCTTTTATTTTTCCTAAAACAACATTCCAGCTGAGAAGAAAGCAACCAGAGCTGGTGCTGCCCAGCTTTTCATACCCTGGGTAGATGTGCAGGTTGCTTGGCACACATGCAAGACCCAGTTTTACTCTGCTGGCCAAAAGAAATTCTATATTCCTGTGCAAAGACTCCCATCAGGTTCTGCCTGCCAGTGAAGAGCATTTCAGAGGCTTGAGGCAGGGGGAGGAAGAAACTCCCTCCCAAGCCATACACTAAAAATAGGCTGATGCTGTGCGAACAGCTTTGCTGTGAACTTCCTTCTGGCAGGCAGCCATGCAGATGCCTGAGAGTTTTAAGCCAAATACCTCTCCAAAACAGAAAGTCACTGAAGTTAAGCACAGTTAGCAATGCTTTTAATCTTACTATTCCCTGCTGTGTTGTCTCAATTTCGACTTCTTCCACTGTGCAGGTAGCTTATTCAGGATCTTAGGTCAGGGGGTTTTTTTAACCTAAACCATGGTTGAGACTGGCGCTGTCAATCGCTGGAATCTGCAAAGTTCAATACAGGGAGGAGGCCTTTAATCTAAAACTGAAATGCTCAGGTGATGCGTCCAAAAAGTGCTTTCCTGCAGAGTGAGGAGTGCAGTAGCTGAGGTGCAGAAGGTTTTAAAATTCTCCAAATTGCTGTTAATTAAACATTCTTAAATCCCAGTGTGGTGATACGAAACTGAAGGGTTGGTTCCTTAAATAAGACTACTTTAAAAAGGATAAACACAAGACTCTGGGCAATTGGATTGAATGACAGAAGTGATTCATTCAGGCATTGAAGCCTACAAGCTATTTGAGTTTGCCATATTTTCCAGTGTTTTTACTGCTAATTAGTGCCAACATTTTGCCCTAAAATAAGTCATGTCACATTCTTCTGTACATTTTGACTGTGAAGACTGATGTTCTAGTTTCTGTATCAAGCTTCCTTTGTTTCAGTAGTTGCTGATTGTTTAGACATATAACATGATTCACATTTTCCTTTATCATGATTTTATAGGAAGAATATTTTCCAAGACTAATTAAATCTCTGGGTCATTTTCAGCTATGAAAATGATCAAGAATCACTGATAACACAGTAATTCAGCATAGCTGGTTTTTTCCCTCTCAATTTTATATTATCAAATATTCAGTTTTTATTTTAATCCTCTGTATCCAATTATCTGGTTTGTGTGGCAATTCAAAAAGATCAGTGTCATTGTGTTTTACATTGTCTTTAAACTCTCATCAAGAGCAGGACCACACTAGTCTAAGTTTGTAATTTAAGATGCATTTGGCAGGGGTTCAAAGAGAGAGGAGCTCCAGTCTGTCTCACTTCCCCTTGGAAAGCCTTTCTAATTCTGCCAAACAATATTTACACCAGCAGGGAACTGAGTTTTGGAAAACTTTTCCAGGCTCTGAAGAAACCCAGCAACCTGAGACTTTGATAAGCCTTGGCAAATTTAAAAAACTCTTGATGCTATCACTGTGCAAAACTTGTATTAGCCCATCAGATATCAGAGATTTACAATTTGAGGAATGGATTTCAATTAAAAGATAAGAGCAGAGGTTTGGCAAAAAAAAGTGTTATTTGGAGCAAAATTCTCCTGTTGTCATCTCTGTTGAGCACTTCATGATATCTTACATTTCTGCAGCCACAGGTGCTCTGTTCTGCAAGTACATGAAAACATTGTTCACTAAGTCGGGTCAGCATCTGCAGCCAGACAGCTTTAAAAAGCATCAAGATTATTTATTTTTCTGGGACCTTCAGCTTTCTAGCTGTCTGGAGGGAGGGTTCAGGTGAGGTCCTGTTTTCTCTGTCCCAGAAAAAAGGTTTTTTTCTCTCCTTGCTATGGGGTCTGGCAGTCGTTTGAGAGCAGTTCTCCCCTTTCCTACCCCTGTTTCATGGGGATTTTTGAGGACAGATTTCTGAAGGGGCTTTCCACTGGCTCAAGCTGGTTCTGGGGAGTGGCAGACAACAGGAATTCTAGCTCCTGCTGCCTAGTCTTTTAGCTTAGGACTCTAAAAATTCATTTATTTTCCCTTTTAAATATAAACTGAGTTTCAAAAGCACTCTTCAGCTGAACTGTTGGACTCTGTCCTTGCCAGGCATCTCATCCAGTCTTGCACCTAGAACAGCATTTCATATTTGCGGATCTGAATTACAATCTTGCCAGTTTATACCACACAACTCAAGACTTAAAAAGGAGAGGGGAGTCCTAAGTGCAGCTCCCTCCCAGCCTGGTACTTTTGTCTCATCTCCACTTCCCTTTTAATCTGCCCAGAGAATATTTCTGAGCTACTTGAACTGCTGCCAAGATCTGCATGGGAGGCAGGGGCCTTGGCATGTGAGCCCTGACACCTGATGCTTAGTGTGCATTGAGGTAGTGCCAGCTGGATCCACCAGCCCTGGCGAGTGCAGCCCTTCTGTCTTGTCAGCGAGTTACCTGATCAGGCTGCTGGCTGTGCTCTGTGCTGCTCTTCCTCTTCCTTCTCCCCTATTACCGCAGGCCTGGGTCCTAGGGTGTATCACCGTGTCCCGCAGCCGTAGGGAGAAGGAGGAGAGAAGATCCAGCAGGCAGGAATTGTGCAGCAAGATTGATTTATTTATTTATTTTACAGACTCTTTTATAGACTTTTTTCTTCATAGTCTAATTGGACAAGGATCAGCCACCCCTTGGGGGTGATTGGCTAAAATCCTGAAACATCCATTGTCAAAATATTTTTCTACTGTACCATAAACAAGACTTCTCAAGGTTGCAGGTGGTTTGGTTGTTTACATAACTCTGCTACCTCTTCTGTGAGAAAGTCTCTCACAGACTTAGAAAATAGCAAGAAAATCCTTGCTAGCAGCATTTTTGTATCTACATTCCCCTGTTACTCAAACAGCCTTGCCAGCACCTCCTGCCTTCTCTCGAGTTTCTGTCCTCACACCTGTTGGCCCCTTTGTCCATGCTGGTGTGTACAGGCTCCATGTTTGGGGTTTTTTAAGCAATCCTTGCACCTAGGTCACCTCTGTGGCTGTACAGACACCTCTTGTCAGACATGCGACACAGCAAGTGTTTTACGCCTTTTTAGAAATGCTCTTGGGGTTTGCAGGCAGCTCCTGCACTCAGGTGCCTGGTGGAAGCAGGTTAACCTGTTCACTCCTCTGAAAACAACTGAGCAAGGGAGAGAACCCCACAACTCTCCCTCAATTGCCCTTCCCTAGTGGGAGGACCTGTCAGCACCAACCACCTGCAATTGTAGTAGTCCAGCCTTCCCTCAGGCTTCAGTGGAAGGTGTGTGCAAATGAGCTTCCAGTGCAAATATGCCAGGCTGAAGCCCTGCTGCAGGGTCCCCTTGGTTTCTTGCTTCATGCCTCCATCTAAGGAGTGACTAAAAAACTGAGGCTGTGTTAACTAAATTGTTGGCTAAAATAAGCTGCCGGACTTTAGCAAAAGCACTTCCCATGCACAGCCCATCTCCCAGAAGTCCTTTTATTCCTGTGTAGCCCTGGGAGTTTGCTGGACATGCATGTTGCGATGTGGACATCTGTCCTCTCCTGTGCTCCCAGAGACCATTTAATATTGAGAAAATCAGCAGGGTAACATGGTTGCCATCAGCCATGTTAATTTTGGTAGAGTTTACTCTACAGTTTGGTAGAGTTTTGGTAGAGTTTACTTTATAGTCTACTTACTGAAATGTGCCACATAGAATATTTTGTGTCACCCAGGTATCTTGTTGATCTAAGTGCTGCTGAATGAGGGGAGCAGAAGAGGTTCCCTTGGAAAAATGTACCTCTCTCACACTATTCCTTGCTGTACAGTGAAGGAAGGAATCTGATTGTTTTAAGTGCCATGGCCCTGCTCTTTTTCTGCTTTGCTGTTGCAAGGGATTGCTGGGGCCTCGGATAACTCCTTGAGGGTGGGAAGGGCCATGCTGCAGTCAATGGAGGTGTGGGAGGAGTGGAAGGAGGTCAGCCTGGGTTTTACCATGTCCTCACATGGGGTTTGTAGTTCCTCGTGACAGTGGCTGATAAACACTGATGTCCTCCTCGTGTTGGCAGCAGGGATGGTGCTCATACAGCAAAGGGTTGGTGCTGCAGCTCTGAAAGTGGCTCTGCAGCTGGCACTGAGCTGTCGTGTTTAAGAACCTTCTTATTTTCTTACTCAGTCAGCAACTCCATCAGGACACACCATCCAGTGAGTCAAGCTGAGCTCAGAAAACAGCCGTTTCCAACAAGAAAAAAGAAAAATACCTTCCTGGTAGTTTCATTGCTCAGGCTTCAACCCTTGTGTCAGGACAGGTTCAAACAAACACAATGTCCTTTAGGCAGGTCTCTGGATTTCAGGTGTGCCTTCCTCTCTATCCAAGCCACTTCTCACAGCTCTCCTGTGCCGGGGAACAAGGTCTCTGGAGAGCAGGGAGAGGAGCAAGCCCAGACCCCAGAGCTGCTGATGGAAGGTTCACCACATGTGCTCAGTCGTGGCCGTGGGTCTTGGGCTACCAAAGTCTCAGGTGCTTCCATGGGCACAAGGCCCCACAGCACAGGGTTGTGCTTCAAGTCTGGCAGCCCTGAGCCCATGCCCTGCTTCAGTGATGGGATCTGCCTTTGCTTGTTTTGTGCCATTTAAATAATCCTTGTTTCAGTTTCTGTGGGCCCTCAGGCAAGCTGGCCCTCTGCAGCAGGCTGGCTCCCCATCCCTCCTGCCGGGCAGGGCTCCGGGTGTTGGTGGGTGAGCGCAGTGCCAAGCGCCAGCCTCTCTGCACTGTTGTGACAGACACTGTTGCGTGTCTGGTTCTGCTGAGCCAGGGCCACTGGGATAATTCTTAACGGATGCTTGCAAATGAAGCTGGTAAATGCCATAAATACCAGCCCAAAGAGTGGCGTGGTCTGCAACAATCCAGGCTGTGTTTCTCAAGATGGTTCACATTTTGTGATCAGCCACTGCTGAGTGTTTTGTATTAATTGTGTCATTTTTGTATCACTGACCAGTCTGTGCACTACTGAATAAAGAGCAAAATGTCTGTAATTCCCTCAGCTTCCATCCTGGACTGTGAAAACCTTTTTAGTGAAAAAAAGGAAGTTATCTACAGCTCCAGAGAAGTACATCAGTTCAGAGGTTTTGCTTATCTTAGTTTTGGTAAGTAAATTGTCACTTGTTAGCTGGGTTGGGAGAGAAAACTTGATAAACTCTTACCATCCAGGAGATCCCAGTCTTGAAACCAGTAAGCAGATAAGGGACCACTTTCCAAAATCCATGGAGAGTGTCACTACTGAGAATCACTGTGATGACAAATTTTAACAGGAATCAACAAGACAGAGAACAAGAACATTATTTTAAAAGGTATTTTGCAACGAACAACATCTATTCCCTATTTCTTAGGAAGGGTGTGTCTCTTTTTAAATTATATTTTTGTACATCTGGCTTCCTCTCCCATTTGAAACATTTGGCTAGAAAAATAATTATATGCTATTTAAACTACTAATCAGAGTGGAGGGATTTCTCTGCAGCCATGATGAAGATGGGATGCTTGTGCACTAAATTCACATTCTAGTGAATGCTCTCTGTATCATTTAATCAGATATTTCTTTTTGGTTTTCCTCTCCATTAAAAATGGTGGTGCTCCTCTCAGGACTGGGTTAATATCCCAGAAATTCTCCTTTTTCCCCCCATTCTGTCTGCACAGACAAATTTCTGGTCACAAGGGAGCCCTATTGGTCTAGTTAATGTGCTGAATATTGGTTGTACTCTTTGCTTTTTTTAGGAGATGTGTTTTGTGAAACAAAATCAGCAGATGAATTCTAATTCTCTGTGAGTCACCCAGCTAGCAATGGCAAAGCTGGGAGGGAAAAATGGGGAGAAGAGCAGGGCATTGGTGAGTGGGCACTGACCTGAAGGTCTGACCCAGCACACACCATTTCAGGCACTTCCAGAAGATGAATACTTAGTTGCTACCTCCAGGTACCCCACCACTGAGGACATGTGATTACCAGGAAAGGTTTTTAAAAGTCTGTTAACAAAATCATTTACAACTGATGCTCACACAGGCCATGGTTCACTGGGCCTGAGCACTGAGATATGCCTGGCTGGCAACAGAGGACAAAATAATTACGAAATCAAGAGTCTACTCAGAGACAAAACACTTTGCACATTTGTTACATTATTTTGCTTTGTAAAAAGCTGTGCATACCAGAGGAATCAAAACTTTGGCTTTCTCACCTTAATGCATCATCTAGACAGAAAACATGCAGCTCCCAGGTACCTCTGAACCCCCTCCCTCACCCTGCTCCGCAAGCCTCAGTGACCTCATACCAGCAAGAGCAGAACCAGTCATCTACTAAATCTGGTGGTGATCTCATCTAACCAACTTCCTGTAATATCAGCAAATACTTTTGCTTTTGTAAATCTGTTTTTCCCTCCATAATGGGGTGCCAGCGGGACCAGAAATGCTTTGGATCCAGGAATGCGCTGTTTGGCAGGAGGAACAAAGAAATTGCTCACCCAGAAGGGCAAAATAGGACTAATGGTTTTGATTTCTGGGGAGAAACTGCATGGAAGTAAAGTCAACAACTCCTGCATGCCATCAGAAAGGTGCTGTTGGATGTTTAATGGCAGACATTGATATTAGTCATTAATGAGAAATGTCTTCAGTAACTAAAATAAAATCAGATCCTGCAATTCTTCTGAGGTTGCAGAGTCTCTCCATAGATACTGCCCACTGCCCACTAATGTCAGGCTCTCCCTGAACTTGACAGGGCAGCTGTTCTTCCTGGCCTTCTGGAAACAGTCCAGCTATGACACGTTCCCGATACCCCTTAGCTGCAGGGCGTGTTTCATTCTGCTGGTCCAGACAACTCGATAAAGGCTCCTTCCTCCCACTCCAGTTAACCCGCCCAGGCTGTAACAATGCAGCACTCATGAGGGATTGTGCCCATTTGCTTAGTTAAAATTAGTTGTTTTGTACAAAGGAACACTTAATTTGATTTCATCGTGTTTTCTGAGCCAACAGTAATAATGCTAGATGCTTATCAGAGGGTGATTGCTACAGTTCTTTATGAGTAAAGTTATTTTTAAGGATCATTATCCTTTTCTTGACACCAAGATTTTATGCATCATAAAATAAAACTTGGTTTCCACCCCTTAAAGAAAGAAGGGGAAAGTCTTCAGCTGCTACATAATATAAGAAATCATGATTTTCCATTTGCATTGTTATATTGTCCTTAATTGTCCTTATTGTCCACACATACCGGAAAAGTTGACACTTTTTTTTTCTTTTTCCCATTTGAGACCACTGGAACTGTCCATGCTTTCTTATTATTTTACCTCTGTCTGTGGAGCCCTCCAGTGGATGTGAACATCTGATAGATGTGCATCCCTGTCCCTGGTTCTGGAATGACAGCAGCTACCCACTGTGTTACCCCTGGACATAGGAGTCAAAGCAGCACAGAATCCATTAGGTTGGGAAAAAAACTCCGAGATCATCGAGTCCAACCTATGGCCCAACACCACCTTGTCAACCAGACCACAGCACCGAGTGCCATGTCCAGTCTTTCCTTAAACACCTCCAGGGATGGTGACTCCACCACCTCCCTGGGCAGCCTGTTCCAGGGTCTAATCACCGTTTCTGTGAAGAAATTCCTCCTAATGTCCAACCTAAACCTTTTCTGAAGACTGTCCCCTTGTCCTATCTCTGGCTCCCTGGGAGAAGAGCCTGACTCCCCCCGGCTACACCCTTCTGTTGGGGAGTTGTACAGAGTGATAAAGTCACCTCTGAGCCTCCTTTTCTCCACGGTAAACACCCCCAATTCCCTCAGCCACTCCTCATCAGACTTGTGCTCCAGACCCTTCCCGAGCTCCGTTGCCCTTCTCTGGACTCGTTCCAGCACCTCAATGCCCTTCCTGAATTGAGGGGTCCAGAACTGGCCACAGCACTGTCACCTTCCCATGTCATCCTGAGGGGACGGGGAACGCACATCATGCTGCGGGAGGCTCAACTCTCAAGACCAGGAGTGGGGGCGTGGGACAGGGTGGAAACACCTGCACCCTGCTGGGATGGGAACAGCCCCGGCGAGGGAACACCTCCGGTAATGTGTCCCCTCTTCCCCGCCCCTCGGGGGCTGCGGACTGCTGCGCCCGGAGCCGCTGCACGGTGGTACTGAGGGCGGCTCCGCCGCGGCCATGTTGAGGGCGGGGAGCGCGAAGGGCGCGGAGGCGGCGCCGGGGCCGCTGCGGGCGCGGCGCCTCCTGCTCTTATCGCCCGCTGCCGCCGCCGCTCCTGTCGCTCCGAGCGCCCGCTCCCACCGCTCCGAGCCGCCCGCAGCTGCCGCCGGCGGGGCCGCGCTCCATGGCGACCCCCAGCCCCTGCATCGTGGTGAGTGCGGGGACTACCGCCCGCGGGACGGGGAATGCCGGGCGCCGGGGCCACTGTCCCCCGCCTGCCCCCTGGAATACAGTGATCTGTGACGGAACGCGGGGGATGGCATGGCGTGTCGTGGCGTGTCGTATCGTGTGTTGTGTCGCGGCGTGTGGCGTCCCTGGGCGCCGGGAGCCGCCGCCCCGCGGAGTCACCTTGAGGGCAGTCCCCGGCCTCCCGGCGCCGGGCCTGGGGCTGCCCGTCGCTGCCTTCGCTGTCCCCGACCGGGCGCGTCCCTTCCCGGAGCGGCCGCGGGTCCCTCAGGGTGGGATCCGGCGGGATCCGGAGCCCGAGGGCGGCGGGCAAAGCCGGCGTTGGCGCCTCCGGGGCGAAGGTGGAAGAACTTCCCCCAGCGCGGCTCAACTTCCTATTCCTGTTGCTGTTCGCGGCGTGCGGGAGGCTCCGGTTCGGAGAACCCCACGTGTGTGAGCTGGGTCTTGTGCTGCATTATTTTTGCGTGATTGCAGCATCTGCTAAGGCGCTTAATGCTCATTTTTATTAATCTTTCTAAAGCTAGTGCCAGTGCTGATGAAGTGCGTGCGGTGTCTGATGGCCGAGACTGTGACGGCCTCGAGGTTGCGACAGTAAATCCCTGCAGTCCATAAAAAACCTGGTAAAACCTGTAGGAAGGGCCCATTCCCTGCCAGATGCAGAAAGGAAGGTTTAGTAGACACGCTGGATATAACGATGGGTCTGACCAAAGGAAAACCCCATGAATTTTGGTGGGACCTGCCTCATTTCTTAAAATAGCAGCCTGCTGTGGACTGCAGGGACAATAAGCTCGAGCTGTGTGTGTGTAGCTCACACAGGGTCAGTTTTGGATGGGAGGGTGAAATAATACTAAAATTCCCCAAATGAAATACTTATTGAAAATTAATCAACAAAACCCCCATGTAAACAGTTGGCTGATCACTGGCCAGGTAAGTGTTTCCACAGGCACTGAAACAAGATTTGAGTCCTGCAGGGGTACTGGTAGCCAAAATGGATACTAAAAATACCTGCCCTGGTGAACTATCAGCACTAACCTTCTGTTTTCCCTCTGAAATTCTTTTTGCTTAGTAGTGTTCTGCTACATAACCAGAGAGGGAAGTAATTAAATAACCATGTCGTTTTCTAGCTGCAGCTAGGTTAGGGTTCAAGGAAGACTGCTTGGTGTGACAGTGTGCCCTGAACCTCAGCAGCGTTTGGTGTCATTATGTATGTATGCTAATCCCTTGTCCTAATTAATATGCACTTGCCAGTGTTGCAGGCTGTTTCATACAGGGAGTTTGCCCATGTGGAACAGGTTGCTGAAAGCTTTAATTTCAGATTCTGAATGATCTTGAACCTCCCAGTTTTGGAAACGGTGGGCAGAGCAGAGTTGCTTCACAGCAGCATAACTTGTCATGCTCACGTAGCTCTCTTTGTCCTGCAAACTGGCTCGTGTGTTTTGTTGTGATTGGGCGTTGCGGAGATTAGGAAGGTGTCCATGTCAGAACCTCTGCTTGCTTAATTGCAGATGCCGGTTTTGCATTACACTAGGAAAATCAAAGGGGTTAAAAAGCTTGATTATTTTTGTAATGGAGTATAGAGTTTCACTGAAGGGTAGTAACTTCACTTTCCTGCTCTCCACTGGAGGAGAATGTTGTAGGACTTTCTTTCACACACTGCATTGCATAGCAACTCACGGTATTTCAAGTAACCCTTGTGAACTCTTAGATTACACTTTACGCTGTGTTCAGTGTGACTGATGTTTTCAGAGAGGGGGGAAGTAAGGTGGTTCTGATGAGTGTTTTGGGTTTGATTGGTTTTACTCATGGGTTTGATAGTTTTTACTGAATAAAGCAAAGGACGTGAAGTTTCTCAGCACAGACTTTCCATATGGCTTTGTAGAAATCTCACCTTATTTCCTTTTCAGATTGGTGATGATGAACAAGGTTACGACCTGGATTTGTTCTGCATACCTAAACATTATGCAGATGATTTGGAAAAAGTCTATATTCCTCATGGGCTCATCATGGACAGGTTTGTTTGACTTCAGACGGTACACTGATTGCATGAAACTGAAATAAACATCCTCCAGTGATAATTTTGCTGCTTGGAGACTGTCTAAATGTATTATATTTAATTAGAGACTAGAACGTACAATTAATCTTTTTTTTTTTTTTTTGGGTTCTAGGAGTTTGTACATTTGCAGTCATGCTATTCTTTGAAAATTAGTCATAATTCTCAAGCAAAATTTCGTAGTATGTAGCAACTTATGACTTTGTTTCCAGTGTTTCTTTGATGTTTTACCTTCTTAAAATCTAACTAGAAGACGTTTTGTTGTGTCAGTTCAGTCTGAAAATATAGTCTCTTGAATTTCCATAAGATATTAATAAAAGTAAACTATTAATCAGATCATTTTAGACTTTCTCATGGTCATGTGGTAGAGAAATAACATCCAACTTTCTCCTGCCTTCTGAGAAAGACGTTATCCTCTGCAAGTATCAGTCTCTCACTTCTGTGGTTGCTGAAATCTGTGATGTGCTGTGCAAGTTTTATCTTGTGTGATCATAAATGTGTTCATAAGCCTACAAGACATTTTTGTTCTACTTTGTGTTTGAAAGTTGCTAATTTCCTTTATAAGGATAAACAACAAATTCAGTGAATTTAAGCCCTTTATGAGTGGTGCTGGGTGGGTCTTCGGGGATCTTGTGACTAGGAATGTGTCTAGATTTTGCATGGTTCTGTTTGACTAGATACAATGAACATACCTGTAAAAAACCTTTCTTTTTAAATATTAAAACTTTATACTGGAAGTCCATATAGAGGAAAAAATTGGACAAAGTACATGTCATTAAGGAATTGACGCAAAGTTTATAGTGGTTGGCTTTCTCTGAGAAACCTGCTGTCAGCTGGCACACAGTAAATGCAGACCATGCTTTCTAAAATAAATGGCAAGATAAGTTTAGAAACAATTATTGCAGAAAAACGGTGCAGTGTTCTCTTGCATGCCTTCCTGGTATTGTATTCTGCTTTCAAGACAAATTTCTGGCATTCTAATTTGGCAAATAAACATAAACTCTTAAGTTTACAATTTGAGAGTTTTCTTGCTCGTCAGCTGGTGAGGGCTACTGCCTTCAGAGTTGTGTTAGCTTGCATTGCTCTTTGCATGGAAGCTGAACCTGTCTTTGGAAGGAGAAAACACACCTTCATGTCTCATATCTGACAGTGAAACAGTTTCAGGGTGTTAAGGTTTGCTTTGGCTGCCTGTGACGTAGGAAAACAAGCGCATTTGGCAGCACTACTGTTGGATTAACCTTGAAAAGCAAAATTTTGTTGACCAGTAACGTGTAAAAGTGACTGAAGTGGTGGGCAAATATTTCCAAGCAAAATGTGCTTCCAAGTTTGCTGCATGTGTTTGCTGCTGCTAGGAGTATCAAACGCTGCTGCTATGGTGAACGAATGAAATGTTATGACAGCTCACTCTTCCTTGGTTTTGTTTAGGACAGAGAGACTGGCACGAGAAATTATGAAGGGCATGGGAGGACACCACATTGTGGCACTCTGTGTACTCAAGGGTGGCTATAAATTTTTTGCTGACTTATTAGACTACATCAAAGCCCTGAACAGAAACAGTGACAAATCAATCCCCATGACAGTCGACTTCATTAGGTTGAAGAGTTATTGTGTAAGTATCTATGCAGTACTGTGCAATTTTTAGCTAAGTTGACTACAAATTATTAACAGAGGTGGTTTAATATTTTTACTGTCCTAATATGCTAATATTAAACAAATAATTAAGGGAATTAAGAGTCACAAGCCATTTTACTCTTTCTCTACCTTATTATATAATGTGTTTTCTTTTAGACCTTGATATCTCCTCACCCTAGTAAAATCATTATGCAGAGGAGAGAGACCCTTTACATGTCCTTTATTTGTTCAACAATTTCCTCTCTGCCCTCCACCCCCTCTCTAAAGCTGTGGCTCTAGACTAATACAGAGAATTCTCCTGCAACTATTATTACAAAAATTTTATTCTAGGAGTTTTTATATGGCCCAGACATCATTCTTGGACAGGATGACTTGAAAGGTGCAGAAATGGTTCCCTATCTCATTTTTGTTTGGATGAACCAAACAATGAACAAAATTAATTGTATTTGATCATGAGGGAACACTAGATACATAAACCCAGATTTGTGATTAATAACCTCTGAATATGGCATTACCTTTACAAGACAAGGCATAGGTTTCCTTGGGTTTAGATTTTTAGGAAAAGAATTTATTTTGATTCTGAACACAAGTATTGAACTTTGTAGGGAAACAGAACATTCTGTAACATGAGTTAACTTTTAGGTTTTATAGAAGGAAGCACAGGGTTATGTTGTGCAGGTCAGGGGAAGAAGCAGGTATTTGTCAGCTTTGTATGATTTCCAGCTTACTGACAGCCAAGTCTCATGGTTTTGGGATTTCAGAAATTTGTGATTTTTTCCCTAAGACCATCTATAAGATGGAAATAATGACATTTTTTTGTTTCAGTTTAGAGTGTTTGAATACATTGTTTCACAAGGTTATGCTGTTTGTTCTGTATCAGCACCTTTGCATTGAAGTCAGGGTTACTTGTCGCAGTTGTAGACCAGCAGAAAAATACAGAGATAACTGAATTTAAAAAATCACTCTCATCCTTTGTTTCATTAAACTGTGACATCCAAGATGGAATTATTTACAGACTTAGTTTGGGCTGTTGCAGAGCTTAATAAATACATGATTCCTGTCAAGCTCTCTATTAACGTATCATGACAAAGCCAAGAGCTGTGTGGGGCTTTGGTCCAGTCCTTTTGCAGGACAAGCAGCCCTGGCTGCCTGAGGCGCACACACAGCTGCCTGTCTAGGGGTTACCTGAAGACCACACTCACATTTGCAGAGCACGAGGCACTAATTTAGTTATGTGCTTTAACAAGAATGCAAGGCCGGGCAGAAGGGCTCATGCTAGCCTTTGGTTGTATCTCACAAGGCACTTTGTGCCTGTGCACTGTGTTAAAATTAGTGCAGTCTGAGCCTCTTTTCTTCTGTGTCTCCCAAAAGGGGAGACTCCTGCCTCCAGTCCACTTCACCCCAAAGCCCCCACATGCCCATATGTTCTGCCTGTAAAAGCTGCAGAAAACGGAATGTCTCAATTACCGAATAGTAGGTTAAAGAATAGGAAATGATGACTTCCACCTGGTTTTTTTGGAGGGGAAATTGTGTATCTTCTGCTTTCTCCGTTAAGGAACACTTCCAATAACTTACTTAGCTTGTTTAAAAAATCAGTACAAAGACTGAATGAGTGAGGAGGTGCTGTTACATGTTGCCTCCACTACACTATTCATGAGCATTTTTTTTCTGTAGACTCTCTTAGGTGGTTATTAATATCCAAATTTAGGTCCTTTAGATTGCATAACTTAATAGACTGGATAAGATTATCCTATCGTGGCCATGTATGTAACAGCTTGACTGGGTCTTCCATCAGTAATAGTGTCAGAATGCTAAATTTGCTCTGTAGTTTTGACCTGTGCTTTGCCACATGAAGGGATCTGTGTTCAGTGGTGTGAAAACCATCACAAGCTGTAATGGACAGTTGAAACTGAAGCTTTCAACTCTCTTGTCACTGTCTCTCAATGTGATTACTGGATCATGCTGCCTGTGTTTACAGATTGGGTAAAAAATGTTAAAAATACCCTGATTGCATAAATGAAGCAGATGAACTTTTGTAATGGCTCTGTAATTGATGTGATTGAAGTTCTATTCTTGTTTCAAACTGATCATTTAATATTTACAAGCATATGGGGGGTTTTTGTTTGCAATGCAAAGTTCATACTGTACTGCACCCAAAATAATTCTCTAAGAATACTGACATGATCAAGCTATGATTAAACTTTGCTTGTAACTCCAGTTTTCCAAGTCCTTACGGATGAATTTAAATGATCTTGGCAAGCTGTTAAGAAATGGAAAGATAGTGTTTGTGATCAGATCCAGCTCTCAGTATTCTTGACAAACAGTTTATTCTGTTTGTGTTACAAGAAAAATGGCTTTTCACCAGTCTCCTGCATTTAAGCATGGAAATGAACAAACATTGTTTGTATAGTCTTGAAGGGCAGCCAAAAGACAGTGGATGTGTTGCACTGGCGCTGAGGAAAATAGGGATTTTCAGTGGAGTATGTGGTAAACTCTGGTTGGGCTGGTCATAGCAGTATTCTGAAAGGTCTCTGCTAAACCTTAGAGCAGATACTGTAAGGAACTTATAACGCCACTTTAAAAGGTGATCTTGGAGTCACTTGAGTCAGGAGTTACAATCTTGTAAAACATTATTGTTTTCTAGCAGTGACAAGAGGGAGGCAGTGAAAACAGATCTAAACAATAAAACCCCTATGTGTTAAACCATGAAGCACTAAAGTCTTACCAATACTGAACTTGGAAATAAGGTTCCTGAAGATTAAAACATTAGAATTAAAACATTGCTTAATTATTAAACAAAGTTCTTGCCAGTGGAAATCTGGTTACAACCAGTGTCAGAAATCTTTAACCGTTTTTTCAACCTTTCATTGCTCAGGAACTCAGCACCTGCATATGACATCTAATCTGAACTGTGAAACACTGTCAAGGTTTAAAGTCAGTTGAGTGAGTTTAATAACTGCAAAAATTTGTGAGGCATTCCTAGCCAGCTGTTTTTAACTTTCCTATATAACAGTTCATTTATGTTTTTATCACAGTTTAGATTTACCAAAGCAAAATGCAGTGTAGTGATGGTGTACCTATGTTGATGTTCAGTTGTATAAGAATTAATTTGATTTGTTACCAATATTGGTTGTAAATTAAGCATATGCTTTTCTGGCTGTTTTTGTAGCTTATTGTTCTAAATAGTAATCAGTGCCTTGTTTGCTGACAATTCTTGTTATGATTGCCTATTCTTATTCAGAGCAAGAGTTTCTAAAGCCATAAAGTTTAAAATGTAAATTACCAGCTATATAGCATCCTGTAGCTTGGAAACCAAAGTGCTTTTTGTCCTGTTTCTTTATCTGTAGAGAATGCATAGGAAGTCCTTGCTTTTTAGATGCATATGTGTATATAATGATCAGAGATGAGAGATGATGCCTGTGTTGATGCAAATCTCTTACAGTCAGTCTTTAATCTGTAATACCATCTTTGAAGTTGATCACTTGTAATTTCTTTGTTCCTAGAGAGATGCTGTAGCTGCCATGCTTCTGAAAGCTTTAACATTAACTAGTTGTGTACTTCGCAGTTTTGACATTTACTGCAAGAAGAAAATCAGTTTAATCCTGGTCATGCTAATGTTCACCCTTCTCTTTCTTAGAATGATCAGTCAACTGGAGATATCAAAGTCATTGGGGGAGATGACCTCTCAACCTTGACTGGAAAGGTACAGCTCTTTGTGTGTCTGTGTTGGTGTTCCACTGAAAGAGGGGGTGGGATTCGTACTGTTGAGAGGTGTAAGGTGCAGCCCATGTCAGGAGCAGAGGTTCCCATCGTAGGCAGTGACAAGAGAAGAAAATAGGAGAATCTAAATTGGGAATCTGCTTTTCTCCAGTGATTCTATGGCGATCGTTGAGCCAAATGTCAGGGGTTAAAGCACCACTGCCTCCTGCTCTGTCAGAACACATCACTTTCCCCTTCTCCTTACACACATACGATTTTTAAGACATGTATGTCAATGTAAAGGATGTAGGTATGGTAGATTTGTATGTCTGCAGTAGGACACTCTTCTCTAGAAGAATAGGAATTGTATAGACTCTATTTGGATCTCTTTTGCATATGTCTAGACTTTTCAAAGTCTGAATAATTCGAAGACTGTACTTAACATGAACTGTTAAGAAGAATCTCAGCTAATTGTTATTAGAGCATCAGAAATGTTAAACTACAAAGCAGTTGCTATTACAAATGTAAACATACATTAAATGATAGTACAGATATTTAACTGCAGTGAAAATTAGTTATGAAGATTAATAAGAAATGGTATATTGTTTAGATACTAATGGATTTGTTTTTCTTTTTCTTCCTACCAGAATGTTTTGATCGTAGAAGTAAGTACTGTGTTTCACTTTGAAGTTCTAATGTGTGACAGGTAAAAGAGTTCTAACAGAAGTTGTTATTAAGCTGCAAAACCTACAGTTTCTGGTTTCAAGGCTTCCAGCTTCTGATTTCAGGCCTGAATTTTGCAAGTGGTCTCTGAATTTGAACTAAGCTGTGTTTTGAATTCTCGGATTGCATTCAATTGCTATATTAAACCAGGAAAACATCCATCTAAAATCATTTGTATTGTCTTTCTGTTTTCTGAGATTTTGTCAATTCTAAAATGTCTTATTTTTTTCCCTTTTTTTTTCTTTTTTTTGGAAAAAGTAGCCTGAATAAGGGTAATACTAAGCGTGTTATTGTTCTGGGTTTATCACAGCAAGCTAGGAAACTAAACTGCAGAGGTCAAAAGAGATTCCTGGTATGAGTATCCTAAAGTGTGTGAAAAACATATAAGCCCAGTGTCCCTGTGTGTAGTTTGTTTAGAGAATAGTGACACAGAGAATCCTAATTCTTAATGGGCATTTTGGAAGTGCTGAATTCCCATTCCTCTGTCTTGTCATGGTTCTCTGGCTGATACCAGGTTCAGTACCGCTCAGTTTTATTGCCTAGTAGGTGCTGTTGCTTAATTCTTGCTTTCATACCTCTGTCTTGATGAACACCGTTACTGATGTTCAGCCAGTATCACTTTTCCTTGAATACAATTGACAATTTCAGGATAGGGAAGCAGCAGCAGTAGACAGGAAAAGTGGATTTGCAATCTAATAGTGTGTTAAGGCTCCAAATAATGGAAATGGCATGTTTGTAAGCAAAGAAACAGCTATGGCAGCTGATTCATCAGCCAAAGGAAAGGATGTTTCCTCTCATAAAATGTGTTTCTATGTATTATTTTCTTAGTTTGAGAAGTTTATATTACTCCACAGGAAGCACATTCAGTTCTGAAACTCCTACCAAAATAGTACGTATACAGCAGTCATTGTGTGATCAATTATGTCCTTTGAAGTATATTTTGCTTCAGATAGGCAGATGTGTTTGATTAGGTATCTGCTCCATTTCAGATGAATGTAATCCTTAGGTTAGGTTAGTTTTTTATTTGTTTAGTGAATCATCTGTCCAGTGACTCGTCTTACACACTGTCAGATATGAACACTAACTGATCACCATTTTAACTGTCAAGTGATAAAATGCACATCTATTGTAAGTTTAATGTCTTGAGCACTAGGCTTTTCTATACTGCATTCCTTTAATGTCCAAAAAAATCCTGTACAAAATGGAGATTCATCTCCAATAAACAGCTCATCACACAACACAAAATCAGTAATAGGTTCTGCTTTTCTCTTAGAGCATGGAAGTAGCTGCTTCTGTTTATTTACCAACTTTGATTTTTATCTGTATACCTTCACATCTTTTAACTTCTCTGGAGTTTAATGATTAAAAGCATTGAGTGTTAATACTAATGCTGACAGGTGCACTGTTGAGTTTGTTGCTTGATTTTTATTTTAATTGGGAATCATGGGAAAATCAGCTGAAACCAGGATACTGCTGCTTCTTTGCTGTCTGCCTTCTTCACTTCAAATAGATTTTGATTTTAGGCCAGGGCAAGGACTGTCCCTCTAAAGATGGTATGATTGATTGAGTCCAAGTGAGGCCATTTCTGATGCTTCAGTTTCAAGCCATATATTCTCTTTTTATTTTCTATTTATATGTGCAGTGAATGGGATAAAAATGACGTGTCAACATTTATTTTAGTTTTTTAGACTTCAGAATTGCACTCAGACTTTCCAGTGCAATTTCTTCAACTATTTTTTGGCTCTGTAAAGTAAATTGTACTCCTTTTCCTTTAATTGCAGTAATAGCTTGTTCTGCCTGTTTTCCCTTCTTGCTTTTCTTCCCGTTGAATACTCTGAGCTCAACAGCAAGACTTACATTACTCTTATCATGCTCGAATTAAACATTGTCTCATTGCTTCAAGGAGCACAAGCCATAAAATCTCCAGAAGGAGCCAAGAAGGTCATTGCAGTAATTGCTTGTTTAGCAACTGCTTCCAAAGTCATGGTTATCCACAACAATTAAGCGCTCTTGTTAGTGTGTGTGATCACTTTACTGAGCGTGGTTGTGTAAGCCCAGCACTGTGTTTCATGTCACCTGGATTTGGTTGTGAGCATTTTTACAGGCTGTAGTTTGCTATGTTTTCATGCTGCTGTGGATGAGCAATTTTGGTGGTAGAAACTCGAAAGTGTTAGTCTGACATGTTTAATATTCTGTCTTACATGAGTGTTTTTATTTTCAGGATATAATTGATACTGGTAAAACAATGAAAACGTTGCTCTCTCTACTTAAACAGTACAATCCAAAGATGGTGAAGGTAGCCAGGTAAATGATGATTATTTGTGCTGGTTTTCACCTTAAGAAGGACACAGAGTTTAAAAAAACCCAAACCAATGAGTGAAAACAAATATAGAACACATTCCCATGAAAGAGAAACAGGAGGGAACATTTCTGCAGGAGTCATATGTGATCTGTTGAAGTTACTACTTGTTTAAACTCCTAAAGCAGTTTTGCTTGTTATAAGCACATATATATGTTAAGGATGTTGGAAGCACTGTTCTTTCCAGTCTTACTGCTGGAAGAATTTCTCTGCTTCAGAAGGGAATAACTTGTGCATGCCTGGAACACCTCTTGCCCATCATTATGGTAAGGTTTGTGGGGTTTTACCACTGAAGTTTAGAATTATCTAGAAGAATTTAAATCTTTTGGTCTTAAAAGAATGACCCCTTCAAGTTGATAGAGGAATTTTCAACACAAATTTAGTTCATAAACGTAGACTTTTGCTAGAAGGGGGAATAAGAAAAATTAGTGGTTGTCACTCACCTGTATGTAGCATGTCTCCAAAGATATTTGTTTTTGCTGGCACTAACTGCAACTTCACTATACTGCAGTGGTGTACTCATGCAATGGAGACATTTTTTCTATTTTTCCTTCTTTAATTGTAGAATTTAATTAGTTTGCAGACTAACATGAGTGAGTGTGTAGTGTGCATAGTGCAGCTGAGCTTTAGAGGTCATTCTGTTAGAGTCAGCCAGCCATGTGCTCTTCCAGGCTTTTCTACTTACTTATACCTTTAATCAATTAGTTTCAAAACATTTCATAATTAAATAAGTTGCAACCAACAAGAAATGTTGAGGATGATATTGTATTATTAACCAGTACCAACATTCCTTCTACTCCTTTTTAAATTGCCTCTGTTGCACTGCTATGTTGTGCTTGTGTATTTTCCAATAAAAGCATAATGATTGCTGGGGATTAGAGATAAAGCAGAGCTGGGTGTAATATCTAATCACTTGTGTTGCCATAACAATGTCAAAGCAGTTGTTAGACTTACCAGAACAGCTCTTCCTGCTGATACTCTGGAGGTGACCTGCCGAAGGTGAGGCTTTTGTGGATTTCTCCCTGGCTGGTTTTTAAATATGTGTCACTGGAAAGTGTTGTAACACTACAGCATAAATCTTAAATATAATATAATATAACATAATATAATATAATATAATATAATATAATATGTTCAAAGACCAATTTCCTGTATTTTAAATCTGTTGCAGTAATTTGGGTCTGCCAAAGACCTGATGAGGGAAGCATGATCATTCTAGATAGTCTTACGTTCTCGTAGTTGCTTCACTTCTCTCTCTTCTATTTCTTTTCTTTGTTAATTTTTTGGTTGTTGTTTTGTCGTTGCTGTTGTTGATTGGGTTGGGTTTTTTTTTTTAGTTTTTTATTTAATTTCCTTCTGGCAATTAAGTAGTTGCAGTAGGGAGATATGAACTAATGCTAGTGTGATTTTGGGGTTACTTTGATCAAATCCTACAGCAATTCTCAAAAATTAAGTCTCCCAATTAGAAGTTTCAGAAGCTAAAATCAAAACTGTGACTGTGGCAAATGAAGCCCCATCTTCAGGGATGATCCAGGAGGGAAGGGGGTCTGTACTCAGTGTACAGAGTTATGCTGGTCCTGTTCACATTCAGCCATCAACCACCTTTTCTTTTTCTCCCTGTTTCCCAGACAGACAAATGTCAGGCCTGTGGGATTGTCTTACAAGAGGTAGAAGTGCTCTACTGAATAATGAGCAAATGAAACTAAACTAGCAGGGCATTTCTCTCTGGCACAGTACCCCCAGCTCTGTATCTCCATGATTTTTACCCGTCTGACCATTAATTTTAGGAAACTGGAGCTGTTTTGTATCCCCTGATCACCAGAATCAATTACATTTTCTTTATGGGGGGAATTAGTACTTCAGTTAAGGACAAGTTGCACAAGTGCAATTGAGGTTACATTCAAGCAGCTGAACTTCTGCTTTGTAAAACTTACGCTTTTGTTGGGCTTTTTTCTTGGGCCACATCCCAGATTGTTGCCTCCTTACCTGCAAGGTAAATTGCACCTGAAGTTCCTAACATACATAAAATCCCATTAAGTCATTCTTCACAGTGAAAATCCATCCAGATCAGTGGCTCCCAGGCTTTTCCTTGCAGACCTGTTATTTATCCTTTAGGGTAATCATGAACTATTCATGATTCTAGGAAGTTTTGATTTTGTCATGATGATAATTTGTACCTGCAAGTAAAATAATGGTTTAAAATATGTGTAATTATGCTGTCAGTTATGCACACTTAGGCCTAACTCAGCTTCTCTGTCATCAAAACAGTCTTATATATTTGTATGTGGTGCTTTTCCATGTTTCAGTTGTACATTGATTTTATTTGACAGTTTGTTGGTAAAAAGAACTCCTCGGAGTGTGGGATATCGGCCAGACTGTAAGTGATTTTTGACAACCATTTTTCATTTTTAAAAGTATGTCAAGTGTATTGTGAACCTTTTGCTCAAAGTCCAAGGATGATCCAAATAGCTTTTCACTAATTATTCTTGATAGATTTTGCTCTTATTTAGATAATTTAAGTATCTGGAAAGTATTTTGAGATAGTTAATCAGGATTTGTAACATTTTAATATACTGGAAATCAAACTTTGATATTTTGGTCTAAGTTACACCTCTGTTATGTGGAAATTCTCTCAGCCTGCACATAGTCAAATGCTTCAGTCAGTGGAATCTGCTGGATTCACCTTTTGACACTTTTGGGAGTGATTTGTGTGCCTTAGCCTAGCCACCTCCTGCCATTTGGCTGTCCCCAGGAATGTGGGAGGACCACACAGGGTAGCAGGTCTTATACAGGTTTACAGTGATATGATGCCTAAATTGGCACTGGTTATGTCTGGGCATCTGAATTACTCTCTTCTTGTCTTCTCTTGTCTGTCCCAAGACCACTAGTGAAGGAACAGCACCCACAGCAGACAGTGGTAGGAGAGTGACAGCTCCTTTTGCTTTGGGCAGGGCTGTGTGTTTTAGCCCTGTTCCAGATGCTAAATTCCTGTTACTTTCATTATGGAAGTGAAGTGAATTGAGCAGCAGAATCACATCCTCTTCCTCCTCCTTTCCAAGGTTGTACAATATGTCAGGGCTTCACTGAGGTGTTCCCCTCATTCAAGGACACCTCTCATTCCTGGGATCTCATTATAGGCTTAGCTGGGCTAATGGTGCCTTTGGAGCATCTTGCAGCAGATGACTTGTTTTGCCATCTGTCCCCAGAGACAACATGTCCAGAGCAGGACATGTGAACTCTGAAGGAGCAGAGAACAAGGCAGTAAATGGCTGAGCCTCCATTTTATCCCTGTATTGTGAGGCCCAGTAAGTGTGAAACATCACCTTAGTTTTTCCAAAAGTGCATGCAGCCTTTTATTTGAATAGCATAATTTATCTCCCTGTTTTCCTCATTGTAGCCAGGGAGAGAAAAAAGACACAGCTTTCCTGCTCAGGAGTCTTTCATTTTAGCATGAGGTGAAAAAGCCCTTTGGAAATTTAATATTTTAGATAATTTAATTTTTTGGGTCATTTTATAGTGGGCGTAGACAGGGTGGACTGGTACTGCCTGACAAAGTGTCCTGCTACAGCTGTTCAGACAATCTGGAATGGTTGATGTCCTCTTTTTAGGCAGGTTTTTTTGAAGATAAAAATCACAACCAAACACAAAAACCAGCAACAAACAAAAGCTAAAAGCAAACCCAAACCAGCCAACCCACACCTGTTTCTGAAACCTGCAAATGACCCTTCCTGCAGCCCTGTCCGGAGTGCAGGTCCAGCTCTCAGAGGCGCTGCCTCTGGAATCATGCTGTGAGGGGGACTTGTGCTCACCAGTCCACTGCTGCTGCACTGGCATGTCAGGCATCTAGGAACTGCCAGGAAGCATTTGCACTTTCGTACATATTTGCTAAATAAGTCAGAGGATGTTTTCAAGGAATTTTACATTCTCATATTATCCTGTCGCTAAATTTAAGAGCTTCCATTCATTTCTTGCAGGCTAGCACCAGCCAGCTGTGTGGAAACCAATAAATACATCTATTTAATTTCCTTTAGTTGATAAATCAACAAAGTAAGTTAAAATTGTAAAATAGCTCAAATATTAATCTGAGGGTACTTAAGTGGAAGAAATAAGATGAGTTACAATCTATAGCTATAAAATTCCATATTGCCTCTGTAAAAAGGTCTAGTGAACTCTAGGAAGTTCTTTCCTAACACACTGGTGACTTATGATCTTTTTCAGTTGTTGGATTCGAAGTGCCAGACAAATTTGTTGTGGGATACGCCCTAGATTATAATGAATACTTTAGAGATTTGAACGTGAGTAATTTTTCCCGTATGTTTTTCTCCATTTAAAACTGGGGAGGAGGAAGGAAGGGAAATCTCCTTACATCATTCTCCCTGCTCTGTAAATCATGCTTCATGTTCAAGTGATGCAAACAAGCCCAAGAACAGCAGGGCAGCATTTGGAGCTCTGATGAAACTAAAATTTATTTTGCTGCATGCAGAGTGGAGGCTGCACAACTGCCAGCTTTGAAATAATGTGAAGTTTGTGTGAAGTTTCTTGTCTCACCAGATGTCTGCAACAAACAAGTGCATTTGCTTGGTTATGTCAGAATTAAAGAAGAGAGACCTGGGGAGAAGTTAAGAAGGGCTCATATTTTATTCTTTTTATCATTAACTCTTCATCTGGGTCTCACCAGACCTAGCAGACAGTGGGTGGGACAATTAGGAGAGGAGAAAGAAGGGGATGGTGAGATTTTTGGACCAAAAAAAGGCCTATGTTTTTCTGCATAAACAGTGTCAGAAGATTCTTCCTCCTCAAGTGTGTACAGCACACTTGTGTTGCTTTCAGAAGCTTGTTATTGATGTCAAATGTTGGTCTCTTACAATACTTTTCTAACAGGAGCTTTTTATTTTATTTTGTTTCAGCATATCTGTGTGATCAGTGAGACGGGGAAGCAGAAGTACAAAGCATGAAAGCAGAGTTCAAGTGCTGTGTCAACAGAGCTTTGAAATGTTTTGTTTACTGAGTCCTATCTTTGACAGGCTTCAGCTCTGGTACACCAGCTACACTTGTAGAATGCCCCAGCCCCACTGCCATATGCTTACTGTAATTTATTGCATGTACAATATAAGAGCTCGTCTTGTTCATTTATATTCTAGAAATGTAAACAATTAGTGCAGTTCTGCACTCCTTATTTTGATTTGCACTATGGCTCTACCGACTATCGCTGCCCCTGGTTGGGTTGTGCTGTTTGTGAGCTCCAGAGTCTTAACTCTTGCAGTGGTAAATTGCTTAAACCTCATCAACCCAGAACTGAAATAGTTCAAGTACTGTAAATATAAAACATTTTATGATAGGGAAGTATATTAGTAATATTTTTAAAATCTGTAATTTAAGTTTTATATTTTAATGCACAGATGTGATTGTGATTAATGGATAGTTGCACCTTTGGGTGTTATAAAGCATGGGGCGCAGCCAGTTACAGTATTTATAATCTCCAAGAAGCTCATCCAAATCTCCTGGAGTTGCCTTATTGCTGTAAAGGAAGTCTGGGTGAAAAGTGTGCTTTTCCTTTTTTCTTTTTTTTAAAAGATGGAATGACAAAACAGAATGTTTAAAATCTAGTTTTAGTTGAGTTGCCTACTTCTGTTAGATTTTTTTCCTTTAAAAATATCCATCAGTCTGTGGAATTGCCTTTTAAATTTAAACAATTTTAATATATTTGTGGGAAAAAAAAGTACTGTGATGTTTACTTTATAAGATCTACAAAGCAAAGTACTGTAAATAAAGGCTGTCTCTTTAAAATAAGCCCCACACATCTATCCCACTCATTCTGTATATTAAAGTGCTTTTGAAATTTTCTTCTCAATAATATTTTTTTAAGTGTTTGTGACAGTGAAGGCAGACTCTACATTTGTTACCTTTGTAGAACTTCTGGTTAATGTCATTCTGTCTAAGAGAGAGATGATAAAAGTGCTGTGGGAAGATATTGAAACAACTGCATATTCTCTAACCAAACCAGATTCCAGAGAGAACAGTTGAAGCACTGTCCTTTGTTCTGTCTTGGCAAAAATGAAGAGTGGAGGTTCTATGTTCATTAAACGTATCCATATGGGGAAAAACCCAAAAAAACCACAACCATTTTGTAAATAACATTTTGGTTTGTTTCATTAGCACTTCTGTTCATGTGGAGTTCAGTTCTGAATGTGGCAGCCCAGCTCACACCTGTGCTTTTTTTGGTTCTTGTACTTCTGCATGTGGATTCTCCCACCACATCCTCAGATTTAATGCTGCTCAGTGCTTAATACACAGTGGAGTTTTTTAAAGATTCTATTTTGAAAGATTTTTCTGTGGTTTTGAAGTTTGAATCTGTACTTTTCCAAGTACTGCACACTACTGCCTATCCATGGCCTGCTCAATTACAGCTGACCTAATATAAATGATGTTAATAGCAGACCTAAAATATGAATTCACACAATGTAATTCAGATCAAATGACTACATTTGTGGAAGATCTATTTGTAAATTAGAATTCTCTTTAACAAATATTAGAATACTGATCATAATTATACTGTAGGTTGTTCTTTCAAAGAGTTTTTCTTCCAATGCACTACAAAGTCTGATTGTATTTCTTAATTTGTCCTAAATCACCTTTGCCTGTTGCAGAACCTGTGACTTGCTGCAAAAATATGCAGTGCATCTCCAAGAAGAGGAAACACTCCATCTCCTGAAAGGTTTTCCGGTCATGGTTACCGGCAGTTATTCACATGATGGGATTTGGGAAAGAGAGGAGGGGTTGAGTTAGTCATAACAAGGATTTTATCTTTCACACTGTAGCTGGAGCGGGGAATTCCCATACTGTTGGGGGCAGGGGTTGGAATTGCATGGACTGTGTGGTCACAGATTTGGGAAGATGCTTTGAGCCACACTGGCACCATGAATGATGCTCTAGCAGCCCAGGTCTGCCTTCCACCACACCACCTTTGTCTGATAGAAAAGGTCTATACTTAAAATCTTACTGAATGTTCCCACATTTCAGGTGCCGTGGAACAGACACCGGGGTGTTTTGACTTCACATAGGTGCTTGTCAGATTAAGTTCATCGCCACAGAGAGATTCCTTATTCAGAAGCTTTTGTTGGTCTCTGAAAATTCTTTAGATAAAAAGTTACCCACTCCCTCACCCTTCCTAGAATAGTTCTACCTACTGCAGCCTTTCACAGCACCTGTATGTGCACAACAGGAAGATAAATCCTCACGTGAAAGTCGTTGAAACTGCAGTTGTTACTTTTTATTTGGTAATTTTGGTTAAAAGACTGGGGGTTTAGTCACACCTTTGCAAGTTAAACACCAGCTTTATACTACCCAGACATACATTGTTAAAGCATTATGAAAGCACAGAGGAATATCTTGTATTTGAACACTGATGTGGCATTTGAAATTCATTATAGTTCCACATTTTATGAATCACGTATGTAGGCTGGAAAAATAATTTCGAATATTTACAGGTTTTGCTACACTGTCTCTCCCTGTGACATCTGGCATTTCTGTACATTTTGGTAGCTCAGACAGAAATGTGATGAAGTCTCTCTGTGAACTGAGCTGGCACTTGGGGCTTTTTTTTGGCAATACTGTTTTTGAAAATTGAAGCAAATAAGGATCTTTCAGTTGCCTTGTAATTGTATATCCTGACTGATTAAATGGTGGTGTTTTTCATTGTCTATTATGCTCTGACAATCCTGTCAAGTATGTACTAATCCAGCAGCAAGGGGTTGACAGGGCTTACAGGGAGCTGGTTACAAGTTATTAAAGGACTGTTTGCCCTGCCTCGACTGCCTTTAATTCCCATGCAGGTTGCACCTTGCAAGATCAGATCTCCACTCTTGGCAAGCACCTTTATAAGCTGAGACATCACTGTGGTCTGGTTTTTTATGGTTTTTTTTTTTTTTTTTTTTTTTTTTTTTTTTTTTGTACTATTTAATTACCCAAGCAGCTGTAGTTTGATGAGCATTCTGATCGGGAGAACACTTCCCAGCTCTGCACAGATGCCAGTACTCAGTAAGCTCATGGTACTGCAGGCACCAAGGTGAAGAGCGTAGGGCTAGAAAAGCACAAAGATTCAGCACAATCTAAGAACTGGCTGTGAGGATTTTCATCCCTAGAGAAGCTGAGAGAGAGATCATGCTAGTAACTGCCAGGTGATAAAAGGCTGGTGCAAGGTATGTGTTGGGGATATACTTGAGTGGCTGCAAATACCCTTCTGTGTGTGGGCTCTGCTCCAGTAAAACACCAACTGATGATTTGAAACATCATCTTGGAAGGTGGAAATCCTTGTGGAATCAGCTGGAGAGATAGGCAGTGATGGTATGTAAATCAAGGTGCAGGTAGATTAACCTGTTCCAAGAAGAGTGGTGTTTATCTAACAAGTCATTATTAGTGGTATCTTTATTTTGTGCCCACTGTAACCAGAAAGGGAACCAACCCCCGTGTGTCTCCTGTGTATCTCCAAGTGAACTGTAGCAAAGCATCGTACTTGTAAGATACAGCTTTGGGCATTAGGGGTGTGTGAGGGGATTCCCAGTCAGTCAGTGCCCTCTCACACGTTTTGATTCCCCACCCCAGCCCTTCACAATCAGGAAGAGGGGTGTGGGTGGTGGTGTGGGGCTGGGTTTGCCCCTGGAGCCCCGGGATCCGCAGGGAATTCCGTCTTTGCCACTGTGTGCTCGGCCAGTGCGGGGCTGTGGGGCAGTGGGACAAGGCTGGCAGAAGCGCAAAGGGTTGGCTTGGCTGTCCTGCAGGTTGGAGCAGGACAAAATCCTTCTCCCCAGGAACAGACTGCCTGGGTATCGATGGAACGCGCTGCCTTTCCTGTGGATCCGGGAAGTGCCAGAGCAGCGATGCTGATGCTTCACTTGCCTGTTTCCCATCTGAGGAACTGGGATGTGACTAAGCCAACCCTAAGGCAGGGAAGAGGACGGTAATGGTGCGTGTGTGTGGGGAGTGTGTGTGTGAGCTTCTAAATGTTCATTGCAGTGCCTTTATCAGATCTTTCCTCCCCAGTTTCTTTCATGACAAGTTTTTCTCCTTCATTCACAAAATGCAAAATATCCTGTAGCAATCAGAGAATACAAAATACAGGGTAGAAGTATCTTCTGTGGTGTAAACTCCTTAACTTGCAATTAGAAAACCACCCTGAGCTTTCTAGTATAGCATAATCACGACCCTCTCTTGCTAAGCTGCATCTTCCCCCAGTCCCCTCCTGGCCATCAGACCTTACTTGGCAGTTCTGCACACTCAAATAATTTATTTTCAGTGTAAGGGGGAAGCTGTTTTCTCTCATGGACCATATGGCATGAGAACTCACTCTGGACAGTTTATAAATGACTATATGCTCTACTTGAATCATAGTTTGAGCAACCTTCAGTATCCTGTTACTTGAACAGCCACAAGGATGGGTTTACATGAGGAATTGCTGAGAGCAATGTCTTACACTTTGCTTCAGAAAATAAAATACCTGAATTAGTGTTTTTCTTCCATTTGGTGAGTTTGTTGCCAGAAACCACTGTGTCATCCAGGCGCCAGAGCCATTGTTTGCACTGGTCACCACTTTAGCAAACCCTCATGGGAGAGGTGAGCTGGCTTGTTTTGCTATGTGGCTGACACCTGCCACATCTAATTTAACCCAAGATTTTTTTCTTTGTGCAGCTTTGCACTGGGGGCAGCTGCACAGCTGGGTTCACAGCCAGGGTCTCCTACCCTTGCTAAGAGGGAGTGAGACATATGGAAAGTCTCTGTAGTGCAAAGAGCAAGACCTGAAGTCATTAACATTAGGCACTGGGAGTTGCTGTTGTGCAAGGGGCACTGCTCAAACACCTGCCAAAGCCAGTCCTGGCTCCGAACACGCTGGATGTGAACTGAGGAAAAGCAGATGAGGCGGGCGGGCAAGAAGTACAAAGAAAGCAAGATAATGCTGGATACCACAACAAGCTGCCAGCCTTTGCCAAAAATTCCTTCTGCATCAAAGGAGGTGAGGAGGAAAACGCTGAAGGTAGATAAGGTGGCTTTTTGGGTTGCTTTTCCAGTGTTTACAGGAATCTGCAACACCTTGTTTGACTCCCACACCACCACCTCTGGTACTGTGAGCAGAGCAACATAACCTCAGTCTTAGTATGTGGGACAGTTTTGGTCTGGGGGAAAGAAAAAAAAAGATTAGTGTAGAAACATGTGAACTAGAGGCTTGTTTAATGACTGTCTTCTAAGCCCAGCAGCCATGCAGTGGTGTGATGATGTGCTGCACATATTTACCTACCAAAGGTAACTGCTGCCTTCCAGCTTGTTTATAAAATCACAGCAAAAACTACTGAGGAAGCTCAAAGACTTTTCCTCCAAAGTGGTCAAATGCATTCCTGATGCAGCAAATATCACATTTAAACAAAAAACCACATCTTTCTTTATCCTACACAAACAGAGAAGTTTGCCGAGGCTGCTTTGCTGCTGCCCCTCTGCAGATGCCTTATAGAGTTGCAGTGTGGGTCTGTGTGGGACTGGTGAGCCCAAGGATGCTTTGCAAAGGCATTTATTGCTATTTTTTTTTCAAGTGGTTTGTACTCAAATGCAGTAGGGAAATCAACTTGCACTTGAAACTTCTGCATCTCAGGAAAAAAAAATGACAGGAGCTTCCCCAGCTTCTCAGAAAAAAGCACAGCTGGATGTCTGTCATCTCCCCCCATCCCTGACTTTCTGTATTAATAATTGGCAATATCCTGAAGTATCGGGAGCAGAGCAGGGAGGCACACAAGTCATGGGAGCCAGGCAGCTGCAGAGCCCTGTCCTGCACCCTCAACCCTCGTTCCCAACATCCCCATGCCCCTGTTATGGCCCATCCATCCCTGCCACAGCTTGTGCTGCTGACCCCCTGTGCAGCCACCTCCATGGGTGCATTTTTCTGTCCCCTGGGATCCTATTGCCTTGATTTAGCCTTTATATTTAATTCTTGCCCGCTGCTCTACAAACTGCGGTGCTTTTACTCTCCCATTTTGATCCTGCAGGATACTGTCGCCTGAAAGCAGTTCTAGCAGGAGTCTTCAGTTTGTGAACATGGTGAAAATGTCTTTTTCTACCTGAATAAAATCAAACTGACCACAATAGAACTGGCCCAAAAAAAGCAAAAGACATTTAAAATCTTACGATGCACCTGTAAATGCCAATAGAAACCTTAAAAAAAAAAAAAAAAAAGCAAAATTAATATAAATGTACAGACAACTACCAACTTTATTGACCAATTTCCCTGTTAACCAAGTCACTCATCAAGTTATTTTTCAGAGGGCAAGCAGTATGGTATACAGTAGTTAATGGCTTAACTTGTTGAGAGCAGGAATCAACCATTTTACAGACACAAGTGGAAGAATACCAGTGTCTGGTTTAGAATGTGGCAGTTGTGTGCCCAAACATTGGGAGTCTGACCCCTTTGAGGGCAGAGGCTTTGAAAAGCTGCTCCTCCCCATGCCACAGACATTTGTGTTCCAGGGGTGCCTCATACTGACACTCCATGCACAGACCAGGACTGAAGCTGTAAATCAGCAAGAGGATTTTCCCCTGCCCTAGAACTATTGCCTGTGATTTAGTAATTCCTTAAAATAGCCATCAAAACAAATGGTCTGGAATTCACAACCACCAGGAGGCTGCTGGATTAACAGCCCCCTGTTAATGATGCACCATCACTAGCAGGACCGACACGCTCATTCCCACCATATCAGATGAATCTTGACCAGGCAAGGCACCACCCCAGGAGCATCCGACTCTGTGGTGGCCCTTGTGTCTATTGCAGCAGGGTTTGGGAAGCTTCAAGTGGTGCAATGGGGTTGGGACAGTTCTGGAGGAGCTCACTACTGCGGTGGTGGGTATGCAGGCAAATCCTCAGGTGGTCCAAACTCTTTCCACCATGGCCCAAGTGGTGCCAGATGCTTGCTGGGCACTGGCAGCCCACCTATGCTGGCTGTGCCCTGAGCTGGGGTATCCTGACAAAGGCTGGGGCAGCTGCAGAAATCTGGGGAAAGATGATGCCTCCTGCAGCAGGGCTTCCCCAAGAGCACCCCAGGCACAACTACAGGGTCCCTCCCTCCCACCCAATTGAAGCTCTGGTCCCCACCAGCCCACCCCTGCAATGTCCCCCACACGTCCTCCCCATGTTCTGAGATAGGGTGCATCCAGGGGCCAGCACTGCCCCTGTGCAGCCCCAGGTCCTGCCTCCCCCCAAAGCCCAGGGAAGGGCTCATCACCGTCTCCTGGGGCAGGCTCCCCACCCCCTCCACTCCTGGGGCTGGGGCACTGGGTACCCACCAGCAGTGTTGGGGTGCAGCCCCTGCCCCCTCCCCATTTACGACACCAAGCCCTTGTTGGTTGCTGCCTCCACAGTGGTTTATTAGGGTGGGAGTCAAGAGCCCCCGGCAGTGTGGGAGGCATGACAGGGGTGCCACGGAGGGACCCCAAGAGCCAGAGCCCCGGCTCCTGCAGCAGGGACTGATTTCCAGCCTCACTAAAGCAGCAATGCAATACTGGAGAGCAACAGGCGATCCCAAACTCCAGTATTTACGTGCTGCTAGAGCACTGCTGACAGCTCTCCACGACCTGCAGACCCCCCTCTCTGCCCCAAACACAGGGCAAGGGTCCCTTGGCCAATCCTTTGCCAGGGAAAGGACCGAAGAGCAATAGATGAGGGGTAGATATAGTATGGGATGTGGTCATGCCCATGCTGGAGAATAAAAAGGAGCCACAAGTCCTTCCTGCCTTCAAGGCCACAGACACACGAGCTCATAGGGGATGTATTCGTAGCTGCAAAGGATGTGCACAGTACAAGCACCAAGAGAACGAGTCTACACATACCTGAACTAACGAGATACATGGGAATGTGTTTAGCTTCCACATCTATGATAACCAGAAGCTCACTTTCTTGTCTTATCCTTGAGGTAATGAGGCAGCCCAGAATGGTCTGTATCTCCTTGTCCCTACAAACCATGATGTGCTGCTACATCTCCTCAAAGCCCACTGAATGTTGACATTCCAAATGGTATTTTGAATATATATATATATATATAATTTTTTTTAAAACCATGATATAAAGAACTGAAGAACACTATACAATGAAGACATTTAACATGCGTGCATTACCACCACAGGACAAGGGGTTTTTTTCTTCACAGGTACTATCAGACAGTCTGTAACTATAAGAGAACAAGCAGTTATACAGTGCAAATGAACCAGTTTCAGAAACAAGATCAGAAATTAACTGTTCCCCCCAGCCCCAAACAACACCTAGTATTGGGTCCCAGCAAATCATACACTTTCAGACTCAGCAGATCTGTTGCTTTTGCCACTGTGAAGAGCCTGCAGAACTCCCCAGCCCTTCCAAATGGTCTGTGGAGAAATGTTACCTTGTACTTTCCTCTTAGGTGACACTAACAATCAAGGATTTTCCAGAAGTCACAATGTTAATATTCCAGAAAAATAAATCCAGATTCCAACAGTTGAAACCTGTTAAATTTTCCTTAAAATACTTTTATTCAGCTCAATTTGACTTTGAGATACGTAAAAAAAACCCTTATTTTTAAAAAGGTTAGATGATGGTTATTTACCATGTGAATGGACAAACTTTATGTGACCAGAAATTAAAGATATCTGGAACTTCATCACCTTCCCTGCCTGTACCAGAGCAGAAAGCACCAGAGCAGGGCAGGGAGGGGCCGCAGTCCTGCCGAAGGCAGCTGCCAGTGGCACTTACACATCAGCCTGCCAGGCTGCACAGGAGCTGTGCAGACAGACTGATATTTTTTTGTGTTTTCTTTCAACCTTCCCCCCCCCCCCCCACCAGTTATATGACAACTTCCTTCAGTTAATTTTCTTAAAAAGCAGTATCACAAAAAAACTGAACAATGTCAGAAATTACACCTTGGCTTCAAATTCTTGTGCCATCCCCTTGTGCCCAATGTGCTGCTGAGTCCCTGGCCTCTTTAGCAAACTTAAAAACAGGAATTTCAAAAGTTCTTGTGACCCATGCCAACTGATTTCAAATTTTAAATCAAGTATTTGCCAACAAAAAAGCAGTATATTTTCACTACTTCAGTGCCCTCAACACTGACAGCACCAGGGCCAACTCCCTAATGAGCAACTGCTACTCGCTGCAAAGCCAACACGTAGCCAGTGTTAAACCTGTATGACCTAATTCAAAACAACCCCCCACGTAATATTACCATTAATTACTTCTGTAACAATGTTCTACTTGACTGTACCTGAGCAATCTTATTTCTTTCCTCTCTTCAAGTGACTCCAAAAGAAAAAAACAACAGCAAGCATGTTCAGCTTTAGAATCCATTTTGATGGAGTTTGAGGTTCACGTTTTAATTAATATTTTTATTTTTATATAAACCAGACTCTTGTCTAGTTCAACAACAAGGGCAAGAGCTCTCTTTAGTGAGGACTTTTCAAAGCAAGGGTTCAATACACCTCCACCAGCCTCTAGCACAGAGGGGAAAAATCAACATTCACACAGAGTATTGGGCAACTAGAAATTTGGGATAGGCAGTGAAATACGTATCTGAGAAAATATGCATGTTTATGACATGACAGCATCAGCATTTTATGCAATAGAAAGTTCCATGTTTGAATCATCCCATCTCACACTTCAGCTTCTTTCAAACTTAGTTTGTGCTTTGGAAACCCAACTTTAAATCAGAAATTGGCATCTGAATACAGTTGTTCAGCTTTGAGTTCACCTGAACGTCTCCAAGGTATTACCTGCAGTACCCAAGAAGGGATATGCGTGTCAGGGAGACCTGCATCTACCCAGAGGGATGCAGATGCTACAGGTATTTTGGTGGGACATGAGCTTACCTTCCCAACTCACCTCTGAACACAGGCACATCAGCTCCTGCATGGACTCCCTAGACACAATCAGGCAATCGCTGCTTCAGTGGGAGCTACAAATCAACAACAGAAAGGGTTTGAGAGGCGCTGGCAGAAGGGGGCAACTCCAGGAGCAGGGACCAGGGCTGTTGGGCAGGTTCCCTCCCAAGGCACACAGAGACAGGTGCAAGTATTTTTTAAATTAAAGAAAAAAAATATCAAATTTTCAGCTCCAAGTAGGGCAGACTATGAAGCAGAATAACTACATTCCTCTCTATTCTCCCCATTCCTGGGACTACTGGCACCATTGGCTCAGTGTGACTCTGGGCAGTGACACCCAGGGCACACTGGTAACCCAAAATCATAACCCAGCTGTAGAGAAATGAGGAATGAGCCAGAAAAACCAGGGGCAGCCCTGGGCAGGTGGGAAAGCCATTGCTCACAACCATGGCCAGCAGCAAGCCCACGTTCCTCCCTGAAAGGGTTAAAACAGCAGCAGCAAGAACAACTCTACTGGTCCTGGCAGACCAGAAGCAAAGGCAACATCTTGATTACGCTGGTTTAGGTGACAAACCAGGCCTAGGACAGGCAGGTAAGATGCAGAGAGGCTGTCTGGGGGTTGATGCTTTTGTGGTGGCACCACAAGTGCCCCCTCTCAGTGTCAGGTAGAGGAAGCATCCCAGGAGCACCTTCAACTTTCAAGTGGCACCCCACTATGACCAGGAACAGGGGTGTCCTGCTTACTGGTAGCCCCAAACATGAGGAGAATTGCTCCAAAAGCTCCGTCTCAATGCAAAAGCACTGCAACAGCCCTTCAGCTGCCAAGAGCTCCATGCCCACAGTGTGTGCACCAGCTCTTTCTAGAAATAGAAACTTCTACCTGTCATCTATGTAAGCCAGCCACCTACAGAGGTTTAATCAAATCCCCCGAATAACTGGGGAATTTGAACATGCAGAGAACCACTAATGCAATTCACAAAACAATGCAACTTCTGCTTGCCAAAGTATACTGGGCAATTAAGCAAAACCCACCCCACCCCCGACTCCAATCCCAAACACATACACAAAACCAAAACAAATTCCCCCTGAAATACTGGATTCCCTTAAAATACAACCTTATCCCTCCTCACTGACACTAACCAGAAAAAAAAGAGAAGAAAAAATATGTGAGAAGAAGTGCCATGGGAAAGGAAAAGAAATAAATACAGGAGCCCATGACAGAACAAATTTGCATACAGAGCCTTTACTGACCCACACACTTCAGAGCTAGGTGAGCTCAAAGACAAGTAAATATTAAGCATTTCCTATATATAGAAAAAAATAGGAACAAAACCCCCAGCTCTGCTATCAAGCAGTTTTCCAGGAGACATGCACAAACAAATCCTGAAGTCATTGTTCTAATTTGAAACAAATGGAAAAAAAGAGGGATTTATTATTTTACAAAAAGACTGAAGTAAATCATCTCATTACAGCTGCAAGTCCCAGACACTCATTAGCAAGGCAAAATTACGGTGACAAAACGAAAATAAGGGTGTGAACCACCAGAACACTTCATATCTGCCTTGCTCTGAAAAATCCCAATACTTTCGTTGCTGCCTCCTTTTGAACAGTGAGGTTTAAACACAAGTCACGTCCTAATATTTACAAATGTGGCCAATAGCTGGGATCAGACCCGGTGCTTGATTGACAGCCACCACATGGCTCCAGCTCTGCCATTCCCGGCAGGAATTGCCTCACAGGGCTGCTGAAGGTGAGCAAGGGCTGCGGGAGGAGAAGTGGCCGTGAAGGAGCCTGAGCAGTCCGACGTGGGAACTGCACGCAGCCAAGTTACTTGCATTTGCGCGGCACCTACAATGCATCTCCCCATCACCCAAAATCGCTGTTCTGCCCAGCCAGGACTTGCTCCTGGGGACACAAAATAAATGCAGAAAATAAATTTTGTCCCTGTTCTTGTCGAAGCCGTGTAAGAGCAGGTCATTTCCCACACGCTTCATCAAAAATAATTTTTTTTCTCACAAATTTGCCCATAGAAGGGTCAGGGAAGCAGTACGCAGTTCGTATAAACCCCAGCACGTTTTCCTTCCAGCACAGCTCACCTTCCCTGCGCTAAACCACACACCATTGACACGCTCTTAGGTGGGGCTGAACACCCGAAACCAAACTGC
The DNA here is from genome assembly GCF_965178545.1 of Coloeus monedula. NCBI lineage: Eukaryota > Metazoa > Chordata > Aves > Passeriformes > Corvidae > Coloeus > Coloeus monedula. The sequence goes on along the minus strand of NC_138792.1, from coordinate 20,505,630 downwards.
AGCTACTAAGGGCAGATTCAAATAATGCAAAAAATGAATTCGTTAACTTCACTCGATGTGAAACTCGAGCCCGACATTGTTACCAGCAGGATCAGCTGTGTTTACCAAGGTGAGGGTGTTAGCGGGACGGGGAGCTACTGGCGCCTGCAAAGGCCTGCAGGACAAGACTTCAACTTACAGCACTCCAGAAAACCAGTAAAATCCACAGTAAAATTCCAGGATCCACAGTTTCTTCTCAACACTGCTGAGGAGAAGAAAAGTATGATGCTTCTTGTTACTTCCAAAATTTAGCATTGTCATCTCATCCAGTTCTAAACAAGGGTCAGATCTAGAAGCCCAATTCATGAAGTTTATTTGTTAAGAACAGGAAAAAACCAAACAAAAAACCTATTTCTTTTTGGTCAGATGAACAATAATTCAAAACATAACAAGCACACTGATTTCTTTTTTTTCCTTTTTAGGTTTAGGTCAGTTTGCCTGAAGCATTACTTAAAGCTTCCCTCTTATATTTCATAAATGTTTACTGCATTAGCAGCTCAGTTTTACTATATTTCCCACCGAAGTGGATTAACTTAATACAGACTTTTACAGTTGCCGGTGAGTTCTTTGGATTTCTTCAGAACAGAAGATGATGAAACTTGGCAGATAGTCCCTCACCTACACTTAACACACATAAGACACACAAGCAGAATTTCTGGTTTACGGGGGGAGCAATTAATGTTTTAACCTTGGAAAACTCACTCTCGGAATGCAAAAAAATTGTCTTTATATACCTAACGCATATACGGGAAAAATATTGTATGTAGGATCAATTACAGAGGGAAAAGTCCCAGCGCCGTGCATGTTGCTCCATCACTGCAGCTCCCAGAGCGCTTCGAGGCTGCCCTGGAAAGCTGGCCCTTGCCAGGATATTCAAATTTCCTGTACAAACCGAGCAACCATCGAGGGGAAAAAGGAAAAAAAAGCAAAAGCTGGCTGACAATTGGTGGTTTTTTAAAAATATTTTAAATTATTTCGGCGAATTATTCTTCGGTTACACTAGCGCTTTTTTTTTTGTGTATAGAACTATTTTCTACGTGCGGGGGCGCGCAGACGCCGCGCTGGGCCGGCAGCTCGCGGGTCCCCGCGTTTGCTTTAAATAAAGAGGGAAACGGGGAAAAAAAAAATTAAACCCCGAGCTCCACCTGCGGGGAGCGGGCGCGGCTCAAAAGAAAAAGATAAAAAAATTATTAATAGTGGGGAAAAAAACCAAACCAAACTACATGATGAAAAGGCACCCGGGGGGTCGTGGGGGCGCCCCGCATCCACGTGGGAACCGGCCCCGCGCGCCACTCCCGCACCAAGGGCCCGGGGGGCCCCGCCCGCCGCCCCCCGGGGCTCCCCCGCTGTCACCGCCCGCCGCGGCACGGCCCCCCCGAGCCCCCCGGGGCCGCCTTTGTGCGGCGCGGGGCGGTTCCCCCGGGGGGGGGGGCGCGGGGCACCGTCGGTGCCGCCGCGCTCCCCACCCCCCCGCCCCAAAAGTTTTTTTAATAGTTTTGGTTGGTTTTAACTTCTTTACCCCCCCGGCAAAGTTTCGGCCGGACCCGTGTCCGCCCGTGCCCCGCGGGGAGCGGCGCGACCCCGCCCACGAGACAGCAGCGGGAGGGGGTCCCGCCAAGCCCCCCCCATCCCACCCCGTCTCGCGAGCCCCCCCCCGGGCCGGGCCGGGCCGGGCCGTGCCGCCCGCAGCGGGGACAGGCTACGGGGGGCGCCGGCCGCTCCCCGCGGCGCCCTGGCCCTGCCCGCCCTCCCTCCTCACCTCCGAGTCCACTCGAAAATGGCGCCGAAACCGAAAAAACTTCGCAAATTTCATTGTAGGCGGCTGCAAGGGCTGCTGGGAGCGGGGGCGGCCGCAGCACCGCCCGGCGGGGCGGGCCGGGCCGGGCTGGGCGAGGCGCGGCGCGGGGCGGGGCGGGCGATGCTCGGGGGCCGCCCGACGAGCGATGCGCAGCCCGTGGGCACGGCCGGGGCGGGTGTGCGGCGTGCTGGTCCCGCCCGGCAGCGGGTGCCTAGAGGGCCCGGGGGAGGATTCACCTGCCCCCGGCCCGGGGCCGTGAGCCGGGACCGCCGCGCCTCCGCAGCCGCTGAAAGCCGCGTGCAGGGAAAAAACTCAGTTAGGGAAAAAGTAAACAGATGTATGTAAAACACGAAAGCTGCACGGGAGCGGTGGGGATGCTCAGCTTCGCCTTTCGTGCAAACCGGCTCGTTCCGCTGCCTCTTCCGTCGGCGATTTATGGTCCCTTATAACCCAGCCGGAAAAGGGAGGATGCTTTTCCAGCCCTGATGACTTGTTATTCGGTGTGTGACCTGTCCATGCACTGAGACTACAAATCGTTCTCTTTTTTCCCGATTACTGTGATATTAAGTTCTCCACAAACACTGTTTCTCAGACTGCGTTTCTCCGACCTGCAGACTCTGGAGATGTTCCCCCGTGTTCCCACGTGCAGCCAGCAGAGCTGTATAACCTGACCGGAGTCACACAGGAGCAATGGGAGCAGGATTTCGGAGCCCACAGTGCACATCCTGGGTGAGGGATGGCACCACGACACGCTCGAAGGGAGGATGGGTTGTTTGGAGACATGGTTTTCCGGAGGCTTTTAAATGTGAAGTCAGAACTTGGGAGGATGGTGATTTGTGCCGGTGGGGAGCCTGGCAAGCTGAGGCCTGGGAAAAGTGATGCTGAGGCAAAATGTTCCCTTCCAAAAGGAAAACCTGGATCTGGTGGTCAGAAACTTGCAGGTTTGTCACATTCATCATTGAATGTGAAGGCTAAACCTGCCAAGTCTCTTGTTGGCCTGGTGGGTTTGTAATCTTCCTGCAGTTTTTATTTCTACCCCCACCCCAAACAGCAAAAAACCCCTCCGAACCCTGTTGCTAAATAATTGCTCTGTTCTCACAGGTGAGCAGTGAAGCTCAATTAATTCTGCTTTGTGAAGCGCTTCTGATCCTCTGATGGAAACATGTAGGGGCAAAACACTTTTATTTTGCAACTTGCAAAGGCTGATAAGAGTGATGAAAACAGAAGAACCTCACCACTGAGGGGGATTACAGCCCCACGCTTTTTCCACTCGAGATCTTAGAAATGAGTTGATGGCTGCTGCTTTTCATTTAGAAGGGTTTTCCCCCTCTTTTGAAAGAAACACAATCACTACTAAGTATTCTAGAGGGACTTCATCTTTAAACAAATAGTGTTTTTCTTGTTGGGTGTGCACTATTATTTTCTTAATTATTCCTGGATTTCTGCCTGTTCCACCAAGAGTTTTCTCAGATGGCAGAAACAATTGGTCCTTTTTTATTACGCTATAGCAAAAAGTATCCCTAATAAAAAGACTCTGTACATCCCATAAACTCAAATGGGACATGTTTTGCCAACAATCACACCTCTTCATTGAGGCATCTTATATGCTGCTTGCCTCTTTTTTTGTTTGTTTTTTTTTACTTTGTTTCCACATTACTATTGTTTACTACTCAGCCTCACTGGCTGGCTGAGTCGTGGTGCCAAAACGAAACGAATCGAGTCGTTTATTTAGCACCAGAGCCCTCCTACTCACCCTTAGCATGTGTGTTGAGATCTCAGCAGATGTGGTAGGGAATGAATGGGCAAAGAGATTCACCTACACAGAGTCACATCTACTTGTGGGTGGCCTCTAATTAACTTGGCTTCCAGGCTTTGCTGCAAGGTAGATGGGTTAGAAAGTCTGGCCAGTAGTCATCTGGTTGAATCATACCTGTTCTATGGAGAACATCATTGTGTAGCTGCGTGTGACTCCCACCCTTGTGAGAACTAATTAAAAATATAAAAAAAGTGCCCCACACTTATTGGAAGTCAAATATAAATGTCAGCGTTTCAGATGAAATGGTATCTCGGGAGGCTCCTGCACATTTAATCAGATGGTTGCGCCATGTATATCATAGCCTCAAAAGCTGCAGTGAGGACCATGAAAGGCACTGGCTTAACATCAGCAAAAGTGTTTGCCAAGCTTGGATTATGTCACTGCTTTATGATCTTGCTTTGTAAAGGGAGAATACTCTTGGGGAGAAAGGACTCGGCATGCCAGATCTACAGCGAGAGCAAGGAATGAATGCTGCTCACAGAGACCGGGGGGAGGGCAAGGGATTCTGTTTGCTGGGATATTTTTGCAGATGGATGCTGTGCAGTTGCTGCCTCCAAGCAGAGATGTGCCCCACGGATCACTGAGGCTAGAAGCAAAAATTCCAAAATACACCAGCAGAGTTGTTTACTGCTTGCCCTCCCACAGACACACCTGTGGGGGCCCTGCCTGGATCCTGTTCGTCACCATCCCCCAGCTCTCAGGGCATCACTGTCACACTCCAGTGAATGTGGAGATACTCTGAGGCCCACTGGGTTTCCCTTGCCTCGGGATACAGACACCCAGCCAGGCTGGGGCTTGTCAGACACTCAGAATGTGATGCCCTTGCAGAGGTAGCAGCCATGGAACTGGTTAAAAAAAATAAACATCCCTCACCACACATCTGAAATGTGGCCTGCTGAGATGCTTCTGCTCTCTGTCACAGGGGTGGGCTGTGGCCACTCCTTCCGTGCTGCAGGCTAGTGCTAAAGGCAGGAAACTCTTTGAGGAGACCAGTTCTGTTTGTCCAGCACCAGCCTAGATGCTGGGCTTGCATCTGCTGTCTGTGAGTAGAAGGAGAATAAAGAAAAAAAGCTTGGAGGTTATGTGTCCTTTGAGGAGGGCTGTTGGTGGGACAAGTGACATTGGAGGGGACAAACAGCTCAAGAGAAACACCTCTTCAAAAGCAGCCCCTGGGGTCCGAGAGCTGTTTGGCCTATGCTGCCCTTGCTTTCCTGTTGCAGCAAGAGCCTTGTGCAGCCCCTGCTCCCCGCCTGCCTTGCTGCTGGAGCATCCTGCCCAGCCTAGAACCTTTCCATTGCTACCAGGCTAATAAACTCTGCTGCTCCTGGGTGAGTGTCTGGCCAGCCCCTAACTGCATCCTAACAGTGGGGCTTAGCATGGGAAAGGAGGTCCCTGTGTCTGCAGAGGCAGTGTGGGGCACAGGGAGTGCAGGTGGACAGCCTGGGGTGCCTGGGATAGTGGAAAGGACCAGGTATGGGTACACATGGCGACAGCACTTTGTGTTTCCCAATGAGCAGAACAGGGATCCTGGCGTGCAGAATGGGGACCAGGGTCTTTTATTTATTGCATTACCCCTCCAGCACAGTAAACTGCCCCATCTTGAGCTCTGACTTCTGCACTAACCCTTCCTCCAACCTTTCAGTCCCTTGTGACCAGACTAAACAGTGGGTTAGTGCTTGGTTTCTTTCCATGTCTCCTTCATCTGTCCTTGTGCACCAGCCCTGGTGTTCTGCAATTCCCCCAGCTCTGCGTGTGGTGTGACAGTCCCAGCCTTGGCTTCCTGGGCACCCTCAGTGCTTGCAGGCACCTCAGCCACTCTCTGCAGTGTGGAAAATGGGTGTGATGACCATGCCAATGGGTTTTTGGCACCATCTCTTGCCTTCCCTTTGCTCAAAGAGTGCCCAGAGCACAGCACTGTCTGGACAGCGATTTCACTGCCCACCATCCAGCCTGCCAGCACAACCTTGTCATTGCAATTTGTCTCACGTATCTGGTGTGTGTCGAGGATCTTGCTGAGGGCCCGTTTGCCAGGCCGTTCATGGAATCGCTCCTTGTCTGCCACGCAGAGTGGCCGGGCCTTGCTGGGTCCACACACGGCTGTGCCAGGGGCTGTGCTCTGCTCTCGAGGTGTGAACCAGCAGCATGACATTCCCTACCATCAGCCTCCTTTCTTTCACTAGAAAGGGGTTGTTTTGGTAGAAAATAGCTGTTTTTTGTTGCAACACTAATTTTAAAGGATCTTTTTGTTCTTTGGAGATTAAAACCTTCAGCAGAGGCACCAGCTCCCCACTCCTCCCCTCCTTGCCTTTGCAGTTATTTGCTGTATTTATTTACTGCAAAGTTTGCTGTATTGCCTGACATTTTTTGGTTATCAAAATATTTTGATTATGTGCAGGGGAGGGGGTGGGTTGATAGCACAGCCGACATCTCGATAGAAAACTGCCTGCAAAACATTCTAACTAAATTCAGGGAGGGGAAGAGTGAGATACTCCAGCCTGTCCCAGGCAAGCCCTTGGCACTGCTGCTGTGACCTGGCTGTTCAGAGCCCGGGGTCAGCTCAGACCCATTTCCCTGTATACTTCTGGCCCTTTTGTGGGCTCTCCTCATGGATGCATCAACTACAGCAAGCACAGAGAGGAGGGTAGGGTAGAAGAGGCTGCTGCAGGATCACACCCCAAAATCACTGCACAGGTTTGACTATGGAGTCTGAAATGGGACAGAGGCAGGATACAAAAAGCAGAGCGCAAAGGGGTGGGAGGGAAGTTGCACATCAAGGTCACTCCAGAAAGGGCTGAAGCACTTCCCACTTTTTTCTCTCTGGCAGTGAGAAGCAGAAGTGTTGCCTTTGTGGGATGACCACCAGCCTGTTGGCTGTAGCAATATCTGCTGACTTTGTCCTTGAGCAAATGCCACCAGCAGAAGATGTCCCAACTCATGAGTGAAGAGTTGCTCACATCTTGAAAGCACGTTTTGCATTTTGGTTTGAAATAGCGTTGAGAATTTATCTGTTGCAGCAGCTCTCCAGCTTTTGCATGCGAAAGTGGTAACAATTTTGAAGATCAATATTTATCGGCACACAAAGATTTTGTCTTTTCCTGCAATTGTTCTGTATCTAAACAAGCTCTTCTGACTTCCCCAAAGCCAGCACATTTAAAACTTTTTCTGACTTGCGTTACCAAACCTGCAATTTGTCATTGATACAGTATTCTGTCAGAAATGCAGCACTGTGGGCATGTACATATAAATATTGTGCTCTCTTGGCAAAGCAAAATGTCATGATAGGATAATGTGTTATTTAATACAGAGCTGTAGATTAGACAAGGATATTTGCAATACAAACCAGTCCCAACATCAGACACTTGCAAAAGTCCTTGTTATGCTGATACTGTAGGAAAACATATTTCTAGCTGAATATTTTATGTATTGTGCTCCATGAGCATCCCATGGACCTCTGCCATATGACACATAGTCTTAAATTATACTGTCCAAGAGCCATTCTGTACAATTAAAGGCAATAGCCCCAGGAGGAACCCCTTAGACATGCAAGGAGTGTGTGAAATGGTAGGTTAGTGGTTGTCTTTAGATGTCCTTGGCCCTCCTCCTAGGAAGGACAGTCTGGCTCCTGGCTTTTCACCTGGAAGATGTATTAATTCCAACAGGCTAGCTCCTAGAATGGTCCAAACAAAACCCAAGCAGCAAAGCCGTGCATCTCAGAGAGATGGGCTGGGCTCGCGCAGGACAGGAACAAGGGTCCAACTGCTGGAGAGAGCCCAGCACACCAGTCCCAACCTCTCTGATGGCTGGCGTTTCCCTGGTTTCCTGCCCTGGGAAGGAATGGAAAGGCTTTGGGAAGTGTCACTGTGGCTCTCCAGCCCAAGACCACTTGCTTTGGTGGCTCTTGGACCCTCGCTTAGGGAAAGTTTATCTCAGGGGCTTTTGAGGGACCCAGCTCCCCTAGAGATTTTGATTGCTTTTGAAAATCTGAAGTTTTGTTGATGACACTCCTGGAGACTGACATTTTTCTGAAGCAAAGTGTTGCTTTCTAATGAGGCATTTTCAATCTGGGATAGCCATTTTGTGCTGATCCCAGCTGCTTGTGCTGTGTTCCAAGGGGGGGAAGGAAATTATGGCACTGGGTGTGCAGGTTGGCTGTGCTCCCGTCATCCTATTAGCAGAGTTTTAACAGGAAGACAAGCATTGCTCCTGGGGATATACATTAATTAAGTTTCTATATGGCCAAGGCACAATATACCTTTACACAAGCTTTTTACCCTAAATTGCTCAGGGTTTTTTAATTACTCAATTACCTTGAATTGCACCTGCTGTACAACAGTGTTTTTCCCTCTGAGGAGAAGGATGAAGAATTGTTGCTCATACCCTGCCATCAGTGCTGGCAGAGCTCACTGGGAGACACTTTGTTCACATCTTCCCTTCTTTTATGTGCTTTTTATCTCATGGTGCCTCCAACTAGCACAGAGGCTTCAGGGATGAATCTGGAATTTAAAACCATGCAGGATCTGACTTTCTGTGTAAAACTGCAGGTTTGCTCCAGGAATTAATTCAGCAATGCAAAGTGCAGAAGCAACATCAAAACAGGCTTCAAATTGTATTTCTCATATTGTCCTGGGTGCAAAGAGATGTTGTGTGAGCAGGAGGCCAAAACATATATGGAGAGTGACTGCACCACATGCTGCTTTGCAAATTCACGTACAATTGTGTCTTTTGGGACAGAATACCAGGCACTGAGCTGCCACATCTGGCCCAATTCCAGTGAAATCTGTTAAGAGATTTATGCTTGCCATTGAAAATGCAAACTGTAGCATTATTTGTAGAGAAAGAAGTATATATGTGTGTGTGTGTGTATGTGTTTCACATCATCACTGGACACTATCACTAGAAAGCTGCAGTCATCCTTGGGGCTTCCCCTGTGTCTGTACCTGTGACCCACCCTGGCTTGTGTGACACTGCAGGTGTCCTGAGCACTGTGTGCTGGGGAAGGATGCAACAGCCTGGGGAAATGAAGGAAAGTCCTGCCCTGCACCCAGTCAAGGGGCAGCTAGCAGATGCATCTTGTGACCCCCCAGGCCCCAGGGCCTGACACCACAGAAATCCCCTGCAGGGATGGCTGCAGGTGCTGGGAAAGGTGAGAGAGGAGAAAAAGTGTGAGAAAGGAAAGGGGCAGCAAAACCAGTCTAGCCCAAAAAGCAGAACACCAAAATGAGACCACCCAGAATATGTCTAATTAGGACCTTTCCTAAATTAGTACTTCTCTCTGCTCGTCATTCATTAATTTTTCTCCTTCATGAAATGTCAAGTCTAGTGGGTGTGATAAAGCTCCCCTGGGGAACAGGGGAAGGGTGTGCAAGTAGTGAGTGGGCAGTACCTCCAGGCTGCCCAAGGGATGGGGTGTAGGATCAGGCCCCATGCCAGACCTAAAGCCTGTCCTGCTGGGAATGGATCTGTTTTTGAATGGTGCAGGTGGGGGGAACCCGACCAGGTGTGAGGGGGCAGAGCAGAGCTCTCTGCAGAAATGCACATCTACATACAAGCACTGTGCATGGCAGAATCCCCATCCACCCTGAAAGCTGCACAGCTTGAAAAGTGTGTGCAGTTGTGTTTGTCCAACATTATTTATTTCAGTGGGTGCTGAAAACTGCAAGAAATAATTAGTGTCTTTTAATGGAGGTGGCATGGAGAGTGTCTTGTGGGGCATCTCCTGTTGCTGCTCCCTGACTACAGCCTGGGAGAGCAGTGGGAGACCCATGGCTGCATGGCAGTCATTGGCTTCCAGGATTTGCTCAGCCTTTCCCAGGAAGCCCATCACCCAGGCAGACATGTGCACTGCATTGTCCTGAGTGTCCCAGCTTCATGGGAGCACACGAAGGGGGCAGGAGCCACAGAAACCCAGCAGAGGAGGGCTGTGTAACCCACAGTGGGAAGCTGAGGAGGAAAGGAAAGTGACCTCCCTTTTGTTTTGCAGACTGATTTGTGATTTGGGAGAGTCAGTGATGAGACAGGCTATTGAAGCTGCTGCCTTTTAGTTTAGTATTTTGCACTGACTACATCTAACAAAATATTCGAATAAAAAAATAACTATTTTTGAATCTTGCGTCTGGGAAAAAAAAATCTACATTTCTGTACTCCTTGCAGGAAAGAAATCCAATTTTTTTTGCGAGAAATTTCATCCTCTTGGTGAAAATACCTAACTGTAAAGAGACAGAGAAGAAGCCCAAATTAATTTCATGATGTCAGTAAATGATATCGTGAATTGGGAAATCCACGAGTTTCACTGAAACCAGTCACGTTTTCCATCTCCCTCTGCCTCCCATCTGCTTCAAAACACTTAGTTCAGTCTTGAGCCTGGAGGAGTGCAGAGGTAGCTAAATATTTCCACATCTGGTTTGGGGAAGATTTGGAAAAATAATTTGGCTTCAGAATTAACAACAGCAATGGAGCTTATGTGTGTCTCTCAGTATATGGCAATATATTGCAGAGTTTCTCCTTGAGCACATTTGTGCCAGACTGCCTCACTTGGTGTTACCAACTCACCTATTCCTTGGAGAGGAATGTTTGCCACCTCCCTGAGAGACAACAGTGCTATTCTCAACCATGGGAAAACTTTTTCATTTTAGCAGCCTCTGGTTGGGAAGGTTTCACTGTCTGAGCCCTGCTTCTTCTGTGCTTTTACTTACTTTGCCTTTGTGGTTTCATGCACTGAAACGATATCAGCTGTCCATGATACCAAGGAAAATTAACATGGGAGAGAGCTACATGTGTTTAACTGTTTGTTTGCACCCAGAGAAATGCTCCCAGTAAGCAGATGGATCAGTTTTGAAAGATGAGGGATTTCTTTAGGGAAATTATTTTGCCTAAAGATCTGTACAAAGTGAAAGGGTCAATGATGATGCTTCACCTGGAGAATGCCCCATGCTGTAGAACACCATTTGTGCCTGTCTGGTCCTCTATGGCTCTGCAGCAGTCAGTTGGATGTGGAGTTTCACCTCCTGTCAGGCAAGGACCAACCTGCAAAATGCAGAAGCAGCTGGTTCCTTTTAGCAGCACTGCTCGGGGTCACGGTGGCTGCCTGCATTGATGGGTGGCTGTTCTCTGCCAGTGGTGCCAAGGCAGAGCAGGACACCCTAGAGGGACTTGGGGTGTGAGGCGGTGGTTAGATGGGAGTAGCCCTGTGATGTGACGAAACCAACTGTGAGCTCTGCACGAGACAAAATGTCTGTGAGGCATCACCTAGCACTTGCAGCTGATGTTGGCAGAAGCACCAGCAGCTCCCCCCAAAAGGTCTTCAACAGAGTGCCCTGTGGCCAGATGGGTGCCTTGGGGCTGGGGAGAAGCAGCAGCTCATGGTGCTGGTCACCCCTGGGGACCAGCTGCATCAGTGAAAGGAGCTGAGTCCTACTGAAACTTCTGTACAGGTTTTGTTTTCTCCAGCAGTCACAGTTAACAAACTGGAGCCAGTACTCACCTCCTCTCTGCCGCCTCTGCCGTTCCCCCGGGAGGGCGGTGGGCAGGGAGCCACCGCGCTCAGGAAGAGCCTTTGTTGCAGGCTCAGCCATTGAATTCAGTGACTTTCAGAGAACCCCACACTTTTTTAAAGATTTCTTGTTTGCTCTGGAAAGCAGCTCTGAAATGCCGAGTCTGCACCCCCTGAACAGCAACATGCACTGGTTGGGAGCTGCCTGTTGCCTGCAGAGAAGACTGGACTTGGATACTGCATCAAGTTGCCTGGATTTTGGGGTGGTGGTGGCAGAGTGAAGCATGTGCCCAGCACAGCCTCCACAGTCAGTGATGCACAATGGGTCACTGTGGCTTCCAGGGTGCAGTGGCAGTGCTGGGCAGGAGGAGAAGGCTGTGTGAGAAGGATAATAGCGTTCTTTTTGTTGTTGTTCAGTTCACATCCTCTTCCTTACCCCTTGCTTTGGAGCTCCCTTTGGTGCTGGGCTGCTTCTGGGGCACAGTGAGTTTTAACTTGCTTGGGGCGGGTATTTCCTCCTTTGCTAAGCAGTAACTCCTGTCTGAGTCCCAAGAACATCAGGGATACGACCACCCCATGGCAGTGAGTGGGGGAGCTGGACATCAGTGCATGGACAGGGAGGGGGACACAGCACTTTGAGCTAGGAGGGCTGGCTGTGCAGCAGCCTCCCGTGCTGGGTGACCCTCTGAGATGTCTGCCTGAGACGAGGCAGCCTGAGCCATAACTGAGTTTTTATGGGGCCTTGGAGAAGGTGTCTTGGCAGCTGCCATTTGCGCCGTGCAGAGAGCAGCTCCCCCACCTCCGTCCCTCGTTGGCAATAACCGCTTAGAAAGCAGCCTTAAAACAACAACCAGCTTTCTAATAAAGCTGGCAAGTACTGCTGAGACAGAGAGCACAGGAGAACCCCATGCAGTCCTGGAGCACAGCCTGCAAACCAGACCTTGCAGCACGATGTCCTGGCCCAATCTGGTGTGTTCTTGTCCCCTTCAGCGCTTCAGCAAGCCGGTGTCTGGTGGCTACTGTGCCGAGCTGCAGCCTTTGCTGCATGCTGGTGTCCTCCATCTCTGCTGATGGCAGGTTGGTGACCAGCTGTATCTGTGCAATGTCGGAGCAGGGTACGTCATCTCTGACAGTGGTGACACCACGAGGGCAAGCTGTGGAGGTGTTGGTGCAAAAAGCTGCCCAGTGTGTTTGTACAGAACTGGGCTGATAAATCCGGTGTCCTCTCTGTGCCCGTGTGACTTCAATACCGTGATCGTTGCAGCCCCAGTCCAGTCTTTGCCGTCTTCTTCATATCCGTGTCTTGTAGTATCACTCCCCAGAGCATGTTTTAAAGTTTTTATTTTGGACGTGCGGATCCTGGATCCTGGCATGCCCTGCTTGGAGCAGTCCCAGCAGCACCGTCTGTCCGGCTGGCACGGGACCTATCCTTCGCTGCAGGCTCGCTCGGAGACACGCTTAGGGTGCTCCTGGTCCTGGGGAGCAGAGGGCGAAACACAGGGGCTTGGGGTGCCGAGCGCAGCGGAATCTGCACGGGAGCGGTGCGAGAGCAGTGCGGAGCGGAGCGGGAATGGTGCGGAGCAGTGCGGGAACGGCGCAGGGCTGAGGACCAGCAGAGGGAGCACAAGAGTGCAAAAATCCCACCGGGAAGCCGGGGAGACGAGGGCTCCGGCTGCGCTGGTGTGCGCTGGTGCAGTGTGGGCCCCACGGCTGCTCTGCCGTGCGGGCGAGACCCCGCTGCCCCATCCCAGAGCCGCGGGGCTCCCCGGAGGGACCGATAGGGAAAGGTCCGGGTGTCGCAGGCAGCCTTCAATGCCCTGGCTCTCCATCAGCAGCCCCCGAGCCACTTTATCCGGTGAGAGATGCCGAGATAACAGGTCCTGCAGTCAGGACACAGCCTGTGAGGACAGTCTTCATCCCTCTGCATGGCCGAAGTTCTGCAGTGACTTTGCGGCCTCATCAGGTCACATTTTAATTCATATTTCTCCGTCCCCTGAAACTGAGTCCCTCTCCTCACACTGCTGGAGCAAGCAAACCCCTGGCTGGGGCCCGAGAGCAGGACAGTGGGTGCGAGCAGTGCCCCAAAGTGCTAGGCTGCCTTCCAGGCCCTGCAAAGGGGCTTTCAGCACCTCCAAGCTCGACTTGCTTTTGGAGTTCACTGTGAAAAACACACCGTGACAAACCCCGAAGGGTTAGTTTTGGCAGAAAACTATATTTGAAAGAAAACAGAGCAGCCATCCTGTTGCAGTCAAAGGAGCTTGTGATATCCCTGCTGCAGCTCAGTGCTGCCTTTCTCGCTGTCTTTTCTCCCAGAGGCAAAGATGCCATGAGACTCTGGTTAACACCAGGTTATTCACATGGGGGTATCTGCTCACACATTTAGTGTCCACAGCCTGCTTGTCCTCATCAAATAGATCTCCAGCTGTATAAGCCTGCTTGTCCTCATCAAATAGATCTCCAGCTGTATAAGCAATGCAATGACCCATCTGGGACCTCCTTCAGCACCCTGTGAAGGGCAGTGGCAGCAGGACAGGTCCCTGCACTGAATAGGCTCTACCAGGCCAGGGGATCACAAAACAAAAAGACAAATAATTTGCAGCACATCACTGCTGGTGGTGAGGTATCAAGGGCTGGTTTTGCCAAGAAGAGTTGAATTCCACCTGGGAGGAATTCATTCCTTGCCTGTGCTAATATTAAAAGCGTGCTGGATGGTTTAATTTTAGGCCCGGTTATCTTTCTCACCACAGAGTTTAAACACAATTGCATGGCAGGATGTCTGCAGAGGTCAGATGGGAATAATAGAGGTGTTAGTCACTCCAGAAAAGGCATTAAATCGTGCTGGGCAGTTTTCACAGTTACTTCTGGTGCTGCCGCAGGGAGAACCCCCAGGTCTTGTCTAGCAAAGCTTCAGCATTTTTTTAGGAAACTATAGCCAGAATTTTTTACATCTTCATCTGTCTTTCATAGCAGAGCAGTGTGTCCGTGTTGCAGCTGCCGTGGGGACTGTCCTGCTGGCGTCCAGGCGCCAAGGGAGGGTCATTGTCCCATTGTGTGGATGGGAAATGCGAGCACAAGGATGCAGAGCTCTGCTTGGAGGCTCCGAGCTCAAGTCTCTGGGGGCCTCGGCCTGAGCTTTAACTACAAAACCATCTTGCACAGTCTTCCATGTGCTGAGCAAAGCATTTCAAAGCATCCGCCTCTCTGCTCATGGCCCTTTGTAAGCAGCTTCCCTGCACTTGCTGCAGGCTGTCCCTCTGGAAACCCAGCCATTCTCTCCAGCTTAGGCAGCAGCATGGATAAACCTCTGTTACAAAAGCTTGAGCCCCAGCCAGATTTCCCAGACACCAGCCAAACTCCAGCAGAGCAGAGACAGTTCTGGCTTGTCCCAGCACTGGTGCCCAGCTCCAAACCCCAGGGGCTGGTCCCTGGGCTGTGGGCACAGGTGCCACCATACATGAGGTCCATGAAGTCACAGTGACTTCAGGACCAAAGGACCTCCTGGGCTCAAGCTGCGGAGCAAAGAGTGCATCTGCCTCAAGCCACCACAGAGGAAAGGGACCAAACAAACGCCAGTGGAAGGGAATGGCAGTTTTGGAAACGTGTGAGTCACGCTGGGGTCTGACATTCCTGATGAAGAGGCTGAGATATGCAGGCTGTGCTGGCTTCCTTAGTGGGTGACAGGGTTCTGGTGGGTGCATCCTTGCAGGGCCCAGCCCCACCACTCCAGGGCATCCAGACACACAAGAGCAATTGTGGCTTACTCACTGCTGGGCAATGAACACTGAATGTTGGGCCTGAATATTGTTGTGGATTTCAATAGAAAGTGCTTTCAGATTGAAATGACCTCGATTAGAGCTGGTTGAAGAATTTGTTGTGAATAAGGTTCTGTGCAAGGTTTGTCATTTTCATGTTCATTGTGTAATAATTGGTGATTACATTTTTTCCAGTATTTATCCTGTGCTGATCTTGGCATCAGCCTGAAATGCCAGCAGTGCAATGACAAGAGACAGCACCCATGCCAACATCCATGCAAGCATCTATGCCAGCTCGGGCATTACTTGCTTTCTACATGTCAGGGACATCAGGAAACCCAGAACTGCCTCCCCCTCAGAAACATACAATCCACTGGTGCTCATTTGGCTATTTTTAACTTGATTAAGGGCTCTGCAAGTTCCCCTTGGGGGAACGGATGCAAATGGGGAGATGCATCTGTCAGGCCTGTGCATGCTGTGAACAAAAATTTTCTGTAAACATGTATTCCCATGTAAACCAATTTATTCCCCAGTTTATTCAGCTTTCCTTTCCATCATTATGAGATTATGGTTTTAGTAATAAAAATAAGGATGAATAGTCCCTGATAGCTACACTGACAATTTACAGAAGCAGAATTTCTTGCCTTCTATGCAATTTCTGGCAGAAATGTAACACAGAATTACTTAACAAAATAATAATAAGTATCAATCGTTATTCATAGAAATGTAATGTAGATTTGGTTCATACTTTTACATGTGATATGAATATAAGGACACACATGGAATTGCACTGATTAAACTATAGATGCAACACTTAAAGGTGGGAAAAACCTATGTGACCACCACTATGTCTTAGTCTTAAGACAGAATATTTCCAATTTTAATTGTTTGGAAGTGGGTTTTAAGTAAGTCACAAAGAAGTTTGCTTTAAACCACCACAGTCCTGTCTGTACAGGAAGTTGCATCAGTGTCTTTTAGTTGGTGCAAATCTGTGTGCAGACAAACCCTGCGTGACCCGTCCTCTTGGAGGCACATTCCAAACTCACAGCACACTGTACCTTTAGTGCTGATAGGTCATCACCAAGAGCTAGGGCAGGAACTTAATAAAAATGGGAGATCATTAGTTTTTTTTCTGGTGATCAATGAATCCAGGACAAAAAATTTGCACTAAGTCATCAGCTGCAGTGAATTAATCACCCGGTATTTGCTGTTCTGCTTCCTCCACTGCAGCTCACTGAATAGTAGCATCCACAGGAACTTTATAGCATTTGTAAGAACTTTATGTTGTAGGTGAAATGTGATTTCTTTGAAAGATAACTATGAACTGCAGTAAATAACACCGATGACTTCAAATCCTCACTCTGACTGCCATCGTGGTGGGTTGGCTAACAGGAAGACGAGCCTGTTGTTATGTGCTCAGGCTGTTGTAAAGCACCAACAGGGGCTCTGGGACCTGCTGCTGCTCTGAACCCAGCAATGCAAAGGGATAGTTCCAAGGATCCACAGGAATCAGGTGAGAAAGACGTTGCCAGAGCATCTCCAAAAGGGCATCTCCAAGGGACTGTGCTGTCAGGTGAGCTGGTGCCTTCTCAGCACAAAGAGATACAAACACAGAGCTGGAAGGTGGATTTGCAGCAGCAGAGCCCTAAAAGTAGGGCTTGTCCCATGCAGGAGCGGGAGCTGAGACCCCTCTGGCTTCTCCAGCCGGGACCCAGGGGAGTCCAGCCAGCTCAGCTGTAAATGTTATTGTATATTTATAAACGAGGTCAGGCTGGAGGGATGACATGGCTCTGTTTACCCCAGTGGCATGCAAAAGTAAACACCCTAGATGAGCTGACCATTAATTTGCCTCCCCTGCTTTCATGCCTATGTGAATAGGAACGTTTCCCCTCGCTCCTTCGCTCTGTCTGGTTTTGTTTGCTCTATCTCCACACGGCTGATTTAATAGCCCTTCTTGAACTCAGAGAAGGCTGTCATTTGCCTGCAGATCAAAACAATGCTGACTGCCTTACATTTGAAAAACCCCCAGTTTGTGCTTTATGATCAAGATAAAAATCCTCCTCTCAGTTTCATAAAACAGGCAGCGAAACTTTGTGTGATTCAGGACAATCCCACAAAAACCAAGGCTTTACTGAGAGCTTGGGAGCAAGCCAATTTGATGCATTAATCTCAAGAAATAAATCACATAAATAAGAGATAAGCACATGTTTCCCCCCAAGCAAATGGAGGCCACTTGGCTGTGAAAGGCGCGTCCTTCTCAAATAATGAGTGGGAGACTCTAATTCTAGGCTCGCAGTCAGTGTTTCTGTGGGGGCTTGCAGGCTGTGAGCAGAGGAGTAGCTGAGCATTATCAGGCATCTGTTGAGAGGGTGTACATCTGACACAGCTCACAGAGCCAGCAGAAAAGTCAGCACAGACTATTTTCCCACCCACACACTTTCACAAGGAGTCAATGGCGCCACTACTGCACAGGTCTTGTAAAGGGTCAAGGATTTATTTTTCTTGAGTGAGCAACCAACTTCTTTTTCCATCAGCAATAATATTTTGTGACAGCAAGGCACCATCCCTAGGATCCCAGTAGTCTCTGACCCAACAGATACTGAAACTGCAAGAACACTGCTAGGTAAGTGCCCAGCATTCGGTCGTGCACAGAACGCCCCCCTTTGCACTGGGTGAGATGTCCAACACAGACGCTGGAAAGGCGAAGAACACCTAAATTGCCACTGTAATCTTAATCCACCTCCTTCATGTTTCATTGCATAAGCCTCAGTAATGAGGGCTTTGCAGGAATGCTGATTGGGGTGTCAGGAGGGACAGACAGATGGGGCTGGTCCAACACCAGGCACTGGAGAGGCAGGAGGGGTCTCAAGTGTGGGTTATTTATTGGGTACAGAGGCAGAGGCTGTCCGGATTGTGTTACCCAGCATCCACCTTCATCTTTCTTTTCCCTCTGGACAGTGAAAACCAAGGAATTCTGTGTGGAGAAGCCACATGGATGAGGTCTGGTGCAGACTGCAGTAGCAATTCTGAGTGCTGTAATGTGACTGTGGCAGCAAACTTGGGTTAATCTGGAGTTTGGCTTTTGTGGCTCTAGGAGGCACTTCATGAAAACCCAAACCAGCCGAGTCAAATGAACGAACACCCCACATCCTTGGTAGCCTGACTCTGCTAAAATTAAATGCCCTGAGATGCGCATCTCTCATCAGCTCTTTCTTAAACTTGTCTTTATTTTCTTCCCTCTGCAGCATCCACAAAGCAGGGCAGCACTGCAGCTCCCCAGGGTCACCCATCCCCTACTCCCTCCCAGGCAGTCCCATTTCTGGAGTGGTCTGGGCTGTGTTCCTTGGCCCCGGCATTTCACCTCTTCATCCCCACAGCCCTGTTGCAGCCTCTCAGTTATTCTGGGCCATACTGGCAGCTGGCTTGATTCTTGCAAAGCTACCAAACCACATCTCATGGAGATTGATCACAGGAGCCATTGTCCTGTGGAAAGCCATTTATTTAGTTAGTCCCCAGGGTGTCTCTGGAGGGAGAGGGGGAAGGTGGACAATTACGGGAGTGAAGGATCTCTGCTCAGCTCAGGCTTTCTCAGAGATGTGAAACCCCAGCCAACCACAGTGTGCTTCCACCCAGACATGGGGCTATTTTTAGTGCAACATTTCAGCTGGATTGCTGTTCCCTCTGCTCAGAGCCCAAATGTTCTCTCAGGCACTGACTATTGTGAGTGGCCTGAGGTGGGAGGGTGGCACAGCTTTTCCCTGCACGCTGGGCAGCCATAAGGGCCTGAAATCAGGGCAGGTGGCAGATCCAACAGCCTTATCTGCAAAGGGCTCTTCAGGGCATCCTCTGCTGAAGTCTGGGTTGGTAACTCATAGCACAGGACTGGCTTCTGCTGCCCTTCTTTCTCTGCTCAGGCTCTGTTAAACTCCCAAGCTGCAAGTCCCTTGCACCAGACCTGCGGAACCATCCAGGTGTGCAGAGCAGGATGTGCGCAGGGATTCTGGAGGGCTGTGAATGGCATGGAGGTTTGGCTGCCCTCAGATGCATCTCTCCATGCTCTCAACTCGTGTCACACCTGCCGTGTGGCAGCTGAGGCATTGCAAAGGGTATATAGGAAAAAAAAAGATCTAAAAACAACGCACCATCGATCTGCATCAACTCTTTTCAGGCTCTTCCCCCACCTGCAGGCAGGAAAGTTCTGGGAAATGCTTTGACGTCCTGCTCAGCAGAGCAGTCCCGGCTCTCAACCAGCTCTGTGTTTGCCTCCCAGCCAGCCCAGTATCCCTTGCTCTCTTCAGGAGCTTTCCCCATTGGCTGGAGATGTTTTCCTGGGACAATGTCTCTCCTGCTTGTGGGGTCACAGTGTGCAGGGACAGGAATTATTGGACTGCTGACTCTGGGACATGACTGTATTCTCCAGGAGAAACAGAAGATAGGGAATAAATACTCTGTTTTAATGATTGGTTATGGAGACAGAGGTCATCACCATAGCAAACAGAGTCTCCTTTGGGGAAAGATGAGGGTCGCTGTGATAAGCTGGATTGTTTCCCCATGCTGTGTGCTCACCAAGATGTTTGGGAAGTGCTTTGTGCCAGTGAGCTCTGCTGCGCATGCATGTGTGTCTGGTTGGGCACAGGGCAGCTCTTCCTGTGCCTGGACTGGAAACGTTTTAAACAGGAGACCGAAGAGTAGCAGATAATAAAAACCACACTCCAATCTGAAATTACTGGATGAATAATCATTGGTGTTGAAATATATGAAACTCTGTGAGTCTGGGCTCTCAGTGCTTTCACCAATACCCAGTGGATGTCCAAATACAAACAATGAACAACTGCAGCAAACACAGTGTGGGGAAGGGAAGTGACAGCTTTGCTCTGTCTCTGGGCAAGAGAACCAGGTTTCTCAGGGGCGCTGTGGCCACTGTGTGTCTGGGCCGCACAAAGGAAGTTTTGTGCCCTGACCCCCTCCCTGGTTCCTGGTTCCCTCTCCCTGTGCCTGCCTCTTCTGCTGCTGCTGGGCTGCAAACCTGGGTGCCTTGGCTCTTGAGGGGCTCCCAACCACACACAACTGCCCCATCTGTGCCCAAGTGCTGTGTCTAGGACTCACCCAGAGCTTTTTCCATGAAGAAATTGCTCTGGGAGCCCTCGACTGTGGCAAGATGGTTCACACTCCCTCCAATAACCTTTGGAAAAGGTCCATAGCCAGCCGAGTGTTGAGCTGCCAGCTCCAACTGGAGAAGTGGGTTAGCAAAACAGAGACAGATGGCCAGGGTTTAACTTGGGCACTTTTTCATTACTTCCATCACGACAGCCGTCAGGAGTGTCTCTGCTGCCTTTGCTGTAACTAGAGGATTGGGCTCCCTCTCAGCCCCAGCTCGGTGGCACCCTGTGCCCTTGCTGGGATCTGGGGGCAGACCTGACTCTCCCTGCCAGGACTGGAACCAGTCCCTGTATACACAACCATACTGGGAGTAGTGGTGCAGGGGCTGCTGTGTTCAAAGAGGAAGGGAGGGCAGGGGGTCCAATTTGCAGAGTAAGAGCAGTGTCCTACAGGGATATGAAGGAGGTAGGTCCGGCAGGGAGGGATGCGGGGAGGTGATGGAGCTGGTGGGGATGAGGACACATCAGTCCAGGGCCCAGAACCCATGAACAGATCATGGTAGCAAATCTGACATTCCCCTGGCATCAGCACTGACTACACAGGTTTTTTGAAGGACTTTGCTGCCAGATTGCACAAAAGCTCCACTCCAGGCTGGTGTCTGGGTTTAGAGTGGGCAGCAAAGGGTCCCGGGCCTTGTGCAGCACCCACAGGGTTCGGTCCCACACGATGCAGGGGATAACTGCATTAGCCATCCCATTGTTCTGCAAACTGCAAGCTGCTGCCCACCTCTCGGCCATGCCTGGCTGGATCCTCCCACATTCCTCATCCTGTGCAGGACTAGTCTGCAGGGGGGAGCTGTCCCACTTGTTCTTCAAGCCTCACTGGTCCATGCTAATGTCCCCTCAATCACAGCTGGAGTAAGTTGGACCCTGATTCCAAATCCAAATCATTGCTAGATAAAACCAAGAGGGATGTATCAGTGATGAGATGAGAAAGATTCATTCTTTGCCTGGGTGGAGAGAAAATACATGCCAGGCAATGTCTGGTTTCTATCAGCAATTTAAATGGCTCTCTGGATGTAAGACGAATATGTCCCGTAGCTGGAGAGCACCACACTGCACTTGCAGGGCTTCTCCCTCTCCCAAGCCCAGCTGCTGCAGAAATAGAGGCAGGCAAAATTGTCCAGGGTCAGGAGTCACCAGCACTTAGTTTTTAAATAGTTTGGCTATTTTCAATGCTAACAGTGTTTGGTTTTTTGGACACAAACTTTGCCCAGCCTCCTGCTCCAACTCCAGCAGAGCAGCTGGCCACTGGCACAGATGCCACTGTGGTGGCACCAGGGTGTGACACATCCGCCCAGGGACATGGCATCACAGCAAATCCTTGTCCAGAGCCTCCCTGAGTGCTGGCTGCTCGGTAGAAGCCTCGTGTACCTGATGTAGGTGGCTCTGAATGGCACCTTACCAAAGGTGTTCCTAGCTGGCATTGGAGCTGCTGGTTTGTGCTTGTCACAGTCCCTGTGCTGGGGGATTTCAGCTTCGCCAGCAAACTTCTTGTTCAAACATCAGCTGTACTAAATTTGTACAAAGCATTTCTCATGCTGTCCAGATGCCACTGCTTCTAAAAATAGTCCAGTCTAGTCTGTTTTCCCAGCTTCTTGCCTTTTATCAGCAATAGTTTTAATAGTCTTTGCAATACTTAAGGAGTCATTTGTCCACGTCAGGCCAGCAACTGCTGGAAATAAGAGTCAATTCCAGTTCTCCCATACTCCCATTCATGCCCTACACAAAAAAAAAAAAAAAAAAAAAAAAGACCATGAAGAAACTTTTTGCATTGGAAAACAGAAGTTTTTGATGCACACTTAACAGGAGCTGGGTGGCAATGGGTGAAGTCCAACCTTTCCCTGCAGACCTACCCAGCACACAAAAGCTGCTGTGGGTCCTTCCCTTGGCACTGGTGCAGCACCTGGAGGGGGAGCAGGATGTCCCTGAGTATCTCCAGCATGGTGAGCTGTGCAATCTTACCAGAACAAGGAGAGCCATAGGACAGATTGGATATGGTGGGAGGAGATGAGAAAACAGGACATGACGTGAGATTGAGTGGGTTGGGATGGGGAGGAGGGTGGGGTAGGAGAGGGAACAATGGTGTGCCAAGCCAGCATCCAGGGACAGTTCTGTCCTGTTGCCAGTTTGGTGAGAAAAGCTGAGGCACATACTCATGCCTCAGTTTCCCCTCTCAGTGGGTATCACTGTGCTCTTTGAGAGCCTGGCAACTTTGTCAGGCTGGAGGTCACCATATCAGCTGTTTTGAGCGCCAGGCACAGACACTATTTGTGACATTGTTGTGCTTGCTTTTATTTTATTTCATGTAAAATTTATGCCTTTTCTGAAGCATTTCTGCAAACACAGCTCTTAGGGAACCATATCACTGTGTATAAGTATACAGTGATATGTCCAGTTCTTGAATGTTGTGGCTCTTCCTCTGTTTATTTTTCCTCCTCCTGGACCTTTTGCTCAGCAGACGGGCTGGATTTTTTTTCTTTTGGCTCTGTCTGCCTGGAGTGAGCATCCCAGGAGGTGCAGCATTGACAGAGCTCGTGCAGGACTGTGTTGAAGTCCCAGGGGTGGTCACAGGGATGCGTGGGGGACCAGGAGGAGAGTGATGGGTGCCTTGAAGAATAAGTCCAAGGGAAGAGCAGGTGCAAAGGCTTTCCTGAAACATATCCAGCATCAGCCTGGCTGGCCCAGAGGTTGCATTCACATTTCTGGGTGTGATGGCCCTGGTGAGACAGCTTGGGAGAGAAACAGTCCTCCTCTGAATGCTGCACTGGGATCATACCTGAGAGCCTTTGACAGCAAAGCTCTGCCTGTTCTCCTTGCAGAAGAGCCTTTGGGACCAGTGGACACTTGCATGCACCCAGATGTGGGCTCAGGCATGGACCAGCGGTGGGAGGTGCTGGCTGTGTGTGGGCAGGGGTGGTTGTGCAGGCTTTTGCCCAGGAAGGCCCAACCAGGGCACACAGTTCTCTTTGCCAGGTCCCCTCTGCGGGAGCTGCTCCCGTACTCTGCCCTTTATTGTGGTTCTTCCCAGTGGCTGCTGGAAGGCCGTGGAACAAACAAACGCGGGAACAATGCTTTCCAGGAACCCCGCACTTCCTCCGGGAGCCCCAGGGTCAGGGCTGCGAACGCCGCAGAAACACACTGTGCTGGCTGTGGAGAGAGCTGGAGTGGGGAGCATCCCGCCCAGCCATCCTGCCAGTGGTTTTGGTAAAAAAATTTTAAAAAGCAAAACAAAGCAACATTTGCACCTTATCCTCCATCCCCCAAAAGAGTGTTTGAATTCCCGGTGCGAGGACTGGAACACATCGGTGTTTCAGGGAAGGCTCAAAAAGTGCTGATGAAGCATTTGGACTTGGACACTTGCAGACTGGAGGGGAACATGCATGGTTAAAGGCTTGTTTCCACAGCTCCTCCAAAAAAAATCCATGCATTTTATGTATTTGTGGAATGGGCTGCATATAAATTACCCATAAATAAGCTTAACATTAGTGAGCAGGTGGAACAGGGCAGGGTTCAGGAAATTATGCAAAGAGAGTAGACAAAGAGCCAGACTTTGATTGCTCTTTGTGTTGGGGAGCTGGGCTCACTTTGTGCAGTCAGAACGAGTTAGTGCAGGGCACAAAGGCAACAATTTTGAGTTTGATTAAAGTCTGTGACAGCATTCATATGTTAAATGATTATGTGCTACTATCTGCTGCTACAGCATGCATATCACAGGAGAATCACAAACGAATCTGTTGAGGCCAGAGAGCAGTGTCAAAGGAGATGTAATTAAAAAGCCAAACAAGAGCAGGGTAAAAAACCAAATTTGTTGTGGTTCTTACTCAATGACCAGACACATCAAGTCAGGAAGAAATGAATAACATGGAGCAACACAGATATATGTAGAATTTGAAATTCTAATCCACATGTAAATATTGTAGTCAGTATCCTGTCTCCCACCTTCAGAACTTCAGACACACAAGAACTGCATGGCATCCCCCGTGCAAGCCGATGCCTGTGGAGGCAGGCCAGGGCTCTTCAAAGGCATTCCCAGCATAAGGATTATTTTGCCTTTATGTTTGCTGCCCATTCAGTCTTTTGTGAGATGCCACGTGGAATCGAGTGACATTTGAAACAGGAACAAGGACTAGACACGTCCCCCCCTCCCTGTGTCGGTCACACAATGCCCGGCGGAGGAGCTGCCGAAGGTGCTGCAAGGCAGAGCTGAGGCACACCCGGCATCACCTTCACACAGGAGGGGACTGCACGGACCTTGCATCCCACGTGTGCTGCCTTCAACCCCTGCCTCCACTCACAAGTGAGAAGATGTCTCTGAAACCCTCGATGACGAGCAGCAGGGGGAAAGTGGGCAGGTGATGGGCCGCAGAGCCATGGTGTCCCCTCCCTGCCATGGCCCTTCCTGACTGACATTGACATGGATGTGGGAGCCGTCTTGCTTACATTTCGACAGCTATAGCACGTCCCAGGCTGGGCTCACAAAACGCCCCGCAGCTGCACGGGAGAAATGAGATCATCTCTATGCAGGCCGGGGATGCCCAGATCTCTAGTGTGCAGGTAAAACTGGGCTATGGGGGCTGTGGAGGAATTGCCCCGGCTCCCAGGGCCCCGGAATACAGCTGGGTGGCTGCCCAGGGACACTGGAAATTAATTCACCAGTCTTGTTATGCTGATTGGCTGCTGCCAGGCTTAGGTTGCTTGCAGAGGGATTCACCCAGGGCTGCCTTAGCAACATCTGTGTCCTGATCCCAAGCAAGGTACGCAGGGTCCTGCAATGTCACCCTGTCACCACTTCTGCCCCCAGGATAGAAGCACAGAATGGTTTAGGGTGCAAAAGCCCTCTAAGATCATCCAGTCCAACCATTAACCCAGCACAGTGTTCACTGCTAAGCCACAACCCCAAATGACACATCCACGTGCCTTTTGAACGTTCAGGACAACACTCCCCCAAAATCCTTTCATTCCCATTCCACTATTGCCAACTTTCTTCTCACAAAGCATTTTCCCCTCCCCCCAAAAGAAAAGAACAGAAATGAAGAGTGCATAAAGATTTTTATCTGCAGCCAGAGGGCTCTGGGAGCATGTCTGCCTGCCTGGCAGCAGGGAGGGCTGGTTCTGTGGGAAGGGCAGGCTCTGTGGGGAGGGCTGGCTCCATGAGGAGGGCAGGTTTGTGGGGAGAGCAGGCTCCTTGGGGAGGGCTGGAGGGTTCCATAGGGAGCCCCGTCCAGCTGCCACCCTCAACATAGAGCTGGCCAGTGCTCACCATGCACCAGATTGCAGTGAAAGGTTTTATTGCCCAGCCAGCTCACCCATATCAGCCAGCTATTTGGCTGAAGGGGAGGCATCCATTCAAAGCCAGTTTACAGCAGAGGCTTTATTTTTATTTTAAATCATCTGGAAATTTAAAATCCCCTTTGGCACTCATCCACTTTGGAGAGAGAGCCAGGCCTGTCATCTGGCCAAGCAGCCCTGCTCTAGCTGAGCTGGGTGGATCCAGTGCTGGGATATTCTTTTAACTCGAGCAGGAGTGGGATACTCGCTTTCTTCCAGCAGCTCCATGAACTCCCCACACCAAGTGTCAGTTTGGTTCTCATGCTGTGTGTATCACACAGTATGGATGTCACTCAGCGGCATTCAGGGTTTGCTGTGACATCTGTGACATGGTGCCTTGGCCAGGACAAAGAGCAATGGGACAGGCGGTATGTGTAGGGTTTGCCTCAGGTGAAGGGCAACCATGCAAAACATGGGTTGTTTATTTTCATTGTGGGATGGCTGCAGGTCTGACAGGAGACTCTGCTCAGGACTGGCTGAACATGGAGGCACAGGCATGCCGAGTTTATAGCAGAGCCCTGGTAAGTTCTCCATGAGTGGTATTCTCCCCCCAAATCCACAACATTTTATTGGATTTTTCCTCCGCAGGATGGCAAACCCAAGGTGGGTCATCCCTTGGGTCAAGGGGTGTTTTGGAGAATGAAAAAAAAAATAAGATAAATAAATCCAGTGCCTGCATGCAGTTATAGTTGCATAGACCTGTTTTTCACCCTGCAGGAAAACAGAAGGCACTGAAAATCTCCAGCCTGCTCTGGCTGCTGGCACATCTGGCTCACCAGCCCTGTGTGTCCCTTCACCGTGGCTTCTCAGCAGGAAGGCAGGTTAGTCTGGAACAAGGCAGAGAACAGATCAATGACAAGGATTTATCCATTCTGTGTCACAGAAAGAAAATTGAGAAGTCCCTGCCCAGCAGCTTGGGATTGCCACTGTGGAGACTGAATCTGCTGAGTGCACCAGCTGCAAGACAGAACAGCATCTTTTATCCAAAAAAGTGGGTGAGGTGAGCAACTGTGTGTTCAGTGAAGAGTAGAGGATCTCCAGATGCAGCTTTCAAATACATCGCAGGAGGGCCTGGGCTGCCCTCCTGCCCTTGAGGTGGAAGCTCCACAACCTGGGGCAGCTGCAGCCAGTGTTGTGTTTCCTGCCTGATCCATGCCTGGAGGGAATGAGGATTATTGCTTGTGAGCGTCTTTCCTGGTAGGAGAGGAAGGGAATACCCATCAGGCTGGGAGAGGGGATCAAACAAGCATGGAACCATAACCTCTCAGCCTATCCTTCCCAACCTGCCCTGTCCCACTGGCTCCTGCTTCCAGGCACAGTCCCCATCCCTGCTCCAGAATGTCAGCACTGCAGTGGATGGGCTTCCCCTTCTCCCTCCCCAAGTCCTCCTGCACAAGAGCTGGTCCCTGCAAGGAAAGACCAGTTCCACCACCAGCACACGCCCATGAGGACCAGGCACAAGGAGACACGAGCAGAGACTCTTGTCTAATCTTAGCTAAGCCCTTGCAAAGCCCTACTGCACAGACACAAACTAGACTTCTTCAGAGTCTCATAAAACTGAAAAAACTGTGGCGACCCTTATAGCAATGGCAACACACTCTCTTTAGCACAAAGCCTATCTTCCCACATTGGATTTCAAGTCCCCCTTTCAAAGTATGGAAGCATTAGATCTTTCCAAAGAAAGGATTTCCTGAATTATTATAACACTGGAAAAAATAATGTATTCTTCCCTGGCTCTCACAGGCCATTGAAGTACTTAGCTGAATTTTTTTCTTAAAAAAACAAAAGCTAGAGTCATGACATAAGAACAGGGTCTTGTACTTAGAAGGGACATGAACCTCCAGAGCAGGCTTTGCTACCAACTCTGCCTCTAATAATAGCTGCCAACTTTGTGAGCATTGTACATTGTTTAAAGAATCTAATCAAGTTATATATTCCTTTTGAAGTCAGACAACTTTGACTTAGCAATGGCTTCAGAGCTTTGAAAAACCCAATCTTTTCTAGTTTGTCTTCCACGATGGTTCCTTACCTATCTCACATTGCTGAATAAATCACTATAAACATAAACCAGATGCCTGATGCTAACAGTAACTTTAGAGAGCCCTGCTTCCCCCAAGATGTATGGGCAATGACTAATACACTTTTAGCCTCCAGACTTAATTTAAAGCATTCTGGAATTGTGCACTGGTGAGATGAAGGTTGCCCAAGACAATAACTTTTACATTAAATATAATCTCTGTCTTTAGCAGCAACAAAGTTAAGGTTGCTCTCCTTCAGGCCCAGTGTCTCATCTGGCCATGGGTGCTCTGCGAGCCTGAAGGCACTGGAAAAAGAAGACCAACTTAAAGAAAATGAACTGTCTGTGTTTGAATGCATGGGAACAGCATCTTATGTGACTTGCAGTGAGCATGCAGCAGCCAGGCACTGCTCCTCACAGCGAAGTCAATGCTGTTTTCTGCAAAGGTGTGACAAGGGACAGTGCTGAGTCTCTCTCATGTCGTCTCCCTCTGGCAGAGCAACAAACACTCTATCTGCCCTCAGCCTGTCATCAGCTGAGCTACAGCATTTTGAAACCTGGAACTCACCTTGCCTGAAGACAGATCACGGATGTGTGGAGCAGTGCAGGGGGCTGTGCTGGTGGAAGATGAGTGTTCCTGACCCAGAGACCACAATCTGTGGAAAGCCTGTAGCTAACAGCTGCTCCAGAGCTGCTTTGCAGAGAATATATTGCTTAACAGAGGAACACATTTACATGCGTTTCTAGTACAGCTAAATTAGTGTCTGGAGATTGAGCTCTGGCAAAGAAACAAAGTTTTGAAAACTTCCTTCTGTACCTTCACTTTCCTGTGTCTGTGCACACTGAGACTGCAATTGGG
This sequence comes from Coloeus monedula, assembly GCF_965178545.1. Classification (NCBI taxonomy): domain Eukaryota; kingdom Metazoa; phylum Chordata; class Aves; order Passeriformes; family Corvidae; genus Coloeus; species Coloeus monedula. The sequence goes on along the minus strand of NC_138792.1, from coordinate 20,477,370 downwards.
TTAATCTTGACATTCTATTTTCATAATTTTGTCACCCCTGTTCTACAAGGTTTGCTGTCTTCCTTGGTTTGGTTATTTGAAGAAATAACCAAAAAGTGGAGAGAAGAAAGGATGGGAGGAAATCTTTGGATCTGCCAAATTTAAGGGAATTAATATTAGATAAACTCTTCCACACAGGCATGCTTTGCCCTTGTGACATTGTCAGCACAGCGTGGCACTTTGGAAAGCTCAGTACAGAATTTCCTGACACAGAGTGAAATAAAAGGAGTCATTGCTAAAAGTATACCAACAAGGAGGCTCATGGGGAACTCATGGGGGGATTATTCCTCCTCCCCAAACTTCATGGCAATACCCTTGTTTTGTTGAGGGACCCTTTGTGGCAGCCTCCCAAGCAACATGGTCACACTGAAGCCCAAGGATGTGTTTGAAACCCTTGCAAAGATACCCCATGAAAAATAAAAGCATCCCAAAACAACCAGATAGAGACTTTTCATAAGTTCCCCTTTTGTATGAAATTTGTGTTACCTTTGCATCACAGCTTAGCCTTTCCTAATTTCCAGCTGTTTGGTAAAGCTTCAGCCCTGGACTGTTTTTTTTTCATTCTCATTTTCAAATGAAACCTCACCACATTATTTGATGTGGAGAACAAGGTAAAGCACAGAGTGGCTTGAGGAGAGGAAAGACTCCAGACCCAACATCTCCCAGGAAACTTTTGCCACCTTTTGCTCAACCACAGGAGAGCTCCTTGCCAAACCAGACCCCACCAGCTCTCCAGCCACACTTGCAGCAGCACCAAATCCATCTCCAGAGGAGGTTACTAGGGCATTAGAATATAAAAGACCATAACTTATGTATTTTAAGCCATATTTTTAATTATGTTGGATAGCAAGCAAGCCCTGAAAATCATCTTTTACAGAAAGCGTTAATTTTAGATGATGTTTTTCCCTTATAAAGAATGATTTACCTGTCTCTGTGGGGTTGTACCTTTTGTACAATAGAGCACATGTCTGTTCTGGTTCCTTACGTATGAGGTACAGATCCCAGGCAAGCAGCTGTCCTATGGTGTTGTGGGGTTTCCATTACAAATGGGAATCCTTTACAGGCAGCTTTCATTTTTTCATCTGAAAGCCTCAATACACTGGCAGTTATCAGAGTCCTGTGAACTTTCATATCTATTATGCCATCACCACTACAAATGCTTTCAAATTAACAACCAGCCACATTTCCTCTCTATGACCAAGCAGGAAAATGAAGAGAAAAGACAGAAATTATTACATTACAGAATACCTTCTCCTCAGTCCCACTTAGCAATCACTTTGTAAAGAGATCTGAAAGGTTATTTACATTGGGATAAATCTAAGGGGATGAATAAGAGCAAACACTCCAAAAAGGGATCACAGCTGTTTCCTTTCTTATCCCTGCCTCTCTGCTCCCAAGTAATTGCCCTCATGCCGGTGTCAGATGGGATCCTCACAAAATGGTGAGAAACAGGCATTTTAAGTAATGTCATAAATACATTTTTATTTCAATTTTTAGCTTATTGCTTTTTCCAATTCCTGTTTGCCTTCGGAAAGGGGTATCTTCAATGTGTGCATGGACAAGGGCAGGCACATGGAGAACAACCCCTTCTGTAGGAGCAGGTCCACTGCTGCGTTGGCAGTGACAGGAGGAATAGAATAACAGGAGGAACAGACTAAAAAGCAAGACAGCATTGCAAAAGGAATGTTTTCTAGCAATGTATTGCAGAGCTGTCCCACCATTGCTGACAGAGGCTTCCAGACATGCAAACATGGTAGGATGCACAGCAAAAGGCTGGAATCATGGCCCGGCGCCTTTTCTGAGCACAACATCAGGGTCCCAGGTGTTCATTTGGTACATCTGGCACAATGATCTTACATCTGAAAATAACAAGAGAGAGATTCAAAAATCAAGGAAATTCACTATTTTCACAGTGTTTTCTCACAACTTTCAATTCGTCCTGTTAATTTCTCCATCTTTTGACAGTGCCTTTTCAAAGCATGATCAATGGCCACACCTCCTTGGCAATGAGAAGTGGAGTCTCAATCTTTGATGAGGACTTGCAGGGCTCCACGACCTTCGATGGTCACTGGTGGGAGATCACATTCAAGCAACCCCAGGGATTCCCCTGGCCTGGCAGCCTGTGGATAAAATCTGGGTGAGTGACTTAATATCCTCAAAAAAATTGCCATGGTGAATAATCCCCTGAGATTTGGTGTTGCCCTCAGAAACACAGGCTGTCCTTTTTTATATTTAAACATCAAAGGATGCCATTTGCTTTTAAAATTATGTTTGGTGTTAATATTCTGCTCCTACAGGCCAGTTGGATCATGGGGAAGACACATTCATCTCAAAATGAAGGTCTGCTCTTCTGACTGATAGGCCTGAAAAATTGTGCAACAAATGCCAATGCACAACTCATTTATACTAGACACAACTGGTGGTAGATAAAGTTTTGTACTGGAAATGTGCATAAATGTTTTATTTCTACCTTCACTGAGAAGAAGACAGAATTTTGTACTTTATGTAACTCTTCCCTCACCCTGCTATAACTTGCGCCAAAATTTTAGCCTTGAAGAACTGTGGTGGGGGAGCTTTAATTGACTCCTTTATGCCACAGGTTCAACTAAGAAGAACTGCCAGAGTGTAGGTTCAGCCCCAATTTTTCTGTCCAAATGGTGATGCAAAAATCAGAAAAGTAGAAAATTTTATTATCCTTGTACTTCTGGGGCAGACTGAGGATCTTCAAAAACTTTGGAATGTCTTGGGGACAAAGACATTCTTCTCATCCCTGTGTCTTGCGTAACTTTAGGTGTTGTATGAGAGAAGATCACAGCAGAGAGAAAGGAAGATACAAATCCCTCTTTTCTTAGCCTGTTGGCTAAATTCCGAGTATTTTAAGCATTTCTGCTAGTGGTTGGTTCCCCCAGCGTGCCCCAGAGCTCTCATCTCTGACGGCTGTAAATCAAAGACTGTTCACAGGAGATCAGCACGTGCCAATACTGCTTTAGACTTTCTGGCATGTACACTTCATATATCAATAGCAACAGGCCGACCCTCCCTGCAAACCCTTTGGTGATCTCATGATTGTGTTTTGATTTAGTGGCAGGGGAGAAAAGCACAATAGAAGTCATATAAATGATTACATTCAAAGATCTGTTCATCTTGTGAGACCCCTTGTAAATAATTTAACAAAGATCTTTAACAAGTCTCACTCTAAAGGAAAAAGTATGTCCACTTCAAACCTTGCTTTTCCAATTTGGATGTTTAAATCAGTACAGCAGTCTTTTAAAACAGTCAGACTCCATAGAAATTGCCACAGAGAGACAGACACAGAGTTCTGGTTGCCTAGTGTAAAGGAGAAAAATGTGAGAAACTCTGTAACAGGCAAACATGGGGTAATCGCCCTTCCCCCAGAAGAGCTCATCCAAGCCTTGGAGACAAGTTAAAATATTAAAGCAAGAGGTTTTGCCCTTCCCAAACCACTGTTCACTTGAACTCTGCAATGATGGTTTTCTCCAGAGGAAGATTCTGCAAAGCTTTTGATAATTTTATGGGAACATCTCATTGCATATATTAAGAATTCCCTTTACCATCTCTCTCCCAGGACACAAGCCTCTCCAGTAAAATACAGCTGGAGACATCATGTCTCAAGGCTGTTGGGTACCTGCCCATGTGCAGCAGCCTTCACTGGCATGGCTGTTCCAGGGCATGGGTGAGGCTTGTGCGAGGAGTGTGGATCCCTCTGCAGGAGACACCTGATTCCCAGGGAGGGAGCACAGGGCAATTAGTCACTGTAAAACAGTCTAACGAGGCTAAAGAATTAGGAATTGCCCAGGCTCCAATAAAACCAAGTGCTTTATATGACTTGAGATGCAGTTGGAGGAATCTGGCTAATCTTTTACTCTCCTAGTAAATCATTCATTGAGGCCATCTGTGAAATATGAGAAGAGCAGCTTCAACCCAAGATTCCCGCTTAGCAAAGCTCTTACTGGCTTGGCCGGAAAGAAGCTTTCCTGATAAAGTTGATAGCTAGTCCAAGCTCTCATGATTTCCAGCAGCAGTAATCCTGCTGGGGAGATTAGGGAAGCAGCCCTTGGAAGTCCTGAGGTATGGCCATGCACTACAGCAAAATTCAAGGGAACAAAAAAACCATAAAATCCACAGCACTTGCCAGGGCCTGGCCCTGACATGACCCTTGATGCTCTCAGGTTCAGTGGCCTCTGCAGGAAGGTCTGACCAACAGCCCCTGAATAAGTCACAGCCTCTCTGGGACGCAGAGTATTTATGGAGCTCCGGGAGAGCATCAAGGAAGAAATCCAGTGCCTTGATGGCCAAGACTGAACTGGGGTTTTCTTCAAGAAGTCTGGATGCCCATCTGGAATGCCATATTCAGCTCTCACAGCTGAACCCAGAGCCCAAAATTCCCTGCTTCAGGTAAGTTCATGCTTGAATCAAATGATTACCGTGCGAGGTCATGTAATAATTCATCCAAAACACCCCTACCAATTCCCCACACCAGCCTGTCTGTGTCCTCTACCCAGACTTGATAGTCTTTTAAGAAGCAGTCAGTCTTTTTCCACAAGCATTACTATTAACCTGGGGATAGAAGAAAGTCCTTGGGCAAATATTTCATACAACAAAATAAATAAAATTTTAGCTTACAAGGGAGATGGGCTGAGCACCTAACCAGAGTATTCAAGGACATGAGTTACCATCCACCTCCTCCGGGAATTAAGACAATACAGTTTTTTAAGGCTTTATTTTTTTTATATCTTCTAGCTTCCAAACTGTTAGGATCTGCAATTCCCATGTGACTCAATAGCTAGTAGGAACAGGTAGTTTCAAAGTGAAAGATGAGATGCACCAACTCCTAGAGCCAAGTGCTTGAAGGGAAGTGAAGTGAAGGCTCAAACAGGAGACAAAATAAGAGCGCAGCAGGGCAGGAGGCACAAGCCTAATGTCTTACCTGGTGTTGGACTCTCAGAGAAGGCAAGGTTTGCACACAAGGAGTCTGACCACATCCCACCTTTGAACTCTGTCAAATTCCTATTGTATTGTATAAGTCCAGACATTTATATGGTGTTTGTGTGCCCTGCAGAAATACGGCCATGGAAGGAAAAATCCACCCCGTCCTGCCCTGTGCTTAAGCTGGGCAAAAACATGCTTGGTTTAATATTAAAGCCTTGGTCCAAATTACAGCCCTCTTGATGACCAAGGAAAGTTGGGGAAGTGGTTATGTCTTGGAGCAGCATGGTGCACAAACAGTAGGAGCAGCTAGAAGACAAAGATCCTCTTTGCCATGTGAACTTTAACCAAAGTTTGGTGTGATAATCCCTCTGCACTGGGGTTTGTAAGATGTTAACTATTCTTTCTGCTTTTCTTGGCTACCTGGTGTTTGCTCCACTGGCCTTGGGGTCAGTAACTGTGTAGAATACATCAAATTTTCTGCCTTCTCCCTATAATCTCCTCAGATATAAGCAAAACAGCATCTCATTGACCATTACTCTGACAAGCTTATTAGTGATGCATTTTCTGCTGTGGAGAGAAATAGGTCAAGACAAGTAACAGTGGAAGTTGTTTTATTTTGGTTTTAAAAGTGAGGCGTTCTTCCTTGCCACTTCCTAAATATCTAACTGCTGAAGAAAGTATTTTGCTCTGTGCATCAGCTGAGGCATTAAGGAAGCACTTCCTCTAGTCCTAATTAAGCGTAATAAGCACTATAAATGGCCCTTCCTGTTTCTATTCTTAGCATGTTCTCTACCATCCTTGTTAGTCAGGGTTGTGGGGGTACAAACTGCAGCTTGGATCACTGAAAATAGAGACAGTCTGGAAGGAGAAGCAGCAGGGAGATCAGCTGGCATCCCCTGCCCTGTGTCAGAAGTAGAGGAGGAAGAAGGTGAAAACCAAAGGGTAACAGAGAAGTGCTCAACCTCAGCAAGACCAAGGACATACCATGGCTGTGGCACTGGAAACTGCCTGAGCAAAGCTGCTGAGGAGATGTGCCCCAACACACCAGAGCTTGTGCAAGAAGGGGATCTCTGTGTCAGCTGGGCTCTGGGATTTTCTATTAGTCAGCCAGGACTTGTGTTGCTCAGCAGAAGGCTGCCCTGGCCTCCCAAGCACGGCAAGATTGGTGTATCCTCTACCTTCCAAATCACACACAGTGAAGGCTGCAGAAGCATCTGTTATAAATCCTCTTCTCTGGGCAAAGGCAGGAAGCACAACTTTCACAAGACTCTCTTAAATTGGAGAAAGTCATCCAGGCCTTTTCTTTGGAAGAGCTGCACCCCTCCTGGAGCCCTTTGTGATCTAAGTTGTTTAGAAAGTAAATGAAACAGAGTGAGCCAGAGAGACAGTAATGGTTATTTCTTCAAGAAGGAAAAGCTTAATTTTACCATGGGGATCTTGCCTCTGCCATGACCCCTCCAACAGCTCACAGGAACACGGGAGGAATTAACCAGCAGTGAGGACGGGTTCATCTGGCAAATTTGTAAGGAGTTTCATCTTAGTTCTTAACAGCAATATCCTTGATCCGCCCCCCCCCCCCCCAAAAAAAAAAGCAAACCAAAAAAACCCCCGAACTCCAATAAACAGCACCTGGTCCTCAGATGGTAACACTCCATAGCACCCTCCTTTTTCCATCTAACAAAGACAGAATTAGGGCTTGTAACCCCTTTGGAGACTTCCCTGGGCTGCAGCTGAGATGTTCAGTGCATGAAGAGCAGTGAACATTTCACAGGCAGCAACCCTGAAGGGGCTGGTCCCAGAAAAGGTGAGAGGAAAGGGAGCAGGACGAGGATTACCAGGCTCAGAACCATTTGTGTTTGCTCAAGGTTGGTATCTGTGCAGCTGGCTGGTAAGTGACATCAACAGGATTTTTCCATCTAATCTAAGCAAGCAGCTGGGTTTTATTCAAGTAATTCTTCTAAGGGATAATAATGTCTTATTATGACTAGAGGGCTTATTATTAGAATCTTGTACTAAATTCAATAACCTGAACTCACCAAATATCATCCCTCTTGTGGGAGCTTCAGCTGTTTGAGAAGGAGCCCCAGAGTTGCGTGATCATCTCTAAAACCTTCTCCCCTAAGTTCCAACTTTTGAGAACAAGTTGTTCATCATATGCTGAATTCAGCCTTGGAGTAACTCCAGCGAAAACAAAAAGAGTAACAACAGGAATGGATTAGGCCCAATTGCTTTCACGTTTCTACAACTTGAATTTTCAATCCCAATACTAAAGGAGGCGTAAAAAAAAACCCTGACCCAACTCACGGCACAGAGACAAATTCACTCCAAAATGTAAGTCTGCTTGTGATGTGACCTCGTGCACTAAGGAGGGCTTCCCAAAGCTTACCTAGGAAAAATACTCTGCTGTCATCTGGCAGAAGCAATATATGTTCCTGTTTCTGCCACTGTATTGTACCGATTTTTGCACAGAATGGTCAAACCCTGCAGTTCTGGGCTGCTACACTTGCGACTACTGACCTTACATATCTGAAAAAAAACAGTATCTGCCAAGCTGAAATACAGAGTCATGAGGTTTTAATTTAATTTCATAAAAACATACTGAGTAAGATTAAACTGTGTGTTTTCTGCACCAGCCCCATTTTCCAGAGGAAGCTGTGCTCAGATCAGGAGAGGGCACAGTCTCACCTACAAATTCTCATCTCATAGATCATCACCTTGGCATCCCTCTGGTTAAACAGATGTGAACAAGAAGAGAGGAAGTGGAATAAGGATGGAGACAGAGAACCCCAAGCTCCCCTGCTGAGTGTTGAGCCCTGCTTTCTTGCAGTGCTTGCTGCACCACTCACTCATTAGCTTTTAAGTAAGTTCCTTCTAACTTTGACCTGCTGTTTCCTGCCAGGGCTGATGAGCCACAAGTGCAGAGTCGCTTCCTCTGGGCCACTTCCTCAGAGCACACTTCCAGTGGCTGCCACATGAAGTTAGCTGAAGAAAAAAATGTTGCTCGTGTTTTCACTGGAGTTATTCCCAGGCTCTTCCAGTGTGTTATAGAGGGGGCAACACAATTATCCAATGATCGAAGAACTAAACTGCCTGGGTTAAATTTGTGACTCATATTCAACCAACACTAATCATATACCCTCTCTGTGTCTCCACGCACTCATTTGAGGGTTTCAATTATAATGATGACACTCAAAGCTACTCCTAAACAAATAAGAACTTTATGAAACATCACAGAAGCACAAAATATTGAGGCCACGTTTCACCCATGAGCTTTACAAAGTAAGTGCAGAGCTTTGTCCAACTGACAGGCTGGAAGTGGAGGAGTTCAGCTCAGCTGCTATCTAGCTCAGAAATCACTGCACATTGTTTGCAAACTTATCAGGAGTGACTTGAATTGTGAATTAGCTTCAGCAAGGCAGCTGGCAGGCTGCTGAGGCATACAATGCCTGCTGAATCTGCACTTCCTGCTGGAGACGTGCGAAGGAGAAGGCAAACTATGAAAGAGCAGAGAAACCGCTCCCAGCTCCAGTCAAAACTTCGTGCAGCACAGGCACAACAAGGCCAGTCACTGATCCAGGGGCCAAACCAGAATTCCCAGCAGCAGCAGTGCTGATAGTACTCAGCCCCAGCACAGCACTTGCTGTGGAGGGATCTCAAAGCCCTTTGTGAAGATCATGAGGCTTCCCCACCTCCCCCCAGCTCCTTTCCAGACTGGATAAGGTCACAGAACTGGAAGGCAGCAGATGGACCGTCCCAGCCCACACCATGACTCTGCAGGCAGCTCTCACACACAGCCCAGAGCTGGTGCTGCCCCATTTTACACTTTGGTTTTCAGTAAATAACCAAACCTCTGTCAAAAGCAGCAGCAGACGCATTCTGGCCAGCCTTACTTGAGCACTCACCTGGACAGGGCAGCAGCGTACAGCTCCATGGCTGGATGCTCTCCATGCAGGCAGACATTCCCTGTGTGCTGCAGGTTACAGAGCTGAAGCTGCTGTATATTCTCCAAGATCCAGGTCTGTGTGTGCCCACTAGGAGAAAGAATAGGAAGATGCTTCCTGCATGCGGTCTGATGGGAAGATTGCAGCATCAGCACTTGGGAAAAAACCTAACTTGTACACTGCAATCCCCTAAACCCAACCGAAATGTGCCACAGCAGGTTCCTGAAAGGCTCCACAGGGCCGGGAAAACAGCCAATGTGCAGTGTACTCCTAGGAAAGCTCTCTTGTTGTGAGCAGGGCCTACTCATTCATTTCAGGTTGTCAGTAAATTTGATCCAAGTCCCCTCTAGCACGGGATTGCATTATCCTTACAGCCACAGAGAACCATTTTTTAATCAGCTTTAAGGTTATTAGTGTGAAGAAGTCCAAACCCTCACTCTGGAAAATTAGTGTTGACTCTGAAGGAAGAGGTTACATTGGGAGTGAAAAGCAAGAAAACATTAGAAGCTTCTAGCAACAGAAGCTGCAGGTTGAGTGCAGTTCAGAGCACTTCAGGCACTATTACCACTGTTCACAAAACACTGTCCTGTGCTTTGCAAGCCACGAGACGCCATCCCGTGGCCATCCAGATCCCCACAAACTTTCCCAAGCTGGTCCAAAGCTCCCAGCACAGTCAGGGATGCGCTGTTCGCTGGCATTGATGCTTGCTCCAAGTCCTTCATGCTCTATATTCTTTGTTGCTAATGTAAAGCAAGGCTGAAAACGTTCTGCTACTCCCCAGAAAACACCCAGAGAGGTGCAGGCTGTAGGATGTGGCTGTGGCAGGTTGCTGCCTGCATGCAGCTGTACCACAACCTTTCTTCCTCAGCGTTAACTTTCTGTTGGCAGCAAAGATAACCCTGACATTCTTCAGGAAAAGCATCGCTTTCTCCACACCAAGTGTGTGCAGCAGCCTGCTGCCATGCCATTTCCTTCCTGCTGGGTGATATTCCTCCCACTGCTCAGTTACAATGCTTTGTCTACAGTCCCCTGTCCCACCAGCTCCCTTGAGCTCTCCCACAGTGCCCAGAGCTTCTGGGGCATCTTTGTCCCACTCCTACACTCCTAATTCCCCTTTCCCTCTCATTCCTGCTCTGCGCCCATGAAGAGTTTTGCCCACCTCTAGGACACGTTTGACAGAAGCTGACAATCCTGTGCACTAACTTTTCAGCTAAAGACATGCAGCTGAGCTTCCAGCCTTGCTTTGGTTGTCCAACAAACACAACCACAGACTTTAAGGCTGATGCAAACTCCACGTGAAGGGGGCAGGAGGGAAGTTGGGCAATCCCATACAAATTCAGCTGGCCCTCCATATCCCTTCTTGTTGCCCATCCAGCTCACCCTACCCATGCTTCTTACATTGCTCAGCTGTTGGGTTTTAATACGGGGGGGGGGGGAAGGAAAAAAAGTAAGAAGTGACCGGCAGAAAAAAGAGCCTTCAAAAACCAAAAATGTTTCCTATTACTGCACTAGTTCTTTCAGGGCCTTTGATGTTGCTTCTCCCATACAAAGCTGTTTTTTTCACAGTCTGTTCTTGCACACAAACAAGATGTTACACATACTCTACATAGTACATTCTCAACTCTTATTCAAAGCACATTTGTCCCAACTCACTGTACTTTGTAACATTTTTTAAACTAATACTCATACATCATAGGCACAAAGGCATTTTCATTCTAGCTCCTCCTTTTCACATTTATTTTTCTTCCAAATTCTTGGAGGTTCTGGTCATAAATAGGGAAGTGTTGACATTAACTAGGGTTGAGAAAGAGCTGTTAAGTTCATGGCAGTAGCTGAAGTTTTCCAAAATTTTAGGGGCTTGTAGAGCTTTGTCAGAGGCTAGATCCAACATTTGTATTTAGATTCTGGACTAGTTAACTTCCATAACATTCTTTATTTTACTTGGGCCGACAGCTTTTAATACCACCTGCTTTCTACCTGCCTATCACAAATACTAATTTTTGCATAATAAAAAAATTGTTAAACACACATTGCATTGATAAATGATTACAGTTCTCATGATAAATTTAAATTGTAAATTATTTGGGGGAAGGAAAATACTTTTGTTCTAGCACAATAGGGTTTTTGTAATCTGTGTTATAAACTATACAAACACAATAGCCGGGAGGTTCTGCCAACTTACTCAACTTTGGTGGAAGTTCAAAAGTGGTGTCAGAATGCAGAAGGTTTCATTAGGTAATGCAGGGGTTAAACTACTCATCTTCTGAAAAAACAATCTCATGTCATTGTCTCCAAGATTCATTTAACTCATGTTGTTAAATAGGACTTACTTCTGCATAAACTATATCCAAACGCCTTGCAGAATCAAAACACAATGGATAATTCTTCCAGAAAACATTGCCTTATCTGAAAAATAATCAAAAATCCCAAAGTCTGTTATACCCCAAGATGAGAGACAGGCAAGAGTCCACCAGGAATTTTACCACAGCTATTTAGTAAGATAGGCAACCTGTAGTAATTAAGAGTAAATAATAATTGTGTTTGTAAAAAAGATAATGAAATTTTATGGCCCTCAGAAATAAGCTAAGGAAGAACAACACTGTTAGAATTCTTGTACAGTGTTAAGATGCTTTTTAGACAGATAGGAACTGCTTGACAGCCTGGTGTCACTAACTGGCCTGTTGAATCACAGGGACTGTTACTGCAAACTTACTCAGAGACTGAGCATGGTCTGGCTGGTTAGAGATGAACAAAACTTATGGCCTTTCAGTCATAAATTCTTACTTTACAGTACAAAGACTTTGGAGGTGGAAGCACATTGGGATTTGTTGCTGCTACTAAAAATATGCTCAAAAGACTATTGCTTGTGTTTAGAGAAAGAGCCTGGTATCAAACCAGCAAAATTGGTTCACTAAAAATGGGCGATTCTTTATTCTCAGGTCTCATTTCTTTTAAACCCCCACAATCTTTTGTGATCATCCAAGCTGACATGCACTCTTTGTTAATAGCAAGAACCCACCTCCTCCCCATCTCCAAACTTTATAATGCAAGAACAACAAACCAAATTGCTCCAGGTTTAAACAGAAAACGCTGGCCCTGGCACGCTAATCAGAGGCAAGGCTCAAACCAAAACACTTTAAGATCTAAGAGTAAGTAATAAAAAGCAGCTTGAATGCAAAAAGGTTTTGGATCGGAACAAGAGATTTCCGCCAAGTGCCCAGTCCACTCTAAAGGAATAGCCTTGAGGTACAGGGACACTTTACAGTGGCTTTTGTGCCTTTGCACTTATGGGAACAGCAGTCCTGTCCCTACAGCAGGAAGCAAACCCCAGCTGTCACCCTTAAACCAGCACTGCAGCATAATTACTCTCTCAGAGAACAGACTTGCCCTAAAACAACACCTACTTCTGATTTTAGCCTGATAACAAAGGTCCTTGTTGGGACCTTTGAGAGTTAAGATAACCAGCCATTAAGGAAACCCAAACACCAAATCCCTGCCCTCCCCGAAACCAGCTGGAACTGAGACAATGCTACTCCAATTCTGATGGGCAAGCACAGGTCCCTCTTTTTGGAGTGGATTAAGCAAAACAGCCCTAGAATTGCCCACAAGGACCCTTTTCCTCTAAGTCTGAACAGGGCAGACCCCCACGAAAAGTCTCCGTTGTCTGAAAAATGCGTTCTTCCTTTGAAAATCAGCTGGGTAAGATTAACTCAAGGCTAAAACTCTTAATTTATAGTCAGAGGAGCAAGTCACTACTTCCTTCTCACTGGGTCTTCTGGTACCTCCGGTGACCATCTTATGCTGAATTTGCTAAGGATTATTTAACAGGCCTCAAGAGAGACTGAAATACTGAATGATAGGCAAAATCCCTTTCCATCTACTATGGACAGCTGCCATTCATATAAGAGCCTTGGAATACAAGGAACAGTTTGTATAGCTCCAGAAATACTCCTTGGCCTTTACCCCAAAAAAGCAAATGCAACAGGCCTATGACTTCATGGAATTCTTGAACTTGTGTTAATGCAAAGCTTTTTTATTATTAAGTTACCAGGAAAATTATATGCAGATGAAATTCCTTCCAGGAAAAACAAGTTCCCATCTTTTTTGTCACACAATGTATTAGCAGAGTCTACAGATAAGAATGTGAATATTTGCAAAAAATAATTTCCCTGGTCCAGTCTATTGTATTTGTGCACCAGAACCTGAGTTCCAAACCTGCCTGAGCCTGCTCAGGTTCACCTCTGCGTACAGCCCTCAGCGTGGACCTGCCTGGATACACATGCCAAGCTAAAGCCTTGCATTTAAAATGTTTTTAGCATTTTAAGCTGTTAAAATGAGTTCTCTATTTTTATCATGAGTTACAAAATAAATTTTAAAAAATCCCGCTTTAGTGGTTTTAGGCAGTATAGAGTTCCTTGTGCCCTTTGAGTTTTCCAATAAAGTCTGCAGAACTCAGATTTACATCCTCACACACTGACAGTTTAATTACTTTCATTGTAGGAGAAAGTATTTCATCACATACAGTCAGAAAAATAGCCCCTTAAATACAGGCTTTTGGGCCCATGATCCCCCAATTTGAAATTCAATGAAGGAGAAAGAAACATGCACACTGCGATCCATTTCCTGATGCAGAACACTTGATATTATCAAAACACAGAGTTCCACAGCTGACACACACATTTTTCTAAACCATTGGTAAAATCCTTCCAGCATTTTAAGCCCATGAAATGAGGATTCAGCGAGCTCTGGCTACGATCTAAAGGCAGTGCTGGTCAATGAGTTGTACAAAGACCATTGCTGTAATGCTGTGCTAATTAACATATTAAAAATAGTCCATCTAAAATGCTGCTTGAATTACACAGGTATTTTAACTTAGTTCTCAACTATTACATTAAAGGTAATGTAATACTGTGATTCTCAGCAACAGATATGTGCTAATGATACCTTACAAAAAGAAGGAAGTGGGGGAAAGACAGGAATTCTCAGACTCTCATCAAGGCAATTCAGCAAAAATAAGTCTGGTGAAGTCATAAAAACCAGTTGTTAAATGTCAATAGTTACACATTAAAGCTGACTACCAGCACCAGCTGGCCTTCTTTCCCAACTGGTATCTAATTCCCTCAGACAGAGCAGGTAACAAATCCAGACATGCAACTTTTAGTCAGTTTTAGTCAGAGTATGCTACAATGTCAATCAACCCTCTAAGCCGTTGTAACTCAAATGCAGTTAAGTGCAAGTATAATCATCAGCATATTAGAAAACTTTGTTTCAAAATGAACAAGTTGTGTGTGTTAGGAGTGTGAAAGAGAACCTGGGCCTGCCTTGGGCCTATTACACAGCAACATCCATTCATTCTGAAACAACAGACACAGCAAGTGTGTGCACTACATATATATTTTATAAAAGAGCAATGTCTTTTACAAGACATTCCAGGAGTGGGGAATAGCCAGAACACTACAAAAAACTGCTGTAACAAGAGTGACTATTTTGTGCGCTCGCTTTATGCAGCTTACATTCGAATGTTTACAGAGGCCAGCACTCAGATAAGACTCTCCACTAACAAACAAATCTGGAATACATCAATTGTACAGGTAAATCAGCCAAAATTAAGCAATAACTATGCTCTTCTCAGGTTTAAGAAAGCATGCAATAGGTTCCCCCTCCTGCCACCCCTTGTTCAGATTTCTAAATCACGGTACCAGTAAAAGCACAGTAGAAGGGAACTGGGGCACAGGTAACGGGGTTGTATTTTATCACAGACTGTTTATCAATATTTTGCAAATGGAAAAGCAGCCTTCTTTAAGCACAAAGAAGGCAGAGAAGATACAGGCATGAATAAAAAAATTAAGCGACTTAAGACATCAAAAATTAAAGAAATAGCACTGTGCATATACAAACAAAATTAACATTCAGTACTGTAGAGCTCATTTAAGAATGGCACGAATGGACAATATTTTACAATATGCACATTTATTTGAAGTGGGGAACTAATGCTCCACAGGTGGAAATGATATTACAAGTAATAGTGCCACTGTTGGCCCATTCTGGTAGTTCTTACAATTTAATGGAAACGCTTTTAAAAATAATCTGGTATGTACACATCTTCTGGATACCCAACGGCTTCTTAGGAACAGAAAAAACTATGGTTCTCCCCCTCCCCCTTTTAGCCAGACAGTATTGCCAGAGATTGTGCTCACATCTAAAGCACATAATCTTTCTTTAAATTCAGTGCTATTTTCTTTCAGAAAGATCACAAGTTGTACTTTTAGGTAACAAAAGCATTTATGTTACAAACATTCAAAACTGGAAGCTTATGATTCTGGCAGACAATGTTGCGTATTAAATACAAACCGGCCAGCAATTACTGAACATAAAAAACTTATTCAATCATAAAAAAATACTATAATTCATCACCACAGACTTTTTACAGAGTTATAAATAATAAATAGCGTAACACAGTAGATTACAAACGGATTTATTTTGCCCCATTATAGTCTTTAAAAAGTAAAATATCTGTTCCTACCTCAGACTGACCAAGGTACTGTATCAAGACTACTCATAGCTCAAAGAGAACTCCTTCACCAAGCAATTTGCAGAGCTCGTATCCAATCCAAAGCCTTTCCTTAGGAATCAAACATTTGCTGAGCTGTTTGCTCTGCTCATGACCAACAAAGGGACAAACTCTGTCCAGAGCAGCTGCAAAGGGTGTCACCTTGACTGCCCCTCGGAGGTGGGGCTGCCCCAGCACCTCCACACCTTGGAAAGGAACACTAAGGGAAGCAGCACTGCTGACAGACTCGAGTAAGCACTCTATAAACAAGCTGTACACAAAGGACTTTCCCCACCCACCCCTCTGGTTTACATTCCATAATTTTGTAACAATGTCCCCTAAGGCACAAAAATACTTATGACCTCAATGCCACAGGAGACATCGATGGTGCCATACATGGTTCTCCTACACAGTAGTTTAATTAACTTAGTTAACTGCACTGTATGTCTTCAATCAAGGTGTGGATTAATTTTTCCTGGCCAAATCTTGCTGAATAATGAGCTTATTTCATACAATCAGTAGGACAAATGTTCCAGGGAGAGAACTATGCAGCTAATTTAATCATGTTTGTAGAGTATTATTATTTCTTCACTGATGGCAAAAGTGACAGTCATTAGTTATTTTGCTGTGGGGTTTTTAGTTTAATGTAATAGAGTGAGACTTCCACACCCAATGTGGTCTCCTGTAAATGAATTCATAAAAATTACTAGCAGCACTAAGAAAATAAAATATTTTTTTCTCCCTTCTATAAAGGAATTTGAGGCTAGTGACTCAAAAAAAAAAAAAAAAAAAGCAAGAATAATTTTACTCAATAGTAGAAGTGCCAGAGAATAAATTAGTATTTTCAAATCCTTCCGAACCAAGTTATTTCCCTAGACATAGTGACCATGATGATGATAGAAGTACATTCCTAAAAATTGCAACACTAATAGGTAGATACCTATTCTTGGAATCAAAAAGTGTATGCAAGTTCCTGAAAGCAAAAGTTAGTATAATATCAGCAGACATCTTTTTTAAAAGATAAATTCGCAAAACCAGACATTTATATGGTCTACAGTGTCCATTAAATGGATAAATTTAAAAAAAAAAAAATCACTGGAAAGTAGCCAAAGATTACAGTAACAACAATTTTTCCTTTTAATAAACCTCATATGAATGCTTCAAGGATCAGAGTTCATTTCTCTGTACGAGTGTACAGGAAGGGGACAGCACAGCCAGACACTGACTCAGGACTTGGTAAAGTCACTTGGGTGAGAAGTCATCCATCAGTATGAACGAGGAGCAGGAGTTGGAGCACGTCACTGGAGACTCTGTGGTTATGCTGCCTTTAGTCAGGGAATCAGAGGAAGAGCCAACACTGCTGCTACTCCCATCGAGAATATCTGAGGACAGGCTGGGGAAAGGGAAAAGGGTTCTTTAGTGCAGAAGCATGAGGCTCTGTACAAAGCTAATGCGCTTCCCCCTTGGAGAGGACTTGTAGGAGACCTATACTACCACTCAGTCTTTACTGCAAGACTGGCAGCCCTGAAAACTCCTTGTTTTCTGTAGCATGTTATAGATATTCATGCTCCTCATGGGAACGAGGAGCAGAATTACTGGGTTTTTTTAACATGCAGAATAAATTATGAAGCTAATTTTAATCAGACGTAGAAAGGAGGTGACAACTAAGAAGTATAAAACCTTAAAAGCTTATAGGAAAGGGAAAATAATACACTTATCAGCAATGCAGCAAAGATGTCATTAATTAGCCGGCATGCTCTTTAACACTGCACTGCTCAAAGCAAGATCAGACCTATTTTTCCCACACAATTCCTGTGTTTGGATTTTGAAGTCTTGATACAAGATCCCAGAGGGCATCTAAATTGATGCTTTTGCAATTTAGGGGGAAGCAATATGGAAAAAACCATCTAGGCAGTTTCAAGTCTGTAGGTAAACTGGAATTACAGTAATAATAGCTGATATTTTTGAATACTTAGTATCTGACTTGACACAAAAAAACCGTAGTATTTTATGATTGCAATAAAGAAAGGTGATGTAACTCTAAAAATCATGAACTTAGGGACAAGAACAATTAAATACCCATACACATTTTCTAAGTATTCAGGGAAGTGCCACAGACTATATGACCACTGCCTACAACATACTGTAATGATGAAGTAAAGTAACTTTGCTTATGAATCAACAGGGATTTGTAACAATTACAGTCAGTGTAAAAGCTTTCATAGAAAAATCTAGGCTAGAGTCTGTTCAGGAAGAATTGATCAAAGGAGCAGGACCATTGCCACAGGACACGACCACAGGATAGTTCCCATTAATACACATCCGCAAGATACACACAAAGTATTTTTTTCCTGGAAAAAACAACTAGAAAGCTTGTGATAAATGCACATTCCTTGTTTTGGCATTTCAGGGCACATGACATACAATACCATGAACTGAGATCTGTCAGGTGTGTAACATCTGGAGAAAGCATGTTGGTTGTTCCTTGGAAAAGTCTCTTTGGCTGACTTTCAGTTTCCATTTCACCTAAGGAAAACAGTGCAAATAATCAAACTCACTTGAGTCTCTGGAATATCCATTTAATAATTGTCTGCTGTAAAAGAAAGGTTTGACCCACAATACTCCATGGTTGCATTTGTAACACAAGTTCTCTAATTCAGGCAACCAAGCACCCGGCTAACACATTAATTTGAGGATAGCTGCTGTTAAACCATCCAATCCATCCTTAGCTAAAGCTTCAGCAGTATCTGAGGGGCTACAATGATCTCAAAGACATAAAACTTGCTACCTGTACTGCAATCAGACAAAATAATCTAAAGCAAACTAATTACCATGACTTAGTTTTAAGTAAACAGCTGAGATGAGGTAATTGATATAAGTCAAAATACGAAGTTTAAAACTGTTAGTGGTTACGAAAATAAGAATGACAGCTGGATACAGGTTCACCCTCCCCTGTACAATGAATTCTGATGCCTGCACTTTTACAGGAAAGCTGAATGAAATAAATCTGTCATGTGGAAGCATTTCCACTTACTCATCATGGATCAGACTGTCTTTGTACCTGTAACCATCTACAGACATTAAGAGATTAAGTATGATGGGGAGAACTAATGTAATCTGTTTAGTATAATCTGCCCTAAGAATGAGCTGGCTCACTAATAGCTGTTCTACAAATGGTATCTGAAAACATCATGAACTTGAAAATGAAAATTAAAAAAAAGAAAGAAAACCCTCTCAGCCACACCGTATTTTCATTTTTAGTTTGGAAAAAAAAAAAAAGGCATGAAATGGTAATAATTTTTTTGGCTTTTACATACACTTTGCAGTAGTTGCAGAGTCAGTTTGAAAACCTGACAGAGGTTAAAACCATTATAGCGAACCAGTTTATACATTCTGCAACAGAATCACACTGCCACATTTTATAAAAGACTGATAACCCCCCAAGTTTCATTTCCTTCAGCCCACAGGGACACCTTCCTGTCTTAAGGTAAGGGATATTGCTTCTAGCAAGCAGAATAGGCAAAAAACATTTATAAAATACTTGGTCTTCTAGTATGAACAAAATGAACAAAACAACAACTTAGGTAACACTTTTGTCCCTTAAATTTCACAGAGACAAATCTGCACTGCTACAACACATTGCAGAGTCTACAGTATTAAGTCCCTATAGCAGTGAAAAGTTCTTCAGTTCATGGCTTTCCTTCTCCTACTATAAATCTACTGCTAAAATTCAGAAAAAAACAGGACCACATATTTAGGAAAACAAAGTAAGTTCATTTAAATAGATTAGATGTTTCAAAATTAAGCAGCATTTGAAAAATTCCTTGGTATTTCAAATAAGTAAAGGCAAACTCCTATCTCTACTTTGTAAAAGATGCTCCATGGGAGCACATGGATTTGGTGAGGAAAGGCCTGTCTCTACCTGCATTGCTTTTACAATTTGTGTAAAGTACAAGTGTGGATACCTATGCCTTATTGATCATTTAGCTTAATAAACTTTTGTTCAATTTTAATGCCTCTAAAATTCACAGAAAATAAAAGCCAAGATAGAACTGACATCTATGAGAAAACTTGTCTCTGTCCTCTGTCAAATCAGTATCAGTTAGACAATGTTCTTTATCTGATAGGATAAGCAGTACTAAAAAAAAAAAGCCAAACAACAAAAGGTAACTTTTCTTAAATGTAAGTCTTGTACAATAGAAGGACATGTTTTTGGTGCAATTAAGAATGCCTAAGTTAAAGAAAAAAAGCAGAAAGGGTAAGTACAGCTAAAGGCACACTTTAAAAATATCTCATTCTTACAGTTCGACTAAGCTTGGTTCAGGGATGTTATTTGAAAATCTCTAACATGGAACACTTCCAGGAAAGAATGTGTTTTCCCCCCTTCAGGAGGAAAGGGCACTGATCTATTCCATTTCTCTAAACACTCATCTTCTGAACTTTAAGAGAGAAAACAAACATTCAGTTCTAAGTTTAGAAGATACTGCATGATAAACAACATTCCTAAGATGATCTGAAGGGTGTGCACTGTTCAGTGGGACTTGTAGGAAAGTTATGAATATTTTTAAGCTCTGACATTTAATTTGATGTATAATAAAGTTTCCCTATTTCAAGCAGTGGCTGTTTTTTAAGTTTTTCATTCCTGTGTTTTAGACTAGCTACTTTACATTGTATTTTTGAGTTATGCCTGGCAAATTTCAGTTCACTGTGGATACACGTGCATTATATTTACAGACCAACAAAAAAATGTATCCAGCTAGAAAACTACATCCATATTAAAACATCCTGTAAGGTAAAAACACACACCTTTTCTTTTAATGGGGCCAAGAACACTGGGCCTGATACAGTTGATTGGACTTTGACTCCTCCTGCTGAAGAGAGAATACTGAGTCAGTCCTGTAAAGGTTCCAATTTGCATCAAATCAACACAACCACAGCATATGAAGCATTCTTCAAAACTATTCCTGCACAACTGGAATTCTTATGGAATCTAAATACATAGATAACAAGTAAGTGCTGCCTATTAGAGCAGATTATCTGCCACATGAAGTTGTACTAAATTTTCTATTTTCACTTCCCTTAGTGAATCACATCCTCATTTCAGTCCTTTTATAAATTTTGTGGCATATTTATATAAAACTGATCTGCAGACAAAGTTAATTTGAAGTATCTGAGAACCTCCCCTCAAGTTACCAAGTCTAGTCCAAAGTTGACACAGGCTCTATAAAAGCACCCACACAAAGTTACCATTGGTAAAGTTTGAACTTTCAGAGCATTTTTATGTGGCAATGCTTCAGCAGCTGTAAAAGTGAAGTCTCTTTTAATGCCTTAACATCAACTTTAATTAATCTTTGGTTTAAATTCCAATGCTAGCACAACAGACACTCATTACTTACTTGCAGAATCGCCTTGTTGGACTGGGAATAGGGCTTGGAGGTAATCCATTACTGCTCACAAACATTTGCAATGACGGTGAAAAACATTGCTGCAGGAAGAAAGCTCAAATGAAGATACTTCAGAATTTCCTTTAAAATACTCAGATGTTACACTCCACCCTCCAAACCAAACATCCCCCCCCTCACCATGGCCTTCTTATTCTTAAGAAAAGCTAGGAACAGATTAGGCAGATTATCAAATGTAATCTTACAAATCTTAGAGCTTAATTTACAAAAACATACTGGCTCATGCAATTCTGCTCAGATGAAGCTAATCAAAACCCACAAGAAAAGTAAAATTGAAATAGACACTGTTCTCTAAATAAGAGAATTGTTTCTGTTCTTTGTTACATTTAGAAACAGCAGTGCAGTACAGTACTCAGGACTTAGTTCTTTTAAGGGGCTTGTTAAACAAGTTTACTCAAAATACATCTGACCCAATATTTCAGAGTAAAATAGGATATTTAGCTCTGTGATTCTGCAGCTAATTTGAGCTTAGCCCATGAATGCTACTAGCTAAACACAAAAATCTTTCTGTTAAGTTATCTGCTAGTACTTTACAGTCAGAATTCCAAAGGTACAGGACCAGCTGCCAGCATCAGTGTTTTCCCAGGAACACATTCACCCAGCACTCGTACGTGGCTGTTATGTGCACTGATCTGGTAGGAGCATGCAGCAAAATACTGGCAGTACAAAAGCAGAATCACACAAGAGGGTGCAAACAAGGTCAAGCAGCCCATCTTTAAATCCAGATGCCAGTTTCTCTGTGCTGCATTTCAGTTTTCCAATCCTCACTGGAAAAGTAGTTTATCTAAGATCCAACTCTTTTTCTCTGGCATCTGCCACCAGATTTCAGTACAAGTTCAACACACCTATGTCCTCTTTCAGAGTGCATTTGTGCCTTCCTTTCCATAACCGATGGACACATTTTCATCTCTCACCACACAGATCTGCAGTCCTATTTTAATGCTTCTTTCCCAGCATCCCTCCACTTCTGCACCTGAAGATCCTGTCCAGAACTATCTTCATGACGTCTTCCAGCTTCCCTACAACCAAAACCCCAACCCACCCGAACACTGCACAAATAGCAGTAACTGAAAACATCCAGTGTTTCACTGCTTAAACTCTGCAGGCTCCCAGATGGCAACCACTGGTTCTAAGAAACCAACAAAATATGGATTTGGGTTTTTTAGTGCCTGTTTGGTTGTGTTGTTCAGGGGTTTTTTGAACTATGGAACAACTTACGAAATTACACGTCTCAACAGTTCAGCTTGGTCTATAATTCTGAAATATTGTCTTAGTTTGGTATTTCACTTATCCTACCTTTCCTATTCCTCTTGTAGGTGAAGGTGCAGGTGAAACTGGAATGAAGTCTATTCTCTTTGGGGAAAAAGATTTCTCAGACTTGTCCAAGTCATTGTCGCTCTGTGAATACAAGTTTTCAGACTTAACACTGGCACAGGACATTACCTTGAAATCCAAGGTACAACCTTCTAATGGAAAGTCATTGGGTCAAATGCACAAAGCAGCTAAAGCAGATGAGCTTAAATTCTTCTTAAGTTATTTTCACAGTTAATTCCTCTCTTTCCCTTAAATTCGTCAGTTGAGTGTAAAAGTAGAATTAAATAGGAAACATCTATAAAAAGATTACCAGGCTCAAGCTTTCCTCCCATGACTGGCTTATCTGCATTGCTGTCTGCACTTCCCTAGAATACAAAAAACCCCATCAGTAGCTACAAAGAGGATAACTCTGGCTATTTTATCACCTTCTTTCAATAACACTCACCTTTCATGTGCTGCTTCTCTGTTCATTAAATCCACTCCTTCCTCCTGCAGGAGATAAATACCATAAGTTTTCCCATAACATTTGATTCATTACAGGTACTTGAAATAACACTCGTGATTCCATTATTTGCCATCAGGACTGAAACATGAACAGCAGAACTACTGCAGAAAAGACAGGACAGCCACCAGTCCAGCTCACTGCTTCTCTTAAATTAAATACTTCTAAAATGCACAGTATCTTAAATATAATAAGCCTGGCAAGGCTACTTCCTTGTTGAAATTAAGTCTAAAGAAATATTCAGTTTTCTTTAGTACTTGAACAACTCAATAGGAAAGAAACCCCCACTGTGCAAGTACTTTAATATTATATAGTACTTTTCATTCTGTTACTGAATACACAGATAACTACTTACCCTTCTGATCTGATGAAGTCGGCTGCTAGGAATACGAATAGGAGATGATGACAAGAACTGGGAAAAAAGCAACAGCCACAATGATTAAATCACACATAGCTGCTTGCATACATACTATTTACCATCAACTACATTCTTAGGGAGTTCAAAATGAGCTGCACAACTACATGTGGATGACTCAAACAATATTGCAAAAAAGCAAACACTGACCTTCAAGAGAAAAGACTTGTTTTACCACTTACAAATTCCTTGTATCACTCAGCAAGTGGCATGGATCTGACCCGCAGGCAGATGCTGTTCAGCATCTCAAGTACACAAATAGCTACAGATGCCATTTAGACAAGTGAGCTACTACAAATGAAGCTATGATTGTTACACAATTCCCCACTGCCCAGGATATGACAAACTCCTGCAGTACACCTTACTCAACCAGCTGGCTACTGTAAAGGAGAAATCTCAGTGCTTCAACTCAGTCTTGAACAATGCTCTCTAAAGCTTGACTTCTGCAATTTTTCAATTGTGTGCCATTTTATGCATCTAATTCCTCTAGAACTCTATCACAAGTAAGTGGGCAACAGTTCCCACTCAAGATGACTGTGTGTCCAATGTCACACCTACTGACAAGCTCCAAAATTTTGGATTCTTAAGAAATCTC
The DNA here is from genome assembly GCF_965178545.1 of Coloeus monedula. Lineage (NCBI taxonomy): Eukaryota > Metazoa > Chordata > Aves > Passeriformes > Corvidae > Coloeus > Coloeus monedula. The sequence continues at coordinate 20,453,602 of NC_138792.1, read as the reverse complement.
ACAAGAGAAGACTTTGAGTTATAATTCCCTGTCACCTTTCCTGAACACAAGACATAGAGGAAACTTATTTCACAACTTCAAGGTTTTGAGAAAAGCAATATTTAATCTTCACTACCCTCAGACAAGACAGAAAAACTTCAGTGGACGGAGCATATAAATCCCTCACCTCACAAGGAGAGGGTGGAAAAAAAGAAATGCAACATCTTTGAAAAGTTAAACAACTGCAGTAGTGTACACAACCACACATAACAGAAAGCAACAAACAAATTCCTCTTCTTTCAGTGATTTTCTGAGGTCCAGTGTTCTGCCTTTGTAAAAAAAGCGCACTATGTCAAACAGGTCAACAAAGAACTGTGACTCCCTCATCCCTTCTCACAACAAATCAAAACACCCTTTCAAGACTTTTAACTGGGACAGCATTTTACTCTTCTAACACACAGTCAGAATCAAATTAACTTTAAAACTGCACTTCATATGGGGGACTCACATACTACTTCAACTACTCTTGTCTTCTTGGGGACACACAGTCAATACACCAGTATTATTTCATTGCAGGTTGTAGTTGGAGGTGAAAAACTGCTTATTCTGCAGCTTGGTGGCTTGCTAGGATACTAAGTGCAAATACAAATCAAGTTTAACTTCATTTCTCTACTCCAACTATTCCTCATTGTGTGTAAACATGACACGCTTAAGATTCCTCACCATTCCATGACGGCTCATAACTGTTGTGCTGTTCCTGCGAGTCCGCAACACGTAAGGCTGAAACACCTGGGAGTTGTCGCTGCAGGGGGAAAAAACAAAGTTTTGTGAACAGGCCTTCTCGGGTGCGCTTTACTTAAAGCTCCACAGTGCTGTGACACGCGCTGCAGTCTCCAGAGCGCGGAAAACATCATTTTATTTGAACAGGAGCACTGCTGTCGCTGTGGGAGCGTAGCGAGCACCTTCCTTAAGGCGAGGGGGGACGAGGGGGCACTGGCGGCCCCGGCCCCGCAGGACAAGGGACACGTTCCAGAGGCCGCTGAGGGAGCGCCAGGCCTGGCCCAAGGCCCGCGGCGAGGCCGGCGGCGACCCCAGCCTCGATGAGCCGAGCCCCCCGGGCCCCTCACCTGAGCCCGTGGATGAGCGGGGCGCTGTTCGACCGCCTCAGGCCGCCGCCGTCGCCCGGGGCCGCGGCGCTCCCCGGCGGCAGCTCCAGGTCCAGCTCCATCTTCTCCTGAGCCATCGCGGCGGCAGAGGCTCCGGCTCCTCCCGCTCCGCCGCGGCGCCCATTCACTGCCGGCGGCCGCCGCGGCTCCTCGGGCCGCCGCTGCCCCGGCCCTACAGGCCCCGCGGGCGGCGCCGCGGGCTCAGCCCGGGGGCGCGCCGGGCCCGGCGCGGGGGGCGGCCGCAGCAGCGCCGCATCCCGGGGGCGGCCCGGGGGCGGCCAATTCCTCCAGCGGCTGCTGCCGGTGCCGCTGCCGGTGCCGCTGCCCGCGGTGGCGGTGGGAGCGCTCCCGCTGCTTCCCTCGGTGCCGACCGCGCTCCCCGCCCGCCGCCGCACAGTGCGCATGCGCGGGGATCGGGGCGCAGGCAGTGCCACCCGCCTCGCAGGGCGCCTGCGCGATAGCTCCGCACCCCGGCACTGCTTCGGCCGGGGGCGAGCTCCCGACAGACCCTGGGCGCGGTGCGCGCGCTGACTGGCTGCGGGAGGAGCGTGTGTGTGTTTGAAACGCCGCAACGGTCGCTAGGACGCGCGCGCCGCGGGGGCGTGGTCGGGGGCGTGGCCTGGGGCGAGTCCGGGTTCGAGTCCCACCCCGGCCACAAACCCGGCGCGTTCCGAGCTGCGCTCGTCCGGGGGCTTTTTTTCCATCTTAGTGGGGAAAAGCTTTTGTAGCCTTCTTCAAGATTAGGTCCTCTCCGACCTAAGTTCTGCAGGCTTTCCCAGTGTTCTCCGCAGGCTTCCCTAGCTGCTGAAGCACATACGAGGGCTTTGATTGCAATGAGAGTCTGCACAGGTTTCAGAAATCTGGCGTAATATTTGTTATGAGGTGTGTGATTCTAGTACTTGACTGTATTCAGGTTCGGGACTGACCTTGGCAAATCCACTCTGAGTGATCAAAGCATCAAAGTTTGTGCTTACTTTACAGTATTTTTCTACAATAACAGTTGCACCATACATATTTGTCTCTTGCATGCAGGTGGTTTCAGGGTTGTTCCCAGCACCAAATTTTAAAAGGTCTTCATTTTCTCCTGGGATGAAACATTTCTTTTGCCAGAGTGCTAGGTGTTGAAACAGTTAAGATAGAAAAGTTTGGATTTTTCAACATTTCAACTACCTTAATTGGGATCATGGCTCTTACTTTAAAACTACTGAAGGTAGATGCTTCTAGATAACCCATTAGAACTCTTGTTTCTTCAGCTTAATACTTATTATGGTATCTCCTTGCATTTTTTGTTAATCAAGACTGACTTGAGCATATTCCATTTTACTGCATTCAGGGACTCTTGTCTCATCAACTGCTGTTGATGCTTACATTTCTTTCACTGAACTGATACTATTAATGAAGAACTTTGTGCTGAGATGTACAAAGATGTGTGAAGATGAGTTAAAAGACCCACAATATCACATTTTAAATATTTACAGGATTTTTTGATATGTATTTATATTGAAAAACCCAGAGAAAAATTCCTTATTTTGTATTACTGCAGAGGAGAAATACCTTTCACAGTCCTGTCCCCCTGCTTACACTATGGCCTATTACAGCCAATAATGACACCCTTCTGTGAGTTGATACAGAATTGCCATCTCCTGAAAAGACTGAGAACGTAAATATCTAAATCTTTTTGCTTAACTTCTAATAATTATGACCAGTCTGATTCACTGGAAAATTAGGATCTGCAGCTGTGAAAGGAATTTACTGTTAATCGCCTTTCACTGCCACCATTCTGTAAAAGCAACATGGCATTTTTACAGAATCTGCACCATTCTCCTTGTCTGGTGCTTCAGCACAAGCATTTCACAGCTTGGAGCAGCTTTCATACCTTCATTTTCCATGGCTAGAATTGCCTAAAAGGCAATTCAGGTGACAGTTCCTAGCAAAACTGCTAGCCCTGAATGGAAATCTACACACAAATATGCTGGTTCTCTTAATACAAAAGCCACCTGCAGGATCTTATTACAGCACCAAACTATGTGGATTTTGCTATTTATTTTTATTGTGGAGTTATTATATTATGTCCTTGCCACTAAGGGCAGCAAACAGCTTCAAATGCCATGTACCAGGATACCGTTAAGGAAGAAGTCAACAGTATCCAAAATGTGGCTGAGAGCTCAAAAACATCTGCTCTATGTCCTCAAATTTTCCAGTGCCAGGCACATCATCCTACTGTCTGACCAGGATTTACTGTAGCCAAGAGAACTTTAATGGGAATATGTGTACAAAGGAAAGTGGGGACTGTCAGGATGACCCTCAAGTGGGCTGAGGAGGGTAATGAAGCAAAGGGATGCCTGTGAGAGAGTTGTGCTGTGGAACAGAATGATAGAAATGAGGAAATCACAAGTTGTTGAGTTAGCACCATGGCAAGATGGATTAAGAAAGGAAAGAACATGTTAAACAGAGCCTTGGGAGGACACAGGTGGAGGATGGATATTCATAGTGGGGCAACAGAGACTGAAAGAATGAGATACATGGGTCCAGTGATACATAGGGACTAGTGGGCATGAAGTGGGTGGTGATGTGGGAGGTATTTGATAGTGTCAGGGAAATACCCCTGTAGGTGAAATACACACAGCCACAGTTACAAAATGCTATCAGCCTTAGATAAATTAGGAAGCATGGGGCTCATGAAAAAATGTTTTAGCTCTTTATAATCTACCTTTTTTCTCTGGTTATTTCTGTTCCTAAAGACTGCCTGAAATTCTCACTATAAACAGATGAAGAGATGGAGCACCTCCCTTATCAGGAAAGGCTGAGACAATTGGGATTGTTCAGCCTGGAGAAGAGAAGCTTCCAGGTCACCTAATTGTGGCCTTCTAGTACCTAAGGAAGCAAACCTACAAGAAAGATGGAGAGAGATTTACAAGGGCCTGGATTGACAGGACAAGGGGGAATGGCTTCAAATCAAAACAGAGTAGGTTTAGATTGGATATTAGGAGGAAGTGCACCCCTGTGAGGGTGGGCAGGCCCTGGCACAGGCTGTCCAGAGAAGCTGTGGCTGCCCAATCCCTGGAAGTGTCCAAGGCTGAGTTGGATGGGGCTTGGAGCAACCTGGGATAGTGGAAGGTGTCCCTGCCCATGGCAGGGAGGTGGATAAAGATGGTTTTTAAGGCCCCTTCCTATCCAAACCATTCCATGATTCTATGGTTAATGCCCTGTTAAGGTAAACCAGATTCCCCACTTCATCCCAAGAGTTAGGAGTCTCAGCACTGTCCACCAGCCGATGTGGCATTGACCTTCCAACCTATTTCACCACAACCTCCTCTAGGTATAAACTAGGGCCACATGTAGCTATTAAAGTATTTTGAAAACGTTTGGTTTTATTCTTTATTCATGGAGTTGTCTGGGCCTGCACAGAACCATCCGCTGTTATTTCTGCAAGCAACAACAGCTCGGTATGAACTCGGGGGCGATATTTTCGCTATTTAGCGATCAGCGCTGTGGCCCTTGGCGAGAGAGCTCTGGAGAACACACTTAGGACACCTAAAATCTGCCAGAGCTGTGCCCGAGCGGCCGCAGCCGGAGCGCTGCGCCTGCGCTCTGCGGCCGGGCCCGCCTGCGCTGGGGCCGGACGGGGGAGAGCGGCTGTGGGCCCGTGGCGGCTGCAGGTTTCAGCGGGAGCAGCGGGGACGGGCCGCCCCCGGAGCCCCGGCATGCGGCTTCGCTGCTGCGGCCGACCCCCCCGCCCGCGGGCTCGATAGGGCTGGGGCAGCGGCGGCCTGAGGCCGCGAATGGGCGGAGCGGGAGGAGCCGGAGCCTCTGCCGCCGCGATGGCTCAGGAGAAGATGGAGCTGGACCTGGAGCTGCCGCCGGGGAGCGCCGCGGCCCCGGGCGACGGCGGCGGCCTGAGGCGGTCGAACAGCGCCCCGCTCATCCACGGGCTCAGGTGAGGGGCCCGGGGAGCTCCTGGCCCGGCCCGGCCGTGCGGGGGCTCCGGGGATGCTCCGCGGCGCCATGGGGAAGAGTGGGTTCCTGAGCGCTGTCCCAGGCGGGGGGGATTTAGGGAACATATCAACGTGTGGAGGGGTGCGAGGAAGCCTAGGAGAGGTACTTTGGTTTTACTGAAAAGCTTTGTTTTCACCACGGTCTGCTGTGTGTTGCAGAGAAACACCATCCTCAACGTCAGAGTTGTGGATGTTCTTATACATCGAATAACAATCGCGATGATTTCTGTAATGGATCAAGTCTGAACAAAATAAATCACTGCTCTGTGTATGATTACAACAGTAAATGCTTTCCGAACAGTCAGGCAAATTTGGTAGGAAGGTCATTTCACGGGACCTTGACACAAGTTTTACATTTAGTGTAAAACAGTGTGTCAGGTGTCCAGCAATTTTTCTGGATGATACTAATTTTTGTAGTATGCATTACTGGGAGAAATACAATGTGTTGTGTAGACAGTTGTGCTTGGATATTGCCACCAGCCTATGGCAGGTCTGTTTCCAGGAGGGTTGGATGTTTGCTGGGTCTCTTCAGCTCTCTTCAGCTGACAGGACAGAAGGTGGTAGGGACAGATGAAAGCTTTCAGACAGGTAGGGTTTCTTGTACAGTTTTGTTTGGGTAAGTTTATAACCCAAAGTGCTGTTTCATGTCTCCTGTGGGCTGTTGAGAAGTAGGGAGATGCCCCATCTGCTACATGGTGTGGCTTCCATCCAACTGTAAGGTGGTCCATGTGCTGCTGTTAGTGGTGTGTCTGTGGTTTGGGAGAGCATATTGACAATAAATTTCATAAAATGTAGTATATTACAGGATAAGTACTTCCTGGTGGTTTGTTTTTTTTTCCCCTTTCTGTTTCTGTAAGGAACTGGATATTGAGTGATGAACAAATCTTGCATACCTCTTTTACCAAAATGGTTAAGAGTGCCTGACAATTCAAAAGAAATACTACTTCTTGCCTATTCCATCATGATTTAATGTTAAGTGAATGTAATTGTGATTCTTTTATATAATCACAATGAAACAACTCCCTTTTACATTTTGATGCAGTATGGAAGGGTTGTGTATGGCAGCTCTCCACTGGGAGGGTTCTGAGCAGGTAAACTAATTGTGTAACTGAGACAAGATGTTTTTATAATCTCAGCCTTTTGTAAGTTGTAAATTGTAAAACCCTTGACTCTTAAAAAAAAAAAACCCCACACAAATTACTTAGTTCAGGGTTTGGGTAGGTAGAAGGGTGAGCCTGAGCTCTTGCCTTGACACTGTGAATACATTGTGGGGTAGGTGTTCATACAAATAAAACTGAAATGCCATTGAACTAATTTGAGGTGGTTGCAGTGGTTTGCCTGTTTGGAATTTTCCACCAGAATACTGTTTTTGCAAGATTGCAGCTCTTGGCAAGAAACTTCAGTTTTTCCCAGAATGGCTTTGTTCGGTAAAGTGAAACGAAAGCTCTTGCTCTTACACAGCTTGCTTTTTCTCCTGTGTCTCCTGTTTTGACTTCTTCATTAACAGATTTAGTAGGGAACTTGGAAAATGAGTTGCCGTAGATCCAGAGAACCGTTATAAGTGGAATATTTTAGATCATAGAAGTTATCTTTCACAGAACTTGTAACTCTTGTTTCTGTGCCAAATAAAATTGATTTTTAATGGGAACTGTAGTTTTCTGTGAAAAGTAGGTCTGAAATCTGACCAGTTCTGGTGTTTTTGCGTGGGAGATTAAAGGTAGGATTATTTGTAGGGTTCTTTTCTTTCCCTCTCTGCTAGTTAGAACTGAGTATTTGACTCAGACTATGGTAATGTGGGACAGAATTGTTCCAACCTGTTTTCTTGACTCAGACCCTGGATTTCAGGATGGGCTGTTTGTCTTGTGCTTGCATGCCAAGCAGTACACTTACACTGAAAAAAGAGTTGTAGCTGTTGGCCTCAGCCAAAACTCATCCCTAAACATCATGTCATGGATCCCTTAAATTTCTCCTGTTCCACCTCTGTCAAATGGCAGCTATTTGATCTCTCGTGGGTGTGAGCTGAGTGAAACTTCTTGGAAAATTGTAAATGATGTCTGGTCCTATGTACTTGACATTTTAGAGGAGGGTCTATACATTTTTTTTGGCAGAAACTATAGTGCTTATGCCAATTGCTGTTGGCTTTTATTTCACAGTATAAGCTTTATTTGTTTTTTATTTACAGCTACATAAAAGCTGTCTAAAACTTACATGTCTAACTGGTGTGTTTTAAACTGGAGGATTCTGACAATGGTCTGTCATGAAAATGCAGTAGGATTGTCAGTCCTTACAACAAGGTAGTGCTGTTGATCAGGTTAGTTTTAAAGAAATTGTATTTGTGGGGGGCTTTTGTTCATCACTAGTTAGCGGCTGAAGCAAAAAGATACAATGTGAATTCTTGTAATTTGAATCTAATTACAGTCTTACATTTGGGTTTGTTCACCTATGCAGTTCCTCACTGATTTTTGGGAATGGGGATTGTAGGTTGTGGCTCAAAATTTTTTTTCTAGGGATCATAAAATTTAGTTTATTTCTGCAGTCGCATTCATTAAGTGCTGTTAATTGGCTGTTGATAACACTGGTGATGACGTGACCAGAAAAACTTGCTTTAGGAATCAATAGAACTAAAGTTGCCCTGAGAAAGAAGTTCATTTGTGTCAAATAAATAATCCTATACGATTTAAATGGACATGCTGCTGTGAGGCCTTAAAAACTGGGTTTACTGTAAGTTTAATTTAACCTTTCGTGGAAAAATGTTCAGAAGATATTAAATGTTTGTAGTGATAAGATTTATCAAGAGGCTGTATTTTTAAATTTTGTTTTATCTGTGGGATCGAACCTGGTTTCAGTTACTGCTTACAAGCCATTTGTACATTTGTTCTGTTGAATGACATTTGAAGCAATATACAAACAGCAGCCATTCCAAACATAATAAATCCCCACAGTCTAAACAATTCTTCAATTGTTCTGAAGACACAAAATGATTAATTGAAGTCATTAATTGAAGTAGCTGGGAGTTGGAGGATGAACAAGTTGATTTGCACTCTCGTCAACAAGCTAAAAGAGTTCTTACTTACCTGTCTCTGGAGTTCTTTGTCTCGACAGGAGAGCTGTCATAGCTTATATGAAGAAACTGAGCTTATATGAAGAGGTGCTTTTTGCTAGGAAGGAAATGGCTTTTGCATTTGACAAGTGTTTCTTTTCACAGTGATAACTCACAGGTGTTCCAGGCCAGCGTCTTGCGCACCCGCAGGAACAGCACCACAGTCATGAATCGGCACAGCCTGGTAAGAAAGCTCCTACACCAACCCCATCAGGTGCCAAGCAGAAGTGTGCAAACAGGAATAAACAAAATTATATTATAGTCTCTGAAACTAATACCACATTGCTTTCAGAAACAAGGCACTAGACTGTGACATTAATATGCTGTAGCTATAATGAAATGTTACTTATAGACCATTTGGCTTGGAGAATGCTTGTATTTCATTGTGATCATAACTTTGCTTATAAAACAGATGTTCCAAGGTAGAGTAAGAAAGGTAGCTTCCTAAGAAAACTAATTACATAGCTGTACTGTTGACAGTAATCAATGTCTTAAAAGATTTCTGATGATTAAGAAAAAAGTGCAGACAAATATTTCAGCAAAGGTTGCATCTGTAACAAAACCAGGATAGTTACGTACAAGAAAGATTGGTGGAAAAGCCTTTCTTCTGCTGGGATGAAAAAACTGGAAGTGTTATGGTCAAGATTCCTTAAACAAGTCTCTTTCTTCATATTTTTAGGGAGGCAGCTTAGTGTAAATCTGTTTGTGCTTGTGGTCAGGCAAAAGGAGAAAAAAACAGAGGCAAAAGCTCAGTTTATTGTGTTTACTCCTGAAGATCCTCAATTGTTGGGCTAAAACGATGCTAATTCAGGATGCCTTGCCCAGAACTTGCTGAGAAGCAGGAGCTAATTCATTGATGGGCCGCTCTTCCGCCTGCCCCTCATAAATGTTGAAGTGTCCTGAACTTAACCAGTGTTCGCATCTCATGGGATGATGTTGCTAACCCTTCCCCTCACACTAATGTTATTAAAAAGTGTCCTTTTTCGCTCCCAGCTGATCAGGTGCTGACAAAATACATGAAATTTTTCCTTACACTAAAAATCAAGTGCCCCACTGACTGCTAGATCAGTGCTTTGTCTGCTTTGAAATGCTCCTTGGAGTTGGGATCTGGTTTATGGTTCTCTTGAAGGTGGCAGGGAGGATGGAATTGGAAAGTATCTTAGAAGGATCTCATCCTTCTGTGGTCTTAAACCAGGATCATCCACAGATAAATTATTTTGTGATAAGAATTAAATTTTCAGCATCAAGGATCCTAAGCAACCTTCCCTGGTATTCTTCCTATAGCAAATAAGTACATTTAGTTTTATGATGTTAGAGATATTCTAAGGAGCGAGGTCACATCTACTTTAGTAAATTACATTTTTACATAAGAAGGTGATAAAGTGTACTTCAAAAGCCACTTCTTTGTATTTAAGAAAACGAATCCAAGTTTAACTGCAGTGTAATCTGTAAGAGGTTTAAAAGATTCAATAACGTAACTTCTTTATTTTAGTATTACAAGTACATATTAAGTTTTATGTTTTGTTAAACTTCATGGAAAAAAAGTTGATTAGTGTTTGTCTAACCTGTATGGTGTTCCCTGTCATGGGAACAATGAGAGTGGCTAAAATCTCTGATAACTGGAGGTCATACTCCATCCATTCCATCTTCAGTGCTGTCCTGGTTCCTCAGCTGAATTCCTGGAGTGGCTTCTCCAAGTCTCAGACTTCAGCTGATTTATAATGATGACTGCAAGGGCAGTGGTGCCATTTGGGTTGGGGCTTGATCTGTAGTTTTCTAGTGCTACATGTAATTGCCAAGGAAGGGTCAACCAGGCTCAGTATCTGCAGTTTATTTCCTTTCAGAGGATACCAGTGAGTAAATGTTTTGGTGGTTTTTTGTTTTGTTTTGCATGGCTGGGGTTTTTGTTTTGTTGCTTAAGCAGAGCAGTTGAGTCTGTGGTTAGATGTTTAGGTGCTATTTCAGCAGAAGTTGATGTTAAATTTTTTCTAATTTTTTTTTTTTTTTTTAAAGCCAGGTAATTTCCCTGCTGGGTTCAGTGTGGCCCCACAAGTGGCTGTGCTGGCAGGAGGCAGAGGGCACTGCAGGGCAGAGGCACTGGGGCATTGCCTGCTCACTTGGGCAGTGGCTTCTGCCAGCCTGGCACTGCTGAAACTTTACCTGCACTGGAACACAGTATCTGACACACTGGAGTAGGAGGGAAGGTGTTTCTCTTCTCTGTGGTAGTCTAATAGTTCATAATGTTTTAATTAGGCTTTGTGCTTTCTTAAAACATTGGGGATTTGAGTAGCATGATTTTAATAAATGGGTTCAGTTTGTTTAGCAAGTATCCTTTGAAAGTGACAGAGGTTTCTTTTCACAAGAATTGAATCAAAGGATGTAAACAGAGCAAAAGTGAGTTTTACACACTGACAAAGCAAGGATGATGTCTTGTTGGAAACAAGATGTAGGATCCTCAGAGCTGTGTTAGTGCATCAGACCCTGCAGAGGAACACTTAATTGTCTTTTTATATTTTTTGTTTTATACTGCAAGCCACTGTTTTTGTATGTGTTCTATTAATGTCAAACCTTAAAGTATGTGTATCACAGTCATAAAATTAGAATATAATGAGTGGAACAAATGCAATTCTGCTGTGGAATGACAGAGTGAATGGGCAGGAATGCACTATTGTCCAAATCCTTTTCTCTGTGTGAGAATCAAGGTCAACTCAAGGTCTACATTGGCTGGTGCAGCTTGGAGGAATTTTTATTAGGTGCACAGGATTTTTGGGAACCCAGTATAATAGTAAAGCTGACCTAAACTGGACTTTAAAAGTAGCAAATCAAGATATTATAGCTGTTAGAATTTAGTACTATATATTACGATGACTGAATTCTGGCACAAATGTTAGTCATCCCCTGTGTGAGCCTGATAGGCTGAATTCTTTTGTGAGAAGAAGGGTGTGATGTCTTCGTGTTTGTTTTTTTACAAGGAGGGTTCTGGATGTATGAAGCATTAATAGTCCGTGTTAACTTATCCTGTCAGGCAGCAAAATCTTTGTATTCTCTGTGGCACTAATTAGAAAATGGTGCAGTAACAGTTAACTGAATGTTTGTTAGTTCTCCAGCTTCAATCTTCTGATGATTTGTGAAGCAGATGAACCCTTATAATGAATGAAGTATAAAAACACCTATAATAATGCAAACCTTACTTGCTGAACACATCCATTTTAAAAAGACACCTTATTTTTTGGAACGATTGTCATCTTACAGAGAAGTTAAACCTCTGTTCAAGGCTTCAGCTTAGAATTTTTGTTCCCTGAATGGCTATGACATAAATCAACTGAGGGTTAACCGTATGAGAGATGGGAAATGTATGAAAGAAAATTATATTTTGAGAAAATAATCACTTTAAATTATTTGGGTTTGGGTGTGCAGCTTTAGATTATAGCATTCCAGTGAGATCTTGGTGCAAATCTGTCAGCATGAACAGAAGACCATTTTTAGTGGCGTCTTCTCTGATTTCACCCAAATTGGTGAAGTGCTTCAGAAACCATAAAGGAAGTGTTTAACTCTTTGTTAGCCTTCTAATAGCTGATTTTTTTCACCTGTCAAAGTACTCATTTATAGGCAGACAACAACCCAGGAACGTTTTTGTACAATGTGTTGTTTTGGTTTTGTGTTTTTAAAGGATCTATTGGGGAGCTTTCTGGATCACTTAAATGAAAATAAATATTCTGAATCCCATAAAGGCAAATATTTACGTCAGCGTATATATACTAGGGCTGACAGTGTGCTAGTGAAAAGCAGCTCCATTCTGTGGGGAAGGCTGTCAGTTCTAGTTGCCTGGAAATGGAATGGAAGCTAGGCTGATACCAATTAGCATCTGTGAGGTTACAAAGCAGTATAATGGGGAAATACATCTTACCATGTTCTTGCAAGTAAGTGATGTAGTTTATATATACAATGAGAATGTTATAAATTTTTTTTTTTAATTACTTTTTTTTTTTAGTTTGGGGCAGCACTACTTTACTAACATTCCTGTGGCACCTTTCCCTCCCTTCTGCTGTACTTTCAATTGTATATGACTTTGTTTTGCAGTTTGTGCCATCATCTCCTATCCGTATTCCTAGCAGCCGTCTTCATCAAATCAAACAAGTAAGCACAGATTCTTCTAAATGAGTTTTTTATAGGTGTCTGGGTTTTTTTGCGGTTGATATGTGATGTCCTTCAACTGGCTGTAGATTTTATTTTCAAACTGCCTGCCCAGTTCCACATTTCATGAAGCAAAATGCATCTTACAGCAAGGAGAAGATTTAACCAGAGAGAGGATTCTTAAAATGGACATTTTAGAAAGGAAACCTTTAATGTAAACCCTTAGAGTTAAATTTCACCAAGTTTTTGGCAGCAATGCCAGCATAAATATTCGGGGCCAATAACAAAGTGTTCTTTAACTTGTGTTGGCACAAGACTTTTGTGCAGCTAGAAAATGAGCAGGATAAGGAAGCACTCTGGCTGAAAAATAGTCTGTACTCTTCTGGCTGGGCTATTTTTCATCTGTATAATTTTCTTATCCAGATCCCTGTACTTGTGCTGTCACAGCACGAATGGAGGGGGGAGGGCACCAGAGTAAACATTTGGGAAGGGGGGTAGTGTGGGGAATATCTGAGCAGGCTCAAATAGCTCTGCTCCCAGCCAGCACACCACAGGCTGAAGACTTTAAAATCAACAAGCTCAAACTCTTGTGTCTCCTTCACTTTGTATCTCCACTTTTTGACAGTAGAATGGTTATAAAATTAGCTTGAAAATGCTTAATTTTTTAAAAATTTTGGTTTTTCACTGGCTAGTTGTCAATGGATAGGCTTGATTTTTAAAGGGTCAAAAGTTAAGAAAATGATTTAATGCTTCAGACAGCATTTTTAGGCTGTGTTGCCTGAGTGGTGGAAGGCACTTGTGCTTCCCACTTCGGTTATTTCAGGTAGTTGCACAGTAAACCTGAAGAAAATAACTGCTTGCTTTCATTATGTAAATAATCTACTGGTTTAAATAGACTCTGAAGTGCTCGGGTCAGTTGTACAGCTCTTTTCATCAATACAAAAAGTCTTAGGTTTAACATGTAATCATAAATTAACAGAATCATAACAGAATCATAAATTAGTTTGTGTTGAAAGGGAGACCTTTAAAGGTCATCTGGTCCAACCCCCCTGCAAGTGAGCAGGGAGATATAATGAAAAATATGCTGAGAGCAAAGGAATGAACTATTATGGCTCTGCCCTATTACATGAAGTAAAATTTGATGATTCAATCTTCTGGAAAATGCTTCTGCATTCATGGTTTTGCCATCCGTTTATTAAGGCAAAAAGTGTAACTTCCTAATTTGTGTTTGAGCATTAGATTCACTGGTTGGAATTAATTCCATGTCCTGTATACTCACTGAGAACCTGCGTGATTTACTTCTGATCTCTTTCAAATCTGAGCAAATTATCACACAGGTGAAGTAGGTTAGACTCTTCCTACTTACGATGAGGATTGTGAAGATGTTTAGTTGAACTTTTACTCTTGATTTAGGGAATCTACTCATTCACTGAACAGACTGGGTCGCATTTAGGTGAATGGTGTCTGCCTAAGAAGAGATTGAGTCATGTTTGTACTTGGTGTTAATGTTTAGTTTAATTTTACATATTTGATCCATTTTAATAATACTTTATGGAGTTTTTTTTAGAAAAAAACCTCACTGAATCCTGAATTCATTGTGTGCAATGCAGTGTATTCCAGGTGAGATGCTGGCAAGTGTCTAGTTAGTCACTAATCCATAGAGTAAGGTAAGAATCCAGCCATGTTTTTGAGGTTTATCTGTACTAGTGCCCCCTTTGTAAAATGATATTACTCAAGACTGCATAAAGACACTCTGGCTTGTGCAGAATTTCTGGTTCATACTATCATTATTCAGTTTTGTAGCTACCTCTTGGTTAGTAATGAAAATAAGGCTGCTTGGGAAACAACCAGCTCACATAAGCACTTCTTACTTGATGGTCTCTCTTGCTACATCTCTTTCTCATCCTCTCCTCCTTGCTCCTTCTCATGGAGTGAGAACTTGAGGTTATTGTTGCTTAACCGAGTTGATTTATATTTTCCACATGCCAAAGTGAAGTGAAACCACAGCTTTTCTGATTTGCTGGAACAAAGTGCTTTTTTTTTTTGACCTTACTTCTTCATGTGTTAATCTTTTAGGAAGAAGGAATGAATTTGCTGAGCAGGGAAACCGTTCGTGAAAGGTGAGCGCTAAGGCAAAGTAGAACAGTCACTGCAGCCGTCTATGGGCCCGGGACAATACATTTCTTTTTTTCTTTATAGAGAAGTGCAAGTAGCAATGCAGATGAGCCACTCATGGGAGGAGAGCTTGAGCCTGGTAATGCATTCATGCTTTAATTTGTGTTTCTATCATCAGTATCAGGACACTAGAGACTCTCTCATGTCAACATTTCCTTTGATAGTTTGACCTACAATTAAGGTGTTAGTATAGCCCTGCTTTTGTCAGCAATTTTTCACACTAAAAAGGTATAGAATTATCAGTTGTTCAAGGTACATGTGGATTCCTTGGGATGCTATGTCAGAAGGAAATTGCCTGGATGTCTGCCTGTTCAAATTTTCTTCCATGCTCTGATACTCTCCATGTAATGTTTAAGGGGGGTTTTTTTGTTGTTAAACATAAGCTCATAAATGGCTGCCTAAAAATTGTTGATATGATGGAGGACAACTTTGGAATTTCACACCAAACAGTCCTTTTCTTGTTAAGGTACCTGCTCATAAGATTAATTGTGTGTACTGTTTACAGAGTGACAATGATTTTGAAAAATCACTATCACCAAAGCAAGTAGACTTTGTTCCAGTTTCACCAGCTCCTTCACCTACACGAGGAATAGGGAAGGTGAGCAAAATGTGATAATGATGGTTTTATCTTAAGTAGAGCTAAATAAATTCAACCAAATTAGTAGCAAAAGATTCAGCCACCTGCTCCTTTCTACCTCAGCTGCAAACAAGAAACTAGAGAGTAAATAAAACCCCCTAAAACCCCAAATCAGAAAATACCAGCTGCTCATCTTGTGGGTGTGAATTTCTGTGGAGTGTTCAGCTGTTGTGCTGTGGTTAATAAAAAACAAATAAGTCTGTTTAACCAGAGTACAGTGAAATAAATCTGCATGAAAATGGAATCTGTCCAATTTTAATTTTTTTTTTCTCAGTAGCAAAAAGTGATGTCTCAGTATACCCAGTGACTGCTTGCTGAAACTAATTCTGGGTTGTTTATTTCTCTGCAGTTAAGCGTCAATTGTTACCACATGGGAATGATACAGTATTTATAATAACACAAACTCTTTTCCTCTCAGCAATGTTTCTCACCATCTTTGCAAAGTCTGGTGAGCAGCAGTGGGTTGCCTCCAAGTCCCAGCCCAAGTCCAACAAGGAGGTTTTCAAGGTAAGTCACCCGATCATATCAATGATAGAAAATTGGCATAGCTTGTTCACAGTAGGCATTTGAAATACCAGAATTTGTTATATCCATAATTGATTTCTGAGCACAAACACAACTTCATATACTCATGTAGACTTTAGATGGTGGTGTAAAACATTTGTCAAAATCCTCATGTCATAACATTGGGAAATGGGCTGCATTGTGGCATCCGTGTTCCCAGTGCAGTCTCTATATTGCTCTCATTCACATCTTTAGTAATTGAATTCTGAGGGGAAGAAAACACAAACAGATTTAGGGTTTGTTACTCCTTTGAGTGATGTGGGCATACCATTAAAGTTTACTAGGCCCTCACAGTTCAGCAAAGCACTGCCTGTCAACTGAGATGTAGTCAGTGTCTGGATGTGAGCTTTTAGACTGCCTCAGTTGTGGAATAATGTAATTAAACTTTTCCTGCTCAGTTCTGTGCTTCCTGGCCTATCTTCAGAGGGGAAAAAAAAGAGGACTTCTTTTGGATAAGCTGTTTTAATGCCTATTTTCTTAGTGGTTTCTACCCAGTAGTTTGTTCTCTGAGTATTTTTTGTTTCTTTTTTCAACTTTTTTCTTTTAATGGTGATCTCAGTGCAGCATTTGTCTTCTTTTAGCAGGAGAAGCCAGAGCCCAATTAACTGCATTCGACCAAGTGTTCTTGGATCAATCAAAAGAAAAGGTACTGTATTTAGGTTTGGCTAATACAATAGGCCAGCTTGTTAGTCATCTAGTAATTCATATAGCTTTCTTCATAATTCTGTCCAGTTGGCTCATACTTCAAAAGGTGACTAGAAATAGAACATACTGCACATAATAAAACAGACAAATAATTAAATTAGATTTTACTATTCCATAAAGCTTGTAATTCTATAATGCTAATAATTGTTTTGTTCTAATTCCTCCCCATTGCTGTGGTCATATAGATGTGATAAAAAATGTGATGTAACCTGCTTAACAAAACAGTAAATACAACTAGTGGTATATTTAACTTAAACAGAAAACTTTGAAAGTCCTGGTTGACTGAAGCACACAGGTACTGTACATTTAAAATAACTCTTCAAAACCCAAAGCTGATGCCCAGGCCTGGTAGGCACCTTCCAGCTTAATTAGGAAATGTTTCTCTGTCTTTCTGCATTCTTCTCAAGTTTAACTTCTGGCAATTTTATTGCACCTATTTTTATATCTTCAAGCTTCACCTTTATTACAGAACACCTCTAGCTCTAAAACAACTTTTAAAACACTTTCATCTGAGTTCTGCCATAGCTTATTTAAGCATATATCTATCCTCTCTTCTTCTAGAGTGTTTGGAAATCTAAGTCAATGGAAAAGTTTTGTGATAATCCTGGAGCTTGTTCTTTTTCTTTATTTTCAGCTTCTCTGCTCTTGTGGAGCTGGTCAGTGAACTGATAGCTGGATAAACTGAAACAAAAGGATTATTCTTCACTACTGAAGAATAAATATCTGATATCTAAGCCTTAGTTAATAACTCACTAAACTGTACTGGAGCTTGGACAAAATGGTTCCAGGAAATAGACAGCCTTTAAAATTTCAGCATCTAAATTCTATGCTCTACAAATGGAGTAGTCTATTATAAGTTTGAACCTCTATTCTGTTTGCTCTGTAGAAGTACTTTGAAAGTAGATTTTAGTTTAAATGAGTAGTTATTTTTATTACTCATTATCTCTTCCCAAAGGTGTGACAGAGATGGAAGATCACCCAAAAAGATTATTCCAGGGATCCACCAACATGCTAACCCCCGAGGCTGCACATCAGGCGGACCTTGGGGCATGGTAAATGCTGTGCTGTTTATTGTCCCTTTCAGCAGAAGCATTACAAATATTTTATTTTTCTAGCAGTGATTATGCTTGAAGTTTTTTGTGCTTGCTTTTGTCTTTTTTTAATAGAGATATCTCACAATATTACAGCATTGAAATTATCACGGTAAATAGGCAGCAATGTTCACTACAATTCTGCAGTTTCTAGGCCTGACTGATAACAGTTGAGCATGTTTAGGAAAAGACACCTCATGGATGCTAGCTTTTGGAGTCTGATTCAAATTGCAATCAAATATGAATGCTGATGCTTTTGGGCTGAATTGGGTTTTGCTTTTTTGCCCTTGGTCTTAGTCACAGAGGAACATGAGTCTGTCAGAGGAGCTGGGAGGAGATAAAAAGTACTTCATTAAAAATTGCAGTGATTGGTAATAGCAAGGGAGTTTGATCTGGTGTTTTAGTCAAAAGGTTAATCATACATAGGGTGCGCCCACACAACTGTCAAGGGTTGTTCACGGTATTTCTGTCTTTTTGCTGCTCACTGATGTACAAGTCATGCACAAGATTTGAGTAGCAATAGCAAAATAGATGTTTTAAAGGTACTTTAAAAACATATTTTTTTGCACACCCTGTTTACAGTAGGGATAGCAGTTTGGGTTCATTTGCTGCATCTTGCTGTAGGAGATGGTAATTTTTAAAAAATCACTTTGCTGCTATCAGTCATGATAGATCAGCTATCATGAATTTGTGTCCTGTGAAATACGTAGTACAATGGAGGATGGACAATTTATCATTGGCTCTCCTGGCAAAAAGGCCTCTGGCTGTTGTGCTGGCCCAGGGCTTTGAGGATGGAGTAAAGCTGGCAGTGGATTGCTCGGCCTGGGACTTCTGATCTGTGCCCCATATTTGGGTGAGCAAAAGGGGAAATGGGCAGTGTCCTGTGTGTGTCTGGAAGTGACTGCAAGGTATGTAGCTGCAGGTGTATTTCAGATCATAGGGCTTGCTGCTCCTTCAGAGATGCACATGTGTTTAGAATGGCTTTGTGATGATTTGGGCTGGTTTTGGCCGCTTAACCTGAGCCAGTGCCTCGTTTCTCACTCCCTGGTGTCACTCTGTTTTCAGTCTGTCCTCACATGCCCTGGATGACAACAGGAGCAGTGCAGGCTCCTCCTGTGACTCTCCAGCTGAAGTTGGCACCAGCACAGACTCTCCAGTGTCGCTCTCTGACTCCAGATCCCCATTTTTACCTGTTGATCTCACAGCCAAGTTACCGATGGATTGAGAAGCAGGAATCTGCTGATGGACACCGGGAAACAGGCAGGATATTGCCCAGACTTTCTGTTGTGTGTAACCCATTCTGTTCCTCATAGGAACTTCCAGCAATGTCATTACTTCTAGAAAACTTCCAGAATAGTTCCTTGAGGAGGAATTCACCTTTCTAGTGATTTATATGACATTTACTACAATACAGAAGCATTTGGGCTGCAGACATGTTGGATGTTCACATCAGTCAGCAGCTGCTGGTTTGCAGTGGATGTGATCTCCTTGCCATGAGTTACAAACACTGTAAATGTGTCCTGCTTGTGGAAGACTTGTCTTGCCAGCAGCCAGTGTCCTCCCTGCCTGTGGAGGAGCAGAAAACTCACATTTGTCCTCAGCCTAAAACCAATGAAGCAGCTTACTACTTGTTTATATTCCCAGAGTGTTAGATATTTATATTTTTTTTCTTCTTCATATGAAAGGGAGAATATTGCAGGGGGGAATTATTATTATTATTGTTATTATTATTGTTATTATTATTGTTATTATTATTGTTATTGTTATTGTTATTGTTATTATTGTGTTCTGTTATGATTGGCTCTTAATCAATTCTGTGTTCCTTTGAATCTCAGAAAAGAACAAATTGGTGAATTGTCAAATTTATATGTTGGATTTTATTCATGATCATGACTGCTGTTGGGACTAAATCTGAATTAGGTGTGGAACATTATTCTGGGGTTTTGTATCTGGGGTTTATTTCTTTTTCTTCCCCATTTAGATGATGTATTGGAGTGGTAGATGCTCTGTTAAAGGTCTTTTAACAGGGAAAAATAGTGACAATATTTGGAACAATAAATTAAATCCTGAGATTTTAGTATTTAGTAGTTCAGGAATGCATTATTTTAACTGTCAGTATTTGTCCTCATGTATGACAGATATAGTGAGGAATCTTGAATGCCTTTTTACAGGCTGAGGCCATCAAACATATTTAATCTGTGTTTAATTTCCTGATGTCGCTTCCTCAAACAATGACATCAAGTCATTTCTGCTGTTGAAAACTTCAGATGCTGATTGGAAGCCTGGAATCTGGTAATCTGAGACATTTGAAGAAGTCAGTGTGTTGAGACATCCTGATCTCAACTCTGAAATTCCCCAACCAGGAGAAAGAATTTGCAGACTCACCTCCTACGGACAGCTGTCTGGGATTTTGCAGTGACACCCTCACTGGGGTTGTGCAGCTGAACTCCCCCAGCTGAGTCCCCCTTTGTACATGTCTGTGCATCTGTGCTATGTGGTTTCAAACCTTCTCTCCATAGAGGTTAATAATGAAGCAAAATGTTTTATTTTTAAACGCTAAATCTTTGTAGTGTGTCATAAAGCAAGAAAAGTATGGGAACTTCCTTAAATAAGAGAAAATCCTGCCCTGAATACTGCTGTGAAAGATTCACACAGTTGAAGCTTTGACTGACAGCAGCCATCAAAATGAGAAAGGGATTATTTGGAGTGCAAAGACCTGGTGACATGAGGGCCGGTGACCCATTTCTGTGTGTCCTTATTGTAAAGAGAAAATAGAATGTATTTAATAGTCTGTTCTAGTTAAGATATGACATGGTTTACTTCTGGTATCATTCCTCTTAAATTATTGTAAGAATCACCCTGCTGGTTGCAGTCCCTCACTGAGTCCAGCTGCCCTTTGTCCCTGAGCAGACGCACACGGGAGTGCCTGGCTCTGTTTGCTCTCTCTGCTGAGGCAAAGTTGGGTTTGCAGTTTCGGGTTTGTGCCAAAGAGTTGCTGTGCTTTCACTCTTCTGTGGTGAGAGCAAGACTCTTTTTTAAAAAAATATTGCTTATTTCTTAAGAATGAACCTCCTGGTGTCTCTTCCAGTCTTTGTTAGAAGACACATCAGTATAGGGGGGTTTAATAGCTGAGTGTGGGTCAACTTGTCTCTTTTCTGTTCAATATTTAATGCTATTTTTCAAATAAGTGCCAATAAATGGAAAAATAAATGTGTTTTCCTGGTTTTGCACTTTTTTAGATAACCACATTCTTGTTTTCATCTGGGATTAAATGCTTTCTTTTAAAATCAGAATATTTATTGTAATTTACTTCTACCCAGTCTAGTTAACATATTCTAGCTAACGTAAAGTAGGTATTAAAATCTGCAGCACACTTGCCTTGTTTTCCTCGTGCAGTGCTGTCTTGCAGGTCTGTAACAACTCTAGGAATAAAGAAGAATAAAACCAAACATTTTTTAATACAAGTAATATGTATCCCTAGTTTATACCTAGAGGAAGTTGTGGTGAAATAGTTTGGAAGACAGAAGCTACTCCTGACTACTGGAAAGTACTGAAGGTCTTAACTCTTGGGAAGAACTGGGGAGTCTTTGTGTTTTGCTTTAATAGGGCAGTTAATTGCAGAATTATGGAATGGGTTGGGTTGAAAGGGACCTTAAAAACCATCTCATTCCACCCCTGCCATGGGCAGGGACACCTTCTGGCAGACCAGGTTGTTCCAAGCCCCATCCAACCCAGCCTTGAACAGTTCCAGGGATGGGGAGTCAACAACCTCTCTGGGCCAATTAATGCTGTTGGAGGAGAGTGAAATAGTTATTTATCTGTATCCGTTCCTTTCCCTGCTTTTGCAAAACAGAAATTGCTTTGAAATTGTGGAAAAGCATCTCACTGTTTTATCTCCATGTCACCAGGAAGCTTCAGCTTCGCACCCTGGAGTCCAGAGACACATATAGGGTTTTTTTCCACTAAAATGAAAAATTTTGGAACCAAGTTATGCTCCAGAACATGTATCTGGATGCAAGGATGTTATACAATGCACATAATCAACCCTGTACTTGTCTAGTAACTCATGCTTTTAATATTGCCTCTGCTTCTCTCTGGGATTCTGCCACAAATGGCACCTTCCAAAAGTCACACTTGTGTTTGGCACTTGCTTGGGCTGGTTGAAAATTATTTTGCAGGATTTGTTGGCAGTTAAATCAGATCTTGGGCCATTGTGTCTTCCTTGACAACTGATGGGTGTTTTTCTTCCTTCCACCTTCTCCAGAGTGACACAGTTGCTGAGGGAACGCCAGTAACTGTGCCAGTGCTCAGGGGGCTGTATTTTTGGAATGAGCCCTTCACTGGTTGCTGCATTTAGCAGAGATACTAAATAGAAGATAGATACTTCCCTCTGGAAGAGAAGTACAAATGCCAGGAAGAATGAGCCTGTGCCTCAGCTAGATTGACTTGCACTGTGTGAGGCAGGTGACCTGAATGCTCAGGTGAGCAGCTGCCCAAGGTCCTCCTGAGATCAGGGTAAGAACTTAATCTGAAATTCTTTCTTTTCACCTTTTTCCGTAAAACTTGAGAGTAAATGATCACCAACCCGTAGAAACAAAACAAGTCTCCAAAGTCTGGTGAGACTGAGATATTTCCATTTATAGATGTGTGCTGTGGTTCCAGTATCAGTCCTGTGTTTGTGAGTCCAGCCCTGCTATTGTGCAATGATTTGCCAATAAAGCGACTGGAGGGACCTCCAGCACTCCATGAGCTTGAGAACAGCTTGTGCCTCCCTTAACAGTCGTCATTTCAGAAATATTCACTTTATGCTGTTGTATTCTTGCATATGTTGGAGTCATAACTCATTTACTTAAAATAGCTTCAGGAGTCATAATTAAACTGTGTGAGCTCTTCCTATCCTGTTTTAAGCAACCTTTCTCATCACCAACAGGCAGATGGAGTTTAAGTTGATCCCTTTTCTCATGGAAGCAACAAGTTAAAATATTTGTAAATGCTACTGAATGTTTACAGCTACAGTACAGTAATTGAAACCTTACTGATACAGAGAGGAGTGCTTGGCAAGAATCCTTTTCAATAACTGGGTGCAAAAATTGTCACCTCAGGTTCATTTTCTTGGGGTGATTGTTTTACCTGTACCAGCGGAGCCTTGCCATTTCTGCATATCTGGTGGGAGCATCCTTGTTTGATAAACTTGAGAGCAGTTGCCAGTCAGGCCAGGCCTTGCTCAGGAGATGCCTTTCCTCTGGCACGGAGCACTCGAAGCAAACACCCTGCATCCCAAAGACCCAGACCCCACACACATGCTGAGACTGCTTCCACCACTGGGGCTTTGTGGTAGAAGCACAAGAGAGGAAAAAAATAAACCACTGAAAGAGAATAACCTTGTTTGACTTTCAGTAGCTGGCTTGGGAGCAGAAATTTCAGAAGGGGGGAGTAGTCGGGTGCATTTAAACCAAAACCAAACACAGCCTCAACATGCCTTCGTGCTGGCTCCCCTGTGTCTCTCAAGGAACTGGTGGGACATCCCCAATGTCACAAAGATTCCTCAGACAAATCTGGCATTTATCAAATTCAAAATTCTTCTGTTAGTTTGGTTTCTTGTTATTTGTTTCATCAGAGCCTTAGAAAATGCTTGCTATTTTAAGATTTTCTTCAATGACAAATAATTGTTTGTAAATGTTTAGAATTTTGCTAGATGTCAACCCAGCTAGGAAGAGCTGCTCAAGAGGAAGCAGGTTTTGCTGCATGGACTAATCTTTGGAAATGTGGTTCTCCTGGTTACTTTTTGTCCTTGTGTGGAGAAAAATCAAATCCATGATGTGCATAGCACATGTTGGGGTTTGTGGCACAGAAATCGGGTACTGTGTTTTCTTTCAAGACAGTTTAAATAAAGCTGGCACTGAAATCGCTGCAAGAAGCTTGCTGCTAAAAATACACCAACATCCTTTCATTTTAAGTGCATTCACTTCAGCAGTCAGTTTGGATTGTGGAGATTCCTGGCAGATTCTTGAGGGAAAGGCGCTAATGGGTTTGGTGATGTTGACAGAACGTGGGTTTCCAGAGCCCTACTGCAGTTTTGTTTCTCTTTTTTTTTTGCTTGTTTGTTTATGTCTGTCAAAGCAAATGCTCGTCTAATGCCTTGATGTTTATACCTCGAGCCACTGAGTGTGCAGTTTTCTGGAGAAGAACACTCTCATTTTTTTACTGTAAATCATATTTTGCTATTGAAAATTTTATTGCTAGGGTTTTTTTTTTAAACTGGAAACATGCATTTAAGTTCCATTACAGGGCACCTGTTACTTAGCCTTTTTCCTCACAATGAGGAGACACCCATAGCTGTAATCGTGGTTGTGCTCTTGCTTAAACTATTTCTTTGCAGTCTCTGCTGTTTTGAAGACCAGCATGGTCGCTTTGCCTGCATGTAATTCCAGATTATATTGTCAGCATAGTCATACAGCTTTGCAGATTTCCAAGAGCTGATGTGCATTAGCTACAGCTCATTATCCAAAGTAAACAGCTCATTAGCATTCAGAGGAGAGCTTCTATAGAAGACAAAAATACACCCAAAAGTGAGAGTATGCCATTACTCGGCTTTAGTTGAGACACTGCAAGTGTTGCCTGCCTGTGTTCATTCCTCCAACTCTCCTTTTTGGAGGATGCACTTGTTCTCCAGGCTCCTTTCACTGAGGTCGTTATCTGTAAATGGCTCTTGCTGACTGTGTGGCGATGGTTTCCCAATCCTCACCAGCTCCTGTGGGGCAGTAACGAGTGATGGGCTGCTGGCAGCAGTGAACTTCACTCTCCTTCAGTGGTTTCCGTCTTAATTTCCTCAGGCAGCACATTATGCCTGCAGGAAAGGGACTCCAGCACTCTTAACTTTGGCTCTTTCTCCTCTACTTCTAGTGGGAGATGGTGCCTTCCCTACACTGCAGTGAGCAGGTGAGTGCCCTGTTTCCCAAGGACACAGGAGGGAACCTGTTTTCCACGGCCACTTAGCCCCTCTCTCTGCACACAGATGGCAGGAGGGTCAATACCAGGATTGCTCAGGCCTGCATGCTTTGTAGGGCAGTGTGTTCCCTTCTTTTCTCTGCCCAGAGGGGCTTATGCAAGGCCAGAGGGCAAAGCACCTGAGCTGCTCCGACTCAACAACTCAAATGCCCACCTGGCAGAGAAAATGATTCAAGGTTTTGGGGGTTTTTAAGGCCTCGTGTACAAGGGGTTTTTTTAAGACCTGATCCTTAAATTTGATGTTGCCCTGAGTGTCAGTCTGAAGTGTGAGATTCACACTCCTGACAAAGGAAAGGAGCAATGGAACTTTGCATTTATAAGGGAAGCTGTTACAAGGAAAGTGAGGTATCTTAAATGTACATTGACAAATGAGGACTAAAATACAATGATTTATTGCCAAACCTATTTGGCAGCCTCTTTCCAGTTTAGGCTTGTTGGTTATCAGATACTTGTATGTAGGAGGAAAGATGAAATAACTTATGATGGGATTTGACAGCTCTTAATTAGCTGATTTCAGGATTTCTCTGCTTTTTTTGTTGAAGGCACAGTTCTGTGCATGCGCTTCTCTTGGAGCTGCTGCAAATATCCCTGTGGAGCTGTTTCAAGAGCAGTGACTGTTCCCATCTCGCAGCAACGCTCCACTGTCTTCCTGGGGCATGTCTTGAGACATGTCAGCAGCAACAACTCAGCTTTTCCCCTTGCAGGGACTGATTTGTTTCCAGGTGGTGGCCGTGTGAGGGTGCCAGACCTGCTCTCTGGGGCTCCATCATCAGCTGTGATCCCTGGTGCAATTAACTGATTCCCTGAGAGCCCTGTCTGTCCCTGGAGCTCTGGAACAGTGCCCTGGGTCTACTGAAGTTTCAAGCACACTGTGATTCACTCCTCTAGAGAAACAGGATCATCTCAGGATTTTCTGATCCAGACAAGTGCAAACACCTAGAGAAGATCATGTACCAAGCCTACAGCAACAGGGAGTGACGCTCCCCAAAGTGATCTCGGCAGCATTCCCACTTCCTGCTGCCAGCACAGCTCGTCTGAGCTATCGGTGCCATAGCAAGTGCTGGGTAAACACCAGGATTGTTTCTACTGGATGATCTCAAAGCCCTCCCAACTGTCTGCTGAAAATATTTGCCCATTGCAAGGAAATGACTGTTTGTGTTAGGAGTCAGGAACGGGAAATG
Source organism: Coloeus monedula (assembly GCF_965178545.1). NCBI lineage: Eukaryota > Metazoa > Chordata > Aves > Passeriformes > Corvidae > Coloeus > Coloeus monedula. Next base: position 20,427,867 of record NC_138792.1, on the reverse strand, counting down.
ACGTACACACTTAACTGTTTTTCCTGGTGTTTCTAAGAGGTATATTCACTGTCTCGGGTCTTATTTCCAAAGGCATCCAGTGTTTCCTGCAACTCTAGTATGTAAGTACTAGAGGTATGTGCATGCACATAAATATATATAAAATCAGGAAATACCTCACAAATCTTGTGTATCCACCTGGTAAAATTTTACTGATGCCCTGCTATGACTATGCTGTAACATAATTTGATACATTCTCCCTCACTGCTGAACTGAAACTGTCCTCAGGTCTTGTTTTCCCAACTGGGATAAACCTGTGATTCTGCAGTGTGCTGCAATCTCCCTGAAGGAGAAAGCAGTCAGAATTCACACTTGTCATCCTTATTTCACCCAAGTACCAGTTTTATCTGCATCTGCTGAGTTATTCTGTGCATTTAATCTTTTTCTGTGTATTGCTCCTCGCTTGCCTTGACAAAGAAGCGGTCCACTGTTTTTAGTCTTTTTGGTTGACGATAAATTTTTGTTCCTGATTTCTTTGGTCAAGGTGTTTTTTTAAACCAATCATTTCTCTTCAGATTCCTTGAAAACGACTGCTGGCATCTGTGTCCTGGGATCTGCCTTCTCCACACATGTGCTGTCCTGCAGGACTGAGGCAGTTCCAAGTGTCAGACCTGGTTACAGTGACTCTGAATTCCTACAGGTGAGATTGTCACTTCTGTACTTCTGCAACTGTCCAGGACAACATGATCCCGGTCCATGACTGGAACACCAGGATATAGGGGAAAAAAGGGTTCGTGTTGGGCTTTTTTCATCAGCTTGGGCACACCAAAATGTTTAGCCAGGCTGTTGGGTGCTAAGATAAGGTACGACATGGTGCTTTTATCTCCCCAACTTCTGTTCCATTCCCTCACCTTTCCCCATGCAGCAGCAGGTTAAACCACCTCGTGAAAATCAGAATTCACAGTGTAGGTACTGAGGAATAGTGAAGCTACAAGAACAGAGTCCTGCAGTGGCAGGAAAACACTGACCCAGCCACAAGCTCAGTGTTGGAGGGAAGTGCTGTGCCTGCAGCATGCTCTGGCACACGGCCTTCTAAACCAGCTGGGAACCTTTCTTGTTTTTTTTCTTAATGACTGTTAATGTTTGACTTTATCATCTGATGCTGATAGATGACACAATCCTTGTTCTTCCAAGAATCAAACTGAAGTAGCATTATATAACAAAAATTGTAGTGGTTAACAACTTTTTTCAACTTCTCTTTCTCTCTTTTTTTTTTTTTTTTTTTAAGAAACTGTTTTTTGCACAGTTTCTTTGTATTTCCATGATTAAGCAGAAAAGTGACCCGTAACATGCAGGGGGAAAGAAGGTCTGATTTCCAAACTTTTTTATTCATATCAGAGCATACTCTATAGACTTCTTACAAAGATTTGTCTGTATGAACCCAACACCATAATAGCTGCCCCTTTTAGAATTAACATCTTGACAATGAAATGTTAAATGAAGGGAAATGCTTGTTGGATGAAACAAGATTAATGTTCAGCTCAAATATGAAACCGGCATTTAAGCAGAAGTTTCTGATAGAAAAGAAGTCCCTGTGGTAGCTGTGGGGGGAGGGATGTAGAGAAATGCCTTTGCTATTACACTTAGTTTGGTCTCTAAAATAGAAAAAAAGGTGAATTTTGTATTTGTATGAGCTTGCGTTAATGCCATTTCCATGCATCCCTAAGAAATGAAGGGGTCTGATTACAGAATTTGATTTATTGTCTACAATTGTGGTACAAAATGGCTGTTGCAAAAAATTATTTCCCCAGGTAAGAAAATGAGCACTCGGTATATTGGTAATGATGAAGTAAGAAATTTGAGAATTACTTCTTCACCTAAAATTCATGGTTTATTTCATAGTTTCACTGACGGAATTTTTCATTTTCTTCAATGATCAGTCACAACTCTCACCTCTCTGGTATGTATATACAGAAGTGTTATGTGCCAGCCTTGGCAGGTACAACCACAAACCAAATGAGTGTTTTTACAGAAGACAGTTTGCTTTTATAGTGATCACGCACTGATGTGAACATAGACTAAAAATAACAAATGTTGTTTTAATAAGGATTTTTTACAGTAGGCATAGATATAAAAGTTTTTTCAAATTATTTTCACAGGTATCACTGAACATTTCATAGCTGTCTGTTACAGAAGCACCGCAAAGTGCTTTGAGTCTTTCATTTATTATACACAGTTAAAATATATTACACTTCTGAAGGTATCTTAAATCACTGAACAGTTTTGCTAGCATCTTAATGAGCCAAATGGGAGTAAAAGGCAGTCCACATTCATTATGTGAATATAGAGTAAGGTGTTAGACATCCTATGAACTCATTGCTCATGTTCTCAAAATAACCATGGTGATGAGACCTGAAAGACAAGAATTAAGAACTAAGCACTTTGATTTCACGCAAAATAAAACATTTAAAATAAAGAGTTTACTCTGCCACAGGCCAGAAAATATGGTAAAAGTGCATAAATACATGCAGAAAGCATCTATATATACACTTAAATATTAGAAGTATGGCTCCAAATTTTGATGTAGTCAAAAAATCAACGCTGAAGTGTGGTGCATGTAATAACTGAATGTCAATGAAGATATAAATACTCCAAACAATTACTGATCTCTCTACTGGAAAATCTTAACACTGAACTTCTGACTTGGGTAAGTGTAACACTAGCACCTAAACCCCATTTTTCTTGGGGGCCAGTTATGGGCAGTGTCATTCGAATGCTGAATCATCAGTAAGGCAGATTAGTTGAAGGCTCCAAGGCTTTTTTCAGCTCTGTGCATAGTAACTGATCAAAGACCAGTTTTACACAAAGATGTTAAGCTTCCTTGTCAGTCTGCAGAGGGAGCTTTCAACAGACTCTTTGTTGTGACCTTTAAAGAGGGAAGAAAAAAAGAACTGCTCTGATAGAGGTTAAAAACAATTAAAACCAGATGAAAACAGGAAATAGGGGCTAATAAACTTACTCATGACACACTGCAAAGTTAATTTTAATTATGTGCTGATACAGGAAAAAACCCCCAAATCTGCAGTTCTTAGCCATGGGTTATATTGCACAAGGTAAGGGAAGAACATAAGGGGTCCCTGAATTCCAGCCTTATGTAACATCAAAATAACAATTTATCAGTTCTTGGGCAATCTCACTTTCTTGCAGGCTCAGATGATGTCACTGTAACAGCCTTTCAGTTCAGAGATCTTGGCTAAAGCCTACAGATCTCACCATGGATAAAGACATTTCTGAGACTATTTTATCTCCTGCCACTCCATACTGATGGAACTTGGCTACTTTATGAAGATGGTGAAGGCAGAAGCATGACAGAACAGAGCTGCAACATTGCCTTCCATTAGATCAGCAATTTATCCCTTAAAGAGGAACTACAGCTCAGCTATTTATTTAGGTCTGTATTGGTTCAGACAACCAGTGCTCCCACAGCTGCTGGATCCTTAGCTTGGATCAATTCCATCATCACAGACGAAGAGCAGAGGCTTCTGGAGAACAGCTTATACCACTTGTACAGGGACTTCCAGACAATAAAGGGTTTAACTCATTTCTGTTTATCAAATACTTCTCAAATATCATATAGTCCTGTCAGTGTGATATAACAACCCTTGCCAATTGGATTTGCTCCACAATCCAGTTGTACTTCCTTGTGGAAGAAAGTGGTTTCAACTTCTCAAGAGCAATTGACTTTCTACATGAGCAAGAGTTGCACACAAAAGAATCTGTCCACGAACACTAAAAATGCTGCCAGCAAAGAAGTCAAAACCTGTCAAAACTTCATAGGCAATCAAGAAACAGGTTCAGTTGCTGCAAATGTATAAAGTCAAAGGGCTTAAAACTGTAGCTGGCACAAGCAGAACTTGGAGTCATTTTCAAAAGCAGAGATAAAAACAAAGTGAGAATTACTGCAAGGTCCGATCTGAGAATTCATCAGCATCAGTTTGGGCAAAGAGCCACAAGTGAGATTTCAAACCACTTCAGCAGATGGACCTTTGTGAGTCAGCAGTGTGCATGAACCAACAAGAACTTGCACTTTTCCCCATGACTACCTCACCTCTAGCTATCAGTTTGAAGCTGCCTAGCTCTTTTCCTTTAAATCCTCATTTCTGCCAGGTAGTGGGACAGGAGAATTGAGTTTAGTGTGACTGTTCTTCAAATCTGAAATAGTTATAGAGAAACAGTCATAACAAATGAAATGTGCAACTCATCTATGCTGGCTAATGCAGGAACAAGTTACAAATCAGGAAGAACTGTGGATGGTAGCGGTCTCAGGGTTTACAACTTACTGCTACATGTATCAGGTGCTTATTAAACAGGTACTGAGAATGAAGCCTTAAAAAACAGCTCATGGGGGCTGGAGGGAGAAACACAGTAACACATTCTACATTCTGCAATAGAGTAACTATTGCAATGCAAGAGTAAGAAACAGCACATTCTATTCAGGTTTGTTGGCAGATGACTGTTGTTGGCCCATCATCAAATAAAGCTGAAATTAGCACGTAGGGGCCTGTGTGCAATAGGTATCAACTCAAATCTGGTCTAAAACACAATAACTAATTTACCCTGCTATCACCACGGCTCTAAATTAAGATCTAAGCCAAGATGCAAACCAAAATGTAATGTGGTGGTTTACCTCCATCCAGTTTCCTGAGGCCACTGGCAAAGACAGGCAAAGTTTTCCAAACTCATAGATGTTGCAGGAAAATGTTTATAAAATCCAAAGTGCTTACCTAAAACATAAGCAGCTACTAACTTTTGATTCACACTTAAGTGGAGGTAGAGAGGCACCAGGGATTCCATTTCCCCCAATGTAGGTAGCATTAGTGCTGCGACACACACTACTCCAAGGAAGACTGTGAGTAAACTCGGTCCCGATGAGGCAGTTCTGTTTTCTGAAAAAGCAAGACAGCACCAACTGTAAGGAATATCTGAATAATATAAACATTAAATATTCTGCAAGAATGTCTGCAGTACATGGAGCTGAAATATCCTCAGATCTTCCTTTTTGCTCTGGAGTTTGCAGGGGGTGGAAGACAACTCTTAAACCCACCCTTCTAAACCTTCTGCATTCTGCGGTGGAGGAGGCTGCTCCCTGTTCTGATGCTGGAACTTGTTTTCACATGACTTCCCAAACCCCTCCCTTCTGGAGGAACAGAGCCTGCCAGGCCTAGTTGCTATATATACACACTCAGGATATCTGGATGTCTCAGCAATGCTTGAGGTTTCCCTGTGCATCCTGATTCCATTCCTTGATATGTTCCTTCAGTGATCAGTAATCAATCAGTTAAGAGCACCCAAAAGACCTGCACAGGCAGGTAACTGCTCACACCTCCTGAATAAAACCCGCCTGCAGCAGAAGCACAGGTTCTTGGGCCAGATGAGCTCCCCTTCATACAGGATTCAAGGGCTACACCTGAGCCAGAGTCTGTTTAAATGCCACAAATTAGTAAAATTTAAATCTTACTCTAAAAACTTTGAGAGTGAGCCACTCTGACAGTTCAGGATTACCAGAATAAGGAAATGCAACCCATAGACAATAAAGACTTCCTCATAGTCTTTATTGCCCTGCACTTTAACAGCTGGAACCTACTCAAAGGCCTACTGTGTCATCTTTGAAAAGAGCTGTTTACATGTTAGCTGAATACCTCTAACCAAATCCTTAAAGCCCATTGGAAAATAGCCAATGTTTTTATCAACTTCTCCTATCCTGAGTGACTAGCAATATGTGCTCTATTTTAATTCCAAAAATCTCTTATTTCCAGGTTGTAGGTTACATGCAAATACTGCAGTTTCTTTGTTTACTGCTTTTCTGTAAGTAAGCGATATAATGTAGTCAACAAGGTTTTTAAGCAGAGAAATAGCATTTGGATTAAGACCAGTATCAGATTGTTCAGAATGGCTCAAACCTCTTTCCTGGAACAACTACCACAGGAGCATTTTGTTCTATGAGCCCGGAGACCTTTGTAGGTTTGCTTTAACTGTGTATCCTACTAATATCTGTTATGAGGTTTCTTTTAATAAGAAGTGTTTCGCCAGCCAACAAACTCAGTATAAATAGTGAAACAGATTCATTTTAACAACATGAACACTCTCAAGGAGCTTCATCTGTTTTCTGGAATTGATTTTTGTTGTCCTGCAAAATATAACAGTGACAAGAACATTTCAGTATAAATCAGTAAAAGTAACAAGAATGTAGACGATCAAGAATCAGTTTAGATTCATTTCAGGTACAACTTGACACTTTTTATCCTACCCCTTCAATTTAACTGTCTGGCCCAGGTTTTCAAGACTCTTAATTCACTTCCTCACGTATGAAACACGCAGTTTTCAGCCACCAACTGTGCTTTTCTGTTCTTGTGGGACAGACAAAGGAATGGGCGGAGAACAGGGAGCACTTTAGAAGATGTTCTGGCAATATTTCCTGCTCATCAGGAAATGGGGGATTAAGGGTTTGGAACAAACTCAGAAGGGGCATATGCTTTTAAAGAGCTCAAGGGAAAGAACAACTACCATCCTTTCACAGATAAATTCCCATTGTCTGTATGAGAACTCCTGGTCCAGAGGAACAGTGGATGCACTCTCCAACGTATGACATGCAAATACAGGGCAGCAAAAGGTCTTTCTTGATTGATCAAGACAGCATAAACAGCATAGCCACAGTTTGGGTTCTTATGTACTGTCATCTTCAAGTGATAAAGACAGCAGTCTTACAGGTACATAAAAAGAATTATTTTAAAACTTATTTCTGTTTATATTTTAAAAATATTTTAAGTCTAGTCTTTCTAGTCACTAGAGCTATTCAAAACTGATTCAGAACACAGGAGGGGTAAAAGATTTCAGCTACCTGGTTGACATAAAGTCTGCTCAAAAAAGACACTTTCAGTCAGGTGTTCTTTTATTCGTTTTTCCTCCTCTTCCTTTTGCTGTTGCTGTTCCTTTGCAGATGGAAGCAGAGTAGCAATAATCTCCTTTTTCCCTAATGCTTTCCTCTGGCTCTGCTCAGACACTTGGAGACGGAATTTATCTATGACACCATAGTAAGAAGCCCGAACATCTCTGTGACGAATCACACTGCAGAGAAAAACAACATTTTCAAACAGATGAACTACTAAGAAGCATGTCCGTTGTGGAATTATATCCTGTATCACAAAGTTTGCCCTCTGTCCTCCTCCTCCAGATAAACTGGAATAATCCAGACCTCCATTACCTCCTCCATCACTCAATGTTCTTGAAGATTTGATCTTACCTCCTCTCTCCCCCATCTCCTCTCAAGCCCATCTTTGCCTCAGTCTGAGGCCAAGCTGCCAACTGATGAAGCAACAATTATCTGAAAGATGCCTCTTCCTCCTGTATCGAAGTTGTTTGATGCTGGCCAGTGATTTTAAAAGGTATGAGGGGACTAGAGTGAACAGGGAAAGGAGTTGGACAGGTGTTTGGCAAGAAAAAGTCCAGCTTCTTGAGGAAACCAGGCTCAAAGCTTTAAAATTCTTCCTCAGAAGCAAAATTCATTCACTCTATGGACAAGAGTCAGACAGGGATTTTCAAAATCAGAAACCCACCATTGAGAGCATGTTTGGAACCTATAAAAAGCACAGCTTTAAAATAGTACTGATCAACAACAAAACAAGATCTCTGAGCAGTGCTGTGCTCAATTGCCTCCACTCTGCATTCATGATTCATCATGAGAATACATATCTAGCATTGAAAAGCTACAACACTTAGGTTTTAAAGTGTATCAGCTCTTAGGGTAAATAAGGATTTCAACTATTTTTCCAAATGTTTTTTTGTGAAAGGTTACTTTGAGTTTCTAAGATAACAGCAGCTAATCTGAAAAACATACGTACAAATAAGAAGGTTGCCATCTCATGGGGGGAAAAAATGACTGTACCCTTAGTAACACAGGATAGTAGTCTTAAAATTGCTTCAAGAAACCGACCTTTGTGATAATATATACATAAAAATGCTGCAAGAAATGGATTTTTGTTTTTCAGTCTTCATTTAAAGGAACTATATCACATCAAGATATCTACAAGCATTAGCACATAGCCAGTGCTTGCAACTGGTATCTAGTTTGAATAGACTATTCAACACAGAAACAGAGACCAAGTCATCCCCTCAGCAAGAGGGCTGCAGCGATGTTTTACATCACTTCAGAGGCAAAGGAGTGTGCCTATGACAGGCTTTCAGCAAGTAGAGTGTTGACTGGGCAGCTGCCTTCACTAAAACAAAAAGCCTTTTCCCCCCACAACCTTAATTCATACAGCTCTCAGCATATCAGCACAGCAGATCAGCTCAAATTTCTTCCTTTAACACTTCCTTTTAAACTGGTGTTCCTACTCCTAGTACCATGGTACTAACTACCAACCTAAACAGAATCTTTACATAACACTGTGCTAGGAGAACATGTATCTGCTGCCAAGCAAGGAGATATTTTCTGCAGACCCTGATAAACAGATACATTCTCCTGTTTCTTTTTAGAGATCATTGCATAATTGGAAGCTCTGTAGAATATCTGTTTATCTGGCAACTGGCCACACTTGCATAGTACTGCTCATATCCTAGCAGTAAACAGTGTCCTTAATCAGCAACCACTGGAAAGGGATGGGGGGTTTTGCTGCACAGAAAAACCCCCTTGGAACATGTGTATGTCTTATTTTCCTTTATTTAATAAAACCCATTTGTTTAACCAAATGAATCAAGCTTGTGTAAATGTCTGCTGAAGACTGGAATAGCTCACTGATACACTGGTATATTCTGACCTGTTTCGTTCCATTTTTAGCATTGTTGCCCCAGCTCACTGAAACTTTCATAGAAACTAGTTCCATGTTTTAAATTAGTTTTTTTTTCTAGTTCCATGTTTTAAACTTCCTTTCTATTTGGTGAGTCCTTGGAATTTTTCAAATTGCACCTAAAGAAAGCAGTCTACAGGAATAAAGAGCCATTCGCCAAGCACACTTATTATTTATCAGACAAAAGGTTTCTGTATATGGCCATTTGTTAGCCAGAGATTCCAGGTAGTGTTTTACAGTTTGAAAAATGTCTATTCAAAAAGTTCAGTCTGCTCTTATAGGTACTTCAGACTTTCTTCAGCTGTATCTGTACATCAGCACAGAAATAATGTGGCAAATAGAACATAAAGAGAGTTGGTCTATTTTAGCTTATACACCTACTCTTCTTCAGCTTTCAGCAGCCTACAGACCCTGTACATTACTGTGGTCACTTAAGCAGCCTCCTTCTGTTCTGAGTTACTGGGTTGACACCTGACAGGAGAGACAAAGGGAAGACACAGAGATCTGAGAATGAGAGGGGTGGTCAGGGTGAAAGGTAGGCAAAACTACCTTTATTAACATGGCCCAGGAACATGTGCTCAGTAGAACTGCATACATTTCCATTTTGCCAATCTACAAACAAGTATTTCTCACAAACAAATCCCAGCCCTGGGGGTTTTGCTTTTCTTGTTATTTCTAACAAAAAGGTGCTCTGAGGAGTCTCATATTACTCTCATTCCTGGTTTACAAACTACCTTACAAGATGCATTTACTGGCATTTTATACTCAAAGACAAAATTAAAGAAGGACATATCTCCAATATCGTAATACCTCTGCTCTAGAGGGAAAGAATAGCAAAAATCAGAGCCACAAGTATACATGAGATTATGAAAACATATCTTTATCCAACTTGTATTTTACAACATGCATGCTGTCGTTTACAACCTCTTAAATAAAGAAAGAAATTAAGATAATAAAATGTTGTATATTAGGAAAAAACCCAACCAACTTCTACTTACATATCAACACAGCACTGAGGCTTCACTGCACCAGTAGCATCCACCACCGCGTATTTATTTGGAGTAGTACAAAGAACTGCAAGGAAAACGACAGGAGTGGTAACAAATAATTAATTAATACATCACCAGCTTCATTAACAGATACATGTAGAGACACGACTTTGTTTTTGTCACAGACACGATTCGTTACATGAATTATAATTGGAGATCACCAACTAGCCCTTAAATAGAACTTAACCTAAGAAACCCACCTTTGAATTTTAAGGCAAACTCATAGGGGTTATATAGAGTCAACACCTGCTTGTGTGTTGACTGGTCATCTGCATAAAATATAAGTTCTGTAGGAAAAACAAAAACAGGAAGATTTCCTTCCACTAACTCTGGCTGTCTTTTTTGTTGCTGCATTGGCACTGAATCCTCCTTGCTGCTTCTTGTGTTCTTATGATTTTGTATCCTCAGAGACTTCAGTTTTTGAATCGTTTAAGAATTCCAAAGCATTTTGGCAATTCTAAAGGAAAAAATGGGAAAAAAAGAGAAAAGGCAAGAAGATTATTTCCGTAAGTCTGTACTAAACTGAGGCAGTTAACAAAGGTGTAAAAATATAAAACGTGATGCTTGATTATGAATCTACCTCTACTCATGTTCCTTCAAAAATACTGAGAAAGAAAAAATATTTGCACTGGGTTTCCATCTATTTAACAAACTGTTGTAAATAAATGGATAAGCACCTCTCCAGTGTATCGTGGCAGCATTTGGGGGCCCAGTCCATGACTAGGGCTGCTTATGCTGGGTCTCTGCAACACAAACCAAATGACAGCAAAAAGAAATCCCATCCTTGCCTCAGGACACCAACACCTGAGAAACACTAGGGCAGAAATGAGGAAACACAATGACACTGAGGCAGCAGGAGTCACTGTTTAGGCAGGAACCTTTCCGTGGGGATGACCTCCCCGGAGGAGGTATAACAAGTTAGGAATCTCCTCAACTAGGCACCCAGGTATGTCAAATCCCAGGGATTCAGAACAAAGGAATGGGGAACACCTCTATGTCTTGTTCAAACTAAACTCCCTGTTCCAGCTGCATAGTTACAGGCAATGAATGGAAAAATGACTGGGATGAGTAACACCAAACAGATTTGTGATTTACTATTTTATGAAGAGACTACAGGTTTTCTATCACCACTGCCTCTAACCAAAGTATGATCCCCCCCACAGTTCTGTTTTATTTTGAGTGACATTCCAGAATTAAACCAGAACCCATGACCCAACCAAGAAACAATCCCAAATATAATTCATAAAATAGAATTAAGGCCAGACTCCTCAGCACACATACCATTGACTTTACACATGACAGAGAGAACAAAGTCTTCTCCTCCCCCAAAAACTTCATATTTCACTGCAGCTTCTATAGGTTAATTATCAAACTGAAGGCGTCCTTTGAGGTCTAACTTTATAGTAAAAAATATTAAAAGAACAAAAAGTTCCTGCTGACTCATTAGATGTCATTTCCACTTCCCATAAAGCTTTTTAAAACAAGGTACATTTCACCTATTCTCCAGCCCAATACACTGGTTTAGTTGCACCTTAAAGAATTTAGTTTCTGAAATTTCTAGCAGCAAATAGCCCAAACATTATGAACAATCAAAAACAAATGCTTGTTTCTGCATTCTAAACATCATGATGATCACATTTCCAAGCACCAGATACGTATTCCATACTTGAAACATGACACACATTCACGTGTTTACTAAAGTATCTGTCATACCATCAGATTTACAGGTTCTGATTCTTATTCACAAACGAAGCTTTTAAATTTATTTATTTAGTTATTAAAATAGCAAATTATCCCTGTAGAATCTAAATTCATGGGTCTCACTGGAATGTCTTTCCCCATGATCCAGTTTCTTTTCAGAGTACAGGCTTGTTTCCACTTCACTGAAATGCTACTAATAATATTCCGAAAACAAATCCCCAATGATAGTGTTCCAAGCTGATGTTCTGTTACCTTATTAAGAAGAGCCTAGAAAAATAAATGGCTCTGTAAGTGGCAATTCGGGTTCTGAGTGCTTCTTGGAATTATGGTGAATCCCTTTTGTTTCAGAAGAATCAACAAACTCTGGAATGACTTTGTACAGCAAGTGTAAGTATTATTTCTTGAACAACTTCATGTACTATTGCAAAGTGAGTTTCATTGTTCCATTCAAACATATTAAGACTATATGAAAAGCTAATGTGGAAGAACTGCTGGCTTGTAGGAATACAAAATAACTTTTGATGCTTGTCATAGGCAGAAGATTAAGAATTATTTATTTAAATTTCTTTTACCAAAGTTAGCTCAATGCAGTATGCAGTAAGAATATGTTGGAATCTTTGGTTCTCATACCTATCTACACTGTGCACGTCACGTGTAACAGAAATACAGGCAAACTTTGACATTAACAAAAGGGATTTTTAAAATAAATGTTTTAAGCTACCATAAAACCAACGGCGAGCTACTGCTACACAACTTAACTGACTATATTTAATAAAATTTTCAAGTATTATTTATAATAATCAGTATTATTTTGATGCTTTAGGTTTTTTTGAAACACTGCACATGTTCCATTCCAATTCCTGGCTTCATACCACATCTCCAGTTTCTTCAGCTCAGTCCATGGCAAGTGTTCGGTGTCCAAAACCCCACAATTCTCAGTACCAGTGGAGGTATGCATCACTACGCCTACCAACAGGCTCATTTTTGTTACACATCTGTGGAAAACAGTGCGCAAACCTCCCAGGATTCCACAACCTGCATGTGGAAAGCCACCAATCTTAAAAAAGTATATCCCATTATTGCTTCCTTTTCCTATTTAACTTGGCTGGATGAGGAGCTACTGCCCAAACTGGCAAAAGTAATGTCTGGCAAACCCAGGCCTATAGTAGACACATTTACTGACACAGCAGTGTCATTCAGGGGATAAATTTCTGGATTCCTAAGAAAGCAACCAGTATCCTTTTTGAGACAACAATTTTAGCTTAGAAGTCACCTTGCTGGGACATCTCACCAAGTGACAGTAGCAAAAGCACTTTTCCCAAAGACTGATTGATAAACCACATATACACTAGGGAAATGTGATGGTTTAGTGTTGATAGTCTTGATAACAGCCCGCCTTTCCCATCAATGAGAAACTGCCAACACTTCTACAGATAAAGTTTGTATCACCAGAACTACTCTGCCCAGATTAACCCCACAGCAGCTCTAATGGTGAGAATAAGGTCACGTACCCCAGACAGTACATGAACAGAAGCTTGGCTGCCACTCTTCTGCACCTCCACTACAACACAACCACTAAATTTTGTGGTCAATAGTCACCACGATTACTTGCAGCACATAAAGGTAAGCATAAGCAAATCTGTCTCAACCCAGGATCTGTGGTCTCAGGCCTGTGATTTGCACTGCATAGATGGGCTGATCCCAGCAGCACCAATAAAATTCCCGCAGGAGCAGGGATCTGTCAGAGGTAACACTCGCTAGGGCAAGCGTGTAATACCTGAACAATGCCAGCTCATTTCCCAGTGCTCTTTGAAGTCCTGACAAACAATTGTCACTGATATTTTTTCAGCACAATAAGGACCTTTCCTCCCTGAAGTTACTAAATATATACTGCTGGTGTCACAATAGCACAGCTCTGCCAGTGTTTCCTTTGAAATCCCTTTCTTCATAAATTTAACTTGACAGAGAAAAACATGAAGTGAAACGTAACTTCTCTCCAGGGTCAGAAATAACATCAATTGTGATTTGTTTTTACTTAACAAGTGTCTGCTGAATAAATAAATCAACTGAGGAACTTTTTTGTTCCCATTTTAACTTCCAACAACCTCATCACCATGGCTTCCCAGTGCATTTGTTGGTTGTTTTTCTTCATAACAACTGCAAATAACTACAGAATGTCATCGGGTAAACACTTCATTCAGAAGAAAACCTCTTTACAGTCATGTCTTCACAGTGCTGTTTTAAAAGTTGCCAAATTACAGTGTAATCTACTTTTGTTACATCTCATGATCTACCCCTTAAATCTACACAAGTCTTTCTACACTATAGACTCAGTAAAATTGATGCCTTTTGAGTGCATATTTACAAAATAAACTACAAAGTCTTCTTCAAAATTCCCTTCCATGCCAAGCTGAGCAATCACTTTAAGCTACATGCAAATGCAGCACAGGATCTAAAGCACTCCACAAACATTTTGTTTCTCCAAAATGTTTTGAAGGCCTCAACTCGTACTTATGCAAACCAGTGTTTAAACTACCTGCAATTATTTGGGAGCGTCACCCAATGAGAGCACAGAGCCAGTAACCAGGATGGCTGGATTCCATTATTGCTAACTCTGTCACTGACACTCCATGACCTTGAGCAAGTTGGTTAACCTCACCTCAATTTGCTGATCTGTGAAGGTACATACTCTGCAAAGTATTTCAGTAGGTGGATGGTCCTCTTTGAACTGGCAGAACTGCTCTGATACTTTGCAAAACTGCTACTGTTTACCCCTTCACAGGATGATGAGAAATGTCATCAGTAACTGTCTCCAGGATGCTGTAAAATGAAATAGTCTCAGAGCATTAACTACTAGCATGGGTGACCACACGCATAAATCATGCTGATACTGACAGCAAAATTGTCCTAATGGACCACATTACTTTTTTCAATGCTGAAAAGGTGACTAATAAAAGGAAATATTCAAATGCAACTAAGAGGTATGAAAAGCAGTGAAAAATTAAGTAACAGCTGTGCATTGCTTCTGATCCATTCTGCTACAGGCTCACAAGAATCGTAGAGAATACATTCAAGGGCACATGTGCTTCAGTCTCTATTTTCTCACTTTCAGTTTGTGTTTAATGCACTAAACTGGCCGATTATTTAAACGTGTACTGTGCTCATTAGAGCTGCGTGGCCCCAAACCGCCTCAGATTAACAGAGGGGAGCACTCTTCCCTGAGAAAGCGACAGGAGGAAAAGCGTTCCGAGCCGTGCCTACTGCCGGCAGGGCACGGCGGTAATTGCACACTCTTAATTGATCCTCTTTGTTCTCCAACGAGGAGCAGCAGCGATACGGGCTGAGGCAGCTGCGCGATAACGGCGCCTCCCGCAGCCGGCTCGGCACCTCCGCGCCGCCCCCAGCCCGGCCCCGCCGCACCGCCCGGCCCGAGCCCCGGCCCCGCACCGCTGCCCCTCGGAGCGACCCCCAGCCCCACAGCCGACCCCGCACTGCTCGGAGCGAGCCCCGGCCCCGCGGGGAAGCGGCACTAAGCCGGGGCCTCAGAGTGCGGCCGCCGCCCCGCTCCCCATCCCGGCCCCGCCGCGCTCCCGCAGGGCCTGCGGAGGGCAGGGGCGGGAGGCCGGGGCCGCGCGGGCCGGGACAGGCCAGGCCAGGCCAGGCCGCAGATGTCGCTCCGCTCGCCCGCCCCGTGCCCGTTGTCGCCCCCCGCCCCGACTCACCCGCCCGGGGCCGCTGGTGCGGGCTGGCGCGGCGCCCCTTTGTCCGCCCGTCACTGCGGGCAGCGCTGGGGCTGCCGGGACCGACCGGCCGCCGCCGCCGCCGCGTCACCGCCCCGCCCGCCGCCCGCCCCCGCCGCCATGTCGGGGCTGCCCCGGCACGCCGAGCTTCGGCGGCCTCGGTGCTGCGGGGTTCGGCGCTGCTTGCCCCGCCCGGGCAGCCCGGCGGCACCGCCGGCTCCCCGGGCAGTGGGGCTTGTGCGGCCGGCCCGGCGCCCCTCACCTGCGGGGAGGTGTTTTTTGATGATACTTCATCTCATCTCGCGGTTCCCGAGGTCTGACCCCGTCCCGGAGGCGTTCTTACCCCTCTCCCGGCTCCCGCTGCGCTCGGGGCCACCGTGTGTTCTACCCTGCGGGGTCCCAGAGCAGCTCGGGCTCACCTCGATGCCGCCCATCGCTGGCAGGTCCCCCGGTGGAAAGGTCGGCCAGTGTCCCCCCTGGGCTGAATCAGAAGTATTAGCGAGCCGAACATACAGCCGTGACCGTCTGATCATCCAACAGGACGCCTTAAATGGGACACACTGTCCCGGTGAACACTTCCATGCTGTTACCTTTATCCTGTATTCCTCTTATTTACTTAATGTGCTTTCATTCAATTAGGCTGTTTGTGGACTTCAGCTCATATTATGCATTATCCACTGTATCATCTTCCCTTGGGTTTTTTTCCCAACTTCCCCTCTGGATAATACAAACAAATCCGTGTGTAATCACCACCCAATATCATCCCAAACGTCAAGATCTTTAATGCAGCAAAATGTTTTTGTTGCAAGTCAGGTGGATAATTAAGGTTTATATTGAGCCACCCAGTACAGGATTGCAAAATCTTTTACCCATTACCAAGCTCTACCCCTCAGTGAAATGAACACACATCCGTGGTGAAATAAACACAGCAGCCACGAATGTTTCACAATAACAACATGAAAAAATCCAGAACAGGAAGTAACATATTTTGGCTATTTAAAATCATGGAAGACATTAAAGAAATTCTAAAAAGTATATTTTCTAACTTCGGCAAGATGTGTGTATTAGCACTCACCTTTTTCTGCAGATCTAATGGTTCTAAGAAGTTCAGTCTTACAGCCACAAATTACATAATATTGTTAAATTATTATATATATAAATTATAACCTTGACAGAATTTCTGAAAATGTATGCAGTGAAAACTGGCAAAAAAAATTTTTTTCTTGATGAGTGTAAATCAGTTCAGATTTTAACATGTTTAAAAATAAACTGGAATTCTTGTTTTTAAAAAGATTATCAGAATTCAGCCTTTCAGGATACGTTCAGAAATTACTACGGTTTTACTGAGAGTTAATCCAATGGAGGGTGTTCCTGATTTTGGAAACCTGTCTCAGGAGAAGCAGCAGACATAAACATGCTTCAGAGATATTCAAATTAATAACAAACAGAATGATCAAATAAAAACGTAATCTAAAATGGCTAGGCTTAAAAGCACATTAATTAGACAAATTGGTATTTTCCAGTTCATCCAGTTCATTTACAAAGAAAGTTCAGACTCTCTAAAAGCAGGTTTTATGTCCGCCTCTGTAAGTTTCCCAGGATCCAACTTTTTTCTGTCACACATTTGATAAGGTTTGCATCCACCTGTTGAAAATCAGGAATAGTGCTGGTCTCCTTCCTCTCTCATGCATCGACCACTACAGCTAGTGTCCAGGTTATTTTGTGACTTTTAAAAGCCCTGCGTTAACTCCAATTAAATGTGAAAACTTGTATGCGTGCGAGTAGGACTCGGTGGTGTTCTGTCCTTGCTGCTGGTGCTGACGCCTCGGAGAGCACAAAGCCTCATCCCTGACAATTGTGCAGTAACGTGCCCTTGGGAGAGACTGCCCACCCCAGACATTCCTAAAGGTACGTGTGTGCCATGGCTGTTGAACCAGCGCTGACATGTGCTGAAACATCCCAGAGCTGTTTGTTTTGGGTCACGCAGACAGCCTGGCTTGGCACCGTCTCGCTGCTCTTCCCGTGCCTCGCAGCCAGGCTCGCTGCCTCCGGGGGATTGAAAACGATGGAGACGGTGAGTGCAGGATGCCCAATGCCGGGTGCTCTGGGAAGGCTGCTCAGGTGCGCCAGGGGAGATGGAGGCTGCTGCCTTGTGCGGCAGTAACTGGGAGTTATCTCAGATCTGTGGGAATTTCTCTCTTTTATCGTTAGGTCATTGTTTCTTTTGCTTTCTCCTTTTCGGGCTGCTTTATTCTGCCCAAATAATTAATTATTTCTGGGATCAGAGGAAGACTGAGGTTACATCCCTTGTTATAATGCTGGTAGAGCAGGGAAAAGACAAGAGGACAAAATGTGGATGAAGAAGACAACAGAAATACAAATGCAAAGGAGCAGAGACATAAGGTGCAGCAAAGAATCTGCAACAAGTTTGTCAGGTCACCTTAAGTATGATTCAAGGTGTAAAAAAATGTTGTTCCTGCAGCCTACATTTGGTCCTCTGATTTTTTACCTACCTTAGAAACCGCTGTGAGTTACCTAAAAGCATTGTCTAGTCTTCTGTTACATAAAATATTGCCTCCTTACAGCATGAAACCTGACTGTGGAGTGTGCAGAGATGAAATGCTCCTGGATGACTCTGTGATGGTTTTGGTTGCTGTGGTGATTATCCATCTGTTTAAATACTTCATATGGGAGATTCACAACTCATTTATCATGGAGAAGATTTTCTTACGTTGTGAGAAACACAGCATTATGCCTGATTCTTGTAATTTTACACACTTGACTTGGCAGTATATTCCACTTTATCTGCCATGGCATAAGGACATGGTATAGCATTTATAAACAGAGGGTACCATACTTGGGTTCTGTGTTCACCACTAGCCCAGTAGGCCTGGAACATTGGCACATGTGTGCTGGCCCCTGCAGTTGCAGAGGCTGACTGCAAACACTTCATGAGGGGCCTCCTTTAATGAATCCTCAGTCTGAAGAAGTCACACAGATCAAATTGTTTGTTTACAAAGTCTGATATGAAAACAACATGCGAGCAGATATGAGAAAACGAAATATTTTATATATCTGAATCTTACCAATAGCTCATAATGCATTTAATTCTTACTAGATGTTTTGTTTTTCTTGACAGTTCCCTTCTCCATGGCACAATGTGGCAGATCCTCTTTGGCTTTGAAGTAACTCAGGAAAGGGAGTGATGTATCTGCCTTGCCATTCGCACTCATGTTGTCTTTCTGTAGCAAATGACTGGAGTTTTCTTTCTAGTTAATACCAATTTATTAAAAAGTCTCCATAACAGATTTTTTTTTCACTTTTAAAGACTAGCAGAAGAAACAATACTGCATTTAAACTAGCACCCTAAAGCAGCATACATGTTCTGACTTACAACAGAAACAAGAATTTTTCAACCTAAATTGTCCAACCTGTTCTCGTAACTTTAATTTGCAAGCAAAATTGTTTTGGGTTTTTTTAAACTTGCTTATGTAGCAGGTTTTCAAATTTCCCCCCTCCAGTGGCAGCAAGCTGTATTCCCATTCCCGGTCACTGGGGACTTGGATGTACTCGTGTGTATTTTTTGTGTCAGAGGTTAGACTGTTTGTTTTTATGACTAATGATGTGGACCTTGGGAGCCACATATCTAAGCACTGTTGAGGAAATATCTAGACTTCTGTTAAAGTGTAATCCCTTTCAGGGCATGCCTATACAGGAGAGTTAGACAGCTCAAAGCTCTCTCTGCCCATGCTCCCCACTGGCTGGAGCCAAGCCAATTCCATCTTAGGAATCTTTTAGTTCAGCTCTCTGCCTGTGCTGCTGGGTCTCTGAGATGTACCTGTGGGCACGGTGAACACAGCATGCCTGAGAGCCACATTGCTGCAGAACAGATAAAATTATTTGAGGAAAATACATCCTAAAGTGTCACTGTCTTTAAAATACTGAATGTAAACAAGGGCAGGTTTCATGCATGCTCAGTGAATAAGGCTAAGTGTATGATCTAAGGGATCAAGTCCTTCTCAGGTCTGGTACTGAGTGAATTTTGCCCAAAATGTGCTTGCATTACACTTTAGACAGGCATCAGGGTTCACTTCCTTGTACTTGGTGTCTTATGGTTCTTCATGTGAGAGCTCCTGACATGCTGTGCTCCTAAGCCATATGAAAAAAGCCATAATTGAGTCTTAGACACTGTGGTATTTATAATAATTTTGAAACCTCAGAGAGAACAAACATTTAGAGGTTTACAGACAGTCATCATCTTTATGAAGTGTAGGGTCTATTTCTGCATTGTCTGCAGGACCCTGCTGAGAATCTCCATGTCCTGCTCATTGCAAAGCTGCAAACCCAGCATGGGCTCTACTTTTTCCAAGGATGTGCGCATACATCTCTTATAAATAAGCAGTTATGGTTGTTTCATTAGACTTCTAATAACATCTCAATTTTATTTTCCTTTCAAAGATGTTTATTCAGTGTTGACACATATTTATAATAACATCTCAACAGTAAGAGTCTATCCTGTCAGATTTACAGCTATTATAAAATATGATGCTATCTGCATACAAATGGATGGTGGGAGCCCTACAGACATTTCCCCTATTATTACTGCCTAAGGAAGCAATAAAAATTTAACATTTACCATTGGAAACACCTGCAGAGATTAAATTAAAACTAGATTATATGCTTATCAGTTATATGTTACAAAACCAAACTCTTTAGAGATTAACATAAAAATCATTGTTATCAAAATCTTATTAAAAGCTTCAGTTGATACGCTCCATTTTGCACCTCTACTGCTCAAGCGTTCTCCATGTGTGACTTATTGAGTCTTTGTGCAGCTGTAGGGAGGGGAGGCAGGGCAGCCTCACTGACAGCTTTGCTATTGCCTCAGCAAATGCCTACCCTGATATTTGTATTTGTCCTTCCCTCTCTGATCCCAGCCACTCTCTGAAGGGCTCTCCACACTGCATGCTGTGTTTCTTGAGCATGGCACCAAGACAGGCTCCAGGCTTCCTCATGGAGTTCTGCTGGGAATTACTCTGGAGAGCACTTGTCCTTCCTGCTGAACTCGTTCCTTAGTATGGTCAGCAGGAGCAAGACAAGGGATTTTAAAAGGCTAGAAGCTGAGGACAAGGAGCTGCTATTGCTCCTAAGCAGATGGTCTTGTGTTTAGTTTGTGCAGTCTTTGACATGTTGCAAACACGCTGCAGAAAAGAGAGACCTGGGAGGCAACTGGGCTGGAGTTGATCTCTGACCTGGAAATTCAAAATGCTTCTGGATTTGGGCTTTGCTGCTACCAACGATTGAGAAGCTTAGAGTGCAGATAATCTACCTGCTCTGGCTCGAAGAGGACATGCAGATCCTACCTGTGCCTGATTTGCACACGCAGTGGTTAGGGTTTATTTCTCCATCTGGTATTACAGTGACCTCTTTGACTCCAGGCATTAGAAGCAACCTGCCTTGGGCATATTCCAAACTGTGTATGGGAGGGTACCACTCATGAACAGCCTGAATTGCTTACATGAAGGCCCAGGCCAAAACCCCCTTTGATTGTGGAGATTCTCCTGAGTTTGGTGGATCTGGAGGAGGTCACACTAAGAAGAGGTTAAGATCGTTTTTGCTGTGATTGTAAAATAATCAGAGTCATGTAGTTTACCAAAGGCCAAACACGAAAAAGGATTAAGGAGTGTCAGACCATGGTTTCCTCAAGACATCTAATCTGAAGACAAATTTGATGTAGGGAAGCTTCTGGTGATTTTTTTCCAACCCCTCACCATCTCCTCTGGTGTGTTGGCACTGACTGTAGCATTTAGTTAATGAATGAGAAGTGTTGGGGGAATCCAGCTTAAAAAACCCCCTACAACAACTACTTAAGTTTATAAAAATAGACAAAATAGGGCATAGACCTATCGTGTGAGGAACGCAGAGCCAAAGAAACAGAGTAGAAATGGCTGGGGCTTGCTTTGCAGGGTACAAAAAATGTCTGTGCAACCATGGCCTAACATTTTAAGTAATAAGGGTTTGCTGGCCAGCTGATTTTCACTGAAATAGGTTAGGGAGTGTTCAAACAAGTATATCCAGATCAGAGGGGTGGTAACCTATTGCTGGGCAATGCTCACCAGCCTCTGGGCAGACTGGGGGAGGACTGTGCTGTCAACAGAGCTGGATTTGGGAGGAGACGTGTCCACAGCCTGGCTCCCAGCACTGTCGCAGCCTAACCCAGGCCTGCAGAGTGCCCCTGTCTTGGAACAGCTGGAGTGTGCACTTTGCCTTCCCTCATGCCTGCAGGGACAGGCATACATTAGCATTTTTACAACAAGCTCTCCTTTGAGGGGAGGTAATGGCCAGACCCGATCACTTCAGCACCAGCCATGGGCACATTCCAGCTCTCTGTGGAAGCCTGAGTTCTGTCATTTTACTTGGACAAATCATCATATTTAACTTGGAAAGGCCTGCTCATCCTCTCTTGCTCCACTTTCAGGCTCTGAGCAGAGTGAATTATAGACAGGGGGATTTAAGATTTCATTTTTCATAAATGATGCACGTTTTTGTATGTACATACCTATAGCCAAGATGTAGAAACTCCTTAACTGTAGTCTGAATTTTCCTTCATTATTATGCTAAATAATTCACTTCTGCTGCCACTAGAGGTATAACATTCACTTGAACAAATACCAAAGGAAACATTTAGTTGGAAACCTTGCCTGTATTAATATTTCATTTTTCAAATAATGTTTTTGATCTGTGTTCTTTTGGAGGCCTCAGCCTACTTTGCCTATTCCTGTTGGGCAGCCTTTCTTTTATTGAACTACAGCTGGCTACTCCTGAGATGAAATGCCACTTTGTGATTAAAGGGTACAGAATTGAGTGCTCATTTAAACTGCATAAAAAGCTAAATTATAGTATCAGTCATTGTATCAATCATCTGTGACTACCTCATGTGCAGCCTTGTACCAACACATTCATAAGTCTCATTCTACATCAATTCTGGTGCAAATTTACATTTATTCTGAAATGCAAACATAACAAAATTTATTTTAAATTAATTTGCTTCCCTCCCCCCCCCCCCCCCCCCCCCCATGTAATAACCAGTTCTCAGATATAATCTCCCTCTTGAAAGTCATGAAAATGTCAGTGGGGACAAGGGTAGAAATGAAGTTTCCAGATTTCCTTTGGCACTGGTAGGAGAATTGCTGCATAACCTGGGGTTTCAAGGCAGATCTGCAGCACCTACCTGGTCTGAGTGCAGCCCAAGGGATGGCTCAGCTCAGGGGTGATGGCTTGTGGTAAGGAGTCTAAATGACACCTGGCCACAACCTGGTGGGGACATAATCTTTGTCTGTTCGAAGTCTGTAACCTTTCTTTCAAAATGTTCTGCCACACTCAGAGCCAGGCATTGCTCAGCCGGGGCTGTGGAGCCGCGGGGAGGTTTCTGTGGGCACTGTCTGCTGTGCCACCACCAGCTCTCCCCACTACGTTCGCCTTCCCCCTGCCGTTCCATGTGCTCTTCCCACCTCCCCCTCAGCTGGGCCCGAGCAGCGCAGCCCAGCCAGACGCCAGCGCGGGAGCGAGAATGGGGACAGCAAGTGACACCAGTTGGAGCTACAAACCTGCATGGAGAGCAAGCCTCAAAACAACTTTCCTGCCGCGTTCTCCTTGCAGGACTGCACCCACCTCGCTCCAGGGAGAAGTGGAAGAAAGCAGGAAACAGCACCATGATCTTTCACCAGTTTTGTGAAGTTTAATTTGCTAGCTTGGGCAAAATTGCAGCATTCAGAAAATAAAGGTGTGATGGTTAGACTGAAACATGGGCTCTAATTCAGAATCCCCTGAACTGCAGCATAGTGTACCCCCTGCTTTATAGGCACTGGGCTACTTGTCACAGGAAAATTATTTTGGAGAGAAAATATTGAAACAAGACACCAGATGATCTCAGAAGTTTTCCTCTAAAATGAAATTTTGAGAAAATTATTGATTGCTTGAAGCATTTCATTACAGTAAAAGTGGGCTTTAGCTGGGAAAGGTGTTCCCATCATAAGGGAAGCACAGATCCTCATAAAACTTCTGGCCTAGTGCATTCTTTCTCCAACACAAAACTAATAGCACAGTTCAGTATAGAACACATACATATTGCAGTGGTGTACTCTTACTTTCAGTTTTCTTTATACTTTTTGTAGTAATACTGATAAATTCACCAAAGCCTTATTACACTCACACGAAATATTTTACTAAGAGAAACAATGTACAGTTGGAATACTTTGGATTGTATTAGGATAAAAGTTGATAAAGTTATACCACTGAAATTATAGCAAAAGGAGATAAAAAATAGATCCATGGAATTTATTGAAAACAACAGCACTGCTGTCTGACCTTATTTCTGCCCTCTACACAGTCATTAGCAAGACTGTGCCATTTATTTACAGCTTCCTCCTATTGCAGGCCCAATCTTAGGCAGTAAATTCGATTACAGAAGTATTTTCACTGAAGCAGTTGTGTTTCGAATAAAGTTACCAACTTATTTTCTCACAAAAAAATCAAGAAAATGCATGGCAACCTTGTATGCTTTGTCCATAACTTTGATAACTCTTCCCAGTGATACAATTTAGGGTCAAGTCGACCTTTATGGGTTTCACAGCCAAAGCAACAGTTATATAAAAAGGATGAATGAGCAACAACAAAAGAGAAAGGCTGGGATCATATAATCTGAACACAATAATTGCCTGCATTTATACTTTACTATTTCAGTGAGGGAGGCAGCACTGGAGAGTGGTAAAACTCATAACTTTAAGTAAGGAAATGGAGGTTCTGCTCTCATTTCTGCCTTTTATTCCCTGTATTGCCCTAAGTCATTTAAGACCAGACTGCAAATGCTACCCTAGATTAAAAAGGCAGAAAGCGTGCAATTAAAAACAAACAAACAAACAAACCACAAAGCAAACCAAACTTGTTACCACAGTCAAAATTCTGCTGGGTGGTGAAGAAAAGGGGGCATGCAGCAGTCAAGGTGATTTTTACGACAAAAGTGCCTTTGGCTCCAACTGATTAGACACTGACTTCTTCCTCAGCGAATGAGAATAAAATATTGACACCATGTGAAGCATGTTGGATGTGAGTTGGTTTATATGACTGTAAACAGCTGGGACTAATATTTGTCACTAAACTAAAATATTGGCAACTACACAAGTTGAGAGTGTCTACAAGGAGAGTGTCTCTGTTGCTCAGTCTTGCTGGTTGGTTATGCTCCCTGCTTTAGTTTTTTTCTGGGATACAAAAGGCTCCATTTTCACACAGACTAATAACTTAATTATTACAAGAGATGTATGACATGCCCATAACCATGGCTGATAGAAGTGTTTCAATTTTGTGTGATCCTAGACCAAATCTGGGCTCATCTGGAGAGCTTCTTCCAGCATGGCAATACTTGGTTTTTACAGGACTTTCTTTCCTTTCTCTACAGGATTCTGGGGAAGGCATCTGGAAAGGCTTAAGGAGCTGGATAAATTTTGGGTCCCCTTGAGGGAGTAGGAAAGAGTCCCTAGCCTTTGAGGCCAGAAATTCATACTTTCCTTACTTTGTTTGCAAAAACTGACCTGTCTCTCTCCCCAAGGTTTAAAAAGGAAGGGACTCTTTTAGAGAGGCAACAGATTGGCCTCAATGTCATTCAAGCCAACAGAGTTTTTGTTCAGCTGCTGTATTTGAGGCTTAACTACTTCTGATTTTAACTGTTCTTAAAATATTTCTGCACTAACAATGTAGAATATTAGCACACATAAGTCTGTGGGGCTTGCTGTAACAGTTTGCTTATAGTTTCATTGACCTTGACAGCAGTAAACAATAGTGTTTCCAGAGGGAGAACTGAGTTTTTCTGTGTTTGTTGTGCTAGTTCTTGGTTCAGGAATTTTTTTCCACTATTGTCCATTAAAATTTGTTTTATGGCCTGTGTGACACAGTGACTGATGCTGAAATCCTCTGATGTTTTTTGGAAATGCAATAGAAGCAATTTCCAGCCCATGTCACAGGAAATTTGCATGTTCCAATGAATAAAAATTAATGAAGCAGGATGTGTGGGAAGACCTGGTAGTGACAGAATCACTCCCAGCTGCTTTCTTGGTTGCAGAGTAATCACAAAATGAAGATTTTTACCAAGCTTGTTTAAATCCTCATCACTGGATTTTGGAAGGATGTGGCCACTGCCAGCTGCCTTGCTGAGTTATGTGTATGTTCTGTACCTCTGGAAAACTCATGATTAGGCTCTGACCAGAAAAACAAGCCTCAGTGAGAAAGAACTGTCACCGAACCCCTAAAGTCCACTGTCTACAGAGTCCCATTTCTTAGATGAGCTGGTTTTGTTTTAATGGTATTAAGGAAAAGCTCTATTTGGAGGCAGAGGGCAGAGTGTAACCCTGGCCTCTGAAATCAGATTGCACTCTTTTGCCTATCTACTGGGAAAGGAGCAGCTGAGGATAAAGCTTGCACACAGGCAGCTCTGTATAGTGTTTCAAGGAAAGCTTTAGAAAAGATAGGATTCTTATTTTGTACTTTAACAAAGAGCTGCACTGACTGCAGGAGTCTTCATGTTACACTCACAGCAAATACAGCACTTTTCCATGGCATTGCTGCAGCACTGCCCTACCTCATTTTATTGCCCTTCTTGTTTGCCACATCACCAGCTCCAGGGAGCTGGGGGTGCTGTGGATGTGCCAGTCCCAGAGCCTGGAGGCAAAGGGTTCATGGAAGAGTTTTCTGAGTCTCTGCAAGCAATGAGAAGTTAAGAGTCCAGACTTTGCTGCTTTTGCTTGAAAATAGTAAACAAGTAAGAAAAATATTATGGTTGTATCTGATATGCAGCAAGGCTTTAAATTTGAGTTTACTTACCTTTCAAGTGCTCCACATATCCCTTATTTGACCAGAGCTTTGCAAACGTGGCCCTGTGAGGGTTACAGGGGTAATTGGCTAGCAGCCTAGGACTGTATTTAATTAGCAAGGAACGCACCGGCCCTAACTGCATTCTCTGTAGGAGTCACAACCCACATGGCTACAGGTGCTGTCCTGTTTGCTCCTCAGGCCCAGGGACTACCCTTCCTCCGGCAGGAGTGCTGCATGTTGCAGCTTGTGCTGCATTTGGAAAAGAATATGTTTGGATATCACTATCAGACAAAAGTCTATTTTCTGATTTTTGCTCTGCCATAATGACAGGCAACATCCTCAGGTTTAGGGTCCTGCTGCCCTTAGTACACAAACAACTGGTTGCCATAACTTTGCTGGATTCACATTTTTTAATGCCTCTTTGATTAACCATTTTGGGATAGCTGGGCCTGCCTCTGACTAGCATCAGCTGCTGATCTTCCTGAGTTCATCTGGAGTTTTAAGTGATTGATACCTCAGAGAATTAAGCTCAAAGTGCACCAAGCGAGACTGCCTAGAGCGAAAATACCCACAGTCAAAGCCCATTAACTGAAATGTCTGTGTTTCACTGAAAGTCCCTTTGGAAAGCTGAGGCTAATTTTCCTTTGTTGCCACCATTCTGAATACTCTGCCTTGATACACTAAGATGTAATATACTGTTCTGGTTTTTTAAGCAGTTTGATGATTAAATACTGTCTTTAGTGCTAATTTATGAATTTTTCAAAAAAGGTAACTTCTATTTTTATGGTGATTTTAGCTTTATCAGGTGATGGTTTGCCTGGGACATGATTCAGGTAAGCACCTGTTCTGTGTATCAAAGAGTAATTTATGATTTCAGTGCATTAAGTTATGTATTTTGCATCATGGAGGCTCCTCCTAAAGAGCAAAAGGAACCGTGTAGAACTGTGCTTCTCTCTTTGCTTGTTTTCCTTCTGATCTACACTTGTTTTTTCATAACCACTTTTCATAGGTTTGTTCCTTTATTTTTCCTCTATACATCCATTTTCCTGCATTTTATTTTCCTCGTTGTTAGTGTTCCTTACTGTGTGAGCACTGAGAAGACCTGAGTAACTGGAGAAGGGAAAAGGCTTATTGAGCACTTAGCTGGAAACCCCAAGGCATTGCATTGAGATACAAACCCCTGAGGGGCACTGTTCAGTCTCAGTGACTCCCTTCCCAGAAGACCCACAGCAGCAGGGGTGCTGAACAACTCAGGACCCCTCTGCCTTAGTGCAAGTGTACCATTTGCCTCTATTTTTCAATTTAATATGTTCCTAAGCTGATAATACAAGTGCTGTGGGAACCTTGATTCACCAGTAGCTTATCACAGATTTCCACTGTGCCAGACTGTCACTAGGCTTTTGTGGTCTTCCCCCTTGAATTTTTAACTTCATTTCTTGTAAAAATATATATATGTAAGGTCTATACCCAGCACTGATCACCCACCGTGTCCTTTTTCCTTCCTCCTTGTCTGCTGCCTTCTCCTCTCTTCTGCTTTTCTGCTGGATGGTAAAATGAGGGAGCAGGATGTGTTTGCTGGGAGGAAAGGGGCGTTTGCACAGGGAGATGGCAGGGGGTGGCAGGAGCGTGGGGCTGGGGATAAGGGACAAGCTGCCTGTCCCTGGCTCAGTGGTGATGTAGAGTGTGTGTTGTGCAAGGCTGCAGAAGTGTTGGGGTGACAAATGAGCATGTTGGGACATGGGAAAGGACTGGCACAAACTCCCAGTTCAGTTGGATTTTCCTTGCAAACACAATGGGTTTAGCTGAATAGGGAATAATTGAAGTTTGAAAATGTTTGGATGAGAACTAGCATTATTACAGCCTTTTATTTTTAATAAAAGGGTGAGCATAATCATAATTGGAAATTTTTGTCCTTTATATGAATGTTGAATATAAAATCTTTTATTGCAGGTATTATTTTTTAAAAATTAAACTGAGTGACTTCAGGGTGGAGTTTCTGGTTTTTCTTTTTGTTTGTTTGGTTTTCCTTGCTGTCTTAGGTAAATTGTTACTTTCACTTGTCTATGGAGACCAGTTGTTTGGTTGCTTTGTCTTTCTTTTTTTGTAGAAAGTCCTGAATTATTATTGGGGACTGATGAGCATTTTGACCAATAATGAGGGCAGCTACACTTTTTACCCTTTAAATATGAGCTAAATGCTACAATTAAATGCCAAAACATAGGATCGAAATTTTCCTTGGTTTAACCCGAGGTAATGCAATATTCTCTCTCTGCACAATTATAAGTGTTGTTGCTCTAGGGAAAAATGGGGGAGGGTTGGATTGCAACGCTCTCCCAGAAGCATCTCCTGCCCTCTGAGGAAGTCTGCTGGAAGACAGAGTCGGGCAGGAGAATGCAGAGAACGTTTTCTGCTCCTTAGTGATGTGCAACACCCGGGCTCACGGCTCAGCACAGAACAACAGGAACTGCCACGCTGTTTCCAGGAACAGCCAGCAGCACACAGGGAGGAAGGAAAAGGCCACATACCGAATCATCTTGACTTGGTGCCTCCTCCCAGCTCTGGGTAAGGGTTTGAAAACACAAAAGTTTCACCAAAGCTACAGTGTTTATTTGCTGTTGATCCCACATGAATTTGTTTAATGCCTTTTAAAATCCATTTTCAGTCTCCACAACCTCCTGAGGCACTGACTGCCACAATGCAATTACGGATGCTAGGAAAGAGTACTTCCTTTTGGGTGTGTTTGTTTTAAACCTGCTGCTAAACGTCTTTGTTGGATGCCCCCTCAGCTTTTGCACTGCAAGAGAAAGTGAACAATTACTCTGCGTTTACCTTCTCCATTCAGCGTTTTACACACTGCCATAATTTCCCTCTGCAGTCATCTTTTTTTTCCAACCTGAAGAGCCTTTGTCTATTTCATTTCTTCTTGCAGTGAAACTGTTCTGTATCTGAAAAAAGATAAATGTGGGCTTTTTATTACTCCTCTCTTTTTTTCTCCTCTCAGACAAAACTGTTGCATAAACCCTATACAGGAATGCCATGGTTAAAAGATTCTTTGGTGCTTCTTTGTGCCAAAATAATTAGCTTTTGACTCTTGGAAAGTACCAAAATGATTAGCTTTTGGCTCTTGGAAAGTACCAAAGGCTTCTGAAAGGAGAGAAAACTTTGTTGTAACCCTCTCCAGTTTGAGATTGTGTTCATATTCAAAACTAGGTAAGAGAATGCAGCAAGTAAACAGAAGTGTCTGGGTTTGAAGTTCTCCTTTGTTGCCAACAAACCTTCCAACTTAATACAAAAAAATCGAGTGAGTGCAAGGAAGTGACAAAACTGGGACCTGAGAGTTCAGGAAGTTCAGTAATTCAGTCTGTAGTGAGCAAGGTCAGCAGCACTAACAGGACACAGAGAGCAGCTCCACAGAGAGTGGGGCTGTTTTATTCTACTTAGTCCAGAATAAGCACAATATCTTCTATTGTGTCCAAATCTGAAGTGACAGTGGAGTAAAAGAGAGTACATTTTAATTTTAAGTTTCTGTGTTCCTATCTGGCACAAGTACTCCATCTGAGAGAGGCAAATGCAAATGTCTCCAGATCTGAGCACAACCATCTTCAGGGAACATCTTCCTGTCCCTTCAGTCTGGCAAAGTCACAAAGCTCTTCCACCTTGTGCCCTTTTTTCCTACCTTGTCACATTCGAGCTGACTCTTCAAGAGCACACCTACTTCTTGCTTCCTGCTGTGTCTCAGTTCTTTGGATTTCCCATCTGCTGTGTGCTGCTGGCAATACTGCTGCCCTGCACTGTCTCCTCTTTCCATGCTCCTACACAGAAGAGTTGCTCTCACAAGATGAGGTTGTGTCCCTGCCTAAGGTCTTCCTGGAAACTTGTTTCGTCCAAACACTTACCAGATACCTCAGGAGATGAGTTTTCACTTTCTCTTCTTCATTATCTATCTAAAAAAAAAAAAAAAAAAAAAAAAAAAAGAAGAATGAAAATATCTTTGTTTTATTTTTCCATGCACTTGCTTTTTGCTGAGTTTCTTGCTAAGCTCCCAGTGCTGCTTGGGCCTTTCGCTCCTGTCCCGCCTTATTGTCTTGTTACCACCCACTCATTAGATCATGGCTGAAATTAGCTGGTAAGAGCTACAGGGCAGGGTTGATTCCTCTGCCTCTGTAGTGAGGGCTTGATCTGGTTTTAAGTGATTTAAAAAAAAATTAGTGAAAACAACAAAATAAGCACTTTTGCAACTGGGGAAACCAAGGTAGAAAGGCCAGGTACCCATGGAAAGTGCTGGTGAAGGTCTGTAACAGAGCCAGCAAGAGCTCATGTGCCACTAAAGCCTTGTGTTCCAAGTAGATCATTCTGTCTGCTTTTGTAACTCTCTTTAATGACAAATAGTCTTTAGGATTAAATATGGGATTCCTATGCAGGAAAAATTATTTTATGAAAATTGCTTATGGTAAAATGCAATGCTTTTATGGCACAGTGTTTTCTGTATAATTTTTGGGTGTTTGGGAGAACTAAATCATGATAAACATATTCATGTCATGGAAGTGTTTGGTTTCAGTAAGATGATGATGATGATCTGTTAAGGATATGTTGGAAATGTTAATATTCATCCCTAAATTATAGTAATATTTCCTGTTTGGGACCAGTAAGTTACTTTAGGTGCCCTCAGCACAGAGTTAACATCCCATGGAATGGTGTCCATCAATATTTTGGAGACTGCCCCTAAGTTTTATTTTAAGACAAAAGGTGCCATGCCAGTGAGGGACAGTGCATGTTCCGAGTGCAGTGAAATGATGGTGAGGGGTGAAAGGTGACTTGCTGAGCTGAAATCAGAGGGCTGAGGCTCCCCAAGGCTTCCAGCAGGGTCTGGTCTGCTTTGGATCAGGCACAGGCAGCATGTGGAGTGCAGTCAGGTTAGCTAAACTTTCTCTGTGGGAGATACTTTGAACTCTGCAAGGGAGAATTTCTGTTGCAGGCAAGCCATATACATAGTAAAAAATCATAACTGTGTCCAGAAATGAAACAGCCAAGTGTGGCTTTTGCTTTGATAAATCCTGTCAGTTCAGAGCAGGTCCCAGCCCATGAGTAGTCTTTGCCATAAAGTAAATGCTGATAGGTAATAGATGAAGCAATGTGAACTTCTCACTTGGTGGCACAAATCTGCGTAACATAGCCTGGGAAAGTGACTCTCCTAACCAGTCCCTGTTGGCTCTAGTCTATTTAAACATATGTATTTTCAGGTTTCAGTTCTGGTAACGATATGCTGCTTTTATGACTCTTCCTCACAGGAACCCAGGCAGAAGGATGTAGTTTTCCTCAGAAGTGGCAATTTTTTAGTCTGTCTTCATATTTTACACTGTAGAATGTAATAAAATCCAAATCCTGCCACTTTGCGCATTTATTTAATTCATATTGTTGCTTTCCACATTGGTAATACTCTGGGTTTTGGGCTTTTTTTAATGCCTTTCATCCAAAGATCCCAAGCTGATTTGGCTTGATTCCCAGGTACAGCTTAGCAACAGTTAGCATAAGACCAGTAAAAGGAAGTAACAGGGAATTTCATGCAGTTCTTGGCTGGCTGTCAATTCAAATGCACCTACAATCAGAGCATCCCCAGCTTGTGAGCCCCTGCTTCCCGTGGCTGTGACTGCCTGGTGCAAGGCTCCTGTCTCAGCCACAAATCCCTCTCCCTTTCTCTTACCCCTCAGAACAAGCTCTGTTTTCTCCCTGTGTTTATAAGCGAGAGATGATAAATCTTTCTGTGGGGAGACCTTGGCAGGACATATGGGGGCTTGGGGCTGGGGCCATTAATCTGATGTTATTTGGTGTTGGATCACAAACATGCATTAGGCTGAAGCACACACTTTCAGTTTTGTATCTCCCTGCATAGGCATGTGCACAATTTTAATTTCTTTCTTATCTTCAGGTTTAGAGTAACTCAGTTCTCCAGTTTGCTAAACTGGAGAAGGTTTCAGTTTCTTTTTCAACAGCCAGAATATTTTTCAAACTTTTATTGTGAATGTTGTTTCTTCCTTGGAGACTCTTGGACTTTGAAACCTGTTCTCATATGGAAAGCCTTGCCTGTCTGGAAATCTGTTCTGGCTTGCTTTGCTGTTCAAAGTGCTGCTTCGTGGGTTAATTTTATGTCTCCTCGGAGACATTTTGTCAGAATTTTGCTTATCTACCAGTATTGCAAAACGATCCCCCATCTTAGGCAACCAATCACTTCCTCATCCTCTTCTCATTGGTCTTTAAAGCAAAATGGAAATTAAACCATATCTGCTATTACACGGGCTGGGTATCTGGCTTTCACCTTTGGACTGTGGGCATATTAACTGTGCTTGCATAAAAACCTTGCAGGAAGAGGAACCTTGCTGAACTGTGCACAGCAAAGGGTTAACACATGTCTGAGGGAGAAGGGGAAAAAATCAGGATGGCTGGACTCTGCCCCTTTGCTAAGTGGCTGCTTTTTCTGAAGTACATGGAAGACAGATGAAAATCCTCAGAGCTGCCCTGAATTATCTTCCTGAGCATACAGCTCTCTTTTTTTTTGTAGTTAAATATGACAGTTATAGTGCTGTATTTATGCACAGTCAATAAATCAGCAGAAAAACGTGCTGCAGTCAGGGCATGTATCCATAGTCTGTTCCTTATATTTTAGCTGAAAGTGGAATTCCTGAATTTGCTGAAGCCGGTGAAAAGAAATTCAGGTGCACATTTCCACCAGAGACTTACACAAAGTCTGATGGCTCACAGTAACCAGGGTTTGCTCCTCAGCTTCCATTACTGTCCTCCCATCTGCAAACCCAGACTCCTGAAAAGCAGCAAAAGGGCAAATTTTGGATCAGGCTCCCAAACTCTTGAGTGGAATCATTGCAGAAAGGAGATGGAACAAGTGAAAGGGGCAGAAATCTTTAAGGGTGAGTGGAAGTTTGTAGTGTAGTTACAAAATAGAAAAAAGAAAAAAGGTCCTGCTAAGCAATATCCTGGAAAATACTGGTTTGGAGGGTTTGTTTGTGTTCGTTGGTTTGGGGTTTTTTTTTCTGTTTTGTTTTTCCAGAAGGGGCTGTGTGACACACTGGCAGAAGCAGGCTGGCCTTTTCTAGTGTCTGGCTTAAGAGCAGCTAACTGCTGACAGGGGAGAATATTTTGCTGTGATACAGCACACAATATCAAAGGACTTGAATTTGCTCAGCTTCTGCCATCTTGAATATAACTGCGAAGGAGCTGTTATTTAGCACAATTTCTTACCTTCCACATGCAGGTTCAGCTGCACACAAAATTCTTTAAGTTAACCTGGGGTTTCACCTTTCTGAAAGGGATGGCACAGATCTATGGCTGGCTAAGACCTAAACCCTTCTGAATTCTCACTGTGGTACTGAAAAATGCACCTTGTGTGGGGCCAAGCAAGTCCCTTAGCTTTGGTGGCAGCCCCTTTTTTTGTGTATTAGGGATCATACCTCCCAGCTCATGGCATGGATTAATCTCTATTTTGGTAGTGATTTAGCAGTGACCAATTCTGCTCTGGCTGGAAGCATTTAAAATTAAGCAGGAAAGTCATCCAGGCAGCTGTATTACATGACCAAGATAGGGAGTCACAGCAGCAGAGGAAGGTTTAAGGGTTTAGCTGTTGATCCAGATTTTAAGTAGATAATTTCTGACAAATGTATCCAGTGTGCCCCAAATTCAGGTGGCTAATCGATGCCAAAGCTGAGTACCTTCAGTGCCTAAAGCAGCATGGCTTCTGTCTCACAGGTGTATTACTTGTTCAGGGCACAAAGCAGCTAGGTGAGAAAAAAGTAAGATGAAGCAATATAAAAGTGTTAAGAAATGAACTGTTAGTGCTAAAATCCTGTTAGAAGCAACAGCTTAGGACAAGAAACAGAAAAATAATACTTTATCAGCACAACAGGAAAAAATACCACTGATCTGTTTGGTTCAAAAATTATTAATCCAGAATTCTGTTCCTTTTTACTGTGGGATAGAATATCTACACAGAAATTATTTCAAAATATTTAATTATAGGAGAGCTTAACCTGCTGTAGCTGTTGTGATTAATTGCCCCATAAAGAAAATTTCTTTAACTATTGCAGTTGAAGAAATGTAGATGAGTGTATTTTCAATCAAAAACCAAGAAAAGTTTAAACTCTATAGAGGTGATGAATGTCCACCGCCATAGCTGCCAGGTAGTCAGCATTGCAAACACAAATTGTACAGAGGAGCAGTAAAAGCCACTCTAGCTGCATTCATGCATGTAAGCAACCATGGTGTCTGTAATTTCAGGAATAAAAAGTGTCTCATTAAACTAAATAAATGCCTTGTACTGTGCCTAGAAGCTTACTAGACTTTAGCTCTTGCAGTGTCCAGCTGGAGCAGGATCCAAAAAACAAGATCCTCAAGAGAGAAAGAGGGAGACTAAATGAACTTTGCCTGCTACTGCCCTTGGAAAGGTCAATCTGTGATATGGGAAACAAGAGTTTCATCTTGACCTTTAAATACTATGTTTGGATGGGAGAGAAGTGGCTTTTAGGTATCTGGTGATCTGGAATAAAAAAAAAAAAAAGGTGAGGATATGAACTTGTAATTGTTTAGCATTTCATACAGCCAGTCAAGGAGGCTGCAGGACATGGGGCCGCTGGGTTGCCAGCTGGAATTGGCTGAGGTCAGCTGGAGGCAGAAGGGAGTCTCTGACCTCATCTGGTTGACACGAGAGCAATGCATAGGTGGCCTCATCGAGTTCCCGGTGCCAGGACCTGGCGGTGTTAGGTGGCATCTTCTACCAATAGTTCAGTTTCCATTCAGGCCTTTGCAATCCATTCCTGTCCAGGAGTTATCTTTCCAGACTAACATGCAGCGGTACAAAAATACAGTATGTGCATTTTTATCTTATCTATAGAGATTCAAATCCCATTTGTTTCAGTCTGGCTCCATTCATGTGTACTAATCACTTGCGTAAAAATATTTATCTGTTTATCCCTCCTGGCATTTCTGCTATGATTGCTGAAATTCAGAAACTTTGATTGAAGATACACTCACACATGCACAACTTACGGAGGGCTTGGATAATGGAATGGAGTCTCCAAGTTTGACGGGATTCTCTTTCAAAATGAGCTGCTTTTCAACTTTCAACTTGAACACACTTTTGGTTCAATAGAATTAAATAATGAGATAATGTTATTTGAAAAATACCTGCAAAAGTTTTTTTAAAAGACAAACTTCTTTCTAAAGCCAATATAGAGACTATGCAGGTCCTGCATGCAGGTGTTGGGCTTTTTCTGGTGACAAAAGGGATGAGTACATGCCTGAATTAAATGAGTTTACATCTCTAATTATTCTGATCAAAATGGGCAATGGTATCTTTACCAACATTCATATTTCATAATGCTCTGTAATGGGACATTAGAATTCACCTGTGATGTTGTGCAACAATAGTATTGTCCAAGTGCTTCACAAAAGCTGAGTGAGAACTGAAACTGATTCTACCTGCTGTTGAAATGAATGGCAAAAAAATATGTGGAAAAAGCCTTTGAATTTAAAAGCACTGGAAAATATTATCAGTTTCTTTATTATTTTAAAATAAGATTTATGTTGACAGTGCTGCTTTTGTGTGCTTTGGATTTACTCCTGGAAGCAAACAAGCATTCATGAGCGGACATAGTGCTAAATACTTCCTCAGTCTCCTTCCCCTTATCTGTTTGCTATCAGTGGTGGCTGCCAGGCCCACCGGAGCAGGACACCTTGAAGAGGACGCTCAGGGAGGACCTTATTTCTCTCTAAAATTACCTGAAAGGAGGTTGTAGCCAGGTGCGAGTTGGGCTCTTCTCCCAGGCAACCAGCGGCAGGACACAGGGACATGGCCTTGAGCTGTACCAGGGGAGGTTTAGGTTGGACATCAGGAGGAATTCCTTCACAGAAAGGGTGATTAGACCCTGGAACAGGCTGCCCAGGGAGGTGGTGGAGTCACCATTCCTGCAGGTGTTTAAGGAAAGACTGGATGTGGCACTGAGTGCCATGGTTTGGTTGACAAGGTGATGTTGGGCCATAGGTTGGACTCGATCTCAGAGAGACTTTCCAAGCTAATTGATTCTGTGATCCCTGCTTTCAGATACTTTTTTTTTTTTTTTAAATCTGAGCGGTAGGAAATAATGCAGGGTTTATGCATTTTCAGTTTTGCTACAATTAATTTGTTGCCATCCTGCCTTGATCCAGGTACACTGAGGTGCCCTGTTGGTGTGTGATGCCCAGATACAGGCACTGCCTGTGGGAGATGGCTGTTAACCGAACGGGAAAGGATCGCATGGGGGGGTCTGGGGATTTAGTGCTTAAGTGAAACCTCTAGAGACCAGGAACGGGGGCGATTATGTCACCGGGTGAGCAGCTGAGAGGCTTCGCTCGGCTCCCCGGGGCCAGCGCACAGCTCCTGCACATTCCCCTCTGCCCCGCAGGACTCCCCAGCCATCGAGGGCTGCGCGGGCCGAGGGGAGGCGGCGTCGAGGTGACTCAGCCGCGAGTACCGGGAGGTACAGGGGAAACACGAAAGGATGGGGATCAGCACCAAGCGCGAGGCAGCGGCCCGCGGAGGGCCGGGCGGGGCGGCCCCTGGAGCTCGGGGCGGGGGACCCCGCAGAGAGGCGGGGCGGGCGCTGTGTGTGTGTGACAGGTGCGGCGCGCGCGCGCCCGCCGTCACCGCGCTGCCCCCCTCCCTTCCTTCCCTCCCGCCCCGCGCGCGCTGCCATGAATATGCAAATACGGGTATAATTGCCAGCCAATGGCGTGCGCGCTGGTCACATGGTGCTGGTGGAGGCTCAGGGAAGAGAAGTTGAGTCCGGGCGAGCTTGGGCAGCGCCGCCAGAGCCGAGCGAGCCGCGGGCGAGCGCCGCGCCTCCTCCGCAGGGAGCCCGCCGGCCGGGGCTCTGCCTGGACCATGCCGATCCTCCTCTTCCTCATAGACACGTCCGCCTCTATGAACCAGCGGGCGTACCTGGGCACCAGCTACCTGGACATCGCCAAGGGCGCCGTGGAGATCTTCATGAAGGTGAGTGCGCGGCGCCGGGGGAGCCGCCGCCCCCCTCGCCCCCTTCGCCCCGCTCACGCCTCTTCTCTCCGCTCTCTCCGCAGCTGCGGGCCCGGGACCCGGCCAGCCGCGGCGACAGGTACATGCTGGTTACGTTCGACGAGCCGCCCTACTGCATCAAGGTAATGATCCCCCCGGCCGCCTCGGCCCCGCGGCGGGGCCGCCCTTGGCGCGGCGCGGCCCCGTCCGGCCCGGCGGCGGCAGCAGCAGCCTGTGAAGATGGCGGACATTTTGCTTTTGTATGGAGGAGAGAGGCTGAGGGCGCTGCTGAGATGGAGGAGGGGGGGGGAGGAGACGGGCGGGCCGTGATTCACCGCCCCGGCGCAGCGAGGGGCGGCCGCGCTCCGCCCCCCGCGGGGCGGTGGCTCCGGCGGGGCCATCAGCGCGCTCGGGCCCAGCGCAGCCCTGAGACCCCCGGGACACACGGGCAGGGTGGGGCAGGCAGTGCCCAACCCCAGCGGGCAGGGCACGGCGAGTTGCTCCTCACAGCTGCGAGGCAGGAGCACGGAGCCCTGGCTCTGGCGCGGCTGTGGGTGTGGGACAGCACCCGTGGCTGTTTCCGCCTCCGCAGTTCAAGAAGCCACAGTGTTGGGGTTGTGTGTCCCCCTGTACCCCGCCCCCTCGCCCATCCTGCTGAGCACGGTAGCCTGCACCAGTTCTGTGAAAGGTGCTCGCAGCCGCCACTCCACGCAGGGATGTGGTGAGCTGGATGTGAAGCCATCGAATTATCAAGGTTGGAAGAGACCATTAAGATCACCAAGTCCAGCCATTAACCCAGTACTGCTACTGTACTAATTCCTAAACCACTAAACCACATCATCCAGTGCCAGCCTCTTAAACACCTCCAGGGACAGCGACTCCACCACCTTCCTAACAGCCTGACTTCCTGAATCATGAGAATTTTTTTTCTAGTATCTAATCTGAATTTCCTGTGTCCCAGGTTAAGGCCATTTTCTCTGGTCCTTACTGTAGGCACAGCAGAAGAGACTGGTCCCTATCTCACTACAGCTTCTTGTAAAGGAGTTGTACAGAATGATGAGGTTCCCCTTGAGCTTCCTTGAGAGTAAACAAGTCTGCTTGGCTGGCTCGTCTTGTCCCCGTTTTCTCATTCCTTGAGTTTGAGGCAAGTACGGCCATGCCGTTCACATCACATTGGCTGCACCACGAGGTTTAGGCAAAAGTAAAAAAAAAAGCATGGTGCTGCATCCCTTATGCTGTAGGCTGTAGCTTGCTGATAGAAATGTGCTAACTTAAAATACTTAGGTAAAGTGTGTCACAGAAAGCATTGCTATGGGAGTTTTAGAATCCTCCTGAATAGTCCTGGATTAGGACTGTATTTGCTCAGAGTAATGCATTACTTGTCATAACTGTTGGGCTGTAGACCCATGCTGTGAAGGCCAAAGAAGTTAATGTATGAGTACATTGTTGGTCATCCTAGAGAAGAAAGGAAAATACTCTAGACCTCCCAGCTAGAACTTCTTGAGACAT
The DNA here is from genome assembly GCF_965178545.1 of Coloeus monedula. Classification (NCBI taxonomy): domain Eukaryota; kingdom Metazoa; phylum Chordata; class Aves; order Passeriformes; family Corvidae; genus Coloeus; species Coloeus monedula. The sequence goes on along the minus strand of NC_138792.1, from coordinate 20,389,130 downwards.
TTTAAAAATAAGTTTGCTCACTGGTGCTGTCTTACTCACATCTTTGTTAATGAGGAAATGTAATTATCATGAGCTATAAATCTTTGCTCCTTTCATCAGTAATAAATTTACACAGCTTTCTGAAGTGACAAGTCATAGAGTAAGTATTTATTGTTTGGTATTGCACCTTGCATTTCCTCAGAAGAAAGTGTGGAAGTAATTTCTGTGGATTGAAACCATCCTTGACTTACAGAAACTTAATGTCAAAAAACCTACATCTACCTAGGAGAGGTGTTTTTTAGACATGATGCACACACCATTTGCCCCATCTGTGTGTGTGGCTGGATGCAAACCCCAAGTCTTTGTTATGTGAGTGTTAATTGGATTTCTTGTGTCCTAGATTTATTTTCTCCTATTTTTGTGTCAAATATTTTACCAGTGTATCTTAGGTTGGAGAAATGAACTTTCTCCCTGCAATGACAGCAAGCATACTGGTGAGTTAATAAAAAAATGACTTTGCTGCTGGAGGTCTGTGTGGTAATGCTACAGGTTATTACCACATCTATACTCAGATTTGCTGAGGAAGATCCTTGTGTTTAATGAGCATCTCTGTACATTCTGATGTGCTAATGAGCATCTGACTGTTCACAGTTTTAGTAAATAGTAATTGAAATAAATGGGACTGTCATACCCATCATAGCATTCAATCATATTTAATATACAGTAAATAGCCAAGGGAAAAGAAAAGTTGTGGTTCTTGTAGCTTGCTAATGTCTTTTAGAAATTTGTATTTCTGCCTTTAGCACGCTGGTTTTTAAATTGGACCTTAAACAATCTTAAAATTTTATTTTTTCAAAAATGAGTAACTTTTCTAGGAACAGGCAGCAGATTCAATAAGTATCTGATTATAGTAATTATGATCACAAGTGAAGTTCAGCTACTGCATAAAGACTTCATGGTATAAATGAATGTTATTGCGCTGTCATCATGTCTGTTCCTTGAGCAGAGAAAGCTTCACAGGAGTGATGACTCCCTGTTTGAAGACTTGTTCTCAAGACCTGCATGGGTATTTATGATGTTCCCTCTGTTGTGTTTTCTAACAACCACAGTTGTGCTGGGAAAACTTCCTGGTCTAGGCCAGATTCTCTGTGTCTTACAGAACATGCTTGTGAAAGACATAAAATTTAGGTTTCTTTGCTAATGCTGCTGCAGTTAAATACTTTATTTCTCTTGATTTAGAGAAGGTGAAAACAAACTCTGCAAATGAATGTATTTTTCAGGCTTGCTTTCCAAGTATGTGCAGCAGTGGCGACTTTATCCTCTTGTTTTCTTTATGATTTATACTAATTAAATTACATAGTCTCTCAGATAGTTTACCAGTGAAGCACTTGAGGGAAATAATTTGGTGGTGGAGTTGAGACCACCTAGGAGGCAGAGGAATTACAGGAACTTGAGCTTTGGAGCAGGGGTAGCTGAGATACGTACTTTGGGTTTGTTTGTTTGTTTCAGAATTTGTTTGCCTGTAGCATTTAAGTATTTCAAACCAACAGCACTGGTTTACTTTTGACGGACAAGAATGTATCAAGAAAGTATGCATATGTATTGTATTGTGCTGAGTGGAAGGATCATGCTATTGCACAAATGATTTGCCAGAATCTGTGAAAGTAAGGTGGTGTTTTTGAAACTGTCTTTAGTATAGATGGTTTGAAATAATTTACAGGACCTGTTGCTTCTGTTTAATTGACTGCTTATAGCTCTCTGTGCCATTTTTTAAAAATGGAATTATTTAGTCTCTCAGTTTGCAGTGGGGCTCTGCAAAGAACTGTGATGGCAAGTGTCTACATAGGAGCCAGGGTGCTGTCCTGGGAAGGTGGGGATGGGAAGATGGGGATGACAGGAATCTCAGCCCCACTCTGGCAGCAGATGCATCTGGAACCTCATCAGCTGTTTGGCTCCTGTTTGTTACATAATGTATAGGTGGTGATTTGTGACAGCAATTACAGTGCAACCATTTATAACTCTTACTTTGTTTCCAAAATACAGTAAGAGACAAATAATTTAATATTTTAAAAGCATGTTATGAAATGTATTAACCTTGTAATTGTCAAGTGATGTGATCCTGTATAGGTCAGTGGAAAAATAGATGTACGTTCCACTGGATGTTGGATCAAACTCTGATTTTATGAACTAGGAGGGAAAATTACTGTGTTATTTCATGAAGTAAAAATGTTCAGCCTAATGTTTTTAGTGTATTTTTTTAGATTAAAATTGGAGTAGGGTGCTATCAAGTGAGTTTGTCTTAGTGGCATGTTAACATGGAAGTGAGCTGGTCTATTCTGGTATTTGGGTATCTGATTTTTGGGTATTTGGCATGTATGGGAAGGTAATAATATGTATAGTAAAGCACCTTTGTAAAAGGTGTCTACTACTTTTAAAAATCTAATGCTTAAGTTTAGATATGGAAGGAATTTATTCCCCAGTGTGTCTCCAGTTGGGCAAGAAAAATGGGTTCAAGAACAGCCCTGCTGCCTGGCAGGGTATTTGATGTTCCTGGCCTTCTAGCTAAGAGAAGTGCATTGTCTGATTCAGGGAATACGGTACTGATGTGTCCTTGTTTTGAAGGCTTTATGTCCATGGATTGCTAGAACCCGTATCTTGCTCTATCCCAGCCATGCTGTGACCTGGAGCTGCAGTACCTCCAAGCTTTGTGTGCCAGCCCCACCCTTCATATCCCTTCCTGCACAACGTGGCTGATCCGGAATGCCTGGGCAGAAGGGTGGGGACAGTCCAGTCGTGTTGCTGGCAGTTCTGCAGAGCACTTCCCAAGCTCCCACGGTTTGTGGATCAGGGACCGGTGATGAGCTGTTGGTATGGCCCTAATGGTCTTCTGTGGTTTTTTTAATATATTTACCCAGTTGTTTTTTTTTTTTTCTGAAATCACATAAATTTCAGTATCCTCTGTCAAATACAGATGTTTCTCTGTCCGTAAGCACATGCCGTGGTGTAAGTGGGCAGAATCTTAAGCCATTTTGTTTATTTTTTTTGTGAAGTAATGGTGCTAGAGTAAAAGTATGGGGAAAAGAGAACAGTCTTCTCACCTGCCCTTCCCCCCCAAGCTTTTCCTATTTTCCAGTGATGATATTTCAGCAAGATCTATCTAGATTTCTCTGAAAATGGAGATCATGCCAAAATCTTAACCCAAAGAGTTTTTGAAAAGGAAAGCAAGGCGTAGCTCTTCATTTATTTTTTCCATTCTCGATTTTTGTGAAACCTCACATTCTGCAGTTCGTGGTTTGCTTGTGGATTTGGGCTGCAGATGGTGAGTTTGGGCCCAGACCCAAAACACAATGATGGCCTTATGTGAAGTTATTGATTACCTGGACTGGCCTGTTCCCTTGTGGCTGATATCTGACTGCTGGCAGTGATACAGCCTTTCCTCAGGGTTCAAGGAATATTGTTTATGATCTGGTCACAGAAATATGACTTCTGTTTTATGTTCTTGTGAGACTCTATAGTCTGACCTTCATAAATGATCTGGTCACAAGTCAGAGGACTGAGAGAGCATAAGTTACATTCTGAAATATGTATTTTCCTCCTTCTGTTATGTGTAACGCTGAATTCAAGAGTCAGCTGTGACTGCACTGCAGAAATGGGCTCCATGAATTTGAGTGCAGAAATATGTATGTAGCTGTCTAAGAAGTAGCTCGAATTACTTTATACAGTGTGTGTGAAACACTGTACTGTTTGAGATATGCAAACTGGGACTGATGGATAGGATGCCTTCCAGTTCCGCTGCTGTTCCCTGCTAGCCTGAACATATGTCTCAGTGCTAAAGAGCTCCCTTGTGGAAGCAGCTCTTCATGATGGACTGAGCAACCTCTTCTTTTTTCCACTGAAATTCTGGAATTGGATTGGGATATCTTAAGAGACTGGATCAGGAATTTGTAGAAGGCTTTTTAAAACATCTGTCAAAGAGTACTTACTGTATGTAAATAACCTGTTCATTTATGATATTGAAATAGTGCTTCAAAACTGGGAGTTCATAAGGGCACACTTGAGGAGACTAACTTTGCTATTTTTTATTTCAGTGGCACAGAAGCTTTTGCCAGCATTTTTAAATTTTGCTTTCATGGAGAACCTGTGCTGGTGCAGAATGGAGGCGATTATCACTCACTCTGCACAGGGCAGTGGCAGATGAATAGGCTATGCTGCAGAAAGAGAGACGTGAGATCTGTTTGTCTGTTTCTGGATGAAATTAGATCAGAGCTCCTGACCCTGAACTGCAGGGAGAAAGAGAAACCCAACTGTGAAACCTGTTGGGTTTGAGGCAAAGATCTGCAGGAATGCTGCCTGAGCTGGTAGGATATGCATTCATGTGTTTTTTTTCACTTTAGTGAAGGGAGAAAAACAGAGGAATACCTAATAAGCTAAACTGTACCAGATCCACAGAATAAGCCTAAGTTGATTCGGTTTTTACAGGAACCTTGAGACACTGAAAATCGTCGGGTTTTATATGTAAAAGATCTGACTTCTGGCAAGCGTGAGTACTTGGTCTGGCCTGTGCTGTGGAGGGTGTGGTGTGAGCAGTTGGAAATATGGCTGGAGGTTGCAAGCTGGCAGTGGGATGTGCGGGCAGAATTTTTGGTGCAAGGTAGATAGCAGCTGCAGGGCAAGAGGGAAGCTGCTATCCGAGAGGTGCAAAAGGTCAGTGGGAGAGGCCTATCTTTCTCTCCAGATATACTGTTAATAATGTACACGCTTTAGTGAACTTCCTAGCCGGGCATTGTTGGAAAGGGGGAAGAAAGGTGCAGAATGTAGTACTGAGGCACTGGATGAAACGTAAGCAGCACGCAGTGTCTGTTCTTGATAACTAATTCAGGAGACTGTATTCTGTACTTGTTTAGAGGAGACAGATAACTATTCCTGTTCTACCACTAAACACTTTTTGGGTCACTTACAGCAGTATTTTTATTTCTGAGCACCAACATCTTCCATTGCCTGTGAACTACTACACACACCTCTCCTCCACATCTTCCACTGTGCTTGTTTAAGGCTTTGTTGTGTATTTTCAGAGGGCTGTCTTTGAGCAGAAATGACTGGCAGGTTAAAGCCAAAAATTGCTTTTCCTCTGTTAAGCACAATGACTTAAGGAAGAGAAACAGAAGTCAGTTGTTTAAAGGAACACTCATGCGAATCCTGATTGTCTAGTTCTTTTTGAAAGCAAAACAAAATCAACTTAATACTGTTTGGGAATAACCATCAAACAGTTTTTACATGCTCCTTTCGATTTAACTGCTTTATCACTTAAATCTGACTGAAGAATGTGTGCAAAAAAGTTCTTATTTTGAAAATTAAGCATCTGTTTTGAAACTGGATAAGTAAGGCCGTAGGCAGAAAGTTCTTCTTGGTGCAGGTGGTAGGTTTGTATTTTACATACTGCAGTGCATGTCTCTCAGAATCTGAAAACATGTAAAAATCTATTTTACTAAAATCCTAGGAATTATCAGTTGGCATCCCTGCAGCGAGCAAGGAAGTATTGTAGGCCCTTTTAGCTTATAAGGGTATTAAATTGATTCCTATAGAGAGAGTCCTTTAAAAAGCACATTCCCGTTCCTGGAAAACATCATATTGGGTAGTGTAAAACGTGTTAAAATGCTTTTAAATATGCATAAGCATGCTGTCTTACTTCTTTGTGTCCTGTGAGTTGTAGTGAGCATCCTCTTCCAGGAACTGGTGTAATGAGGACAGAACATTATAATGAGAAATTTTGTGAAAAGTAGTGTACCTTTTGCTTTTAAAAAAATCGAAGCAGTAATAATCAGGGTGATTTATTCTAAAAGGAGTAGTTTTGTGCATTCTGAAATTGAGGTATTTTGTAAAAAATAAAACTAATGCAAGAACTTGAAGGTAATTGTTAAATTTTTGAAAGGAATTTATTTAAGTGGAAGTACAGTTCAGAAATTAACTTCTTGATAGATATGAGGGACTGAACTCTGCTGTCCTTTTTATTATTATACTTTTGAAGTAGTTAAATACTTGAACTTGTCCTTTCACCTGCTGCCTGTCTTCGCAGAAGGGCAAGTGTGTGTTGCTAGGTTAATTCTTAATGAAAATATTTTAACTGGTTCTGCTCCTACAGGAATCTGCAATGTAACAGCTTGCTTTTTCATCTGAGGTGGGTTTCTGCTTTATACTGTACAATAGATGAGATACCAGAGGCCTTGAATGGTTATCTGTTGTTCATAGCCACTATAGCAATTTATGTTTTCATTATTTATTTTGTTCTTTATTTGGGCTTGGACACATTCAAAGATGTAAGCCTTTAAGACTACAGGATAAACTAGACAAAAGTAGATATGTTTGCATTAAGAGGCTTAACTCATCCTCAGTACAAAGGTCACTTTTATTTTAAAAATAGAAGCTTAAAATGTGCAATCAAACAGTTGAGTTGGATCTCCCTGGTTGTATTTTTGTAGTGAGATGTACTGTAAGGAGGAGGGTGCTTTGTGAAGTTGGTGGTTCCTGCCACATGGAATCTTTGTGGTCTGTCTCTTCCCCTTTTCTGCTGTTGTTATTTGAATTTCACTTACGAGATGTTTGAAAGATGTCTTTTTTGTTGGTATGTATATGTAAGAAGGCCCGAGCTTTGTACCCTGGCTGTGTGGTGTGGCTAAAAATATGCACAAAGTACATCGGTGATACCTTGAGAATGGGCATTCATTCTTTTTAAAGTTGATGAGAACTAATATAGTATTAAGAAGTGCTGATTCGCTCACATTTTAACAGTGGAAAAAGGTAATTAAGATTGCAGACACTTCTACCTTGTTCACCCTTGCATATTTTGTAACAGCTTGCCAGAAGGAACTGTGATTTGCAGCAGGGATGCAACAATGATGTTTTGAGCTTGCTGGGATCTAGAAAAGATGTCACTTAATGCTGTCTCCTACAGTGTTCTCATACCTCAGGCAGTTGGGATCCAGTGGGAAAAAGCATATTCTGTAGTGTGTGACCTGTGTTCTGGAGTTGAGTACTTTTGAAGGGGGGAGCAGTGCAACTCCAAGGGCCCTGTCAGAAGGTTCCAGATGGCTTCAGCCTTAGTGATTCTCTTCACTGTCTGTATTTTGAATGCCTGTATCCTTGATTTTATTTAATAACATAGGCTACAAAAAAAAAAAAAAAAAAAAAAAAAAAATCAATTGAAAGAGCAGTTGGTGCTTTTCTGAATTTTAAATGCGGATTGTTACTTAAGTAATGCACTCATGTAGATTGAGTCTTGGAATTTTTTCTTCTTTCTTAAACTTTATTCTTACAATGTACCTCTTAATAATGTAACTCTTGTGCTTTTATACGCCCTAAAAATACAGCAGGTAGTAATTTAAAGGAATTTTTTTTCTTTGTATTTTTTCTGGCTAATTTCAGAATAGTTAGAAAACACGTAGCAATCAGTTTTGTAAGCAACGTGTTCTAGGGTCGAGGTTTTAGGAAGGTGCCAAGAAAAAAGTGCATTCTTGCAAAGAGACTGTTATTTTGCAGATCAGAATCTGTACTTGCCCATAGACTTGTATTGATCTGTATATTCACTCTGCAGAGTATTGAAAAGACAAAATTTCTTTTGGTGTAAGAACTGAGATTGACAAGGATCTCTGAAACTTGAACTGCTTATTGTCAGAAAAGTAAAAAAGTCTTGATTTATTTTTAAATAACTATTATTATTATTATTGTTTATAATTTTCTATCTCACAATTTACCCAGTTATGATTCTTTCCTTGTGTATCTATGCAAATGTCAGGATAAGCAGCACTGCATTTGTTTAATGTTTTTCTAGACTAAAAAATCTAACAGTTCAGAATTCCTTAATTTTGCTTTTTAAAGATGAGGCAATTGTTGATTTGTCCGTGTTCTCACAGATGCTTTCAAAGTCTTAAATGTGTGAAATAGTATTCTAAAAAGTAAGAATCTTGGTAAGATGGATGTTGTCAAGCAATTAATTGGACAGAAAACAAAGATCTACAGTGTGGTTAAGCTGGTGTTGCTATGCTCTGCTTCTAGGTGAGAATAATGCATTAGCACTGGTCTTCATAGTGTGTTAATGGTGCAGCCAGTGAGTTTTGATTTAAAAAAACAAAAAGTTAGCTCTGCTTTGTGGGAGAATGTGCATCTGTTGAGGCAGAACACTTGGTGCCTTTAGCTGCTGCCAGGCCTCCCAGTGGTGCTCCCAGGCTGGGATGTGGTGGGACCAGGGCTGGATCGAGACCATGTGCCCTGAACTCAGAGGGCCTGGCCTGGGGGAGCCCTCTATAATCAAAAGAGCTTACGTTCAGATAGTTCGATCCAGATGGCTCTTGCATTATAAAGAAATCCAGCCTTGCCATCATCTGAAATAAAAATCTGACCAATAGTAATGCTCCCAAAGCCACCAATGTATTTTTGGCTGTATCAGGGTGAAGGTGAAGTTATTTGCTAGGCTGGCTAGTTGGTATTTCAGTGAGTATATGAATTTAATGGTCATCTAAAGTATTTCTTTTCCTCAGCAGTGCCTTGAACAGCAATTCAGAATTGAGGAAAGCTGTTGTTTAGATGACTTCTTCTAGACTACTTCTTCTTGAGTTTTAAAGTAAATTCACAATACCTGTTGCACCTTGGTGTGCTGCTCTAGTTTGTGATGTGCTTTTTGAAGGAAGGAAGAAGGAATGTGGCAGTTTTCAAAATAAACATGAATCATACTGCGTTGTTTCAGCTTTGTGCTGTAAAGCTAGAGTATCATCAGTAATGCTCTTCCTCTTGATTTCCAGAAACGGGCAGTGAAGAATCCCTTGTGCTGATAGAACCTACTGTGTAACCTCTTAGCTGTTGCCTTTATTCCTTGCAACTTTTCCAGCCGTGCTGAGTGTAGGAAGGGACCAGGAGTAGGACAGAGCTGGGGCTGACTGGTATTGAAAGCGTATTTGATAGGCTGAAAGAGCAACAGGCACTGTATCTGAAAATGTTTGATTGAAGCCTCCACATTTCAGCAGTCGCCCTCTCTACAGTGTTTGGATAAGATGCACCCATAATGGTATTTCTGAAATGACTGCTATGCTGCTGAACAGGAGCATGGAGACTCTTGTTATGCTTACTGTGCTAAGGTTGCAAACTGTGATTAACTACTTCTGTGTTCCCTCTCCATTAAGCTGTTATGTGAAATGTAGCTTGTTCTGGTTCTGCTCTGTACTGAAATATCCTGGCTTCTCCAGTGTTCTCATAAATAGGTGCTTTTTTAACTAGATAGTGTTTTTCTGTTTAAATAAGAATGCTTTTTGGAACAGGGTGATACCATGATCTCCGTGGTATTTTATACTTTCCTTTCTTCATGTGTTTCGTTTTATCCTTGTGCAGGAAAAAGTGCAATGAGAGTAACTGTCAAAATACATGAAATACTGTTGACCAAAAAGCTAAATCCAGAGATGGATTGAAGCAGGAGCAGCAGGTAATAAATAAAAAGGTAGTGTAGGCTTTTTTCTTTCTGCTTGGCATTGATTATTATCCCTTGGTTCCAAGCAGTTTCTAGCTTTGAGTTGTTCATACAGCATGTGCATTTGGCATTCCTACAGGAGAAGGTGCTGCTTCTCTCTAAGTGCTCATATTAACAAAAGGCCCCAGTATTCATTTTGTAACTGGAGCTGCTAGTGTTTTAGGGGTGCTAGGCTTAAAGATTGTTTGAGTTGTTCTTACATAAACATCTTGAATTCTTGAAGGAAGAGCGTTTCTGTATCTTATTTAATGGTGAAGTCATCTTGAAAGGACAGTGAACTGCATGGTGTAAGTTTGACTGTGTTTATTTGGGTTTTTTTATTTTTAAGGTTTCATGGAGAAATACTTTTTTCTATACAAGATGAAATCTTTTTTGTGTGTAGCTGACTGCCTGTAATAAAAACAGGCACATAACATAACTGTGCTAGAAGGCAGTTTTGATCTTGTTCACGTTTGCAAATGTGCTTTAGAAAACCAATTGGTTTGATCTGTCTTTAGAAATTTTTTAGTCTGATGGGTGCAGGTACAAGAGAGTTCAGCTAAGATGTGTAATTGAAGGAGATCTCCTGGGCATCTCAGTAGACACTGTAGCACTTCCTTGGAGTGCAAGGTCTGGAGTGCTTTGAGGGGAAGTGAGTGGTGAGTGTCCAGGAGGGGCGATAGTGTGGCTGTTGTCTCTGAAGGGACAGCTGCCCTGTCTGCACGCACTACCCGCGTGCCTGGAGGTGCATGACACCTTCCCTGCACTGTTTCCAGCTGTGTAGGGAAAAATAGTGTGGGTGAGGGGAGGAGAGATTCTGTGTTATGAAGGTATATAGTGTGTCTCAGAGAACAAGGAAGAACTGTGGTGCCTGGAGCTGGATGGAATAGAGGGGTGTGCAAAGTGACAGCTTTCTGCTAAAAATCTGGTGTCAGAGTGTATCAGCAGTGTGGGATCAAAGGAATCATTTTACTCCAGTGTCTTCTTTTTTTAAGATGTGATTTTTTCTAAAGATGTTTTAAAGCAGTTTATGCTTCTATGGTCTCTTGGAGACATTTTATGTATATTAAACGTCTGTGATGTTTTATTTGACTGGAGATTAAGTGCTTTTTAAAAAATCCTAAATTTTCAAAAAGTCCCCTCTGGATTTAAAGAAACACTTTTGATGGATAGTTTTCAGTTTGAGTATCCTACAAAAGCAGCAGAAATAACTTCACAGGAAGAAACAATTAACTTACTATTCACAATACTTAGCCATAACACACTAACCCAATGCTCACTAGTTCTGATGTAAGGAGGGCCAAGTGATGCTTTTTTGTAGACTCTTCACTGTACTTGACTGCTCTCTGGGATTATCGAGGGAGTAGTTGAAACCTGTGAATTGGTTACCTGCTAGAATACTCCTCAGATAAGAACTGAGAAGGAGGGTCTTTGTTAGGCAGGTCTCACAGCAGACAGCAATATACACCTGCTGGAGCCACCAGTGAGCCCTGGCTGCTCCCTGCATCACTGCCCCAGTGATAAGCTGATTTCAGACCTGTGTGCCAGGATCGTTCTGTGCTGGAGGTGTGCTGATCTCAGATATGGGAGGTGGGTGTTGTGCTGCTCTCCTGTGCCAAGAACAAAAAATAATTAATCTTGTGAGTTTCTTTGCTAAGGGCTGTTTGATGCTGTGCAGTGACAGGACTGGTGTATTGCATGGAACAAACTAGAGAGTAGAGGTGCTGAAACGAGAGAAGAGTTCTCCTGAAGCCAAAGTTATGGAAAACCTGAGAGCTCTGCTGCCTCAAAAATGGCATTCATAAGTATTTGGAGGGGAGTCAATGTCTGTAAGTATCTCTTAGAACTGTTTTTCTGCCCCATTTGCATGGACAAACTTTTGTGAGGATGAAATTAGTAGGTGATTAGTAGGTCATATGATTTTGAGTTATTTTAGGACATGAAATATATTAAATAAAAATGTATATGGTGTTCATAGTGTAGTCAGTGCCTTTCTTCTCCTGTGTGCTGTTTTTAGCTAGCAAATCCTTGAACAACAAATAAAACACATGGGGGTAGTGTGGGCATTGACTGTTCTATACTGACTGGCTGTTCTGTACTGACAAGCAGCTTTACCCTGTCCTCATGGTGCCAGCACCTCTCCCTCTCCCTGTTTGCTGAGTTTTATTGTAGCAGAACTGGGGTGACCAAGACAGTCTTTTCTTGCTAGAACTCCTGTCCCAAAGTTGCTGAAGCTCAGGCAGGGAAGCTCAAGGCTACGTAGGAGGTTATTCCCTGCTGCAGAACCCACTGAGCAGTGCTGGGACTGCGTTGAGGAGATTACAAAGAGGTGAAGATACTTCGGCATTTGGGAAGCAGCCCCTTGCATCGTAGGGTGTCCAAAAGAATAATTCACTTCTGTACAAAAGAAACACCTGCTTGACTTTGACTCAGATGTGAGCAGGTCTGAGTTGTGATTGTGTGTACAGTCACCAGTGAACAGAAAGGTAATTTTAAAATGATTGATTCTGCTGATTTGGGAGGCAAAATGCTCTGCTGGTTTCACTGTCTTCCTACAGTACTTGGAAATTCCATAGCAGAAGTGGTTTCAGATTTCAACAGCTGGAATTTTTTTTTTTTCTTACCTTATTTTTTCCTAATGATTGCCACTGATAAGCCAGGATGATGCCACAGGCATGTTGTCCTGAGGTATTCTTTTTTCCTAAGATGGGTGCATTTAATAATAGCTTGAATTATCGAGAAACTTAAATACTTCAAACAAGTTGTAACATCTGAAATGCAGTTGTTCTTTCCAGGGAAACATTAGCAGAACTCTTTAAAATCTGTGTGTTTGACTAAATATTGAGTACTTACTGTAAACACAGGCTGTTGTGATTGGCATGCAGGATTGCAAATTGTCTTCTTGGGAGATTATTTTTAGTAATGTTGCAATTTTGGAACCAGATCTGAAAGCAGTCCAGTGAACAATAAGCTCTACAGGTCAGTCTCACGGTATTGCTTATTAGAAGCCCTAAACATGAAGACTTGCAGCCTCAAAAGCACCATGTCCCTGGACTTCATGAAGCTGATGAAACTGGGAACTGCTTTGGACCTGGAATTCTTGTGCTCTAATGCCCAGCCTTTGGCTCTGCCTCTTTTTTTGCCAGCTGACCAAACTGTGCCAAGTAATAGTTGGAAAGAATGAAAGAAAAAAAGCACAGCACCAATCAAAGCCAGAACAAACCAACAATGAACCAATAAAAAATCTACAGTATGACCAGTAAACCCAATGGTTAAGCCAGTGTAGCTGAGATTTCAAGATGTGTGTGACATGTATTCAAAACTTGGTACTGTTTTACTTGTACTTCAGGATTGCTCCCTTTTATGTGATAAAGGTGGGGTGGAGTGGTTTGGTTTTGGTTTTTAACTTCCACTACAGCATTGTATAAGATTTTCTTTCTAGTCTCTTGTAACTAAAATCTTCTTTCTCTTAAGTCTTGAAGGTCTTTTTAAGCTACCAACTCTGACCAAGATTTTCTTTTGCTGCTCAACTCTGTTGTTTTGATGTTCAGTTAGTCCTGATGCTGATTGGTGTAAATAAGGCCTCCTTTTCTTTGCTGGATTTTTCGCCTTGGTGTTTGAATTCTTGTTAATCTGGGCCTTTCTCCTGCCGAAATAAGCTGTTTTGACCTTACCTGCTTCTTGAAGCAGCTCAAATACTTCTGTAGCTGTGTGGTGAAATAGAGCAGGGCATGGATTTGTCTGAAAACTAAGTCACCAGAGAAGAATGTTACTTTTTAAGTATGTTATTTCTTGTCAGCATGATTTGCTCGCAAAGGCTGAAGCCAGGAGCCAGGAAGGTGGTGTGATGCTTCCAAATCTTTGGGTGTTTTGTAGGATGGTATCCAAAGCTTTGCAGAGGGCCAGATGACACTGCATTTTTTCCTGTTGTTGGCATAAGCAAAGAGGGTGAGATTTTTTATTTTAGTACTTGTTTTTTCCTAGCTATCTTTGAAAGTCTTTTGGTATGTGTTTAGAGTCTAAAATTATTTGTTCATATAAATTACCAAAGGAAAGGCCAGTAACATACTGGCGAGGTAAGGGCTGCTCAGATTGCTGTTAATAAATTCTGGACATAAAAGTGACTAAGTTGGAATATAATATTGAAGATTAGAGGAAACTACTCTCACTGTTCAAATTGGTTCATAAACAACTGAAATAACTAATATTCAGTTCTGACTTCTTAGTTATTGACCTGTAGAGGATACATAGTTTTGTGGAATATGTTTGTGTTTGGTTCTTTAAGGTTGCGAGGTTTTGGTTGGGGTTTTTTTGGTCATTAGTGCTTCTGGTGGCAAATAGAGCCAGTGGTTTTTTTGTAAGCAGCGTTAGTGGTAGTATTTTGAATTTAGGAAAAAATACTATTTAATCACTTTAATGTGAATTCACTGCATATCTGCTCTGGGTACTTGACTCTGTTTTTCCCTAAGAATGTTCCTACTGTATATGTGGAAAGGAGAATGTACAGGCTTCTTTGGGGCTAGAGTTTCTGTCCTTGAAGTACATATGTGTTTCATTATATTCATTGGCTTGAGTCTTTTCTGGAGAAAAACATTTTACAGAAATAGACCTTCTTGTCATTGATGTGTTTTTGATTCAAGAATCTTTTTTTGAGGATAAGGTAGAGAATGTAGTACATTAACTAGTCAGACTTTTAGTTAGAGCTGGATATGGAAATCTTGAATTTGCTGCTCTTGTTTCCATAATGAGAAGTTCTTCCATTTTACTCTGTTTATTTCAAAGATACAGTTCTCCTTGGCTTTATCTTTGAAGATCCTGTGAGAGCTGTAAGATGAAAAATAGTTTTCTTGGACAGCCAACCATTGGTGATCAGCTGCTCCTTGTACCTTCAGCTTCCCTGCTTATGCCTGGGGAAATGGTACATACTTCATTTTGCAGGCAGTTGACCACGCTGCAGTGAGATCAAACAGAGAGCTGGAAACTGAGCAAACATTTTCACAATGGGAAGATAGAAGAATCTCCAAATATCAGTGAAGACTCTTACTGTTTATTTTGTAAAGAATACTCTTAAATTCATTGGAGTTCAAATCAAGAAGTGTACGCTGGAAATACTGTTTCCTTTGTAAATGTTTTGTTCTCCCCCCCCCCCCCCCCCCCCCCCCCCCCCCCGTGCTTTTGTAACAATGTAACTCAGATGGTCTTTGCTGGAAAACACTTCTTGAACTCCAGCCTGGCTGTTCCCAAGAAGCTGGCCTCATTGATGGGTGCTTCTGTGAGACAAAAGAGAGCAGTTTCACCTACATGTACGGGTCAGTAGAATTCAGACAAAACAATTTTGGTAATTGTTCGCTTAAATTGTTTAAGGGGAGCTTTTTTAGGAATAAGACAAATCATCTTGTTGGGATTTGGTGTTATTTCACTCTGGAAAACTACCATTAACTAAGTCACTTCTACTCCAAAACAGTGACCCTGTGCTTGCACTTCATTTTTGCCTTGAGCTGACCACAGGTGTGGGAGGTTGCTGTGGTACTGCTGATGAGATGCTATATTTTAAGTTGTGGTGTTGTGTGTGTGTTGATGGTGTTTTATTGAGAATTATCTGGTTCTTTTGAGCTTCCAGGGCAGTTTAATCATAAAGCCGAACCAGTCCTGCTGAAAGTCTTGTTCTTTCTTTGCCCCACTGCAGAGTTCTCTCTCTTGTATCCCTTGCATTAATCTCAAGCTTGAAGGAATAGTTAAGGGAGCTAAACTTGACCAAAATGCTTTTGTTGTATTGTGTTATGATAATTCTCCATTCTGGAAAGAAGCCCACCCAGCTTAGGCTTGTCAACTCAGCCGAAGTATTGATCATCACAAGTCCTTTCTACTCAGTTCTTACATTCTTTTACAGCTCGGAACATGTCTATCCTAAGACCATTTACAGAGCCCTCAGTGTGTACTAAAGGTTGGCAATGGGATATAGCTGCTTTAAAAAGCACGGGAGAATCCTGTCCTCTCATGTTCTTGCACAGCTTGGCACAATCAGCAGGTGGTTGCTGCTGAGCTTAGTGCACAGGGAGGAGAACCTGTTTCACCTGGATGATGTGTTGCTCAAGAGTTTGTCCCAGCAAAGTCAGGCTGTCTGAAATGATCCTCTCCGTGTCTATGTAGCTGGGATTCCTGGGGGAGCACGGGAATGTCTCTGGTGCCAGATGATAGTGAGCCTGGGTGAATAACTGCTTGCTTGCTGTAGGAGCGGTTTGGAGAGTGGTGTAATAGCAAGGCTGAGAGTTGTGGGAATATCTGGGATTTTCCAAGCTTTGGTTGTTTTAGCTGAGGCATCTTTAAATCCTGTACCAATTCTCTGTGAGCTGGTCTTTCCTAAAATAACTTCCCAACTGTGCAGCAAGCCACTTTTAAGGGGAAGGGAATGTGGATCATACCTGTTGGGCCTGCTTACCAGAGGGTCCAGAGTGCTTGGTTGGACTGATCCATCCTCATCACTTGCTGTTCCTTTGATCCCTAGGCTTTTGTCAGCAATAACTTTTTTAAAGATCTCCAAAATTTTAAGCTGTTACACTGAGACACTCTGAACAGTGATTTGATTCTTCCATAGGGTGTTTGCAGCCACTCCTTTCTTTCCTTCCAGCCTTAATTTATGGAAGGAAGGACAAAACGGGAATGGGTGCATGCCGGAAGAGGCAGTGACATTATGCTGCTTTTATCTTGGTTTTACCTTTGCTGTTACTTTGGCAGCTGCATTTCTGATTTCCAAAATGGGCAGTTACTCCTAAAAAAACTTTCACGTGCTAAATCCAAATACTTCTATTAACAGCATCATCTCTACAGCAATTTTCATGGTAATGCAAAGTTTTTCCAGTGTTTGGCAGTGTATGTGTTTCTTGAGTCTCCCATTGTAGGTGTAACCATGTTTCACATCAAGTTGTGCATACCTGGATTAGGTGTGTGCAGCATGTAAATGGTGCAGTGCATCCGTTAATCAGGAATATAATTAATTTTTGTTGGGAAGAGAGATAAATGCCAGCTTGCAGTTGATTGCAGTTTGCCGCTAGAATAACTAATAAGCTTTTTTTGTTTTATGTAACAGGCTGGATGGAAGGAAAACCACGCAACATTCATGAATGAACTGAAAAACCTTCAGGCTTCAGGACTAACAACACTTGGTCAGGCACTCAGGTCGTCGTTTGACTTGTTAAATCTCAATAGATTAGTGTCTGGAATAGACAATTATGGACAGGTAACAAATCTATTTATAGTCTTCTGTCTTTTATATTTCTATGTTTTTTGAAATGATAGTTGGTGAGGGATTTTGGTGGTAAAAGTTTGGTTTTACATTTAACTTTCTTTTTTACTGTTGGATAGCTCTGTGTAGCTTGAACTGGGAACTCCTTTTTTCTTATTATGGCCACTGAAAACACTCTGGAAAATGCTGGCATTTTTTTCCTTACTGAACTACAAAGAAGCAGAGTATAAATGTCCCAACTATAGACACACGAGAGTAGCCCATCTTGTGTAGTTCTGTGTGGTTCCACACCTATTAAAAAAATAACAGGATTATTTTGAAAGATTGCTTATCTTACTGTTTATTTTATAATGGCAAAAATACAAGCCTCTAAGCCTGTGTGTTAAGGTTGCTCTTAGCATTCTTGTGCTTTTGTCTGTAGGGAAGGAATCCATTCTTTTTGGAGCCATCTATTTTGATTACCATCACAGACGGAAACAAACTGACAAATACAGCTGGAGTCCAAGAGGAGGTAAACTTGCATTCAGTCCTTTCAAGTTATGATTGTGCAAGTTGGTGCTATGCTGAGATGAATATTAATTGGTTCTTTCCTGCTAATCGGACTTCTTCGTCGTTGACCTGTTTTTAGAGAAACTAGAAACCAGCTATCCTGTCACTGCTCAGCCCCTAAATTCATAGTCTGTAAAGGTTTTGAGATGAGAACTTCAGATAAATTAGTGGGTTGGAGTGAAATTGGTCTTTTACAGATGAATGAATTTGGATATGATGTTTTTAGATGGTTTGTCAAATACAGGAAAATACTCTTAAATCTTTTTTTACCAGCTTCATCTTCCATTGAATTCTCCTTTGCCTGGAAGTGAACTAACCAAAGAACCATTCCGTTGGGATCAAAGGCTGTTTGCTCTGGTACTGCGTTTGCCAGGAGCTGCATCTGCTGAACCAGAGCAGCTTGGGAGTGTGCCTACTGATGAATCTGCTATCACACAGATGTGTGAGGTTACGGGAGGTAACTGGATGCTTTTTGCTTTGCTTCACATTTGGCATTTGCCTTGAAATATTTCTTTTCCTTTAATTCACCTTCACCTCTTCCTGTTTTCTCTCTCTGAATTACTCAGTGTCCATGTCAATCCATGTGGTGCTTTCTTGGATTCTAGTAGCACAGGAGAACTTTAAAATAAAGCAGTATTCCTATTTCAGATCTAGATGTGAGAGCATTTTCTAAATGCAGTAGGAGGTTTTGGAAAATTCCTTTGGTTATTCTGGAGGTTGTCTTTGCTCATCATGAGGTTTGGTGGGCGTTTTTTTGTCTTTGTGGTTTTTTTGTTTTGTTTGTTTTTGGGTTTTTGTTTGGTTTTTTTAAAATTTTTTTCTAAGTGTTGAATTGAGCAGGATTGCTATTAGTGAGATGTTAATTCTGCTGCAGGGCTGATAAGCTAAATTTAATCTTAAAATAATTCATTCTGGAGCCTATTGCTTGATATGTTGATCAGATTTTTTTTTTTTTTTTAATTGGTGCTTGGAGAAATTGTTGTGTTAGGAGGAGGAGGTTTGGGTAGACGAAAGCAGATAGATTACACAGTCTTGGTGACATCAGGCCTTCCTAAGGGCCTCCGTAAACTTGGCCTTGGTCCAGCCTGATGAAGTCTTAATGGCCTCATTTAGTAACAAGTAAAATCTCAGCAGGTTGTGGGCTTTTGGTGCTTTTTCTTGGTTGTATTGCATTTGCAAAGTATTTTGCCTTTTACATAAACTCGTACAGCGTTTATTGCTATTATTTTGGATAAAATTGCAAGCCTTGGCAGCCTGACTTAGGTAATAAAACATCTTCCTTAAGTAAGATAACTCAAAACTTACTTTTCTATTTCCCCATGTAATTTCTCTCTTTCATAGGTCGTTCGTACTGCGTTCGGACACAAAGAATGTTGAATCAGTGTTTAGAATCTTTAGTTCAAAAAGTCCAAAGTGGAGTTGTTATTAACTTTGAGAAGTCAGGACCAGACCCAGCTCCTATTGGAGAAGGTACAGTGATTGTTGGGTTCCCCCCCCGCCAACGTTTAAGACAAAATGTTTTGTTTGTATGTTAATGTCGTTAAGTGTCCTCCATGTCCTTCCTTCCTGCCAGCTTTTCCCCGTAGTGTACAGGATGCATCTTTTACAAGTGTTAGTTTGATCCTTGCTAAGTTAAATGATGCCATATGTCTGCACATGCTTGTATGGATCATCTAGTGCTGGCTGGCTCTGTGTCACTCCTTTTACCTCTTTTTGGATGGCTGAGGAAAGTGAATGTTTGCAGGAAGCATTTAAGTTTGAATTACAGTGTTGTCAAGACTATACTTAAAATAATTAAATCCAGCGGTAGTGTATTTAAACACTTAAACATCTCTAAAGCAATCTCAATGCTTAATTTTCTGTACATTTTCGTTCTGCTAACTGATCACAGAACAGTAAGTTTCAGGTGGATGTTCTTAGCCGCGAGTGAAAAACTGTGCAAAGAACAAGGAATTACTTTGCTCCCTGTGAGTTGAGTGCATAAAAGGAAAGAGGAAAGTGCATTCCAAATATGAAGCAGTTCTTCAGATTTGCAGAAGTTCATGGCTTAAAGGAAGAGGAGGGGGCTGACCAGTTCCAATTTAGGAAGTTAGGATCCTGGAATATCAGAAAACATAAAAACGTTTAGCATCACCTGAACATTCTAGCAAAGCCAGCTTTATTCCTGCTTTCATTCTAGAATCAGCTTTTTCTGTGTTTGTTTTCTCCTTTTGCTTATTTAAATGTCATTTTATTGGAAGGCTTTCCTATAACACTGTGCTGGACAGCACAGCAGCAAATTCCCAAGTCTCTGGTGGCTCAAATGTTCTCTCCTATGTGGCAAAACGACTGGTGAAATTTGGGGCGTTCTTTTGTTCATTTTTGTCACATTTGAATGGTGATGGACTGTGGATATGAATGTTTAAAAATGTCAAGAATTTTCATCTGTATGGGAATTGAAAAAGTCCTAAACTAGAGAGAAATACAATAGGATTTACCCAAGCTGTAAAAATCATTGTTTTTATAATGCAGAGAAACCAAACTGATGTATCGCTGATATATGGTTTCCACAGTATTACTGGCCAGTTCTTTAAAGCAAGGAAAACTAGTAATGTAAAGTCTTTTTAAAACAGAGAAGATTGTTTAAGTGGGTGATCTCTGCTGTGCTGTTTGCTTTGCCAAGCAGTCTTTGAAAACTGATGGTTACATCTGTAGTGCTACAAAGTTCTTTGTCCTCATCGTGCAGGGGTGTCAGTGGTGGTGCGCTGCAGTGGGCTGGCAGGGAGCACTGGCCTTTGCAGCAGGCTGTGGGGTTTAAGTGATCTGTGAATGGCTGTAATTAAAAATTTGGCAAAAGCTGCCTCCTGCAAGATGCACCCAACTTCTCCAAGGAATTTTGCTCTTTCAGTTTCCACTAGTGGCAGCATCAGTCAGTGAGCATTGCAGCCCATGTAGAAAAGTAAATGCCAATTCTCAGCTTTTCCAGGTGCAGCAGAACCAGCAGCAGTAGCTTGGTGCTGCCTGTGGGAGCTGTTTCAGACACTGAGCTTAAGCAAATACATTCTTCCATAATATGTGAGTATGCCTTGCTGCACTCACTGTGTAATGGATGTGCAACAGGAGCAGAAGGGAGATCAGGGCAAATGTTGTAATTGTTTCTCAGATGATTCTGTGATACACCTGGATGCTCAGGTTATTTCAGCCTCTGGTGTAAAGATCTGTATGTCTTTGGAACAAGAGTAATGAAATGCCTTACTGGCTGCTAATACAGAAATTTTGCTAGCAGACAAATGCATGCATGTAGCTTTTCATTTTCTTTTTGTTTGTTATTTTGCTTTGTTTAAATTTTAGATGGACTTGTTGATTCATCCAGGCCCATCAATTCATTTGCTTCTCAGCCGTGGCATAGTTGTCATAAACTCATTTATGTACGGCCTAACCCTAAAACGGGTGTTCCTGTGGGGCATTGGCCAATCCCAGAATCTTTTTGGCCTGATCAGAATTCACCAACACTGGTAAGTAAAATAAGAACTGAAAAAAGGATTCTGCACTAACAGTTGAACAGACTGAAAATAGATAATGGATAGAGTAGTTTTTACTTTCTCTGTTTATGATATGATGTGACTTTGGTTTAGAAGGTTAAAACTGTTTTTAACAGAGTGGTATAATCTAATGTGGATACTGTAACCTGTGACATTTCTTGTATCCAGAAAGTTCACTTCCATATGGTTAGTTAATTTGTTGAATGGTTTTTAAAGGTTATAAAATTGAACTGTAAGTACTTCACATACCACAAATCATAGTGAGCCTATTAAATTTTAATCAAAGCTTTATAAAATTCATTTACATGGAAAAAGGAGTATTTGTTTTTGAAAGAAGATCAACCATGGGGTTTTTTTTCTTAGTGTTACTTCATGTGTGAACTCTTCTTTCACTAGCAGGAAGAATTAAAACTGAAACAGAAGAGCTACTCCCTGCAGAAAATGAGGAGAAAACAGTATTAATGTCTCGTTTTCTTACTGACATGATCATACATTTGACATGCCTTACTAGCCTTTCTAAACATCTCTCTTTTGTTAGGCATATTCTGTTCCTGCACTTTGCAAGTGCACAAGGTACTGTCTGTCAATTCCCCTTGCTCCCACCTCCTGATTAAAGAGGGGAAAAAAGCCCCCAGAGATTTGTAGAGAATTCTTCGAGAGATTATTTGTGAATTTAGTGCAGTCTCACATCTGTTTTTCTGTGAACATCAAGCTGGGAAGAAGAGTTGAAGTTTCCTTTAAACCTCTCTCTGTTGTTGTAGCCTGATTGACATGAAGGCTTTTAAATATCAAATAATGGCATATTAACCATGTTTTTCAGTTGGTGGGAAGAGTGTATCAGTGTGTGGGCATTTTTTTTCAGTTAGAGAAATATTTAGTTAATCTATATTCTGTTATGGGAGCTTGTATTTTATTCTCTTCAAAGGAGTATTGTGAAAATGGAGAGTTTTAAGACTTGCAGGATAGTAAAATACTGGCTTTAGGATGTTTTTAAGAGAATTGGTTTGTTTACCATAGATATGTGAAAATTGATACCCTTTTGAAAATTGATACTCTTTTTTCCCCTTTCAGCCTCCGCGCACAGCTCACCCTGTGGTGAGGTTCTCCTGTGTGGATTGTGAGCCCATGGTCATAGACAAGCTTCCTTTTGACAAGTATGAGCTTGAGCCTTCACCCCTCACCCAGTACATCTTGGAACGAAAGTCTCCCCATACCTGCTGGCAGGTAATTGCCCTTTATTTGATTCTAGAAATGTAATGGGTAATCTGAGGTACTTCAGTCTTTGCAAGCCTGGAGAATTGAGGTCTGGTTCAAACTCTGCAGCAGATGAGAAGAAACATGTCAAGGTTTCACTTACCTCCTTTCTAAGAGAATTACCAGGAGTCAGAATGAGTGTCCCCTCCACAGGCTTTGTAATCTCATTTAATTCTCTTTCTAGGTCCATCTCATTTTGCTAAGAAATACGCCTCCCAGGTTCCATTTTTGGCTAAATTGAAATTCTCCGTAGGCTTCCATTTGCTTACAGGGAAAACCCAGCACTAGTTTCCATCATGTTACCTAATGAACAGATGCAAATCATTTTCCCCAGATGGTTGAAGCTGCTAATGGGAAATGAATGGAAACTGTTGATCCTGTTGACTAGATTGGCCTTGAAGAGGTTGAAGTTCTGTTGCTGAAATCCTTTGTCACATGCTCCTTTTGTAATTTTTTATAAGTTTCTGTGTCCTCTGTAGAATAAAGTTCCCTTCTTAGTGGTGTTCTTTTAAATAATAGCTTAATGTGTACACCAGGAGTATGCTTAGTATGATACTTTAGCTGGAAAGGTGAACTTGGAGGTGTCTTTGGTTTTGTATCCCTAATAAATACTACAACTTAGTTGAAAAAATGACAGGCATATTCAGAAGAAAAATTAAAGTTACTTTAAAAAAACTAATTTCAAAAAGGTCATTTAAACATTAATAGGTACATTATTTGCCTGAGTTACTAAAATTACTCTGCTGTTTTTCAAAACTGCTTTTCCTCTCCCAGCTACACATCAGACTCTTACAAATCAGAGAAATAGGCTCATTGTCATAGAAACCATGTAACAAACCCAGTTCCTTATGCCCCAAAAAACCAGAGGATAACCACTTGCTATTTGCTGCAAGGTTTATTTTTTTCTAGGAAAACTACTTTTGGCTTAGATGTGGGTTATTTTGCTTGCCTCAGTCAAGAATAGCTACCATTTTTATCCTGTTGTAATACTGTTTACATGTATTGCTTTTCAGGGTTAATACCCTCATATATGTGCACTTAAAAAAATAAAGTCAATTTTAAGAACGTTGGCATGGGGCATAATCAAGATGTTTCTTGTTTGTTTGTGGTTGGTTGTTTTGTTTAATTTCTATGAACATTTTGCATTTCTTTTTATCAGTGTTGTAAATATTAGTTGTGCTATTTTTGAGTCAGCAGACTAATTTCAAATAGCTTGTTTATTTAACATTCCTTCAACAGATGTACCCTAACCTATTCTAAATCATTGGAAAAACTCTTCAGGGCATCACTTCACAGTAGTTTCACTAAAGCAGTAAAGATTACTCTGTGAAGAGCATTTCCACACTCACTGGGCATACAGTAAATGTTGCATGTCTCAGTTTTGTGACTAGGGAATGTAAGTCCATTCTCAGCCCTGATGTGTTCAGGTTTGTCTGTTCTTGATAATTTACTGTCTTAATGCAGTTGGGTTCAGATTGATTTGAATTTTTAAATGCCCCATGCTTAATGTTCTTCACCTTCTTCATTCTAATACAGTGATCTCTCTTATTCTTTGTCAGGTATTTGTGAGTAGCAGTGGAAAATACAGCGAACTTGGCCACCCGTTTGGGTATTTAAAAGCAAGCACTACTTTAACCTGTGTAAACCTCTTTGTGATGCCTTACAACTACCCTGTTTTACTTCCACTGTTAGGTAGGTAACACATCTGCATTGGACTGCCAGTGCAGCTGCTTCAGAGTTAAAGCAAAACAATAATGGTTGGTGTTCTGCCTTAGTTTGAGACGTTATAAAATAATGGAGCTCAGAGAGTAGAGAATGTTGCAAACTCTTTTAAAATACTTTGGGAGGAGAGGATTTTCATACCCCCTCTCCCTTTTTTTCTCTCCAGCAGAGGAGGAGAGCTACCTGCTTCCAGTGCATGTTTGATGCTGTTCACCTCCTAGACACGTAGCCTCTTCCTTAACCTGGAGTAAGCTTCAACCTCCATTCTTTTCCCTCATTTAGGGTGTGGTGTATCCAGGTTTTGCGGTTGCTCTTGTAGCAACCTATTTTTTACTGGAAGATGAGATGCAGTGTTTGTCACGGGTGTTGGGAAGAGGGATTTCCCTAATGCAGTTTAGAGCAGTAAGAAGGAATTGTGCAGTCGAACAGTCTGCATTTCTTTCCTGCCCAAAGGAACAGGTTTTGTTTTTGTTTTTTTACTCCCACAATGAAATTACTTTCTAAGGAAAAATGATATGAAAAGGTGCTATACGAGTAAGTGCCACAGTAGTTGTGGTTGGTAGAGATCTGGCATAAAGGTAATGGCAGAGAGGAGTTTCCAGGGTGCCACTAACCCTTTCAGTTGCAGATGCTGCAAGGCTTTTTTGTTCTAGTTTTTTGTGGGTATGATCAGTGATACAGAAGAACAGTGATCAAGAGAATTAACATTGAGTCTTACTGTCTTACACAGGATTTTTTCATTCATTTCTAGGAAAAAACAGAACATAATTCAGGAATGCTTTTTCATGATCCTGGTCATAACCAAAAAAGAAGAAACTTGTGCTTGCTGATAATGTGTCTTTTATAATAAGTTATCTATGTAGCCTGATAATTGTCCCAAAGTGTGCAAGAAGGGTGAGAGTTTCTGTGACTTTGTGGTTCCTGAAATACTGCAGCAGATCCACTAGTTTAAAAGCCATCACTGATCCTAAATTAATTTCCCTGTTGATTTTGATGTTGACATTTGCAGTTCTGCTGTGTTTTTCGTGGTAGCTCTTGTCTTCCCCCTGCCTTTTTTTTACAGGGGTGTAAAGCTCTTCCTTCTCTTTGAGGAAAGGCACTTTTCAGTGTGTGTAGTGCTATTCTGCAGTTTACTCACCTGGTAATCCCACTTCTTATATTTCCGAAGGCTCTTCAGAGGAAAATGCAGAGGTTCCCCATTGCCCGAGATACAAAGTAGACGTTTTCTTGACGGCATGAATCCCATGCATTCCGTATTGTTCACACAAACACACATAGTGTTACCTTCAGATCTCCTACGTGGACTTGATCTTTGGTCTCTCAGGCATGGTGGAATTAAGTTCTGTGGAGTATACATTCAACACAAAAGTAGATCTGGGCCCTTTTCTACTTAGCAGTACAGAAAATGAGTGAGATGATAAGCAGCATGCCTGGTAAATTATTTGTAGATGTTTTTAATAATACTGCCTCTGTATTTGGCTCTGTAGGTAGGTAGGAGCACTCCCCGTGTCTCCCTTCATATGTACCAGTAGTGGATACTGATGGTTCAGCAGAGGACTGATTTGAGTGTGTAAAACCAGTTTTTCATTATTCTCACCCAGATTTAAAAGAATGTGAGAACTCCCAAGACCAGGAGAAGTCTGCTCCATTCAGCCACTACCTGCCATATTGGTGCATCAGTGCGGTTCTAGTGGTTCCTGCGCTACTGGTAGAATATTGTGTTGGAGGACTGGTTGGGACAGTACCATGGATAATCTCTGTTCCTTCTGATGACTCTTTCAAAGACAAAACCACTTTACAACTGTGTATTTGTACTGTATTATCAAATGTGTTCAACCTTATAAACAGTTAGTAAGATGCTTCTGAATTTTTTTGCTTGCATTATTTTTTCCTCCTGCATTCCTGAACAGGGGAAGTCTTAATTCTCTTTTTGAAAAACAGTGTAAGACAGCCCTAAAACCAGGTAAGATAGGTAGGGATGAGGCAGCTTGCAGGTGATAGTTGAGCAAACTGAAATGAGTTGTAATGGTCCTTGGCTGAAGGAGGTAAATTGTACCACATCCTATAGCTTTGGTGATTTTATGTCTTGGTTTCTGCAAGAGTGGATTTGGGCATGTTGTAGCTTCTCCTGGCTTTTGACTTAGAGAGCATGTGTTCAGGAGCTTTGTAAGGGAAAGGAGCCAATTAATAGGACTTGGTTAAAACAGTGAAGCCCCACAGTCCGTGTGTTAATGGAGTCATGCACTGTGTTTGGTTGTCTGACAAAAACGCTGGTCTCTGGTCCTCTTATAGTGGTGATGGATAATGTGGGATGTGCAGCTGGAGCTGAGCAGCTCCAGTTTGCTCTCAGAAAGCTAGAGAGAATCCTGACTAATTTGGTGGTGGTTTGCTCCCAGAACTGACGAGGTGCAGTTCTTTCTGTTCAGTGGGAGGCTGCTGAAGGCAGAGCTTTTTGCAGGCAGTTGCTGACGTGCTTCAATGCTGAATTCCAGGCCCACGGATGATAGGAATTTCCTCTTGAAGGATTGTTGCAAAGCAGTTGTACTTCAGGTGCTGTTGTTTAAAAACATTTGTACAGCCAAGTTCGTGAAGCAGAAGTCAAAGGAGGGGTTTTAGGGAGAGCTAAGTAAAGACGAGGTATATTTCTAAATGCCTCTGCCTTGCCTGAGATGTTTCCTTGGCTCCTTTTAGCTGCATAGGTGGGAGGGCAAGCACTGCTGGGCAGTAGGAATGACTGTTCATTGGAAGTGTCAGCAGAAGCAGCAGTGAAACAGCCAGGTGGGAAATGCCTTGAGAAGGTGGTTAATACCCTTTTTTTGTGGGTCTAAATATGCAACAAGATGAGCATTTAGAAAATGTCTGCCTGTGAAGGACTGCAGCATGGACAGTTTCGTTTGATGCTTTTACAGGCTCTGTGAGAGAACCTGCAAGTAATGGTGTTATATTTTGGAAACTAAGGGCTGTGTTCTCACCAGTGTGTACACAGCCTGCTGTGGCTCTGGGAGGGAGAGTCAAATACATTTTGATACATTTTATATCAATGGAGAAACAGTGACACAAAATACTGTTCTTGGTTAATGATGGATGCTATTTTCCATTGCAGTGCCTTATTTTTGGTTAGATGATTTGCAGGGAAGGATGCTCTTTTCTGTGAATGTAGAATCATGAATTGAGGAGTATATCTATTAGTGCATAATTAGGAGAATTACAGGAGTCAACAGGGAATGGTGATGTACTTGCTCAGGTGGAATTTAATGTGAGTGGTGATTAAAAAAAAAACTGTTAAGTTTTACTTTGGGTTACATGGTGCATGAACTGTTGTAATTTAGGCTCCAGTTGAACTACTGAAATTACCTGCTGACTCTTCTCTCTCTCATGCTCTGTTTTTTCTTAACTGTTCACTGATCTTAAAAGGTGCATCCAGCCCCCTTCTATAGTACTGGGTGTTAAAGGTGTGTATGATTGTCCTGTTTGTCATGGTTTGGTTGTTTTGTACGTTAATCTGAAGTGGATAAAGACTGCAATACAGTTTTTGGTTAACTGGTCTGTGTGCTTTTACCCAATCTCTTGAGTTATTACAGCTTGCAGCCCTTTCCTAATGGTTTTTAATACCATGCTCCCAATTATACAGTGCTTTTAGCTTCCTCTGAGTTCAGAAGTAAGAAGAATTCTGCATTAATTCTGGATTTCTGGACTATACAGAAATTAGTATCTGAAAATAATTAGGTAGAAGTGAAACTGAATTATGTAAGGATTTTTTCAATATTTTTTTGTTTTTTATCTACAAAAGCTTGGAGTTTAATCTGTGAAAGACATAGTTAACTGGATTATTGTTAGTTTGCTTATTTGTATAAATCATCACGTGCAGCCCAAGGCACAGGGGAAGAAGTGCCTTTCAAGTGCCTGTGTTGCAATCTGCTGACAGTGTGTGTATCAAACTCTTGAGCTAGAGGCAGGTAAGATGCTGATGGTGAAGTTCTCTTTGAAACTTGTGGCTGCGTTTACCACCCTTTCAAGAGGGTGGCAGTTCCTGCAGTGAGTTTGTGCTGTGGGGAGACTCTTAATTTTAAACAGACAAATCTTAGCTGAAGCTCTGCATAGGTTTGAGAACTTTTTCCTTTGATAGAAGTGATCAGGAAGGTGCTTTTGCTTTTGATGTCTGGGAGTAGAGCTGTGCTGTGGATGGGGACTCCCAGCTGGCTGAGCTGAGGAGTAGCTGTGCCATGTCACAGTGCCTGTGTGCAGTTGATGGTACAACCTCACAGTGCAGCGAGACACTTGAGTGCTGCAAGACAAGTGCTGGTAAGGGGTTTAAGGTTCAAGCTGTACTCAACCAACTCATAGACTGTAAAATATTAGGACATACTATAATACTGAACATCTTGCTTTTTAGGGTTTTTTTTATGTTGACTTTTGAGAGAGGGGTGTAATTTAACTTGCATTTTGCTACAAAAATGTAATAGGTTTATGAGATAAGAATGGATGTTATTTTTTATTTGCCATGTGTCATGATATCATCCCACATTCGTTTGGATAATAGAGCTAAGCTTGAAGTATATTGAGATTTCAAATGAAATTTTGATTTGTCCTCTTGAACTCCAGCCCACTTTCTTCAGGCCAGGGAAGAGAAGAAGTAGCATTTGTAGTGTGGTTTTTATATGTAATGCAGAATTAATTTAGATTGGAAAATACCTGTAATTGAGTGGGGTTTGTCTATGAGAACTTGGGAAGTAGTATCATGACATCTGTTCAATTTATGCAGAGTACTATGCAAGTCAAATTTTCTTCTCCAAATATACCTGAAAACTCAGTGTGGAGAAAACAATTGCCTTGTTGCATCTGTCTTTCGCACACCCTTTTCCATGCATCTCTGTCTCCTGCAGCTCTCCCCAGTTAATTTTTAGACATCCCTTTCTCCAGACCTGCATATCCTTCCATTAGCCTCACTTTGCCAGCACTAAGAAGTGCCAACACTACTAAGAAGAATGTTTATTTCAGTGGATAATTCAAAATTTCAAATGGTAAATTGCAGGATGCTGTGTTTGGTGTAGTGACCACGGCCACAGTTCATAGTGTGCACAGCAAATAGGTCCACACTTCACCTCAGTGATTCCTAAAAGACCAGGTGTACACCTGTAGTGAGCAAAGTGCTACTAAAACAGTATCCAAAGGAAAGAAATGTCTGGTTGCCACTCTCTTAAAGGGCAGCAGTTTTTGTAGCTAATTTCTGTCTCGTCTGTACCTGTAGGAGACTTTGGTGCCCTGGCATGAGGCAGGTGCTGTGGCTGGTGGTAACCCCTTCTCTGCCAGGTGCAGCTGCTGCTGTTGGCAGCAATTCAGCAGAGCTGGCCAGAAGGATTCCCTGATTGGATTTTTTTTATTTTTTCCCTTTGATGCTAAAGAATATTTTTACTGGAGACCAGAATTCATCATACAGGTTGAACAGAAGAAAGCTGGTTTGAAAATGGAAATTGAACCAAACTAATGTTGTTTGATTTAATCAGATACAGGGACTCCCTGATGTGCAAGAGAGGCAAGGGAGGTGAAACTCTTAACAGGTGGATCTGTTGCACCTTCCATGCTTCTGGTAGTTGTGTGCACTTTTTAAGTCTGATGCACCTTGTAAGTTTGCTTGTAATGGGGTCTTGCTCTGGATTGCCTACTGCAGCTAGGACTGGGGATTCCCAATCCTTCACACCTAAGATTAAGAGCAGCTTTTGGGGGGAAGCCCCATTGGGAGATGGGTGGAGGGAGAAAACGGGGAAATCTGGCACGTACGATTTTGGACAAAGTTAAAGGTCTGGGACTGTATAAATGACACCTTCTTTTGTTGTTTTCCTTGTTGCAGATGACTTGTTTAAGGTTCATAAACTAAAGCCAAATCTGAAGTGGCGACAGGCTTTTGACAACTACCTAAAAACAATGCCTCCTTACTACTTACTGGTATGTTCTTCTTCTCATCTCATCCTCCGGGGTACAATGGCTGGTGTGACCAGAGTCCTTTGCATCATACCTCTTCCTAGTAAATTTTTTTTTTTTATCTAATTATAATGGCCTTTTAGGTAGTTAACATTCTGCCTTTCAGAGGTATGTAGATTAGAGCAAACATTTTTAAGAACTAAAAAAATTTGTAGAAATACTAAGTAGTAGTAGTTATGTTAAGATATTAAGTGTTTAATAAATGTGTTTTCTGATTATTAAATATTAAATGAGTTTTGATCAAAAATACTTCAGAATGTTCAGAGAAACCAAATTTAGCATTATTTTTGTAACTGGATAAGGAAAATGCAGATTAGTTTGTTTATTAATGTGGGTGAAATGCTAGATCTTGGGAAGCTGATACTGACTGGACCAAATGAAGGGTGGGGGGAGGCACTGTGTCACCTTTTACGTGTAGCTTGGACAATGCACCTCAATATGGACTTGCATCATCCCGGCTATTCTAGACCTGAGCCTTTGAGTGGAAATTGCCAGTGGCACCACGCTGTGTGGTGTCTTGGTGATGTGGCATAATGTCCATTGTGAGCTAGTTAGACACCAAACTCATGTCACATGTTATCTGAATAGACTTGAATTTTAGTGGCCAAAAGTGGAAAAGCTAGAGCACTAATCTATGTGCCTTAGCTTCCTATAATTGAGCTTATAAATTTCTTTTTTAAATATTTATTCTCTTACTATTGTGTATTTTGTTTTCCTTATAGCCATTAAAGAAAGCCCTAAGGATGATGGGAGCTCCAAATCTGATATCAGATAATTTAGATTGTGGACTTAGTTACAGTGTTATCTCTTACCTTAAAAAACTCAGCCAACAGGTAGTATTGATAAAACCTTTGCAATTAGAAGTGCGTTGATTATTTAGCTTGTGGTAATCTCATTATAAAACAGTTAATCCCTGTGGGAGTTCATATGGGTGTGCAGCGTATATTATAATTGAAGATTGGTGAGCATTTCCACTGCAAATATGGATGACTCCAGTGTGATTCTATAGCCAGTGATTGTGCCTTCTGTAAGTGGGGGAGAGGAATGCAAAGGAAACCTCTTCAGCTATACTTTAAATGCTAGACTTTAAACTCCAAAGATAATCACTAATTGGATTTATGGCTGCTCTTGCCATTTTTCTTCACAGCTGAAGTCAGAGGCTTGCTTTCAGCCTCATGTTTATTTCCACGTGTCCCTTGGCAATGTGTATTTTCCAAAAAAAAGTGTGTTCTTCTCCATGGGGAATAAAATCATAGTTCAAGCTTTATATCTGAGCCTCCTGTTTCCTTCAGGTCAAAGTCATTCTATGTGTTAAGTGTGACCTGGTGGGAAATAGTCTTACATATCTTTTTCTCTTTGCCAAGACTGCCATTCCAGGTGTAAGGGCCCGGAAGCTCTTCCTTCTTAGCATGAGAGGCTCTTACAGCAGTAGTTGAATATCTAGAAGGCAGTGGGGAAGCAGTGCAGCCTTTTACAAAACAAAAATCCTCCGCCTTAAAGAAGGCACAAAATACATCCCAAAGCCTCTGAAAAACTGAGCATCTACTAGACATAAAACTTCCTGTGGTATTTTGGTAATCTAGTGATATGCAAATTTGTATTATTTATCTGCACTATGGAGTTGGAATTACTTGAGATGGCTGCTGTGGCTCTCACATTCTCAGCACATGGAACAGTTTGAATATGTGGAATGCATTATAAACTCCTGTATAGGCACAGGCAATTCCAGAATTCTGCTGTGCTTCTGCTGTCCTTAAATTCAGTTTCCCACAGATAATGAAGCAAACTCTGCAGAGGAGGAGCTCTGGGGGAAGTGGGTTGCAATCACAGTGGGTTTTGGGGTGTTGGTTGGTTGGGTGGTTTTTTTTTCCTTTGGACGTATTACTAGTGGGTAAAATAAAACTTAACTCTGAATACAGTTAGAGCTTAATACAGTAAAATTCTCTGTAGCTATAATAAGAAATCTGTGCTAATTGGAGAAGTGATACATTTTTAGAAATTGACTCATAAACCAGATTTCTTTTACAACTTTTCCCCCTGTATTGTTACAAACATACAGGGCAAACCTTAGTTCATAGGTTGCTTCAAAAATAAACTGAAATTATATTACTACATCTGAATAATACTGTTGTTTTAGATGCAACTTTATTGTAACCTAAGGCATCCTACCTTCCATTTTGGTTTTTCTTTCCCTTTAAAGATGGTTCTTCAGGGACACAAGAGAGTCACAGACTTCCAGCAAAATCAGGGATATTCACAGACCTCCTACTGGCATATAAATTTAGATACACTGGCTAAATATTTTTCCATATGCTAGCACATCAGGATTTCTTTATGCTTGAGATCTAATCTATGTAATCCAATACATCCCTGGGTAGGTAGTTGGGAACTAAATTTGTAGTTTAATTCTGCTAATGTACTGTGTGTTTTGTACTGGAAATGTGCAATGCCTGCTGATTCTTTAACTCACGGTGTGATTCCATTTTAGACAAAAATAGAATCGGAACGGATAATAGGTTCAGTGGGTAAGAAAGTTCCACAAGAAATTGGAATAAAAGTGAAAAATCACTCCAGTGGCCTCTCCTTGGTACACAGTAGGGATTTTAAACAACTGCTGCAAGGGATCACTGGAGAATCTCCACTGAGACTATCGGAAATAAATGTTAAAGAATTTGCTGGATTCCACATAGGACTTTTAAACAAGGTAAACAGCTCTGTGATCTTGCATGACTAAGCAGTTAATCTCATCTGTTTTAAACAAGTAACTTCTATGTGTAGAAGTAACTATGTTACTACTTAGTGTAGAAGGAAGTACCTTCACTGAAGTGGGATGAGTACAGCATAGACATAAAGAGGGAGAAGAGTAAATGCAATTTTTTTGCATTTGATTTTGGGACACTGTTTGAAATCCCCATGGTAGTAAACAAAAATTACTGTGCTTTAAGTGCCAGTCTCTGCAAAAGACAGCTATTGTTGTTCATCCATGAATTAACATGCTTACTGTTAATGGAGCTGAAGGCACTAATGCTGAATAAGGTCATGTTGAAAAGACAGCCACTGAGCTTGTTGTAGCCCGTTACAAAGGTCTAAACTTTCTTAAGAATATTTTTTAATAGTTAATGTTATTACAGTTCATAGTGGAATTTCTCCATGCACGAGAACTGATGGATTAACTGAAAGTTACGTATTTTGTTACAAAACTAGGATTTGAAGCCACAGGCATTCAGAAATGCATATGATATTCCTCGTCGCAGTCTTCTAGACCAGCTAACAAGAATGAGAACCAATCTTCTGAAAACACACAGGCTTATCTTGGGACAGGATGAAGGTAAGGAGTCACAGTTCTTCATTAACAGTTTGAAGAGAATACAGCTATTTTTGTTACTTCCTAAAGGCAGTGTTTTTTGTCTCTAGTGTGGGAGCAGAAGTAGCCATTGCATCTCTTGCTACGTCAGACAATGCCATTTTCTTGACTCTGAAGGGGAAGGAAGGAAATTTTTGCCTTCTGTCATGCAAGATGTCGTGCTTGCTTTGAAATTTAAATATAAGTTTCATGGGAGAGCTTTCGCATTCACCAGGGTTCAGCATAAAGTGATGGGGGCTTAAGGCAGAGAGGAGCTCTCTTTGTTTTTTGTGAGGTGCTGGTGGTCTAAAGATGCAGTTGTCAGCATAGAAATTAACGTTGCTTATTTTTTATTCTTCTGCCAGTTAAGCTCAGCTCTTGCCAGGCTTATTTCCACAATTGTAATCTTCCGCTCTTCCTTTGTAGTGAAGAGAAGTAGTCAGTTCTAGTTCTTAAATGCTAACACTTGGAATTGAGGTGTGTGAAGTTTGTATTGCCTTAATTTTAAGACTAATTAAGATCTCTTTTCTGTTGCAGACTGCCTTCATAGTGTTCCTGTTGCTCAGATGGGAAATTACCAGGAATACCTGAAAATGATGCCTTCACCTCTTCGGGAGATTGACCCAGATCAACCAAAAAGACTTCATACATTTGGCAATCCATTTAAACAGGATAAGAAGGTAGGAGGGGCCTTGCTGCCTGCTGTGCCTTTATATTTAACACAGCTTGAAATAATTAGAGTAGAATTTCTCCCCCACAATTACAATCTATTGCTAACCTGTGCAGCCTATGGAAAGGAAGGATGTCTCTCCCATGTGGTCCAGGAGGAATGTGTACAGAATCGTGCTGGTTTACAGAGTGGCACTAGGCTCTCTCTGGTTGCCTTGGGTATCTCTGTTCTGAGAGCTGTCAAGTGTTCCAAAAGCCACTTAAATCTGAACACGGAGGGACTCAACTCATCAGTGGATTGGTGAAACAGTTGCTGTTTTGTACTGTTACTTAAATTATTACTTTCTTTTCAGGGTATGATGATAGACGAAGCCGACGAGTTTGTGGCTGGGCCCCAGAACAAGATCAAGCGCCCCGGGGAGCCCAACACGCCGGCGTCACTGAAGAGGCGGCGCAGCATGTCCCCCCTGCTGCGGCGGCCGCAGTCACCGCCCGTCGTCACCAACCACGTGGGCGGGAAGGGGCCACCCGCTGCTCCTGGCTCCCCCTCCTACCTGAACCTCAAGGGTGTCGCAGCAAATAAAGGTATACTGAGCTGTGGTACAGCAGCTTGGGTGGTGGGGGGATATGGGGAGGAAGGGAAAAGGTTCTGCCAGCGCATCTGTGCTTTGCTGTTATGTAGGACTGAGTTTCTTTTGTTGACCTAGATAAACCGGCTGCTGCTACAGCTAAGGAAATCTGAAATAAAAAAAAACCTGTTTGGAGATATTTTCGATCTCAGATCAGCTTTTAGTTTTTCTTTGTGTATTTTGTGGCAAAGAAGGAAAGTTAAAATATGGTTGTTTCATTTCCCACAAATAGGAATTGTCATACACACCTATTGCAGCATATGGAGTCGGAAGAAAACTCAGTTAGCTGGGTTTGGGAAGAGAAGGAAAACAGGAGTTTACTTAGGAGTCATGACTTTGCACTAGGAATACAGAACATGGTGACTTCACAATAGTGATAGGAGGTGGTAACAACAGTCCAAAGGGGAATCCCTTGGTCCCATCCACAGTTGAATAAAAGTATTGAGGTGTTGTCCAGCGCTGTCAGATTGCTACACAGCACTTCAGACAAAAAGGATACAGAACTACTTCTGTTTGGTTCTTTTGATGCTGTGCTTTTGCACCAGTAAGGTATGTATTTTTCACTTGTAGATACCAGTAACAGTGTTGTCCAAGATGGCAATGGAGAGAAGAAAGCAGAAAATTGTCAGTCATTGGAGAAGCACATTGATGGCTTACCTGTGCAAATGGCTCCTGTGGTTCCAGCTGCTGTGGGAGAGGATGAGATGTTACCTAACGATTTAGACTCTCTACCTGTTGAATTCAATTGTTTAAGTGAAGATGGGTTGGATCATAAACCTGGTACCAATGCACTTGTTCGAGGGCCTCTGAATTACAGTGTGAGTGGAGATGACCAAAAGCGGGCCATGGAGTCTACTTCTGAATCTGTGCCAAATTCCTTTAAAATAACACCTACCATGTTGGAGGGAAACAATGCTGACATCAAAATTAAAGTGATGAAAGAGGTTCGCAAACCTGGAAGAAGTAAGTTATTTGTGTGTGTTTATTTTAGTAGTATATTATATGTGGTGTGGGAGAGAAGACTTTTCCTTGAAGGAAGGAGTTATTTTCAATATACACAGAACTTCAGACACTGAGTAATTTCTGGTTGCTTGTAAATGAGCAATGGGGAGGCAAAAAAAGGAAATGCTGGGCAGGTGAGTTGAAGTTTGAACTTGTGCTTGGGAAGTTGAGTGCCAAGTCACCCTGTTTGCCCTCAAAGACAGGGTAACTGGTATATGAGGTGCCTGGTGAAAGCAGCACCCTTCAGAGGTTTTGATTTTGTTACCAGTGATCTAGTAAGACTGGGTACTCTGCCTTAGGCTGCACTGCTCCTGTGTACGCAAAGTGTACTTGATGCTCTGTGTCCATCAAAACTCCCTTTGCAGGGCAAAGGCATGTCTCTGTTAAGGGTGCATCTTGGAATATGTTTGAAAGGGAATATTAACAGTTCATAGCACAGTCAGGCTTTTTAAAATTTTGTGAGACTAATTAGTGGTGAAGTGCTGCTGCAAACTTTCAGGAACTGAAGACTAAAAATGACATTCTGCAAAGTGGGCTCGCCCAATTTTATACCAAATTCATGTTTAGTAAATGATGTGATGTAGAGTAAAACACTGTGTTCAGTGTGAGTTGCCTGTCTTGCTGCAGAATCCAAGCAGTCATCAAAGAAGGAAGCTAAATTGTAGTGGCTTAAATATGTACATCTGTTCAGAGGTGTGACTCTTTATGCTCCCTCTGCCTGCTGCATCACTCTGAGCAGGCTCTTGGTCACAGCACCATAAATGTATTTGTACTGGGGCCAATTGTGGGAAATAGTGAAACAATGCTGGTTTAAAATTTTTTTCCAATTTGATATGTCCAGTTTATTCTTTTGCAGTGAACATATTTACCTTGTACCTGTGGGACAGTCATATTTTGCACACGCCCTTAGTTGATAATCTGTCTTTCTAGAGATCTAATGGCAACCTCTGCTTTCAGAAACAATGGCTCCAGGCCAGATCAGGGTTTGGTGGCCCTGTGCATGTTAACTGTGATCATGGAAATGGGAGGCTTCTCTCTACTCAGCCTGTGTTTTCTGAAGATAAAATGTTCCTAGCTGCTGCTCTTTGAAGAGAACCTTGATCTTTGGTGCCACATTTGAACTCCCAGATCATCAGTATCACTTTAAATTATTCTATCACCTCTCTTCTGCTCTTAAAGCTAATGCAGGTGTTTTTCTTGCCTTATGTGTTTTATCATACACAGATACATGAAACTGGGCTTTGTTTTTCCTTTTTGGCTCTTAAGCTTTTCTGAAATTGCATCTGCGACATTCATTTTTAACACATGGTTGAATTTTTATCTCTTTTAGATTATGAAAAAATATTTTCTCTTCTTGAAGAGGTGCAAGGACCTATGGAAATTCAGAAGTATTTCATTGAATTTGCTATCAAGGAAGCAGCAAGGTTTGTGTAGATAGAAATGACTCAGAGTGATAAATATTAATTTAGATCGTGGTAGTAAATATTAAACTTTATCAGTGCTAGTATTTTGATTTTCTGTTTTGACATATTTAAATTATAATTGTTTTAGTCGTCAAATTACCATTGCATTTGTATGGAGTAAATGGTCTTTAAGTAAAGTTTAAATGTGAATTAGAGAGATACTGGGTTGTTACTGAAGACCAACCCAAAATTTGGGTGGGCTGGGGGGAGACAGATGTATTAAATTAAATTTTCTAGCCATTCTTATGCCAGAAATAAAGAAAGCTCTTCCATACTGGAAACAGAGAGCCTCTGGTAATATGATTTGTCATAGCTGAATATTCTTGAGTTGTTCAACTGTATTTTTGGAAAAAGAAATTTACGTTGCTTTCCCTCTCTTCTGTAGGTTTAAAAAACGGGTCTTAATACAACATTTAGAGAGAATACTAGAGGAACTAGATTTCACCAGCCCACCCAACAGAGTTAATCATGTCAACAGTAGATAATAATGTACCGGCCAGACAAATGTGGACTAGGAATGAGTTTGCTGTGCCACAGAAGAGTGGAAGAGGACGTAGCTGCTGCCCTCGCCATCTTGGCAGTCAAGTGATTTTACTGTCACAGTCTGAGAAGAAGCAGTGGAGCTTTAACTTTAAGAGCCTGATTCGGCAGAAGCTGGGCTATAACCTTAAGGATTTGCTATGAAAGGTGTGGCTTTTTCCTGTGGAGGGTGCTGTTTGCTCAACAGGCGGAAGAAAATAACCATTGCTGCCCCTCCTGCAGGTGATGAGAATTTACTCATTTGAACGCTGTCATTAGACATTTACGTGCTGTAGGCAGCAGGTTGCACTAAAATGGGGCACTGTCAAATGCACACACTGTCTGCATCGTGGAGAGAGCCCGTGTGTTCCCAAAAAAACCCTCCCAGAAACACCTGCACTGGTAAAATTGCATGTTGCCATCACAGAGACAAGGGTCTTGTTCCCAAGAACTGCTAGCCATGCCTTTAAACTTGAGATTCAGTGTAGATTGAGAGTAAAGAAACTGCTATTGTGTTAATGAAAGCTAAAGACAGCCCTGTGACTGTTACCACCTGATGGTCACTAAACAATCTACCTCAGACTCTCTTCTGTTTTGTCTGCAGACATTATGAAAGTGCACCTGAGGCTTCCCAGGTCCCCGACTTCAGTTCTCTTTCATCCTGTGAGGAGGACGGAGATTCTTCAGGTGGCCTTGGCACACGCTGTGCTTTGGAAGCACTAAAAGGAAACGCTTTTAAAAACGTGTATTTTAATGTTCATACAAAAGAGATTATTTTGAACAGTATTGTTACCAGATCACTAATTTGATATTTTAACTGTATAAATTTTTTTGGAACATATGTATATATAAAATAAACCATTTTATTAATTTTTAAGAAGTGCTAATCTGAGGAGTCTATAGCGGGCAGCACTGAGTTCCTCCAGTTGTCTGCTACCGGCAGACTGAGGATATTTTTGTAAAACCAGCTGAACCTGGTCTTTCACATCCTCAAACACAGCTTATGGTGTTAGCTGCAGAATGTGTTTGTACCCTGGAACACCTGCCCATGTGTCACTCAGCTTGGCCTCTGTGGGGTGCACATTTTTACTCAGTTTTGAGGGCACTAAGTTCCAGTTTGCCAAACCCTTGGTTATCTGAGCTGGTATTTTCTCTTCTGTTCCTCTTAACTATTTTGTCCAAAGGCAATGCCATATATGACAGAACATATAAAGGAGACTGAAGCCACCAGTGTGTAATTTTTTTTCTCTTTAAAGCAATACAGTAATGTGCCAGTATTAAGTGGCTGTTCGGATGAGTGTGTATTTTCAGTTGTTTGCTCATAACATCCTCTGATCCTCTAACAGCTTTCTTTAAAAGACAGGTTGAAATTGTGCTCATGCTAACTTGTGCTCTTGGCCTCATATGGGAAATATCCCAGGGATTTCAGTGGACTGGCCAGGCAGGGAAATAGATTTTTGTGGTGACCTATACTTCTCTGTTCCTACTGGTATTTTTAGTACAAACCAGCCTGTGAGACATCTTTTCCATCCGCTCTGAAGCAGTGGCCTTGGTTTCCTTGGAAGATGCAGTCTGCCCATTGGAATGACACCAGTGAAATTCAAGAAGGAAATGAAATCCAGCAACAGCAAATCTCTGTCAGGATGTGTATGAATGAAGTGACATAGGAGAAGGCATTACTATAAACGTGTCCTGATTCTTACAAGTAACTTTTATTCATCTTTGCAGATGAATAAAAGTGATTTTTTTTTTCTTTTTTTAAACCACAGAAATACCTTGGAATGATACAAAGGGGGATTTACTCCTTCAAGATTTCACATGGAAGCTGTTTGTCACCATGATGGACCTCCCATGCCAAATGTTGGACTCTTAAAAGGGATTTTGTATACAGAGGGTCAGATACACTGTGCATACCTCATTGTAAAATGGCCTGGTTAGAAGCATCAAGTTGCTTGTAATGTGCTATTCTTGAAATAGTAGGTGATAAGAGGAGACAGCTTTCTTCCATATTGGCCATTTAATTTTTATCACGGATTCCAGAGACACTCACTTGATCATTGTGTGTCTGAGCAGGGGCCAAATTTTTAAGTAGTTACCTCATTAGTGTGTAAATCTGCTCTTTTGGTGGGATGCAGTTGGCTGCCAAATCAGCTGCAGAGAGCTGGTAACTTTCATTCACTCATTTGGAATCTTGCTCCTCAGAAGCTGCAAAATGCTGTGTTCAAGTGCAAGCAGTGAGAATTTTCCCTTACCTTACCATTATCTTATCTGAATAGTTTGAATTTGGGTTAGAATATTAGAGCAGCGAAAGCCATATAGTGAACTGGACATGAGTCTTCATAGGAAGGGAGGAAGGAAGATGTCCTCAGGGGTTGTGTCAGTGCAGAGATGAAGAAAAAGGAGCAACAGCAATTGTTGAAGAGCACACACAGTCCTGAGTTCCACATGGACCACAACATGGACATGGCTCATCTGGGAAGCAGAAAATATTCCACAACCAGTTTAAGAAGGTTCTTAATGGAGAGAATTCCTTGTGAGCCAGACCACAGTGCTGGACGTGGTGGGTCATGCCTTGAACAAACAGAGTCCCAAGATGTGGTGGCACTTCAGAGACAGCCAGGAGGGCCACACTGGTATCAGGCCTTGCCTTTCCTGGTACAGACCATGGCCCAGCAGCAAGAGCTTTGTCACCAGGGCTGTGACCTGTGTGTCAGGTGAGCCTCTTGCAGCAGGAATGTCCCTTGGCAAGGGTTCAGGAGAGAGGATGAGTCTACTGATGGCATCCTGGAATTGGAAGCCATTTGTGCTTTGCTCAAACTTATGTTTTTGAGCCTTTATTTATGTAAGGTTGAAATAATGTTGGGAAGTAGGGAAGAAGACTATTTCCTGTAAGGAGCACTGTTTAACAATCTGGATTAACAAATTTAGCACTTGCCTTCCTTGGGTAGAAGGGTTATGAGGTGCTTTGGAGTCTGGATACCTGTGTGAGTTCTGCTGCATCCATTTTCTGACCCTCTCTTGCCTAAGCCTCCTCAGAGCGCGTTATCTTTATTTTTTCCCTTGTAGACATGAAGGGTTTTTCCTTGTAAGCCATGTAGCTCCCAGGCCCGTCACCATGGCAGGTGTCTGTTGGATGCTGCTGTTGCCAGTTCGGGGGCACAGTGCATTTACGGTGGGCACGTGTATTCCTGGCCAGGTTTAACCAGCATCAAAGAGTGATTGTCATCTTCCAAAATTGCAGCTGAAGAGGCTGTTACTGTGCTGTGGTTAAGTAATTGGTACGTCTTCCTTTGCAGGAAACTGTAAAAAAACCCCCAAACCTATTTTTGTGGGGTTCTTTTTCATCTGGTAATTTTCTCCAGGTTCTTCCTCTAAACTGCTTGTTTGAAATGGCAGCAGCATAGGCTGTTGAGTTTGATTTCTTTTGGTCTGTTTTTTAGTATCTAAACTTCTGATGGAAAAGTACAAGAAATGCATTATCAAACAGAAACAAACTATTATCAAAACCTATAAAGCTCAATTACAGTGTTTCATACCAGCAACATGGCAACATCACACCTTTAGCAAATGGACTTGAGAGTGCTTGTCTTGAGAATGTGCAATCTAGTTAAGCAGAAAACAAGGCCAAAGACATTTCAAATCTGGCAGAAAGGAGGTTTGGCAGAGATCTGAAGGAAGGGTGTTAGTCACTGGATTTAAAAGGAGCTGCTGCTTGCAGGTCTGCAAAAACAAGTTGAAGTCTATCCTAAGTGGGAAAGGAGAAGAAGAATGCCTTGGGATTTATCTTGTGGCATGCAGGTCTTAAGCTGTATTCTAAATGTGAATCTTGGAATCATTTCAAGGAGGACAGACTAAATGAAAAATGTTGAACTTAACTGAAATTATCCATTCAGTTGAGCTGCAACCTGGCGTCTTGTTTCATCCCTGAAAGTAAGACTGTTGGCTTGACTTTGGCATTGGTGTTTTTCTTCTCTCTGTCTGTGATGCAGTGTTGTCTCTTGGTAAAGCAGCATGGCAGGGGAGCCACGTTGTTGTCCATGGAGCTGGGAGTGCAGGCGAGGGCTGTGGGAATAGCTGGTGGAAAAGGCAGTTGCTGCTTGTGTGCTGTGGGAGGTGGTTCAACCTCACCTCTTCCATGTTAGAGCCTTAATTTTAAAAGTGTACAAGATGCTTCTCAGGGCTGCTAGCACAGATCTGGTGCCTTGAGCAGCTGATTACTCAGAGTTCAGAGGATGGATGTGCCAAGGAAGGAGTTACATTGTACAGACTTGTACAGCCTCGTGGTAAATGCTGGAGGATATTTCCATAGGCAGTGGAAGAACTGAGCTGCACCTGCCTTCAGCTACATGGCTTTACCAGCAATGGGGACTGCTGGTACCATGTAAAGCAAATTGCCCTTTACCTGGAGCTGGGAAGTGCTCAAAGCAGCTGCATATTTCTTCAGATTTCGAGCTTGGGCTGAAGCTCTCAAACAATTTTTATTGAAGTCCAGAAGAATAGTTTGGCCTGGGAAAGGCAGTGGAATGGAAACCTCTGATGAGATTTTTGCTGGAGATCTGGGTTTTTTGAGAGCTTGGGAAAGTTTTATCTTCACATCTGTAGTGGGAATTTCACAGCTATTTCCTAGTCCTGGATCGGCTCCAGCTGCAATGGAAGTAGCTGGATCCTTGGCTTTGTATATGCTTGCTGTCATCTCAGTCACTGTCACTCCTCTGATGCAAACAGTCTTGCATAATGTCCCTTAAAATACTGCACACCTCTGGCAATTTGCTCTATCCCTGTGCTCCACTTGCCACTGCTGAGCAGCTGGTAGGAGGGACAGAGCTTTTTGGGAATGATCCCCATGGCGTGTGCTCATTTATAAAGTACTTAGAGCCCTGCAGGATGTTGAACAGGAGGAGAGAGTTATAAAGCATTTTGTTAGTTACTAGGGCAAAACTCTTTTTTCTGTGGTCAGCCTGTTTCTTGTCATTTACTCCAGAGTAGGTGCATATTTTAATGTTAAATTGTATCTATAAATATTTAGTGTGTAGAATATATCAAAGAGAGGTTCAGTCTTTTGTAAAGGATGAGGTAGGGAGACTTGCCTCCCCCTTGCTTCATCTGGCAGCTGTGACCGATGTGTTTGTGCAGAGGTGGCCCTTGCAGAGAAGGATGCTGGGCTGTGCTTAGGTTTTCCACAGGGAGGGACTGCTGTAGAACAATCTCAGGTCTTTGATATGTGACAGTAGGTAACTGGAGCTGATTTTTGCTGGATTTCTGGAAACGCACTGACTGTTTCTGGAGGTGGTGATAGCAGCGTGAGCAGTTCTTGTCTGGGCACAACTTTCAGTGCTGAGGAGGCTGTCGGGGTATTTGGGATTTGAGCAGCCACAGGTCTGGTCAGAGCACACTGTGTAGTGGCTGCCTGATCCCTTGGCAGTCTCAGACAGTGGGTGTCTCAGGGATCAAGGGTGCTTTCCTAAGTACGACAGAAATAAAAATGAGCCCTGTTCCCCAAGACTAGAAAGTGATAAAAAAAAAAAAAAGGCATTTTGCTGATTGCAGATGATTATAATGCAGCTGCTCAACAGTGACATCCCAGCCATGGAAAAATAACATTGATTCTTTGAGCTGTTTTCCAGTCTGCACAGCATATTAAAACCCTTCATGCACAGCTGGCACATTTAACTTTGATTATGTTGTTGAAGTGACTGATCTGAGAGCGGCCT
The DNA here is from genome assembly GCF_965178545.1 of Coloeus monedula. NCBI lineage: Eukaryota > Metazoa > Chordata > Aves > Passeriformes > Corvidae > Coloeus > Coloeus monedula. The sequence continues at coordinate 20,346,057 of NC_138792.1, read as the reverse complement.
GGATCCCAGTTGCTTGCAGAATTTGAAAATAAGATTGTTCCAATTCATCTGCAGTTGGTTATTTTGGAAGAGAGAGAAACTATCTTGAGCACTTTCAGGGCTGCTAATTAAAGTCTTGTGGCTCTCCTCTGAGAGAGTCTTTAAAGGTGGATGGAGGGACTTACCCAAGGTCATACAGTGTTTCACTAGCAAAGATGATTATAAAATGTGTGGCCTAATTTGGTCTTGCACACTTCAATTATTTCCCTGGTGTGGACAACCCCACCACAAACCAACACACTGGCTGCTGGGCTCGTGTATGTGTCATTGGGTTCCTTTTTCCCTGTGCTCTTCCACCTGCCAGCCTGGGTCTGGCACCAGAGCGGCATGAGGTGGAGACAGGACAGGCTGCCTACTGCTTCCACACAGAGGTGGCTGCAGTGGGTGCCTTTTTGCTGGAAGTGTGTTTTTGGGGCCAGAAAAAAGCAGGAGCTTGGAAAGGAAGATAGCAGGGCTGTAGAGAAGCTGCCCAACCCTGTCGGTTTGGCTTCTGACCCAAGCTGCTCCAGCACCTTTCCTTTCCCAGCTGAGTGAAAGCATATTTTGAAATGCCTCTGGCATCCATGGGTTCAGGGCTCCTCCCTCTGCACACACAGAACTTAGAAGCTGCTATTCAAGATGATCATTAGCGGAAAAGGAGACGGTGGGGGACTCGGGAGCTCTGGAAGAGGCTGTTTTAAGTGTATCACATCCAGCAAGCCCTCCCGCAGGAGTTCTGTCAGAGAACAGGAATGCCTGTATGCGGTGGCAGCGTTTGGCTTGCTGGGAGCTGGATGGTGGGCAGGACATGCCGGGGCTCGGCGAGCTGGGAAGGCTCTCACCAAGCTGCTGCTGCGGCAGCCCCTGCGGCTTCCAGCAGGTGAAACCGGGTCAGAGCGACTCCTGGGAACTGTCTGAATTCCCCGCAGGAAAGGCAGTTGCTGGTGAGTCACGGCCCAGACTGTGAAGGGAAACGGTTGCTGGATAAATAGGTTGAGTGATGGTGATGGCTTTTCTTCACACATCAGGACCCCTGAGGAGGCTCTGACCTCGTGGGGCAGCTGAAAGCTGTTTTTTGTCGGGGTTCCAGGTGGTCAAAGCTGGATTCCTGTGGATGTAGATAAAACAGGCTCTCCTTCCCAGGGTCTGCCTTCCACCTCTGGACTCAGTGTGCCCACTGTTGAAGGGAGAAGGGGTTGTGAAAGTAAGGAGATGAAAGGGACAGCTCCTGTCATGATAGGAAACCAGAAAGAGGTTGAAAGCCTTTCCCCGTTCATCCTCAGGCATGAGGTGGGAGCTGCTCTGAGGGATTGACCAGTGGTGAATTTGGGAGGTCGGCACTGTGCTCAGTGCGAGGCTGGTGTGGGGCCCTGCAAGGGGGGTTTCATGCCGATGGAGTGCTCTGCTCTGTCTGGAACTCATCTGACGTGACTCACTCCTTACTTCACTGCCCCTGTTTTAACTTGCACTTCATCTCTGTGGAGCATCCTGTTGCTCTGCTCCTGGAATGTGGTGGGGTTGAGCCTCAGGTCTGCCCCTTTCAAGCTCTGCAGTTGCTGCTTGAGCACAAGAAGCAAAGGCAGAGAACAGAGTGCCTTGCAGAGCTCCCCTGCCTGCTGCTCCCATGCTGGGAGACAGCTCAGGCTGTTTCCATGGTTGTCCCCCCCTGCCAGCCCTGGACAACCCAAGGCAGCAGCATGGCCATGGCTGTGCTTGACCACCAGCAGACCTGGGGTTTTTAACGAGCCCTGGTGCATCCTGTAGGATATGTGGGGTAGGATATGTGGGTCCCTCCCATGGGAGATGAACATGGGCCTTGCTCTGCTGTGGTTTTTCCTTTGTGATCTGAAGCTGCTGTATTCAAATAGGTATGGAAGGAGCAGCCAGCTCCAGCTTCAGAGTGATGGTGGTGACTTCACATTGAAATGGTGCCACCATCCCCAAGGTCCCTCAGCAGAGATCTGTGTGTGACAGGAGGCTGTAGAGCAGCACGGTGGCCTTGGGTAAGGAGGTCGCATCATTTGGCCCCTTCTCTCCCCTCCATGTGCTTTACATTGTGCTGGGGAGGTGGTACCTCCCTGGGATTGCCCTCGCTGGGGGCTCACCCAGGCCTGTGGGTGCCTTGAAGGCACCGGTAATGGCCCAGGGAGTGACAGCTTGGTGTGGATGTTGGGAGGAGAAGGCCCTCTTTGAAGTGCCTGCCTAACTGGCTGCTTCAAAATTACTTTGGGATGCGTCTTGTTTTGTGCACTTCTGCATCCGGGGTGGGGAATCAGTCACTGCTTCAGTGTTTGCTGTGCACACAGGATGCTCCTCCTGCATCCTGCACTGCAGCAGAGACCTCCTGGGGCAGGGACAAGGGATTCTGGAGCAGCCTGGGGCTCCGAGGACATCAGCACTGGTGTTTTGTGGCTGGCCCTGAACTGCTCTAAAATACACAGCAGAAATACTTTGGGGGAGGAGGGGAATATTTTCTTTCCTTTTTTTTTTTTTTCTGAAATCCAAAGTGAAGTGCCCCTGCAGCATGACCTGCCTCTGGCAGATCCTGGGGAAACTGGTTCAGCCAGCACCAGTCTGGGCAGGGAGGGCACTGCCAGTGCTGGGTGCTCTGCCTGGCAGCACTGGGATAGGAATGGGGAATAAACAGCCACATCTCTCTGTATGGGGGGCTTTGGGTTCCCTGGGACCACTGGCATAGGATGAGCCATTTATAATCCAAATGTCACTTTTTAATTCTTTTTTCTATCTCCCTTCCTATTAAAATGGCCTGGGAAACTGTGACACCACACAGCCTGGGCCCCTGCCAAGGAGCCCTGGAGCTTGTGTTCCTGCTTGCGCTGCCAGGCTCCCGGCTGCCTCACTGCTCTGTGAACTCCCATTTGCCTTTCTTGGCTGGAAAAAGGATTAAGTTAGCAGGACAGGAAAATTAATTCGCTGCCATTTTAAGGATGTAGCTTTCATTGCAGTCCAAATGTTTTGAAATGGCATTGTGTCACTGAGACCAACCTGGGGTTGATTAAAAGGCTTTTACCTGCCGGAATATCAGATTTTATTTCCACCGGGGTTCTGCCCCTGGTGATTATGGCTTCAAGGTGAACCTCAAGGCCAAATCTAAGGAGTGTTTTGCCTTTGTTGTTGTGCTGGCTGTGGAAAGCTGGTACCAAAATCTTTTCTGCTTGTTTAACATTCAAAATAGCCTTGCTTTGCCCTTCTCCTCTGCAGGCAGTCTGCCAGTCTGGCACAGCACAGCCAGGACAGCAGGGAACTGCAGAACTTCTCTGCCCGGCTGAGGGGCCCAGGGGCAGCACTGTGGATCCTGTGGGGTGAGCCTCAGCCTTCCCGAGTCGTCTGGTGGAAAATTGCTGCCGTTTGGTGCAGGTGGTCCCAAAAGGGAGCAGAAATGGTGCCACTCTTGGTGAGGAGGGCTGTATCCAGCTGGAGGATGTCCCCACAATTAATGTCCTTGCTGAGGGTGTCAGAGATGGAGAAGGGTAGATCTGCTGCAGTGTGGTGAAGGGCGAGAGAACCCAAACCGTGGGAAGCAAGCGGTAAGGAAGCCAAAAATCATCAATAGAAAATCAATAGAAAGTAATCAGCATTCTCTGCTTTCTCCAGTGAAGGGAACTGTGTGGGTGCTCCAAAGCACCTGGAAGGGCCTGTTAGCTGCCAGCTTTCCTGAGAAAGCTGTGCTCCAGCTTTGGGCAGCAGTGGGGCACAGAGCACATGGGTCCTGGCACCAGACTGCAGCAATGGCTCCATCTGGGACACATGGAGGGGACACATCAGATGTGTAACCAGGAGGGATTTCCACACATGGTGCTGCAGTTCAGCCCTATTGACCTCTAGTGTAAGTACTTCTGCCAGCTGCACTTCCATTCTGGCCTCACATGGAAGGGCTCCACCAGTGACTGATCTCTGACACAAGCCATGGTCCCCATCCCCTCACCTACAAGGGTGTAAATGACTCCTGCCCTCCTTACCAATTCCTCACTGAGCTCTCATTAGAATAGTTCAAAAACCCAGGTGGTTTTTTGAAATTAATGCAGATTAAACCTGCTACTTCAGTAATGAATGAAAATCACCAGCACCTATTTTTTATTTTACTATTTAATGTAGTAGAAATATCACAGCTTGTAGCCAAAGCAACGGGTGTAAATGTTCATTGGGCGAGGCTGGAAGCTCTCCAGTCTAATTCAAGAAATGCTTGGCTCAACTCTTGCTTTGCTTTTGAAGAAGAGAAACTCATCTGTGAAGAACCCCACACTGCAAGGTAAGCACAAGGTGGCTTTGGGAGCTGGCTAAGGTGCCCCTTCCCAGAAGACTGGTTTTATTGGTGTTTTACCCCCTTGTACTGTGTGCTGGATGCAGAGCTGCAGCAGCATAGAAAGTAGATGAGGGGTGAGTCTGTTGCTCTCTCTGGTGCAATCCTGATGGATGCTGTAGTTGAGTAAACTCCTCCAGTGCTTTGCTAACTTTCCAACCTCGGCCAGTGGAAAAGCAGAGCAGGGAGTGAAAAGTGATCTTGCTCAAGTCCAGGATTTTAACTATCGCCAGCCCCAGGAGCAGCCTGAGTGTTTCCCCCAGGGACTGTTGCAATACCAGACTTTGCAGGAGCCTGTCCCGTGAGATGGCAGGAGATTAGCACATGGTAGAAAAGCCTTTACGGTGGTTAAATTGAAGACAAATATGTCAGCTCTGCCAGAGAGGATGATGAGGAGCCTCAAAGGCAAGCAGAGCCCCAGGCTGGTACTACTTCCCTCCTATATGTTTTACTCAGCTACTTGCAGCTATTTTGATCCCCTTTACTGATCTTACCTCCCAGTAATGAACACCAGGCCAGACAGCACTTTCACACAGAGCTGCCATAATTAAGGCAATCACTTCATGTCAGTGCTGGGCAGTCACTTTTAAATAGTCACTGACCTGGGATTTGCTGCAGCAGACTCCAGAATGGTCAGAAATAAACAAACAAACACTTTAAGGATATCAATTTTTATTTGACATTGTGAGATCAGTAAGAAAAAATAATTTGTACAGCTTTGTGATAGAACCGTTGCTGCTGCAGAGTGAGGCTACTCCTCATGAGAAGGGCCCTGACACAGCCCCAGGGTGCTCCCAGCAGGACCTGGTCCGAGCAGGTGACATTCTCCACCTCCCTGTCCCACAGCAGCACCTCTCAGCTCAGACAGGTCCCTGTAGCCTTCCAGCAGCACAAATGGGGCTTCTCAGATGTTCCACATGAGCAGCTCTGCTCTAAGACCCTCTGCAAAGGGCTCAGTGCAACCATGGCTGCAGGACCCATCTGCTACAGTAGTTACTGAGCTCCTGCTGTCCTCCCTCCCTCTGCTAATTCTGTCTCTCCTCTGTCCCAGAAGGTCACCTGGCCCATGTTCAGCCTCCCCTCTGTGCAGCAGCTGCCGCACAGCAGCCCTATTCCCCAAGGGAACAGCTCTGTCCCCAATGGAGAGATGACCCAATACTATTTCCAAGGCCTTTGGTGCTGGCAGGAGCCGATTTGTGACACCAGCAAGAGGGGAACCAAGACACTTTAGGAACTAATCCTGCAGCTCAGATGCTTTCAGTTGGCAGAGTAACCCTTTCTAATCAAACCCAGATGCTTAAAAGTGATTGTAGAGCAGCAGCCATGGATATTGCTCAAGCACTGGGGCACCCACTCCATAGGACGGGCAGAGCTAGAAAAAGAGGCTTCGGTTTACACAGTATTTTTGCCAAGCTTTTTGCCTTTGACAGTTCTTAATAGTTTAAAAAAAACCCCAAACACAACTCCACAGATGCCAGGACAAAAGGCTGAGTTTCCACTGTGCCAGAAAAACATCCTCAAACCAGGCAAAATTCTTGCTGGCCCCACCAGTACCTTGACCTACCCTCCCTTTGCTGGGTCAGGGAGGTGAAATACCAGACCAAGAGAGATTTTAGCATTGATTCAGCCCCTGAGGGGAGATAAGAATTTAGACATAAGTAAGAATTAAGGACAGTATGATCAGTTCTAATACATGGAATCAAGACAGTAATCTTAAATCAATGAAGGGCTCAGCTGGAAAAAATCAAGGTGAAAGGCTCTGTTGGCAGAAAAGGGGTAGTTGTCCTGGATTAGTGCCAGCAAACAGAGCAAGCTGCTGGACCCTACCCCTGATCACTGACAGAAGGGACAGTTCTTACTGATACTTAAATATAAAGATGACTTGGAGGTTGTACCTGGTGCCAACACTACGTTTAGCACATTCACAACATTCAACATTCCCCAGTTCACAGCTGGAGAACATGGACCCAGGGGGTGAACATGGAGTGTGGCAGATTATCTACGTGAGCTGCCTCCCCCACATAAACACCAATGCACAGCCACAGCACAGGCAACCTGGGGCAACTTACATGAAACAAAGGAGGGCAATGAGGAAATAATGTGGTAATGAAAAACCAGGAAAAAAAAAGAATAACCCTTCACACAACTGTTTTTCAGCACTGTAAAAAAATAAAAATGAAAGCAATCTTTTTGACTTCCCCTGCCACACTGTGCTGTGTCCCACAGGCATTCCAGGATCAGGTGCTGCCCCTTTTCCTGATGTTCAGTGATGCAGTGCACACAGCATTTCTGAGGGTGTCCATAGACTGTAGTGCAAGCAAACTGAGAAAATAAATACACTCAAACATTCCCTCCTGTCAAAGAACATTAATTCCAGGAAAAACTAGCTTGCTTTTTGTTTTAACTGAAGCTAAGTCAGCTGCAACTCGTTTTAATATCTGAAACTTTGAAGATGTGTTTCACAGCATAACTGTAGAATTTACACTGCATTGCCAATCCACAATTCGGTCATCATTCTCATTAACAGTGTACAAAGAAGGTCATTAGTTTATATATATATATTTTTATATATATATATATATACTTTATAAAGTCTGGAAGATCAATATAAATACTGCTCCAGAAATTAAAAAAGTGTTTACATCCCCGACTTGAATATTACATTTCAGTGTCCTGGGTTATCATCTGTAAAAGTCTTAGCGGCGCAGAGGTTCAAGTTTTCGAAATTTCAGTGCCGAGCTGGATGACAAAGCATCTTGGTTTGAAGAAGAATTCACTGTGTCTGGGGACTGGAACAATACTCTACCACGATGATTAAATACATAAAAAGATGGATGGTTCCTTAATGTGTCAAATGTCCTTCAAAATAAATGTAAAAAGCCAAGGTTAATTCTCTCAGAGCAAGGAGTTTAGAACAGTCAGTCTGGGGCATATTGACTTTAGAACACAGAAATACAAGTTTTCAATCCAAAACTCTTGCTTGCTTTTAAGTCTCCTAAACTAAAACACTGAGGAAATACACAGCCAGTTGTGAAAAAGACCACAAGATGTCCATGTCACAAACTTCCCCTTCCTTCCTTGAGCTCAGGGGCAGCCTGTGGATGCTGCCTGCAGACACACCATGTGCCAGCCTTAGTTCAGCTGTCACTTGTGTTAACACCTTGATGATGTTCAGCTTTCCAGCCCCCTGGGTGCCTCAAACTAAAGGCTTTACATGAACACTCTGAAATATAATTATGTCAACTTTTTCACTTTCCATATTCCCCTGTAGTTTTGGAAATGGCCAGAGAGGCAACATTTGCCCATCCGATTTCCTATTGGAATCACAGAATATTCTGATTTGGAAGGGACCCACAAGGATTATGGAGTCCAACTCTGAAGTGAATGGCTCATATAGGGGTTGAGCCTATGACCTTGGTGTGCTCTAATCAACTATCCTCTTCAAAATCTTGATCCAAAATCCCTTATTTTCTTCAGAGTCTTTCACATGTCCTGCCTTGAATATACTGTGTGAGATTCAAGTGACTCAGATTCTCATGAAGAAGCAAACACAAGCAGAGTGTGAGCCAAGCCCTGCAGTCTGAGATCATGTCACAACAACAGGTGGTGATTCCTGAGCTCTACTTCCTACGAGCACATTTCATTCCTCTAACCAACTCTGCACAGCAGGATTTCGGATGAGGAAAAGCAAGAAGTTTATTTAATTTCTGCCTGTTATCTAACTCTCCCTAAAACTCAAGACACTGTTGGCCTTCCCAAGTGTGGTTGTTCCCCTCAGGCCACTGCCTACAACATGCATTGAAGGACTGAGCTAAAGATGAGTGATTTCATGGAGCAGTTTGTACAGAGAAGCGGATACCGGTGCGTACAAAAAGAAGAAATAAAACATACTTATTTTTGAGTTCTGAAGTGGCATCCATGTCTTTAAACTCTCCTGCAATATGTGCTATCCCATAGCAGGTGACTGCGAAGGCCAGCAGAGTCTGCAGGACTATCTGCAACAGAAGGAGCACAGTGCAACACACACATCACTGAGCGTTCTGCATTTTTACCAGAAAATCTCAGCTTTCACACAGTGTCTCTTGTGCTTTTCATCCAATGACAGCAAATAGAGGTGGGCAATCCAGCAGTGGGGAAACCGAGGCACAGGAGAACTAAAAATCCCTCCTATTTGCACAGCAAAACTCTGGCAGAGCTCCAGCTGCCCCAGCACAAGTCTGGGTTGCACCAACTGAATCGACGGCTCCTCAGCAAGAGCCTGAGACCAAACACTGTGTTCCTGTGCACTCCAGGATCCAAACTCCTGCCAGGAACACACCGTGGAGCCCCAGGCTAGGCGCCGTGCCTGGCTCTTCTGGCATCTGATCTCCCCGCCCTTCTGATTAAGGAGAAAGTGAAACAAATAACTGAAGTGGAAATTTGAAAAGCAAGCAAATAATGTAAATAAAATCCCCCTCCCTGAAGCAAGTTGTGCTGGGATCAAACATTCACACAGTCACACTGGATAAACACATGTCTACCAACCAGAGCCAGAGGGTGCAGGACATTTATGCTGCAAAGGAGGTGATGGATGCAAAAGCTCTCTGAGCTATGTTCAGGGAATCCTGGACAAGATGCCCCAGAATAGTTCTAAAGAAGAGGGAGGTCTGGACCTGAGGTTTGATTTCACTGACAACTACAACATACTCAGGAAGTTGGGATGGAAAGTGTGGTCCTTTTTGACAGTGGGAACTCTGATGCAAGTGCAACTTAAAAACTACTTTACCCTTAATGCTTGCCTAGCACATTAGAAGGAAGCAATTGAGAGACTAAACCACCTCACAGTTACACCTTTCAAACACTGCAAAAACTTACATCTATGGGCAACGTTTCATCTTCCTTTTCTGTCAACCTCATGTAAGAACGATCTACAAAACAGAAACACATGCATGCATCAAACACTCCGTGTATGCAAATAAACAGCCTGGCAACACAAAACCCCCAGAGAAACGGCTGTAGCTCCGTGTCAGCTGGGCCGCCCCTGGTGCCGCTGTGAGGCTCCGCCGCTCCGGAGCACGGCTGGCCCTACTCGAAGCAGCCGGGAGGTAGGCGAACCGTGGAGACGGGAGGCAGCGGGATGGCAGAAGCCAGGCTGAAGCCGCGACCCGGCGGGCGGCAGCTCCCCCTTCCCACCCTTCCTTTTTCCCTCCCTTCCCGGCTGCTACGGCGCCCGCACGGGGCGAGCCCCGCGCTCCTCCCGGAACCTCCGCTCTCCCCGCAGTCTGGCCCGCAAGGACAGGGCTGCCCCCGCCGCCGGGCTCGCGGCTGAGGACGATGATGATGCCGGCCCGGCCCGGCCCCCGCCCCGGGAGCTCCCCGGCGGCCGTGCGGGGGTGCCGGTGCCCCGGGGCGCCCTAGCCCGCAGCCCCGGCAGTGACTCACGCTGCGCCGCCGAAAAGGCCGCGTGCGCCAGGGCGAACAGGCCGAGCCCCACCAGCCCCTTCCACACCGACCCCGCCGCCATAGCCGCCAGCCGCCGCCAGGGCGCCCCGGCGCGCGATGATGATGTCACCGAGGGGGCGGGACCAGGCCGCGCCCGAGCAGTGCGGGTGTGCAAAGGAGGCGTGGCTTCAGGGATAGGGGGCGTGGCCACCCCGCCGCTTTCCCACGCGGGGCCATTGATAAAATGCGAGTGGACCCCGGGGATGGTCCTGGGGGGCGGCTGAGGGAGGAGGGGGCTGTCATCCCCCGAACCGGTCCTGTTCCTTCCACCGGGCCAGACCGGATCCCTTACAGCCGAAAACAGAGCGTAGGGCCAGTGGTGCCCGAGTTAATTCCCGCTTTCCACGTGTTTAACCTCAAAGCTTGAGAAACCAGTGCAAGAAAAAACGGGGTAAAGGGATGCACACAGCACGTGCGGGAGGGATGCCCCTGGCCGAGCCAGGCTTGGGGCAAAGCAAAGAAACACCAGGGTCCCACACAGCTAAGCGTCCTGGGTCTTCCATGACCCCAAGGCACAAAGGCAATTCTTTGAGGGCGTTTCCTACAAGTCACCTTGATCATTAGCATTTATTACAGCCCTTGCCCCACGGCTCCACGCATCGCCCCTATTTCCTGGTAAACAAGGTGGGAAGTTTACCCTGATCCCACTTCGGGGCTGACGGCAGCTCTTGGCACCATCCACATGCCTTGGCACGGTGTGAAGGCACGACCACCCTCCAGGCTCCCCCTGGACCCCGTGTCCCCATGAGCCCAGGCCGGGGTTTGTCCTGCAGGTCATCCCTCCAAAGCACCCCGCGAACAAACAACACCCGCTGCCGTGCGTGGCCGCGCTAAACTACCTTGCACCAAGTCTGTCTGGGGATTTCTTTTCCCTCTTGCAAACCCCCTTGAACTCGGATCACCTATCCCCTTCTTGCGCACTTCTTCGTCCCCCACATCCCGTTCCTTAGGACTCGTCCCAGCTTCCCCAGGGCTCATCACAGCCCCCCTAGCAGTCCCAGGCACGCCCTTCCCGCGCAAACCTCGCCTTAAGAGCTTCCCAGGGCCACCCTTGTCCCCTGCCCCCGTTCCCCGTCCCCCTTTTCCCCGCTCCGTCGCTGCCACCCCGCCCCCGCTCGCTGCCGGCCCGTCCCTATCCGGGCTCCCCGCTCTGTTCCCGCCCCCGGCGCCTGCGCCCAGAGCCGCTTCCTGGTGTCGGCGGGGCCGGGCCGGTGCCGGGGCGATGGCGGGGCCGGGGCCGGTGCTGGCGGCGGCTGCGGGGCTGTGGGCGCGGGGGGCGGCGGGCGCCGAGGTGGCGGCGGCGCATTCCGGGGCGCTGGAGGAGGAGATCGTCTCCGAGAAGGCGGCGGAGGAGAGTCACCGTCAGGACAGCGCCAACCTCCTCGTCTTCATCCTTCTGCTCACTCTCACCATCCTCACTATCTGGCTCTTCAAGCACCGCCGCGCTCGCTTCCTCCACGAGACCGGGCTGGCCATGATCTACGGTGAGCGGCGCCGCGCCCCACGCGTGCATCTGCCACCCCGCGCACCCGTTCCCTGGGAGACCCGTGCGGGAGCTGCCCCGAGCCCTGGGAACCCCATTCCGACCAGTCCCGGCTGTGCGCTGGGCCAGCTGCGGGGCTGGGTGCTTGCCCGACCGGCCACTCCCGTGGCAGCACCAGTTGGGGACCAGTAGCGCGCCGTTCTTTCGGTCAGTGCCTGGTGGCCCCTGCCCGAGGGTCTGCTACAGGGTTTGTTTGGTGGGCGAAGGGGTGCGGGGGGACAGGACACATCCCCTCGTGGGTGCAGCTGGACACTGTTGTGTCACAGGGACAGCCCCGTCCTGGTGTGTCCTGTGCTGAGCCTTATCTGGGTGTTGCTGGAGGGAGGGTTGGTTGTTCTCCAAACCCTAGATATGGAGGGCTCTCGAGGGCAGAGTTACTCCCAAATCTCTGGCAGTGAGGAACTGGTTGGGTTTTTTCCAGATGGCCTCACAGGGTGAAGCTGGTGGGGTCATGGGTTACCACGTCACCGAGCACTGGCAAGTCCCACTTACCTGCTCTAGGGTCGAGAGTGGGACTTGGGGCAGCACATCCCAGGTTGGATGGTGCTCTGAGCAACCTGCTCTAGTGGAAGGTGTCCCTGCCCATGGCAGGGGGGTTGGAACTGGATGATCATCATGGTCCCCTTCCAATCCAAATAATTCTGTGATTCTGTGATCCCACATGCTGGGGCCAGAGGCTGTGTTTCCACCCTGTGTTTAGAGCATCCAGATTACCAGAAGATGTCCAAGAACAGTGGAGAGGCCATTTGGGGGATTCTCTCACCCTTTGCCACACTCAGGGACCTGCAGAGCCATCAGCCTTCCATCCTGCTGCCTGGGGACCTGTGTGCACAAGCTCCTACCTTTAGAGTTCTTCCTCCTGCTGTGACAGGACCTCTTGGAGAGGAGCCCCATGTGTATTCCCACAGGAAGTGGGGCAAGGCTGTGGGTCAGTGGAATGAGGCTGTAGACATTTGGGTATTAGAGGTGGCCTGTGATTTACTGAGGTGACAAGGCCTCATGAAGTGGCCTGAACCACAGTATGAAGGGACCGTATATAGGTCTCCCTGGGTTATCTGGCATGACTTCGAGTTCTACCAAAGTAGCACTGGGAGCTGTGCTGGAGAAGTGATTAACATGGCCTTGGATCCATATCTAGGGAAGATTTGTTGAATTTAGGATTGGGAAGGCATCTCCTGCTGTGCACTATAGTTAGTGTCTGTCCTCTGTGCGTCCCTTGCTGGCTGGTGGTGATGTGTGACCACACAGAGTCAGACATGGCCAAATCCCCCACCCAGCAGAAAGCTTTGATCTGAAGGCTGTGGCTTGACCTGTTTGGGCCACTGGCTTTCGTGATCCCAAGTTTCAGTTAATTGGAAGGATGCTCCTTCCAGTTAATGCTCCTTCTAAATGAAGGGGTGGAGACACTTGCGTCAGCCCAGAGGCACGAAATACTGGTCTGCTTTTTCAGGGGCACAAAATACTGCTCTGCATTTTCAGATTACTTCCAGCCACTGCTCAGGGGGGTTCAGACGTTTCTGGCCTCCTGTCCAGGGCAGGGATGGTCACCTCCTGGGACAGGATCTGTGCTGTGAGAGGACATGCTTCCAGCATAGAAGGTCTTCTCTCTCCTGCTGCCCCAGAGCTCCTGACATGCGACTTTCTGTTCTTTCCATGCTTTCACGCTTGCCTTTAACCTTGTTCTTCTCCTGGAGCTTTCTTCCTCTTGTTTCTCCTCTCTCCCTGACCTACCTGAGTGCTCACTTTATTCTCAGAGCACAACCTCGGTCGTTTCAGTCTCCTGCCAATCCATAAAATGCACCTTTTCTATCTGCTCTTCTACAGACTGTGCTTAGAGCATTGCTGGTGAAATCAGTAATGTCACTTGTCTGATCATACAGAAAATTCCAAGTTTTCCCTGGTATCAAGGCTTTTGGCATTTGCTTCTCAGGTAGTGGCAGCTGCCATGGGAAAAGGGGTGTGTAATTCCCAAGGACTGGTGAGATGCTGTTGTTTTACAGTGGCAACTTAAAATCTGCAGGGAAGAAAGCAGGTATCGCTGTCCCTGGCTCCTTGCAATGCTTTCAGTTCCAAGGAAGTTCACTGAAAACATGGAAGGCCTGCAAAACAGACTGAAATCTGAGCAAGAGAAGCAATTTGCAAAAGCTTGTGTTTTTCTGTTTAAAAAACCCAACAACAACTAAGTCAAAACTTTTGCATATATCTCTTTTGGCAAAACACATCAGTTTCCTTGTTGTCTTTGTTTTTACTGGAAATTACAAGCTCTTGGTCCGGGTGGGTTTCGTTTCTGTCTTGCAAATCACACTGTCAGCTCAGAGCTGATGTTCAAGAGCTGGACACTGGCTGGAGTAATTTCACAGTGATAGACAATAGTTGCTTAGTAGCCCTTAAGCTTCATTCCAGTGTTTAAAATGAGTTTCCCACATCTGAGGTACTCAGCATTTAGGATAATTAATTTAACAGTTTTGTTTCAGTTCTTCTCAGAGTCTGATGGTAGATGTGCAGGAGCTTCTCTAGAAGTTTAGTTTCCTTGTACTTGTTCCCACTTGATCTCTGGATTGCATGTGTCTAAACTGCTTGTTGTCAGGATGTCTTCAGTTGCTACATTTTTCTTTCCTTTTGGTGTCCAGATTAATGCTTGCCTGGGGATCCTGTCTGCTCCCATTGTTGTTAAGTGCTGGGTTTGGTAATATATTAGTCTTCATTTAAAACATTACCTCGGAAATGTTCAACAGCACCTTAAAAAAAAGCCCATGGGCTTTTGTTCTTTTTAATGAAGTCAGGAGAAATGCAATGAAAATAATCTCTTGCACTTTGCATAAAAGAACTCAATTAATTTGCCGGCTTTGCCTTCAGCCTCTCAACTCCTTGCAGCTTTTGGCTGGCAGCTTCTGTGGTGTTGGGTTCCCTCTGCTCAGCTCAGCTCCACTCCCTCCCAGGGCTCAGTTTTGTAAAACTTCTGGCTGCAAAAGCAGGTTGATACTGGCTCACAGGTTGCTGCTGGGGCAGCCCTGTGAGTGCCCAGAGAGTCTGAACCATTTCCTAAGAGCCTCAACCATTTCCTAAGAGCCTCTTGGAATGAGGAGCACCTACACAGTCCCCTGGGCTTGGTCCAGGGAGCCTGAGCTCAGGACTGGACTTGGTGTCTGGAAAACCTTGTCAGGTTTGTCCCAAGTGCTTCCAGTGAGCTTTGTTGGGTGGGGAGGATCAGATCCACTGTGGAGCAGAGGGGCTGCTGGTGGGGCTTTTTAATGTTAGTGGAATAATTGGTTTCCAGCAGAGCAGCAGGATGCTTTCCCTGCAGGTTACTCTGACAGTGTCCCTGTGTTGGAAGCTGCTGGCAGGGTCACACTCAGTGCCCAGGAGCAATTTGTGCATTTGTGTATTTGCACATGGGTGTCTTTCCCCAACTGGTCTGGGGAGCTCTGGCAGCCTCCCAGGCAGCCTATTACTGAGCAATACAAAACGTCTGATTTTGGGACTTCCAAACAAGGATCCTTGGCAGATATTGTAGGTTTATCTGTCCCTTTTCCCTTACCCCATTCCTGGCCAGAGTGGGAATTTGGCCCTGTCTGTAGCATGGCTGGCACCCAGTGCCAGGAGCAGCTGCCCGGATAAGGAGATGGCAGAGGAGCAGGGTGCTATCAGATGTAGCACTGCTTTGGGACAGGGATTAAGAGAGGAGAGGCGGGTGAGTCAGGATCCCTTTTGAATTCGCAGCAGTGACTCCTTGTGTCTGTCCCTCCTTCCTCCTATCCCTCCTCATCTCCCAGTGCTGAGCCCGGGTGTTAAAGGGGTTGCTGAGTGGGTTTCCTTCCATCTGAGCAAGAGCAGGCAGCTGCTGGTTTCTGATTCCTCCATGAACCTCTGAAATCAACTTTGTTTTTAAGAAGAAACTTCTTAGAAGTCACCTCAGATGGTTCTGGAGGGCTGCAAAGTATGGTTTAGCTTAATAGCCATAAGCAGATGTAAATAACCCTTTGAAACTCTTTTTATCCCAGTGAAGGATTTTGGTTGTTTCCCGTGGTACCTCTGGGATTGTCATCTTCTGGGTGAAAGGAAAATGGGATGTTTTGTCACACTGCTGTGGTGCCATGCAGCCACTGCCACATGCTCATGTAAATACATGCTGTGGCACCTTGATGTGCTTGACATACTTGCTTTCATTCTATAATTTTATTTCTGGACCACTGGAAGATCACAGGAACAGAGGCTGGCAGAAAAGTAAGCTGAAGAATTCCTTTTGTTGTCCCCTCTAAGTGATGGTGGTGTAAAAGCAGATCTCAGCTGCTCTGCAGGGTGTGACATGCCCTGAACTCTCTTTGCTGGAGCTGATTGTGCCTGGCTGTGCCCAGAGGGAACTGTTCTGTGACTGTTGGGGTGATTCAGGGCAGGATAAAGCCCAAAGTGGTGAGCACCTGATTGATGGTGCATGGCTTGAAAGCATCAGTAGCCTTTCAGCTCACCTGTGCTACAAAGTGCTGTATTATACCGAGGTTTTGGGTCTGTCCAGTCCCTGAGCTATGGTGGGTCAGCAGTGGTGACTCTGTGTGCAGCTACCTCCTCTGCCTCTGCTCATGGCCTGGGTGTGTGTTCTGGTGGCCTTGCTGTGTGTAGCACTCCCTGGGGCAGGAGGTGGGGGCTTTTCTCCTGGCCATCGGGAAAAATAGTGAATCTTGTCCTGGAAAAACTGTGGCCAAGGGAGAGAAGTCAGAAAGTGCGTGGCAGATCAGGAATTGGCCGCAGGAGATGCTGCATGAGCTGGGGCCCCACAGTGTCCTGCCCGGGCTCTGCTCTGAGAGGTGGTGGCACAGGAAGAGTTGGGTGTTCCCTTCCGTCGGGGTTGTGCCCTGCCTGTAGGAAAGCACAGAGCAAGGTCTTAATTAAGGCAGCAGTAAGGAAGCAGGAGTGTCCTGGGAGGCAAATGGAGAAACTTTCAGAGCATTGCGGTCTGTGTTTAGTTCCCACGTGTCTGAAAGCTTTTCATAAATATGTGGTTCAGAGATGGGGTTAAGATCCAGGATTTCTGTGGCGGCTCAGGGCCACCTTAATCAAGGAGTTTCCAAACTCTTTTGTGCTGAAGGCTACGTGGAAAGGTGTCTTGTGGGACACCCCTCTTCCCCAGCCTGCAGATGTCAAAACACTCTGCCAGGAGAGCACTCAACACACTTGAATCTGGATTTGAGACCTCAGACAACAAAAGAAAAATGCCTTATAAATTGCTGACTTGCAAATTAACCCCAAAATGCCCCTACTTAGCAGCTGAGCTGGAGGCAGAGTTGCCTCACGGGGCTGCCCTGGGGCTGCTGCTTGTGGTGCGGGGCTGAAGTTTGCAGGGGCAAGGAGTAGATCTGGATGGTCAGCCTGGACTGGGAAACAGGTTTTTATGTTTATATGTTTATATTTTAAAATGTGGTTTTATAAAAATGGGGAGGCCTGGGAGGAGGCTGTATTGTGCTGCAGCACCTTAGGAAGGATGCTTGCCAGCCTCAGAGTGTTCAGGGTGGTTACCGGATATCATCTTTAATCCCTGCCAAAATGAAGAGTTTAATGCATCAATGTCAGGTTTCAAGGTGCAAAGGGCACAGTTTGGGCATGTGTGAGCAGCACCTGGGCCAGCAGTGCGAAGTGCTCACCCTAAAAACCTAGCGTGCCCTCGATGTTGGCTGTTTGCTGCACTGGAGTGAGGGTCTGACTGATTGCTGGGTAGTTCAAATCCTTCAGGGCTTGTCCATGTCTGTGTTAGAAACTCCCCACGAGCACAGAGTATTCGCCTGGCTCACAGGGGACGAAGGTGTTTCAATTCACACGGGCAATTACTGGGTTGGTGGTTGTGCTCAGCAGCTGAGCAGAGGGTCAGGATCCTGGTGCTGCATCCGTGCTCAGAGGGATCATTCTGGGAGTTTGCTGTGGTTTGTCTCACAGACCGTGTCCCTCCCCAGGTGTCCTGGTCGGTGTGGTCCTGCGCTACGGCATCCACGTCCCCAGCGATGTCAACAACGTGACCCTGAGCTGCCAAGTGCAGACCAGCCCTGCCACGCTGCTTGTGAACGTCAGTGGGAAGTACTATGAGTACACCCTGAAGGGGGAAATCAGTGCCCAGGAGCTCAACAATGTCCAGGATAATGAGATGCTGAGAAAGGTAAGGGAGGCAGTGATGGAGAGGTGAGCAGTCCTTCCCACTCCCTCCACGGGGATGGGTCCTGGATCTGCTGGATTAAGTGTTTTTATTTTGGTTTTTTAACTTGTGATTGTGATGAGTAGTAATTTATATGTTGAACACAATGTAATGAAACTCTAGTTTTAGCTCATCTTAATTTAAGCTGTTAGACTCTGGGATTTGTCTCCAGAAGGTTCCAGACACATCCTCAGTGTTGCCCCAACAGGATTTACGTGGTGGGGGTACAGGGCTTTCTCCATATATTACTTTCTTATTTGTGTTTCATCTTGCAAAGTTTTAACAAATCATTTTACTAGTTTTTTTTTTTCTTAACAGGTGACTTTTGATCCTGAAGTATTCTTCAACATTTTGCTTCCTCCCATTATATTTTATGCAGGCTACAGCTTGAAAAGGGTACGTGCCTTTACAGTGCTGATGTTTTTAGCTCCTCTGCCTCCAGAGAATTTTTAATACTTGCGAGTGCTTTAATGCTTGCTCAGCAGGCCGAGGCTGTGGGGGTGGGTATGGTTTTCCCCAGCAAATGTGGGATTGTGGGAAGCAAAGGTGAGAGTGCCCCCGTCATTCTTGTCTGCCCCTCTGCCCCGGGAAGGGTCAGCGGCTTCAACCGTTTCCAGCAGGGGTTTTTGAGGTCAGCCAGGCCATTTCAGCCATCCCAGCTTTCAAAGCACTTGGGAGTGTGGGAAGGTTTTAGAAAGCAGCAGCTCTCTGAAATGCTGACTTGGAAGGAGAGGAGAATCATGCAGTTTAGCTTGCGGGAGAAGGAAGGAGGAATGCTGCTGGGTTAGGAAATCAGTTCCCAGGACTTGGAGTAGCACCTTATTAAATGCACAGGTATGAGAAAATGGTACATTCCTGTTTATTAATGCGGCATTAACTGGTGGTCTGGCACTGTGCTGTGCTGGGCACCCTGTGTCTGTCCAGTTCATGGTGTCTGAGCTGGGTCCAGGTTGCTGTGGACACTGTGTGGGTGCCTGTGTGGGCTTGAAATAAATCGTTAGCAAAATATAATTCAGTTTCTGGTTTTTTTTCTCCTGCTAGAGGCACTTCTTCAGAAACTTGGGATCCATCCTGGCATATGCTTTCCTTGGCACTGCCATTTCCTGCCTGGTGATTGGGTGAGTAGATGGAGCTGGTCTGGTTCTTCCACAGGGTTTTGAGCTCTGCATGGGGGAAGTGCCGTGAGCCTGGAGCTGAAGCAGCTAATCCCAGCTCTGAAAGGTCACACAGGCTCTGCTACTGCTGCTCAGCAGCAGCAAATAATACTATTTACTGCCCAAACTTCTGCTGCATGGACAAGGTGGTTGCTGTCTAATTGCGAAGTGCTCTCTCATCATCCCATGAGAATAGTTATTCATGGCAAGAAAAGATTCACACTTCTCTGAAGATTGTCTTGAAAAATCAGCAACTTCAAATTAGTGAAAGCATAAGCCCTCATAAACTTGAGACACAAGAGTAGAGGGCACGATCATAAAGGCTAGTGAGCACAGATGTGTTTCAAATCATTTATCCCTCTGTGTAGAGGCAGTTGGATGATTCCCACTCTGGCTGGTAGCACACAGGCTGGCATAGGGTGTTTTCCAGTGGAGTCCAGTGGACTCAAGCAAACTCAGCATCTGCATTATCTGCTTCTCCTGAAAGTTTTGGCCATTTCAGAGTCAGTTCAAAAGGTCACCTCACTGAACTATGTTAATGTGCAGCACTGCAAAGTGATTGTGCGACCCCATAAGCCTGACTGCTGTTTTTCTTTAGCCATGTCGTGCTCCTGGAGGAGTTGTGCTCACAGTTCCCTGCTGGCACCATGTTTGTGTTCCAGTTCAGAGGGTGCTTTGATGTGTGTGGTTCAGCGCTCACCTCCAAGATCATGGCCCTGGGGTTTCACCAGATTTGGCCCATCCCATGCAGTTCTTTGGTGTTCTGGCATTTGGATAGCTTTAATCTGGTAAATTCAGGGAAATCAAGCCTATATGAATGTTGTTTTGATGCATTGCAGAGATGTGTAACTGCCTCTTCTGATCCCCAGCTCTGTCGTGTACGGCTGCGTGGCGCTGATGAAAGTCACTGGGCAGCTTGGGGGAGATTTCTACTTCACTGACTGCCTCCTCTTTGGGGCCATCGTGTCAGCTACCGATCCAGGTATGTTACACACTTTCCCTACATTTTGGCCTGGTTTGAGCTGTGGGGCAGAGGGGAAGAAAATCTGAAACTCCTGAGAGTTCCCTCCTTCTGAATTCTGGAGCTTAATTTATTTGTGACATTCTTAGAGGTCAGATTTGTCTCTGTGCCTTTTAATTTTCTTCAGTTATGTGTAATACAGCTTCCAAACCTCTGCTTTCCTGAATCCTTGTTTGCAGTGAAGTCCTAGGCAGCCTCTCTCTTGACTTTGTTGTGGTTTGGCATTGTGTATCTGCTACCCTGTGCCAGCAGCTGTTGCAGAACAAGATGCATAATGTGGGGAGGGTTCAGTTGATAGTGTTAGTTAGTTTAGCTATTTTCTCCTGCTTCCAGTTTGGTTGGATTTTGGCAGGGGCTAATCTAATTTAAATTGGATTAATGAGACACCTTAATGAGCAGTACTGAGGACAGTAGTGACATCTTGGTTTACTGATGCACTTTATAAATCAAAACTATGAAAAACATGCTATGTCCAACTAAATTGAATTTAGTTCATGATAGCTTGCATGTGGTAGCTGTTTACTTGCATACTCTCACTTCATGTGAAAACACAGGACCCAAAAAGACCTCTCTTTGCTCCTGCCCTTTGCTGAGTAGGGCTGGAAATCTTCTAATGCTTAGAAATGCTGCAGATGAGCTGTCGGTGTTACGTCCCTTCTTTGGGCTTGAAATAGGAACAAGAAGATTTTGCAGGTAGAAATGGAGTATTTCCCTGTGCACAAATGGGTTAAACCCCCTCAGTGTGCCCTGAGTGCTGTTCGAAAAGACTTTCATGGAAGTTGATTGGAATTGGCTCAGCCCTCAGCCTGAACTGTGCCCAATGCACCATGTGGTACATCTTGCTTGCCTTGGATATTGTGATGTTCCTGTGAGGCTGATATGCAAAACCTGCTGCTTTCCATTATCTTCTTGGAGCTGCTGGATCACAGAAGAGCTTGAGGGAACTCTGATCGCTGCCAAGTGGCTGTAAATCACAGAAACCCCCACATGGGGTTTGAGCCGATGCCTGGCTATTTCCAGTTAGGTCTGAAACGTTATGTGTCTGTGCTGGCACTTAGAATGTGTTGAATCCAGGGATTTCTCTCAGAGTATCAGGAATGGAAAGGAAAGGCTATTCTCACCCTGGACAAGCCTGATCCTTCTGGCCTTCTGCAGGTAAAGGAGGCTCCCCCTGATGCTCCAAGCTGGCGGCATCCTAACAGCTGGGTGGCTCATGCCAGCCTGGTACTGTGGCCCAGCCCATGAGCTCAGACCCTGGGAAGCTCAGAGCAGAGTTTGTTTATGTCTGCCTGCAAAAGATTCAATAGGCCAGGATGTGTTTTAGTAAAAGGAGGAGGGAAATGATGAATCAAATCCAAATCTGAAAGAGCAGAAGGAAGAGTATCAAAGGGAACACGAGGGGCAGCTGGCACCATCACAGCAGTGGCACAGATGTGCAGGAAGGCAGCTTTCTAAAAAGGACATTTTGTCTTTGATTACATTGAAACAGCAGCACCTTTTTGAATGTCTCTCTATTGTTCTATTTTTCAGTGACTGTCCTTGCCATATTCCATGAACTCCAGGTTGATGTTGAGCTGTATGCCCTTCTCTTTGGCGAAAGCGTCCTCAATGATGCTGTTGCCATAGTGCTGTCTTCGTAAGTGTCTTCTCTTTTTATTTAGAATTGTTATGTATGTTACATGTCAGGAGTTGGAGGGAGCCACTCGGCCTTGCCCCTGTAAAATAGGAGCATGGGTGTTTACAAGAGCATCTTAAGTGTCCCAAAAAGCTGTAGTGACATTCTGATGCATGTCCTCATCGCTTACCACTGCTTGGGATTACGGATTGCCCTTACAACTTCCCCCTGTATGATGGATAGTTTTGTTTTGCCTTTGTGGTCAGTTGACCCATCCATAGGGAAGATTTTATGTCCCTCTGAAATGGAAAAAGCACCACATCTGCTTTTCAGCCACAAGATCCCACTGAAACCCTTTGCTGATGGCTTTGCTCCTACCTGCATTGCTTCCCATTCATAAATACCTGCTTTTGTTTAGGTGGAAATAGCTGGTGAAGCAACTGTTTCCTTTCTCTCCCCACATCAAGGAGTTAAATGTTCTTACAGCTGGAGTTAATGCCCTTGACTGAACACTTGGGAAACTTGCTGCCTTTCTAAAAAATGTTTTATATTCTTTAATATTTTATGTCCTCTGTATGCAGGACGTATTTTATCTGCGTTTTCACTATGTTGTCGTCATGGGAATTTGTTTGGGAATATACAATACCTGCAGTGGTGACAGCTTAACATATAGCTAAGACTAATGAAGAAAATATTTCTGGAATACTTGCCACTCCAGCATGCTGGTTGTGTGGGTTTTACTGGAGGCAGCAAGTAACACATTGTGAACTGTGTGTTGTATTTACTGAATTGGGTGCTTCTGTTGAGGTTTCTGGAATTCTTTGTATTGCTCACTCTGGCTTTTTTGCTGGATGTGTCACCGCTGGTGTGAGAGGAAACGCTGCACAGGCAGATCGTGTTTCAGAAGTGATCATGAGTGAGGAGGGGATGGGGTCTTCCAGCCTGTGCTGGGAGATTCTGGGTGGGAGTGGGTGGATTCAGCTTCAGAGTAATGGAATTTGTGATGAATCTTGGCACGTGTGGGTGATGGCACCGCACGCAGTGATTTGCCTCTTGCTCTGCTTCAGAGCAGCTCTGTAGCTGTTGCTCTGATTTCCTGCTTTCCTCTCTCCACAAGCTGAGCTCAGTCCACCCCCTCCCTGAAACAGGATAATTTGTACCAAGGCAGCAGCTCCGAGTTCATGCAACAGTTATTTTATTTTGCCTCAGCACTGCAGGCAGGGGAGGATGAGGAGCTGGGCTCTTCGATGGCTTTTGCTGGGTCTGGGTGCCCCACAGCTCCTCTCCTGCATGCTTTCAGCCCTGGATAAATGTCTGTTCCTGTGCTTAAGGAGCAGGATCTGTGCCTTTCCGTTCCTGTCTTGGCCTGGCGTGGTTTGGCAGTGGGAACTTGTTGCAGGATGAAGAGGAATTGAACCCAGAACCGAAAGCTGGTAGGCAGTGAGGTGCCAGGGCTGCAGTTTGGGAGCAGAGGGGTAACTGCAGCTGCAGGGTCTCTACCTGCTTCTTCCAAAGGGAGGATTCACAGGGATTAAACACCATGGGGAGGCCCGTGGGCAAGAACAGGGGAAATAAAGGGCAGCTGGTACTAATGTCTTATTGGCAATGCAAAAAACAAAACCAGAAGGAGAACTGTAAGAGGTTAAAATGCAAAACCAACATCCAAAGAGTTGGTTATGGAGGGGAAATGAAACCAGTCTGGATTTAAAAAAAAATGAAACCTGAAAATCCAGAATAAGAACATGTTGGTGAGTGAGAAGTATAAGATGGGATTGATGAAAGGAATTAAATCATGGAGGAATCTGCAGCTTGCAGTGTAAAAGGCAATGCAGAAAAATGAGATGTATTAAAAGCAGGGAAGTTTAGCAAGGGAAGTTACCTGTGATGTGTTGGAAAGGGGAGGTTTGTCATTTGTGTTGCAGAAAAATGTTGGTGTGTAGTTTGGGGAGAAAGCTGCAGGATGTGTGTGCAAGGCAGTAAGTATCTGTTCTCAGCAGATTAAACAGCAAACGTTTAAAGTTCACATCCAGGAGTTTTAACAGAGTGAACCAAGGGATTGCTAACTAGGAAGTTAATGTTTGCGATAAGTTTACATCAAGGAAAGTGATGTAAGGAGTTGATAAATGGGATTTAGGAGCTGGATAAGGGCCCCCCTGTATCTCAGCCTTTCCAGGTAGAACCGTGGAACGGCTGATGCAAGGCTCAGCTCATCAGGAGTTAGGAGGGAGCAGATTGCAGATGGGATCAGCACTGCAGACCTGTTTGCCATCTCATCACAAAGGTCTGTTGAGGTCTGGTGGATGCAGAGAACGGTGTTGCTGTTGTGCATGGCACTGCCTGCCCTTGCTACCCTGTGGTGTTGCACTTTGGAACTCGGAGCAGTGCAAACTAAATGTAGTGCATGTTAACTGTGGCAGAATGGGAGAAGTTACAGTTCTCCGGGGGATGTTCACGTCAGCCGCCTCAGTGGAGAAATGCAGGTTTCCCACTTGAATGCTTTGTGGCCCCACAGCACCTGGCATTACAGAGAGCTGGTGCCAAACCTCACAAATACCACCATAAATGACACATCACACGAGGCACAGGCTTTGGTCTC
This sequence comes from Coloeus monedula, assembly GCF_965178545.1. Lineage (NCBI taxonomy): Eukaryota > Metazoa > Chordata > Aves > Passeriformes > Corvidae > Coloeus > Coloeus monedula. Next base: position 20,322,130 of record NC_138792.1, on the reverse strand, counting down.
CTGCTCTCTAATGTCCAGGAGCAAATGCAGAGCCAGGCCTAGGTGGGGTAGCTGATCCCAAACTCCCCAGGACAGGGAGCATGTGCAGCCACTGCACGCCGTGATCCCAGGGGATTGCAGTGTGCTGTGTCTCCCTGGTTCCTCAGGCTCAGTGTTTGCAGCAGTTGTAGCACTTCATGTAGCACTGTGAGGTGCCTCTCCCTCCAGACTAAGCAGTTTTGTTCTTGTGCTTTCCCTCCTCTTCCAGCTCAATAGTTGCGTATCAGCCAGCGGGTGACAACAGCCACACATTTGATGTCACAGCGATGTTCAAGTCCATCGGGATCTTCCTGGGGATATTCAGTGGATCTTTTGCAATGGGAGCAGCTACTGGAGTTGTGACAGCTTTAATATCCTTTTCATGTTTGTTTCTTTTTCCAAGTGTTTGCATAACAGCTTCTTTTTTTTTTTTTGCTGCACTGCATTTCACCCAGATGTTTAATTTTTTTTTTTCCCAAATTAATGAAGGATGGTGCCATAGCCTTCTTAGGGACAGACTGTGTAGCTATGATACGCAATTGGATTTGATAGGTTGCTAGCCTGCAGTGTCTCTCCAAATTGTCCTTAACCATCTGCCACGTCACCAAGTTCACCAAACTTCGGGAGTTCCCATTGCTGGAGACCGGCTTGTTCTTCTTGATGTCCTGGAGCACATTCCTGCTGGCTGAAGCGTGTGGCTTTACAGGCAAGCTCCAGCACAGCCCTGCCTCTGGGATGGAGATCTGCAGGGCTAATGGGGCCACTGAGTTTTGCTTCTCAGTATTGATGGCAGCCATGGCTCTCCCTCTACTTGCAGATGTTTAATGATTCTGGGTTCTGGGGTTACTGCATTAAGTTCCCTACAGTCCTGGGATGCAGCTCAGCTCCGTTTTCCTGACCAGGAGTCTAATGTGATGCTCTGCTCCCCAGGTGTGGTGGCTGTGCTCTTCTGTGGGATCACACAGGCCCATTATACCTATAACAACTTATCTACAGAGTCCCAACACAGAACTAAGCAGGTGAGAACTCCTCAGACCCCTTCAGTCTCTCTGAATTTCAATATTTTTCCTTCCCTCTGGCCAGAATTACGTGCATCTGTCTTTTTACAGCTGCGTTTCGCTAGAGTTGCTTCTGCAGAAGTATTTATTGCATGACCGATGGGCTAACATGCTTTTCTTGTTAAATCTATATTATGTCTAACTCACTTTTGTTTTTCTCTTTTAGTTGTTTGAGCTTCTGAATTTCTTGGCAGAAAACTTCATCTTCTCCTACATGGGACTTGCACTGTTCACCTTCCAGAATCATGTCTTTAACCCTACCTTTGTGGTGGGGGCCTTCGTATCCTTTGGAGCCCAATTTGTAAGACAAAGAAAGAAAGGGAGAGGTGCCTCATTCCCAATTTGTGTTTTTCATTCAAATGAGTGGGTTTGTTTTTTTCAATCAGTCTGGCTTTATTTTTAAAAAGGGATTTCTGCCATGTAGTGGTGCCTTTGCTGGTTATTTTAAGAACACTGAGATTCTTTTTCCAGCTTTTCTGTTAATTTTTTTTTTTTCCCCGTCTTCTCTCCTCTCACGGGCATCCGAATCAGTTGCTGCAGAGACTCGTCATTCAATGTGACCATGATGCCAATGCCAGGCGTTGTCATGTGGCACCAGGAGGGGCTTTGCAAAGGGGGGGCTGCCTGGTTTAGCTGTTTATTTCCTCTTTTCTATGCTAGTGCACTTGGTTAACCCTGCAAAAAGCCTTTTTTTGGCCAAACAGCACAGTTACAGCTACAGTAGGTGCCTCTGAATGATGTCATGAGAAAGGATTTCCCATTCTGCAGGCTGATGCTAACAGGAACAAGAGCCCTGGTATGTCTCAGAAAAACAAGAATTTTGAAGGAATTTTTTTCATGTCACAGGGAAGCCAGTTAAATGTGCAGAATTATTTTCACCCTTTGCCAGCACTGAAGCAAGTTTATACTGATAAACAAAACATTTTTGCCAATGCTGGCCCATGGGTTTACAGCAGGCTCAGGTGAATTTCTCTGATCAGCTTTTGTGGGGTTGCAGTGGGGCAGAGGGCATGGAGAGCAGAGAAATGCCATTTGGGCAGTTAAATTGGAATTTCATGCTGTGCCTCTTCAGTGGGAACTGGCTAACTCGCTGATGAAATAGCTTATTCATGAGAGAGATCATGAAATACGTCTCTTATGCAAATTGTGATGTTCAGGAAAGAACATAAAATCTAGAAGCATTTTCCGTATTATTCAATACTGGCTCCAAGATTATTTTTGCCATCTGGGTGCTGGTATTAAAAGACACAGCTTCAAAGATAAAAAGCAGTATGAAGGAGCTGGTGATTCTTGTATCTCACAGGCTATGAACAGAGAGAGTATTAAGATTTTTTTTTCCTTCTCAACGGCTGCTGCTTTCATTTTGCTGAATAATCTTTGGGAATGGGACTTGGCTTAAAGCTTCAAACCCAGCTGTGAAGTGTGGCGTGCTGGGGAATGTCAGAGGGGTTGTCATAGCTGTGATAACTTGAGCTTCACAGAAGACAAATAATTCTTGGGGTGCCAAATGGACCTGGCAGCAGAGAGCATACTGTGGTAAATGGTGGTTTTTCTCTCCTCTCACTTGTCTAACAGGTCCTTTCATCATTTCCTTTGTTTATTTGTACTTGTCTCTGTATGATATTCCTGAATTGTAGTGTGTGCTGTGTTTCAGCGAGGCAGTAGCCTGCTCTTCCCACAGTGCTGTAGCACTCAGAGCTGGGTTATTATCTTGGCAGCCAGAGCACTGGTGTTTCTGCAGCTCCCAGTTTCTGTTGGGCAGTAGAAACTGGCTCTGTGTGCGGGTGGGATGTGATGGGAGACACAGGAAGAGCAATTTCCTTAACATGTACAAATACAGCTTGCTATCTTCCTAGGAAGAGCTGCCAATATTTACCCATTGTCATTTTTACTGAATTTGGGGAGAAGAAATAAGATTGGAACGAATTTGCAGCACATGATGATGTTTGCTGGTATGTTACTGCATCCTTCCTCTGACCGTGTGGCCCACTGGCACTTCCTTGCCCCTGAGGACCTGGAAATATTCCTTATTCAACACTAAATCTCTTATGGGCAATGTCTGGAGGGGAGGCTGGGCAGGAAGGGGCTCAGTGGTTTAAGACGTAGGAATGAGCTCCTCCTGTCCTGCTTTGAATGCATGGCATAGGGCAGGAAGAGTGTTTGCCTTTCTGGGCTCGGAAAGAGGGGTGATAAAATCATCACTGTTCTCCCTTGGTGGTGGATGTCCCCTGTGCTCAGTGCTCAGTGCTCAGGATGTAAACCCCAGATGGGAAGCTGGCCATGGGGGTGGCCTGTGCTTGGGCTGACACAGCTCCTCTGCTGTCCCTTCCCGCAGGGCTGCGAGGAGCCATGGCCTTTGCCCTGGCCATCCGTGACACGGCCACGTATGCCCGGCAGATGATGTTCAGCACGACCCTGCTCATCGTCTTCTTCACGGTGTGGGTGTTCGGTGGGGGCACCACAGCCATGCTGTCCTGCCTCAACATCCGGTGAGTGCAGGGCTCCCCTGACTCAGCACATCCTCCCCCTCGGCCTGCCCTCAGCTCAGGGTGCTCAGCTTTAAGAGACCAGAGGCTGATCTCATCCTTCCCCCTGGATCCCAACCTGCACTCCCTGGCACTGTGTGTGTGACACCTTTCTTGTTTTCTCCTCGCAGGGTCGGTGTGGACGCGGATCAGGAGAACGTGGTGAGTGTACTCTGCTGGGCACCTCTGCAGAGGAATCTGCAGTGCACCCTCAGGGCAGGGTTTACATCCTGACCCTGGGGATGCCTTTCTGTACTTTGCTTCCTTCCAGCTGCGAGAGTTTTTAGCTCCCCAAGTGAAAGAGTTTGCAGTCAGTGGGAGTCTCAGCTTTTCTGTGGTCTCTGGTTTTCATGAGCCTTGTTTTGACTCAGCTGGAAAGAAGGGCTCAGAAGTAATGCTGGACTGTTTAGTCAGTCCACGTTGCTGCTGCAATAGATTCAGTCTCTCCCTTGCTGGGTTTGAAATACATCCCAAAGTGAGCATGACATGGAGGCTCTGCCTCACCCCGGCGTCCAGGGCAGCACAGAAACACCATTTACTGACTCATTTTGTGTAGCATCTTCTGCCCGTCTTTTACCCATGGGTACCCTCAGCCCCTGCTTATGCCCTTTTCCTGTGGATAGTTACGTGGAAGCCTCAGAACCACTGACCACATTGAGATAAATGCTGGAGCCCCACAGCCTCGGGAGTTTTCCTGCCTGGTAATTCCAGCTGTCTCATTCATGTGTCTGCAGCCTGGTCATGCTGTGGCTGTGGCTCTCCTTGGTTTCAGTGTGGATTCTGCACCTTGGTGATTCATTTTATTCAGAGCCATTTATTGGGCTGTTCACGTCCTGGAGAGGAAGCATCAAATGTGACAGGCAGCCCAGGGCCATAAATCTGTAAGCCAGATTTCTATGAAATATGTAATTGTATTCATAGTCCCCTCAAAACAGTTTCATACTTTTTTTCTCTGACTAAAAGGAATCCTGGAGTTCCCATAATGCACAATTATTTGCATACAGCAATATCAGGTGAGATCTGATGGAGGTTGGGCCTGTCAGTCACTATTAAATATGACGTCTGGGTGCAGCTGCTGGCTCTGAGGCACTTTAAACCTTGGGGCCAGACACCAGAAGGCTCTAGCAGCAAAATGGTCACTGTGCTTTGATACCACCTCCCTAAGATGGTTGAATGCTGCTCAATGCATCCAGTTGTGAACATCCTTATACACACAGCAGCCCAAAGGCTTCTTCTGAAGAGGCGATGGGAAAGTCTGTGTCTCTTTGTGTCCGCTGGGGATAATCCAGTGTCCCATGGGGTCTCCTAGCCCTGATCCAGGTCATGGCTTGTTGTCCTGCCCTTCTTTAATGTTTTGCTCTCCCACAGGGTGTCCCAGAGAGCGAGAGGAGGAGCACGAAGGCTGAGAGCGCTTGGCTTTTCCGCATGTGGTACAACTTCGATCACAAGTATCCTTGAGCTCCAGTCGGCATGTGCCATGTCAGATCCCACTGCCCAGACACCTCTCACTTGGACCATGACTTGCTCTCTGCTTGGCAGAGGAGCCAGTGTTTGCTTTCCCATGACATTGCTGTGTTTTGGTTTGCACCTACTTGTGTCTGTGGCTGCAAGAAATGACCATTCCCACCTGCTGTCAGTGGGAATGCAGCAGGAGTTCCATTCAAAGCTGTGCTCTCCAAGGTTGCAATCCTGGGGGGTCCTCAATCTCAGGGGCAGGCGGGCAGGAAGGGATGGGGGTTTTCTTATTTGCAGTCCCTCTTGGTAGATCTGTGCTTCTCCTCCCTTCCAGATGCTGTGCTGTGAGTTGGTGGAGGAGTGACGTCAGGCTGAGGGGCACAGGGTGATGGGACAAGTGATGCTGCTGAGCATCTTACCAGGACTGTGGCCTGCTGTGTTTCATTGCATTCTTGTTGCACACCATTACAACTTCTGTGATTCTACGCATTTGTGTCTTCTTTGCTTTCTGTGCTTTCCTTGCAGTGCCGAGTCCTTCAGTGCTGCCATCTCACTCCTTAACTCACTGACATGGCTCCATTCCTCTTTTTTCCTTAACCCTCTCCATAGCTATCTAAAGCCTCTCCTGACACACAGTGGTCCCCCGCTGACCACCACGCTCCCGGGGTGCTGTGGGCCTGTTGCTCGGTGCCTGACAAGCCCACAGGCGTACGAGGTAAGTCCTTTAGTGTCCTTTCTGTCACAGTGTTTTGGGTTTGACATGTTGATGTTTCTCTTTTGGATGCTGTGCTGCAGCATCAAGCTGGGAGCATGAGGGAAATGAGACCTTGGGGCTGATGGGTGAGCTAATTCCCATGAGCATTTTGCTTTTCCAGCTCACTGTTGGGTCATGAAGGGGTTTGTGGTGTATTCATGGTGGTTCCTCAGTGACTGGCTCAGTGAAGTTGTCACAGCTGTCCTTCCCCAGACCCAGCTGGGAGGACACACAATTCCCTATCCCCTGCTTGCTTCCAGCCTTGCAGCTGAGCCATTCCTGCAGCCCTTTCAGCTGCATCACTCACAAGCAGAAAGGTTGCCAGCATTGCCATGCCCAGGGGTCCCTCACAGTGGCAGCTTTCCATGCCAGGAGTCTTCTTGGCCTGTCTGCACAGTATCAGCATCAGGTTCCCTGACAAACCAGAAATGGCTGTGATGGGTCAGCAGTGCAGGTCCTGTGCTCATGAGTGTTTGGTCCTGTCACAGCCACTCAATACTGCATTCCCCGTGTACCTGGCTATGGCACCAGAAAGAAGAGAGCTGGGAGGGCCCTTTTAGGCAGTCTGCAGAGAAATTCTGCATGGTGTGAGTTACCTGGGCTCTGAGATGTGTGTGTGCCATGTCCGGTTCTGGTCATGGTCATGGCAGGAGAGTCTGTGACTCAGTGCCTGTGTCTCTGCTCAGTCACCATCACCATGCGATTGTAAATAGCTATTCCGGAAGAGTTTAACAGCACTTTCCTCCTGTTTGTTCCCCAGAATCAAGAGCAGCTGAAGGACGATGACTCCGACCTCATTCTGAACGATGGGGACATCAGCCTGACATATGGAGACTCCACGGTGAACACCGACTCGGTGGTGCCCAGCAGCGCATCCCGGCGGTTCGTGGGGAACAGCTCAGAGGATGCCCTAGACCGGGAGCTGGCTTTTGGGGACCATGAACTCGTAATCCGGGGAACGCGCCTGGTCCTGCCCATGGATGATTCGGAGCCCCCGTCAAACGTCCTGGATAACGCGAGACACGGTCCAGCATAAGGTTGCTCGGTTTAATTCACAGTAATATTTGCATATATGATAAAGAAGTATGTACTACCTAAAGTCTAATGCATGTCTCAAAATGTCTAAGCTGTATAAATATTATTTATATGGTGTCAGAAGAATATAAATATTCTCTGCCAAGCACTTGCAAAGAACAAGCTGCAAATTTAAGTTAAAAACTGTGTTGACTGCACTATGTAGGGTGGAACTGTTTTAGCGTAAGAGTCTTTTGCACACAGTGAGCTTCGTTAGTGTGTGATTTAATGAAGGGTTTAGTTCCCAGCGGGTAAGTAAAGGAGCTGTGACTCCCTGTTCATCCTCTGAACCTGGGAGAAGAGGGTGGGGAGTTGCTGGTGAGCAGTGGAAATTGCTTTCTAGTCAAATGAGGATTGTTGAGTTTCTTTTGGTCTCTGATCTTTGGATAGTCACGTTTGAAATATCAGCAAAAAATCTGCCCACAGACCCTCTTGCCAGGCAGTGGATGGTGATAAACTTGTTTCACTCTGGGAACCTGGAGACCTTCTGCTTTTTAGTGACCCTCTGCCCAAGCCCTGCTTTAGTGGGCTCATGGCAAACTCTGGCCAAAGCTGACAGCAGGTGGTGTCTGGCTGCTCAGATGGGAGAAGGAGAGAGGGATGGTTGGTGTCTGTAGTTGTGTTCAGGAGAAGGAGGCAATCCCACAGAAACTACACCAGGTGTGCACAGATTTTAGGTCTGAGTCCATCTTTCAGCTGTGGCTCAAGCAGCTTTCTAGAACCAGCCATTAGATCCTCTTTTGGCAACTAAAGTTCACATTTGGGGACGTAGCCATGTCTTTGCGCAGGCGAATCCCTGTCCTGCAGTCACAGTTGTAGCCAAGGTGTGCAGAGCTGCCACAGCTGCACATGGGGCTGTGGAGCCCAGACAACCTCAAACTCGAGCTTTAGGGCTGCAGATCCACACGGTACCTCCGGAGCTCTCCAGAGGCATCCAGCTGGTACTGAAGGGGAGCCCTCCGTCCATCCTCCCACAGAGTCAAAAACCATTGCACTTTGTTTGATAACTCCTTAGTATGCTGTGTGTCTGCAGTCCCCACCCGACCTTTCTTGTGTCTCTTTATCATTTAATGAGAAATGTTTGCAAGTTGGTTTTTGGTTTTAATTTACGTTTTTATTTTCCAAGGAAGAGCACAGAACAATTTCCTATTTCATACTAGTGTTAAAGGATTTATTCTGTAGTTATGGGAATGGCTAAAGGTGCAGTGAAAACTGTTAACCCTGACATCTTTTTTCTCCTGGAAAGGGGGAATCATGGAAATTTACTGTATGTAATTTTATTATCTATTTTATCTACAGTTTTTCTATACAAACCTTTCAGGGTTACTGGTGCACTACAGGCCCATTCTGGAGCTAACCCTCTCCAGAGGGCTTAAACAGAGGTATTTAAAATGAAAATACATGAAAGAGAGCCAGGTGAGTCTGAGCACTCACAGCTACTCATTAGCTGTCTTTGGAACAAACTCTGCATGTCTCAGGATGACCCTGAGACCTCAGAGCAGCGTCCCCACAGCTGTTTTCCCCAGCATCACCTGAGAATTGGAGGAGACAGGAAATCCTGACATTTCAAGTGTATATGTATAGTTGAGAAAATAAATCTACGCTTTTTTTTTTTTTTTTTTCATTTTCTCAGGTCTAAGTAACATTGCCTTAAATTTATGGATGTGAAACAATAATTATTTTGGCAGTTTATCCCCAAGAAAATGCTTTCTTTTTCCTTCTGAACAAAACGTGCAAGTGTTGCCATAGGACTTCCCTAGAAGCAGGGTAATGCTCTGTTTATATTTGGATATATTTGAGGCATCTTCCTTGCACCTGTAAATGGCATCCCGCTGTTAACAAAGTTGTTGGATTAGTGCTGGCCTTTGTTTCCTACTATGCAGGAATTCCATAAAGTGAGTGTGCATTTTATATGGTGTCTGTAACTTATCTTCGTGTGTTTAAAAAAAAAAACAAACAAAAAAAGGAGAAAAAAAAAGTAGGAATCTGTTGATTTTAGGTTTACTGCATCACTTCTACATCCTGTTTTTCGTTTGTTCTGCCTTTTCGAAGAGGTATGATAAATAACTACCTCTTGTTTTTTCCTGTATAGCCTGACTATGAATTCAATTTACAGAGTTGGTGCAGCTGGAGGTGCAGGACAGTTCTGCTGCCCTGGGGCTCCCTCCCAGGCATTCCCAGCTGAGGTGCAAATTTGCTTCGAGGTGGCCTCAAGGTGATGTTTTCCCATGGCTGTGGTAGCATTCCTCTCTTTCTCTGACCCTTTGACTTCAGTAATTTGTTCACTCACTGTAAACTTGCCAAGGCATTACCCATAAGTCTCAACTTTTTGCACCAATAACAGTTCAGTTAGTACATCAAAGGAAAAAAAAGTTAACCAATGATGATTTTATGGGTTACCTTATGATCCACATATAATATAATCAGGATGTTTTGAATAGCCTTAATCAATGAATGAAATTCAAGAGTGATTTCATAAATGAATGGGATTCATCCTCAGCTGATTGTTTTCTTTGCTGGGCTGCAGCAGAGCACACAGGAATGCCTGGTGTGTGGAGACAGAGCCCTGATGCTTTGTGCTGCAGATGGAGTTAAGGGTACCTTGGAGAATCAGGCTGAGACTTTTTGCCAAACAGATAAAAGAGCCCTGAGGAGGCAGTTTACAGCCCCCACAAAGATTTAGAGAAGGTGCCCTTCTTCTGCAAATTGAATTTTCATGGTTTTTGCACATGAAAAAGCATTGTAGGTAAAGTTATGATTTGTACTGGTACTGTCAATTTGTGTGGTAATGGCATTAACCCTGTAGCTATGATGTTTGTGCAGCTGATCTGTGATAGCTGATGATCACTATTGGACCTTCTGTTTACACTGACTAAATCCTTTACTGTTGCATTGTACTGTGAAAGAAGGATTATGGGCCTATAAAAGATTATTTTTTTTTTTTTTGGAATTGTGTGTACTGTTTCATTAATTCACACAGAAATAAATCTGTAGCAAAGTGATGACGTGCCACTTGACCTTCTGAGACCGGTTTGTTCATGGCCATGGCAGCAAGGACTGGAGGGCAGCTGGGCTGGGGCGCACACTCTGCCTTCACCCCAGCTCCTGGGACACACCTTCCTTGCAGGAACAGGTGCTGGGGAGCAGAGCCATGCTGGTTTCCAAAAGCTCCTCCAGGAGCAGCAAATCCAGCTGGGATAGCGCTGCTTACTCCCAGCCCTGGAGCAGAGTGGACCTGCATAGAGGCATCACCATGGGGTGTTTGCAAAATCAGGGTTCCTGAGCTTTCCCAGGCTTTTATATCCCCTGTCTGTTGAATTTGCATTTGGGCTCCTGGCTGGTGGTTCTGCCCACTGACTCCCGCCTGTACCATTTCTTTTGGTGCCCTGTGCTGAAAAGGCAAGATATTCAAATGCTTTACAATCCTTCAGTACAGAGGGCACCTCAGAAACTTTTCAGGAATCTCTTTCTGAGGCCTTTGGTTCACAAAGGACAACTTTCATCCCTTGAATGGTATGAAACCATGTTTTTACAGCTCTGCCTCACTGCAGGAAGGTAGCCCTGACACCTATTTAAACACACTTATCTCCCACCCATAGCAGCAGGCAGCCAAGGGGTGGTCTGTGCTGTTTTCCAAAGGGACTGTGGTCTTTGTGTGGGGTGGTGAATCCTGAGCTGTCCTGCTGGGCTGTCCTAAAACTGAGATGGCAGCTCACAAAGTGAGTGAGAGGGACTTGCCCAGCATCACACTGGTTGTGGGTGGCCTGTGCTACTGGAAGTTACAGCAGTGGGACAGGAGACAAAGGTGTTATATTATTTTCTTGCTATGAAATGATGCTAATTCCATTGTACACTCACACCTCAAAATCCTGACAGTCGGAATAAACACCACTAATCCCACTGGATACGTGCCATCCAGCCCAGCTTGGGTTGGACTCGGGCATGTAACTAAAACAAACAAGGACATCATTTAGCAATTGAACAAATGCCTTTTGGCAGCTCTTCACCTTCCCAAACCCTCAGAAGAAGTGTAGCAGACCCTTTCAAAAGGATTGTTTCCTTGGAACAACGTATGATTCAGGCCCTGCACCATTGGTGAGGGGTATCCCCAGCACCCAAAATATAGCTGGTGTGTATCCACCTCTGGTGTGTATCCACCCTCCACAGCACAGGCAGCTGCAGGTGGGCACCCACTGGGATAGGCTCACTGTGCCAGGAGCTGGCATGTTGTATCAGCCATGCAAACATATTTTGAATAGGTGCTGTTCAGAGGTGCAGCAAGCAGGGACAAGGCAGTTCCCTGCATGGTCTGGGGAAGGGGGGGCTTTCCCTGCAGGCAGGTGCACAGAGCTGGCATTTGCTGGTTAGTCCCTGTTTTATTAGCTCTGCTCAGTTTGGGCTGATGAGGGGCAGTTTTCAGTCAGTGCCATCTGTCCACCTTCATGTGGAAATCAGTAAAGCGCTGGGAAAGAGGCCAACACTGGCTATCTACAGCCTCCAAAAAATCACAGGGCTGCTTTTAGAGCAATTCTGTATTGCCATGCCCAAAGCCACAGACAGTTCCGCACACTTGGCTCTGCATCTCCGCATCATGCTGGGGTAGCATTTATATGAGGAAAAATTTTTTAAAAAGCAAGGCTTTGATTCTTCTTCCTTATCTCATCATGGCCTGCAAGGAGCTCTGGTCCTCGCTGGGTCCTCTAGATGGCAATATTGGAAAGGACAGTAATTGTCCACCACCACGGTGTCCCTTCAGGTGCGGGCCATGCAGAGCCCACTGGCCCACCCCAGTTCCAGAGACCCTCCCCATCCCCTGCCATGTTCACCATACCTCATGCACCATCCAGCTGAGTCCTTATAGCACAAAGGAAAGGAGACCCTGTTGCAACACCCACTGCTCTGACACCCTGAGCCCCTTCACAGGAGCCACCACCTTCCAAACACCTGGGAGTCTGGAGGTGCTCACAGACATCTCCCCTGCACCTTGTTTTCCCCTTTAAGCCCAGCTGCTTGTTGGCCAATTTTTTCCCTATTAAGCTTTCAGAATGAGAAGTTTAAGGTCAGTGGCCACAAGCTCATTGCAGGATGAGTTTTGGTCAGAGATGAGCTGCAGTCCTTGCTGAACTGCTGATGCATCTCAGAGCTGGTCCAACCGTACCCCAGCACTGAGCCTGCAAGGGCACCTTCCCCCACGTGCTCCCATGCCTCACAGGTGCTTGTCTCACATCACCTGGGCACTGGGCCACTCCTAGGACTAGGCTTTGCTGACATCTGCAGCCAGTTTGTGGTCATCATGTCTGTTTGCACAGTTGCAAGAGGACTTTCTCTTGTCACAACTCCAAAACAGTGCTTCTCACCAGATGTGGGGAGTTTTGTGGAGGAAACTTCTTGGTGAGGTGAAGAGAGGAGGTGGGGGTGGAAGTGCCTCTCAGATGCCAGAGGGCCCGAATATAATCTCACAATAGTACATTGCAAAAAACTCTTTTGGCCACGTGTCTGTGATAGGAGAATAACTGGAAGACAAGGCAAGTAATATGGAAACAGAGAAATGGTGTCCTTGCTGACAACCCTAAAAAATCTGCCAAGCTGTTGAAGGAACCCAGGAACTGGGAATGTTTGTGTACTCTGTGTCCAGTGCAGGCGTAGCAACACTGCCAGGCACAAACACTGTGTATACCCCCTGCTTTCCACCTCCCTCCTCAGCTGGGAGCCATGTGTGTGTCATTTATCCCAAAGGCATTTGCAACACACCTGGTGCCTTCAGCCACATTAATATCAGAGGCTGCTTTGCACCTTGCTGGCAGGGGCAGTGCTGGGGACAGTCTGGCTCCTGGTACCCTACTCCCTGCCATGGCTAAGTGGGAACTGGCACAGCAGCACAGTGGCTCTGATGTCCCTGAAAGCTCCTGAACCTCAGATAAGAAGTACAGCAAAGTCTCAGTGTGTTGGCTGCTGCAGAGGTGAGGTGTCAGGGTGAGGCTGTGACTGGAGAGATCAAAGCCAGGGAAAGCAGGATTCCAGCCGGTCACCGCTCAGGGCTGCTGGAGGTCTGCTCTCAGAACAGTGTTTGGCGAGCAGCGACTCTGGAGCACGTTCCTTTGGGACCTGCAGTCCTTACACAGCCCCTCTTGGTGCTTTTCCTTTCTCGAGCCCTCATAGTCCCTGCACTTAGAACGTGGGTCAGAGGCTGCACTCTTAGTGAGTGCAGGAGTCCTGTAAGGTTCAGGACTCTGGGGTAGCAAAGCCTTGAATCTGTTGTCCAATATTTAGACATGTGTATATACAAAAGGATTTGGTCTTTATTAATTGTCCTTTCATAGGAAATTCCACCAGCTCTCCTCCTCCCAGGGGTGCCAAGGATGCTCCAGCCCCAAGGAGCCCATATATGGTTGCAATCTCCTAACCCTGCATGTTCCACAATAGTGTGGTTGTGACTACTTTTAAGGATATGTGTGAACATTGCTCTCTTTCCTGTGTGCATAAACTCCCAGGAATGTGGAAAAAGATTACAAATGTGCATAAATTAAAGCTGTCAGCTCTGTACAGTGTGTCAGCCCTTCTACCTGCAGCAGCTAGGGTAGTTATGCCAACCTACCCACACAGGTGCTGTGCTGGGCAGGTCAGGCACTGCAGGGGAAAGGATGCTTTGAGAATAGGAAAACACCAACTGGCTGAGTGTGGAAACACTTGGCAATGTAAATGTGCCTGGGCTGAGACAGCAGCAAAGATTTTCTCTTGCCCTTCCTCCACCTAGTGCTGGTCTGAACCAAAATACACCTTTTCTGGGTAGTAGCTCCAAAGGTACAACCTTAAAGACAGCTAAGGACAGCAGGTCTCCACATCCTCACAGCATCCTCATTCCCTGCAGTGCCTTGAAGTATCTCCTCTGCACCCTTTGATGATGGATGGCTCAATCTGCTCTTCTGTAATACAGTTCACTCTTAGAATTCACAGAAGTACAAGAGGAAGGAGAACAAGAGATGCAGCATTACTTACTCTTCCCTTTTCTCAGGTAGTTAATATTAATCACTGGTGCTTTGGATATGTTATGTGAATTCTCTCAGGTTCTGAAGCTTTGGAGATCTGCAGAAAGAGAGAAGTGGAAATGTCTGTGTATCTCTGTGACAGATGGGCCAGGTTTAATACAAATTTCTTTCCTTCTCCATGTACTCTGATGTTATTTTTTAGCTTTGAAATAGCCCTGAACATCCTAAGGCTGTTTATCTAAATGATGCCTGAGTGGTCTGAGGTCACTATTTGCATTGGTGTACATTTCTCAAAGTGCAAAATCAAGGATTCCTCTGACAAGGCAGGTCAAGTGACACAGTTCTGCAGCTGTACCAGGTATGTCTGGATTATATTTTCCACCCAGACCAGTGTCTGCTGCTCACACAAAAATGTCCAAATTCTTACAAAAGGCAAACAAATTTCCCTTGTGATTGGTTTCTGCTCTGCACGGGCTGGGGCTTTGTTGCTGAGATATTTGCTGTTGATAAAATACCTCAGCTCTGGTCAGATGCCTTAGAGGGCTCAGGGCTATTGTCCTGCTAGAGAGAAGCCAGGCGAGTGGCACTGTGACATTCCTAAACTCAGCTCCATCAGAGACTTGTTGCTTCAGCTGCAACCTGTGCTCCGATGACAGAGCTGATAATAGACCGATGGTGCTCGTGACAAGGGTGAAGGGGTTGAGTGAAAAACCTCCCTGGAAAAAACGGATCATCCTGGCTTTACAGATATTTAGTTTGAGATTCCATAACTAGCATTTGGCCTCGGCAATGCTGGCAAGACTGAATTCCTTTGCTCTAGGGAGAAGAGCCCAGCTGGGGGCCAGGCAGTCCTGCCCAGATGGCACTGGAGCAGTTCTGTTTGCAGCAGCACGAGCTGGCTGGGCTGTCCTGGGAGCAGGGGCAAAACTTCTGCTGTGGATACACCACCATCAGAGAAGGATGCACTGGCTCCTCAGGATGGAAAAAGGAGCATCCACTGGCCTCCCCAGGAGTGGATCTGACTCAGGACACTGAGTGGAGATTATGGTCCAGCTGAAAGTCCTGGAGCATGACAAGCAGGACAGTTAATACCTGGACTCTCTGGCTGGCCATGCCTCTAATGCAGCGGAACGAGTAAAGCTGAGGCACAGCATGTAAATATTTATAGCCAGTTACCAGGTTTCATATTTGGCCAATCCCCTGTCCCTCCTGGCTCCTACCACTTGATGTTTGTGGCTCTGAGTTGCCAAGGTCACTGGCAGGGGCAGGATCCTCTCTGCAGGGAGCCAGGGGCAATGCTGTGGCACTTCTCCAAGGCAGCAGCGCTGTCCAGAAGCACCCAGGGCTCTGACTGACTCTTCCTGCAGCCAGAGCTGGTTCTGGCTGCACTGCCACATCATAGCAGCACCCACTGCACCCACCAGCACCTGCGTCCCAGCCAGCAGCTTTGGGAACGGGGACGTGAGGCACTGACTAGCCCCCCAAAGTTGATCTGGCAGCATTTTTCACTGACTGGCTCAGGTTTGCCTGAGGGAAGTGGGGAAGGGAATGTGCAGAGCCCTTTTTGTCTTGGGACATGCCTCTGTCACCCCTCATGCTAGGGAGCTGCTCTCCTGAGCGGCTGCTTCGTCAAAATCTAAGCAGTCTGTGCAGAATGCTCATGTTCTTCCTCAGATCCAGAATATCTAATGCCAAATATTTTTCCCTGCTGTTGGTTCAGTTTCTTCTTCTGCTCCCAACCCTCACTTGAGCTGTTGAGAGAAAAAAAATCCCAATCTGCTTTTACTGAAGAGATTTATTTCAGTTTGGAAGTGGCAGGAAGACAGCTTCTCTGTAGCTGTGCATATGTCTGAGATCTTTCTCTTGGGTCTCTCAGTTTGACTTAAATCATCTTTAAATCACTTTTCTTCAGCAGAACTCAGCAAAGAAGTGAGTTCTGTCATTTTTACTTAAGACACGATTCCCAGAAAATTTGGTTTAAACCAAAGGCAACACACCCATGCTCCCTTTGTGCCAGCTAAACTAAGCCAGTTGAAAATCCCATCTGACTGGAAGGAGAACAAAAGTCCAGCACAGACAAATCTCCTTCACAGCTGGGTATCAAGTCTAAAATCTTTTGTTTGAGAAAGCTGCTTGACAGCTATTTACTGCAGCTCCTCCAGCACACTGAGCTCAGGAAATTGCATTCATAATTTCCTTAGTGCCAAATGGTTTGTAATTTTCCCATGACTATTTCTTTTTTTGTTTGTGAAACAAAGCCTCTGAAAATCTTACACAAATTTACTTTTTGCCCAAGTATGAAGCTAACATGAAGTATACAATTTAATGGGATACCATTCACTTGATTTTTTTGGCATAGAGAATAAAAACCCCAACCTTGTTTGTGACTAAGTTTTCCATCAACAATCTTGCAATTTTAATACAGTCTTTTTTTTTTAACAAAAGGAAAATTGATCTGATACATAAATTCAAAATGCTCATCTAGCCAGTGCTGTTGGACACAAGGAGAAAGCAGAAATGGCGGAAAGGTGTGACCTGGCTTTTCCACATCACCATGAGTGCAGGTCTGAGCAGTAAGTATGATTCCCCATGCCTTTATGTGAAAGCCTTTGATTCATGCAGAGGCACTTGGGTGTGGTGAGCCAGGCTGGTGTTCGGTTCCAGCCCCTGGGACAGATCTCATCCATAGCCTTGGACAAGTGGCTGCTTTCTCCACTTTGCTGCTGGTGTAACCCTGGGCACCATATGGGTTGTTGGGGTTGGTACCTTGGAGCACACCAAATTTAAGCCTCTGCACAGATACTGATGCCATTAACTATCTCACTAAATATGACTTTCACTGGCATTAATTGTGAGTCACACAAAATCACTATGTTGGAGCCAGCAGAGCATTTAAGACTCCCAAGCTCAGGACTTTGCATCCAGAGAGACAAGGATGTGCTGGTGGCAGGTGCTGGAGGGGACTGGGGTGTGACTCTGCATCCCATCCCACGGACTGGAAGATACTGTGGCAGCAGAGGTTTGTGTGAGTCTATTGCAGTGGTTCCATGTCTCCAGCTCTGCTCTGGAGCTGGAATCTTCTCCATGGGGTGCTTTTGAGTCTGAAAGCTTGTCCTCTTACTACCTGTCTGTTGTTTCAAAGCCTGCATTTTAAACCTTCACATATCTTTGCCTCCCTAGGATGGAAGCAAAAAATACTATTATGTCTTTGTGTGCATGCAGGAACCTGAGGCACACTGAGCAAATCCCTCCATTGTGGTCATACTGACAGGTGAAACTGGCCACAAACGAGGGACTGCAGGCACTGAGCACCCCTGCTCCTTTCTGGAGTGTGCCCACAGTGTTCCCAGCAGCCCTGGAGCCAGGCAGGCATTGCCTGAGGGGCTGATGTTATGACTCAGCCCAAGTCAAGCAAGCAGTTTGTACCATGATGAGGAATTTAATTTTGGTCCCCTGAACTGTAGCGAACACTGTGAGCCCCAGCTCATTCTGTGCCTGTTGTTTCTCATGTTCATGGAATGATCTAATCCAGTTGTACGTGTTTCTTTATGGTCCTCAGCTTTCTAATTGGTTTGATTTTAGCTGCAGACTCAAGCAAAATGAAATTTGTCATGCTTTGAAAATCTCCTCTGCTATTAAAACATGTCTTTTACTTATGTTATCCTGTGGGTACCTTAAATGAATTTTTTCCTAGACTAAAATCTAAGCTAAAATTAATAAAGAAGCTTAATTTTGGTCTGATGCCTGGAAGCCATCTTTTCAAATCTGGAACATGAAAGTCCTGGTGAGCCTCGCACCAAGGAAAAAGACCAACTTTAGGATAATTACGTATAGTAAGATAAAGATATACATGTGTCTATAATACGTATCATCACAAATCCCTTTGCTCTGCTTGAAGGAAAACCTGATACTATACTGCTACTTTACCTCGTCGCTATTAGAAACCTTTGTTAAACCTCTCTCAATAGGTATCCACCCAGGAATAGATAACTGATAAGGACCAAGAACCAAACCTTTTCTCAAATTTTATCTGTTTGGCTTATGCAAATACTCAAATATTTGATGGATTCCTGTTATTGTTTAATGTCTGGCCAAGATGTTTGCTGGAAGGGCCAAAGTCTGGAAACACTTAAGCAAACTGTGCCCCAGCAGTTGTTGAAGTCAATGGAAATTTACTTGACTTCAGCAGAGGGTGGCTCAAAAGTTCTAGTGATAGCAGTAGTTGTGAAGGAGAAAAGCTATTTTTTGCACAGGCCATTCCCCATGCTTCAGTTTGTGGGCTCTGCTCAGGGTTAGACAGGGTTTGCACAGACCATGAGGTCGGTGTGTGGGGATGCAGGGGCAGAGGTCTGCACTCACAGGGCTACGCTGTCCCGGGGATCTGGGCCCAGGTGAGTTGATGCCTGTGGCCACAAGCTGCCTGCTGCTCCCGCATCCCTGCTTGTGATCCAGCAGGAAAAAACACCAGGACCCAGTACATGAATGTGGATGGAAATGCTGAAGTTCAAATGACCATAGAGCAAAAAACCTCAAGCCCTACCCTTGGCAGAAAACCTGGTGTGGTTGAATAGCCCCTTGCAGGCTGCAGATAAATAGCTGTGACTGTTGCCAACATTCCTTGAAAACTTAAATTGTTGCTGGAAAGACTGCTGGAAACCTTAGTTTCTCTTGCCTTTTCCAAAGGTAGCCTTGCTACAGTCAACAGATGGGTCCATTCCTGCAGGGCTCTGGTGCATCATCTTTTATAAATGGGAGTCACCTTTGTAATTTTCCATGCACAGAAGGAGCAACTTGTACTGGGAGAAGCATTTTGGACTCTGCTAAAGGACGCCAAGAGGGCTGACACGGCTGCTTCTCTTAATCTGATAGCTGAGCCATCCCTGCAGCTGCTTTTTAAAGGTGGGAACAATCTTGAGCTAGATCCCTTCTCCATGTGCAGATTCTGGTGTCACTCAGGAACATCTGAGTAGCAGTGATGTCACAAGTAACACAGCCACTGTAATTACTCATGGGCTTATTCACTAGCAGGTTCTCAGCAGGTGATTGCCCAGCTTTTGGAAATCACCTTGATGCATTGATCCAGGTTTGCTGATGGTATCTTAGGGCTATGCTACAGAAATACTTTGACACTAAATTGGGGGAAGCTGAGTAGTCTTGTGGATGTCACCTAATTACAACCATAATCCTCTTTTTGTGGCTTGCTGTTTTGCCCACTAAAGTGAAAGAATCATTGAACCATAAAGACTGGAAAAAGCTTCTAAGATTGAGTACCACCTTTAACCCAGCACTGCCAATCCCAGCTCTAAACCATGTCTCTGAGCACCACCATGTTTTTTGAACTCTCCCAGGGACAGCAGTTCCACCACCTTCCTGGGCAGCCTGTTCCAATGTTTGACCACCCTTTGAGTGGAGAAATATTTCTTAATATCCAATCTAAACCTCCTGTGGTTCAACTTGAGGCCAGGACAACTTGGTCCGTTTCCGGTTTGCTCAACCTGTGATGAAGCACAACCCACTGATGTCCCTCAGCAATTTCACCCTCACTCACTTGCATATGTATGATTTCCAAACCACACTGATAGGAAGAATTGCAGCAGAAGCCCAGAGAGCTGAGAGATGTCTGTTTTTTGGCAGCCTGGCTGCTCCCACTGAGGATCACAGCCCACGGTATGTGGCCGACAGGTTGTGATGCTCTTCTTTGCATCAACTTGGACAGCTGCATGTTATGTATTTAAACTCCATGGAAAAGGCTTTGCATCACTGATGTTTTAACCACACCATTCCAAACCTTCCATAACCCCTCCCTTACTTACTCCCAGAGAGGAATGACTCTGAAGTGTTTCAGCTTTTCCATTACTTTGCCTGCCTGGAGACCATGTGCTGATGGCTGTGAGGTAATTAGCTGGTGTCAGGTGAGTTCCAGCTGCCTGCAGGGCTGGGGCTCCATCTGGCCACCAGTATCCTCCAGGGTAGCAGAATGGTGGGATGGTTGAGGGTGTGGAGACTGATGGATCTCTTTCCCTATTTCTTTTCCTCTTTCCTCTCTCTCTCTCCTTTTCCTCTTGAAATGATTCACTGTAGGACAAGCTGTCTTCTCCTGTGCCCCTTGGGCTGAAAACAGACTTTGGAAAAGTCAGAGGACAGATCGAGGACAGAGCCGTCACTGGGGCCTCAAGGGATCAGCTTTCCAACATGATAGTTCTCCTTTCAGCTGGGAGGCCCTGTGTGGGCCAGGGGTGCTTTATATTCCAGTGGGGAACCCATCCAAAACACAGCACGACTGACTTCTACGCGGTTAGGGACATAGATGTCACAGGAGCATCCAGCGTGTGTGGCTGCCTCTGCTGGGAAAGCTTCCTGCTCTCAGAGGCTGGTGAAAGCAGGTGGCCGTGTGGTGAAAGGAGGATGCAGCCAGTCAGTTAGGGAATTAACAGGGCAGTGACCCTGAGGAGTCAGTGTGGATAGGGAGTCAAGAGGGTTTGTGATGGTACCTTAAGCCCAAAATAGCTGCATCCCTCAGACTGCAACTTGGAAGGGGGAAGGAACCCTTCCCAGCTGTTTTGGACAAAAGGGCGAGAGGGGATAACGAGTGGTAATTACTTTAATGAGGGGATTGGTAATTATTTTCACCGCAGCTGAGGGAAGGGCTGAGGTGTTCATTGGGAGAGGAGGGCGCTGAAGGGTTTGTGTGTGGAAATTACCTCTGCTGCTGTGAAGAGCTGCTGTGGCTCTGTGTGGCCATGGTGTCTCACAGAGGGCAGGTGAGTGGGGCAGCCCCATCTCACACAGGGTGATTGTCACCACTGTCAGCCCTGACTAGGGGACACCATGGATGGGACATGTCACACCCAACCCCAGTTTGGCATGTGGGAACCAGGACAGCCAAACCAACCCATGGGGTATGTGAATGGCATTCTGCTTGGGTTCACCCCAAGATGCAGTGGCTTCCTGCCACTGGCAAAACCAGGCCTCGTGGTGTGAAAGACTTTCCCCCTCTGTGGCTAGAGGGGGATGTAATGGAATCAGAATGGAGACCCAAAGGATGAATCAAAGCACTTCTTTCTCTACCAGTGCAGATGATTCCTGCTCTGGGGTGAGCCCTTGACTTTGGGGGTGTCCTGCCCTTGGGGTTTCTTGGAGAGCACTTGGCTGTAGATTAGCCTCCCCACACCCTCTGCAAGCTCTACCATTTCCAAATAAAGTTTCTTAGCAGATAGATTTGAGTGACTAATTCAACCAACTCAGTTTTAAGTGCTTCTGCTTATAGTTCATTTTGTTTGGATAACTAGTCAAGGATATATTGGATCATTGGAGTCCTTCTTTTTTAGATTTACTTACTGTGTTTGCCAAAAATCAATTGCAGGATAACTGATTATCTTCCTCAGCAAGCACTGGTGGTAGTAGGGGATTGGCTCAGAGTTGACTCAGTCCTTTGCAATGAGTTGTGTCATTCTTGCACTTTATTCTTGTTTAATCCAATGCTTTGGCAGAGATTTTTATAGTGCTCTGCTGTATCTGTAATATGGCAGTGCCCCAGTGCCTGTTCCTTGATTCTGGTTGTGTGCTGTCCTTGCTCTCTAAATCATCCACTGGTCTTTTCCAAACAGAATAAAACTGCTGCTGTGATTAGTGCAAGCTCTGGAGTGCTTAAATTCTTCTCTGTCAGGTATACTGGTCATTTTAAGGTCTGATTTAAGGTCTGATCCTGCACACACTTTCTGGCAGGAGTAGCAATACTGAAGATTGGGTAAAGCACTTGCTCTGTGCCATGTGCCTTTGCAGACCTTTATTTTGCTTTTTTTTTCTGGTTGTGGCATTGTGCACATGGGACTGGATGGTGAATCCAACAGGGATCTAAAGGATGCAGCAACTGCAGGATGAGGCCTTGATCTGCAATCCAGTGAGAGCAATGAATTACTCAAATAACAACCTGCTCTACTGTAATCAGTGAGAGCCACGTTATATAGATGAATTTATTATTTATCTGCTACTCTGTTGAGCTGACAGACATGCTGCCTGGCAGTTGCTTTGATGGTAGCTGAGGTTTAGGATTTGGCCATGAAATCCCTAGTTTGTGTTGTATGTGGAAGGCATCTAATATCTTAAATAAAAGGCAGAGGATCCTGATAGCAGCCTGATGACATTCCCTGCAGATATGGGATGCTTGTTATGCTGCAAGATGTCAGGCACTTATTAGAGCACTTGTGCTTCTCCAGGATGCATCATCTGGTTGGGATCTTCCAAGATGCAACTGCAGAGGTGCAGGATTAGTCCCAGGTATTCCTATGGGGCAGGGGCAGTGACTGGTCTCTGGTAAAGGGACTCCATTGGTACAGATGCTCCTGGAGCAGTGCCCTTCCTATTCCTCTCTCCTCCTCTTTCTGTTTATGGCCAGAGGCAGGAAGGCTCCTTCCTTTGAAAGAAGAAATCCCACAGGAGCTGCCTGCAGGGTAACTTTTCCCTGGTGCCATTCTCCTACAACTGTGCAACACCTGGTTTGTCTTTGTATACTCACATTCTACAACCCTGGTTTCTCCTGGAGATCTTGGCTTGATTTATCTACCTGGGAATGTTCTGTCTGAATGTCCCATCCTTGAAGGGTCTCATCTCTGCAACTTCTTATGAATCTTGGAGCTCTGCAGCTGCAAACATGTAACACACATCACACCTTAGGGGCAGGGGGGTTTTGCTAGTGGTCTTGTAGGTCTGATGGTTGGTTACAGCCATTAGAGAAAAGCTCTCGCTAATGGTGACTAAGTTTTATGCTTGCTGGGAGAGCTGTTGAAAAAATGAGCTGGAAACGGGTATTTGGATTCCTTTGAAAATCAAATAAAAACTCAGTCCATAATGATAAATGATGTTGGTGTTTCACATCTGTGTTTCATGTATTCCTGGAGTTGTTCTTGGCAAGTTGTGGCCGTCTGAGTCTTGAACCTCAGGGCAGCCCAGTGTTCTTGTCCCTGCTAGGGATGTTAATGTGGATGATGCAGTGTTGGAGGAATCTGTGGGACTTACCTGTTGAATGAACAGACACACAGAAAAATACGAATGTTTCTGTAAAGAGAGAGTGTTTGCTCTTAGACAATGTTTTTTGTTTTACTAACAAAGAAAAATTCCTTGGCCCAAATATAGTGATCTGCTTTCCAGGGATACTAGTGCTGTGTCCAGCACACCTACCAGCCTCTCCTGCCATTAGTCAAGAGCTCTGTGGTGGTTCTCCAAGGCACCACAAAAGCCTGTTTGTAGAGAAAGAGCTCTAACACAAGCACCTCTTGTTGAAAAACAAACTTAGCTACTTGCTGGACCATGTGTCCAATAGCAACAAGAATGGAAGAAAGTGGCATAAACTCAGAAGAATAAAGAAAGTATAAGGGATGGAGAAAGGGAGAAAAGAAAACAATGTGAATGTTGTGAGATTTTTCTGGTGTGATGCAGCACAGGCAGGCAGATTTATTTAAAACAGGAATGAATTGCTACCTGACAGTACTATATTTCATGCCTGCTTTGAAGAAAAGGCTCCCCTTTTGGCATAATTTTTTCTGTGCTCTCTTCAGTTGGGTCCCCTCCCTCCCTGCAGACTTCTCACCTGAAATACATCCCTGCTGTTTGTTTTGTGTCCTGCAAACTCTGTCTATGAGCCTGAATGTGATGTGTAACTGACCTTCCAGGAAAGGCTTTAGCATTGAGAGAGGGTTATTTGGACAGGACAGGAACCTGGCCACGCATCCTCCTGCAAAGATTCTGTGCCTCATTTTCCTTGTCTGGGAGTGCAGCTGCTGGCACTTTGGGGGTAGCAGGGCTTTTCCCAGCCTGCTGCGTCCCAGGGTTCCCATGACAGCCCGGTGCTGTTGTGGGGAGGCACGGAACAGCTCTGCAGGCAAAGTGCCATCGCTGGTTGGGGTTCCCCCCCACCATGGACGGTGCAGTGACCCTGGGAGGAGCATGCCTCCCCGGGCAGGATCGCTGCTATGGGCTGGACTTTTTTTTTGCCATTCACCTCCCTGCTATAAGTGTGGAAGCCGCGTCTCTCCAGCTGGACACCCCAGCCCAGCCCTGGACCAGAGCACTCCCGTGTCCGTCCCGCAGCCGCTCGCAGTGCTCGGTTCATCCCTTCCCTCCTCCCGGCAGCAGCCGCCTCGCAGCATTCCCGGGATCTCCGGCAGCCAGTAAGCACATGCCTCCCTCTCTCCCTCTCGAGCATCGTCTCGCTGAGCAGGGCAGGGAGCATTTCAGCATCCCACGCTTCGCAGATCTTCGGATTTCGGGGCTGGTGCTGGTCTTTTCTCTGCCTTGTGACTGCTCTGCCGGAGAAGGGTTTGTGAGAATAGGGATGGGGAGTGGGAAGCCTGTGGGTGTGTAATGTACTTCCGAAACACTCTCTAGCAAGCAATTTCTCCGTGGCTCACTAAGTTAGCCTCAGAAACTGCCTGTTTTATGGGTTGTTTTGGAAATGGGATTTATCTACGTTCTTGCTTCTGATTTCTTTTGCATCCTCTTTTTCTGATATACATATTCCCTCCTGGAAGGTGGTTGCTTTGAAAGTGCAGGCAGACCCTGGGGTATAAATACAACTTTTCCCTTTGCTTCCAAGCTGAACTGCTGCTTAGGGAGAATTTGCTGTGGTACCAAGTTGTGTAAGAGCTGTCAGCTCTGTGCTTTCCTGGGCAGGTGATCAGATGTGCCTCTTTGAGGCTTTTATAATGAGAGCTGGGGAGGAAATAGCTAAAGCGGAGGCTGTTTTGTGGGGTCTCAGGTGATGTGAGGAGCAATCCTGGGAGCAGGCTGGCAGTAACAGAATTGGGGAATATGGAAATGCAAGCTTTTACCTAATAATTATCACACTTTCCTCTTTCCTTCTGTATTACAGAATATCAGGCAGTTGCAGAGTTCCTGCAGCTGTACCCACATGAATGCAAACACCTTGAGTTTTGCACAAATGCTGCACCCCTGTATCAATATAGATTTGGGAAGTCACTTGCATGAGTGAGGTTGTATTCACCATGTGTTTGCAAGATGGGTGTTTCTGTCATTAAACTTTTCTTTAGTAATTGGTCAAAAGATAAGTTAATGCATGTGACTCTGGTCCTGTTTGTGTTGTGTAGGTAGGAGCCAGTCTGTGGTTGAGAAAGGGACGTGACTATTTTTTAAACCACTGAAATCTAGCATGTGGAATGGGGAAAATTAATAAAACAATCCACCTACCAATTAGTCTTTTACCCTGTTTTGAGAGGAAGAGTGTTCTTTTTACAAATAACAAAAAAAAACTTCCAAGAGGAAACTGATTAAATTCTTAAGCCATGATGTACAAAGCAAATAGCTGATCAAGCAACCAAATATGGCTTTGAAACTTCAGCTTTCTTTTGTAATGATAAAAGCACCCACGTACTTCAGTGACAACACCCTTTTTTTTTTCCAAATACAGCATTCTTGAATACAAACCAGTTCCTAATTTTTCCTTAAGGAGCTCAGTATATAAAAATTCCTTCTTGACTAATACCTGAGAGAAAAATGTGGATAGGTGTTTCAGAGCTGGTACCACAAGTGCAAAAAACCCCCAGTCCCTCCAGATCTCAGTACAGCAGAAAGCCAGTTTCTCAGATTTTGGACTATGGCTCTGAGGAACGAGTTCAGGGCTGGGACTTTACAGCTGGCTTCTGATATGCACTGCTCTTTGGGAATTTTGGCTGGGGAAGGTATTTAGGATTGGGCTCTTGAACTGTTTCTAACAGAAGTTACTCCCTGCTGTGAGTGATGGCTTGTCTCCCTGTATGCTGGTATAATTCTCTGCTTGAACATAAACAATGGCAGCTGTTCAAAAGGAGGCAACATTTAGGTACTCAAACACTTGAAAATAACAACTCTCCAGCCTATCTTGGCTGGCCTTTATTTCAGAAGCAGCTTTTCCATCGAACTGTACCATGAATGGAAAATCCAGACATATGGTACTAAGCAGCTGGTGGGAGCCTGGTCAGGTCCCTGTTCATGTCCATGGATAGGGGAGTGATGCTGTAGGATGCACTTCATCTGTAATCTAAATCCTTATCACATGAATATGACTTGCAGCCCACACCCATTGCACTAGGATGTAACAAAAAGTTTAAGGAACTGACCTCCTTGCCCCCAAGAAGTAACTTACTTCCTTTTGTATCACAGAATAGTTTGGTTGGAAGGGACCTTTAGAGGTCATTTAGTCCACAGGGACATCTTCAACTAGACCAGCTTGCTCAGAGCCCTGTCCAACCTGGCCGTGAGCACTTCCAGGGATGGGGCATCTACCACCTCTCTGGGCAACCTGTGCCCATGCTTTACTGGTTTTGCCAGTGTAAAAATCTCCTTCCTTGTATATAGTCTAAATCTAACCTGTTTCAGTTTAAAACCTTTGCCCCTTGTCCTGTTGCAGCAGGCCCTGATAAAAAGTTTGTTCCCATCTTTCTTGTGAGCCCCCCTGAAGTATTGAAATACAATATTGCTGTAAGGTCTTCCTGGAGCCTTCTTTTCCTCAGGCTGAACAATCCCAGCCCTCTCAGCCTGTGTCCATAGGAGAGATACTCCATCCCTCAGAGCACATCATCATTGTCTCCTCTGGACTCGCTCCAACAGCTCCACCGTGTCCTTCCTGTGCTGGGGCCCCAGGGCTGGATGCAGCTCTGCAGGTGAGGTCTCACAAAGTGGAGCAGAGAGGCAGATGTGAGCCAGGAATGATACCGACCCCTCAGCAGTAGCCTGTGTGAATTAGGTTAAGTTTACTCAGCATCCAGTGGATGCATTGGGGCATTTAGGTGGAAAATTCCTCTGATCTTTGCTGATGAGACAAGGATCACACAAGCCTGTGTTTGGCACTTCCCTTTTTGTGGTTCGCTTGGCCCTGAAGTCCCAGGGGCATTAAATTCAAGAAGACAAGCCTCACCAACAGTGATGTGCAAAGTTTGCTCATGCTTTTGATTGGTTTTGATTGCTCCTAAATCAGAACAGCTCCCTGTAGAGCCGTGGGCAGGCTCTGGTGCCAGGCTTCCGCAAGGGTCACACAGAGATGCAGATGTGTGGAGGGCTGAGCCAAGCAGTCAATGCCTGCCTGTCACCCTCATGGTCCCCAGCCACTGTCACCTTGCGCCCTGCTGGTAGGAGAGCAAAGGTAGAAAAGCTGAGATTTCAGGTTCAATTCTATACCTTGAGCAGGGTGGACTCACTTTTGCTTGAAACGGTAGCAGAAATCATGTCTATGCAATAAACCTTCCCAGAACTGACCTGCGATTTCATAAAAACCAAAATGCATTGTAAGTCAAAATACTACAGCTTGATTCGTTGGGATCTCTTTTTATTTCATTTCTCTGTTATAGAAATGCAGACAGGGAAAGCAACAAGAAATGTCTGAGATCACTCGTTTCATGTCTGATTTTGGCAGAGGGAGTGTGGGAGGAAGAAAGAGACCTCATATTTCTTTTAGATACTCTAGAGAGGAGTTTTAAGCAGATGGCTCTTCAGACCCTGGGACTCTAAAGAATTAAATGTTATTTAGATAAATCCATGCTTCCACTTCTGCAGTGTGGTTTTGGGAGGACTGTGCCATATATTCTGGCTTCAGTTCTTTTATTCTTCGGTCCAGTAAAAACCCTGTTTGCAGCCACTTGGCTGGGTGTAGGACCAAAGGACTGGGGCTTCCCCGGGGTTCAGAGACAGGATATTGCCCAGCATGATCCTCTCTCCGACGGGCTTTAACTGGGACTTTCTGTAAATGAGCAGCCCAGAGCCAGCTCTGGGCATATCACCCCAGGTGGCTTCTGTAGGAATGAATTGGAGCCAAGAGGCCGAGGCTGGTGTGTGATGAGCTTTTGTCTCTGCAAAACCTCCCCAGGCCTGTAGGCAAAACTCTCCTACCAGAAATGACTCATCTTGCTGCTCAGAGTATTTCCTGCAAAGGCTTTGCTCTGCTCCAAGATGCTGCTGGAAAGCCACAGAAAAACCATGCTCACCCCTCCCTGCAACACACACTGAGGCAGGAGCTGGTCCTTGATACCTCCAGAGTGATTCAGGCACGTGTAGTGCCAAGAATGCTGCCAGAGCAACTTCCTACTCTCACAGCAAGAGAGCATGGCATTTTCTGTGGAACAAAGGGATGGATGGATGGATGCTCTTCTGCTTCTCCAGCTTTTTCATCTCCGTCAGAATAGATGGGAAATGGGGTTTGTGTCCTATGGCAAGACAGGGCTAAAATTACGTTTAAGGCTTTGGAGAAAATCAAAGTAGGGCAAGGATTGCATTATAGCTATGCTGTAATGGGATAGACAGGGTTGGAAGCACTTTTTTCAACATAGGCTGAACTAGAGTTCCCTGGAAGAAGTTGGAGAGCTAGGGCAGGGTTCCCAGCAGTGATGGAGCTGCAATCCAGGGTGGAAGGGCAGCTATTTTGCTGTGTGCCTGACTGGAAACTGTAGGAACCCAGAGTGCCGAGAATATTTCTCTGCCTGCTTTTAAGGGCTCTTACCCCCCTGAACAACACTGTTTTAACCTCCAACCTTGGAAAAAATTACCAACGATCAGACAAGAACTAGAAAATACAGTGGTGTGAATTAGGTGATAGACTACTATGTAAGATTGTCACAGGGTGAAAAATTTAGAGGTTTTGGGCTTCTCTTTGTAGTAAATAGATAAGAGTAAAAAATAGCAAAATGGAAGGTTGTTGTTCTCTAAACCTTCTTCTCCTTCTTCTACTTACACCATGTTCTGCAATAAAAGTAGTTTGAAATGATTGGATAGAGAATTCCGCAGTTCCTGCCCATGTTACTGAATAATTGGTAGGAAAGTGAAAATAATGTACGTTTTTAGTAAGTATTGGTTAAATTATCTTTAAAAGGCTGCGTAAATCTTGATAATTAGAGACTTCACTCCTGCTTTCTGTGCTCTATGCTGTACCTGGGTCACGCTAGTGGCTCTGTTCCTCTGATAAGACTTAATAAACAACTATCCAGCAGCATTGAAACTCCAGGAAAAGTCTTGGTTTATCTTTGAAACTCCTTGCAAGGACTTTTAGAAGATTCTCTCCCATCAGGAGGGATTTGATTTATGGCACAGTTCTGTGTC
Source organism: Coloeus monedula (assembly GCF_965178545.1). Taxonomy (NCBI): domain Eukaryota; kingdom Metazoa; phylum Chordata; class Aves; order Passeriformes; family Corvidae; genus Coloeus; species Coloeus monedula. The sequence continues at coordinate 20,293,182 of NC_138792.1, read as the reverse complement.
AGAAACTTTCAGGCAGAGTTACAATTTTGGTTTGGATGCTGTTACAGAGTTGCATTACTTTTGTAAATAAGAAATTCAAACCCTCTTGATTTTGGACTGATGTTTTTAGAAGACCCACTTGTTCCACATATGTGCCTCATCTTTTTTCTGTTCCTTGGGGTCACCCAGTGATTGGTGTCATTTGGGATGCATCCCTCCTCCTGCTGCTCAGCAGAGCTGTCTGTGGTGTGAGCTGGCAGCCAACAGTCATGAACTGTGAGGGATTGAAAGTGGTGGGATATGGCTGCATTTGTGATCTGCTTTGACATATGAGGGAGCTTCAAATCAAATACTGGCTGGCCCCAGTGGTGTCTGTCTGCTGAAATGACGTGTTTAAGAGACCCCTGTTCACAAGAAATCACGTGTGCTCCATATGCCAAGGGACTCCTGCAGGGAGGCACAGTTGGTACAGGGATCTATAGTCCACCTATTTTGCTTCAAGATCCCTTTAGCGCTGCAGCAGCTGTCCCAGAGTGTGAGGATTCTTGTGTTACACCAGCTCCCAGCTGCAGAGGAGTTCAGAGCTTCTGGCAGAGCAAGAATTGCTCTTGCTGTTTTCCTCGGACAGAGCGAAAAATCCCCCCAATCCTCCAAAACTCTCTCATATGAACCAGAGTGCTGGACGTGCCTTTCTTGTGCTAAGAAAAATAGAAATGGTTCATCACACTAAAGCCATGGCTGGTCCAGCCCACACTGGTTGTTAGTTGATTTTCCTGCATGGAGTTGGCTCCCAGCTCTTCCTCAGAGCCTTCATTTGGGAATATTCAGTTTTCATGTCCTTCCAGTGGTCTCTGACCAAAGATCCCCTTAACTATGACACTACCCTAAATACAGTCCCCCCACTCCTGGGAGGATGCTGGGTGGTAGAAAATAAGATCCTTTCTTTTAAAGAAATGCCCCAAGATGTGAGAACCATCTGGACTTGGCAGGCTGCTCCCAAGGCATTTGCTGTTTGTTTACCTTGGGACTGACTGCCCCTGGCAGTTGTTACCATCAGCCTTTCTTATCTGTTCTTTTCTGTAATAAACACTGGAGCAAAGGTTTGGAATTAGCCACTTCTGAGGCACTGCCTGCCTCCCTTTCCAGCTTCTGTCTTACGGTCTCGTTTTAGGACTCTTGAGCCTTTTCCACTTCATTCTGTGCCTCTTGGCACAGAATTGCCATTTTGTGCCTCTTCTCATTGCACTGAGACAGCAAAGAGCTCTTTAAAATTCCTGGTAGGTGTGTCATCCACAGGGCTGCAGCATCCCAGGAAACTGGTGCCTAGGGACAGCTGTGTGCACTCACAATGCTCTTGCTGTGTGCTACAGAGATTTTTCTAGTTTGACTTACCTCATCCAGTGGATGTTTGATGAGTTGCTGACTGATACCTATTCAGTTGAAGAGCCCATGGAGGCAGTGTCAGGATCCTGAGAGCATTCCAGGTGCCTGGTGCAGCATTAACCACAGGGCAGTCAGTGGTTTGAGGGTATGCAAACACAGACAGCATCTCCAGAACACAGGTCCTCATCTGGATTGGGTAATTGGAGAGAGTAATCTGGAGATTGAGTGGCTTTGCTTCCACTTAGAAATTCCCTGGTGATCTCTAAGCATTGTCCTGATGTGATCTTGCTCCTGACAGTACTGTGGAGAGGCAGTAATAAACAGCCCAGGGTGCAAGGATTTGTCTCTCTCTCTCTGGTCTCATCTCACTTTAAAAATACACAGAGCTACATTTTTCACTCAACACACGCAAATACAGTTTCCTGTCTACCTTTGCTCTGCCCACTGAAAGCCAGTCATGCTTCCCCATGGGACAGCCTGCCAGGTGAATGCCACTTGATGTATAACATATTTCAGTGCTGCCTCTGGAAATGGCCAGGATGACAGTATGGTATCAGGGTTGGAGAGCAGCCCACGATCACTTCGCAGCAGCACAAGGGCACCTGGTGGGGATGCAAATCTGTTAAATTCTGTGTGGATTTGCTTTGGTGGATGCTAGAACACATCATCCACCCCTTGCCATAATATTCCCCTCTCTCTTATGCCATTATCTCCATAATGATTTATAGCCAAAGGTGGAAACTTCAACTCTGGTTCTGTTCCTGTGGTGGGATGGGTTTCTTGCAGTGGGTGGGGGACACACCATTCCTGTTTGGGGAAAGATTTGCAGATTTTTGGCTGGAGAGGACTGCAAACAGCATTTCTGTGGTTACTTTGATGTACTGGACAGGCTGTAACACTTGTTTGGGGTGGCAGGGGGCTGCCATAAAGGCTCACCTGTGGTGTGTGTGAGTGAAAGCCGTGCCTCACACCTCCTTTCCTCAGTCTCATGTCGCTGGGGTGAGCCCTAAGGCAGCTTCCCTTCGCCCTGCAGTGCTAACACTGCCCATCTCCGGAGCACTGCTGTGAGCACCTCCTGCCCTCCAGCTCTTCCTCCAGCCTGTGGTGGTGCTGTAATGCGGGGAAGTCTCTGTGTGCTCCACTAGACACTGAACCAAACAACCAATAAATCTCTTATAAACCAAGGAGTATCTTGTTTTGGTTACCAGGGAGATTGCCAAGTGCAAATTCAACCTGAAATAGCGATGAGCTCATCCTTGGAGCAGCATCGGTGCCTGAGCCGGAGCAGCCGGATGAAAAGGGAGCCAGCGCCAGGAACTCTGTCTGCTCCACCGACATTTGGATGCTGTGTGAGCTGTTTTGCCAAACAGCTTTTGCCTTGTAAATGAGATTGTGCAGGGGATGGTGGGTGAAGCTGGCTGCTGAGACAGGGCTTTTACAACTCCTGGAAGTGTGGCAATGACATTCCTCGTGGGACTGTGGGCTTGAGAGCCCAGGGGGTGGTTAAGATGCTGCAAAGGTGGCCTTCTCTGCCGTCTCCCCTATCCTGGAAACTTCTCCCTGTGAAAGGATTGTAGGGAAAACTGAGATGCTTGACTTGTAAATAACGGTTGGTTCTAAGCACCTGATTAGACAGGAGTACTGGGAGGCAGAGCCTCTCTCTGCTGCTGCTCCAGGTGCTGGAGCAGGAGCTTGGAAAAACCTCACCCTCCTCTGCAACATACCCAGCTGGAGCAGGAGCTTGAAAATTTGGACTCTGGTGTTATTTTACCCTGAAGTGTCCCCAGTTTAAGTAGGTCAAGACCGGACTTTTGGAGTCACCTCCTGCCAGGGCACAGTGGGCACTGTGGGAGTCGCTGCTGCAAGCTATCTTTTCTAGGCTGATGGAGTTGGGGTTGGAGTGGGCTCTTGTGGGGTGCCAGCTGTGCCTGAGAAAGGCAGGATAAGGAGGCTGTGATGCACTCAGTCTCTTGGAAGCCTAGGCGGGGCTCCTGTAGCGCTCTGCACCTTTCTCTGCTAAGACATAGATGTTTCCAGATAGACTTCATTCAATGAACTCGCATTTTCTGAATTACAGCTTTTAACTGAAAAGGTCTGTCTGTAGGAGGAAGTACTGCCTGAACCTCTGCACCACAGTACTGCAGGGGAGAGGCTGACAAAGTTGTGGCAGTGATCTCTACTTGGGTTTTGCTCCCCATTGCTGAATTACCAAATTCATGATGTTACGTAGAAATACAAGAGAACATCACCTGGCAGCTGTGTCGACGAAGCAATGCATGAGCCTCTTACCAGAGGCCCACTGATGGATTTCAGTGTATCTTTTAAGACACAGTTGCCAGTGAGTGAAAACAGGGAACAGTTATCCACAGCACAAATGCAAACGAAAGCTGAGCCCTGAAAAGTGATCTGTGAACCTACTCACGTGATACAAACACACAATCCTTTTTTTGGATTAACTTCATAGCTTTTTGAAGCAAGGGATGAAGGTTGTGTCTATAAAAAGAGATTGGTTTCAGCAGGGGTATTTTGGAAGACTTTTATTATAATTTTACAATCATAGAGAGATCTGTAAAATTGTGTGTTCTTGCAAGTCCCTTCCAGGACTGTAGGTGGATTTTTTCCAGCTCCTTTCTGGAGCCATGTGGGAAATGCTTTGGTGACATAACCAAGTCCCTCAGAATCACGGGCAGCTCTCGGTGCCACCTGTGCATTCAGCCATCAGCTTCAGGAAAAGGCTTCAGGAAAGCCTTTCTGGTTCTTGGAGCAGTTGGCATTTGAAAGAAGGTGATTTTCATGTGAGGACATACAGCTGAGTGAGATCTGGGTGAGACAGATGTGAGTTCACCTTTTATAGCTGCAAGGTGGGCAGTGCTCTGGTGCGCCTGGGCTGTTGCAGCGGCTGGGGTTGAGTCCATGTGACCCTGCTGCGTAGCACAGCCCTGTGCCCTAGCCACCGTGACCCCAAACTGCCCGTAACTGAGCTGGGCAGGGTGCTAAAAAGCTTTAAAACCTACAATTGCCATTAAAGCATTTATCTTCTGTTTTCAGCAGCTCCTTGGAGATGAGACACTGCTGGTCTAATGTGAATTGTTTGCACGTGGTGTCTGATGTTCCTTTGTGTCATCTCTTTCCTGTGGGGTGCAGCACTGGGTGTTAACGTTTGAGAGCAGGACAGGCATCCCTGCAGGTCTTCCCTGTGTCGTCCCCCAGTGTTTCACCTTCTTGGTATCAAGGTGTGTTTCCCTTAAGGTTGTCTCTGGGTGACTAAATCCACTGCTGTGCTTTGTAGATCCAGGACCAAGCCTAACCTTGCTCAGCACTGGCACAAAGCAGGCAAGGCTTCCTACCAGGCTTCCTTCTAGCACGGTTGAGAATTTTTCTCAAGGGGTATAACTTTAGCAAAGGGACAGCAGAGTCCATGCAGTTGCAGGAAAAGCCCTCAATGACTACTTAGAAACCTCACCCTTTCCCCATTGTCCTGCAGTATTCTCAGAGGGACACTGGTGCTTGTGGGCTCTTATGCAATGTGGTTGCACAACCTGGTTTTAAAAGAAAGAAAATTGCTGTTTCACATCTGGTTTAGCTTTTTGACAGCTTTCTCCAGCATTTGCGTGCAATTAGCACCGCTTTCTGTCGCATGGAGCCCATCCTCTAATAGCTGGATGTGGGCAGTAGCTGCAGAGCTTGCAGTGATTGTATTGAGAAGTTACTGTATTGCAAAGAGATTGTACCTCTGCAGACTGTGTTGCTCGTTGTCCCTGAATTTATTGTCTCTCTGCTACTTGAAAAAGAAAACAAAATAATTTTTTGGGCCTGAATCCAGCCCCAGAGCAGGGGATGGCTTAATGAAACACTCAAGTGCTTTTACCAACTCCAGCTGGTTTATTTCTGTGTTTAAAATCAAACACTCTTCTAAGTATCTCACTTTTCTTATTCTCAAGTTTGTGTTTAATGAATGTATCCACACACAGAACTTGCCATTGCTCCAAGAGTCAGCACTGATAGAAATGCTGTAACATGCAGAGCTGCTCTGAGACCCTTGGAGGAGCATGGGAGAGGAGAGATCTTCCTTTGGCTCAGAATGCCCTGGCCTTGCGGAGGAGGGGGATGAAATTTAGCAGTGTCAGTAACCTCACCTCCCCACCCTCTTTTGGCCTGAACTGTCTCTTGCCAAATATTAGTCTACTGATCTTAACATTTCCAAGACACTAAAGGAACTCAAATTTTGCTAGGTTACAAAAAAACTAGAGTGGGAGTATGTTGGGGGTGAAGAATTCCCCTGCTTCCCTCTCCAAAACAGCCTCTGTCCTGTGGATGACACTCAGCTGGGATACCACAAACCAGGGCAGGGCTCTGAAAACCATTCTGGGCTGTGACTCTCTGGTTTTGGCTGAAATTGAAAACTAACCCTGGTGAAAGGTTTAAAGATATTTGTTCCTTTTTTTTAACATTTGAAACTGTTTTCTACCCAACTCCACTGGGAATGTTTTCCTGTGTAGTCCTTGCCCAGCTCTGATCTGACATATTTCCACAGAGACTCAGGATCCTTATCACTTTATGAAAAATGAGATTTACATTCCTGTATCACACAGGCACTTTGAAAATATTATCCCTGACTCCAGAGAAATGGCTCATACATTTTAATGCAGTTATTAGAAATTGAATTGACAACACTTATCCTCAGTGGAAATTGCTCTGCATCTTGGGGGAAAATGTACAGAGAGCACTGTTGGAGATTTTGGAGAGCTCTTGTCATCTCGAGATGTGTGTGCTTCTGGTGCAGTGTGTCTGCTGAATGAGAAGAGCAAGGTTTGATATGCCCCAGAGAAAGGAGAAAGAAAAATTCCATAGGCCAACAGCATGGGCTGAGACAGCAGCGGGGCTTAAAGCATATGAAAGAGCTTCTGGGATGAAAGGGAGAGCAAAGTGGTGGGGAAACATGGGCTGCTCTGGCTTGTGTGTCCCAGGGTGTTGCGGAGGTTTTGCACATGGGTTCTTTATTTGCTGTCTTAGTAAGTGTAGAAAAAGTGAACTGAATGAGTGCTGGCTTAAACTGGCATGTGAGTGAAGTGTTGCTGAGGTGCTCATGTTGATGAAAGATGCCCTTTGGAGGAGAAGAAACAAGGGACTGCAACAAGAAAATACACTCAAAACAGGTTGCTTTTAGAATAAAATCTTTTCAATGGTAACTAAACTTGCAAGAACTGGCTGATCTCTGTTCCTCTCTAAGGATGTGGCCTTCAAGGAGCACTTCACACAGGGCTGCAGGACATCAAGGCTCTGGAGCCTCTGAGCTGGGAGCTCTTGCTCCCAAGAGTGGAGGGAGGAAGAGGGAGACAACTGGCAAAATACTCTATGTGGTGGCAAAGAAACACTTGTGAATCTGAAGCCACTCCAAGGTGAAGAGTTTCCACTTCTCTTGCCCTTGTTGGTGCAATGTGGCCCAGCCTGGCCCAGCCTTCGTGGTGAGTGTTGGGGTACAAGGAAGTTGACCTCTTCTTCCATTTTTAAACTGCTCTTATCTGAAGCTGGAAGTTAAATCAAACCTTCCTAAAGCAGAGGTTTATGAAAATAACTTTTGTGACTAATCCAACCCCTTAGGCCTCACTGGAGGAGACTTTGCAGCTTTGTTTTTCCTTGTAAAGAATGCTCAGCATATGTCCTGACAATTAGTCAGAGTGCCCAAAAATACCCGTTAGCCCTGCAAGCTGATCCCCTTCAGCTCTTGGAGCTGAGACTGACACAGGGTTATGCACTGTGGGGCTCTGGGAAAGGTTATTTTTAAAATGGCCACATAACAAGGGTGATTTGGTCCTTTCAGCCACCAGCTCTGTCTGACAACTGAGGATGCAGACAGCCAAATGTTAATCTTGCCCGAGGCGACTGTCCTGCCCAGGGTATTGGGCTGCTTCTCCTGCTAAAATCATGTGCCAGGGCTGGCTCTGTCAGCTCTAAATCAGTTCTGAGGGCATGGCCTTGTGGCCTGTGCCAAGTTCGGGCAGTACTTTGATGGTGTACTGGATGCCAGGGAGTCTTCCCAACTGGCATGCCAATGCTTGGAAAGGCACGTCCTCATCAAAGAGGTGGCCTGTCTTCACCCTTAGCCAGGCAGCCCTTTCTGAGAGCTTTTGCTTTGCCCTTCTCTGACCACCTGAGCTGAAGTTTTCTATCCTCAGTGTCTCTCACATGCTGAATTTCTGGAGATATTTTGCCAGGATCACAGTCCATCCACAAACAGCCCTTTCTTCTCCCCTGAAAATCAAGATCTCTAAGGGGAAACGCCAATGCTCCTTGGTGCCACAGAGCACTGCTGGTGTGAAGATTTGGCTTGCCCACTGTCCTGTGTGGGAAGAGGATGGAAGTCTGCAGAACCATCTGCCCAGCAGCTTCCTGGGAACATGGTATTTTGCTAGAAAACATCACATGGAAAGCATTCCCAGGCTACAGAGGAAGAGCTTGGGCAGAGCCTGCAGCACCCACCTTGTGAGTCTTCCTTGTTTCCAGGTCCTGTTAATGAACACAGGAGGGTGTCAGGAGATGCTGGAGAGAGTGTGTGTTGTAGCTGATGTCACGGTAATTGCTAATTTCTGACTCCTAGTGGGTAGATTTCCAAGGAATGACACAGCTTTCGAGCAGAAGAGCAAACTAGTAGCTGAACTTCCTTCCATGTGCTCCACAGTGAGCTGTTTAACCTCACTGGGGCAGAGCATTGCCCAGCCAGCTGCTGTGCCCACAAGAAGGAATTGGGAGCTATTAGAAGTGCAGAGAGCCTGATGGACACTGTGGAATATTATTTCAGTGATGGCTCACTCACTGCTTGGTGAAGCCCTGACATGAGCATTTATTGTGTGGGTATGGCAGGATTATATTGCTGTGCCTGTTCCTCACACCTCATCTGTGCTGGGAAAGACTGCCATGCTGCCTGGCTGGATCACTGTGGTATTTATTTGACAGGGACTTGAGTTATTTTTCTCAGCTCTGAAGCCAGGGCTAAGCCATGAGGGGAAAGCTGTGACTGGCAAATATTTGCCTCTCATCTGGCTCCACTGGTCATTCCTCCTGCACATGAGTGCAACTAAACTTGAACAAAGAAAGACCTGAAGTTGACCAAGATGGCCCTAAGGAGCTCCACTGTCCTAAGTGTGACGCTTTGGGGTAATAAACTGGGGAATAACTGAGTTGTGGTGCAGCTGGTTGGCCCCATGTCTCCTCCCAAGCTTCCCCATGGCTCCACATCACCTGGTGGAAGTGACTTAGAGGCACCATAGCACTGCTAAGTGGTTCTGTGTGTTACCCAGTTATAGGGCTGCTAGGGAGGAAGAGGCAAATGCAGTAACTGAAGATTTTTAGCTGAGTTATGGGCTTGGTGCTCTTATGAGGCATCTGAATCAGTCTTGGCAGCACAGGTGGATCTTTCCCCCAAGAGGACCAGAGGAAGTCTTTGTCTCCTCTGAGGGTTATCTGATATTCATTAGTATGTTCAGACCTGCGGTTTTTATCTTGCAGTTCATGAAGGGAGCTGTGGGCAGCCTGCTGAGCCTCCTAGTCCACTGCCTGCACACTCACAGTGGAAGGACATGGGAGACAGAGGTGAGAAGAGAAACACGGCTCACATTTAAGCAAGTGCATTTAAGGACTTTGCAAGAGATTTTTTAAAAAGCTTCAGTCTTTTGGGGCTGTCCTTTTTTGAGATTGCATTGAAGGTCTCACTCTAACTGCTGGGACTACAGCAGGCGCTCAACATCCTTGCTGCTGGGACATACAGTCTTGGCATCTTTTTTGTAATGCATGAATGAGAAGCAGGGATAGGAGGAAATGGACTTTCTTGTGAAGTTGATTCAAAGCCAGCTCTGCCTAGCACCTGCTGCAGCCTCTCCTCTCCCCTGTCCTCTCTGGATCCTGGGGCTGCTGCCATGGGGCTGTTTGTTGCCTGCATCCCACCATACCACCATAGCCAGGACAGGGAACAGGAGCTGAACAAAACTTTGGGACTACAAAGCAGCTCCTGATTTATGTGCAGACGCTCCCCCCAGGCCTCAGTGTCATTTGGCTCTCAGCAGCAGCAAGAGGTCTGCCATGTCAGCAACAGGTGATGGGAAGAAGTGCCAGTAGGGAGCGTGTGTGGAGGGGAGCCACAGAGCAGATGGCAGCAGGGAAATAAATTTGGAGCCGCCATGGGAATAATCCTGGAAACAGTCCAGCCTGTGGATGGAGGCAGATGGGGAAAAACTTGGTTTATATCTCTTCCTGGTTTTGTTTTTTTTCAGGTGCCTTTATTTCCAGCTCTGTTATCTCTTGACCATTCCTTCCTCTCTATTACTACAGCCTTATCCCTTAATTTTGTCTCTTCTTATCCTGCCTTCTTTTCCGCCTTTTGTTTCTACTCACCCTGTATCTGAACTCCTGAAGGTTGCCTGCCCTGCATCTGCTTCCTCATAAATCTATTCCCAGTTCCTCTACCCCTACCTCCACAGCTGATCCAGAAAGCTTCCCTTGGCACTGAAAGGCTCAGTATACCACTCTGACCCAGCTGTGAGCTGGAGTTCAGCATGGAGGAATTGTGCCTTTGCCATGTCTTGCTGCTTTCCTTCTCTACTGTCCCCTCTGAGCTGGTTCCCTGAGAACAGCAGGGGCTCCCCTGGTGCCCAGTGTGTTCATTCCCCTGTCACTGCAGTGATGTCCTTGCTGGTTTTGCTCTGGAGGTGGGTACATCCTGGCTGTCTCTGCCTTGTGTTCCTGTGAGTGTGTGTGGGATGCTTCAGGAGTGCAGAGGCACATCCTTGTACACAGAGCTGGATTTGAGACTTCTGGGGCATTTTTGGGATACTTCAAAGAGAAACTGTCCAGCTTTGAAAGGACTTAGGTGGAAAATCCCCGTTCTGGTTCAGGTGTGATCATTGTTATGCAGGGTCTCTGGCTGGGGGGACTAGGGGCCATCATCCCCTGGCTGTCTTCTCAAGATGATCTGCAAGCACTGCTCTGCAGGGCCTTCTGCCAGTGCTGGGAGCAGGAAGCATGTTGGATAGTGAGTGCTTGGAGCACTGGATTAGCCCCCAGTGTCAGTCCTGGTGTCAGACCTGTCCAGCATTTCTGTGGCATTGGGGACTGCTGCCTCTTATGTCTCCCTGACAGATCTGCCACAACTGCAAAGAGCTTTTCCTTCAAGAGAGCTGTATCTGTGTCCTCTCTCCTCTCAAACCCAAAGCTCTTATTGGTTGTCTTCCTGCAAACTTTGTCTTTATATTAAAACAAAGAAGCATTTTAAAAAAATTGGTTTGTTTCTGCCTAGGCAGAGCCAAGGAAGTTTGTAACTGAGATCTGTTGGGCAGGAGTGCTCTGCTGTGGGAGGACGCATGCAACCTGAGACATTTAAAATAAATTTTTTTTAAAAATGGATCTGCCCTCAGGAAGGGTAGGGAGAAATGTGGGACTGTCATTTTATGGGGAGCCTGGTGAATGGCAGTGTGCTCTTCTGTGCAGGTGCACTGTGCATTGCCAACAGCATGTATGGAAGCAGGAGGCACAGCATTACTTTAAGAGGTGCACAGGTGCTCTGCTGCTGGTATTTACTGCTGCTTTCTTTGATGATGGTGACTAATAGTTCATCAATGCCTGGGTTAGAACAGGTCTCTTTAGGAGTTTCTGCCTGTTGAGTGACAGCAGGATGTGTGAGCAAGCTGAGAGACCCAGACCTTTTCTGGCAGGATTCTTAGGGCAAGAAAATACTCTGGAAATCACAACATGAATCATTTATTTATCCGAGTGGATGACACTATGCCCCAGCCATGCTGCTCTGCAGTCAGACCTGTTGGGTGGGATCAGTGTGTCCAGGGCAGCTCCCTGGAAAACCTACAGGACAGGTTTAATGTTAAAAATATGACATCCCAAGCCTGCTATGCCCTGCTGCGCACTCACTGGTGTATTTGTAGCGCTGTTCCCGCTGGGGCCTGTGGGTGCGTGGTGCACAGACAAGGGTTCAGGCAGGGCTGGCACAGCTCCATTCTGGAGCACCCTCTCTTTCCTGGAGGTGTCTGCTCCCTGACACATTTCACAGGGCATTGATGTCCCTCCTTGTCACTTGTGCTACACCTGCATCACTGCTGTGTTTAATCATCTGGGCTTTTGTGGATGAAGAGGGAAGGAAATGGGAATTGGCCAAAGTCATCTGGCTAAAACCAGGCAAGAAACCAAGAGCAGCAGCAAGATTGTTCCCCAGCCCATTTCTGCTGGGGACCAGGAGGCCACAAATTTAAAAAAATGGCCTCTTTATTAAAATCTGCTGTGGGGGATCAGCAGGGGCTTTGCAGAGTGAGTTGTGCCAGGGAGCTCCATAGGCATCTGCAGGTCTGGGTCTTCCTCCTGTTTCTTGGGCAAGGTTTCTCCCTCTCCTCTCTCCTCCAGCCCGAGTCTGTTGTGGTGCTGTGAACACACGTGTACTTGTGCACATGAAATGTTGTGACATCCAAGTGTCCATCCCTGCTCTCCACACCCCTCTGCAGCTGCCAAACCACTGCTGATTGCAGCCACCTCCGGTCGGGACGTGACAGCCACTAGCACCTTGCAGAGACACCGCTCAGGATGGGAGCAAAGGCTTCTAATAGAAATACCAGGGCATTTTGGGAGAAGTAGGAAATGACTGCCAGGTGGGAGGGTGCCAGAGCTTTGTATAGGGAACTAGGAAGGAATGAAAATGGTTAATGGTGCAAACTCTACGTGCATTGCCAAAAATGAACTCATGTCTGTAAATATTACACTGCATACAGCAAGATTAGCACAGGAAAATACCAGTTGTTAGGGTTTCTGTTGCCATCTGAATTATGCAAACAATTTGCTAGAGTTTATAGATGAGCTGGGGCAGAATAACATTGGGTTTTTCCTTGCCAAAGTGTTTCAGTGCATTAGTACTTTAGCACGTTTCCCAGCCTCAATCTGCTACACCAGTGGATCCTTGCTGTGCTTTTTTGGAATGGCATGCTGTCAAGAGTGGCCTTTTCCAGGCCATGTTGGAAACCTGGAGATGTCGGGATGCTGGTGAGATGCTGAGCTTGTGCATGTGCTGCCTGGGGGACTAAGATGGGTGTGAAGGCTCAGGGGTTCACCAAGCCCAGTACAGAGGCTGGAGACTGTGCATGTGTTTGTGGCTGAGGAGCTCTTGGGACCTCTGCAAGCAGGAAGCAGATATGTTCCTGGCTGTAGCAGGGTTGCTCTTCATAGGCCAGACACCACCACAATGGGCTCCCGGGAAGGAATGATAAACACTGGCTCTTCCCAGTGGCTGTCAGGGAGGTTCAGTGACTTTCCCACGGCCGTGCAGTGCGTCAGTGGGGAGGCAGAATTAGCAGCTGGGCGTCCCTGGCCCCTGGCCCTGAGCGTTGCCGGCAGAGGTTGCATAACCCAGAGTGAGTATGGGGCTGCAGAGCTGCTGCAGCCTGGGGTCCCCACAGGAGTGAATCCCAAGACAGAGCTCCCTCCCCTCCTGCTGTGACTTGAGTGGAAACAGGTTGGCTGGAGCCATGGAGCTGGGATCTTCCTGAGAGCTTTGTGGACCCCTGAATAAAGAGGACAGAGGCATGAGCCAGTACCCTCTAAAGCCACGCTAGATGCTAGAGAAGCCCCATATCATGACACCCATCTTTCTAAGTGCTGCTCTTCAGGGACTAGGACCCTTTGAACAGTTAATGCTGTGAGCTTCCTTAGGGGAAAAAGCTGGGGAAGGACCAGGAATGGCAGTTTTACTAGAAGTAAAACTTCAGCATGATCTCCATGTTGAGAGCAAATCCAACCCACCCATGAATGTATGTGCTGGTACTTCTGTGGGCTGTCAACTCAGTCCCCAGGGGTACAGCCACATCCTTCCCAGGCCCTACAACCAGAAGACAGCCCCTTGCTGTCTCCTGGGACTGCAGCCCCTCCAGTCCCACAGGGCTCTGACCCACCTCTTCCCTTCAGCCATGGTGGAGCAGAATTAATGTTGGGTCTGCAGTTTAGCTCAGGACTGTTACGAGACACAATCTCACTCTAACGCCAAGGCCAAATAGTACCAGCATGGGGTCAAGTTCATGAGTTCATCCTGCCTTTGGGACTAATTTGGGTGCTGAGTAGCTGGGCAGGTATTTGACTGTTGCCTGCAGAGACCTAGAGGTCTCAGGATCCTATTCTTCTCCCTCAGATCACCTAAAATGGTAAGAATTTCCAAGGGGGATTAAGGTTGTGATCTCTAGGGAGGGGAGTGGACATCTGGTAGGAGTCCTGTCCATATTAATAGCCTCCGTTTAAATGTATGTTATCAAATGGGGCAGCTCCTTATCAGCCTAGAGACTGTGAACTCCATTACCTGAGGGGCAGCTGGTGACTTTGGGCTGCTGACCATGGCTTTCCACAGGCACACAGGTAAAGTGGATGTGCTGCCAGGTGTTGTGGGAGTACACCTGGTAAATGGGGAGGCAGGTTTTGCTAACAGGCTCCTGTGCCAGAGAAATAACTTAATGCAGTCTTAAACCTCAGTAATCTGCAGCTCAAACTCCTGATGGCAAATGGGCTGATAACCAGTGTGGGAGTCTGGTGCTGGAGCAGAGTGGTGGTGGTGGTCTCATTTATTTTGTAAAATGCATTGGATGGTAAATGTTTTTGTATCTGCTGCTGTGAGAAGGCTAGGGCTCAGCCATTATTTGAGGAAGAATTGGTGAAAATGGGGAGCAATGCTCCTCCTTGCTGCAAGTTTATTGCAGTGAGCAGAGAAACCCACAGCAGAGGGGAGACCAGTGTGTAAACCCAGATGGTTTACAGATGGCTCTGCTCTGGTGGGAAGTTTGTGATTACTCGCTCTTCTCCGCTTGTCTTTTAGTTCAGATGGCTGACCCTCACCAGTGACAGGAAAATGTTAATGTTTCCACTGTCAGGAATCTTGAGATCATATTTTACATGTCTCCATGGCATGCAGCTCTGTTGTGTCTTCCTATCCTGCCTAATTCCTCTAGCCCTGCAGCTGAAGAAAATCAGATCTTTGGGATTTTTGAAAGCCTATCTGACTCTTAGAAGCTGTTTTTGCCCAGGGTGTATTCACAGCCCTACACCACAGTACAGTGGCAGTGGCATTGCACCTCTTGGTGAGACACAGCCCTGAGGGTGGATGTGCCTGGGGAGAGGGTGTTGGTTTGGGGCACAGCTCCTGTGGGCACCAAACTGAGCTGCTGCACACCAGGAGCCAGGGGTGCTCATGAGACTTGGGAACATAGACCCTCCTCAAAACTGGGGAGAAAAGGCATGGTTTTCTGCTCAGCTTCCTGCTCAGTTTCCCAGGATAAGGCACACACGAGGCTGCTTGCACAGCACGTAACTGCTCAGGATTCGCTTGTACACAGGATGCACACACATGTTATGCAGGGCACCGTTGTGAGTAAAATCTGACTTTTGTGGTATCATTTGATGTAAGAAGATGTTTAACTTCAGCCCACAAGACTGATTGATGCTGTAGCATCCTTCCATTATATTCCCAGCTATATATATATTTTTTTTCTCTTCTTCAGGGGATGTCCCCTGGGGCAAGAACTCCCAGACTTGATGCTATGCTGTATTATAAAATGCTGCAGAGTGTTTTGAGCAGATGCTGAGGTTGGAGTGCTGCCACCAAAAAGTCACAGCATGGTGTCCAGTCCTGCAGACCACTGGGAATCCCAGGGTAGCTGTGGGGGTACTGTGGGGCTGAATCCTCCAGTGCAGGAGGAAATCTCATTTTGGCACCTGGGAGGACCTGGGTGTGAGAAGGGCATCCAGCTGCTGAGGTAGGGCAGACCACGGCATAGCTGGGAACATAATAGGGGAGTGTCAAAGGACAAAACTTAATGCAGCCACAGAGTTAGTTACTGAACAGGATTTGGTTAGTTTTGAAAGATTTGGGCTTTGTTGCTTAAACTCTGCCTAAAGTGTTCAGCCTTACTCGAAGCAGTGGTGCCTTGTTAGCCTTTACTGAGCTCTGCATTGAGTGCCAAAGTAATCCCTGGAGGAAGCATTTGCATGGCTAGGCCAGTGTTTTTAATAAATAGCATGTCCCTACGTCCCTGGGGAACTGCAACGATTTAGTTAATGACTGAGATGTGCTCAGACATAGTGGCAAAAGGACCATAGGGAATGTTTTTGGCAACCGCCTGAGGAACTTGGAGCTGTTCTTGCTCTAAATAAAGAAGCTTCCATTTTATCAACAGACTAATTTTTGAATTATAGAGTACGAGACTCGCACGTGCCCCAGCCTGGCAATGGGGGAGCACAGCTCTGGTATTTTCAGCCCTTCCAGAAAAAATGACCTACAAGAGATTTCTTTTGCCTTGCCTTGCCTTGCCTTGCCTTGCCTTTCTTCTCTTTCTTCTCTTTCTTCTCTTTCTTCTCTTTCTTTCTTCTCCTTCTTCTCCTTCTTCTCCTTCTTCTCTTTCTTCTCCTTCTTCTCCTTCCTTCCTTCCTTCCTTCCTTCCTTCCTTCCTTCCTTCCTTCCTTCCTTCCTTCCTTCCTTCCTTCCTTCCTTCCTTCCTTCCTTCCTTCCTTCCTTCCTTCCTTCCTTCCTTCCTTCCTTCCTTCCTTCCTTCCTTCCTTCCTTCCTTCCTTCCTTCTCTTCCTTCTCTTCCTTCTCTTCCTTCTCTTCCTTCTCTTCCTTCTCTTCCTTCTCTTCCTTCTCTTCCTTCTCTTCCTTCTCTTCCTTCTCTTCCTTCTCTTCCTTCTCTTCCTTCTCTTTCTTTCCTTGGGCTATGCAAATGTTTGTTGCCCAGGGCACTATGCCAGTGCAGTCCTGAGTGTCACTTTGCATTTGGGATTAACAGGACCCTTCTTTTAAGGGTTTCTCTGGTATTTATAGCAAACCATGCAACATTGCATAGAGGAATGCTGAGAATAGTAACTCAGGTGACAGACCAGGGCTGCCAGAACTGAGCTGAAACAGGCAGGTGTAGCCAGTGCCTGGCAGTGTGAGGCTGTGTGCTCAGTCTGCTGAGAAAAATAAAACTAATGGAGAGTCAAAAAGCAATTGCTCTTTTTCGTCCATATGCAACTGTGTGCAGGGCAGAAGGTTAACAAATCCAACCTCATCTTCTTTCTTAAGTAGCAGAATAATCTGTAAAGTGTAAGTACAGTTTCTCTGGTTGTGTTTAGAGACCACACTTCAAGTTCTTCCTTGGTGGTTTATCACATTTAAACATATTCCCCAGAGACATTAACACATATCCTGTGCTAAGTGCATTGCTTATCAGCTGTGCTTCAGCTGCCGTTGCTGAATGCTTTGGTTCCATTTGTTGTGCAAACCACCATGATGCTGCTTTGGGTGTATGGCTGAACTGAGATGAACCAGCCAGGGGTGATGGCAGGAACCCAGGGGGAGGCAGGGGTTGTGTGGATGCAGTAGCTTTGGTGGGGCGCTCTTCTTAGGTCTGTACCCTTCCCCTCCCAAAGCTGGCCATGCTGCAGGGTGCAGATGTGGCCCTGACCATCAGTCAGCCCTGTGACTGCTTGGTGTTGGTACCACTTGAGGTGCATGGAGGCTCCTGGGGCCCAAGTGTCTGAGATTTCTGAAGGATGGAAGGTGTGGTTGTCCAAGGGCTGAGGTGCCGTTTCTGAAAAGTAGAAGATGCTTTCAGGGGACAAGTGGCAAAGTGGCACCTCTGTGGTCAGGTAAATGTTAGGGTTGTATTCCAGTGGGTCTTTCTGCCAAATGCCCTGATACCCGAGAAGGCCACTGGCCTGGCCTTGCACCCTCCAGCTGTAGTCAGATCCTTCAGGGAGCTACATTTAGAGAACACCCTGCCAGGGCTGGTGGGACAGGGACACCTTGCTTAGAGGGGGATTAGTTTCTGGATATATAGCTGTATTTTTCTTCATCTCTTATTGAGGATTCTC
Source organism: Coloeus monedula (assembly GCF_965178545.1). Lineage (NCBI taxonomy): Eukaryota > Metazoa > Chordata > Aves > Passeriformes > Corvidae > Coloeus > Coloeus monedula. Next base: position 20,275,944 of record NC_138792.1, on the reverse strand, counting down.
TAGGCTATTTAAGGATGGGCACATTCTGCATTCACCCCTCTCCCTAGCTCCCTGTGCTCTCTGTTTTCACCTGCTTCTCTCCAGCAGAACAATCCTCTGCACATGCCTGGGCAGGAGAATAGTTCCAGCCTGTCCATACTTTTCCTTTGCTTTCTAAATCCCATTCTGTGGCCTGAGTATCAAGCTGACATGGGGTTTGGATCCGTGCATGTCCTCAGGGCACGTGATTCTCCTGGGGCTAAACAAGAGACACTTGACCAGGCTGTCACCTCAGAGATGCCGGTCTGGTGTAAAGGTACAGCCACAGAAACTTGTGTTCAAGTAACTTCCAAGCTAAAACATCTGCATGTACCACTCTCATTCTAAGGACAGCACTGTGAAAAGAAGCACAGAGGTTCAGTGCTCTGGGTTTTAGTGGTATTTTGGTGAGTGCTTACCCTGGTTTTGGGTTGCTGTAGCACTGCTGTACCCCTGGTGTGAATCCCTACCCTGTGCTCGGCAGCTGCTGCACCGCATATTTGGGAAGTGATGAAGAGCGCAGTAAATAAAGACCCCGAGGAAGTAATGATTTTTCCATACACCCACTGTGCCTTTAGTTTCATAACTTGCCTGCTTTTCAGAGAGTAAAGACAGGCCAGGGTTAATATACCTGGAAGCTCTAGAAAGTTAAGCTGTGGGGACCTGGTGCAGCTGGAGGGAGAACAGGAGATAAACAACTCCAAACCCACAACCTGGTGCCAAGCAGGCTTTAGAAATACATTTATTTTTATACAGAGCACAAGAAATATCTGCTGTTTACCTTCCTTGAGAGGGGACAGGACTGCTGAGGGGAGCAGCTATAGGATACTAAATGAAGCTGAGCTCTGAAGTGCACACAGATGTTTGCTCCATTTGGTGAAAATAATCTGGTGGTCCCAGCACAGCAGCTACTGGCCTGGGGCTCCATTATGCCACACACTGGTGGCTTTCAGGGCTCTTGTGCACCATACCCTGGGTGGGCTGCTCCTGTGGGAGGGTCATGGGAGATGGTCTGGCTAATGTGGGCTCTTGACATGGCACAGGTGAGCAGAGCCCATGAGCAGCCAGCACATTTGCAGGGGCAATGCTACCACTGCACCTTCACTGCAGGAAAGGGGACAGAGGTGCCTTTCCTGGCTCTAGATCGGGAATTCAGGAATGATAGTACTGAGGGCAGAAAGCTTCTGGAAAAGCTGGAAGCAAATTCATGCCCCTACCTGTGTATGAGAGTGGCTTTCTGGTGTGTGAGATGGCACAAGGCAGGCAGAAGCTGCATGCACAGCCCACTCTGGGGCTGCCAGGGCCCAGTGTTAATTTGCCTGTGGAGCTCCAGAGCTGTTGTGATAAATGCGTCTCACATTAGCGCGTGATGTGCTACATGGGAACACGGGATTATGTTGCTCCCTGAGCCATACTTTCAAGATTATGTATTCAGGTTGAAAACAACTCTAAACCTGAGGTCAGGAAGGTTTCAATACCATTTGCCCAGGACTCTGCAATTGTATTTCTTCCAAATAAAACCCACCTGCTTGCTCGAGTTCTGCAGAGCTGGTGGTGGCTCACATAGTTTTCATGTTTCCCAGCTGTTTATCTGTTTCATTTGCTTGAACAGGTACCCCATAGTCCTTGGTGTAGTTGTCAGCAGGACGTGACCTCTCCTGGCCCTGCCAAGGGAGCATTTCCAGACCTTGGTTCCCCCATAGAGTACAATTCCTACCAGCTTGGCCTCCAGCCTGATTTTGTCAGTTTTAGGGGAAGGAATAGGGTGTGAACACAGCCTCCCCCTCTGCTGCAGCCTCCCCATGTGATACTTTTCTTTAGGACTCTCTGTCCTGCTTTCTGAAATATAAATCCTTCAACTTGTTCTGGCCCTGTATTACTGAGAGGGTGACAAAGAGGAGACAGTGTGATGACTCTTGGATTTTAAAACCTGCAAGGTGAGTGAGGTAAGCATGAGTCCCACTCTTCCCGGGCCCAGATGAGGTAGGTGCTCTGCTATGATGGCAAAATGTTCATGTACAGGCTCCTCTGGCTTTGTACCCAGCTATGCTGGTCTGTTCCTGGTGTGCTGCAATGGTCTGGTGAGGTTAGGCCCTGTAGCTGATGGTAAGTCTGGAATTACTGGGGTGGGCAACGGTTCATAAAAATCTGTGTGAACAGGCCATAACAATAGGGCAGACCAAGAGTATCCTGCAGCCAAGGGCTAGCCCAGCAGGGTCCCACTGACCCTCCTTTGTTGTGAGGGCACAGCCAGGAGTGACATACTTGTCTCTGCACCCCAAAACCCCTACTGGTTTGGTTTACAAAGGCACATTGTATTGGGCTTGGAGCAGCATGTCTGCAATAAGCACTGTTGTAACACTGAGCTCGGTGAGGAACAGGCTCCAAGGTAGCCCCCAGGGCTGGGTGGAGTGATGCAAGGTGAGGCCATGTGATGGAGGCAGCAATTTGTATGGCCTGACGATGTCTTCTCCCTTCCTTGCTCTGTGCTGACACTGCTGCTCTATCAGGAAGACAGGACATTTCCTCTTGGCAGTTCCTGTTGCCAGACCATGGCCACGTCTCCCATCCGGTTGGTGATGATGCAGAAAGTTCAAGGCTGTGTCCTGGGGTGTCGGCCGTGCAGGGAAACAGAGCTCTGCAGCTCTGGGGCTGTGGGGGCTCGAGCGGCAGGGGCCTCTGTGGGACTCCACAGGCTTCTGTAACTCCTATGCCCCCTCCCTGGAAGTGTGCCAAGCTAGATTGGATGGGACTTTGAGCAACCTCATCTAGTGGCTGGCACCCCTGTCCATAGCAGGGGGGTTGGAACAAGATGATCTTTAAAGTTCCTTCAAACCCAAACCATTCCAGGATTCTCTGAATCCTGACAGAGCCCTCACAGGCCCCTCGCGGGAGTGTTGGTGGCTTCTGCTGAGGAAGGGTGCATGGAATGGAGGGAGCCCTTAGCAGGAGACTGGGAGTGCAGGAACAGATGGGTGTTTAGGGAGAAAGTGTGAGCCAAAGTAGAAAACCCTCCAGTCAAGATCCCCCACACCCACTGACAGCTCCCTGGCCATGGTGGAACATCAGACCTTGGCAGAGACTTGCTGGCATGAACTGAAGAAGTACCTCTCCATGGAGGCAGATTTTTTCTTGGTTTTGGTTTTGGTTTTTTTTCCCCTTATGATTTTATATGTGAAAGCCTGGTGAAAAGAGGCGGCTGGAAGCTGCACAACAATCCAGAACAAAAGGCCTTGGAGGGCTGCAGCTCACTTCGAGTTCAGACTGGAAACATGGAAACAATTCCACTCTGCTCATGTTGGTTGATGATTTCTGCACACAGGACCTCACTGAGGCCTGCAGTAATGAACTAAGGGACTCTGAGGGAGTGATTAGGTGTCATTAACCTTGCTTGATTCTCAGTATGCAAATAAAGCAATCTAGCATCCTTCCACTTAACCAGGGGATGGGGAAAGGCTGGTTTAGGACTCTGCTCTCCTCGACTGGAGCTGCTTTCTCTACCAAGGAGCCCTCGAGGAGTGTGATAACACCACCACATGCTCATTCCTTGAGCCATCTTCCTCCTACTGATCTGCACAGTCCCAAGAAGCTGAAGCCCTGGAGTTTTCAGGGCCTCAGTGCTGTCTCCTCACCCACTGTGCTCTTGCAGGAGGGCCTGGCAGCTACACCGTGGGCACGATGTCGGAGCGCTTCGACTGCCACTACTGCCGTGACCCCCTGCACGGCAAGAAGTATGTGCAGAAGGAGGGGCGGCACTGCTGCGTCAAGTGCTTCGAGAAGTTCTGCGCCAACACCTGCATGGAGTGCAAGAAACCCATCGGGGCCGACTCCAAGGTCAGTGCCAAGCACCTCAGCGGGTGATGAGGAGAGGCAGATGCTGATCGCCCTCCTCTGGTCTGGCACTGAGCTACTGTGAAAGAGCAAGTTCTTTGCGAGTCTTCTGGCTGCCAGCAGTGTGCTCCTTGGGCAAAGAGCAGTGCTGGGGTGTGCACAGAGAATGCTCATGGTCGGCTGCTTTGGCAGAGAGCCTCATTTCAGGGTCTAGATTCAGCCACATGAACTGCTGCAAATGCTGAATTGCCCTGGAGAGAGAACTGCAGGGAGCCAGCCTGCACAGGGCCTGCAAAACTCATCTTTGGGTAAATCACTGAGGTCCGATTTTTGTCAGTTTGTCAGAGGCTTATTGCTTCATGATGGAAATCAAGAGTTCTTTCAATATGTATATCTATTGAGAGCAGTTGGACCGCAAGATGGTTCTGTTGGGTTTTTTTTCCTCATATTAATTTATAATACTATCTCTGATGTTCAGACACCATAACACCAGGCAGGACATGAAGAAACATAAACTGCAGGACCTGAAAATATCTGCAAGCGTGCTGGTTGAAACCGTGTTGATCTCCATGAAAATTGGAAATTGGTTTGTTGCTTCAGTATAGAAATATGATATTACTGAAGTCATTAGCATGTACCTTCAGGGTCAGATAAATGTTTATAGCAATAATAACATACAGCTGAACTAGAGGGAATGTAAGAACCCAAGAACAGATTTGCAGAACTGCAAATCTCCAAGCATGTTGCTTTGATGCATCTTCTGCCCCATTCAAAATGTATGTGATTGTGTTCAATGAGTTTGGTTAAATGTCCTTCCCTTAACTGATTGCAGAGGAGCTGTAGCTCTATGCACTGAATCAGACACACTTAGGAACAACAAATCTACTGCCCGGGCTGATGAGACAGGAGCTTGGCTTTTGGGCTGCTCAGGGGGAGAGAAAAGCTTCTCACTCCCTCGCTCACTTTCTGTTCATTCCAGGAGCTGCATTTCAAGAACCGCTACTGGCACGACAACTGCTTCCGCTGCTTCAAGTGCTACACATCCCTGGTGAACGAGCCCTTCATGCTGCGGGAGAACAACAAGGTTTGGTGCAGCAATTGCACTGCTGCTGAGGATGCACCCAGGTGTAAGGGCTGCTTCAAGCCCATTATTGCAGGTACTGGTACCAGTGACAGGTGTCCAAGGGCCACATTCTGCTCTAGGCCATAACCAGGATGGTTTATCAGGCTGTAGAGGCTGCAGTTAGGGGTTTGGGCATCACAGTGGAGGGCTGGAGAACCTCAGAATAGTAACTTTTGACTGTTGCTGTCACCTGTCCATTTTATTCAAGTGTTGAAAGGCTGCTTTGCAGTTAACCCTCATGTGGATAATTAACCCTAATGTCAGTCTTAAACCATTTTTACCAGAAGCTTTGCTCTGTAAATCAAGGTCCTCAAAGGCTCAGGCATCTGGTCTGATAACTATTTTAAGAAAATCTAGCAGGCCCTGGCTAAAAAGAGATACAGAAATTACCAGCTCATCCCTTGTCTGCATTCCAGTGGAATCTTGGGCATAGTGAAGGACAGGTCTTGCCCACAGATATTACACTGCACAGGAGGAGGGGTTTGCCACAGGCCTGAAATCCTATATGACAAGTTATTTTTGTCTGTCATAGGAGACCAAAATGTTGAGTACAAGAAGATGGTCTGGCACAAGGACTGCTTCACCTGCAGCCAGTGCAAGCAAGTGATTGGATCTGGGAGCTTCTTCCCCAAGGGTGATGAATTCTACTGTGTCTCCTGCCATGAGCACAAGTTTGCCAAGACTTGTGCTAAGTGCAAGAATGTAAGTCCTTCCCCTCTGCAGAGGCAGCTGCCAGAATCAGCCCTCGTGTGCCTTTTGGGAACTGGGAGAGTGAACCAGCAGGCAGACCATGCTGAAGCTGTACCAATGCTGCTGTTCTTTCCTTGAGATATTGGTGCCAGCAGCTGGTGGAATGATGGGAGAGCTGACGGTCCCCATGCTCTACAGGATCTGGGCAAGGGTTGTTGGGTTAGCTAATGGCAACACTGCAGAAACCAAGTGATACCAGTCTTGCCTTGAGGATAGTTTAAGCTCTGTAGCCGTACTGAATATTCAAATAGTGAAACAGTAGCTGTTTTACAACTTCTGCAACTGATTAGTGTGGAGTTTCAGTTACTGCAGGTAAACGAAAGTATTACGAAAGTGCCAGGTATGTGGGATTTCAGATTAGAGGGACTCAAGTGCACTGCACAATTAAATTTTCTTGTAAACTTTTTGGAAAGATCCTCTCCATGCCAAAGCTTTCCCTACACTCCAAGCCTGTGTCACCTCTCTTCTCCCCTGCTGATTCTAAACCACACCTCTGCTCTTTCTCTTGCAGCCCATCACTTCTGGAGGCCTCACTTACCAGGAACAGCCTTGGCATTCCGAGTGTTTCATTTGCTCCAACTGCAAGAAGCAACTGGGTGGGAAGCGCTTCACAGCTGTGGAGGATCAGTTTTACTGTGTTGAATGCTACAAGGAATGTGTTGCCAAGAAGTGTGCTGGCTGCAAGAATCCTATTACAGGTATGTTGGGTTAAATGCAGCTTGAGGGCAGTGGGTGCTGAAGGTCAGGACAGGGATCCCCCAAAGACAGGGAGCCCAGGGATGAGTAACATCAGAAGCAGGTCTGGTAACCCAAGCCCAATCCCAGCATTTTACATGTGATCTGACTCTCAGCCACGTGCTTGTGCTGGATGGAGGCTGAGCTAGTAACTGAGCTCTTCAGCCTTTGCATGTCTCAAATTTACCTCCTTCAAAACCCCCCTAACCAGAACTGTTTCCACCCATATCTTCGTTTGGGACCCTTAAGTCTAAAACAAGTGGTGTTTTATTGTTCCAAAGGGACATTTGTACCCCTTCTGATGTAGTTTACTTAAAACTCACTGGATTACAGAGCTCAGCCCTGAAATGTGGGCACTGCCCTGCCAGTCCCATGAGGCTCACATTCCATCCTGCAGGGATCTGAGCCCAGAAGTGTTTAGCCCAACCTGTCCTTGCTCCATGTCCCTCCTTGACTGTTTGCTGGAGAAAGAAGCCAAGGGGAAAAGCTTATTGCAGAGACATGCAAGCCTTATGCGAAGATACTTCTTTCTCCAAGAAACATCAGAAGATGCAACAAAACCATGCCTCAGTTGTCACTTTGGTATTTCAGGCAGCCCCTGTGGCCCACAAGCGTAGGGAAGCACTGGGGCAGCAGGAACAGGCTGGGCTGTTTGGTGGGATAACCCAGCCAAGGCAAAGCTACTATCGCCGTCCTATAATTGTGTTCTCTCCTAGCAGGATTTGGAAGAGGAACCAGTGTGGTTAACTACGAAGATGAATCCTGGCATGATTACTGTTTCAAATGCACAAAGTGTGCCCGTGGTCTGGCCAACAAGCGCTTTGTTTGCCATAATGGAAAAATTTATTGTGCTGAGTGTCCCAAACGACTGTAATGAGCAGATGTAAGATGGATTTTAAAGCCCTGCTTTCCCAAACAGTCCTGGTAAAGGAGCAGGTTTTTGCATGTTGAGAATTTTAACTATTTCCATTTCAGTGTAAGAACTAAACTAGACTCAATATACTGGGTTTGACTTTTGAAGCTCCTGCAATACAAAAGCATGTAGCCTTGCAAAAATCTAACCTCACCTCCAAGTAACTCCTAGTATAAAGGCTTGAAATGCTGTTAGAGATCCACACACTGCACCACCTGTGTGTGCCTTAAACAAAAACAAATCTAGTTTTAAACTTATCTGGTATATGATTAAGCTTGGCACTTAACTGAAGCGGGTTTGACAAGGCATGCACCTCGGACACAGAGATGCAAAGATTGCACCTGGATCAGAGGGATCCATTATTATGCTTTTACAAGTACATACACAACATACACCACACCATTAATAAGTAATAAAAACCTTAGCTTACCCTACCACACCACATTGCAGCACATGTACGGAATGGCTTCATCTTACAGATAACAATGTTTTGGCAGTGATACTTAGCTTAGTTAAGTTTCCATAAACTTGTTTTATTCTTGATTTTCGCATGGTTTGCCTGCAAGTTTTCCTTATCAGTTTTTTTTATATCATTGTTTAAACAAGGCTGTCTGTGTACAATTATTAATCTACTAACAAGTAGTAAATCTTTCACCTACAACATGCACATGCATTTACAAGTGCCTTAAAAATAGCTCAGACAACACTAGCTCTCCTATCATGTCAGTGTATGTTCAGTGACTGAATAAAAGTGAGACTAGTGCCTGCTTGGAATCTATAGTCTGGAAATTTTTTATTTTTTCATTCTGCCATCTTACATGACTGATGTGTCTTAGGGCTGAGCTACTGAAACCAAGTCTACTACACTGATATTGGCAAAGTAGGAGTCAGCTGTGCTGTCATTGCACCCTTAAATATCTGAGGACTAAAGCAACCATTTCCATAAACTAATTAATTTTTAAAATATATAACTGACACTGGACCATCTGCCAGAAACAGCCTGTGTGAAAAAGCCCCTTGGAGAGCATATGTACAGCCACTGTTCATGCACAGATCTACCACCCTTCATCAACCTGAATGCTGATTTAAGGAGGTTTTTCCACAGTAGTGAAATACTTTATCAATTGGATCTGCTACAGCCATTCCCTTTCAACTACTGACAAAGAACCCTAGCAAGAAAATGAAAAGGCAGCATCTTGCTGGTCACTGCTCCACTGCTGGACTCACCCTCACAACACAGAGATGCTGCTGCTGCAGGGGAAAGGTAAAGGCTGGCAGGGAAAAGCAGGTTAAAGAATTCCTCAGCTCAGAACACGCTATCAGCAAGAGCTGAAGGTGTTAGTGCAAATCCCCTCCCAATCACACAGATGCAACTGCCAGAGGCTGCTAGTTTGGGAATCTGCAGCTGGAGCAGTTAGAACAGCACCAGAATGCATCCCAAGGTCAGCATGGCAAAAGGGTGGAGAGGCCTAGTAAGGTCATATTTAACATTACAGAAATAAAGCATTGTTCAACTGCAAAGTTTATTTAACAGTGTGCATGTATTTACACAGGGCTGGATCAGACCATCCAACAAATCTCAGCACAGAAAATATATCGGCATCTTTGTTAGAATGATTGTCTCTGCCAGAACAAAACGGCTATCATACAAAAATACAGTTTTCCTTTTACCTAAGGCACTGCTCTAAAGTCTAAAACAGTTCTACAGTATTTCTGAACAGCAAGAGGGAGAAGGCTGAGGGCTCCTGTTGCAACTGAGGTGTGGAGGAAAGAACAGGTGTAGTTCCAACAAACCCACTGCAAACACAGCTGCTTCCTGGATGCATCACTGGAATTGAGGGATCAGCCAATGGGTTGTAGCAGGATTTGAGACAGCTACCCTTTAAAGTAAGCACCTATCCGGTCTATCTGTTACAGGAGACATCAGAAGAAGGCTGCATTATTACTTTAAGTAGCAATTTTCAGAAGATGCTTCGTTAATCTCTTCATGCTGAAAAAAGCAGGCAAGTTCAGGTTAAATAGATTATTTAATGCAGGCTTTAGGAGAAGGGAAATATATATGCAGTTTGCAGCCACTGTTATAAAGCTGGAACTGAAACACTTAGAATAATTAACATGAACAAAACATGACTTCAATGGTCTAATACTGTTATGTACACAATAAAATAATACTTCCATAAGTGTAGATAAATAAGCAATTCAAAAGGAAAACATTTTTTAAAAGCATGACACCTTAAACTGCACTGACAGACAAATCTAGGGACTCGACATTTTTGTAATATATTAGAGCACATGCTGTAAAATGTTTTGATGTTTGCCAACAGATTAAAACATATCAGTGATGGTACAGCACAGCATTTTGAAACTGCCAATATTTTCACATTAGATAATAAGGAATTTTTCTTCTCCATTCAAAATTGAAGATATTCAATTTTGCATTTTTAAATAGCACATGAACCAACAAGCAACAACATTTTTCTAGACATAAAAAGGGAGTTCAGCTTTAACATACACTGAGTGAGTCTTTTATTTCACCAAGGCCATTTTAGAAATATGCAAAGTCTGCAGCTAAGTGGGGAGCCTCCAGAGACATGTTGTTCTACATGATACTGATATGAAAAAAAAAAAAAAAAAGACTCAATCAGGTTACTGTAAAGTCTGTAAAGGGAAAACAAGGAATAATTGAACTAGGAAACCTCATCTAACAATTAGCTAAATGAATGGAAAAAAACATTAGCACAACAGTTTCCCTGAAATGTTTCAAGGTGCAAATTAGAAGTTTGTCATCCCTCCCCTGGTGTTTTTGCAAACTTGAAGATGGATAAAGGTAAACAAGCAGCTTTTCAAAACAAGGCCTTCGGTACTTGAGAAAACACTGGATTACTGCAGTGCAATCAGATTATTTCCAGGTCTCTAGTGTTCACAGTTCTGTCCAAAGAGCAAAGAGAAGAAAACATTTAACCATCGTAACTGTGTGTATGCCACATGCACCCATCATCACTGTCAGTCTACATCCAGGAGTGAGCACAGAACCACTTGGTCACTTACAGTCCAAAACCAGCACAGTACATTTTCTTTTACAGGAATATTGGTTTTCAAAGTTATGTACAGAATTCTTAAACTGTATTATGTCTAAATATTTTCAAGTCCAAAATTAAAAGGCCACACTTCCTTCACTAAAAAGTTAGTGATTCTGATCACAACAGAATGTGATCAGCAGAACCACAATAAATCTGTCTATTCCCGTGGCCCAGTTCGTCACGGCCTCAAGGGAAGCCTCCATCAGGGTGTGCCCATGGGACTAAAATTCACAAGACGCAGAGTGACAGAGGAGACTCAGGGAACAGTCCAGTCTGGAAAAGCGCTACACTTTAATCAAAGTAAGTGCTACACATCACTGGAAGGAAATGTGGATAGCAAGGCTTGTTTTTCCACTAGCATTCACTTCAACTGATCACACAGTCATTTATCCCATGAAAAGAGATCTCCTGTGAAAACGGCCCTTTGGGGTTTGGCTCCAACACCAGAGAAGTCCAGTCTTACATAAACTGGCTTCCTGAAGCTTCTCTGACACACCATGCTGTACTGCATCAGGGCTTGGCTTCTCAAGTACATGTGGCTTGAGATACAGCCCTGCCTCTTTCAGAAAATTCAGAATATTTTGTGTGTGTACAGCTTTATTACTCCTCCCAAAATGTAACACAACCATCTGTGGAACTTCAGGTCACTGTTACCTGCCTCAGTGAAGTGAAGACTATTCTACACTAAGTAGAGAGGACTAATACACTGCTAAGAGTCTGAAGAGACCTTGTAAGACCACACAGGTCTGCATCAAAAAGTTACAGAACATGCCTAGGAGTGGAAAGCTCTGGTGTGTAGAGTTACATCAGACACCTACTAAACTGTTAGTATCTTCAAAAGTAACGTGCCATTTAACATATCTTAGAAAAACTTTAAAGTACAACAGATGAGCTTCAATGCTGCTTGGAACTTCACAAGGGCTCAGCTGTGTCTTTGGAAGAGCCTTAATGCTGGGCCTCAGCAAGTCCCTAAAAAGGCATCAGTTGGTGACTCCTTTTGACAGAATTCAAGTTAAAAACACTAAAGAGCCTTCCCTCCAGTCTACACATGGGAAAAAGTGCCTTGAAGATAAGAAGCTGTAGTTAAGGCAAGGAGAGCAAAACGCAAGGAGGTGAATTGCCTAGCCAGGGGAAGAGACAGACAAGGAAGTCAGCTTGGATTACCTGATGAAGCATCTATTGGTTTGGTCAATGAATTCACTGCACCATCTTCCTCAAAAGCCAATTTGGGACTAGAAGGTATTGTAGCAGCATCATTCAAGTTTTGATTACAGTTACCAGCAGAGATGCTGTCTGAGCTCAGTTTGGTTGACTTGGAATGTACTCCAATGTCAATGAACTCCTCAAAAGTCCATGAACCAGATTTTCCATTAAGATTCTGAGTAAGTCCAACTGTATGATCAGTTTCATGAACACCCAACTTCCCCGAGTCATCGATAACCATTTCTTTTGCAGGACGGCTAGAAAAAAAAGAGAATGGGTACTTGTATTGCAGTTTCCACATGTTTAACCTTTACATTGATTCCAGGCCAGACAATTAACAGTCTGCATACTCTGCAAAGGGCTGAATATCCCAAAGGGCATTCCCAGATATGCTCCAGCTTCCACACAGGATCTCCCCTCCAAGAGCCAACGGGGAAGAACAACTCAGCAATATATATCCACTTTTTACTATACTAACAGCTCTCAGGTAAGGTCTGGCTCTAGAAATTTGATATAAGAATGCAACAAGTTTTTGATCATTAAGTCTTGATTTTTGTAGCGCGCATTTTTCCTTTTTTTTCTCCAGCTAAGACTTTTTGAACACAAAACTAAGTCTCAGAAGACCAACAATATTTAAAACAGATTCAAAATCTAAACCCAAATTACTGATCAATTTTCATTCATTCTCAGGACAACCAGGAAAACATCTTTATATTCCATCATTGGAGGAATGACATTAGTTTATCATCACTTTAAGAAAGTGTTCACAATGCCATTTCTAAATCATTAGCATTTAGATGAGCAAATGGAACAGGCATCAGAGGACAGATTTTCCAGCAGCAGATGAAAATGCTTTACGTTCAAAAAATAAAATCTGAAATACTAAAAAAACCAAATTCCTCACTAAGGGAGGCTTCTGCATTGTATCTGCTGTTTCAGCACAACTGAAAGCGTTCTAGAGCTTTCTGTAGGTTATTCTTCCTTTTCAGTGTTATCCTCCTCCCTCTTGTTTAATGTTTTGTTGATGAGAAGAACTGCAAGGCATTTCAATGGAAAAGCCAAAGTCAGTTTTTATAATCAACACTGCCATGTTTTTGGCTGTGTGTCTCACTTCTCAACAAAGGCAGCACTGTTAACATGGTGCCATCTAAACAAACAATTATCCTGAGCTAACTGCTCTGTGTGAGGCTGTGAGCTGACAGCACACACCACATGCCTGGAGAAAGGCATACAAACACCACAAAGCCAGCAAGGTGCTGCAGACAGCATTGCATTTCATTTAAACAGAGAGAGAGCACATAGCTAAGTGCTCCCACAGTACAGCAGACTCACCTGGAATCCTTCAGTTCAGTAACAGACAGAGACTCCTCGTCACTTTTCAAGTCACTTCCATTCATGAGCACTTCACTGGCCTTCAACTCTGACTCATCTTGTTCCTCAGATTCTGCAGAGATCATGCTTTGTGCAGTCTCTAAACAATCCTCTGCCTCCTCCTTGACTTTCTGGAGCAAGTCAACACCATTTAGCTTTCCTGAACATTGAGGGGGTAGAAAAAATGAAATACAAGGAAAAAAAGAACTTGAGTGGCAGAATTGCTATTCTAAATGAATAAAACACAAGTGCCAAAATAACCTTTCCTAGCCAAAACCTGAGGCACTTGGCTTCAACAGATTCATTTGTCTATAGACAAGCTGCCTATACCAACATGAAATTTGTTTTTCATCTTTAAAAATCCACTTGTAAAATGAAAGCATGCTGCCTGCATTTCACTCTCAAATAATTTTGTCTGATTCTGCATTCAAGAAGGGAGTCCCTCTGGCATCTCTGGGACTGGTGTCTCAGACCATCCCAGTGCTGTTAGGAGTGACCTTTTCAACAGAGCTCAAACATCACTGAGACACTCACTGCCACCCAAGCCTGACTCATCCAGCTTCCTTACCTGGTTGATCAGTCTTCTCAAGACCCAGCTCTTCCTCCTCTTCAATATCCTCTCCCTCCATCACCTCCGAGGCAGACTTCCCTTCATTCTGCAACTGAATTGGCAGAGTGTTACTTGGAACTCCCTATCCTCTAAAGTTTCACAAATGCAGTCACAGCTCCCACACAAGACCATTCTGTGCCCAGAAGTGAGGCCACATGAGTTGAAAGGCTCATAGACAACCAGGTCACCCAGGAACACTCAGCTCTGCTGAGCCAGGGCCTGTGGGATCCACTTCCACCTCCTGGCTATTATTCCTGAGTTCCTTTTCCCCTCATTTCTCCAAGGTGTGTGCTAAATTTTTATTGATTTTCAGCTATTTGAAGACTTGAATGTTTGAGAACATTTATTTGAATGTTCAAAGAAGAACAATTATTCCTCAATATGCACAATTTCCCACAAAACTTAGGTCACTGCATTAACAGAAATACATCCTGTTACTGTAGCACTAGCAATCCAAAGAGAATCCAAGACTTGCTTTAAGCAAACACATGATGCCAGGAATCTAAGTTTTTTGGGGAAAAACAGTCCTGGTGGAATGCACACAGTTAAAAAAAAATCAATTACTAACCAATGTTTGTTTAAAACCAATCTGGAAGTGCTAACACCAGATAACATTGTGTCTACAGGCCTTGAACAAAAATATAACAAAGACTCCTCACCAGAGCAAGCAAAGCAGAAGAATGTGTGCAATGGGAAGCTACTGGGAATTATTCTGGTGCACCAGAACTTTGCAACTCCCGTGGAAGTCATTTTGTGTAAGGATAACAGAGGAAGACAGGATACAAGGCAAAAACTCCTATTCTGTCATGATACAGATCCAAACAAAAAGTACCTTGGATTCATTTTGATCTGATTTTCGTGTTCTCTTCATTATTTCTTCGATTCTCTGTTAAAACATGGAAAACATTTGCAATGATACAGAGCTTTATATTTCAGCATTCTGGTTAAATGCTCATCAGTCATAATATATTTTTGTATTTCATGAGTGTACTATTTTAATCACTGTTTTTAAAGTTCACAGAGTTGGCAGTCTTTAAAAAAACACATTTCTATTTAATTGCATCTGAGACCATTTGCCTGTTCATTTTAGGCTGAGAATTCAAAACAGGCTACCTTTTTTCTTTCAAGCCTTTCCTGCATATTTTGCTGCATAATTCTCTCCCTTTCTAGTCGCTGTCTTTCAGCCTCTTCTTGAGCTTTTGCTTCAGCTTCTTCTCTCTGAAAATAAAACAAAAAGAAGAAAGCACCCAGTGCATAACTCATTCCCAACAGTCAAAAGCAAAGCAGTTACAGATTCTGGTTCAACACAGACAGGAACATCAGACAATCACTATTTAATAGGACCACACATTACAACTAAATGTCAATTACCCCGCTATTGACATGAAATATATATTACTGTGACATTCAGAAACTGAAACTCAACTATATTGAGGTAATGCAAATGTTCTGAATGTTGCTGAGCTACTGAATGTTGTTGTTCAAACTATGCTTCGGGATGAACATTTGGCTAACGAGGACAATCTATATAAAGTAACAAGACAGCAATTAAATTCTGAATGTGTCCAGGTTAATGTAAAAATCTTGGCAGTCAGGTATTGCTACAAAGACACTTGGTACTGAACATCTTCTGTTCCTTCTATACTGGAAAATCTTTTCCAGCATGACTGGAAAGAAAATAGAAACATAGTTAACACTCTGAGTAATTGTTGTAAACAAACGTTTAAAGAAATATCCAGACACATGGCAAAGCCATTCATAAAACACAGGTCTTTGAACACAAATAATTTCAATGTAAAACTGCTTTAGTTTTCAGAATTAATCTAATTTAAGAGAAGTCCACTTTCTGCAGAACAGCTCCCTTCAGTTCAAAGGATGCCTTTGTAAAGGTACATGGATACTTGCTGTGGAAGACTATTCAGCAACAGGAAAAGCAGACTTGGAAACACTACCAATCTTTCTTTGTGAGGAATCAAGAGTAAACGAGATTACTTTCCAGACAGACCATCTCCTTGTAAATCTAGCAGTCCACTGGTAAAGTGGGCTCAGTACAAGTATTTTACATATGCAAAAGAGCATCCCTGATGGCTAAAAAACATATTCCAAAATAGCTGCTTCCACCCACACTTGAATTTATTAAATGATAGGAAAAAAATATATAAATCACAGAGACCAGGGCAAGGAAAGGACCTACGGACATTCTCAAATCCATCTCAGACAGGATGAACTCAGCTTTACATCATGCCTGACAGAGATTTGTCAAAACCATTCTGTAAAAGAAAAATCAAAGACAACCCCTCGAAACCACAGCAGCAACTTCTTCCAGGAACGCAGCTGGAGCCACAGACCTGCTGTTGAAGCTCTGCGAGTTTTTCCTGCTCTTCCTGTTCCCGGCGGATCTTCTCCTCCTCAGCTTGTCTTTGCTGTTCTTCATAAGTCAGTCTCTTCTCCTCCTCCTGCTTCCAGAGCTCCTCCTCCCGTCTTGCTTTTTCCTCAGTGGCTCTCCTGGCCATTTCTTCTTCTCTGATTCTAGAGTTTCCAAGGTACAGATTACTGGGTATTTATTTCTTTAAAAGTGTGCATGCACAAGAGACAGAGTGGGAAAGCAAGAAAGTTCTATGCACTCCAGTCAAAAAATAACTGCATAAAGACACTTTCTGGTATGGATTTACAAATGCCACCATCCAGACTTGTCAAAGGTAAAATGACAATAACTTGGAAGAAATTATCTGTGAGTAAATGCTCCTTGCTGATTAAGTCAAAGCAGGTTGTTCCAATAACGGAATGTTTGACTGAGAGCTGGATTAAGCAACGACCATTTAATAAAAACCATCTGCAACCATGACACGAATGAAGCTTTTAATCACCGTCAAACATAAATTTAGTGAGATTTCCTAAAAGACTGTTTCTTCTACAGCCTGAATTCAGAGATACAGTAAAGGTGTACACTGCCAGCTCTTGCAGACATACAGAGCAGATCTGATGACGTATTTCTGATAAAACACCTAGAGCAGATTATATGCAAGTTTCTGACGGCTTCATATCCACAACTGGGCAACAGACAAAATCTGATGTTCCACCATGCTCACAGAAGCAGAGAGGTGACCCCTGATCTGGACTAAAGTGCTGACTAGCACTAACTTAGCAATTTATTTCTAACAACTTCTATGCAGTGAACCAAATGCCCAGTGATTTAACATGTTGAATTACTTGCCTGCAACATTCCTGACTACTATTTCATATCACTAAAGTGAGATTTAAGGTACCATCAAACCACAGCCTAAGCTGATCAAAGGGAAGTTCAATACAGAGAGGTCAACTCTTTCAAACCAAATACAAACAAACCAAACACAAGTGGTGTAAAAAGCACATTCTAGTTTTGAAACAAAAGCCCCACTGGTGACTAAAAGGAAAAAGAAGCAGTGATTTCACAGGGACTGTGCATTATATATATACCGATATACAAACTGATGTTACACACAGCAACCTGTCCCAGATTGTTGCCAGTGCCTCTCAGCTTCAGTAACTGGATTAATATTTGCAGAGACTTAAATTAAAACTTAGAAAACATACATGGCTGGAGTGCCCCTTCCAATCACACCCCACCACTGAAAGCATCCCTTCCTTCCCCACAATTGTTACCTCTCTTCTTCCTGTCTCTGAATTCTTTCTTGGTCTTCACGCTCTCTTTGCTCCCGTGCCAGACGTCGCTTCTCTGTCAAGATTTTAGCAGCTTCTTCAGCTGTGGTGGTCCCTGCTACTGTTTTGCTACCTGATTCTGCAGAAGTTAAAATAATCTGCTGTTAGAAAGCTCCAGTAACTTAAAATTAAGGAAGATGTTATCACTGTGAGATGAGATCTTATGGCAAACTGATTCAGTATCTTTTCAATCACTGCTCATCACACAGCGAGTGCATCGTTATCTAAAGGCCTGCAAGAGCCAAAGGGGAGCCCTGAAGATGCAGAGCCATGATATTGCACTGACACTGATATAGTAACAGCTGACTTCGACAATGTTCCAGCCATATTCCATATGATGCACTTAAAGATACTCTCCAATTATCACAGCACTTAAAAACATGTCTCTGACAAGACACCCTTATTTCTGTAACGCTTGAACACTGAAAAGAAAACTGAAAAAAATACTGCTTTAGAAAATATCTTTAACTTCCTTCTAATAAAACTGTATGCACATGACCCTAAAGAAGAAATTCTCATTCTTTTATTTTTCTTGTTTCATAACATTAACATTCATGCCTTTATATTTATAGAGTATCTTAGGGTGCAAATAATCATCGTTTTATCTGGCCTCAAAGGCACATACTAATGACTTCAGTAATACCGTATTTCTATACATTAGCAACAAATCAATTTCCCATTTACATGGAGATCAAAACAGCTTCAACCACCTGGCGAGTAGATCTTTGCAGGTCCTGCTGTTTGTATTTCTTCATGACCTGATTGGTGTTATGGTGTCTGAACATCAGAGACACTGTTATAAATTAACATTAGGAAAAAAGACAGAACCATCTTGCCATCCAGCTGCTCTCAATATATATATTGAAAGAACTCTGATTTGTATCAGTTATTCCCATTCTCTAGAAATATTTCTGTTTGAATGTGATTTAAGAACTCATCATCTGAATATTCAGAAAATTAGCTCTTGATGTCAGTAGAGCAGCAGCATCATAATGTTGGTGAGGAACTGCCGTTCTCCTGAACATTTCACAAATCAGCACATACGTACATGTTTGTTTAACATTCATAAAGCCTTCAAGTCAAGGTAATTTTAATGAACTATGACATCAGGGTTTGACCTCTTGTTTTGCTTCTGACCTGAAGACAAATCATTCAAAACACAATGTCATCAATAGGAACTTTAACACCTGAAAAGCTGCTTAGGCCCCCCACGGACATGTAATCCCTACCTGCAGCTGCAGGGTATAATTAAATAGAGCAAACTCTCAGCAGCTGAATCATGGCTGTCTTTTGTGCATAAAAATTGCTCTTGCAGTCCTAGGAAAAGCATTTCAGCACTGATGGAGTGCAGGCACAGAAGAGTGTTCTAGCATTTAGATTTATCCAAAGCTGAGAAAACACCACCTCCCCAGACAACACATTGCTTCTGATTTGGGAAGAAGTTGCAGTCATGTTCATACTAACAAAAACCAGCCACGACTGTTCCAAATTTGAACTCAGTCAAAAGGGGTCCTCCTCCTCCTGAGCAAGCAAGACCATTTTGCATTTGTAAAAACCATTAGCAGATCTGCCTATGCAAGAAAGGCAGATGCTTTTCTTCCTATATTCTGTTT
The DNA here is from genome assembly GCF_965178545.1 of Coloeus monedula. Taxonomy (NCBI): domain Eukaryota; kingdom Metazoa; phylum Chordata; class Aves; order Passeriformes; family Corvidae; genus Coloeus; species Coloeus monedula. The sequence continues at coordinate 20,256,998 of NC_138792.1, read as the reverse complement.
CATTTACTGTTGTCAGTGTACAGCCATGAAGAAGTCAAAATGTCTCTCTCTTCCTCTGCTGTATGAGTGTACTTTCTGTTCAGATTACTCAATTTTTACAGCAGAGGCCATTTTTTGTTGCACATTTGCAATCTCTCCCAGTTGTATCAAATCTGGTTAACATTTTATGTCAGGTTTAACCTATTTCTCCTCCTCAAAACTGAACCTAAACAAGACAACCTAATGCTCAGCAAGAAGCCTAAAGGTTGTAGACTTTTAAGTTCTAGGTTTACAATGTGATAATGACAGCTTAAATACGATTATCTGGTATTGACAGAAGAAAATTAGTCACAGCAGTTCAGAACACTGCAGATATGGAAAGAACAGAGGGGGGGAAAAAACCTGAAAGAAAAGGTTGGGGTTCCCGCTGCATTTTCACTTCTGCTGTTTTATTGATGGTTTCCATATGGATACTTCAATATTGTTTTCATCTCCATATACCCCTGCAGAGCCTGTTTCCATAGGGCAGGACATGAGACTTCTCAATATGATTGCTTGCACACCCTAAGGAAATTCTGACACTCTTTTACACTCAGCTTCCTTTTCCTTGTACTCCTAGTCATTACTGGTAAGAACAGCCTTTTTATCAAAAGGACCTTTTTGGAAGGGAAGGGGAAAGAGAGAAATAGGCAAGAGAAACAATCTCTGAACACTTGCAAAATGTAGTACTAGCTGGATGGAGGGAAGATTCCAACAGATTTCAAAGTAAATAATTAACTCACATTTAATTTGGGAATCATATTTCAAAGTCTTCAATACTCAGATACAAAATGTGAGGCTCCATGATAGTTTATTACCTATCATCATGCATAAGGTGAGAGCTCATGAAGGAGCACTTCTTATGCCTTAAGTTGAACAAGCCTTTTAATTCTCAGAGAAGCTGCGAGAGACTGCTGCCAGAAATGACAACTGCTCCAAGTCACTGAAAAATAAAAAGTGTTTTACTGCAGAACAGTATATTGCAGTAGGAAGACACAAAAAACAAGACAAAAACTTGATTGCTGTCAGCAACAGGCAAACAAGTTCAGTTTGAAGGAGAAGAGATGGGATGAAGATACAAGTGCACAAAGCTGAAATTAGGCTAAACCTACAAGACTTAGAGACTGATTTGCCACATGCCATTCGCTGGTGCGCTCTGACTTCAGAAGCTGTCTGGGATAGGGAATTGCACCAACCTACGGGGTAACTGCTGACACAGATGTGTAAAATGAAAATTGCCTTGAAAACTGAAAGAAACTTTTCAAGAAAAAAAAATTTGCCTCACATAGCAATATTGCAGTGTACCAAAAATTCAAAGAGAGAAATTAAATAATCTCTTATGTTGAAGAAAATGCTCACTACTTCTTTCTGTTCTGTGTCAAAGAAAAAGAGCTTTGCTCAGCCTCAGTAAGAATCACTACGAAGATGAGTATCTTGAGATTAGAAATAAATGAAAAGGGAAACAGATAAACTGGGTTAATACAGTTTCAGAAGTCAGTGTAGAGAGGAGACAGATCAGGCATCCAAGGAACAAGGACAGACATTCTTGTTCCAAAGTAACTGGAAGATACAGGACTAGGACACATTGTTATGGAGAATTACTGATGACAACCAACTGATGACACTGATCAGAAGTAATGATGCTCTGAGGCACACAAGACATTTATCAATAGTATGGCAGCACATCAAGGGATGGATGTTCTGACTGCAAAGACAAAGGACGTGACACCAAAGACGGATGTGCAACTTTGTACAAACATCCACCTCTGACAGCCAGGCTTCCTTCCACAGGAACACATGCCCAGAGAGCTGTACCATGAGTTCTTCAGCTGAATGACACTTCTTCACATCCAACATGAGCAGTGTCAGGAGGAGCCTCAGAAGTGGCAGCAGAGAACAGCAGCAGCCGAGGAATGCACACAGGAACTGCACATGCATTAACTTGCAGCAAGCACATAGTCCCACTTACCTCGTGTCTGGGGGATTCACTCCCAGTACTGCCCACTGGCTGTAACTTACATTCTAAAGATCCCTCCTTTTCCTGCCAAGGGTCCCCATAGTCCTTCTCCAGAGTGAACTGCCTGCCAGATCTCACCAGAAGGCTCTCCCAGATTCTGTTGGAGATGGCAGCTGGTATTTTTCCCAGCGAGGAACAGAGGCTGGGCTCATGTGGCACAATGAAGAGGACTAGGACACTAATTGCTTATGCGGTATATGGCTCTCCTTAATCTACCAGGGTAACTTCTCTGTGTGACTTGTGAACTGATCACTCTTCTTAAGGCAGCAATGATTACACATTCACTGGAACTTAGGCCGAGGCAGCCTTCGAGCATTGTGAAAACTCTCTCTCAGCCTGTGATGAACAGGAGCTGATTTTGTCCTCCAAGCAGGTCTCTACAGGAGCATTTTAAGAACTACCAACTGAACTGAAAGACCTTTGTGTAGTTTAACTACTGACTTTATAAACCTAAGCTAGTAGATCCCTCAGCTAGAGCAGCTAAAGCCCAGAAGGCAAAGAGGATTTCTGCTTTTCTTAAAATTACAGTACAAGTAGTAATATTGAAAGCCCCTGACTTAAATCTCCAAGTAAAATAAACCAGCTACTGCATTAAAATTCACATCCCAAAGTCATACCATGTAAAATTATTATATAATCAGCAATGACAGCTTCTGCCTTAAAGCATCCTACCCTCCAGTGCTGTGCCTCACAAGCCAGTTGTTTCCCCCATCCTAGCACACACTGGAGAGGCCTTGAGCAGGAGTGAGTCAGACACTGAGAAAACACCCACCTTCTTTGGTCTTTGTGCTAGCTGCTCCTGCATCTCTCTCCAAGCCTGGGGAAGCACCTTGTTCTTGTCCTGTTCCTTCTGTGCTCTTATCCTTTGGTTTGCTCTCTGCTTCAGTTTTCTTTTTGGTAATGTTTATAACACCTGGTGTGAGAGATGGACGCTGGATGGGTGCTGATTTAGAGACTGGAGTAGGAGATGGTGGTCTTTGTTTCGACATGCCAGGTGAAGGTGGGCGAGTCTTCTGTCTGTTGAAATAAAGATTATTTTTCAGAGCTAACAATGAAAACCTCAACCACGCATCTGAGGACAGCAGTCTCCTTTGTTTAGTTTAGATTACATACCTCACTTTTAAAAATAAATCCACCCTCAAACTATTGGTGCCTTCCCCATAAAATTCAAGCCAGGATTCCAAAACATCCAAGTTACCAAGACTTGCTACTAGTGGGCTAACATCAAAACAGGACTGCTAGCCCAGATAGCCATTTTACTCCACATCTAGGATAAACCTCATGATTCTAATCCAAGAAACTTCCTACACTAATACAGGTGGATCAGTTTATTCAAAAGCTTGCAGGCCTCCTGTTGGTTTTAGAGCACAGACTGCACAGAAAATCAGGGTGTGTTTTGTCTGCACAATGAAGATTGAAGTAAAAGCTGCATCCCTACTGTGGAAAAGGAAAATTGGACCCCAAATGAAGTCTTTTCTGTAAAAACAAGGCATAGCACTGGTCATCCAAACTAACAGCTCAGCTGTCTTGAGACAGGGAACAGCCTTCATTTTGTGCTGAATAAAAGGTGTTTGCACATACCTGACTGCAGAAGGGGTTTAATTGGGACACATACCTGACTGCAGAAGGGGACGGAGGACGCTTCACCAAATTAGCAGGAGAGGGGGATCTTCTACGGGCAGACACAGATGGTGAGGGAGGGCGCCTCAAACCAGAACCTGGGGATGGTTTTTCTGTCTCTGATTTCTAGAAGATACACAAAACCAAAATACTGCTGACTCTCTAGGATACACTGCAGACAGAGGAGCTGTGATTCCAACAAACAAACAAGTTCTCAACAAGATGCACTTTGAATTTCCTTTGTGTTCCAAAATACAAACCTGGTCAGTGCTTAATTTTTACATAAATTAAACTTTGGGAACCACAAGCAGCAAACAGTACGCCTTCAAGATACAAGAGAGATCAAGTACCATAAAATTCCAATTTGATTTTAATACTGTATATTTTTTAGGCAAATGCTATTGTACATTTCATTAATGCTTATTGAAAGCAGCAGCAAAGAGGTAAAACAGGATCCCATCCTGAGCTGTCCCAACCCCCTGGATTAATAGAAACTTAATTCCTGTGGGTTTTCAACAAACCTGGGTTGAATCAGGTGAACTTGCATCAGATGAAGATACAGAGGACTTCAACCTGTCGATGCTACGGCTGCGCACCGGCACTTTAGGAGCTGGGACTGGGGAATTGATGGAATTGGCTGAAGCTGAACGAGGACAGAGGTGAGAGTCTATAAAAGTTAGGAATTTGACAAGACAAAACGAGAACCAAGTGCACAGCATAAGAACAGGAGAGAAAGAAGAGGGAGAAAAAGAGAAAGAGAGATTGTGTGTGTTAGAAACCATACAGGGAAACACCGCAGGCAGTGCACAGTGCAGTGGGTCACAGACACCACCACCACACAATTAGTATTTGGGAAGCAACAGCACCAAGAATAAAATCACTCTGAAAGCAGCAGTCTGGAGTAGATAAAAATAAAATGCTTTTCCAAAAATGGACCAAATTTGCAGTACACCAGCATTACTTTTATTTTAGTCAAGTTGCATTTGATCACAAATGCTTCAGTTTTAATGGCTTAGCATATTTCCTGACAATTTCTTCACGACAGGTTCAAATTTTAAGCATGTTTCCTCTATACTCAAGGAGGAAACCTTCCTTCTTCTCAAAGATGGTGTAAAAGGAATCTATCAAGAGGAAAAGGTCAACTATTTAACTACGATACCTTTCCTACCTGAAGTGTCAATCTCTTCACATATAAGATATTGAAATTAATTTTATCTTACTACTTTTTTCACTAACATGATCATAGACAGATAAGCACACATAATGCAAAAATATTCTAAAACTAGATATTGGATTCTTCTATTATTCAAATAAATTGTGACAAATGCCAGCACTTAGTTTTGTAACTTTATGGAAAATACATTTTATTTTTGTATTTGCAGCATTTGTGCAAGGAGACCTGCATTCTGTGCACAGGTTGTGCTAAAGCACAGGTACTTTTCTACTGAAATGAAAAAAGTACCTCTAAGTAAACTTATAAAAACGTATTTTTAATTCAGCAATAGTGAGTGCCACATGCTAACAGTAACAGAAAAAAAGATGGTATTTCCCCAAATGACACGAACTGAAGTATTCATGGTAAAATAAAAGCAGCACATACAGAGGTGTGTAAAAATATGACTATTGACTACAAACCAAAAAATAAAAACTGATTATTAGACAAGGGGAACAGTGTGGAAATGTCACCATCACCGACAAGGACCAAGTGAAGTGGTATAAGATAAAAAAATAAAGATGGGATAACATACTTAAGAGGAAACAAGCAAAACTGGGAGCTCAAGTTGTAAGGTAAAAGAGGAGAAAGGACTCCACATTGGTTCCAGAGATGCATTTACTGGGACATTATTAATTAACTAGTAGCAATTCCAGGACATGTGGGATGCAGCCAGGGGGGCTTGCCCACAAGGCAAATGCCTGCTCTAGTACCAAACTGAGTCCCAGTGTGGACGTATCGGCTCAGTCTGGACCAATACAAAACTGCTTGAGTAAGCCAGGATATCTCTCTTCTCCTATTATACCTTGAATTCTACTATCAGTTGAACAAAGCCAGCTCAGGGTTTCCTGTACTTATCTTAAGATATTTGTCATTGACTATTGTCATGTTCCTGCAAGAGTTTCTTCCCCTACAGAAATTTAGTTTTGCACTTTGAAATTATAGGTTTGGGGCTTTTTTTTCCTTTTATTACCTAGTACTGCTCTAACCAGAATGTCTCATATTGATTTGAGGGTACAAACACAGATCTCTGTCAGTTAAAAAATCCACACAAAAAAGCCCCAGAACGAATACCAGCATCTGGTTCTCTGCAGAGCAAGTAAACCAGCATTGGAGTTTAAAAGCCAGTATTATTCTATGTTTTTGTAAAGTAAACATGCAGCACAGCATATGAATTTGTATTCATGACCACAGAAAATACTAGGTAAGTAATATTACACAGAACCATCTATTAACTGTCTGATCCAGACCAAAGTGCAGCATAGTTAGCAGCTATCATCTAAGTTCTTGCTTGAAGAGCAACTGCGTAAGACTTTGAGGCTTCGCTGCCCTCCTGTTACCTGAGGGGTCCTGTCCATCAGCCAACAAGGTAGCAGCACTTTTACTCCTAGCTAGGAAGGCCTGTGTGGGGGCGAGGAGGCGGCTGATTACGCTACTGTCCAGGGGACTGAGCTGGGAGCGACGAGCTGGATGACAGGAACAAATGAAAAAGGATCCAACATGAAATCATATCATGGAAAAGACAAGCAGTACAAAGCAAAGGAAGAGCATTGTTGCAAATCATTACAGTTTTGGAAGAACAATACTGAAGTCAGGGAGAGGGAAATCCAAACTACAAGCACAGAAGGATTAAACACTGCAATCTCTTATGTTGCACTTCATGTTCTTGCCTTGCTTAGTACAAGTCATTTTAATGTGCAGAGATTGGCACGTGTACAACAGAGGTGAATGCTGAATCCAGTCAAAGTATGAGATGTTTTTGACTGAGCTCTTCAGAGCTACATTCTCTAGATTGCAGGAAAGGCTGTTTTGACAAAATAAATGCAAGACTTTCAAGTCAAAGTGAGCAGTTATGGTCAAGCATTGCCTGCACACACAGATTCACATGGACAGCACCCATCATTCTCTCATACAGGAAAGATACTGAAGCAGAAATAATTTCAACTGCTGGCAACAGCTGCTAAAAAGGAAAGTTTCAGAATTGTTAACTCAGAGGGATAAAACATGTTAGAGAAGGTGCTATTCTTCAGGTTTAGGAGGAGTTCCTAGGAAAGAGGTTATTTGTAACCTAGGGGGGAATACAGAGACCAAAAGAGACTGAAATGAGAACAGGTTTCTTCCTTCTGCATGCACATGGTTTACACCAACAGCAGGAACAAAGAAGTTGCTTTTAAACTGAATAATGAAAGGGAACTTAAAAAAGCAAAGGTAAGATTTAACTTTACGAAGTGAGCAACTCAGTGACATTTTTACCATTTCTGACACGTAAACCTACCAGCTCTCCAATACATTGCTCTCTTACACAGAGAGACATGCTGCTACCTGCTTGCAGTGTTATTTAATGACAATCCTTCTTAAAGGATTTCTTTTTTTGTCCAAAAGTAAAAAAATTAACTTTTACCATTTTATCTTTTACACTGGGTAACTAAAAAGCCATTAAAAAGTCCTAGAAATTTAAGAACCTAGGAAACTAGTGAAATTAAGCCTATTCAAACTTTAAAGGCTTTAAAAAAAAATCAGTTTTATGAAGCAACCACCTGGTTTTTCTTCCTTTTTCACTTTTTCTAGCTCTGGAGAGGATTGGAGTTTACTACTCATTCTACTCAAAGATGTGCTCCTCTTCTTTTCTGTTCCTCCTAGAGACCAAGCGTAAGGAAGATTATTTTTAACAAGTTATTCTTATGTATGATTTTCTAAATTGCCATCCCATGCTTTGCTTTTCCTAATCAGCTAAAACCATCAATGTATCATTATGAAGCACTGTTTTCTCATGAGTTAAATGGTTTGGCTACTATTTGTCTGCTTTCCCCCCACCCTTCCACTTTTCAGAGGAATAAGGCTGGTTTAGAGACAGTTACCCAATATCTGGCACTGTAATGTGCATAATGGTATTTATGCCACAGTGCACAGACTGCATGAATGCCTGAGTGAAAACATTTATAATGGAACTGGGACATGGTTTAAAGTCATCTTCAAATATCCCATTTACTGCCTCCCAATTCTCAAAACAAACAGGTTTCTAGCACCTTTCTGTTCCACCTGCGAACCTTTGGGTGCTGACTGCTGGGAATGTAGAGGAACTGTGTTACTCAGTCTGTTTAATGAGGCACTTCTCTTTGTGGTACCTGGAAGTGAAAGTACATGGATTAATTATGCTGAAAAGCCCAGAGGTCCCCTCCAACACTTGCCCCACTTCCCTAAGAGAGAGAAGAATGATTAAGTCACTTTATAATATTGAATTCTTCAGAAGCAGAAAAACTGGATCAAGGAAGAATCACTTTATATAAAGCATTATTTCTTATATTTCTGCATGTTTCTGATCACAGCAGCAGGATGTCAGTCACAACAGATTCTTGTTTGACCTACTGAGGCCATACTTGTACACCTTTTAAAATACACGAGAATTTTAAAAGGCTATTGCTCACATTCTCCATGAGTATGAGTGAGCCTAGAATTAACACAGAACACAGCGTTAAGTGGAGATACTTCACTGATCCAGGGTAAGCATTATCTTCTCATTTCCACATTCTGCTCCTTCACCCTCCCAGGCAAACATGCATGACAGAAACAATCTGGTTCATTCTGTGACTGTATTTAGTGTCCTCTGAATTTACCCATCTTTTTACCAGACATTTCTCCCCGAGTGTCAGATGGAGAGCAAAGGATCACTCTAAGTCAACCTCGACATCCTGACCATGTAGATCACTTGGAGTCCTGTCCAAATGTTATATTTCAGGCCACCTAAGAGTATTTTCTCCAAAGCAACTACAGATTCACAGAGGATTTCAAGGTATGACAGTAAGTTTGAAACAATCCCAATTAGTTGATAATTAGTGACTTCCTTTGTAAGCTGTTTAATTTGTACTTTACAGCCCTGCTTCTGACTCACCCAGAGCTGAACCCTGCAGACACATAATATATAAATATAATTTAAAATCACAAGCAGCCTCCAGTGACTCAGAGCCCCTGCCAGTATAGATATAGTCACTGATTTCCCCACCAGGCATACAGTGTATGAGCACAAATTTTTCTGCTGCATCACCTTCCAACAAAAACCAGCAAAACCACCTTTAGCTGTGTCTGTGTCAGGGATTCCTCTAGCAGTTTGCTTGATCAGAGGCTGCAGACTGGCAGAACACTGGAGCACAGACCTAGCTGAATCTGCTTTGTATTAAACAGCTTTTAGCTTATTCATCATTTTAGAAAAAACAAAAAGAACCACCGAGAGCAAAAACCTCCCTAACTGCGATACAGGCAGGTTCCTATGAAACTATGGGAAGATTCTGCATAACAAAATCTCACGCTAAAACAAGCAAAATATGTGCACTGACAAATAGCTCTTATTTATCTTAACAAGTAGATTAGGACAACTCCTTGTCAAAAATTAAGTTTATTTTTTCCCTTCCCACTGGCAATCAAATGACTGAAGCTGTCTAACAGAACAAGGCAAACTTTATTTTTGTACTATTTCTATTTTGCTGAAATTTTAGGGTGTGAATTAAGGCATGCAAATCCATAGAGATGATGGGAAATTATCTGTGGATCATTCACCAAGATTTGACTTTAGTAACAGAATTACAGAAATAAAAAATATAAAAACAGCAATTTTACCGTTGCTCTTCTCCTCTAACAGAGATCACATCAACTGGGTCAAAGCCCTGACAGTCAAGCTGGATTAACAAATTACATGAAATGCATCTGAGATCAAAATATGAAGTGAGTCACACAGCAGGGGAGGAGGGAGGAGTTTCATTCCACCTCCTGTCTCCTCCCCGGCCCCAGTTCAGCAGTGCCCTGCTCCCAGCAGCCACAAACCCACACTTACTTCGATCTGAGGCGTTTAAAAGTGCTGCAGATGACGAGAGGCGTTTGCTCACGGCAGCCTCTGCCTGTTTGAGGTTGGCTGTGGAGGGCGAGCGTTTGCTGGCTGCGGAGAGAGAAGTGATAACTTTAGAACTCGCCTTCATACTGAGCCTTTCACATCTTGCTGAGAGCTCACTCTCCAAGCATTACATCCTGAAAGCTATTTCCACTTTTGTTCAATGAGAAACACAAATGATTTTCTTTTTCCTTCGAACAGGCTTGACACCATTAGCACCAGCTGGGACAGGCACAGAAAAGGTAGAGTTTAGTGGAGTCATGCTAGGATTTATGCATATGTGTGCAAACAAGGGATTTTTAAACCCTGTGCCCCTAACATGTAAAGACAAAAGCTACTGAGGTTGTGTGTTGTTATCAGACTGGCAAGACAGAGAAAATAACAACAAAATCTGGAAAATTTCTTTCTTCATTCCTGTCACATAGGTATGTCAAAACAGTTTTTTAATCACTAGTTAATAAATCCAAACCAAAACAAATTATCTTGGAGAGATAAAACCAAGTCCTGAGGAAAGGCAAGAAAGCATTCCTATTTCTGATTGCTTCACAAAGGCTACTGTACTTCAGAAATTGCCTATTTTTCTCTAAAAGCTACTCTTAAGTTAATGTTCCTATGAAATCTGCAATTCTTCCGGGAAAAAAAAAACTGCCACAAGAGGCATTAATTTTTTTTTTTGTATGTGTATACAGACACATACACACACAAAAATCACATCTCGTGTGGCAGAATTGCAAGTTTATTACAAGGCACATAAATACCTGCATTTTAATTTCAAATAATGTACTTTCAGGATGAACACTACTCCAGAGTGTGAAAGCCTTGGAAAAGCACGTACCTGTTGCTATAGAAACTCAGTAAGCAGAAAACATTAATGTACACAGAGTGGTGCGGACCAGCATAACAAACACACAAAATTCTATACATCTAACACAAGTAATCGATTTTACTGACATACTGGACAGCAAAGATGATTAATCTGAACTCATTAATGAGTAAGTACCAAAGGACACAGTAACACTACTCACCACAGAGGCAGCATCTTTTCCCTTTGCCAGCATGCTACAACAGCCCCTTATAGCCAGAGCCAGGACATCAGGATTCCTATGGACAGCCCCATGGGAAGCTCTTGTGACACTGAACAAGAGCAAAGTCACCATGGGATAAGAGGGAGATCTACTGAATCTAGCTAAGAATGAAGAACTGAGCTTAGTGGATGCTTTCCCAACATCAAAAAGAAGGAAAAAAAAGGGGGCATTTTATGAATGGAGCCTGAGAGCTGGGATAACTAAACAGCCTTAAGAGGTTTTATATACAAAAATCAGGAAACTCGTAATTCATGTATTCGGACACTTTTGGAAGGGGAAGGCTACCCTCTAGTGTCTGCTCTTAAAAGGAAATCCTGCCTCCTGCCTGAACTCAACTGAGTCCAAGGCCTCCAAACATCACAGAGGCACTTCACACAAATTTCTCTTGGTTCAATTTAGCACTTCAGCACCTGCATGAAACCTGAGATTTGGTCTATCACCTACTGGGACCCTGGTAAAGAGGTCAATGCTTTTTTGATCAATACATTTGCATGATCAGATGGCCTCAACTTTTTTCCCTACCTCATTTACAGTACAGTTTCTGCAAATTTTAAAGCTCTTTTCACTAGAAAAAAATGCTTTAGAAGAGAGACAGGATATTCCTGACCCAGTCAGTCTGGTTATGTAGCTATTTACAAAACATCATTTGAAAAAGTACCTCAAGTATCTTTTTTGGGGGAAAGCTAGAAAACCTTCATCGAGGGGGTTTGAAATGGAAGAAGCACACAGCCCACGTGACACCAACTTCTCTATTTTTCTAACGGAAGGGGGAAAGCAAGCTGCAGCAGCAGAGCTAAAGAAAGCATGTCTGCCATGCAGCAGGGCTTGGAACTGGGCAAGGAGCTGGGAAACATGGGATCTTAAGAAAATCACTCAGAGTGAGGAGCTTTCAATCCTGACAGGGTTTCACTGAGAGAGGGTGCTGCAGCACTGCCGGAGGCTGGATAACATTAGGCTACATAAAATAAGATAAGCTATCTTTCACTTCCTTCCAAATTTCTACTAGGACAAGGAAGCTCTTTATTTAGCAAGGAGAGACTCTGGCAGCCCCATTTCTATTCTAATAGCACATCTCCAGTCCTGTTGCACCTGAATCTCTAGTTCTACTCAGCAGGCACCACTAAAACACCCCCTTTACCACGGCTGTCATCAAGGATGCTTTATTGCACAGCCTGGCCATTTCTCTTGGGAGACCCACACCCTGCCTGTTTCAGCTTAGCACTGACAGCAATGCCATTAATGTAACACTTGACTCTGAGGCTTTCATCAATTTTTACATTTCACCATCAGCAGGATCCCTGGTGTGGTCTCATGAATCACACTCAACATCCCACAGAACTGCTGATGGTCAGGGAAACGTTCCATTACATGGGCTTCACTTTCCAGAGCACACTATCACCCAAAACTGCTCTGCTGCTCAATGCTCCTAAATATTACTGTTAACAGACCCAGTTCATGGGAGCCATACCTGATTCTGCATTTTGCACAGCCATACAATAGACAAGAATGCCTTTTGTCATAAAATAATTAAAGAATATTTGAAATCAGTTCCCCAAATAGTTCTCATTTTAAGAAATGGGGCTTTAATCCCAAATCTGCCACAGAATTTGATGGTGGAAATATAATATTGCATTGAAATTTGCTGTAGATGTGCAGTTAGAAAAGGTGCACTACTCAGCCACAATGATGTAATGGAGCAAAGCTCATCTGGTGTCATTTTTAAGTGGGGGGAAAAAAAAAAAGGTAGTTGTTGTCTTTCCAGAAATTATGCAAATATAGGACAAAATGGACCACGTAAGTATTTTTTAGAAAGCCAGCTGGACTTAAGTATCCCACATGGCTTGGGTAGATTTTTAATAATAATTAAGTAATGAGCTCTCAAAGTTAAAACTAATTACCCTGAAATAGGAATAAATACAAGAAATGTAAAACCAGTCACGGTTCCACATGATCCACCCCACACATCACAGCTTCATGTTTGAAACATTAGCATAAAATCAAACACAATTTTAAAGCAATGTGGGTGCACAAGGGTTTGACTAGGACATTGCATTATCTGTTTATCACCATAGCAATTTTCTTCCAGATTGCTGCCAAGTTATCCAAATTGATCTACTGTTGCCAAACTATCTGCATAGCTGCTTTATGATGCATAAGTCACAGTTTAAGCACCTATTATTATATCAGGAGCATTTGTGTTGGAAAATATTTTATCTTAAATGTGCTTCAGCAGCACTGAAGACCTTCCTCCACAACAAAAAGGACAGACAATGCTCATTTCCTCATATAAATCAGGAGAGTGCAAAGAACATTACTTTGTGTTTGTCAGTAGAATAAAACCCAGCACGTCCTTAAACACGTAAGTCAAACGTGATTTTCCACTTTCAAGGTTAAACAGTATTTGGTAGTGTGAGATACAGTAAATGGATTTATATATGTATCCAAGGAACACATATAAAGCAAGTAAACCAACCCAGCCAAACTGGCTGATTTTGGAGAAAATTAGGGGCTCATGATGTGCAGGGGAAGGGAAGAGAAAAGTTAACTAAAATACATATGCTTCTGCTGTGTTGCCAGAGTAGTTAAACCATAGTCAGACCTTCACTGCATTTTCAAGTCTCACTTGTCTGTGTCACAGACAGCTGCACTGCATTAGTAATGCTGTGGGCATGCACAGACTGTCAGGATTCAGATTCAGCTGGGTCTCAGCTGAGAGTTTTCATTTCAAACTAGCTGCAAGAAATAATTTCGCTTATTAAACAGATGTATCAGTGATCCAAAGCATTTCTATGAATGGCTCAGTCTGTGCACTGGAAAGTGCCAGAAATCTAATGAAAACACACTTAATGTATGGAATTATCTTTAGATAATTGGGACAGCCCTGATTTTGCAAAACCCTTCACAGAAAAAGTAACAAACTGCACAAGAGACCCATTCCCTTTCACAAAGTTTCAGCAATATATAATTTGATTTTGCAAATGTTACTTCAACTGCTGGTAAAACAAAGCAAAAAGGAAATAAACCAAGCCCTACCATATACTTTTAGCAAATTAGGAAGCAATGAAAGGGTCTGAAATTACCCTTAAAACCCCCAAATCTTAGACTACTGAACTAATTTATATTCAAATACTTGCCACTAAGAATTTCTCTTCTCCCTGTGCTGTATCCAGACATCTTTAAAAACCCAAACGCACATAGCCTTTCCCTGAAAATTCCCTCAGGATGCCATGACTTATGCTGTAGTTGAATTATCTGGGAGGGATAGCCAAAATGAGGGGAGCTACTTTCTACTTAGGGATCACATTTGTTGCACAGCTGTCCAAGATCCAGGAAAAGACCTATAAGGAGATGGTTTTCCTTAGTTTGAGAAGAACTCAAGTTTAGAAGGTTAGTAGTGAGTGCAAAACAACAGAAAAATAAAATTTTAGAAATCAATACCACCAGTTCCACCTTCATCTGTGTTCCGTTGCTCTGTAGAAGAAGAAGGTTTGTAAGCTAAGTCACGAGGTCAAATAGCAAAAAATGCAAGTTAACAAAAAAATGGGGATGCTGCATATCATGACAACTTACATCCCAGCACTTTGAAACATGTTACAAACACACACTCAATCTGACAGAAAATGACAGTACCAAAACACACTCAGTACAATTCCACCAATACAGAAGACAGGCTGAATTGAAGCATTTTTGAATAATTTTATTCCTGGCCAATAACTTATGTTACTTCTTGGTAGTTAGGTAGAGCATGAAAAGATCCCTTCCACTGCAATTCTTATTTGTTGGTCTGATTTCATAATGTTTACAAACAGAAACAGGTCACTGTTAAACATAAAATGATCTCAGTTCAAATTAAAGAATGTTAAAATACATCACCTAATCCAGAATGGAACCCATGCTCCAAGAAGCTTGGACTGTCCACTGCATCTCCTTACCCCTTACTGGGCATTCAAATAATCAGTCAGCATTCCATAACTCCAAGGGTGTGTTTAAAACATTTTAGATGTGATATCAGAGTACAACTGGGTATTTTTGTTTTTATCACCAGTCTTAGCACTCCATTACATGAACTGCATTTGGAGGACTGAATTATCTTAACATTACACATTGTAGTTCTCCTTATCTGATGTTTGCGGGCTGGCAGTGCTGTCACGTGTTGTCCCGTGTCCCATGGAGCTTCTTTGCAGCTCTTCCCAAGGTTGAAAATAGCTGTAAGTCTGAGCAGCATTCCAGGGCAATACAGATATGATATGAGTGGGGCTGCATCTGCCAGTGTTCACACATAACATTCTGTGATTTTAGTCCTGCTACAAAACAGTTCTGCTTACCTGTTTTGCCTTCTGAGTCTGGAGTTACGGATCCCCCCCATGACCATCTCTTCTGTCGTGTTTCCAGCCGCTGATTCCGTTCCAAGGTACGATGTAGAACTGCTTCATAGCGCTCCTACCAAACAACATCTCCATGAAGCTTGTAACTGTTAAACACAGCCACACCAGAAAACAAAATACAGACCTCCAGTATGATCTATAATCTGTTTTACCAGGCTTTTGTTACAAAAATTATCATGCAAAGGATGTTGAAGGCAATTAATGGCTTCAAAACACTGCAAACATTATTAGATTGAGCTAAAGCACAGATAATCTATTCTACTCTTTACTTAAAATAGCCACCAAACAGATTCCCTATTCAGTAAACAGCACTACTAATTTTCTAAATAGGGATGAACTCCAAACTGAGCAAAAGTAAATGATTACCCATGAAACTATTTGTATGATGAAGTTATTTCATGAAGGTGATAAAAATTCTCCATTATAAAATATTAAGTATAAGGTTATTTCTGTTTTCAAAGAGCTATAAAAACAATGACCCAGATATTAACAGACACTGACATTAAGACAGATGTGATGAAACCAGAAACAACAAGACATAAAGGCAAAACTGCAAGAGAACACCAATCAACTCCAGGCCTCAGCAACCACTGCTGACAGGACAAAGGGGGCTGAAAGAAGCTTTTGCTGCTGTCTCCAGAACTAGTAACTGCTATCAGGGGAGCTTTAGCTCTTGTGCATAAAGATGAACTGTAACCATGCTACACTCTTTCTTTCCAGCCAGGTTTCCACACGTGTCAACAACACATTTCTCTTCTGGAATAGTTATATCCCAAGTGATCTTTTGAAGCAGTATTTGCTCCTGATACACTGCAGTTAAGATGTCAAGGGAACTCATTATACAGCCATTTCTCCCACTTGAGGACACAAAACTTTCACCTTCTTTCAACACCATTTCACAACACAAACTAAAAAAAGTTGCCATGAAAAATACACAATGTAAACTTGGAAATGAGGGTTCTGCTCATTGACAAAAGATAAAACTAAAAGTTTTTGTTTGAAATATAAACCTTAGCTTCCCCTCTGTTAGAGAAACCTGAACTAGAGTTTACCTAAGGTGCCAAAGTACCCAGACATTATGTAATCTGTAGATTGTATTTCCACAGAGGTATCTGCAGTGCAGTAACTCTTCAGTCAGAGTTAAAGACACAGGCTTCACTTTACAAATGGCAGACATGAGCTCAAGGCCTCAATACAGTGAGCTGCAGATGTACAGAATAACTCAGGAGCTGTGGGGAGACAGGTATCTGAATCCTCACCATGGACAGTGGTCTTCAAGGTTCTTAAAATCACTTCCTTTTCCACAGTATTTGCTATTGTGCTGCTTCTACCTTATTAGATGATTAACTAAATGACACTTAGCTGAATTAGTTAATAACGTTGGGATCCATGTGTTTTGATGCACTTCTATCTACCAAATTTACAACTGTAGATGGTATCTTGCTGGTATCTTTTTCTCCTGCCAGAGTACTAAAGTCAAGATCTGTTTCAACTTTCTAATTGAAGGCAAGGTTTTACAGGTCAAATTCATACTGTCTTTCCATCTTCCAGATTCTGCATGTATAACTCTCTATGCAGAAGGTCATGTCCAGGGACTGAGTAAAAGACAAGATTAACACCTCATTGTTAGTCCTTGTCTTCCTTGATTATTCACTCTGGAGGTCACTTAAAACATATCTACCATCTTCAAAACTACATGAATAAATGTAATAAATGTAAATGTTACACCTTTTTGAAGCATAAGGGATGCTTTTCGCATAAAGTAGTTGCTTAAAGAAATGACACTGCACTGGACTGCAGTCAGAGCCCACCCAAATATTTCTGTTCTCCAACAATGTTAACTATTCCATGAAGTTCAAATGAAATATCAATCCGATCACACCAAGGAGCTGATTAAAGAAAACCAAATACCAGTGTAAAATACTGCCAGTCAAAAAGGGTAGAAAAGATGAATTGCTAGAACAGTGTAACAATGCTGGACTCCAAAGGAGCAGCCAGCCAGGTTTACAGGCTCTTCACCAATGACCCACAGCAAGTTCTTACAACCAGCTTATGAAAGCACAGATGTGTGATGCTTCCACTGCTGACACCCTGGAAATGAACTCTTTCAGAACTTGCACATTTAATATGCACTAACAGAACCACTTGTCAAAAGGATGGAATAACTTCATGTATTTATTTCTGCTATCAGCTTCTATTCATTTGCAGTGAGTCCCAAACTCAAACACTGCTCTGCCTGCCCATGTGCCATCAGAGCAAAGGCCAGTGAGAAGTCACTACGCAGTTCAAAGCAGCAAATGACAAATACGCAGGTAACATCACCACCTTTCATCATACGGGAATGAATTCTGATTTAGAAGAACTAAGAGAATGTGAGTCTCAGGCCACAGCAGGGCTAAAAGAAAGCAAGACACAGAAATAAGAGAAGTAAGTCTGAGACCTGTCATCAATGCTGATTTACAGACAGACTCTACAAAGTGCTCTGAAGGCATCTGGAAATCTAGGAATAAGGGGTGGGGTTTTTGCTCATGTGAAAAATAGCCAGCACTCCAACAGCCACAGCTCCTGAAGTCCCGAGTGCATCAGCTATAGCTAAAGCTCTGGGGGGAAGGTGGACATGTGTCTACACAGCCCATTGTAGATGTGGAAAATACTTTTATGTTCTAATACATTCATCATTTCCATAAGTTTCTCATTCACACCACTTCAGAGCATGGTAATGTAGGAAAACAATGTAGTTCTTTTAAACTACTGAACATTGATGTGTGTTACCTTTTCCTCCTCTATTTTTTGTTTCCTCTTTTCTTCTACTGCTGCCCTCCGTTGCTCCTCTTTCTGCTTCATTTCTTTTAGCTTTCTCTGCCTTTCTTCTAACTGCTTTTCATACTGGAGTTTTGCTTTTCTCTCCTTTTCAAGAATTTGTGTCTCTTTGGCAGCTGTGAGAATATTTGTAAGAAAAAATTAAAATCAAACTTAGCCATTCATTGATATTGGAACGCAACTTACAAGCAAGAGACTATCCAAGCAGAATTAGTACAACTTGAAGTGAAAATGTACAGGAAGATGAGCTTGCAGAGGTGGATGACATCACACATGACAACAGGTTCATCTTTAATTCTGTCCCCAGGTTTAAAGTGGAAGAACCTTGCCTGCCACTAGGCTTTACTGTCTAGACAGGAATATCAGGATATGTATATTCGCTATGTTAAGCATACACTTTTCTTATAATAGTGATGTCTCTTTGAGGAAGCAGTAAATTAAGAATCAAAAAGCAGGATTTTCTATGTCATGTTTTTCTTTTTATTTTTAAGACCAGAATATAATAAAAATATTTAAGGCACTGAGTGACAAGATGAGAAGACCCTACAGTTCCTGCACTGGAGTTCAAAACAGTTATATCACTGTTCTCTGCAGCCTCCACCAAGGAACAGCTGTGTGCAGTTCAACAGGAAGCCTCAGGTCCTGTGACACAAAGCTAGTAGGTAAATGCACAGGGTATTTTCCATGGCCAGACAGATGAAATGAACCAAGAGACCAGACAATTACACCAGGAGTGCACAGGCAGCCCCAAAATATTTGTGAATTTTATATGCATCATAATACTACCCTGTTCCCATATTAGGGTAACACAATTCCTGTTGTTGTGGGCCTTTGCTTTTATGTTAAGAAACAAACATACAGCTCAGAGAGACAACTCTCGTCACAAACTGGCAGCCCAAGACCCAGGACTGCAGGGCACACTGTGACCCTTTCATCTCCTGCTACACACACATGCACTGATTCACATCACAAACAGCATAAAGCTGGGCAAGAGTTTTCTGCTGTTCTCTAGTCTCAGATTCCAGGCTAAGATAAAGTGTATACTGCTGACACTTCAATGCAGGAGTCATTTCAGTATGCTGGGAAACAAGGGAAGCAGTGTTCAAGGCAAACAAGCCATTCAAGTAGCTAAATCTTTTTTGGTTTCCTCTGAATCAGCATTCTCCAACCCTCAGTCTTCAGAGCTATAGGAAGCAGTTCTAAGCTGTAAGTTTTATTTTCCAAAGCATTTTTGTTAAGGCTTTCAATAAGGAATTGGCTAAATTTGCTGGGTGGTCACTAAGAAATGGAAGGTCAGAAGTGACACAGAGCTTCAACAAGCTAAAACTCTCTACAGTTGTTTTCCTCTGAAACCAAAAACTTCTTCATTCAGGTTCACAGATGGACACTGATGCAAGACCAAGAACAGACCTTGTCTCTTGTCCCCAGCACGGTGACAAAAAGTGACAAAAAGAACATGGGTAGGGGGGATAGTAATTCCTTTAACACAAACATTTTAGAATATTGTATTTCAAGTGAAACATGAAAATACCATGCTGCTTTTCCCGCTCTTCTCTACGCTCCCTGGCCAGTCTTTGCCTTTCTTCTGTTCTTAGCATGGAACCATCTATCACTGTCAAAACAAAAATTTAAGACACATAATTGTCAATGATTTTCAACATTTAAATTTAAATAAAAAGTCAAGTCTTTACTATCAAAAGGAGAATGAAACTTCATGAGAGATGCACACACCACCAAATCACTGCACACTCTATACAGAGATTAAAGATACCATCTGAAATATTCATAGAAAGCTGAACATCCTCTTTTTCCCCCCTTTCCATTCCCTCACAACACTATTTTTAATACGTGCAAGAGAAAGCAGACACCATATTAAAGGCTCAATAAGTACAGTCAAAAGAAAGCCTAAGAAGTCAGTCGTGTGAGAACATACCCTATTCCAAATTCAGCTCTGATCCTCAGTTTTGTACATATTAACTCCCATGAACAAGAATGACAGGAATTTAGGAAAAAGTCATCTGGGAACAGATAGTTCACCTGTCATGCAAATTCAGAGCACTGCAGGACAGCTCATTTGCAGACTAAGCAGGACCAAGACTTAAGCAGTCTTTGCAGGTATAAAAAGTTGAATTTCAGCAAGAAGTGAGCTGGTAACTTGCCCAGAGCACAAATCATTTATCTTTGCTATCATGCCTCGCTTACAAGACAGGCAACTTCAACTGAAATCTGAGCCAGTCAAAAGCAGAAATCTGTCATCAGACCTACAAACCATCTACCAGGTGGCTCTGTGCTCTGATGCCCCCTGAAGAAAGAGCACCAAACTTCTCTTTAGGAGCACCAAACTTCTGTTTAGATATGTTCTCTTCAATCCCTACTAACTCTCCCTTGTGAATCCAGCACTTCATTAAGAGCAATGACCTCTAATTATACCTGGTTTAGTTGCTGTCTTTATTGAGGTCTGGACTGCAAGAGGGCTAATGCCACTTTGGCTTCTTCTTTCTTCTGCTATGGCTTGGGCTGCAGCAACTGTGAGAAAGAATCATTCCACATTAAGAAAATCTCTGTAGAGCTGAATTGAAGAAATAAAGATCTGAAATAAATACATAAAATTCTGTTTGAGGTTGCTGACGCTTTTATTAAATAAGTAACTGGAGGCTGCTCAACTTGTAGGGAAAAATTTGTCAAATGAGAGTTGAGACCTAGCATAGCTTTTTGTTGTAAGAACAACATTTACCAAACCTTATGTTTTAAGACCATAGAGTTTCCAGGAACAAACTTATTTAATAACTCTTCTAAGACAAACCCCATTATTTTGCAAAGTTATTTGTCTGACTTACCCCTAATAATAAAAACTCTTTGCTACCACATGAGCATTTGTGGGCTGGACACATGTATGTAATAGTCCATTAGCACTGGTAGAATCATATTTTGATGAGACCCAAGCAGGGAGAGGTTTATGAGGTTCATTACTTCATGACATGAAACAGAAAGGGGATTAGCTGCATAAAGTAAACCATTAAGTGATGCTTACAACATACTTCTGAAAACTGGATCTTCAAAAATAAATTTTAATTATAAATTAGACTCCAAAACAGTGATTTGAGCATTTGTGCAGAGACCCATTCACCTTATCTGAGCTTCACCAAGGTGACTTCAGCAAAATGCAGGGTTACAACTCACAGATAATCACACAGAAAAGAAATGCTACCAATAGTAATTCCAGTAAATAAAACCCATTAACAAGTCAGGGAGACTAATTTACTGTATCATTTTCCCCATATTTTCTTTGTTTTGGTATCAACTTTCTCTAATCACCTTGCAGGGCATGAAGGTAAAGTGTTACAGGGAAAGCAGGCAGGGCAACCTTTAAGACAGCATTACCCCAGTGCCCTGCACAGCTCAAACAGAAGCATCCTCACACACTGCCATCTTGTTCTCATCTTGGCTGGCAGACTCTGGGAGCTCAGCTGGGTTCCTTGGAAAAGCCCAGCTTCAGGGGAAGCAAGGGAACACACGACACAACCACCCAAACATGAGAAAGTTGAGGACAGTTTTACACAGAAAAGGCAAATCCACAAAAGGAACATGTAATGTGCTGTGATCTCAACCAGAACATGAAAGACCAATAGTACAATTTGCTGTTATATTTTAAAAAAGAAGACTGCAACTTTGCCAACAATCTGACTTCCCTTTAAAAAGAGTAGTGCAGAATGCAAAACGGGAAGGAAGAGTCTCCCTCTTCTCCATGCATTGCCATGACAACTAGTTGTGTCACGGTAATAACCCTCCCTAAGGCTATGCCCAAGAAGAATCACCTCAAAGTGTTTAATCCCATGTGATGTCAGTGATAAATGCTGATTACAATACTTACTCAGCAACTCTAAATTGTCACCCGCAGCTGCTGCCAAGTCTTGAATTAATTTTTCACTGCAGCAGCAAACAAAACTCCTCCTCAACCCCATCCCATACATCTCTGAGGCTCTTTTCAAACAAGTCAGAGACTAGATACCAGACATGATGAGATTACCAACTGGCAAAAAATACAGCTTAAAAAGGGTTCACTGTAATTTCACTACCTAAATCAAAAGTCAGACAAAAATGTGATTTTTGTACACTGTCGCATGTCACATGGATGGGAATCCAGCCCAAAAAAACACCAAGTGGAGAACAACAGAATTATCTATTCTAACACAAGTAGAAGTGGAAATAGCCAGAGGAAAAGCAGCCCACAGCAGGTGTTCTGAGAGCAGAAATGTACAGCCAGGGCATTCATATCCATTGACACCTTCATACATCACAAAGGCTGAAGGAACATAAGCTTCTTCAAATACCACTTACATTTCAGACAAATACAGAAATCCAGGTACATCTTTTCTCAAGGGAGGAGACAGAGGTGCCCAGGCAGCCTGAGCCAACTCAATCCAGACAGGAAATAATCCCACCAGAACAAATTCACTCTGCACCTACACCAGCTTCAGTTAAGACCAACACTGGAATTTTGCCTCAACTCTCAAAGGTTAAATATCCAAATTTCCGTACCTAAGTTATAGTAAGAAACAACCTGCAACTAAACAGGTAGAACATTAATTTTATTTTACTTGCAGAAGTATTTTACTATTAAAAATCTTGCTGAACAAACCAGCCATAATGGATTTGGAGGATTATGTATTTATTTACTCAATCAAAAATAAACATACAGTTGAAATAATATTCATGATTAGAAGGCACTGATTTAAAAATGTGTCACATCTGCAAAGCAATTAGTCAGTTTATCTTAATTAATTAAGGTTGAAAAAGATTACTTGAGGTTCTGTAAGACAGGAAAGTGGGTTACAGAAACAGTCCAGCTTGCAGAGGACACAGAGGTGAAAAAAGTCTAGAAATACCCAGCCAGAGGACTTTGCACATCAAGGTTTTTTTGTATGTCAGATAAAATACTTTATATTCACTCCTTCAATGCTTCATTATTTGTATAGAAACAATGTGCTTACAAATTTGAAAGTTGCAGATTTGAAGCACAAGGCATGTGTCTTTGTGTCACATGGATGTGATCCATTTAACCAACAGAAAGCCAGAATTAAAGGTGAACTGGGGATCTTAAGATTAATAAAAGGGGAACAGACATCACATTAGATACACCTCTGAGATACGTGAGCTCAATTTCACCAAGTCCCTGGTCAACAGACAGGTTTTATAGCCCTTGACAATTTCATAATAAATTTACAATACAAAACTGTGATTTTCAAAGTCCACACTTTACTACAGTAAAAGAAAATGCATTGCATATTGTTGCACTATGCAATCTTTAAAAAATATGTATCTTATTTTGCTTTAATATGATAAAAGAAAACTTAATAATTAATACATTTAAATGTTTTTTTGGCACATATACCTACAATTTCTTTGCCTAGTTTTCCATAATGAATGTAGCAGTCTGCTATGGAGCGAAGCTTCATTGAAAAGAATTTTCCACAAAATACAACTCTGTAGAATAAGCCTAATACCTCTGCAATGAATCAGGATACCCCAGAACAGGAAACCAGTTAACAACCATTTCACTAGAATCCGTGTCACAAGTTGCATTACTGGGGACGTGCCTTCATGGACATATTCAGCAAACTCCCTGGAGAAGAAAAGTTCTCTTAGAGTCAAATTAAATCTCATTTCTATTCTGAGCTGGCCCTCCCACAGTAGTCTTTCACAACAATACTTTGTGATCAGCATAAAGTGTGTGTTTATTTTACAGTAGTCTACCTTTAAATGCTCTGGGTAAAATTAATAGAATATAAACCATGCATGAGGCAAATAATAGTATCTGCATGCATGCATAATAAAATAGAGCTATTTAAAACATAACATGATCAGGTAATTTGGGAAGCAGTTTCCCTTCTGTGCCCTCATCACCGTTTAGCACCACAGGTCTGGCCAAGCAAATCAGAGATAAACCAAACCCACAGAAACACCAAGAGGTGACGTTCTAGAAAAATCCAACTCTCCCAATTTCATCTCCAGCTCACGATCCACTGACAGTGCAGGTGCTGAGGTGCCTCCCTCACACTGAGCATGACGGTACTTCCCTTCCCTGATCAGATTTCCAATATGCCCTGAAGAGACCAGTGCTAAAAATAAACCTTGATTTCTATTTCAACCCCTGCACACAGCTAATACCCTTGGCCCCTGCCAAGACTGGCAAAGGACCGGCTGCTGTTCTTAGTAAACCTCATTAGGGACTGAAGTGGATCCATCCCTTTACCCAGCGAGGTTCAGGGCGCCATCCCATCGCCTCTCCCAGTGTCCATGTGACAACCGGACACTGCCCCACTTGTTCTTCTCTTCCCTTGCAGAACTACAAAGGAGAGCAGAATGTGCTGACTTTTACAGCAATCCTTCTGCTTCTTATGATTTAATAACTCACTATGCAAAGCAAACAAAAAAATCCCAGACTAAGCCTCTGAAATAGGGGGGGTTAGAAGGTCTCCTGAATGTTAAGCATTGTTACGAATCTAAGTGTTTCCATAAAAGTTTAAAGCAGGTAACAAGAAGCCAATAAGCAATCCGTGAACCAAAAGTGAACTTTCCAGCAAAGTATCTCTGATTTTATAGCAAACTCTGCCAAACCTGCAAGACTGCCTTTTTCTCTTGCTCCATTACAGGAAGCTACTGTTTTTCAGTAAGTGTTCAGATCCTTTTCATAATTTTTGAACATCCTTTCAGGAAAGATGAGGAAAGTCAGCATTCAAGTTTGAGATTTCTGTGCACTGCCTTTTAAGCTGATTTCCACTCGTTAATTAACACAGGTTAAGATAAATGGATGCAAGATCATATGTTTGAAGCTTTAAGAAAAATTAGGTATTGGTTTTTACACCACGACTCCTTGTTCAGATGACACCAGAGGAAGGATGCACCTTCACACAAACAAGTGGACAACACAGAAAATTTCTAACAATGAAGAGAAAGCCCTCTCTGTGTGCCTTCCTCTTCTTCCTGTTCTCCCCTTTTCTGTCTGTCCCTGTTGATCCTCACATCCCATCTCTGGGCTGCAAGGACTGACAGGCTCCACAAACAAACATGTGAGCTTCCCAGTAGGCTCCTCCTGACGGACCAGCTGGAAGGCAGATGGTTCTCCTGTTTTGTCTGGGCAGCCACCAGATGGGAAGCACACAGATATCCAGAAAGCAGTGCACGCTCTCGGCTTCAGCAGGCTAGAAGAGCTTCCCGTTGTCTTATCCCTATCCCAGACTCTATTTGCAAACTTTGTCCTATATCTATTCCCTACATGGTCTACCTATTTTACTCCCTTTATGTGCTTTCCTCCCTTTAAGACCATCTCTGCAGCTAATTCTGTACAACAATCTGGTTTTGCTCCCAAAGTTCAAGGCAGTTCAGGGTGATTTCTTCAGCTCATCACAAGTTTTGATCCCACTGGAAAACCCAAACAAACATTCATTTGCAGTACATGAATCAGCAGCTCCACAAGTAGTTGAGACATATTTGCAAGAACTTTTATTTTTACTCATCTTTAAACATCCACATTCAGATTAAGAGCTAGAAATATTTTTTTTTTAAAAAATCACGTAATTAACAAAATTACTTATTTCTTACAAGGAAACCTGCAAAGATATATCTGAAGCAATCTCAAAGACACATTATGATACTCATTCAGCCTAGGGCATGAGGAGAAAAGCACTAGGAAGATGGCTAGTTAATTTTTGCATTGATCTCTGTATACTTTGCCCTAGCGGAAGCACATAATCTAAACCAAACTTGAATGTCATACAAGCACAGACCAAGGCATTGGAATCTGTCCTTAACAGAATCGGCAGCCATCTCCAGAAACTTTCTACAAAGTCTATCAGAGACGCTACACCATTGCCCAACAGCCACATCAGATGAGTACCATTCTTACTACCTTCAGTAGTCCAAACAGTACTGAAAACATACCTGTGGAGTCTCACTGACTCCCACTGACACTGTATTCTCTTATTTTAACCTCGCTTACACTGCTCAGCCACGAATTATGCTTCTTGCTACTTAATGGGAAAGGCAACTGCCAGCACAATGCTCAGAAAGTACAAAGACGTCACCAACTCTTGCAGAAGCCATCATAAGGTAAGAAGCACGGTCCACACAGGGCTCACAAGCTAAATCTACCCCCTTCTCTGGAAAAGACACCTGGCTTCCACAATTTGGGGTTCTTTATTAGGCATATTATTATTCATCTCTTGAAAGAAATTAAATGGAATGACAGCAGAAACTCTACTCTCACAAAGACCCTTGTGAACCTTCTCAAGTTTAGCAGAAATATTTACCTGTTTCTGCATACTGGAAATTCCAAAGTACCCTAATACACAGGACTAAAATGAAAGCAGTCTATGCAATAAATATGCATTTGCATAATTTCAAGTGGATTCATTGTGAAATTTACTAGTTATGTGACATAAATGCTTACGTATAGGTGTATACAGATTTAACACTCCCAACCGGACAAAATCAGACACAGGTTTAACAGCTACAGAAGGAACCCACAAGGTAAAATGGTGGAGTTTTAAACACAGAGTGGAAGATTATCAGTAACCAGTCTGCTGTACAGATAATCTTCTCTCTTTAAAATGACTGTCCAGTGCCTCAGGAGTACATATGTTGTCCCTCAGTGCTGGACTGCCCTCACAGATGCCAGAGCAGTTCCACTTCAACCTCCTCTGAGCAGTGCAGTTCCCACTGGAATTCTAGCTCAAGCACTGGCAAAAGCTAGACAGAAATCAGCTCTCTGCTTTACTCCTCCAACTCTGGAGGCTGCCTAACACTGACTCCTCTTCACACTCCTGCACAGCCATGGAAAAAAGTAACTTCAAGACAAACTCTTGTTCTCTTATTTCACATCTGTTTTTTTCATTGTATTGTTTCTTTCTCTTCACTGCACTACCTATAGCACTGGCAATAGCTAACTTCTCTCCACTTCCCTCTTTCCTGAACGGTTTTCTAGCAAGCGTGGCCTTGAAAACGCTTTTGTTCTCTTGTTTGCAGGCTGTGGCTATTGTTTAATTCACGCAGCCCAAACAATGCCAGCCCAGAACACAGCCTAGTACTTTGAGTCACAATGGACTTAAGACAAAACCCTGTGAAAACACTATTTTGAGCTTCTTTAGATGGAAGGATGGCAGCTCCTTTGCAAGACGGCAGTGAAAACTACAGCTTTTGCCTTTTACACTTAAGGAATTTCTTATGGAAAATTTAGACCTCGTTCAAACGTTGTGATTCAGAAGAAGAGAGACTGGTGTTGGCATCTACCCCCAACAGACCAGTTTCAAATCGAATCACTCCACAGAGGAAAGTGCTGCAGGACACTGACAGGTCCAGAGGGGTTTAATGTAGCAAACTCTCCGTCTAAAGCAGAACAGGGGGGTGCAAAATGTAAAAGGAAATAAATTGCAAATTTTCTTAAAGCTGTACAGTTCACCCAGCTAATTAAAAAACGAAGGCTCTGAGACATTCCACTACATGCAATGTAAGACCCTCAGCAAAGTAACCATGAATCAGCCCCTGCCCCGAAGAGCTTGAAGGATAAGTGAAAAGTGGCAAATGGGTGTAAAAAAAGCAAGAAGGAAAACAGAGCTAAAGAGACCAATAAAGAGACTATATTTTTTTCTTAATTCATTACCCAGCGGCAGAAAGTCTGTTAAAGAAATCTGAAAGTGAGTAACGTGACACTCACTGATCTGGTCATTGGAGATGACTGTCCTTGGTTTCAACATCCAGAACACAACTTACGTATTATTGATCAACACTGTGCTGCAAAAATGTTCCTCTAAGAAATTCTCTTGGCAAAATTAAGCAGAGGATAAGCTTTGAAATTAATAAGTGTGTTCTATTAAGTGATGTTTTTTAAGTATAAAGATCCCTACAGTATTTCTATATTCTTGTAGCCAAGCCTTCTTGGATTCGGGTGAGGAATTTTAACACTTGGAAGCTTTGAAACACTTGCCCAGAGAACGAGCCACTACAATATCTATGTTCACTCCCAAGATTCAGGTCAGTGCATTTAAACAACAGAGAGTGTCTGTAAATTAAGTCAGTTAAGCACTTATAAAAGAGTATTTTAGAAGTTCCCTGTGAATTATGAAGGCAAAAAATACCATGAAAAAAGAGAGAGGTATTCTGAGCATGGCCAGCGGTAACTGTTTTCTTCAAAGACAACATTAGCTGCGGATCCTTCACCTAGAAAGCAGAAGTTCTAAACTCACTGGAATATAAAAATAATTTAGATGAAAACAAATGTCAAGCAACTAGGTCAGCCTTCCTTAAAAGCAAACACTTGTGTCCCTTTATGCACAGGCATTATGCAGCACAGCAGTGGGTTCTGTCTCTTTCGAACAAAATCAAATCTGAGCAACATTTTTTTCCTTCCATGAACCCCACACTCCAAAAACCTTAATCACCAGCATCTAGAAAGGTTTTAATTATTGGACAGGCATATGCAAACACACTGAAAGCATATCATCAGTTAAGATTAACCTGGTTGTAAGCTGCATAATTGGAAGCTAAATGGCACTAATTTATTTGTGGCAGACAAGAAATTTGCAGTCCCAGTTTGATTTTAGAATACCACAAGTAATCTGATTAAGTCACATTCCCAGAAGTCATTAAAATTGCATGCTCAGAATTTTATTTTTCAGGGTGTCCTCCCACAAGAGGACTGCAAGCATCTCCAATTATTTAATCAAATTTAAAGACAACCAGCAGTTTTTGATACCCCTATTATTATGACTAACCTAGGTTATTTCTTCCATTTATCTTATAGTAAACCATACTAACCCTTCTTTACTCTCTTATCACCTTTAAAAACTGACAATAACAGTGTATCAGTATGTTAAATATTCCTCTGCTTCCTTTTTGAAAAACCCAAGTGTATGAAGAAGCAGCAGTCTTTAAGACTATGCACAGTTAGGGACAGTGTAAGCCACAGCATCTCTGGGCTTTCACCATTGGAGTTATGACCCTTGCAAGTCATTATTTGCTAAATAGTTTCATCTGAATTGAAGCATGGAAGCCAAATATATATTTTGCAATTTTAACGCATGAAGAAATATGTAGACAACGGAACGCTCTACATAAGAAACTGAAAAAAATATGCCGTATATGCACATGGTTTGGGTGGGTTTTTTGTTTGTTTGCTTTTTTCTCCTTAGAGCAAGGAAGATATCTCTCCTGAATGCATTTGGAGAAATCTTAAGAATTTAAGGTTTTAAATTTGA
Organism: Coloeus monedula; assembly: GCF_965178545.1. NCBI lineage: Eukaryota > Metazoa > Chordata > Aves > Passeriformes > Corvidae > Coloeus > Coloeus monedula. The sequence goes on along the minus strand of NC_138792.1, from coordinate 20,227,709 downwards.
ATAAAACCTTCTACAAACCACTTACAACAGGAAGTAATCTTCAGAATGCTAAGCACCTAAATACATACCATTCATCTTTATGAATCAGCATGAAATTATCCCTACCCTGTATGATTCTATTTCCATGAACAAGAAGAAAATTAAATTAAGGCTTATAGCCATCACAATTACATTAAGTTCTCAGCCTGATTTGGGAATGTTCTCTCACCACTGAGATCTACATGAAATCCAATTTCTGTGCAGTTCTTTGCATTTATCGTCTTGGCACTCTGCAAAGCAGTGTTACCACTTTCATGCAGGGAAAAAAGATGAAGCACAGAAAACCCTTAAAACTTTCTCCAAGATTCTGAGGAATTTGACAAAACAAGAAATTGAAGCCAGCCCCAGCGATCTTCAGCTGAATGCTCCAGTCATGGGCTGCCTTTGCTCCACAGATAGAGTTTGTGCCAAGCCACTCATTCAAACATCCCCAAGTAAGACAACAACTGAATGCTCAAAATGCTTTTAATGTAGCACTCCCACGTTGTGAGAGACCTGGCAAGGAATGGTTTCCTTGTCTTGCAGCTTCCCAGGCAAGATCTGAAGCTCACCTCTACTGACAACCACACTGCAAATCCCAAAGGCTTTCAAGGATCCAAATTCAGCAGTAAAATCTTTCTGTCTTCCAGCAAGCAGCTCTGATGCACAGGTCAATTCATCAGTTGTCTGACTGACAGATGCATCTGGATCCCAAATAATTTCCTCTAGACAGCACTCACCATCTTCTGTTGTGGGACCAAGAATGTACCCAAGAGTTCTCTAGTACTCCTATGGGTGTTGGTACAGGCTTGTGTTCTTAAGCTATAAAATGTAAGTGTTACCTAGAGACCAGACAAATCTGTGCACGTTCCTGACTACTTGCTCGGGCAATGAAGTTGCACTATTAGTTATCCATCCATCCTTCTTTTCATGCCAATTCTGTATACGTGAACTTGTTAAAGCTGTTGCTAAGAACTGTGGTCTGGGCAAGATGGACAAAGCCAGACAGTGTCACTTACACAGGGAGAAAAAACTGATTACATGAAATGAAGCTATTGTTTTATTAGAAAACTTCCAACCAAACTGGAACCTGCAGGTCATGGAATTTATGCCTGCAGCTTGATTTGTTGAAAAAGGCACTTTATTTTTTTCCCAAACCTGAGACAGGTTTCTCAAAAGATCATGCAGATCTTGGAGAGGAAAATATATATGAACAGCATTTAAATATACTGTTCTGAACAACCTTCACAACAGAAATTCAATACATGAGTGGAAATCTCGGCACAGGATTACCAAGCTCTGGTAAAAAAAACTCCAACATTCTCTATCACGCATACTACAGAAGACAGGGGTTTTCAGTATTCCAGTGAAAATGAAGACAACAAATGTAGACTACAGCAGCTTAAATTATAGGTATTTTTCCTCTGATTACTCATGCCACTCAAGGAAAACCTCACTTACTGGATAAACCACAAGTACCCGACTATTCCCCTCTTCTCACATCTTAACAAGCTCAGCAGTACTTATGGCATTAGAATAGGATCAAAAATTCCTCTTCATCCCTGAGGGATGACTGCAGCAAGCATGGATAACAAAAATGGGGTAAGCAACTGCCATCTACGCACTGCTGGTTCAGTGTACACCTACAATTTATTCCTAATGTTAAGTGATGTTTAGAAACCTTAACTGTCTTCTAGTTGTACCTTAACTGCCTTCTAGTTGTAGTAGCAAATTCTGCTTTTTGTCATCCACATAAAGGAAATAAGATAGGACAAGTATGTCAGGGCAGAAGATGATTACAAAGGAACTGTAGAACTGGCACTGCAGGCATGAGTTGGTCTGCAGAATTCTAATCACAGTTGATAGTCAAAGAAGGAGAAACACCTTTTCCTTACCTCAATACTAGATGAATTTAAGAGAATATTTTTCTTGCCAAATATAACAAATTGGTATGGAAGTTAGTTACAAGTGGCACCACGGGATTCTACACATGCAAGGCCTAAAATAATTAACAAGCACCAATCACCCACAAATAAAACCAGTATCAAGAGGCTGGTCAGAGACAGCAGAAGTGAACAGAACAAGAACCCAGAAGCATCTTTTAATAAGGACCCACAAAGGAACCTATGCAGAAGGTGACTATACAAACAGTATGTATACACACTTCTTAGCCAGGCTGCCAGAAAGAGCTGTGGTTTCTCAGCAAGATGCTCTTTCTTTTTATTTATTGTCTTTAAATGTGAGATTCCCAGACAGAAGTTCACTGACAAATTACTGAAGGCACACAACACTATTTATTTTACAAAGATATTTGATTGATTAAGACAGCAAAGTACACAAATGCCCACAGAGCAGCAGAAACTGGGTCCAAGCACTCTAGTTAGCAGGTATTTTGGAACTGAGGAGTCCCCCCACGCAGCCAACTGAGCTTAGAAAAGCAGGAAGTTATATTCCTCCCCAAACATGCCAAAGGCAGCATGGGACTGAACATCAAGGTTCCTTTGGGTGTCTTTTTTTTCCTTCTCCAAACAGCTGCAGTATCAGACTTGGTTGCTGCTCACAACTTCTCTAAAGAGCAGCAAATACTGTGGCAAATTATCTTGCAAATTCCACTGTCAACCACAGGACTGCAAGGATGATTTCTAAACATCATTTGCTCTCTCCAGGGAGTGCTACTGACAAGAAGTCAGGAGCAGAGCTGCAGCGGCCTGTGAGCTCACAGACAGCACTGATTCACTGCACATTAGCACTGAGTTTATCTTTGAGCACATAACTGCTACAAATGCATTCTATGTACACTGAAGTTTAGATTCTGGTTCAGTGACTTCTACCCCCTCAGGGAAAAAAATTCAAGGTGTAGCCTTTACAGGATCTAGTGAGGGGGGTTGTTTTTTTAACATGATGTGCATAATACAGCATGTGCATATCTGAAGATAGAGCTACCTGGTCCAAGGAGCATTTCCTCTCTGATTTTGGGACTAAATCTAGGTCATGACAGCTGTCAGTAAATATGGGTGCCCATGTTTATAAACTTAGGAGCCACCATGTAAGTGCATCCAATATGCAAAATAAAATTCAGCTGTTCTAGCAGGAAGAATAAGGTCCAAAGAGACACAGCCTGTGTAGGTGAGATCTGTTGGCAGATCTTTATCCTTCTGCAGCACTAAACTGTCTTAATTTTGAAAAAGAAACAAAAAGTAATTAAATAATATTTCCGACACCCAACACACTGAAGAAGAATGCCAGATGAGAGCTGTGCATTCAGGACCCTTTGCCAGCACTCTTCTTTGTGTAATTACAGAGATACATGAAAAACAATCAGGCAAGAGGCTCTCAGAGTAGTTTCTGTACCTAGTCCTCATTAGTTAGCTTAGATCAAACCACAACTCTCTTTACTTTTTTTTTTTTTGGTGACTGGGATAAGAAAATGTTTATCTTTTCTAATGGCTCATCCACAAAGCTTTTGCGTGGAGATGTACCATGAAATTATGCTGGAAACACACATTGTGCATGCACAATACTCCTTCCAGAGTATATTATTAAGGACCTTAAGTATAAATAGGCACATAAACACAGCCAAAGACAAAACCAAAGCAGAGCTCCTTTAGCCCTCTTATAACACCAGTTAAAAAAAAAAAAAGTAAAAAATAAAATCTTTGATTAGAAATCAATGCTAGGGGCTGTCTCTGCCTTCGGCACTCGGGATCGGACACATCGCTGGGCAAACCCTCTGAAGGCAAGAGCCACCGCAGACACCGACAAGTTCGAGAACCGGTGAAGAACGGGCGGTTCGTGTAACGCAGCCTCCCCGCAGCCGCCTCTGCTGCTGCCCACGAGCTGCGGGAGGTCCCGAGCCAGCAATCACCGCCCGGAGCTACGGGAAAGGACAGACCGCGCGGCCGGGGAGCGGGGCTGGGGCCGGGCAGCCCCGGCGGCCTCCACTCGCCGTGCCCCCTCACGCCCCGGGACGGGGCCGGACGTCCAGCGGGGCGGCCGGGGGGGGGGGGGGGAAGACAGCCGGCGCCAGCCGCGCCCTTGGGCCGCTGGACCCCCCCCCCCCCACCCCCCTCGTGCTACCCCTCCCTTCCCGCTCTCACCCATCTGCTCCCGCAGCCCCTTCAAGGAGGAGGAGGAGGAAGAAGCGCAGGACGGGGGCGCCGCACCGCCCTCCGCCATCTTCAGCGCCGGGCCGCGGGAGTGCCGGGCGGGCCGCGGGGCGCGGGGCGCAGTGCGCAGGCTCCGCCCGCTCCCGCCCTGCCCGGCACCGGGAGCGCTCCCGCGTCCATCCGGGGCGGCCGCGGGGAGCGCCGGGCGCTGCCCTGGGTCTGCGCTTCCACAGGGATGGGGGATGCTGGAGCGTGTCCGCCCGAGGGCGGCGAGCCTCCTGCAAGGGCTGGGGAACGAGTCTGATGAGCAGCGGCTGAGGGAGCCGGGGGAGCTCCGGGAGACTCAGGGGGTCCTCATCACTCCCTGTCAGAAAGGTGTAGTGAGGTGGGGCCGGTCTCTTCTGCCGTGTCTGTAGGGAGAGGACCAGAGGAAACGTCATTAAACGGCGACAGCAAGAGATTCAGATTAGGTATTAGATAGAAGAAATTCACTGTTCGGGTGATCAGGTATTGGAACAGGCTGCCCAGGGAGGTGGTGGAGTCACCGTCCCTGGAGGTGTTTAAGAGGTGTTTGGATCTGGTGCTGAGTGATGTGGTTTAGAATCATGAAATTGTCAAGGTTGGAAGAGACCTTCAAGATCATCAAGTCCAGCCATCCACTCAGCACTGCCACTGCAACCACTAACCTATATCAGCCAGTGCCAGATCCATAAACCTGTTTAATACGCCTTTGGTTTAGTGGTTATGGGGTTGAATATTTTGAATATTCTATGAACATCTGCCAAAGGGGCCGACAGAATTGGCCACCCCACGGGAGCCATCATGGCTCCCCGTGGGCCAGTGCTGAGGAGAGCTCAGCACCATTGGCCAGCTCCGAGCCGGATGGGCATGGGACAGCTCCGCAGATACCTCAGGGGTAAGTTGTGTCCCCACAACCACTGCAAATGTCATCCCATCACTGCATGGGGGTTGGAACTGGATGGTCTTTAAGGTCCTTTCCAACCTAAACCAATGTGTTATTAACAATGATGAGTTGCCTTCTGATAGAGAGCTCTCAAGAAGAGATGCTGCTCTAGTTGGTTATCCATAAATTCAGGAATAATCTCTTCTCATTTTGCCTCTCAGTTTACGCTCTGAGAACAGAGAGGGTAAAGTAGCGTCCATGGCCATACTAAAGGGCAGGCTCTTTGGGCCTTGCGCAGGAAACTCCTTTTGCAAATCAGAAAGTTTGCCTGCCAGTGGGCCAAAAAATTATCCCATAAATGTGATGAATGCAGAAAAAGAAGCAGTAAGATGAGGTAGCATTTCAAGAGAACAAAAAAGGAACCTTCTAAATATTCCAAGCAGGGCTCCATTTTAACTTGCCTCTTCAGACCACAGACTTGCCCTATTCTTTGTTTCTTTTTTTTTTTGTTACGTTGGCTATATGTGTGTGTAGAGAATCCTTTGTCTGTTGTTTCCTCTCAGTGTTAATAGAATGTCAATTATTAGTAGTACTATTTAAAACAAAAGGGCAGCTAAGGGGGAAAAAACCCCTACACATTCAATGCCAAATTTCATAGGTTTATGTTTATAATGTATGGTAATAGCACCTTGCCACTTAGCAAACTCCATGTCCTTTATACACATGCTGAAATTAAATTTCACCATTCCACTGAGAGACATTCAGATGTTATCCTCATTTTACAGATGAGAAGACTGATTCATTGAAATCAAAGTCTCTGGTTATGTCATGAACAAAGCAGCACGGCAAAAAAGCCCAGCCCACGTTTCTTGATTCCTTGTTCTGTATCCATGTATTTTCCCATCTTCCTTTAATCACCAACTATCAGAAAATATCACCAAAATGGTTTGTATTGATTCTCAACAGCATGAAGTATAGTAGATGTGGTGTGAAAAAATGGTCAAACTACCTGAAAGAATGTAATTTTTATGTTTTGCAAGCCCCAAAAGTAATGTGTAGTTATGGGGCTGTACTTTCCATATCTGTAATAATAAAGTATTCATTAACGTTTTGAGGTGCCTCTGAATTTTTATTAGGTTACAGTTATTTTCCTTAACTTTCCCATTTCTTTAACACACTGTGCAATAAAAGAGGTCAGAGTCTATTTTTACATTTTTGTTCTTCTGAGAAAGATGAGACAACTGGCATGGGAGCAATCACACTGGAGGGGATGCTTGCAAACAGAATGGGCAACTAAAATTCATTTTCAGATGAGATGGCATTTTCTTTTCTTTCCATCTCAACAGACACATATGTGAGTAGTCTCACTGCTTGCAATTTGACACGCCTGAGATTCTGCATGTGCAAAGCTTCAGAGTAGAAGGTATGAATTACAGGAAGGGAAATAAACCAAGTGTTGCACACTCAGGATGTTTGTGGTGGTGCAGTGGAGGCTGTAAAGTTAAAATAAAAAGGCCAAGCCCATAAAAATACATGAGAGATAAAAGGACTCTTGAGGTAGAAGTGGGGCATTGTCTCTCCCTGCTCTCCATGTATCTACATACTGCTTGATAAGCATATCTTTTATCTTTAGGCACACAGGAACTGAGCTAAGAAAATCTGCCCCAATGTGGAAAATGTGTTATCTTTTTCTCTGATGAGCAATTTGGGAATGTTTGAGGTAATGTTGCAGCATTTGCAAATGTAACATCCATCTTATTTCCTTTTAAACCTCATTTCTCAGATTTTCAGTTCAGTCATGTAATTACTGCTTATGCATTTTTGGTGGAACTTCATTAAAATTTTGACCTTGCATGGCTTCTGCAGCACTTGCAATAATAGCCTTTCAATTTTTTAGCATTTGCAGATTTGATTGCAGTAGCTGATTTATCCTAATCCTTTAGCGACTGTCCTTTTTTCCATGTCCCTGTGGAAAAATGAATAATTTAATTTTACAGTCATTTCTTCTGTCCTTTTAGTTTTCATGTGATAGTTTCTGACAAATCTTTCAAAGCTGTTTCAGGCCGAATCACTGATGGGTGCACATTAACATTGTGAGATCAGAATCGATAGAGCCCTGGCACTGCACGTAGTGTGAGATTCCAGGGGGTTATACTATCCATTTCAGTTTAAGGAATAGTGAAAGTAGTTGGAATAATAGTAGCTGAAATTAGTCAGGTAGAAGCTTGCACTTGTGATGACCCAGATGCAAAAAGAAATGCTCAGAAAATACCTAAGCCACTGATAGATCTGGGGAGGGTGTCAGAGGAAGAAGCACCCACCTATTAATTTATTCCTTACTGTGTTTCCCAAAGTATTCCGTGTTACTCAGTATTAGATGTTGTGCTTGTGTGGACTCAGTCTGAAATCTGGTGTAATGGTTTTTATATTCTAGTTCAAGAAAACTGCCCCCAGATTTTCTGCGAGATTACAGGTCCTAATTCTTTTGGTCATTGAAGTATCTAACAGTAAAATGTTTGTGTGTATTCAACTTTATTTATGTCAGAGTCTTGCTGAGTAAGAGCTAAAACAAGAAACCAGGGAAATTAAATGTATTTGTATATTTATATCCCTGTGTAGGATTTTGAAAAATTATGAACAAGTATTTCCAAATGTTTTAAGTCCAAAAGCCTGTATTGTGACAGATTATAGTGGGTTTCCTGTGGTGAATGTAACTTCTGTGGCTGATGGAAAGAAAATCAGTGGCATGAGAATTACTGTAGCTGCCCAATCTTCTTTCCAAAGGGGCTTTAACTGCACATTCTTGTTTATTACTCTCTTGATGGGAGAAATACCTGCAAACCTTGGTGTTACTCATACACCCTAAGGACCTCATTTCTCAACTCTGGCTCAAGTTCACTTGTATTGATCTGGGTGAATAACTCCTTAGATATGAAGTTATTAGACAATATTGCCTAATAGAAAAGGTACAGAATCCAGCCTTTAGTTTGTCCTTGGCCCAGGATGTTTATTAGTTACCTAGATGACGGAATGGGAAGCATTCCTTTATCATTTGTATGCACTGCTAACATGGTAAGAGTACAAGCATAGAATTCAAAATGATCCTGAAAGTTACAGATATAATCCAGGAGAAGATGAGGGTAAATAGGGACTGATGCAAGATAAAACATTTAGACAAGAACAATTCAGTGCAGAAAGGCATGACAGAGGACAGCTTGCTAAATAGCAGCTAGGGCAGAAAATAATCTGGGATGTCACAAGCTGGGCATGAGTCAACAGTTGCTTGGTGGTGTGAAAAGGGAAGTGCTCAAGAGCAGGGACAAAGGGTGGGCTCTGGCACACACAGCCCCCCTCTGCTCATCAGCAGTGCTGGAGATCAGCAGGATAACTCTCGGGGTCCTGCCTGAGAAGATACAAGCCAGATGGGGAACATCTAGAGGAAGTCGGAAGAAAAAATGAGAGGATAAAGGAAGAAAGTTAAGGAATTGGAATTATTTTTTTCAGTCTAAAGAAGAGGTAACTGAAGGGTGATAATCTGTTTGAAGCAGAGAGAATAAAAGATGATTGACATGATTTTAATCAGGGAAGATTATTTGATTTTAAGGAAAACATTATCAGGTAGGGGTAGGGAAGTAATAGTGGGATAGATTGTTGGGGAAGCAGTAAAGCTCCAGCACTGGGGATCTGTGTCTGGGTGAGCGTCAGCCCAGAAAGACAGGTCTGATCAGAGGGACCCCATGACCTCATGTCTCAGCTGTCTGTGTTTCTGTGATTCTGGCACTCCTACTTGTGCATTTTGGGACTATTGGCCAGAACAAGTGTTATTCACTGCAAGGGTTGCAGAACTGCCTTCTAAAATTAGACAAAGTGTTCTAAGCAGTGACAAAAGATAAATGAGTTCAAGGGAAGACATGGTGGTCATGTGGCTGCTTGGTTGGCTGGCAGAAAGGGTTTGATGCTTCAGTGCGTGACACCAATTCTGTATCTGAGATCATCCTTTCTGTATAATAGTTTAGTAAGGGCAGGAGACCAATTTATACAGAAAGGAATTAAGTGAGAAAGAACATGCACATGTAACGTATGGAAACAGATCCACTCCTTTCCTATCTGTCATTCTGTGCCTGCCCACCAGTTCTCACTTCATAGAATTACACCTATGTGTTGTCTTAGAAAACATATTCCCATACAAATTTTAGTTCTTGCAGGGGTCAAAATAGGGTTAAGTAAGTCTGTTCTCACCACCTCTTGTCTTTTCAGTGTTTATGTATCTACTTATTTATTCTATAATTAAAGCTGATGGCTTTCCATCAAACATAATCTCTCTCTGAGGTTGGCAGTTGCTGTACAGTGTATGTGTATGGGTGTGTCTGGTAAGTTGAGCACACTGAAGACAGTAAACAAATAATAGTAAATGATAAAAGTTAAGCTCTTACGCCAATTCTTGTGAAAGTGGCTGCCTAACAGTGTGCGTCAAAGCTGCATCTGTTCAACCAAACTGAGATGCTCTGTGCTCAAGTTCTCACTGCATGTGTCATCACTGGCTATTTATTTGTGTTGCCACATGGCCTAGGAGCCTGCAGGAATAATGGCTAAATACAGACCACAGTAGGCTACTCCCTACCCCAAAGAGCCCAAACCTGGTCCTGGATTTGCTACAGGAGCTGTAGAGCAGCTGAATAATTTTAAAAATAATTTCCATACTTGTTTCCCTTCTGCCCTGATCTGATTTGGAGCGGTACATTCCCCAAAGGAAAGATTAAGGGGAATCAGCTCAGTCAATTTTCTTAAGGTACGAATCCCATCACACTGAGTCATTGTACAAATTCGGCACTGGCTGTTCAGATTCCAGCATCTCCCTTTGCCTACAGCACAGTCTGGTAATTATTACTGAATCATTTGAAATTATCCAGAATTTTGATGTGATTACTGTCAATGGCACTAGGTAATATGATTTCAATGAGCTAAATATTGATATGGTAATCCTTATCCTTACTTCTAACACCAAACAATTTAATGTTATCACCATGTGCTGATGAGATAATATATTCCAGTAGTAGCTTTTTATTAATATTTTATTGTTCCAAGTAGTGTTCAGATAAAACACCAATGTGAGTTACAGCATTTCATTAGCAGTGCTGTGCATCTGACTGAGAGGACATTTTTTGAAGACTCTTAAATGACTTCTCAAATCTATGTAATGATCTAAAAATCCATCTGATTGATCCCTGCCTAGAAGTGAGCACTTACCGGAAATATGAGAATACAGAATGATTTTTTAGTTGTTTGAGCGTGAAAATATTTCTAAGTAACTTAGTGCTGCTTAGATGTTTTTCTTTGTAACAGCTTGAAGGTCACTGCTTTTGAAAGATCAGTTGTCCTGGAAGTCTCCTTGGACAAAAAAGAAGAACAGTCAGTCATGCAAATTTTATTTTGTGAAGAGCTCCTTGGCAGAGAACAAGAGAGTCCCTGGTAACTGCCTCACTGTCTTTGGAAAAAGCAAGAATAAAGAGCAGGTTGTAGTGATGATAGGGAAGGTTCTTAGCAAGGACAGAAACGTGGTCTGAAGTGTTTGCTTCCCATAGTTATCCCAAGATGTTTGCTTGGGGTTTGAAGAGTGGCTCTGCCTGCAGTAAGAATGAGATTTGTCAGGAATAGTTCCCATTTCCCAAACTCTGTGTAGATCTTTTGCTTCAGACTGCAACCTGCTCTCCCTACATTTCCTGGCAGGCCTGGATTTAATAGCCTTGTTACATTGTCTAGATTCCCTGCAGAGGTTTGGTACAGGCAATGTGCTGCCTTTGGGCAGCCATTCCCATTCCAAAGGAAAGTGGACTCGAGCCAGAGAGAACCCTGGAAGTGATGGTTACACTGTCCTGTGCACAAAGGAGGAGAGGAAAAAGAAATGGCTTTGCAGCAGTGGCAGCAAAATCCACCAAAAATCTAATATTGATTTTATGAACACACTTGATAGCTGGAGCTAATTTAATCCAAATTTTAACTTTCTGCAGTATTTTGGTATTTACTGACCTGAAAATCCCTCCTTTATCCCAATGCCTTCTAGCTGCTGTTCCAAGTTGTGTTCATTATGGGGTAAAGTCTATGGGTCCTATTCAGCAGCATCAAGAAAAATTTTCAGCTCTTGGATTACTTAATCAGTTTTAAAACTCCAATTTCATACTGAAATAATGTCTAGGCAAACAGCGAAGTTTCTATCTGTAAGAAAATTTATTTGGAGAAGAGCTTTAGCAGTGTTGTTACTGAACTCTACGGTGTTCCTTCCTTTTTTGGCTTGGAGATTGCTGCCTTGGCAATTCCCACTGGCTCCTTACATGGCTTGGAAAGACCCTGGTCTCACAGACTGCTTCACCATAGACCCTACCTTGTCCTCCCATGAAATGGGCCCTCTGCTCCTGACCAGCTGAATGAACTGAAGTGGGATTCTGCAGGGACAAGCAGGAGGCCCCTGCCACGGTTTGGGACTGTAACACTGTGAAGCTCCTGTATTCCAGCACAGAAAGAGGGCAAGGAGATAAATGACTCCAGTGTTTGTTTGTTTTGCCTAAAGAAGGTTCTTTGTAAGCGTATTCCACATGAGGATTCTTCTATCCACGTAAATAGATCCCTTGTGTCTGAATTTAAGTCTCTGTATATTGTTCCTTGTGCAATGGCTTAGAAATACTTTGGAGGCATTATCTGAGAGCTTCTGTGGCTTCTCTCACATATTTCCCCTGCCTCCCTGCTCCTACACATCTATGCACACACAGTGAGAGATGCAGGGTCAGATTCTAATCAGACTTCTGCTCATTTTACACTTACAAAACTCTCTTTTTGCGCTTTTTTATTTTCTGAGTTTCACCCATAAATCACTTTTGGACCCACTAGGTAGTTCTTTGTAAACACTAGCCCAACAAGAGCTGTGCTACTGAGAACCTCAAACTCCAGAAGGAGTGATAACTGGCCAAATTTGGAGCTGAGAGCCTTCAAACACAAGCACCAGCCCATCTGTGGCCAGTTTCCCTGCCTGGTGGGGTTGTTTTGTGAAGTTGTTACTAGAGAATCAAAGCAGTGCCATTTACTCTTGACACTGTGGATTGCATTGCAGGGACAGCCCCACACATCACTTGCATCTGTCATAAGCAGGTTTCCCATTTGGGTTACTTTCCATTTAAAGCTTTGACTGGTGGCATGGAGCAGGAAGAGAGAGGCCAGATGTTTCTCCTTGACCATTTTCTGATTGTCTCTCCCTCAAAAGTTAACTATTCTGTGGTTCCTTTGGCTTCATATTTTTATCTAATGTCAGTGTTGGGAAGTCTTCAAGACTAAAATCTAAGAAAGCATTTTCTAGCTTTCCTAGCAGAACACATTTCAAAATGTGGCTGTGAGCTGCAACAGAATTAGGCTTTACACCAGAGAAAAAGGACACATGCTCCACTTATGAAAAAGAAAATTAATTAATCAAAATTACTATTATAAAATGATCCATTTTTTTTTAACAGGCAGGTAACAAGAGGTCCCTGCATGGACTGTGTGAAGGTGATTGATGTGAGGCAGTCTATCTGTGTGAGTCCTTCCTGTGGTATCTGGGGTTTTCAGTCAGAGACACAAATCATTCAGATGCTAAAAGTCTGGCAGTGCCACTCTGCCTGCAGAGCCAATCAGTTATCCAGCCCCTCCAAAGCAATCAGGGATGTGCTCTGCAATTAGGGCCCTGGTACAGCTGTCAGTAATGAGCACTGGCTTGGTTCTTGAAGAACTGTGAGTGTAAAATAATAGGTAAATTCCTCATGATGAATAAATTGATGCTGTGGGCAGCAACATGAAGGATTGTTGCCCCTCATGAAATCCACTCCATCCAGTCTGTTGCCTTCTAGATCTACATTTATTTGCATCTTTGGCAAGGACACAGATTTCTTCCTTCTAGAAATTTAAGGGCCAAACTAAGAAGACATTTAAATATTTCTGAAATAAACGAAATGTAGTATATCATGTAGGAATCCTTTAGATACATTTTGTAGCAATGCTGGGTGATAAATGACATTATGTCCAGAAGAACCCTCCAGAGGATAATTCTCTTCCGTACCCCTGCACAGTGAACCAGGCACAGCAGCCGCCAACCACCTGAACATTCAGCAAAACAGATTTAGTCAAGCACTGAGCACATGCTCTATGAGCTTTTCAAGGCAAACCCTTCAGTTTTGGTACTCTCCAACCCACGTTCAGCTAACAGAAACCTCTAGGGCTCTTGTTTTGGCTTTCAGTATGACTGCTATTAGCACAGGTCACAGCATTGCTAATAGAGTTTCCACTTGTTCCCTTGCCACGACTTCAGCTTCCACATGTGAAGATTTCTGTCTCAAGTCAGCAGTGGTGAGCCCTGAGTGGTTTGAAATCCTGTGGTGAGTGGTCTGGTATGAGTGGCTGTGAGCACAGTGTGATAATACCCATGTGTGCATAAACTGGGCTGCAAACGTGTTGTTGGGGTTGAATGGTTTGTTCAGTGAAGAAGAAAAAAGGAGAGAAGTTTGAAGAGCCCTGGAGAGTCTCCCTTGCCTTACTATGGTGATGCAGCACCTGCTTTGTTATCTGAGATTCCTACCTCCAAGGTGGTTTAGCCCTGGATCAAAGCCAGCAGCTGTCACAGGAGCCCTTTGAAGCTTGTCCTGCTACAGGAAATGAAAAAAGAAAGGAGCTGCCAGTGCCTCGGCAGGGCTGAGCATGAGGTGCTGGCTTTCCACCAGCAACACTGGTTATTCTTCTTAGTATGACAACAGCCTGCTTGGCCTACCAGGGCTGGAGCCTTACCTTTTCTCAGGCAATTCCCAGGGGCAGGATTTTCAGCCAACCTGCACCCCACTGCTCCAAGGGGGTATAGAGGCTGTGTAACTTGTGTGAAAAGAAGTTGTGACAAGTCCTGTCATGGCAGAACTTCAGCTGTACAAATTCGGCTGGTGAGTGGGTGGGGGAGTGGATGGGGGTGGGGGGGTTTCCATTTGAAGTTTCATTTAATATTGACATTTGCCAGTTATTACTGTACAGTGGCATCTGAGCAAATTCGAATATTTTGCCATTCCACACCTGAAAAAATAACTACTGTAGTTCAGACCTTAGGGTAGTAAGTGTTGGCTGCTACCTGCTTTTCAGTGGTAGTTCCTTATCTGTGTAAAGGCAGTACCATGAACCTCAATTAGTTAGTGCTTATACAGTGCTTTGAAAGTATAAGACACTATCTACCTTTTAAGTATTACAATGTTTCTGTAACATATTCTAACAAGTACATGCTTCAGTACACAGCTGCACACTCAGCGGTAGGCCAGAAGTACTTCCTAAGGGAAATAATCTGGGAGTTTCTGCCCCCATGGCACAAGGAAATCAAGAAAAATCTTACCAGTTTTAAGTTTATAGCATGTGTACCTTCAGAGCATGGATAGCCCAGCTAAGAAAAACAGAGTACAAATAGCTGCCAAATAAAACAATATTTGGTGTAGTGCAAAACCTCTGCACAATCCGATCACAGTGTGAGCAGGGCTGGAGGCAGATGGAGAAGGTATAGCATCATTGATTTCCAATTATTTCCAATGTCCAGCCCAGGAGCTCCGAGTTGCTAAGAGTGTGCTGTGCTGTGCAGTGCTATAGATGTTCTTTTATTTTGATGCATTGGAGACAAGGATGAATCTGACTTCCTCATTTTGCTCTTCAGCCAATGCTGCCAGCGGTGAATTAAATGCCTTGCTAAATTAACAAGTCATAACGTTTTTGCACTCGGGCCAGGGAGCTGTCGCTCTGTGCTTTGCACGCAAGCATGGCAGATATGTTATCCTGGGGATAGAGTGACAGCTCCAAAGGCTGCAGTGAAACACAATCTGGATCGGACACAGGGCAGCCAGTTGGGCCATCTGCGGGAAGGAGCACCCAAAAAGGTAACTGGCTCAGGTGGGTAATCCCCAGCAGCCTCAAAAACTCAAAGCACCCAGCCCGGTTGGCTATGGGAGCTTACATCTGGCAAATTTGAGAGTTGTGACTGTGGCACTGACATTTTACAGTGATGGGAAGTGGTTAGGAATATGGATATTTAGTTTCTGTGGTTTGTCCACTTTAGTCCTGGCTCTTTCCCAGGCTCATCAGATCAGTGTGGGGTGTGGATTAGCCAGAGCTATCATGGAACAGGGCTCTCTGGCGTGCTCCTTGCACGTGGCTCTGCAGACCTCACTGCTCAAAGGGTGCCCTGGCCATGCAGAACCAGCCCTTTGGTGTCTCTCTGTCTCCGAAATCAGCAGAAAAATGACCCTGTGAGAGGGATCTGAGGGCACAGCAGCAGCTCAGACAAGCTGGGAGGATAGGACGTGGGTAGGACTGCAGGGCTGGGATAGGGGTCTAGTTAGTGACACCCCTGCCAAGCTCTTGGCTTGCTTCAGCTGTAATCCCACACTCACTCGTGCCACCGGCTCCTGCCCAGTCTTCACCCTGTCTAGGGTTATCCGTGCTTCACACCTCGACTCCCACTGCCATCCCAGAGACAACAAGGATTGATGGGTGAACCACTTACCAGCTGGCCCTGGGGGATGGATGGGTGAACCACTGACCAGCTGGCCCCAGAACATGGGCTCACAGAGCTGCAGAGAGGCCATGTGCAGCCACAGAGAGTCTGCAGAGCAGCAGACCATCTTTTAGGAGTTAATAATAGCTTTAAAAGAACAAATAAGTCTCAGAACTAAATGCTTGGTGCCACCTGCAGAAATAAAAGGAGAACTACTTATGCCTGTTTGCTGCTTTTCTGACAAAGAGCTCAGTTCCAGAGAGAAGTGGTACAAGCACAAAGCTGTCCTCTACATTCAGATTTCATCCTGCTTTCATGGGACTATTCTCCTTAAAAGCCTCTGATGCATTCCAGCCCTTCAGAAATCGTCCACTTGAACACACTGCAGAGTTGAACACGGGAAATGAAATAAGATGCAAGCCTGTGTGTAGTGACAAAATGTAGGATACAGCACAGAAGGATGCTATGTAATATCTGATCTGGAATTTGGCTCCGGTGGGCTGTGGCAGATGGAATAAATCAGGAGTTATGAATACTTCATGTGAGGTAGAGTGTGTCGACTGCAGACTTGGTTAAAGCTGGTGGTTTACTTACCACTGGGATCTTGGAAACTGAATAAAAAGACCAATTACCACCTATTTCTGTAATGAGAGGTGAGGGTGGATGTTTCTCCTTGGTTTCCCAGCCAAAACAATGGGCTGTGTGTCAAAGCTTGTACTTGCAAAGGCACAGGGTGGAGGATTTGGGTGGTTTTTGTGTCAGTAAGAAAAGGAGTCATCTAAGGGACTCCTGAAATAACAGGAGGAGAGACTTGGGTTTAATGACCTTGGTTTGGAAACAGTGAATAGGCCTTGGTGCACTTCTGTGTTCAAGGAAACTAGGTTCTGTATCGTTGACTTTTTTCCAGCCTCTCTTCCCAATGGGAACAATCTAGTGAGGCCCTGGTTAATACCTGCTGTAAATCAGCTGAACATACACATTTCTGACTTGAGCAGTGTCCCCTCCCCTTCAATTATCACTCCTCATGTGCAAACATTAAAGCAAAACTCAATTAGAAGTGAGCTAGAAGAGTACAATTAAAAGCTTGCTTCAGGTCCAAATGCCCTGAGCAGAGCAGATAGGACATTCTGAGGGGCTGCAAAAGTACATCCTTTCAGCAGGAGCCAGATGCAGGTTTGGATTTAAGCATCTCCTGGGCCCCAAGAATTCCAGCCACACTTTTGGTCAAGGCTTGTCCCTGCCCAGAGCAGTGACAGGCTGGATGGGGTGCTCCTGGCAGAGAGGCTTCCTTGACCATTCCTGAGGATGAGTTAGACCCAGGACTCACACAAGGGGGGATTCTGGCAGCGTGGATGGTGACGGCATAAATGCCACTGGCTGTCAGGTGTGGCTTGTCTTCTTTCAGAAAGGACTTTTTATGGGATGTGTTGGGAAGTCTCATATTGAAGCCTTATTCTCCATAGTCTGAGCAAGGTCCTTGCCCTGAAATGGGACAGGGACACTTTTTCCTCAAAGCAATGCTACTGCAGCTGGTAAATCCCAAACTCTTCCTTTACCTAAAACCAAGGTGCTTTTTTTTTTTTTTCTTTCCTGAAATGATCTTGGTTAGCACAGCACATCTTGTTCCACTGAGTTACAAGATTTGGGCTTTTACATACTGGAATTTTGGTATCTCTTTACAGCAAAAAATAAACTCATATTAGGACAGTTCTAGGTGATAGTTAATGTAAACTAGTGTGGAAGAATGTATTGAAAACCAGTATGTACTATATCTATATGTATGTGTATAGATTTTGGATTGGATATTAGGAAAATTTTTTTCACTGAAAGGGTGGTCAAACACCGGAATGGGCTGCCCAGGGCAGTGGTGGAATCACCATCCCTGGAGTTCTTTAAAAAATGTGTGAATGTGGCACTTGGAGACATGGATTAGTGATGAACTTGGCAGTGCAGGGCTAACAGTTGGACTCAGAGGTCTTTTCTAAGCTTAGCAATTCCAACCTCTATGATTCTCTGATACCCTCCAGGCATCTGGTGAGAATGAAAAGGTAGCTGTCATAGGTTAGCAAGCATAGTCCCGGAAGGGATGTCCTTGCTGAGGGGTGCTTACAGCTTCCTCTGGGACCTGATAGAACCTATCAGCTGGCCAGTTTGAATATGGACAATTCTCTAAGCCACTTAAAGTTGTGACCACCTCTGTGATCCACACTTAAGAATAGGCAAACTCCCCCTCCAAGCTCTCTCTCGTTTCCGGCACTGGCACAGGTGGCTGCGGGCCCCGTGTGGGGGCCAGCGGGCCCGGCCAGGCCCTGCTTGGGCCAGGCCGGGCCGGGCCACGGCCATCCTGGAGCCATGGACCTGTTCCAGCCATGGAACCCCCCCCACTGCCTTGCCGTGGGCAGCCGGAGCGGCTCGGCTCTCCCCCCTCTCCACTTCGATAAGAAAAATTCAACATTCCAGCTGCAAAGCTGCAAGGCCGAGGTGAGATTAACCCTTTTTATTGCTGTGAAGAGCTGAAAGCCTGAGGGAAGAGAGAGAGGAGGTGCTTAAAGCTGAAATTCTGTTGTGAAGCTATGATATATCAGAGTATCCCGTTGTAATCTCATGAAGATATGGGGGGTGGAGTGTTCAGCTCATGAGCAAAAGCACCTGCACTGAGATAGGCAGATGCTGATGCAGCTGTAATTTCACGAGAAGTTTGGACAGGGAGAGATGGACCAGATGAGGACTTTTGCTCCAAATGGGAAAGGAGAAAACCTCAGTTCCTAGAGATGCTCCCAGAGATAGTCCTAATGATGAAGATGAGGAAGACCCTTTGCTCCCAGGGAAGGAGAAGGGCCTCTGTTTTTTTGTTTCTGAACAGCTCAACCTTAAAAATTGTACCCCAAAAAACTTCAAGAGTGGACCCTCGAAAGCAGTTGTGGGAAAAGCTGCAAGTCGAGGGAAGGGATTCACATGCGAGTGGAGAGACTCCTCTTCCTAAATGGACTGAACAATATTTGGAAGTGGGCGGCTGTCTCCTTGTGATAATGTTTTCATAGCACGAGCAAGAAGAGACTTCTCTTTCTAAATGGATTGAACAAGGTTATTATGGAAGTGGTAAACAGACTGAACATCTTAAGGGTTGTCTTTTTACATTGTCAGTGGAAGAAGGGAGGAAGGTGGGGGGAGGAGGAGAGTTCTGAAGGTGGTATATTTTTTTTTCCTTCTTTTAGGTCTGTTAATAAACTTCTTTGTATTCTTTCAAGTTTGGTGCCTGCTTTGCATTTCTCCTAATTCTTATCTCACAGCAGATAAACAGTAATGAGTATTTTGGACCAAACCACTACAGTAGCAAAAAGCTTTCATCTCTTAAGCCTGCTTTTCCTATTCTGACAATATTGTCTATGTCAATATTATTTCAGTAATATTTCAAAACAGAAATCTGAATTATATTGAAGAAGTTTATATCTTCATTAAGATTTTTTTTTCCTTAGGACCACTAAAATGAAACCTTTCTCTTGCCTCAAAATTTAACAGTAATTATACAACTGAAAATGGAAATGATTCTGAGAAAGGGCATAAAGAGATCTCTGGGATGGTAGTATTAATTTTACAAATACACAGTGAAATCCTCTTGCTATTTTTAACAGCCTGCCTCAGCTATAAAAGGAAAAATACCAGAAGATGTAGAAAATGTGAAGAGGAAGTACTGCAGAGTGAACCCAGAGGATTGCTCAGAGAGGAAATGACTCAGGCAGTTGCTAAGTAAAGGCAGCTGCCTATTTACAGGGGAATTAAAAGAGTTAAAGGAGAAATTCCCAAACAAAATATCCTCAGCAGAGTGTGGATGGCATGAGGATGCACTTAGAATAAATGTGTTTGAATGGAACCACAGAATTGCCTGAGGTTTGCCCTGTGCTGGCAGGGATAGAACAGCCACAGCCATGGGCAGGAATCAGAAGCCATAGGAAAAACCCAGCCTCAGCAGACACTGGCCATGTGGGCACTGCTGTGCCATGGTCTGGGTGAAGGAATCCCTCTGGCAGCCAGGATATGAGCCCTGCCCATGACCACTCCGGGGCCCTTTTACCCCAGCATGATGGTGAGGGTGGATTGAGACATAGTTGAAGAACATCCAACCACTCTGGCCTTCATCCTTCCACCCTTCAACAGGATCTCATCTTCCTTTTTCTCCCTTTGAAGGCCACTTGCAAGCCCAGTATGGAGGAATTTCTGGTGGGAAGGCATGGCTCCTTTTTTCAGCTTGTGAAATGGGAAGTCACTAGGATCTGCTGGCAGAGTTTGTGTGTGTGCTGCACACTCTTTGCATGAGAGGTGCACCATCATCCCCAGCCATCTTCAAGGCAGGCCACAAGGCAGCATTTCAATCTCCCAGGATCTACCTCTGCATGACTGTTTTTCCTTTTCACCAGATACGTGTGGATAACTAGCTGGAACAGAGAGAAAACAAAAGCCCTTCCTCCCATTCACATCTAGTACCTGTAATTAATGAGCAAAATGCACTTCCCTCTTAGCAAGACATCAAGTAAAAAGAGTCCCGGCATTGCTTGTTAATAAAATAAAACCTTGTAATAAATCACAGCCCATAAGACATGTTACAGAGGAAGTATCTTAGCAGCTGTTTGGGGGAAGCAAAGGCTGGTGTGACAGTTCACTGTCCTGTTGGTGGTGACAGTCCCCGTGGTTTGGGTCCCTGACTGCACAACCAGTGAGAGGAAGCAATATACATCCACTTACGGGAGCTATGAGTCTTACCCTATTATGTGTAACTGCAAAGCTTGTACCCGGTTTTTGTTCATATCTAGTGAAAGTAGTATCAATTTAAGAAGTTCTCCAGCCACAGGGAATTAGAAAAGCAGTGATGATGTGACACACTGAATTCAAGATGTGGAAAAAATCTCTGCTATGGCACTTCTTTGTTCGAGTTTCTGTGTGTTGGGGGTTAGGTTTTTTCAGGGAATTTCTTCGCATTTGTTGTCAGGGAGATAGAAAATAGACAGCTATGGAGAGACAAAAGAGGAAGCCGAGTGCCTCGACATATCCTTGAAATGGTTCTGGGGATCGGGGGGACGGGGGAAAGGGGGGGGGGGGGGGAGTGGAACGGGGCTGTTTTGGCAGTTTCTTAACTGGGGGTGGTCAGTCTTTGCCCGGCTTCGGAGGCGAGACAGTTGTGGGTTTTGGGTGCTGGATTTCTGCTGCTCAGGGAGAAAGCGGTGCTGCCGCGCTGCTCCCGGGCCCCGCGCAGGGGTGCGGCAGGGCAGGCGGGCGGCAGCGGCAGCCACAGACAGCGCCAACGCAGCGCTCCGAGCCGCTGTACCGGGTGTTTCCCTCCGGGCGGCAGCACTGGGGTTAAAAAGAGCAAAAGGTGCAAAGAGTGCAGAAACTGCAGGAAGCCCCCGCACGGGCGCGCTCAGCTCGCTGCGGGGCTCACGCCCACAGCCCGCGGCCGCAGCGCCGCTCGGGGCCCGCAAGCGGCACCCGCCGCGCGCTCGAGCCCCCGCGCACGCGCAGTCCGCGAGCGCAGTGCCGCCGGTGCCCGCACCCCCCAGTCACTACGGAGCGCCCCTCCTCCCGGCGGCGGCTGCAGTACCGCGCGCTGTCACCAGGTGGCAGCAGCGACTCAGCGCCCAGCCGAGCGCTCGGACTGTCACAGTGACACAAAACCTCTGAACACACGGAGCGCTTTCTGTTGCCTTCACAGAGATCATATTTTCTCCCCTTTTCAAGCCCTTTCTTGTTTCATTTATATAATTTATATGTACAAAAATTATATTTGTATTTCCAAGCGCCTATATATCTGTATTTGTACAAGCAAAACTAACAATGTGACCCAGAGACATAAAAAAATCTAAGAACTGTGAGTACAGGACCAGAGATGCCATCGGGCTCCACAGCTGGGGCCCAGGAGGCCATCATGCGTTTGTCTTTGCACATCACCTCCTGCCCAGTGCAAAGGGAGGGCAAGGGTGGCCGATAAGGGTTTATTCTGTCATGCGTGTGACAAGTTCCTTCAGTAAGTCTGCTCTGTCACCTGGGGGCCCTGACGCTGCCCCTGCCCCTGGGACACCTCAGTGGCTGTTTCCGGAGCAGCGCTGGTCAGTCTGGAGGGGAACTGACAGTTGGTCAGCTCCTGGAGCCATGGGCTGCCGGACAGAGGCGAAGTTCACCAAAAACGAGCATCAGGGCCCATGATGAGGGAAGAGGAAGGAGGAAAGAGGAAGGAGGAAGGAGGAAAGAGGAAGGAGGAAAGAAGAAGGGGAAGCCAGCTTGGTGGTGGGGGTGTTCAGGGAAAGCACAAGGCTGGGAATGGAACAGAGAAAAACAGAAAAGACAGGGACAAGAAAAAGGAGAGAGGAACAGCAAGAGGGGGGGGGGGAAGGGAGCAGGACAGAGATAAAGAACCACAGAATCATTTAGGTTGGAAAAGAAGTTTGAGATCATCCAAGTCCAACCATTAACCCAGCACTACTAAGTCCACCACTAAACCACTTCACTTGAATAGAGTGAAGAGGGGAAGTTAAGAGTAAGTGAAATAAAGAGTAGTGAAGTAAAGCCTGAAGAGCACAACAGAAATTTTTAAGTAGTGGTTTTAAGGGTGGGACAAGCTTTGGTGCTTTGTGTTTTTTTCCTTGAAATATATTAGATGATTTTTAATGCTAGACTTTAATATTAGATTTAGGAAGATCCAGGGGTTTGAGGCTCATTTTACTGCAGGACGCTCTAAGCCCAGGAAAATATGATGGAAGCTGATGTTAGTTATAGGGAATATTTCAGGGTTAGTTCTTAGGAAGATTTGAATGTGAATTACCTTTTTCACTACTGTTACAAGTAATGTTACAGCTGAGATTAGGATTAAGGAACTGAAAAAAGCAGCAGGATGAACAGAAGTTAGGGCAGGTTGTTTCAAAGTCTGAACAATTCATATTGCTAAACAAAATGAACAGATATCAAAATTATTTCTTTTGTCTTGGATTAGTTATGGTACAATGGAAGATTGTGGTACTTCTTTGATTTTGTGGTTTATGTGTGTTTGAAGACAGTATCTACGCAAAAAAAAAAGCCTCTTATATTTAATCACTCACAGGTTCCAGGCTCTGTGAGGTCTGGGATAGACATTCTTCTCTGAATCCAGCTATGCCAATGGATTATGCTGTTTCTCAGAACTGTTCTCATTACCATGCAGTTGGTCACCTCCTTCGCTATACAGCATCTGTGAGCTTTCCTGACAGACTTGGATTATGGGGTGCTCCCATAAGATCCTCAGTCTTCAGTCTGATGAGAGAAACAACTTCTAGCAAGCACTGGTAGATATAATGTCCTAACGGCAAAGCAGGACTCCTGAGAAAGCAGCTATCCTGTACCTTAATTTGGAGAAGGAATTGTGTTTCTTGCTGCTTTCAAATTTAACTTTAGAAGGCAAAACTGAGAAGTTTGGCTAGTCTAAAACCTGTCATGCTATCTCCTTTTCTGTTCTATTTTCTACAGATTATTAGAAGAGATCTTTCTTTCCCCATATTTATTTCCATCAAGTTTCTACAAAGGTACAACAGACTTGTGGCTAAGTTTATCCTGTAAAATCAGAGAGTTGAGTTTTACCATCTGGGCTACGGCTGCTTCTTAGTAGCATAAGCAAATAACAGATGTGAACATACTCTGCAAGAAGAAAGCATGACATGAAACAAACATTTATTAAAAAGGACTGTACAGACAAATTAAACAGGTCTCACACTGTTACTCCTACAAGGCACAGGAGTAAAATACTTAAAACACAGAAGCCAGTGAAAACACCAGATATTGCTAGAATATCTAAATACTAAAATGAAAACATATGCTGGAGGCATTAGAAAACTGTACAATAAAGGAATAAAGCACTTCTATTTATTTAAAGTGCTAGTGAAGTCTTAATTTCTTGAATAGTATGCTATTTAAAGTAACGCTGTCTATTGTAACACTGACTAAAGTAACAATGTCTATTCTTTCAAATTTAGATTATGTAAATTGAAGCCACTGTCAGGTTCAGTCAGGGTCCTGTTTAGAAAGCTACAGTCGAATTCAGGAAGTGCAAGTATTTAAATTTGCCTTACATTTTCTCTGTAATTGTGTCCTTGGCACTAAAGTTTGGACAACTGATCCACCCCAGCTTGGGTATGAAAATTTCTATAGCAAAGCATTTAGATACAGTACACTGTTTGCATCCTTTCATGGTGAGCTTAAGGTCAGTGGCAGGGTGAAAGGCTTGGGATTTTATTTGGTTTTTTTCTGTTTGGTTGCAGAACAACAGGACTATTCTTCAAGGCAAATGATGAATCAGGAAAAGACCCTGGAAGCCATCCATACCAAGAGAATCCAGTTATTTTGTTGTCACTTGGATACCCTTTTAAAAATCAAATGACAAAGACAGGGTTAAACCAGACTTTAGTAATATAAAAGTCTTCTAAGCTTTGAGGAGGGTCTCATTGTGGCTATAAGAATAAATTTAAAAAGAAGAATAAATTTAAACTAAGTGAAGAAGTATCCACAAAGACTTTAGATACAAAGGAAGAAGCCATTGTTGCTCCATGAAACAAAAATGCAGTAGACTTGTGGTAAGAACTGTACTTCAGACAGCTTCCTCTTCTGTCTGAAAACCAAGAAATCAATATTTTGTACTTATTCCTCCAGTCTCTTGAGAAAGTTGCCTGGGAGAAAAGAGCCTGGGGCTGTCACAAGAAGAGTTCTTCAGTTAAACTTCTGTGATTATTCCGTGAGAGAAAAGAATACTCTTTCCCTATGAAAGATACTGCTTCCCTCCCTGCCCCCACCCCATGGTCCCCTAATACATCAAACATATTTTATCTCCTTGAAAGAGCTAGAATCATAGAATATCTCAAGTATGAAGGGACCCATAAGGATCATCAAGTTCAGCTCCCTGCTCCTCACAGGGCTACCTAGCATCAAACTGTATGGCGAAGAGTGTCATCCAGGTCCTCCTCAAACCCTGACAGGCTTGGTGCCTTGGCCACTTCCCTGGGTCACTGCACCAGTGACTGACCACTCTCTCGAAGAATAACCTTTTCCTGGTGTCCAGTCTGAACTTCCCTCAATGCAGCTCCATTCTATTTCCTCGTATCCTGCTGCTGGTCATCAGAGGGTGATCAGCACCTCCTCCTCTGCTTCCCCCCT
Source organism: Coloeus monedula (assembly GCF_965178545.1). Classification (NCBI taxonomy): domain Eukaryota; kingdom Metazoa; phylum Chordata; class Aves; order Passeriformes; family Corvidae; genus Coloeus; species Coloeus monedula. The sequence goes on along the minus strand of NC_138792.1, from coordinate 20,202,982 downwards.
GAGAAAGTTGTAGGCTGCATGACATTCCTCAGCCCTGTCTTCTCCAGACTGAACATGCCAAGTGTCCTCAGGCACTCCTCAGAGGTCTTGTCCTTGAGACCTTTTGTAATCTTGGTCACACACCTGTAGAACACTGTAACAGTCTGGTGTCCTTCTTGCACTGAGGCATCCCAAACTGCACCCAGTACTCAAAGCCTCACCAGTGCAGTGTAGAGTGAGACAATCAGCTGGCAATGCTGTGCTTAATGCACCCCAGGTCATGGTTGGCCCTTTTGGCAGCCATGGCACCCTGCTGACTTATCTTCAGTTACACTCACTCTCAGCACTGCATGCTTTTCATATGGCAGAACTTCATAAAGGATGTGAAAATTTGTAAATATTAGTACAATTGATGCAAATACAGTATTTAATATTCACTTAAACAAAAAACCCTCACCTTGTAAAACGACAAGAGCACATGAGACTAGTTTAAAAAAGTAAAAATACAAAACTGTTGTACTAAATTAGTAAATGGTGCATCCTTAAGTATACTTCAGTTCAGAGATCTCCCAAGAAAGAAAGAACCTGGCAAAATAACAGCGAAGTGAGAACAACTATGACTAACCCTACCTATTTCAGAACTGTAAGTTGAAGTGTCTACAAATTAATCCTTCTATTCACACTACTTCATTGCAGACCATTCACCCACTCCTTTGTTACTACTTCTTAAATTTATGTACAACTACCATCAAAGTATGCTCCTCTCATGTATGCACCTTGGGAAGCCCACATACTTTTAACTCTGTGCATTTTACCTTCAACTCCATAGGAATTGCTCTGAACAGGGCACACAGCATGTGGACACTGACATTTAAAATAGTAGAATCCAGTATTTGTGCTACAAAACATGCATAACACACTATTGCCATTTGGAGCATGGAGTCAGACTATCTTCCATTATTGCTATCTGAGACCAAATCCCTGTAATTCAGCTAGCAGAATCTGCACTTCACATAATTTCAGGGGCAGGTGGTCCACATTCTGTCTGCTGTTGACGGATGTTTATTTGACTATGTAACATTAAAATGGGGGAGTATCTCCTGAACCTGGCTTAAGTTTTAGGACTATATTAAGTAAATGACTTGTGTACTTTGTGGCAGACTTAGGAAATTAATGGTGAAGTATGTGATTTGGCCAGCAAAACTGCATCATGTGGATTTCTTACAGTTGTCAGTGTTTGGCAAAGTTCTGAGCAGAGACTTGGGGCTTCCCTGTTTTTCCTATCTAACAAGCCAAATTCCCAATATAACCACTCTAACATAATAGTAGAGAGAAACCTGGGCTAAAGAGAGAAGAATGTGAACAAGCACTTCCTGCATCCCAAAGTTAGTGAAAAGAATATTTAATACTTTAGATCAATTTAGGCAACAAAAGTGGTCACAAAACTTGGATTAGAGATGAGTAAATTTTAAGTGCCAGTTCTGTAAGTGGGGCACTGCCATCCTCCCCATTGGAAGAACTGTTGTTACACTGCATGAGACAAAGGGAAGACAGACAGGGAGTGATCTACTCCAGATGCTTTAGTCAGGGCTCTTTTGGCTCACAGGGAACAAGAAAACAAACTGGCCTGAAGTAAAGCTTATTTGAAAATGACCTATTAAAAGACAAAAAAATAGAAGTTTTGTTTGAGGGAAGACAATGACACCAAAGCTTGTTGTCTCTGGTGAAATACACAATTTTTAGCTGACACTGTTCCTCATGCATGTTCCCAAACTTTCCTATGCACCAGTGGAGGATATGTCTGCCAGATATTGGCTGTAGAAACCAGGAACAGAAGACCTGCAGAACAGCTGATGTGCAGTCTGTGCACATAGAGATCTGAGATATGTCATGCCTGTTTCCTAGAGAACCACAGTGTGCTGGTTGGCCATAGAGCCAGGGAGGACCACTGATACAGTTAATTTCAGCCTTGTTCTTAAGTCAATCAGTCTTTTGACTGCTGAAAATAATAACCTGTTAAGATGTTAAAGCATTACAAATTACATCATTTTTAGAAATTTATACACAGCCAGCACCTTTCCAAGTTTTAAGTCAAGTTTGAGGGAACGGTACAATCGAACTTCAGTAAATCAAAACCCACGTGTGTCATTAATGCATTGATTTTCTGTATAACAAATCTCGTTTTCCCTGAACATTTCCTGTTTAAAAAGAGTTCCATTGCATACCCAAACCTACCCAGTCTTATGAGATTGGAAAACAAAATGTTCTTCAGTGAAACAAACAGACAGTCTGCTATTTCAGCACTTCAAATAGTCTCCTGTTGTCAGGAGAAAACAGAATAATCTTTTACTAACATCTGTTTTTTAAGAAGAGAACAAAAAAGCATTTGTGGTAATCACACTTGGTCAATAGAAATAGCCTGACATTTAGGATACTTGCACAAAGAATTCCAGTTTGTTTAGGAGTACAAAAGATGGAACAATTGAAATGTTAAACTGTAGCACCAGTAATATCTAGTCTCCTAAAACCAAATCCTAAAGACTGGAAGGAACTTACAGCAGGAACATTGTGCTTACATTGCATTTAAATAGAAAACAATGAGATGGTCATACTTGAGCCTGAAATTCAGTAAAGTTTGGGCAAATTTGCAGTTCTACTGGAAGAGTACTGGGACAGGTCACACAGCTTTTCAATCTCCTGGATTTCATTCATCCTGTTTCCTCTTGGGCTTTTTGGGATTCCGAGATCGGCTCTTTGCTTTGCAGAGTGGACATATGGGCGCATTCCGATGGATTTGTTGATGACATGATAAACACGCCTGAAATGCAATTGCAGCCTCTTGTTACAAACATCAAAGTGGTGTTGTTACACGGATTATTGAGTATCATACTCTAAGTTACAGTACAGAAAAAAATACGGCTTTTTGCCTTCAAAGGCGAACTGGTGCTACATTCTATACAATCTAGGTATGTGGATTGTACAGTAATTTCAGGCCAACTGAAAAACAGGAGCATCTCATTGAACTTAAACTACATTTCCACAGACATGTGGTTCATACATGTACGAATAACTTTGAATTCTATTTTGTGTTAAATGTTACAGTGATGTTTTAAAGGTGTTTACCTTCTTAATAGCTCACTGAGTCAGAGAAGTTACAGTTATGGCCAACAGCAATGTCACAGAACTTAAGGCAGGAGCAGGTGATTAGATGAATTCCACATATTTAACACAAGGTACAGAACTCTGCCCTTTTGCTCCATACTAAGTCCTTTAATTCACATTAGACTGAAGCCTATTACTTGCAGAAAGGCTTTTCAACTGCCTAACTACAAATAGTAAGTATATTACTTTGGAGTGTACCTACATCAGTTTGCCTTCTTAGTGACTCTTTGGAACATGGGTGGGATGAATGCCCCTATGTAACTACTTCGCTCTTCTCACTACAGAATGAGCTGAGTAGAACTGTCACTTAAGTGCCCATGGTTATGTTACATTAACCTACATGTTACTCTTGAAGATCCCAAGTGCAGAAACAATCACCTTTCCTGGTAATTTATACCACTGGTAATTTCCCTCATAAAATACGTACATTGCTTTTAATATGACTCCATATGGCATTAACTAAGAGCTGCTACTTTTCCTTTTGCCAAGGTTTTTTTTCTTTCTTATGTGCCTTGCTCCCACGTGAAACACAAGAGGAAGGGAACTGCCTACACCTCTGCTGAGGGTGACTCTTAAGTCCTAAAAGATTCTTGTCCTAAAAGATTCTTATCCTTAACCCTTGATAACTGGTGCTACTACTTTAAGTCTACCGCTTGCTCTTGTTTGGAACCACTGCAAGGAAAATCGGAATCAGGACACATAATTTTTCCTTTTTGCAAATACTGATCACTTTATAAACATAATGCATTCCAATGACAAAAGAGAAAACCCAGCACATTTCATCTCCTGACCTTCATTGGAGGTGGCTGCTGTCTGAAAGTTGCTGTCTGTCTGGTATCTTGCTTCCTAGCTACTTGCAGCTGTTGGGCAGCTGCTGCAGCTGCAGCCAGAGACTCTGGGATGGGAGGCTCCTGTGGTTCTGTCTGCCATTCTGCTTTCTGCTTTTCAAAGTAGCTAGACAAAAGAATAACAAACAAAAAATGTAACCACCTTCTGGAGTATTTCATTAGTCTGTAAAGAATATTTTGTGTTAAAATACAGTGGATCACATTTCCCTATCATGTTCCTACACTAGAGTCAACTGCCAAATTACCTACACATAGACTAGTTCATAAATAGAATATAGTGGTATTTTCTTCTGCATTTTTACACTTTAGCCAGATTCCAGACCATAAGCTTCTAAGGCATCTTGATGTACAACTGGATATAAATCTAGTAAGATGAAAAATAGACAACATGTATAGAAAAAAATAGACAACAGCTGCAGATGCACCTCTGTCAAACAGTTTTTCTATCTTACTCTGTTAAAATTAATAACTTTTGTACACAATACATTAATACATTCTTTGTAGTGTCAAGGTGTTTGGAACATAAAACAACATTTCTACAGAAATACAAAGGCAATCTTGAAAACTCTGTGCCTGTGAGAACTATGTTAATTGTGCCGGGCATTAAGAGAAATATATGCCTATCAAAACATCCCTTGTGTTTAAAACTGATCTGTTAAACAAAGGACACTGTCTCTTTGAATAGTAGCTAATTCTGTCACTCTCCCCTGCCTAGGTTATACGTAAAAATGAAACTGTGATTTATTATCCAAATCTATTCCACATGTCAGGGAAACTTACTTGTTGACAGTGACAGGTACTTGGCTAAATGCCACTGCCATGTGCAGGCAGCAAAAAGTAAAATTCTGACTAGCAGCAGCACAAACCAACTGAAGAATACTTGGTTTGTATCCCTCTCTTGTATTGCCTCCTACTATTGCTTGCTAGACAAGTAATTTTCAGGGAAAAGGAAAAGGACAGATAAAGCAACATATAGAATAAAACCTAGAAGGCCAACCACCCTTGAATGTTTGCATGTGGTATGTAGAGTTTGCAGTTTGGAGTAATTTAAATTTAACTTGGAACAAATTCAGATTGAATGTTATCAAATACATGCCCTCCACATCCCTTTCTTGTTAACTTTTGTTTTTCATGCTTACCTCTTGGGTTCTTTTTTTTCTACCTACCAACGAAAGTAAAATGAGAAAATGACCAGTAGAATTGAGAGAAAGCATAAAGCCAGATAATGTTTGCTTTGGAGACTTACTCAAGGGACAGTTTCTCTTCCTCTTCACATAGGTCTGGCAGCCTCTGCAATCCCAGAGTCATTCGCAAGGCATCTACGTGCTCCTTTAGGGGCTTGTACTCCTCATGCAGCCGGCGAGTAGATTCCAAGAGCTTGTTAAGATCGTTCTCAGACTGCTTGATAGTGTTCTCCATCTGAAACAGGAGGTTGGGCATGTTTTTAAAGAACTGTTCCTCTCTGACTGAGCCAGAGACTGCATCAGAAAGGAGAGATTTTTCTCACTCAAACTGGAAGAGATTTGAGACAATGCAATAGTAAAGCAAAGACTTAAAGTATTGGGAGGATGAAAAATGGGCAAAGGAGAAGCAACAGAAAGTGACATATGAGATGCATTTTCATTTTAAAAAGCTGCACTCAACCTATATGACTTTCTGAACAGAAAAAGCAGAGAGACAGGCTACAAATAAAGTCAGCAAGTGAGGAGCTACTGAAAAATCTTAAGAGATATTAAAAAGAGCTTAAAGTAGTATAAACTAATTTTCTGTGTTTCTAAGACACCTGAACACTGACCTGTAGAAGTTACCGAACAAGCTAAGGAAAGGTTTCTGCTTCTCTTACTGCAGTAAGTGGGAAAAGCATCAGAGAAAAAGACAATCTGACTGGAAAAAGAGGGGAGGATGAAACAGAGGCTGAGATTATGCAGCTGGACAGGGGAACAGACATTTGAAGTCATAAATAAATGCAGTCTGCACATCCAGTTCATAGCTTGTACTTTTTTACTTGTTGGAGCTTTTTTCTTCTGGTGCAACAGAGAGATACCTTCAGGCTAAAAACCCCATATAAGAGCCCTAACATGACATTAAAAAAATGTACTTAAAAATATATTCCCCATTTAGTCCCTCTAATTGCTAATCTTCCCTGTTTATAAATTGCTTTTTCTCTTATTTGAATTAATTCCCTTCAGGCTGGTGCTTCTTGATGTTTGGTGATTCCACTTAGTGATGAAGGTCAGCTGTACTACGAACTTAACAAATACTTTGTATTTTCTCAAAATCTCTTAGTCCCACCTACCTGCCAAAGTTTCTGTTTCTGGGTGCTAAATGAGAAAAGACTAACAGGAAGAACTGTTTTCTACAGGACAGCTGGAGTGATATTATTGTGGCTACTGGTAAAGTCACAGCCATAGTAGGCTTGGTTATCTATGCTCTCAGCTTATTATGCCAACATTATAAAATATCCTGTCCTACAAAGGAAAAAACCAATTATCCTGAGGTAACTGTACTTTGCACTTTTTGTAGGATCCTAGGATGGTGTTGTAAAGTCTTTATGATTGAACCAGTGACAGTTCACTCGTGCACAATTCCACAATCTGTGGAATGATCCATATCCAGCTGTGTCTTAGACTGTCTGCAGCTGGCCTGTTGCATACCACATTAATGTCAGCATGGATCAGTCGCAGCTCCTCCACGTGGGCCATTTTCTCTTGCAGCAGCAGGTCCATTTCCTGTTTATATTCTTTCAGGTGCCTCTCCTCAGACTCCAGGGCTTCAAATTCTGCTTTCAGTCGTGCCTTGATTTTTTCCATCTGCAAAGTCTTATTCCTGAATCCCAGTGATAGTTAAAAAGATAGAGAAGCAACAGTAAGTCACTGAAACATATTTTTGTGAAGTGTCATTTTATATGGGATTAGATAGATGAAAGAAGGCAATAGCAGCAATAGACAAGAGTGAGACTAAATGTGTCTGAGAGAAGCTGAGGTACAAGGAGAATACTGAAGTCTAATCCCAGCTCTTTTGCTGAGCTTTTCAGTGGTAGGAGAATTCTTGTACTGAATTATGAAATTAATGGAGTGTTGTCAGGTTTTAACAGAGCATGGCAGAAAGGAGAGTCAGTCACTTGGACAATTAATTATGGCTACATATTCCAAGTGTCATAGCTAGTAATATGACCTGGGTTCCTCCCTCTCTCACTTCAAGAGTTTATAAAGCTGCAAGGGATAAAAACAGTATCATAAATAACTTCTACAATATGTATTCAGAAGCAGGCAGTCTGGGCAGGAATAATATGAGAAGGAAATTAAAAACAAAACAATTTAAAAACTCCTGTTTCCTCTCTTGTATTTATGACGTGTCTGCATCTCTCATCAGTAAATTAACTTTCATCCTCTTTTATCTCCTCTCAGTCAAAATGCTGAGTCTTTAGGTATTTACTTAATTTTATGACTGGGTTATTTCTGTGGAAGTATTTAATGCATATAAATAAACATGTGCATATATGTTTGGATTGTGGGCATACAATTATTTACTGAAAACAGTATTCCCTTGACTACAGATTATATGTATTTATCTATAGATACAGACATGGATATAGATATCAGATTCCAGATTCAAAATCAGATTCCTACATCCCTTCAAAACCCAGCTGCCTTTAATACTTGATAGAGATCAACGACACAAATGGGCAAGTTCTTTGTTTTTGATCATGAAGATTTCTTTCCCCCCTGTCTATAGAATACATGGAATGCAGATTAAAATAAAGTTGCTAAATCTATCAAAGGTGAATCTGTAAACGTAAGAAATTCTCATGTTTATTTCGAAGGAAATTCTTCACAGAATGCAAGCTCCTTTAAAAAGGTTTGGGAATCAATAAATAGGTTTAATTGATCAGATTTTGTTAAAGGTGACTCAAAATAGACATCAATGTTGCAAGTAAGACTGGTTTCTTGACATTGAAATTTAAAATACATTCACGCAACTATTTTGATACTTCATCATAAAGCTAGTAACATCACCCTTGCACTACCTTATGCTACAAAATAATAGGAAAAATCTGTTAAGTGCAGTTTATATGTGACCTTTGAATATGTGATCAGAAAACTGAATGCACTGTAAATTTCTAAATACCACTCTCACTGAAAAAAAAAATTTAAATTAAGTTACAATAATTGGACCACAAATTGTAGTAGGCCATACTTAGATCTGTATTTTAAAACAGAGCCTGTCTACCAGTTGAGTAGAAAATCATTGTTCTTACACTGTCACGCCTCTTTCTACAAGTAGTTTGGGGACATTAGACAGACAAATATTTTTGCTTGATCTTTGTTCACCTTTGTGGTATTGTGTGAAGAAAGCTGAGGCCCATACTCTGCTGCCTAATTCACTTCTTCCATGGATAGTGTGCTTCTTAGAGATGCTGTAACCAGTCAGAAGTCCCTGCGGTAACCTGCACGCACTGCTGAAGGTAACGCTTTCACTGCCAGCCCTCTCTCCTCTCTCTCTGATAGCCCTTCTCTGGCTGTCATGTCCCAAAACACTTCTCATGGCTCCAGGGTTACCCAGTCAGCATGCCTTCCACCTCCCAGCTACATTCAAAATCACTGTCCTCTCTAATGTATTTTGGCTTTTGGATGCACCACTTCCTACTAAATAGACAGCTCAGGCCCAATCCTGAAAATCGGTGCCCTAAGCCAAGGAGTGGAAATGCTCTACCTAAAGTTATGAAGAATGTCCCTGATGCAGGCACGTGCCGTACCGTGCCTGGCTTTTTTTATGAGCCACCTCTTCCAAAGCATCCTGCAACTCATCCTATGAAGGACGCTGTATACAAATTCCTGGTGTTTTGCCTTGCATGAACGGCAGCCCGAGGCAGCTCCGGCCTTGTGGCAGGAGGGAACGGCAGAAAAAGCCTCGGTCCGGTGTGCCCCCATCCCCAGGCGCCCCGGGCGGCGGCCAGAAGCAGCAGGTAGGAGGTTTCCACGGGGTGCTCTCGGTCGCCTCCCCGCCTTCGGCCGAAGGGGAGGGCAGGGCAGGGCAGAGAAGCCGCTAAGGCTCTGCTGCTCACCCGCACGGATCCACCGCTCCCCGGCGGGCCCTAATGCCGCCCTCCACGGGGGATGGATGGATGGATGGATGGATGGATGGATGGATGGATGGATGGATGGATGGATGGATGGATGGCTGTCCTCCATCACAGCACTCCGGTGGGGCTCCGCCGGTGCCAGCAGCGCTGCCCAGCCCTGTCCTGCCCGAGGACACGTCCGCCCTCGGCTTTGGGTGTCAGACTCTGCTTTCCTTACCATCCCCCTTTTTTCTCAGCCCGGGAGTGGGGCAAAATAACAGATTCAAGACACAGAGCCTCATGAATATGAAATACTAATTCAAACGACTCAAAAGCGAGCAAACAAACAAACAAACAAACCCCTACGACACCCGCGGCCCGACACCACTCCCCCCAGCTGCGCTGGGGCTGCTCAGCCCTTCCCACCCGCGCACTCCGCCTTCTCGTGTTATCACTCACGGCTAGTGCTCTGGAAATACACGACCATTACCGCCCTTCACTACGCATTCCAGCGGCGATTCCCAGCAGCGGATGCTCCCTCCCTGCTTAGAAAAATGCATTTTCTGCTCTCATCGTAAACTCAGCGGTAGTTTTCTTTCCCTCAGTAGCACAATAGCTACTTTCAGATCGATGTAACTCCTCCGCTCCCCCGAGGAAAAAGCTGCTTCATGTAACTGATAGGGCACAAAGCAAACATACCTGATCTCCTTGATGCTCTCGAGTTTGCACATTATTTCTTGCTCATCTGCCATGCTTTTTACTCCCGCTTTACACCTCCGGTGAAATGTGCAAAATGCCAGGGGAAAAAAAAAACCGAAACCAAACCAAACCAAAAAAACATACAATAGACACAATGTAGTCACCCCCTCCTCGCATATGGGCTCTGAGCCTGTGCGGTAGACTCTAGTGGGAGCTATGGGACTTAGAGTCCAGGTTCCTATTGCTGCCCAGGCAGAGAGGCTGCACGAAGACTACAACACCCACAAGGCAGAGCAAAGCTTGCCTGCCCTTCTTCCTGCAACTACATTTTAAATCAATTTGTCACACCTCATTATGTCAAAGGTTGTTAGGAGTGCAAAAAGAGTAGAAGGCTTCCTTCTGAGATCTGTGCAACGTGTAGCATTTCGTTAAAATATGCCCTAAAAGACTGTTGATGGGTTCATGATTTTGATTAAAAGCTTTGACAAAAAGGCATGCTGTAGTCATTACTACTACAATGCTGTTTTCTCCTGGATGCTCTGAGTTTTCTACTCAATGCTCTGATTGTTCACCAAATCCAATTTTTGCAATTTTCTAGAACAGATAATGAATAAGCAGCAGTTGTGAATAGAAGATGTTTTGTGAATAGAAGATGTTTTAGTTATTTTCTCCATTATTTAAGGACTTTTCCCTATATTGTTGTGTTCTTCAAATAAAGAAAAAGGTAGATGAAGGAAAACAGTGATAGCATCAGCACCTTCTTCATCAGGCTACAGATTTTATAAAGAAATTAGAATATAAAAGGTCTGATCCTCATGTAATTTGAGTCAATTGCAAACTCTTGCTGCCTTAAAAATTGAAGATTGTAGGATTGAGCCCTAAGTGAGCTGTGTGCTCAAAGGGGGCAGGCTTCTTTGATGCATGATTTAAATAGATGAACTAATTGGTTTGAGGGGGTAGAAGACAAGTTAGCTACAGTCAGCCAGTGAATCTTGTTGCTAAGACAGTGAGGGAGCAAGAGCAGGCAGGGTGAGGATAAGAGGGAGAGAAGGAAAATGCTCTCGAACAGAAGTGATGAGAATCCCAGCCTACTTTTGCACTGTTTATCCAATTTTTTAATTTCTGGTTTTACAGGCTAAGCTAAAAGGTTGGGGGTAGAAAAGGAAAATGCAAGTTCAACTTGTTACTCTGCTTTGAATGACATTAAGAAAACCACTTCACAAAGTGTTATAAATTAGTTGGAAGTTCTAAGGAAGTAAACCTACTCGCAAGCATTAGCAATTATTTTTCTCTCCATGTTTAAAAAAAGGAGAGAAAATATTACATCTCCACATTTCAAAGCACTTCAAAGTGGTCACAAAGTTTGATACTTGCAGTCCCAGCACATATAAATTGGTAGCATTCGACTTGTGCTTCATGGCTTTGGTCGAGTGTTTAAATGTCTGTGTTTCAATTTTTCTCCTAGCCAAAGTGGGTTAGACAGTTTTTATATGATCTGAAATCACCGCACTGATACGTATTATCTATTCTGGTGCTGTTTACAAACTTTGATATGCGGGATCCAAATAACAATCAGTTTTTCCCAGCATGCGGATTAGATTTCCCAAAGACAGCTAAGGGACTTAAGCACTAAACTGACACTGAAAAAATATTTCAGCTGATCCTGAAAAATTCAACCTTGTTTCTATTTGATCCTTTTTAAACCAAAAACTAACAGGCAGATAGATTTCAAAACAAGTTGCAGTATCATGCAGAATGAAACCAAGGCTAATATACTCCCCTACTTCAATGAGCACAGGATTTAATTTTTGTGCAAAAAAAAAGCTGCTTCCATTTAGCAGTCTAACATCAGTCCACACACATTAGCATTATGACAACAAATCTAGTTCAGAACAATTCCAACTGGAAGAATGTTTTTTTTCTCCCTAGATAATCATCCCAGCTACAGCAATTAATTCTACAAGTCCGGATGCAGTGATGCAATGCAGGGTCCTTATAACCGGACTATTAAATATTAATATTCTAACTGCACTTTTTAAAAAGTGCAACATGTTTTATGAAATACACAGCATTTCAAGAAATATTAGAGATTAAAGACTAGTGGAGAAGAGCCCCCAGTAAAACACACAACAGAACTGAACTTGTGTTAATACACTACTGGATTAGGCACCACCATAAGCAGAATGTGTAGCAGTGTTGTAAAACCTAAATATCAGAAAATAGATGATTCAAATTGGTGCATCCCAAGTACTGAAATTTGCTTTAAATTACTGAGTTTCTTAAATGGAAATATATTCTTTCTGTATCCCATTGGGGGTTTGAGCTTTCAAAATATACTCTTCCCATTTGGAAGATTTTTTCCTATGAGTGGGTCACCCCAGTAACACTGGTATTTAATATTTCAAGGGAAAGCTGGTATTGGTTTCAGAATGCTTTGGAAAGCTGAAGACAGTCATCAGCAACACTGAAACTGATAGGAAGCAACTATATGCTAGCCCTCAGATCTTCTAGTCTTTAAATATCAATGTTTTAAGCAAAACCTAAAGTATTTGCAAATTTTTGTTAATCCTGCGCCAGAGCATCCTACATAGCTAAAGGTTTAAGTACCTGCATATAATAATCTTGGCCCATCCCAAAGGTATGCCTAAATATACCTGCATTTGGTCATGTCCTTTATTTCATCCTCCAACCCCATGACCTGCAAAACTGGGAAAACACAGTATTTTTATAAACTCCTTGGCACCTATCTGCCCTCCCTAAGCCTCCTCCTCCTGTTTCAGCAAGGGGATCGGATGTCCCTAGGGAACAATGCCAAGGGAAATTGTCTCCCTTTCCCCATTCTCTTCCGGAGCCCGACCATACAGCCACCTCGTGGCTTGCTCCCCTGATTCGGTCCTCCCCAGCGGTGAGCCGGTGGTGGCCGCGCCCCGCGCTCCATGCTCCGTGCCTCGTACCCCGTGCCCCTGCTCCATGCTCCATGCCCCCGCTCCGTGCCTCGTGCCCCTGCTCCGTGCCTCGTGTCCCTGCTCCGTGCCTCGTGCCCCCGCGCCCCGTGCCCCTGCTCCGTCCCCCGCGCCCCGTGCCCCTGCTCCGCGCTCTGTGCCTCGTGTCCCTGCTCCGTGCCTCGTGCCCCCGCGCCCCGTGCCCCTGCTCCGTCCCCCGCGCCCCGTGCCCCTGCTCCGCGCTCTGTGCCTCGTGTCCCTGCTCCGCGCCCCGTCCCCGCCTGCAGCGCCCCCTGGCGTCGGGAGGGGGAGGGAAGGCCGGCGCGCGCCGCCGCGTGCAGGCTGCGCGTGCGCTGCCCTCGGGAGCACGCGGGGCGCCGCGCGGAGCTGCGCGCCTGCGGCAGCGGGGGCGCGCGCGTTGCCGGGCGACGGCGGCCGGGCGGCGGCGCGGGCCCGGTGCGGCGCGGGCGGCGATGAGGCGGCGGCAGCGGCCTCCGCGCTCCCGTCGGCGCTGAACTCCGCACCCGCACTTCCCCCATCCCTCCCCATCCCGTCTCGTCCTGGCTCTGCTCCTCCACGCCCCCTCGTCTCCCCTTGCTCCGGCCAGCCCTTCCCCCTCCATGCGGCGGGAGCGGCCGGAGTGGGGCCCGTGCCGCGGCCGCGCCGAGCCCCGCCGTCCCTCACCTCTTCGCCGCCAGATCCCGCAGGGAGCCGCGGAGGGTGTCTGTAGCGACAACAGCGGGTGAGGCCCCAGCCGGGGGCGGGGGTGCCGAGGGCGGCTCGGAGCGGGGGAGCGGCGGAGCCCGGCGGAGCACTCCCCTCCCCCGGGGTCCGCGCGGCGGGGGGAGCGGGGCTGTGGGGCGCCCCCTGCTGTTCATCGGGCGCGGTCCGGGCCCGGCGGCAGCCGCGGCGCGGCCTTGGGCCGCCGTCCGACTGCGCTCCGCTACGGGGAGCAGCGCGGGGAGCGCCGCTGGTACGGGGATGCTCCCGCTCCCGCCCCTGCCCGGGGGTGCCCCTGCCGCCCTTCGCGCACCGGGAGCGGCGGTGCTTGGTCTGGCGCGTCCCTCCCCGCTACGGGGCTGGCGCCTTTGGTTGCTGCCGCCTGCCCCGCAGTAGCCGCATGCTGGGCGAGGGGACACGAGGCCTTCGCGGGGACCCATTGCCAGCGTCCTCGCACAGCCTGCGGGAGCTTGCTCAGAGCCCGCGGGCTGTTGTGGCGGGGCAGGTGAAACGGCCTGGACAGTTGGGTACGGAGACGGGAAATTCTCCTGGTGTCATTTACTAATTTAAAGCGACAAGGAGAGATTGGAAAGGCTGCGTTAGTACGCTGTTTAAGGTGTTCAATGTCTGAACAAAAGAACAATGCAAGAAACTTGCATTAACGAACAAAGATAGTGAAATAAGGAAATTACTTTTGTAGAGGATACCTGATGATTGCAACTTGCATCCTTTCATTTTGCTTTTTAATGCAACTGTGAATAAGGAACTGCTCAATCATGCAGTATGCTTGAGATTTCAGATACTTTTAAAATCAGTTCATTTGAAAATGTTTTTTTTTATCGCTCTCTGCTTTTCTAATTGTGATTAAATAATTTGGAAATTATATTTCACGAGAGGCATGTACTTCACAAGCTAGTGAAACAGTAAAATTGAAGAAAAAGCTATATTGTGTCTTCCGATAGGTGTGAATCTGAATTAATTTGGATTTACTGAGATATGTCTGATATTGTTTTGCTTTTTTTTTAAATCTTGCAATGTGTTGCAGTGATTAGCATGTGTTGCCATAAATGGGAAGTAAGAATAGGAGGCATATTAAAATGCTGGTCATTTATGAATTTCCATTATGCATATCGATAGTTCTGAGTGCTTGGGAATATGCAGCATTCCAGGTCCGATTTCTTATGCTTGGTATGTTTGTTTATTGAAATGGAAGAACCTGTCAAGTGGGGTTTTTTTTGTATAGGAGGTATCCTTTGTGGATGATATATATCTTTTGCTTGACATATGTTATAACTGAACTGTGGTATGTAGGACTGGAAGGTATATTTCACAAGTTTGGCTGGTGCCACTGATGAAATTATTTTTGCTTCTTAATGGAAAAATGGGTTAGTAGGAATTTCAAGGTCATCTTCAAATATATAGTAATTTAGCTGCCTTTGGAATATGTCTTTTCTTCTTCAATGTCACACCTTTTCCATATATCAATCCTGTCACTGTTGACATTTTCTGGATCGGTTTGCCTTCTAAAATAATCTAATGTTTAGCAAGTTTTAGTAGAAGCAATCTGTAAAGCTTCCTAAGTCAACTTCATTTGAATGATCACAATAAAAAGTATTAAAAAAAAAGAAAATCTAACTGCTAAATCTAAACCAAACCCAAATTCACTGTTTGGAAAGAATGACTAGAAAAAGGGTTAAGATGGATGAATGAATACCAGTTACACTTTATATGCTGATGAACTAGTAAGGAAGTAAATTCTTACTGTCAACAGCTGTGACTTAGGTAAGTTCTGGCTTTCTGTTCTTTGATCTTTCTGGGAGCCTTTTCCAATGCAAATTATTCCATTGTAGACATCTGCTGGTTTTTACTTTTCTAGCCACTTTACTGTTTGCAACTGAACTGTTGTTTTGTTGAACACTTATAATTCTACTATAAATCTGTGAATAATAGAAGTAAAACAAATTGCTTCTATCACTTACAGTTTTTTTACTGTTTGACTCAAGAGCAGAAGCACTGGGGCTTTTGGGAATAAGGCAGGCAGTATCTAAGTTCAGTTATGAAAGTAGGGCTTGGAAACATGAAGAAAAACAATTTATAAACTTGGAAGAAGTTCCCAGGTGTTGCCACATTGAAAATTAGTTTGATATATTGATTTGTCCATCTCACAATGCGAAAAATAAATTTAAAAAACCCAAATGGCTGTAATGCTACATATCCCTGAGAATGCTGTCTTCATTTGCGTCATGGAATCTGCTAGACATAAAGGGCTTTGAAGAGCCATATTTTCATGGCTGGACAAATATATACTTTTAAATATATAAACTTTTTTTTTGTAATTTTATTGTAAAAGGCTATTTTTTCCCAGATGTTATAAATTAAAAGCTTGTTTAAGCAATAATACTGGTAGTTTAAAAATGCTTTGCCATCTATTAACGTGGGGTGTTTTAGTTTCCTGTGAACTGTCCCTTTTTGTTGATAAGCTATATTTTATATGATATTTTCATGGTATCACAGATAATTCATCTGGAAATAAGAATACCCTGACCACCTTTACAGATCTAGGCTGTCTGTTGCCATGATATGTAGTATTGTGTTAGATATATTTCCGAGTTAGGAAACGTATTTGGAAGTGCAGAGCTAAGCAGTATAACATCTCCTAAGATGTAGTTTCATTCTTCTGAGGTGACCAATTTATTCATGAGACTGGCCATAATAAGCAAAACTCTTCATTAGCTGGCAATTTTGATTCAAATATATATTGTATAT
This sequence comes from Coloeus monedula, assembly GCF_965178545.1. Taxonomy (NCBI): domain Eukaryota; kingdom Metazoa; phylum Chordata; class Aves; order Passeriformes; family Corvidae; genus Coloeus; species Coloeus monedula. The sequence continues at coordinate 20,186,804 of NC_138792.1, read as the reverse complement.
TTATATTGTATATATATATAGTATATTTAAATAAGTACTTCAGCTAAGTGTCTTTGAGTTGTAAAGGTAGCTATTGTATTTAATTTTCTTACATGGGGTATTTTTGACATGGCTGGCTAGAAAGCAGATTGATTTACCATGTCAAAATAAAACCTAGGCTTTACATCGTTTGTTGTAGGCCTCTTCTAGAATCTCATTAGGATGTCATTGTACACTACAAATAAAGTGTTTTACAAATCCCAGCATAGGCAAAGTTGCTTGTTTGTTACATAGTCAGAATTTAAGAACCCCTTTCTGCTTCATTCCATCTGGAGAGAGACCCCACATCAAGATTAATATCTGTTCTTATTAGCTGAGTCAACTTCTATTTTAATTGAATGCTATAACAGGGGCAGAGTATTGACCTTAGGTTAAAGCCAAAGGTTTAGACTCTTATGTTTAGTGACAACATCTACAAGAAGTATGCACTCCTTTAATGAGCCCGCAGACACCTCAGCCAAATCACATGAAGTCAAAACTAAGTCTGACAATTGCAAGCTAAAACCGCATGCTATTGCCCCCTCTGATGCTATGCTTTTTCTTTTAAGATCAAATACTAGTTTCCATCTTTTTGCCAAGTCTCTCCCTTTTCAGATTTCTAGGTTGTCCTGATTTAAAAAACAAACAAAAACCCCCACCCCTAAAACAAAATAATCCATCACACCAAAAAACCTTCCTCCCTCAGGTCTTGCCCATAGGTCGATCTTCCTTTAGAAAGGAAGTGATGAAGTTGCTGGAGCATAGGGATTTGCCGTTTTCATTTTCAAAAGCAAAGTGGTGGGCTTTTTCTCTTGTCTTGTTGATGATGACTTTCCAGCTTCTTCACCTTGGAAATGAGCAGTGTTGCCATTATACGAATCTTTAAAGGTATCTTAGCATAAAAGATTTAGTTTGCATTGGACCTCCTTCAGGAGATCACGTAGTCCAACACCATTCTTAAGGCAGACTTAATTAGCCATGGACTGACTTAGTTTTTGCAAAAGCAAGGTAACTGGAGTGAAAATACAGTCACAAGATGCCTGAAAGCTCCTCTTGCAGCTTTCCACAAAGGTACGGTTTGATGCTTACTGAGTGAGGTGTCTTTCTCTGCTTCAGACTTTTTTGTTAATAGTTTCTAAAGTGGTGGTTTCAGTTTATCAGAAAGCTTCTGTCCTAACAGGTGAGTACATCCTGTCTCTTGTTGGATGACATAGCATGTGAGAGTCCATCCAGTATATTGAAGCCTTTAGAAACAGAATACCCTTTATTTTTCAGGTTTCTCAAAGATTGCTTCTGGAGGAGAATTTTGGTTAAAGGAACATTTGGTTTAGTCTGTCAAAGTAGTGTTCTAAATATTCAATTACAAATAGAATTAGTGTAAGTTAAGATGGTAAGATGCATCACCCCCTTGATGTGTCTTTTACTTAGCTGCAGTCACAACTTTTTTTTTCTCTTTGCAGAGCATTAATGAGTCATTTATATCTGCAGAGTAGGTAGTACCAAATGGCCTCCTATCAGAATGTGATTAGGAGAACTAGTGTATTCCTTTGGTCACAGATCCAAATAAATCATCTTAGTTTATAAGGAACTGCCCACAAATAAGCTTTAAGGAGTTACGTGTCTGCTCTTACTTTATGTAATGTTGTCAACTGAAGTGTAAATGTTGCCTTAGTAGGGACAGCAGACCTTTTGAGTAGCAATAGCTGTAGCTCCTTAAGATTATTAGAAAGAGAAGATTGGTGGAAAAAGGGTACTATATATTATTGTTAGAACACCTGTTTTAAATGCGTGTTTACTGTATAATTATTTCCTTTTTTTTTCTGTTTTAGGAAATATGATTAAATACCTAATGCAATAGAAATATTCCATTTCCTTCCCTTCAGACTTTATACTTGTCTTGTGCTCCGCACTACCTGTTCTTTCTAGGTTGGGTTAACTCCAAACAGGAATCATGTATCTTAAGAAAGAGCTAAAATGCTGCTTCCTCTATTTATAATTCCAACTATGTCCATCCTATTCCTTTGAATTCATATTTAGGAGTGTGACAAAATTAGTGAAGTTTGAGGCAAGGTGCTTAAATTTTGTACTGCTTTTGCATTTCTCTTCACACTTGGTTTGTAGTTCATAGAATTATAGAATATCCTGAGTTGGAAGGGATCTACAAGGGTTATCAAAATTCAGCTCTTGTCCCTTCACCCCAAGAATCCCACCATGTGCCTGAGAGTGCTGTCCAAAGGCTCCTTAAGCTCCGAGGCTTGGTACCATGACCACTGCACTGGGAAATCTGTTCCAGTGCCTGACCACCCTTGGGGAAGAACCTTTTCCTAATATCCAACCTAAACTTCCCCTGTTGACTCCTTCACAAGCTACTTTAAGTTCTCTATGTGACATGCTTGACACAGCTTGCTTTTATGTATAATCCAATACACATATCAGTGATCACTTAAAATATTTGCTGAAGTAAATTTGAAGTACCTCAAACATTGAGGTGTTACTGTAGTTTTTTAGAACATTTTTTCAGCTTAACAAAGCTCCACAATATGCTAAGAGTGCCGTAAAAATGGATACTTTCCTACCCAGTTTTCTATTCTATGGTATTGTTTCTGTCATATGGTTTGAGTTAAATCCTGTAGTCATCATCAAAGCAAAATGACTTCTTGGCAAGTTTAGATTTGGTAAAAGCTGTAGATCTGGGCCAAGGGATTAATCTCATATTTGCGCGGCGAAGGAAACATTGTTTTATTTAATGTTTTGGAACACACATCTACTGTGACCCTAGTATTTCACAGGTTTTATTTTGGGTTTTCAGAAACAGCCATGATTTCTCCGACTTACAGGTAATTAAAATGCTGGTTCTTATTTCCCTGGTGTCTGTTGATAGGTTCATGTTTTTCTGTTCCTGGCATTTTCTAAAATGGTCTCTAGGTTAATTTCTGAATCCTTTATAAAAGGTTAACCACAGGAAAGTGCCACAGATGTTCAGTCATAATCTTGTCAATCCTGCAGGGCAAGCACCTAGTATTTGTGATGTACAAATGTACAGTTTGAGCAGAGTTAGGAAAATGAAATTCTGAGCGCCTTCTTTGAAGTCTTATTTCTGATGCAGCAAGTACTCTGCTTTTCTGTTTAATTTCTTGCTTGTTATCGGGAGGTTGTGCGTAGTAACACAGTAACTCAGTGCAATTTCTGCTAAACTGAATGGGGAAGTTTTCATCGAGGTCAGCCCAAAAAAAAAAAAAAAAATCTAAATTTGAAACCTGTGGCAACTCAGTTGCAAATATGGGATGTTCTTCTTAAGGTTGTTCGGTTGGGGTTTTTTTAGGTCGTGATCACTAGAAATGTAGTATTTAATCTAATTTTCCTGAAATAAAAAGACCATTAAAAGGCAGAGTTGTGCTCATTACTTTTCACAGCCTGGGAAGTGAGGAGTGGCTCTTGAATTTAATTCAGCTGAATGTCTTGTCATTGCTGAAGGATACTGTCACTCTCTGATGTCCTGTTCAGTAATCCAGCCAACCACCAATAATTTGCATTCAGCAATGTTGAAAAGGAAAGTGAGAAACTTAGGGTGGTAGTTGCACAATTATTTTCTTGCATGACAATGCTTATATATTTTTGTCTACCGTGATGGTTCTTTCTTGCCTTTGTGTTGCAGGTGCAATTATTTTTTTGAGGTGCACTGTAAACTTGACCTATGTTTAAGAAACAAACTAATTCCTCCCTCAAAAACATCCCACCCAATCTCCTTTTCAGCTGTCATGATGAGCCCATCAGCTTCTTCACATTCTAGGGAGTCATGAACAAGTGTAGGTTCCTAGTTAATTAGGTGTTTTGGTGAAGAGTCTATGGCATGATTTCATTAATTTAGTTTTTCATACCCACTCAGTGATATTCTCTTGATGTTTGAAAATTACTTGATCTGCTTACTCATTGGCAGTTCCCTGCATTTCCATAGTTCTCAAACAGCATTCATAACTTTCTTAAACTGAGCCAACTGTGGTAAAGGGATTTCAGGAACAGTGGGCTAGAGCTTGGTGAGGAAGGAGAACAACCAAACTTCTAAGTGTTTGCAGCATTTGGGAAAGAAGAGCTCTATTTCACTTTTCTGAATTGATCTGTGAAATGTATCAAGTCATACACTGACAGAATCAGAACTTACATGTGTATGTATATATGGGCATATCTGTCTATCTGTATTTATTTGTGTCTGCATATGATTGGTTTTTTCCGTCACTGTTCGGTGGAGACAAGACGCATGTAGGCCAAATAAGATCAGAAAGGTAAAGCCTAGTGGTATTTCTAAAGTAATTTCTAATTCTATATGTTCTGGTGTATGAATTCGTTAAATTCAGCCCTCTCTGCACAACTGAACTTTTCCTACTGTTACAAGTGTTCCATCAGCATTTGTCAAGAAAGAACATCCCCTTCAGGGTTGGGTGGTGGTAACAATTACATTTGTCTTAACTGGTGAGTCAACACTGAAAATCTTCCTTTGTCCTTTGCCTCTGTAATAGAAGAGTGCTAAGTCACATTCTTTATTGTTCTTTTCCAAGGATGGTTAAGGGAGGGAGAGAGACAGATGGAGAAGCAGAAATGGCAAATTGTTTTTCTTTTAAAATACTTTATCTGAATTGACTCAGAAAAGAGGAAGCTTCTAAATAAAATTTATTACTAACCATAGCTAGCAGGCTATTTTTCAATTGCTGTTTCAATATTAATTTTAAGGACAAGGTGTTCACTGCTGGTGTAAACTGCTAGTACTTTAGATTTATTATATATCAGTGTTTTATTTCAGAAAAGTCATAATGAGTAAAAAAAGTAAAATATTTTTCTTGATATTGTACTGAGTTTCACTTGATAAAAGACTGTACAATATTAGGCTTTTGTGTAAATTTAAGGTTTCTCTGTTCATCAAAATGACAGTGTTGGGACTCGCCGGGAATGTGTTGAAACTGACATTGCATAGTAAGATAAGGAAAAAAAATCCATTAAACTGAATCAAAATGCTGTCATTTATATGGCTCTAATTATCAAGGGATTGTAAAGTCTGATCTGCCATTTTAACAGGTCTGTTAAAAATGCTATTTGACTTAGTGCATATTCTGTGAACTCTGTTATACATGTCTCTAAATGTATAAGTGTGCTGCAGATCTGTCCTCAGATCTTACTTTAGACCATATCTAATTTATTAGATTTAAAAGTACAAGAACTATTTGAGCATGTGTTCATTTTAAGCATCTTAAAATTGAAGTATTCCTTTTAATTAGGATTCCTCACTGCTCGGCAAGCAAAATGTTGTAAGCACTGTTAATGCCAAATATTTCCATCAAAAAGCAGCTGCTTTTAAAGCCTGATATATTTGTTTTCCTTTACTTATATGTATTTTGGACTTTTTAAGGAAGCTATATCAGAATATATATGCAATACATCTGTCACTGATTTGATGCTTATATGAGTGTTGTTTGCTAAGTATGAAAACTCTTAGAACAGTTTTAATAAAACTGTGTAAAATACAGTTTTAAACTGTGACTACAAGTGGTGAATATTGTAGTTTTCTAAAAGCATCAAATTTTAGAGTCACTTTAATTTCCAAATGGCCAACTTAAATAGGAACATTTTCTAAAAAGCCTGTATGTCCTATTTTCCTACAGTCATGCAACATTTGACACAGTAAATGAAAATTAAATATGCTAAGCTACCACATTTGTTATGTAGTGAAAATAATTCATTCTAAGGTTCAAAAAATAAGTTTGTGACAGTGATTAATTCCTGTTGAACTGCAACATATTTGTTATTATGATATGCATTATTATGATATGCATATGTAAACTGTAATGTATTCCTGTTACCTCTGCTTTAAATAATGATAAGTATGAAAATCTAGTAGTTCAAGGTGTACATACACACTGGCAAAATGCTATTAATCTCCAGCTCTTTGCCTTTTTATTAAGGACAAGAGATAATTGCCTATAATGTCATGCAGCACAACTCTTTCCAGTTTTTTAATCCATTCTGAAATACCCAAATGTTAATTTTAGAATATTTCTCTGCTTTTCTTCAGTTGTGAATCTGTCCCAGCAGATGCGTACCACCTAAGTGTGTAATTAAAATGAGAAAAAGCTACCCATTTTGTTTGTGACTCATATACTTTGTCAGATTTGAGCACTTTCTTAGTAGATAAAATAGTCCACTACCTTAGAAAATATTCAAAGCAGCAGGCAGCAATGTGTAAAATCTGTGCTGCTCCTCAGATAAGAATATAACAAGATGGTTGTGTCTTCAGTGCCATGAAAACACTGTGTTGAGCTGTGTTACTTTCTTCATAAGCACTGTAGAAATGTGATTTTCAAAATCGAGGGCTAGTCCAAAATCCAGGGCCATCTATGCATCTTGAGCTGCTTCTGGTCTATATCCTCTGACAATAACTGCTGCCTAACAGATACTGTTCTGTCACATTCCTGAAGATGTGTGCAGTGCATTTTGGTACTGGTTGGTTTGTTGGGATTCTGTGTGTGCGTGCACTACAGCCTTGAATCGTAATGTCTTTAAAATGGCAATTAGTCGTGTTGGGGAAGTTCTTAAAGCTCAGAAAAAGGTACTTGGGAAGTGCTTTAGAGTTATTGAGAATAACCACTGGTCTGTGATGTAGCACAGTACAGTGCTGGAGGTCTTGTTTATTGTAGTGTCCCTGAACACTACTTAAAATAATATTTAAAAAGACTTCTCTTTCTCTTTGTACTTATATTGTTTCCATGGTTTAAACTCTTTAGGCAATAGTTGGTATGTGTGTAACAAGGAAGTTGTCAGCTTTGGCTTACACACTGTGTACACCGTAATCATGAGGCATAGCTGTAGATATATAGTGTTCCAGTCCGATCCATTTTTTAGTTGTGGGGGTGATAGATCAGGTTTCATTCATTCATGTGTTGTAGAACAAGTAACCTGGGATCATGATAAGTTCATCCAATTGCTGTTGAGGTCTGTATTGCTCTTACTGTCAGAACTAGCTACTGTCAGAACTAGCTACATGAAAACTAGTTTGAATAGATGTCTTTGTATACTTTGGTCAGCTTCTGATCATGTAGAAACAGCCACAGTAATCAAAGGTTTGGCTGTTGTTTAGAACAGCCTTCTTCCAGAAAGATACCTCTTCCTTCTACACATAGGTGCTTGCTAATGATAAGTTAGTGAAATGAAGAGTACAGAGAGACACTAAGACATTAAAATTCATGCTGAACCCATGGAGGGAATAACTTAATTTTCTTAATAAAAACCAGGCCCTTTAAAAAAAATTATCAAGTTGTTTCTTTGGTTTAGTTTGATAATACAGATAGTTTAAGAAATACAAAAGGACGTGCTGTGCATGTGGAACTCCCCTAGATGTTACCATTTCACATGTCATTTTTCAGTTAGATTTTTTAAGGGGGGTAGTTATTTAAAAAAAAAAATCACTGATTAGCTACATGTATTTTAAAAGTACACAAGGGAAAACAAACAAACCTATCCCTCCTTAAAATAAATACTATAGAATCATTATTAAGTATTTCTTATCCTGGTGAGAGAGAGAGATTTGAAAAAATACATGAGTTGGGTTTCTTTGTTTTGTTTTGTTTTGCATTTTAGTATCTGCAATGACAGAAAAGAAATAAAAATGCTTAAAAGTTGGTGAAAGGAGTTAATAAAATGTTTCATTTAAAGGTTGTTCTTCAAAGTAGATGTGTGTATCATATATTTGTGCCTTTGTAGGGCATGGCTCAGAGCACACTGAGATGATGGAAAAGTAGTGCCATAAGGGACCAAAAGAAGCTGTTCAATCCATTCTTTTACCTTCGTTTCTGTTGGTCCTGCTGAAATGAACAGGCTTTGAATAGAGTATTTCTAGTACCAGCTCTTTAATACTCATTGTCATTTGAATAGTAATTGTTGAATAACTTGCAAGTGATTTCATTTATACTACAGTACTTCATTACTGTGCAGATACTTTCTTTCTTTTTTAATACCATCAAAGTTGAAGAGATGCTTTCAGTTTGGCCCCTTATGAACAAAATATACATGATTTTGTCTGACTCTTTTTTCTGAATCACATTATCAGTTCTACTAGTTGCTCGTGACTGTGCTGAAAGAGGTGTTTAGGAAGAAAACTTGGGTGGTTGCTTAGCAGCGAGCATCATGAGAATTAAAATTTTAAAGCTGCAGTGTCTGTATTTCTGAGTTGTAATAGCTTTAAATTAGAAATTCGTAATAGCTTTCTTTTGTTTCCTTAAGTGTGTGTTCATATTTGGCTGTCTTTGGGGGGAATGTAACTCATAATAAACAAATGTTGAAATTTCAGTGGTAAAATGTTGCTGTTCATGATCTGCAAGATGAGGATTGATTCTATCTTTGAAAAGATTTTCTGACTTGTTTCTCAATTTTGTACTTATCAGCAAAATCAAGCATTACTCAAATTATTTATGGTTTTTAATTTTTGTTCTGAGTTTGGTTGTAAGAGAATTTAAAAAAAAATTAATTTAACCCACTGTGATAACTCCTTAGTGCATCTATACTAACCTTAATAAGTATTGAGTATAAGCAGTAAGAAAACAAAAAAGTGGAAAATTATTCACAGTGATAGTTCTATTAACTGTTAATTAGTGGGTTTTTCCCCCCATAAACTCCCTTAGTGTGCCCGCAAAGTACTACCTTCTAAAGGTGTCTGGACAAGCAATACCAAACTGTTCCATGTGGTTTTTCTGATATTGCAGCCTGTCATCATAATTCTAGATTGTATATTTATTGTGCAAGGGACTTTGTGGTTAGAATAGGCTAGGAACTGATAGAGATCCCTAGGTACAGCTGTACTACCACTACTAAATAATATAGATCAGAAAGGAAAGAACTTCTCTGTTATCAGTACTCTGCAAGATGACATTTGAATTTCTGAGAAGTACAGTGTGGAAAAACACATAAACAAACAAACTATGCTGTTGTTGTTTGTGGGATTTTTTTTTTTAGTCTAAATGCCAGTGAGTTAATTGCATAAATATGTTCCTGCTGACTGGAAGTACTCTTGGAGCTGTGGCTATAATTGTGGTGGTTGTTTTTACATGTATCAAAGAAATTATGGAATTTGTCACTTAAAGTGGGAAACAGTAGGAATATTAATAGCCAGGAGTTGTTTTCATTTGGATGTGGGAAATACAAACTACCAAATAGTCTTTTATTAAAAAAATAAACATTTTATATTTTTCTTTCAGACTGTATGTATACAAATTATATATATCACATGCAGACTATCACTTCTCTTTTTTTGTAGTAAAATATAGTGGTGATTTGGTGAATTTAAAAAGTCAAGCCATTGAGTCATTGTTAGAAAAGAAATTGAATACATGTAGCTTTAGCCGAAGTTGGAAGATTTAAAGGCACTTCGTGAAATGTGTGCTCTGTACAGTTACTAGTAACAAAGATAGGCTTTAAACTCAATAACCAGGGTGCATTATTTCAGATGTTGAGTTCTTTACATTGTAGTTTTGCATTTTGCACTTTATTAAATATTTTTTCAAGTAAAGCTAAAATTACAATGTTTGGGCACAATATGGTATTTTAGAAATGTGTGTAATATTCAATTAATATTTAATTTATATTTAAGAACTGCAATATAATTTTTTGTGTGTATCAAGCTTTTGCTGTTTGAACCTTTTCTAATCTTTTATTTATTATAATACTAGAATATAATTTGATTGTCTTCTCAGTCACAGTTCATTCAGCTGTATGGAAAACACTATAAAGAAATACCTGTAACAAATTACCTTAAGAAGTTCAAGTAGTGAAAATGTAGGTATTTGTCTACACAGAGTAGGTATTTATCTACACGTAGTAATAAAAATGCATCTTGCCTGAAATGTTTGTAATAAACTGTTACAGAGTGTGATAAAAACTCATCTTCAAAACCACAAAGGAGTTTGGGATGACAATGGTCAGCACAAGAACTGCAGTAACACAGAGAAGTGGTGGCCCAGCACAGGCTTCTCTGGGGGCTGTCACAGGAGAGCCGCCAGCGCTGTGCTGTGGGGGTGACACCCATCGCCATGAGTCTGGGGGTCGAGGCTGGCTGGGCCGTCTCACAGATGGAGGGAGTATGGGATGCACTTGGGGCATGCAAGGAAAAAGCGTTTTGTGATTGCATATGACTTGGACAGTCTGGGGAGGCATCAAAGGCATTGTAAGGCTCAGGGAAGAGAATGGAGGTTTCAAGATGATAAATTTAACAAAAGCCGAAAACATGCTTGTGAGATTGTGCTTAGAGAGATCACAACTGGGAAAGAATAATGGAGCTCTTTAAACCTGGATGAACAGAATCATGCTGTTCTTTGTCCAGTGCCAAAGCAGTATAGTCTCAATAATTTGAAAAAAATTAGTTTTACCACATGTATTGTAAAGCGTTTCTTCATTGCAATATTTTGTAAGCTGTGAGCGCAGTGTGCTGTTAACCTGTTTTTTTAACCTTCTTTTATAATAATTTTTGTATATACTTTTTTTTTTTTGGTTTTGGCAAGGTACAAGGTTATGCATGAGACCTAATTAAAATCCATTCCAGGTTAAGCTATTAATACATCTATGTTGGCAAGTACATGGATTGTAAATATACTGCTATTAGTGCTATGTGAGAGAAAAATCACTTGGAATGAAAATAGAGAGTACTGTAGAAATAATACCTAAGTATTTAGAGGGATACTCTTTGAATAAATAACATGAAAGAACAGCAGTTTTTAAAGTCTAATTTAAACCTAACTAGTGAAGATTGGAATTTCCATTCACAAGCAGGGAAACTGTGTTTTTATTTTATATGGCATAAAGGACTTAGACTATCACAGAATCATTTAGGTTGGAAAAGACCTCCAGGATCATTGAGTCCAACCTTTGACCAGTCCCCACCTTGTCAAATAGACCAGAGTGCTGAGTGCTTCATCCGGTTGTTTCTTGAACATCTCCATGGATGGTGACTCCACTGCCTCCCTGGACAGTCAAATCCAATGCTTGACAACCCTTTCTGTGAAGAAATTCTTCCTGGTGTCCAACCTAAACCTCCTGCAGCGCAGCTTGAGGCCGTTTCCTCTTGTCCTATTGCTGGTTGCCTAGGAGAAAAGACTGACCTCCACCTGGCTACAACCTCCTTTCAGGCAGTTGTAGAGAGTCTCCCCTGACCCTCCTTTTCTCCAGGCTGACAAAATATAAATATGATACAAATATATGAAAATATGAAAAAGTATGGTTCTTCTGTATTTAAAAATAGTGTTGATTGGCTCAAAACTTGACCTTTTAGGGGCTTTTTTTAGGTAGGAGTGATTAGCATTTTCCTAGGGAAATTAGGCTTTTGAGCAGCTGTCTCTCCATGTGTGTACATTTTTGTTTGCATAAATTGGAGTGCAGTCTGGTAGAATGTTACTGTTTTGCCTGTTTATGGTAATTATACATTACTGTGTAAAGGTTTTGCAGGTTAATAGTCTTTGTTTCACTTTGAGACAATTCTAGGGAGTTTGGTTGTTGTTAGGCCAATATGGACCTGTCTCAGAGATCCTTTGACATTTTTATGGTTTTGCTTATCAAATTTTATCACTCTTCTAGACCTGCTGTTCTCTGAAATATTCCCGCAGGCAACAAAACCCCATCATTTAATGTAGAGAAATAGTCAAGAAAGAAACCTTCTAAGACTTATTAGCAGAGCTTTGAACTAGATTCATCAGGGGAAGGGATGTACTTCTGAGTGTCAGAGAGGAACCAGGAAACACTAGCGCTCTAGGAAGCAGCAGGGAAACACCTGTAAATTGTCCCAAAGGAATTAGGGATGGCCTTTCGCAAATGTTGAAGAGGCCATTCTATCATTCTGTGAGTGGTATATTAGGTGCTGTGATTTTCAGCATCTTATTACCTAAAACCAAAAGGATATGAGAATTTAGAATTAATAAGCTTTGACTTATATGCACACTGGTGATGCTTTTAATTTTCTTTTGTGGCTTATAATATTTTGTTAAATGTCTGTATTGTTTTCCAGAAGATACTTTTGCTAGGTAAACTTGTTGGTCCTGATAGTAAATCCTTACTGAAAGAGGCTGAAATGGTTTGTGTTAAATTTTATGCATACTGGAACACTGCACAGTTGTTCCTAATGTAGACAGGCTGTTCTTGCAGTAGAAGACAGGTTTCTAGTGGAAATGGTTGCTGACCCTTTTCTGTTTTATTATCCTTAAGTGTTACTCAGATAATCCATTCGTTCCAGCTCTACATTTATTTTGTGGGAATTGTCCTTTTTTTTGTCGGTAGAGTAACTGGGGGAGAAAAGGAGAGTTTTATTTGTGATTACAGAGAATATGTAATTATATGCTTTATTATAATCAGTTTACAAAGAAATGTGGATGACTGGGGACATCTACTGACTTGTAAACAAAATCATTGTAGTTGATTATTTTGCAGAATTGATCAAAACCTAATTTTTTTTTTTTCTTTTTTTTAAGGAACTTCATGTTGGTGCTGCTTATGCCAGAATATAGTAAGCAAGGCAAATTAGCTCCAGCCTTGTGTAAACTTTTAATTGGCTAACATGATGCAATTGAGTATGAATTCCAGGTGGCTTTGGAAATGAAAGAGAACTGAGTGCTCTGGCTGGAAGTTGAACGTGATGACGGCCTGGTCTATGGTAGGGAAGCTGAAAATGGAGAAGAGGCACTCCAGAGAAGACAGAAATGTGGAACAAGACGCGGGGGAATGCAGTGCTGAATCTGAGGAATGGACGAGCTCAGAAAGTGAGCCTGAGCAACCATACTTCAGAAGCAGTACTCAGTGGAGAGAAAAGGAGGTTTCCACCAAACCACATCGGCCACTCTGCCGATCCCCGTGTTTGGATCGCCCAAGTTTTTCACAGAGCAGTATCACACAAGACTTGAAGCTAGATGAATGCAAAACAAATTTGGACAAGGAATACCAAGCTAAAATGGATTTTGCTTTAAAGCTTGGGTATGCAGGAGATCAGATCCAGGCTGTACTGAATAAGTTGGGAGCAGATGCGCTCATCAATGATGTTCTAGCAGAGCTTGTGAGACTTGGCAACAAAAGTGAATCAGAGGGACAAAGCACTGCCAGCAGTACCAGTAGTACTCTGGTGCCAAGAGGCCCTTGCCCAAAGGAAATAGCAAGCCCTGAATTGTCCCTGGAAGATGAAGTTGTGGATAACAGTGATAACTTGAGGCCAATTGTCATTGACGGAAGCAATGTTGCTATGAGGTGGGTTTCCCTGTCACAATATTTGAAAATAATAGCTCACTAAAATATTTAAGAGAAAAATCAATATTGATGGCAAAGTCATTTTAAGTCATGTAGACTATTACACTGATAATACATATATTTTATAGACTCTTTAGTCTAGGCTTTTTAATTATGCTGTTATTCCTTTATACATAATCCACATTCCAGTTCCCCTACCCTCCTTTTAAACCCAAGTTCTCGCCTCAAAACTTTTGTTCAAGAAATCTGCTTGTAGTGTGCTTTTGTGTGGATGGGTTTAATATTCTGAAGTCCTTCAACAATACTGAAAATTGCTTCTGGACATTAAAGGAAAGTAACCAAGTAGGGTAGGAAAACTTGGTTATTTCTAAAGTGACATGCAGTGTGTGCTAATGAAATGCAGTGAATTCATGGTATTTGAGCTCCTGATGATTGAGCCTGCTCAGGATTCAAAGCAATTTAGCTGTGTCAGAACAGGGGTAATGCATGAGCTAAACCTGCTGACCTGCATGGCTATGCTGCTTGCCCCACCTTGAGTACTGTGTGCAAGTACTTTTGGGCATCCAAAGGAGGGCCGTGAGGAAGGGGAGAGGTCTGGAGGGGAAGTCTTATGAGGAGCACTGAGGTCACTTGGTTTTTTGAGCCTGGAGGAGACCGAGGTCAGACCTCATTGTGCTCTTCAACATCTTCACGAGGGGAAGTGGAGGGGCAGGTACCAATCTCTTCACTCTCATGACCAGTGACTCAAGGAAATGTCATAAAGCTGAGTCAGGGGAGGTTTAGGTTGAATATTAAAAAAAGCTTTTTCACCCAGAGGGTGGTTGAGTACAGGAACAGGCTCCATAGGGCAGTGGTCACAGCACTAAGCCTGTCTGAGTTCAAGAAACATTTGCACAACGCTCTCAGTCACGTGGTGGGATTCTTGGGGTATCCTGCGTGGGGCCAGGAGTTGGATTTCGATGGTCCTTGTGGGTCCCTTCTGACTCAGGATATTCTATGTACACTTGGCTGCTTAGGTCAACACTAACCCAAGAGATACCTGTCCCATGCCACTTTTGAACATGTCTGTAGAGTACAGGGTTCAGCTAGCCAGTGATTTGTTTATCATTGAGTAAATATGATTTTTTTATGAGGGAGCTATTAAAAGTCTGTTTAGTGATCAGTGATACCAAGATTTATTCAGGTAGTGTTCATACAATAGACTTCTTTTAGTATCAGTCTTCTGCTCTAGAGGAACTTGGGATATTAATTATTATTTTTTCAATGTATTAAGAAAATTCAGATTTTTATAGGTGTATTGAGTATGCTGACTTTTCAAATACATAAACCCTTCAAATCCTGTAACAGTATTTTATATACAGGATTTTCCAGTGTCAAGTTGTGGTTACATCAATCCATAAGATGTTTCTGTAAACCAACATTGCCAAAACTGGATTTAACTTTTTTTTTTCCTTTTTTTTTTTCTGTGCCTGTTGAATTTGTAATCTCTACTGCTTGAGTTACTTCTGAGAATAATGTGGCGGGCAGCAACTGGAGAAAAAAGGGTGTGTACTCTGACTATTTCATAGCTCATATCTGATGCTTTATTTGTAAGACCATAAGACTATCTCAAGTTATAAGGGACCCATAAGGATCATCAAGTCCAACTCATAACAAAATGCATGTGCATCTGAATGTTTTAAAGGATATTAAATTCTGTAAAATCTGAAATGTATAAAAATTTAAGGAAAATGCTTTTAGAAATTGTGGCTTCTGTATTCATTATTTAAGTTGTGAGGATTTAGACTATGTGGGTTATCAATAATCAAACAGAAGATATTAGATCTATCTGCCTTGGGTCTGCTTTGGTGTTACTTCCTGGAATGTTTCATGCCCATGAAAACATAGTCCAGTAATCTGTGATGTCATTCTACAATAGTAACAATAACAACAGCAACTTTGAGGTGAAATTTTGAATGATAATCTGTAGAATTTTATGGATTTTAAAGACAATTTTAGTATGATGGAAGACTCCTAATTATGCAAATTCTGTTTTGCAGACTGAGAATATCTGAAAAGCATAAGGCTTATGTACCTCTCCTGCTTAAAAATATTTCAATTATAGATGATGCAGATAGAGATTGAATAAGATTAAAAATTAAGATTCTCCTTGGTTTCTATCAAACCTCTTAAAAATTTCTCCTTTCCCTTGCAGAAACTTAGGCCTTTTTAAAATTAAACTCTTTCATTTGGACTGTGTGCTGTTTTAGAGACTCCTGTGTGTTTCAGAAAACAAATTTTTGATGGGGGTGGGACTTAAACAACTTCAACACAATTATTTCTTTCCTATAAAAAATTCTAATAAAAAACACAGAACATTTAGTATCAGAGGAAAAGATTTTATTAATAAAGATGTTTAAGAGCACTTGTCACCCATGACAATCAGCACTGTTCATTCCTCTTTTTGTGACAGCATTTTATGGTGCTACTTAAGGTAAGCTCAATTTGTTGGGGAAAGTGTTATTTTTCATTAGGTCAGCTAATAAAATGAAAAAAAATGGAAAAACTTCATGTTTACTTGCTTTTGCTCTGGGGATAGTGAAATTTCACCGTTTATAGACTTTTTAAGTAGCAAGGTTGCTGTAATCTGATGGCTGAATAGCTCTGTACAGTTGTCTTTTTCCAATTATGTAAGGAGGCCTAATAAAACTTTACAGACTTTGTTTTCCTTATGTCCTTTGGCCATGGCAGCTTTAGAGGAAAAAACCAACCAAACGACCGCAACAAAAACCAAAACCAACTGTAACTTTTGTCCTTGCTGTTTCTAAAACTTGCATGTTCTTCAGCCATGGGAACAAAGAAGGATTTTCCTGCCGGGGAATTCAACTAGCTGTTGATTGGTTTCTGGAAAAAGGACATAAAGATATCACTGTGTTTGTACCTGCATGGAGAAAAGAACAGTCTCGACCTGATGCACCAATTACAGGTAACATCAAGATTTTTCTTCGACCCCTCAGTTAAAAAGAAAAAAAAATTATTGTCATGTTTCTGATGGGTCCCAGTACTGGACTGTGGATGTGGTGATGATAATGTTGCACTCAACTGTTTGAAAACACAACGGTTTCATTGGTGAGGAAACAAGCATTTAAGTACCTGCATGTGTAAACAATGATGTGGGTTTTGTAACATTATTGGATGGTTTCAACACTTTTGAGAAGCAGTAGTTGAAATTTTCCCATTAGCAAACATTGTTGAGCATACAGGAACTGAGTCTTATTTGCTGGGTGAACATAAAATAAGTAGTAATAGGCCAGGGACTCAGTTAATAGGGTTGTCTTGAACACTGAAGAAGCAGCATGTGTTTTGACCCATAGAAAGTCCTTACATTTTACTCTAGGCTAACAAGAAAGCTACTGTAATACAGTAACACCTGAGTTCCTGATGTGTTCAGGAAGACTGAGTAAAGGTACATGGCTACAGAGTGATTATGAAGTTCAAATATTGAATATTTACTCAGTGCTTTGAAACCTCAGAAATAAAATCCACATCTAGGTGTTTTTTACTGATAATGAGGACTGTGTATGAATATAATTGCAAGATACTTTGTCAGAAAAGAGGGGAAGAATTTTCATAATACAATGGTTGCATTTCTTTCTTTTAAAACTTTTTTAAAAGCTACTCAACTAAACTTATTTTACAGATCAAGAAATCTTACGTAAATTGGAGAAAGAGAAAATTCTTGTTTTCACCCCATCTCGAAGAGTTCAGGGAAGAAGAGTAGTTTGCTATGATGATCGATTCATAGTAAAACTTGCTTTCGACTCAGACGGCATTATTGTGTCAAATGATAACTATCGGGATCTTCAAAATGAAAAACCAGAATGGAAGAAGTTCATAGAGGAGCGGCTACTAATGTATTCTTTTGTGAATGACAAGTATGGGTTTTTTCTTCAAAAGTAAGTAAATTTTCTAATTCAGCATTCTCAGGAAAAACTGATCATGTTTCATTTCTTTTCCCTTAGATTTATGCCTCCAGATGATCCTTTAGGACGCCATGGTCCAAGCCTTGAAAATTTCTTAAGAAAAAGGCCAGTTATTCCTGAACATAAGAAACAACCGTGTCCTTATGGTAAGTGCCCAAGTCAGATTGATTTGTTGCATTTAAAGGTAGGTGAAGCAAGCAATTAATTAACATCTTCTCATTACTGGAAAAGAAAATGTACCATTGTCATGCTGCCATCCAAGCACAACATCCGCTTTTATACTCTTCATACGTATATTTATAAAAACAGTGTAGCAGAAAATTAAGGATTACCAGATATACCTTGTGGATAATACAGATTTTTGCTATTTTATTCTGGTTTGTATTAAAGGAAGGAGATTCATAATTAATAAAACTGTGTTAAAGCCAATTTGTTTTATATAGCACTGTGTGTATGTTGTCATTATTGAAATCATGAGCCAGTAGGAAGAAAAATGGTATATCTTGCCTTTGATGCAGATATACATGAATACAGGCAGCAGAGGCTGTGGCTGTCTGTATATATCAAATACATGATTATTCCTTAGGGGTTTAAAATAGAAATACTACTATTGAAAAGTGGTGAAACATAAAGAAAAAATATAGCAACTGGTGGTATTAATGAGTTTTTGAATTATTTAATGTAAAACTCCTTTTCTTCCAGGTAAAAAGTGCACATATGGGCACAAATGTAAATATTACCACCCAGAACGTGCAAACCAGCCTCAAAGGTCAGTAGCGGATGAGCTTCGAATAAGTGCCAAATTATCTGCTGTGAAAACTATGAGTGAGGGAGCCTTGGCCAAATGTGGCACAGGGCCATCCAGCTCCAAAGGAGAAATCAGTTCTGAAGTGAAACGCATTGCCCCAAAACGTCAGTCAGATCCAAGCATTAGGTCAGTAGCTGTGGAGCCTGAGGAAAAGTTATCAGCAGCCCGGAAGTCCGAGGCCAGCTCTGTCCCGTCTCTGGTTTCTGCATTAAGTGTACCAACGCTCCCTCCACCAAAAAGCCATGCAGCTGGTGCATTAAATACTCGTTCTGCAAGCAGTCCGGTGCCAGGTTCCTCACAGTTCGTACATCAGAAATCCTCACTGGAACATATGTCCAGTGTGCAATATCCTCCTATACTAGTCACCAATAGCCATGGCACCTCAGTTAGCTATATTGACCAGTATCCCAAATATGAATCACTGGGGGACCATGGCTATTACTCCTTACTCAGTGATTTCTCCAACTTAAGCATAAGTAGTATCCGTAACTCAGATTATTACGGGGCTGATATGGACCAGGGGATGTATTCTAGAAACTCAAGCCCCTGTCCTGACAATTGCTTAAGCCATACAAGTAATGATTCTTATTCCTCTTACAATGACTTGTATCTGGGTGTAGCAGATGCCAGTCCAGAAGACAATGTGAAGAGCCACAGACTGCCATCGAAAAATCGTCTTCAGCCTTTCCCTCATGGTTACCATGAAGCCTTAAATAGAGGTCAGAGTTACGGAACTGAAGAGCCTAAGCAATCCCTTCGCAAACAGTCAGTTTCCCACTTAGGCCTACATGCCCAGCATCCAGTTGTTGGAGCACGGTCCAGTTGTCCAGGAGAATACCCTGTGCCTCAAAATGTTCATCCATCAACTGCACAACCAAGCCGTGCCTTGGTGATGACAAGAATGGACAGTATTTCTGACTCACGGCTTTATGAAAGTAACCCGACAAGGCAGAGGCGACCACCTCTCTGTCGAGAGCAGCATGCCAGCTGGGATCCATTACCATGTGCATCAGACTCTTACACTTACCACTCATATCCACTGAGTAACAACCTCATGCAGCCATGTTATGAACCTGTAATGGTAAGAAGCATGCCTGAGAAGATGGAGCAGCTCTGGAGAAATCCCTGGATTGGGATATGTGGTGAGCCACGGGAACCTCATATCATCCCAGAACATCAGTATCAAACATACAAGAACCTCTGCAATATTTTCCCTCCAAGCATTGTTCTTTCTGTGATGGAAAAGAATCCCCATATGACAGATGCACAACAGCTGGCAGCTATGATTGTTGCCAAATTAAGAACAGGGCGTTAGAGGAGTACAGCCTCTTTTGGATAAATGAAACTGTACAGCACATAGGAGCCAGAGGAAAACTTACATGAAAGAAGAGGCCAATCTATTGTAAATACTTTCTACTAAGATAGTATAAAATTCTGTACACAGTAGCAATCATATATATGCTGAGGCACTATATAAAAGTTGATTGTATTGCAAATTTTAAGATTTTAAATATAGGGATTTTTAATAGTATTTTATAGGAAATGCATACCTTGGTGCATGGATAGCTCACTAAGAACTATAAGGTCACAATCAGTGTCTCAGAGCTGTAACTACAAAATTAGTGTTAGCAATTATATTGCATGTATTAGTGTACACTTACAATTTGCATATAAATACCTAATCGGCCTCTAAAAGTACGCTCTATACACACCCAGATGACTTTTAGGGTTTCAGCTTTGTCATTTGACACAGCCTACTGGCATCTCAAGTATTGAAGAAAAAGTAAATTTGATAAAAATTTAAATTGTTTATAAAAGGAAAAACTGATCTCAGTTTTTCAGTGTCAACATGGTTGTTGGTACTTAAATTTCAGAACTGTTCCTCAAGAGTTTGAATAACTATTACATTGTTCAATATGTTGGCTCAACCCAACAGGAGCCAAATACTTTATTAAATTAGGACCAAAACATTAAGGAATGTAAAGGCATGAGTACCATTCAGTAAACTGAAAAGTTTAACTGTAGCTTCTCTCCAGAATCTCCTCTCAAATGTGCAGTAAGCAGCTGCTGGCCCAAATGACTAGACAAGCTGAAAATAAATTGTCAGTATTATGTAAACTGGATTACTCAGCTTGAAGCAGCAAAAACTGGATGTTAACATGGAAGTTCATCACTAACTACAGCCCTTCCTCTGGGAGCAAGGATGGTGTTTGAGTGAGCCTGACATTCAAGATGGCTGTACAAGATCAACTTCAGAAATGGTGGAGGGGGAAGGCTGCTTCTTGAAAAGAGATGCTCCAGTTTGGGTTTGTGGCAAAGCTGTCCTGGTTTTTGCTCCACAGATCCACGCAAAGGTGTGCATTTGCCTCGTGAAGGCTTTTAGAGTTCCTGTTTCAACAGGTGAGATAATTTTGTGTGGCATTGTTTGCGCAACTGGTATCTTGCTCAGGGTGGGAACCTTTGTAGCTAAATGTCTCCAAAAGAGGCGTTTATTGGTTTTTTTAAGCTGCACTGACTGTACGCCCTTTTTTGAATCCACTGTATATTTCAACATTTTGAACCATGACTAACTCGACATGTCTCGAGCTAGGACTTGTTGACTTCTACTGTAGTTTTTTTCATGAAAGTTGAGAAGGCCTGGTTTATGGCCTTTTGTTTCTTCATGAGAAGGTGTGACACTGCCTAAATGTTTCTTACTGTGAAACACACAGAACGTGAGGCTGCAGTCAGGGTTGTTTCTGGTGTTTTGATAATGGCTTGCATGCTGCTTTCTAGTTATCTGTTTGTCTGAGAAACAAAGTTTATCATTTCCTCCACTTGTGTTACTGTAGTGGTTGGTTTGATTCAAAATATCTTGTGGGCTCTTTATCATGTGCAAAATAGGTTCCTGTTATATTAAAAAACCCACCAAATGAACCAACAAGAAACCACAATTATGGGTGCAACTACAGTTAATTTACTGACATTTGATAACTGTATCATTTCACACAGGATAAATATTCTTGTGTCGGTACAGGTGACATATATAATGACTGTGTCATTATGTATTTGAAATGAAGTAACTTGAAGGTGATTCTGTACTTACACTTGGTGTTTAAAAATAACTTAAGTTTTAATTAGTTGGTTATTCTCTCTGTTAGTGGGGAAAAAAAAAATCCAGACACTTAAAATAGTTGGGGGAAAACAGATTTAACTCTTGACCAGTTTTCAAAAACATTTCATATTTTTAATTTGCAATTAATTCTTATTCTCTTCTCTTGCATGGTATAAGCAGCTGAGAGCAATGCCTCAAATAACCAGAAATGACCTTTTGTTTGTTGATACAAATTGTATCTCTTTTTCTTGATTGTATAAAAACTGTGTATAAAAAAAAATAATCTCTAGATTAACTTCAGTATTACATTTTCACCACAATGTTTGTGACACCATGTGTCACAGGGAAGTAGCCCATGAGTAATTATGGATCTTTTTTTATTTAAAATGGGCACTTGTAGTTTATAGACAAACAGGGACAACTTTTCAGAACCAGGTTATTATGTGCACAAATACTGTGTGTACACCTCAAAGCATTACATAGGTATCTTCAGTCTATTTATTAAGCAGATACATTATTGCACTAAACTTTATGTAAAAATGTTGCTGTTAACTCATCTGCATGTGTTTAAAATGTAACAGTAATTGCTATAGACCCTATTTTATTCTAACCAATTAATTTATAAATTATTTAGGTATGAGATGAAGTTTATTGTGCACTCATGTTTTCCATCCTGCACGGAATTAAATATTTGTATGCAGAAGAATGTTTGTTCCGTTTTTCTCCATTTATAAAGATAAGCTGTTTTAAGAGAGGTTTAGTAGGTGATTTTGATGTTTTCTAATGTGGGAAACTCAACAGAGATTTCTGTATGAAGTGCTGGGTGGCGTACAGATATCCATTTTTGTTGGATTTGTCCAGTCATTTTAATTTCCACTAACCTTTGTTTTACTGATGGAAGAATTCCTTTTTAAACAGTGGGAGTGCTGTGCAAATACAAACCCAGCATACTATTTCCCTAAGGCACTTCAAAGGCAAATTGTCTTATTCTAAGAAGCTATTGGCATCTATCATGCATAGTTACAGAATTGGACGTGTAGCCTTTTGGAAATAACCTGCAACTTGTGTGCTTGTTTAGTCCTCCTTACAGGTAATGAAACTTTTCTATGTGATTTAGTCTTTCCTGATCAACTACTTTAAGTGATAATTTGGTCATCCACACCTGTTTTCAGATATGTTTACAAGAAGTTCAAAACATTGACACATTCATTAATCTTTAGCGCATAAGTTTAGATTTCTTCTTACATGGAAGAGTTGATCTTATTAACACCTGATCATTACTGTCTATATTGTAAATATAAGACTTTGTATAAATGCTCTTTTTTAGAGCATGATATTTAAATGTTTTTAAAACTGTAAAAGAACAGTTCTAGAAACTATATTTTAATAAAATCCATGAAAAAACAATTCTAGATGAGGGGGAAAAATGTGTGAAGGTAAAATCATGGACTACTGCAGTTGACAAGAGTTAAGCGGTAGATTTTAGTGCTTTACTGGAGTCAGAGCATTCTCTGGGAGTTCTGATTTACTTATCTTTCATCTTCAGCTATATTACTTTCACATAATGTGTCACTTAAAAGTGTGTAACTTTAAATTCATAAATCAAAAACCAAATGCTTTATGGGATGTCAGTCTAAATTATTTAATGTTTTTTGTAAGAATTACTTGTTAGTAATATAGTAAGTTGTACATGATTTCACTGCTGTTAGTCCTGTTGTCATATTGAGCTGCAGTAGTTGGCTTTATTCATTTGTAGAATTAAACATTACTGTTTAATTGTTGTAAAATTTTATAAATCTCTTTGGGTTTTTTTGGTTGACCCAAATATAATGTAAGTCTTAATGACAAAATGAGTGAAAATGGATGTTAAACCAGTATGTGGTATTCTTAAATCTCTGTGGTGGTAAGTGGGCACTGCTCTAGTTGCTGCGGCATGTAATTTATTTACTAGCATGAGTCTGTTTAGCTTTTGTAAAAATGCTTTAGCTGTAAACTTAAAAATAGGTGTGGAGTGTGGTTGCTTAGAACAAATAGAAGGAGATTCATTGAAAAAATCAAAACCAAAAATATCTAAGTAGGTGAGTTTCCCCCTACAGACTCCTAATGCCAGTTTGTCTGAAATTGTCCATTTTGGCATTTTGTTCAAATAATAAAGTTAAAAATACTTGGTGACATGTATGCATACTTGATCTATATCAACCTGCAAACAGGAACATTTGATTATTGTAATTTTTAAAACTCCACACTAAGGGGGAGGAACATGGCTCATTTCTGTGAAACTTTGTTCCGAAGTTGAAATATTACTTGACCTTGACTTGCCAAAAATTTACCTGAAGCATTAGTACTCCAGGACTTGTAACAGTCAGATCTTTAGATCTGTCACAGTTACTGCAACGGTGAGTGTTCAGCTTTCATACTCCTCTTATTTACCTATCGCTTGTTTGTGTGACAGAGCCCTTACCAAGTGTATTTCCTGCAATATTTCAACTGGAAAAATACAATTGCACCACCATGTAAATTATTCTTATGCCAGTGTTTGGTTAGCCTTTGAAGAGTCATTATACAATCTCGCTGATTTTGGTCTGTATTTAAAGTTTGTAAATGTATTAAAAGAATTGCAAGAATCTGAAAGAAGTATAGGCTATCACCTATTCCCCTCTGCTCTATGTAAATGTTTTGCACAATTATTTAATAATATGAAATATGCTATAGTTTATATATATAAAAAATTTTGCTTATTTAATAAAACTGAAAGCCATTGGATTATTTGTTTCTAGCTTTTTATTTTTCAACCCTCTTTAGACAAGACCCCCAAAAAGCTTTTTTGCCCGAAACAATTGTTGCAGTCTGTCCAAGTCATTTATTGGTAATTTTTTTAGCTGATTGCCTGAAAAAATCCCAGATTCTCTATGTGGGATAATGGCAGATACACAGGGCAGTAACTACAGCTGATCAAGGTCCTCTAGTAGTAGTAGCAGCACATGATCTTACCGAGTGCACTTCTTCCAAGGGGGGAAAAAAGCTACAGATGGTACAGTATTTGCCATTACCACACATTCCTATTCGAACTGTTATGCTTGATTGCAATACAAAATACAGTAATTGAAGTAATTTCATACTCAGCTAAATAAAAGTAATAAAAGAACAAATCCCTTTCACTCAGAATTTTCTAAATAAGCTTAATTAACTTCTGGGAAAAAGAAGTATTTCTAAAAATACTTGGAAGGGGAAGGGCTTCCATGAAAAATCCCTCATAACAAAAAGTTTATTTCCTTTTGCATTGGCACTGCTTGCTTTTAGAGAAGGAAATGTGCAATGCATCTTCCATTTTTGGATGCATGGTAACAAGCAACTGCAGTGTAGAGCAAGATAACAAAAAATCTAGAGAAGAAGGAATAAAGAAATAATACATTCTGGACATCTAGCTAAGCCTTTACTTGAGAACCTGTCCAAAGCATCCACGAAGCTGCTCTTCTAAACATTTCAACCCTATGCAATGTACTGCTAAAGTCGTATGTCCCTTTTTGTATCCCTTCCTACTGCCACATTATTCTTTTTGTTTAGTTTGTAAAACCTGCAAATTATTAGATGGACTCAGAGAAAGCCTCTGTTTTACCCTCTAGCAGATGCACTCTAACAAATTCTTACCAAGGAGTCCTGCAATAAATATACACTTAAACTCCTGGGTTTTTCTGACAGGTTACCGCAGAAGCCTCTTAAGTTCCAAGAGCCTGTAATACAGGTAAAGAAAACGGAATAGGAAAACCTATCTGGAAGCCATTTTTCTCAACAACTTTCCACAAGGTACTTTTTCAGTCCATTTCTGCAGTCATCATACCAGCTCTCAGCAAACACCACAGTATTGGTTATGAATATCAGCAAAATCAACAGAAGTAACATGAAGCAAAACACTTCAATCAAAAAAGAGACAGTAGTGGCTTCAAGACTATCACTTGAAAAAACATTGTGACAAAAACATTTCAAAGGTATATTTATGTATCACAGTACATTCAGCCATGCTCTAGCTAGGATTGATCCCTGAAGCTTCACTGAAATCCTAGAAAGATGAAAACTGGTAAAATCACTCCTCCAGGACAGCATCACTGAAATAAGAAGGGCTCAATAGTCTTGCTATTGAGGGCCAGAGGACACTTTCCAGAGTGAAAACTGAGAAACGGCATCCAGGAGCAAGGTTTGCCTTCAGTTAGTTGTATTTATTAACTATTTGGCAAACTTCAACTGGTTAAGCAAGACAATGGCTACTGTACATGCAACTTAAAACACAACACCTTTATAAAACAGTGATTTTACATGGTAAAAATCAATAAATCACAGCAACAACTTCTCCTGACTATTTCCCCACCACCATTACTAGATCTCCCACACCACTTAACTTGTGCAATACTAAAAGTCACAGAGCACTCTGCTGCTGTCTCAGAAAAGTTGAAGGCCACTTTTTATTTTATGGAAGTCATTCTGGGTCCACAACAATCCTCCTGTCATGGGAATATTCAATTCTGCAGAGCTGTGAGGAAAAGAATAAAGCACATAATCACTAGGCTGATTTAGAAGCTTACATCACCAAAGTAATTTTGATAGCACTTTATTTCCAAAATATTCTCATTTTTAGCTCTGAAACATTTATCTGCTGAAATGTCCTTAGTTTTTAATCAGTTTATTCTAGAGAGGCAATAGTCCTGAAACATGAAAGGTACAAGGCACAAACCAAAAGAAAGGTGACCAGGTACTAGCAATTGTGAGGGAGAAATGACTGCAGAAATAACCAGAGAACAATTTTCATCTGAACCTTCATCTGTCCTTTGCAGCTTGGAATACAAGCTCATCAGGTGAAATGCTAACACAGCAAGCAATTGACATGAGAACAGTCTGTCACAAATCTTAAAATGCTTATCCTGTACACTGATACTACCCCTTTCTATGGCTTCAGAAAAAAGTCATGGGACTTAGACATGCAACCCCTAAAGCAACAGCAAGTCAGCAACTCCACCCTCAGAAAACTCTCCAAGTGGTCATTATTGCCAAATTTGTTCCAGCTGTCAGGTAAAACTGATGCTGGGAGCTAATAAAAAGCACATATGCTTATCACAAAACCCAAAACATCTGCCTGAGGGATGACAGCAGCTATTCAAAGCTTCAGAGATTGCCTCAGCAACACTAAACGTGAACTTTGACAATACACATGCACAGCATAGACCAGAAAACCCAACAATGAGCACAATCTTTTGGGAGGAAGGAATTGCAGAAGGACAAAGAAGGGCATTGCTTTTAGAAAGGGCGGGTCCCATTGCCTATGCTGCAGATGCTATTCCAAGCACCTTACGGATATTTTCAAAGTAAAACGTCAAGTTTTCACAATCTCTCATACCACCTTTCAGTACCTGCCTTCATGAGCCTGGCAGAATAGCTCTCTGCAGACAGAGAACTTGGAGGGCAGTACCAAAATTAAATAGCAAACACCCATTCTGGAACGGGCCATACAAAAACCTTTGATGGGGAAGAAAAAACCCACACAGCTACAAGCCAGAGGACAAGGTTTCTGCACAGAAGAAAACGTAAGCAGTCAAGAAAATCTGCTTATTTCTGCCTTGGGGAAGTCAGACCACCTTTCCAAAACCACATGTCCTTTGGCAAATGGAGATGCTGCTATGCAAGGGAAGTAAGAATAATGAACAAGCTGCCATTGTAGCACTCCTGATGAAACCTGGATTATTTCCAGGCTCCGCTTCAGGAATAAATCAGCTTCTGCTCCTTTCTATTTGTGGTAACAACAGGTTTTCCTCATGTTTCTTTCTAAGATTTTTTTTTCTTGGCATCCTGCCAGGCTGTAATCTGAGTGGAACAAACTGTCTGCCCCTTTCCCCACACAAAGAGATGCAGAAACACATGTTACTTTTGGCCTGCTATGTGCTTTCTTATTTTCTGCATGAGTATTTTCTAGTAATACAAGCTGCATGACACATTACACTGTTCAAAAAACAGCCTGAAATGTACGTATCTGGCCTGTAGCTTTTTAGCCTGCAATTAATATACTATCAGTCCTCACTATGACTAAATCATATTTCAAAATGCAGTCTAGGCATCTTCCTCCAAAGGAACATAATGTTACTGATAAGGGAAGGTCAATTAATTTGATCCCATGGAGGATGGCCAACAGGATGGAGAAGAATGCAAGCCTTACTTTTTGGAAGATTTGAAACTGGAAGTTTGGAACCTGAACACAACTCTGAATATGTGAAAATATGAACACCTGCAAGATTTCCTCTCAGTGAAATACCCCAGGCTGCATGATTCTCAGTTCATCACACTGCTACTAGATTGGGCCCACCAACCACAGAAAAGAATCATGGATTAGAAAGTTGTCCAATCAAGTGTTAAGGAAAATAACTGCAATTTGTTTCTATTCTGAAGCATTCCTTGGATTCAAATAATAGGAGACAGATTTATATGTATGTGATGAAACTGATTTGACAGCTTACACCATTCAAGTTCCTATGACTTAAAAGTGTGAAATACTGACCCTATTAAAACATCTACAATGGGATGGATAACTGGATAAGCTTCACTTAGTAAGAAAAGTGATCTGACCAAAGCTTTATAGAATGCTCCCATTATTTCCAGGACAAGCTGTGTTTCTTTACTGAGGTCAGATCTGCAGTTCTAAATTACTAGCTACAGCTCTAAAAGGTCACTGGGCACTGCCAGCCTACTTAGGATCAGAGCCCCAGCTAATAAAAACACAAGTTGTCAAGCCTGCTGGGGCTGTGCTGATACCTGCTAAACAGCAGTATTTCATAATCCTTGCAATGTTTTTTTTTTTAAATGAGCAGGAGGAGTGAAGATTGAAATATTATAAGATGGCGTCCTCAAAGGATACCATTAGGGTTAGGTTAGTAAGTATTAGAGACAATAGCAGATATTCGGGTCAAACCATTTAAATAGAAGTAAAAAGGAAATCTCAGCCTTAATTTTTCACATGGTATAGTAAAAGGCACAGAGACAGAAATGCATTTCATGGCTCAGGGATAAAGTACCACCCACACCATTACTCACTTTGTATTGAGAGACTTCCACTCATCCCTCACTGGCTGATCAAGCAGGGACATCATAGAATAATTATCCAACATGAGACCATCAGGGTCATCTGTCTGACCTGGGAGTTTCCCAAGAGGAAAGTCTTTCCATCGTACTTCATCTAGATAAAAACGGTACAAAACCAAGAAGTCTGAGTTTCCCAAAGAGATTGTCAAAACACAAGATGACCCTCCCCAAGTCCACAAATACTGCCTCATGCAACTCAGCCATTCAGCAAATGATCTGAACCAATGTCACAGAAGCAGAGGACAGTTTTACTTCTGTTCTCAAAACATCCAGTTCTAACAAGCTGTTCACATCAGCATAACTAAGATCTCTTCTCCTTTTTTTTTTTTTACTTCAGAAAATTTCCCAGTGGATGGAGTACAAGAGTTCAGTCTTCTAGTGGCTGTTTTTTTTCCTTTAAATGCCATTTTGACTTCAACTCTTCTCCGCCAACTTCCTCCTCCTGTGTTCGAGTCCCTCCATGACTCATCCAAAATTCTTAGCTACAGAGACCTCCAACCCCCATGAGAAAGTATAGCTACTGTAACAAAGCTAACAAAACACTTGATACACTGTTTATTCCTTCTAAAAACTTGTCTTGCTCATTTCTGTTGTTTGCCACCATGTCATAACAACCACTTTCCCAGAGCATAGAACTTAGGTTCATAGACAAACTGTGCTTTCAAATACCCCCAAGTCTGACAAAGAGAAATCCAAGAAACATCCATATTTTCTTCACCATTCACAGCTGGCATATATCCTGCCCCATCAGTTGAATACACTGAAATTTCGAAGTTTGGAAAAGCCTAATAAAATAATGAGACAATAATAGCATGCTCCTGGAAAACACACTCGCACTATTTTAAGAGCTTAAGAGAAATTACTCCTGCACATAAACGAAAGACTGGAAACTTCACATTTTTCAGTAATCTGGCATTTAGATTACTTTGAAGCACAATTTAATTATGGCCAGACCCAAAGGGCTGAGATGTCTTTGCATTTCAATTAACCTTTGTCAGTGATAGAGTCACTTTTTACCTGCGGTGATCTGCCAGGCGGACCCTTGCAGTGCTGCCCTTTTCTCAGCAATAGCCACCATGTTACCAGAATGAGCAAGTCCTTCCAAAGGATTTGTTTCAGTTACCATCTCCTCTTCCTCCTCTTCCACTTCCTCTACACCATCATCTCTCTCTAGCACATCTTCTTGTTTCTCTACAGTCTGCCCTTGATTTTTAACCTGATTTTCTTGCCTGGCTCTCCACTGTAAGCTCTCTATAGTATAAATTGGCTGTTCACTGCCATCTGAAGAGAGGCCTGGACTGGACAAAGGGGCACCTCCTTCTGTGTAAATGGAAGCAAGATAGAGAAGGTTCTTCCTAGAAGAACGTGGCAAGCGAGGTCTCATGATTGTGAGGATCCTAGAAAGGAAAAAGGGCAATGGAAAAGTCTTAAAAGGGTTGATAAATCTTCATCTAGAGTCTTTTTTGCTTTTAAGTGTTTGTTTTCTCCAGGACAGCTGCCTCACATAGTTCATCTAACAGGCAAAATTTGATTATCCCCTGGTCAGTGGATGCTGAAATACTCCATCTTTGTGATTAAAATTAAGGGCTTGGGATACTTCTAACTGAATTACTGCTTTGCTGTTTTCATGTATAAAAGTTAGGAGCTGTGGTAAATTCCTATCACCTGAATAAGCAGTCACATCTCTACCAAGTCACTTTGTTTCTGAACAGGTTGCTTTAAAAGCCTCCCCAGATAACCTCTGCTTTCATTCTGAAGGTACAATCATTTAGAATTCTTTTCCTTCTTCTCTTTGTGTGCAATCAATGGGGAGATGAATAGCAGCAAGCATGGCTTTATATGCACCTGCTACAATTTCTGCCAGATCCAAAGAGAGGCAAGGGAATGCAGCTATAGCTCAGCGTATCACTAGGAAACCAAAGCTGTTACAGAGCACTGTTTGCAGTTCCCTTTCCAGGTCACAGGATCAAACTTACAGCTGAAGAAGATGTGGGGTTGCCCAGCAGGGAGCTTCCAAGCAACTGTCAGTCAATCTTATCCACTGCAAAGGGACTTTATGCAGGAACAGCTCCTTCACAGACACCTGTTTGTTACAGTGTTGCCTTTTCTTCCCTTCAAAGAAGATAATGAAAACAACAGGGTGCTCAAAACTCATCAAAAACATACCCTTCATCCCTCTGCATTTTTACTGGAACACATCCTCAAATAAGCTGGCATTTTAACTCAAGTCCATGACCAGCTATATCGACCAAATACATCAAGGTTGTTACAAAGGACTTGGCAGTGCATGGGCAGCTCAGGTAGCTCCACAAGACCTGACCACAGTGCAGTGCAGACATTCCCAAGCTGGCCCTGAGCACATCACTCCGGACAGGAAAGCCACAAGATGTGTTTGAACAGTTTTATCCCAAATAAATGCAGTATACTGTATCTGGGACCCAGTATCATTCCAGATAGCTCTGCAAAGAGTAGACTGAACAGCAGGGAACTAGCACCACTCAGGGATCTTGGTACATCATAGGTATGTTTCGCACTGAGTGAAAGCACCAAATATTAACCTATGACTGCCCGAGATACTGGCAAAATCTTTGTGCAGCCTGAGCCAGACCAGAAGAGGACAGAAGAGGCACCAAAATTAAGGGATGGAAACCTATGCAAGGATGCACTGTGTCACAGTATTAAAACCTTGTTAGCAGAATACCTGTGACACTGTATAATTAAGGCCCTTCAGTGCTCATCTCTGTAATGAAACACACAGTTTGCCAATTTTAAAAGTTCTAAGTCAGGAACTGAAAACAAAATATTACTTATTACTTTTGTGTAAGTTTAGAAGGCATAAAAATCCTGTGATAGGATCAATAAAGGACAGCAACACTATTTAGTATCCTATAAAGTCAGGCTTCTGCTAAGGGAGGAAAGAACTGGGAACAGGGATCTCATAACAGACTGCATATAACAGTGGCAGATAGCATATAAGGATGTTATTTCCTACAAGTATTGATATCTGGAAAAATTAGCACTTAAGGGCCTGATCCTTCCTGCGAGAAACCGGCTTTTCCTATCCTGACGAGGCTGCAGCAAACTTACCAATAACAATTTCAATTTTTTACTAAGAAATACATAACATGCACAAGCTGCATGTTGAAAAGTCTAAGAAATGCAACAATAAAAGCTTATGTTCACGTGACAAAATATACTAATTAGGC
This sequence comes from Coloeus monedula, assembly GCF_965178545.1. Lineage (NCBI taxonomy): Eukaryota > Metazoa > Chordata > Aves > Passeriformes > Corvidae > Coloeus > Coloeus monedula. The sequence continues at coordinate 20,155,340 of NC_138792.1, read as the reverse complement.
AACTGCACTTTATGTATAAAGGTCCCACCACTTTATTAGTGTAGGTTTACACTAGTACAGAAGAAACTCTTACGCTTTTTTAAACTCAGAAATTCCAGACACTCACCAGCGTTTACTTTGGCAATGCCAGTCAGCAACTCAGAAATCCAGTTGATCAAGAACTGAGGCCGGAGTTCTGAAGAGTCAGAACATTCCTTCAATTCTATAAACATTTTCTCTATTAGGATCTGTGTAAAACTTCGTGAAAGGAGGCCTGACAGCAAAGGCTGCCAAAAGCAGTAAAATGTCGGGGGAATTTTGAATTGCCATACCTCTTTATTTGCTGCAAGAAGAAAAAACAAAACAGAGAAGCCAGAAATTGGTGCTTTGTAATTTTTTAATGAAATATAGGTGTGACACTCGCTCCAAACTAAAGAGGTTTGTTCTAAGATGACTGATTCCAGCATACTTCCTGAGGGCCTCACTGAAGCTGAAACTATTATTTTTCTTATACTAGGCAAGTAAAATAAGTAGCAATTTGATAATTAGCACAAGGAAATTATGAACACAGGAAAATCTACCTGTTTTGCTAATCCCTTTCCAGTTTCATCTTATTTCTCGTATCATTAAGAACTATTCTGTCTAAAAACATACTGCAAAGAGAAGGTTCATTGAGCAAAGCAACAAAATCAAAAAGCTTTTACATTTTTCTACTGTTATATAGTCATGGAAATTTGAGAATCTTTCTTGCAAAGTTCTTTGGCCGTGAAATAGGGGATTTATTTATTTTCATTCCCTCTAGGTGCCTAATTCTCTTGCAAACAATAAATGCAACTCCACACACATGGGCAGCAGCTTGGAACTATGATGCAACTGGTCAACGAAGCTCAAAAAACCCCATCCATTTTGATTTGCTTCAAATATTCAGTGTAGAAAAGAAACTAGTGGGAGTTCCTGAAATCAGCAACTATTGCGGAAAAGGGTAGAGATGCAAGCCTTGAAAGATGTTTTGGCTAGATATTCAGTGCTGAAGAGCTATCCTTCCATCCTAAGAGACTTAGGCAAAAGCAATAGCTAAGCATGGCCATAAGTGGTTCTGCAGAACAGGGCAAAAGATGTTTAAGGACCCAGATAGAATATGCAGACAATGACAGATTTCAATATAATGAGAAAAAATGAAAAGACTTGGTCATAACACTAGCTATGCATTTTCTACTTGCGTGGTGCATAGAACACTAACCTTCATACTTGATATTTAGCATCTTCAGACAATCCATCTTTGGGATGAGAAAGCCATCACTGAGAAGAGCTTCAGCCACTGTCTCCCTAGAGCAGAGAGACTTATTACTGCCACTTACTCCTTTACCTATCAAAACACCACTTGCACCAGTTCTGAAACAAGTTTGACAGCCAAATACCTGGAACTCTGAGGACGGAATGGAGAATTTTTTGTTCGAACAAAAGATCTGGTAATGCTGTTCTTGTACAGCATATATATTTATATTCAACACATAAGGAGTTACAGCTCTTATCTGTAACATTATACTCTCTCCCCTCTACAGTTACACTGATCAGATTTCTCAAAGTGGGTCAAGATCTCCATGAAAATTTATATGGTAATAAGAAAGTCTCAACACACTAGGTCCTAGAGGCTCTGTAGTAATAGAAAGATAGAAAATATAGAAAATGCCAAGTATTGCCCTGCAATTTTTAAGAATTCTAAAGGTTACTGTGAAATCAAAATCTCTACAGGGTTGTTGGGAGTTTTTGAAGACACTGAAGATGCTGCATGCCTTGGGGCCAGCATCGCTAAGTCTGGGAAAACACCTTGGAGACCATCTGGCACAAGGAATACTGCTTGTTAGCACAGATCAACAACTCAGTCCTCAAAGATGCTGAGGAAACAAACTGCTTTCTCCATGATCAGGTATAGGACATTATGAAAAGGCAATTTAATAGGTCTACAGCCTAGTTCAGCACTGTACCTTTCACCTCTGTTCTTTATCAGAGACATACCTGTTTTCCTGCATCAGGTCTTTGATCTGAGCCAAAATCCAGTCCACTTCTGAAGAGGAATCAGACCACAATTCTCGAGACTTTGAAACAGACTGCATAGTCTGCATAACCTGAGTGAAGGAAAAATTCAAGCATTAATAGAAAATATACTCCTATGGCAAACACAAAAACATTGCTATGACAAGAAGATGCACATGCCACATGTACTTCATCAACAGCACTTGAAAAAATTCACAGAAGTTCCCCTTCCTTGGGATCTCAAGTAAGTACAGATCTCCTTTATAAACAAAGTGTCCACATTAGGAACTGTCACAGCTCAAATTGTTTGTTCTCTGTAGTGAAGATTTTCTTTGGCAAGCCATGTATGACAACATTAGCAGACAGACCTGCACAAGGAACTAAGACAACAAGGAAGAGAAGACAAATTGCCCAAGAAAGAAAAGAGAATTAACTAAAGTGGTGATCATCAGAGTGCACTTACACGAAACTGCTCATTCTTGTAAGATATCAGAACATCTCTGACTTTTTCTAGAAATAAACATAAATATATCATTTAAGCAGAAGATCAACTATGTAAGGGAATTTTGTATCTGAGGAAGCTGCTTAGTTTTGCTAAATTTACACTCAAGGAAGGCGTCAAATGAAGCCAGCAATTCTGTTCAGACAACAGAGGGACGACTCCCAAAACTCTCAGACTTTTCCAGCAACATAAATTTTCTCAAGTGGGGCTGAACCACGATTTCCATATTTTATCACTAACAGTAGCCAAAGACAGGTAAGTTGGATAAACCCAGACAGCTCAAAAATAAATCCCTAAATAGATCAGTGTAGGAAGAAATTGTTCCCATATGCAGTTTATGTTCTGATGCATATTTGTATTCCTAATACTTGCATTTTGCATCAATTGCAACAGCGCTACAGCTATTCACAAACCAAAGTGCTACAAATTTGAAGAAATACTACCAAACCAGTCAGTCAACCCCAAGGGCAATCTACCAAGGCCCAAAGAGGAATCCCAAAATCTGAGCTGAAGGTATATCTTTATGCTGGAAGATGACATATTTAAACTGCTTTCTCCAGTTCATCTAATCCTTGTATCTGCTATTGGTCTAGGAACACCTGCCATGGAATTCCTTGTGTTTCTGACGGGCCTCATGCTGCGGGGTTTGAATCTCCCATCCGTCACTGTCCAACTCTGCATTTGCTTCCACCTCTTCCTGCTCTTCTTCCTCATCCTCACTTTCTTCACACAAGTTATTGCCCAGCTGACGGCTCCAATACATCTTTCGTAGCCAGTCCAGCACAACATCACAACCTAATGGAGAACAGAAAACATTATCTTCTCAGTGAGAATTTCTTTGTTACAGCAAAAAACAATATAGGTGGTATATTGCTAACTTGTATTATGAAAATAAATACTACTAACCAGTTATGAACCCTGAAAACACAAAAAACTTCAGTAATGAAAAGGTGAACAAGTTAAAAAAAACCCAAACAAACAAAAAAACAAACCAAAACCAACCCCAGAAGGAAACCAGGAATAAAAACCCAAAATCCAGTATCACATGCATGGTAACTACCCCTCATTATTTTGGAGAAAGAAAAAAAAAAAAAGATTGGACACAGACACTGCTATGGCACTGCACCTTGCTCAAGGTAGGTCAAACTTAAGCAGTAACTAGGTCCCTGCAGTGGCATTCTGATGAGAAAATGAGTCAGTACTTTAGCATCACCATGGTCAACATAGCATCTATAACAATAACATAATTTTTTTTGTGCAGGGACTACACTAGGCATACATCAGATAGCATGGAAAGAAAATGCCTTTACTTCCAACAGCATTTTCCCAATTCAATCTAAGGATCCTGCTGAAGATTATTTAGCTGGCTTCTCCATCCTTTACACAAAATTCCCAGGAATCTCTTCAAATGCTATGACCTGGTCATTCATTCAGGTCTGCAGTATCTACATTTCTCCCTAAATGGGATTTTTTAAGAGTCTTAGGTATTGCTAAACCATCAGGAAAAGCTTTTACCTATTTCCCCAAGATGAACTTCCTGTGCTGTAAAAAAGCAAAACCACCAAACTCTTGTTTCCAGTAATTTTTTTCAGGGATAGAAGAAAGCCTCTGAACATCTGTCCTGTAAGGAACCACAACCTGGAGCCAGTGGACACAGCTCAGCTACCCCCACAGGGCAGCGGCAAATCCTCCCAGTATCCGATACCACAACTCTCCCTGCCAGGACAAGCGCACTGCCTGTCCTGCAGCACCCCAAAATGAAGGTGGGGTGCTGCCCTCAGGACCTGCAGCACTGGCACTGCCACCCCAAGCATGCCTCAGGCCACCCCTCCCAATGCCACCCACTGGTGGCACTCACCCTTGCGGCACAGAGCCAGCCGCGGCAGCTTCCCGTGCGTCAGCTCATGACGGAGGTCCACAACCCAGATGGGGATGTCCACCTGCAATAACAGCCAACACATGTTACCCCTCTGTTTCCACTGCATCAGGCCACACCTGCATGCAGCCCTGCAAAGCTGCAGAGAGCCTCTGCCTAAGTGGGAACAGCGCCTTCCCAGCCACTCCTTCACCGTAGTTCCCCTGCTTCCCACTTCAATAATGGGCCAAGATCCCCCAATTCTCTGATGCCACTCCTCCTGTGGTCTAGGACCCACACAAACTCGCATTTTACAGTTTAAGTTTTTCAGTGTTACATGCAACAACAGATTTCTTTTTAGACAGAGGTGTTACATGTAATTTAATGATCCTGAGAAGCAGTTCAATTATATTTAAATGGATGAGACATGCTAGATAACTATATATCAAAGACACAAATAATATCATATATAATACTCAAATTTACACAATAATTTGCATGCAATTTTTTGCAACTTCCCCGAGGACAACTACCTTAAACTTTTAAAAGTTTCCTACCATAACTACCTTTATGCAAGACCTTTGCTTTTAAGCTTGATCAGTTTTAAAAAGTGAGAAGCAGAACTTTTCTCAAAAACCCAGGAAAAAAATAAAAATCAATTCAACATTCTCATGCAGGGGCCCAAACCTACACAGAAGAGTCTCAAATACTGTCTGTCCTTCACTGTCAAAACTTGTTCAGTCCCAGGTATGGTGCTCAGTGCAGCTGGCAGTAAAAGGACTCAATCTGGTCCTGCTACTACAATTACAGCTTGAACCTTCCCTCCTCCACACACAAGTGGAAAAGCTCACCTGAAGACACGAGATTAAAATACCTGCAAATGTGTTTTTTATGTATAACCTTGCTTGTCAAAGACTAGAATTTATAAACCACAGATTTAGCTCTTTTTCCTATCTCAGTAGCTAAGAAAGAAAAATGTGTAACAGTATGTCAAGTGGGACTACATACATGTAAATCAAGACTTTTGATCACATGTGATTCAAAAACCTTTAATGATCATCAGCCTTTGTTACTCTTATTGTGACTTCAAAGAACAAACTTTTAGATCCAGTTGCAATAAGGCTGTTTACAACTTTGCACCTGGAATAAACTAGCATCTATATTATTTTGGCTACAAAAGAATGACCCCCTACAATTTCCTTCACTCAGTGTTGTTGTTAATAACCAAAACATATCTTTCTGTATAGATGTAAATTATCAAGCAACTCTTATTTAATATTTACCTCTCTGGCTAACTGTCTCAGAGGAATGCTGACCATCTTCTGTTTCCTTTCTGTGATCAAGTTGACAAACCTGCATGCAGGTTACAGAAAAAATAAATTACTATCAAGAGCTGCAGAGAAGCTTGGAACTCCAGAGACAAACTCCCCATGTGCTGTACAACCCTGTGGTCCCAGAGACACAAAGTGAACTTGGACAGTTTAATAATGACATCTGTCCAGGTCTTTCTCTCTCTCTCTCAAAGCACACAGGCCTTCAGAGCCCTTACCTTACAAGAGCCAGCCCATAAGAGAGGATAAGCTCATGTGACTTCAATCTGCCAGATGAATCGAGGACCTTACAACGGATCAGTTCTGCCGTGCAGTCCACTGCAAGAGGCATTTTTGGACCATACCTGGAGGCAAAGGAAAACCAGGTGAGCAGTCTCACACAAATACACTCACCCTGTAAAAATGGCAACTTTCCAACTATGTTTTGTGTTCTGTGGTACATAACAGCCTGAGAAATGGTATGCTGAGACAGAATCAAAGGCTCTTTCCAGAAGGCTTCTATTGGAACAGAGTGATTACACCGTTACTCCTAAGCTCACGTTAAATGAGTACTTACTGGTAGAAAGCACATACACAAGATGCATTACCTGGGCGGGTCTTGTGTACGGATGCAGCAGGGGCAATTTGGGGGCCTTGAATATGCTCACCGCCTCGAGAAATCAGCCCGTGAAGTTGCAGGCATGCGGGGCTTCTACCTCGCCTGCTCCCACGGGGCCACCGTGTTCTTGGCATAAGCTACGTGCCCGGAGCTTCCCGCAATGGAGAAGGTGCCCTGAAAGACGGGGCCGCCTGCCTGGCTGCACCGGCGGCCTGCACACACAGCCCCGACCGCGGAGCTGCTCCGCCGGGGAGCCGCACCGGGTCCTCGGCGGCCGCCGGGCCCAGGACCGCGAGCGCCGGGCACAGCCTGGGCGAAGGGCACAGAGGGGCCGCTCCAGGGACAGAAGGGCAGCCCCGAGAGCCGCATCCCGCTCCCCGCCCGCGGCCCGTACCGGCTCTTCCATGCCGAGACGCGGTCCAGCGCATCCTGCTGCAGCCGGCTGTCCCCGCAGTACAGCCCCACCATCACCTGGTCCCACTCCGCTCGGCCCCTCCATGCCACCACCGTTCGCAGCGGCTTCAGCCGCCTGCGGGCCGGGGACGAGCTCGGTCGCCCGCGGCGCCAGCCCGGGCCCGCACGGCCCGACATGCCGCCACCGCTAGCGCCGCTCCTCCCTCCCGCCTCCGCCCTGCGCGCTCTGCGCCGCTTCCGCTTCCCGCTCCCGCCGCGCTCGGGGCGGGTGTGGCCGCCTGAGGGCTGGCTGGCGGGCCCCGGCAGTGCCGGAGGGCGGTGGGGCTGCTGTGGGGATTCACTGCGGCCGGAGGGGCTCGGGGCCAGTGCAAAACAGGCGCATTCTCCCCTTGTGCAGCTGCGGGGAGCTGAGGGACGGCGAAATGTGTCCTGAATCAGGGCGAGGGGAGCCTTGCGAGAAAGCATAGGACCATCCCCAGCGGCCACACCATATGCCCGAGAATGTTGTCCAAACGCTTCTTGAACTCTGTCAGCCTTGGTGCTGTGACCACTGCCCTATGGGGCCTGTTCCAGGGCCCAGCCACCTTCTGGGTGAAAAGTCTTTTCCTAATAGCCAACCTAAACGTCCCCTGTCCCGGCTTCATGCCATTTCCTTGAGTCACTGGTCATGAGAGTGAAGAGATCATTACCTGCCCCTCCACTTCCCCTCGTGAAGATGTTGAGGAGCACAATGAGGTCTGACCTCGGTCTCCAAGCTGAACAAACCAAGTGACCTCAGTGCTCCTCATGAGACTTCCCCTCCAGACCTCTCCCCTTCCTTATGGCCCTCCTTTGGATGTCCAAAACTGCACACAGTACTCAAGGTGGGGCAAGCACACTTTTTGGTCAAGAACTTTTTTCTAATATCCAACCTAAACCTCCCCTAACACAATGTCAGGCCATTCCCTCGGATCCTGTCACTGGTCACCAAAGGGAAGAGATCGGTGCCTGCTCCTCCTCATGAGGAAGTTGTAAGCCGATGAGGTCTCCCCTCAGTCTCCTCCAGGGAGAACAGTCCAAGTGACCTCAGCCCTCCTTATACAGGTTCCCCTCAGGGCCCTTCACCAGTTCTTGATTTTTATGTAACAAGGTCACTGGGCTACTAGCCGAAATATCTATGTGTTTTTGTTGTTCAAAAAGAAGTACATAATCTACACTACTCAATACCATTTTAATGTAATTTACTTTCTTGAGGCATAGATATAGATTAGGAATATTTCTCTTTTAACTGAATAGTCTCATTACGTATGTTTAATTTTAAAATAACTAAAGTTTTTGAGGGATAAAAAAACCTACATCACATTGTTTGTACAGCAGGATGATGTTCTAAGATTATTTTGTTTAGGAAGTAAAAAATTCAGTATACAATAACATTTAAGTGTTTAAATTTCATTAAGGTTGTATTTTGATTTCGTTTGGATTAAGTTTTGTCTACATGTATGATTTTTCTGTACACAATAGCATTCTAATGCTGCTTTATTTTTATTGAAACATGAGGTAGCTTCCCTCTAGTCCAGTACAATTATAATGAATTAGTTTTTGTCTAAAGTGAAAGAAAAAACATTGCAAACACAAAGCCCATGAGAAGTTGGAGAGGCAATGACAGTTGGTAACATGCTTTTATTTTGAATCAGAATAAAAAATCAGAAACTGGATATATCTTAAGAATCAGATTGTCAGGATGCAGTGGGGGCCAGCAATACCTGGAAGGTCAGTCAGTGAGCCAGAATCCAAGCACCAAACCAAAACTGCTGGAGCAGGGTCCTCATCAGCCAGGGCCTAGCTACACAGTACCAGGTGAGGTGTGCTGAACAGGGCATACCCAGAAATGGCCACCAGATTCAGCCAAGATTCCTCTCATCATGAGGCAGATCTGTGCTGACGAGGAGTGAATCTGCAGGCCCCTATTAGGATCACATCCAGTGATGGTTTACCAGGGTCACACAGACCAGTGATCACCTGTTACATCCAGAGTGAAGCAATCACTTTGATAAGACCACAATGAGACATTTTGATTGAGTAAAACCATTTGGTTGCAATAAAGACAAAAGAAGAGAAAACATCTACATGTTTAACATGAACATACAATGTGTTGATACAGATATAATGTCCAAAATAAGAAAGATGTAATGAGGCATTTTTAGCTCATGAAAATCTTTCTATCTTTATCTGTTAGAAAGTGAAAAAATCCCCACTTTTCATAGAACCATAGAACATCTCAAGTTAGAAAGGATCCATAAAGATCATCAAGTCCACCTCCCTGGTCCTTGCAGGACTATCATATGACACTAAACCATATGACAAAGAGCACTTTTGCCTCCTATAATGAAAGTATCAGTAAAAAGAACATATTCTTGCAAAATGGCTTGGGATTTTTCAGTAAAAAATTACTTCGCACATGCTGACCAGTCCTGCTAACTTGAACTGACCTGTGAATCAGCATGTAATAAATACAGCTCCTCCTCCTTTTTCATTTTCCCAGCACTCCCCAGTGTGGTAGCATGAGGAGCTAGTCTCTGGAAAACATCAACACAGCTTCATACAGTGCAGAAGTGATGGGGAAATGGGGCCTGTGCTTGGCAATACATCTTTGCCAGGAAGGTGAGAGTCCTTCCCATCTCTAGACCACACTTCTGTCTCATGGAGTCTCTTAGTTGCATGTTTCCCAAGCAAGAGGAGCACTATGAGACATTTTGGTTTAATGAATGGTAAGGGAAAAGCACTGCTGCCTGCTGGTATTACCCATTATGAGAGCAGTTTGTAGTACGGTTCCCTGATTACTCCAGTGCAGCCCAGGAAAGGAAGGGACTTAGGCTTATCTGTGCTTATGACTGGCTCCTTTGGCCCTGATGGGGAGCTGGTAATTATAGAATTATAGAATATGCTGAGTTGGAAGGGACCCACAAAGATCACTGAATCCAACTCTTAGCCCTGCACAGGACACCCCAAGAATCCCATCATGTGCCTGAGATCATTATCCAAATGCATCTTGAACTCAGACAGGCTTGGTGCTGTGACCACCACCCTAGAGAGCCTGTTCCAGTGCTCAGCCACCCTCTGGGTGAAAAGCTTTTTCTTGATATCCAACCTAGGACTAGGTGAGAGCAATGGCATAAAAATGGATTGCATTGAGTCCCCAGATGTGATTTTTAGCTGTGTGGTTTCCTTAACCAACCACGTCATGCACTTTGTGCTTAGAAGTCACCATCTTCCTAGTTTGCTACATTCACCCCCAATGCTTTTATTCTTACTGTATTCTAAAACTCTGTCCTCTTTCAGTTAAAAATAACGTATTTAACACAAATTGTCTCACAGTGGGTTAAGGACTAAGCTGCTTTTGATGCCCAGCATGCTAAATAAATTCATGGTCATGAGGTGTCTGCTAGACCCTTAGACCCTTTGGCACTTCCTTGTGAGCTTGATTTCCTAACTAGGTTTCTAAAGAAGTGAGTTTTGTGCCTTCCCATGCCAGCCAAGCACTTCCAGACTAGCATTGTCTGCTCATCAGGAGCAGCAGAAAGGACGAATCAAGCCTTCTGCATAAGACAAAATGAGCTATACTGGCTATCAGCTTTCTTGTTCAAATGAGATTTTGGGGCATAAATGCACAAAGTGAGGCACTTTGCTACTACTGCAAGTAGAAGCCTGACCCAGGTAGCCAACTGTTCTGTGTCCCATATTCTTTTCTTGCATTAATTTGCAGCTCCATCTCCCTACCCCTTTTGCCACAGAGTGGTGTGGATGCTAAAATGCAGGAGCAGAGGAATTTTCCATCTGCTGAAGCATTTGTGAAGTTCTTCCTTTCTCATGCTTTAGCTGAGAAACAGAGAAAGACGGTTCGGTAAACTATCCACAGGTGCAGGCTGTTGTGAGAACAGTGGAATTGTTTTCAGTCTTGTGAGAATAATATTTTGAAATGGGTGGTTATACTGCTCAGCCACTCACTGTGGTGGGTGGCTAGCCAAGGGGCCAATCATGTAATTTCTCTTTTGCGATCCATACTATAAAAGATGGGCTTTTGGCATTAAAGGAGTCTTAGCTCTTGCTTAGGCCATATCATCTGACCTGGACTTATGTCATGATTTTCGCCATCTCTCTGGGGATAACAGCGACAGTGGCAGCAAATTAGCTGATGCAATTAGGTCTTGTGACTTCCAGCACAGTTGCAGAGCTTGTGAGGTGAGCAGGGTTTGAACTGAGATAGAAGACTGCTCACTGTGGCCATTCATCACTGTTAGATAATATTACCTCCTACTTGCTTCCCAGCCAGTGACATCCTGAAAGCAATTAGAAGTTTAGCACTCCTGTCCCTCTCTTCTGTTTTCTTAATATTGTCTACATTCAGTGGGCTGAATTTCCAGTGATTTTAACCATGTTAACTCCATAGCATCCATCTGTGCTCCCTGTGCTTTGAACATGGTGCAGTTATTAGACCCAACCTGTCCCAGTCTGGAACAAAGCCTTAAGTCCCTTCAAGAGATCTCTTGGTCAAATGTTTCGTTATGGGAAGAGCCAAACCTGATCCACTGCTTCTCTTTTCCCCTACAAAGGCTACAGTAGAGGCAGATACTGCTCACAGAAGGGAAAGTATGTCAGAGTTACTGTAGCCATTAAATGGATGAGAGGGGTCTCTGACTGTGGGGTATGCCCAGCCCCTGCCCTGGAGGGATCTCTGCTGAGATAAGAGATTTTGTAATCGCCCAGCAGGACTCCCTGGAAAGGCAACCACTTCTGTGGTCACGGCGAGAAAAGACAGACCCACAATCCTTTAGGAGACCCTATGCAGATCCTTTGTAACCCATTGGCCTTCACCCATCCCCTGTATCCCTATAAAAGCTAAGGCCTCTGCCCCTGTGGGGAGGAGCTCTCGTCCCCGGCTTTCCCCTTCGCCCGAGTACGGACTGACAATAAAGCTGCCTTCGTGCGGAACCAGCCACACGAGCCTCTCGTCTCTCTCTCTGGTCTGGCTTGGCCTGCAGGCTGCCCTGCATAGCTGAGCTGGAATCACGAGCTGATATCACTAAAGAGCTGACAGTCTCTGCAAGGGCCCTCCTGCCAGCAGCTGAGGGAAGACACCGGACCTCGGGAAGGCGATTCCTTTCGGGACCATCTCCCCGGACTGGTCATCTCTTCCTGGGTCAGAGCCGCTGACCCCATCACCAGCTGTAATATCTGACAGTCAGGGCACTTTCAGAGAAATAATCCATATTCTTACCCACCCTGAATACTGCCAGCACCATGACTGATGAAAACTTGTTGTGCCGGTGCAGGCAGTGACTTTCTTGGACCCCCAGGATATGGAAAATTTAGAGTTTGGTGCAGCACACTCACACAATCTTCCAGCCTGCATCCGCAGAGCCAATCTGCACAGCCTGTCAATTGCCAGTGTGACTCAGCAGCATAGGGAAATTCAGTTTTGCATGGTGAAGTCAGAGCCTGGTGAAGGCCCAGGCTCTGACTCACAGAAAGCAAATACATTTGACATAAGCAGGATGTGAATGAAAGTTCCCAAATCTGAATGTTCCTCAGGACTCAAGAACAAGTACCCTCAAGACATATGCTGTCTCTCAAATGGTCATGCTTTAAAGATTTTGCTCACTGAGGTGCCTCTTCCAGATACTTCTGCCTTTTCCTGTTTCTGTGCAATTGTTGCATTGCTCTTCTGGATACAGTTAGATTTGATGTTGTCCAAAAAGGTTTTCGTTATGATCCCACAATGTTTGCAAAGAAGTGATGGAAAAATCCTTGGTGATTGAATGATGGAGAGTGTGTGTGTATGGGAGGGCCTGTCCACTTGCTGTGGCCAGGCAGCTTGTAACTGCTGTGATGCTACCACATGTTGAACAAACCTGTTTTCAGCCTGCAGAATGTGCCCAAAAAACAGCTGCTTGCAGTAAGGCTAAATCTTTCCTACCTAAGATTCTGAGTATCCTTCTTTCAGCCTACTGCTGCCTGCAGAGGAGCACTGGTGGAAACTGGTGAGGAGTGAGACTTTCTCATAATCCTCACCAAGGCCTTAATTGTAGCCACCCTCCATCCTGGCTGCCAAACTGCAGAAGTCATTCTCAGCAACGCCACCTTTGTCACTATCTAAGGAGACAGGGATGATGTACTGAGGTTGATTTTAATCTACTATTTCCTTCGCTTCCTTTGAAATAAATCTCCATCCCACCATTTATTTGGGAGTAAAATATGAAGCGGATATCCTTCCCCCACCCCAGCCTTGCACAAAGTTGACCATTTGTGCCTTCTGTGTTAGCAGTATTAATAATCATATCCATATCTATTCATGTAGTTCTTGATAGCCAGTATATAGCCAGGCTTCATAGCATAGATCAGGTTGTAGATTTAGGCTATTGCTTTTTGTCTGCTAAAAAGCTCGTGACAGAGTGAACAATTCTCTCCTTTCACATTGGAGGTATATTTAATATGTGTCTTGGAGGTATATTTAATAATAATAATTGGTGTGCACAGGACTTCATCTTTATACTGGTTCCCAAAGATGAGCTAATTGGTCTGCACAACTTACCAGTGGGTGAACCCTTACAATTTATCTTTGGGATTATTAAAGAGAGGAAAGCCTCAACCCCTCATTCAGCAAAGCATTTGAGATTGTGCTTCATTTTAAGTGTGTCTGGGAGTGAAGTACCTATTTAAGTGGGCTTAAGATCCCAGATACCTGTTTGGGGCAAAAGCTTCCTATTTATCCTAAGACTCATGATGGAAGATAATAAATGTGTGAGCATTGCTGCAGTGGTCTTTCTCTCACAGCCCTAGTTAGATGCCTCAGGTAATAACATCATTAGTAATAATACTGAAGCCAAAGCACCAGAGGTTTTAATGCAGTTTGTATCAGCTTGTCACTGACCGTGGATAACTGTTTGAGTAACTTAGAGTGGTGAAATCATATCTTCATGGTTCCTGTTCCTTCTGCTAACTGCTATAAATTGCACTTTACAGTTGCGTCATGGATACAAGGCTTAAGTGCCTCTGACTGTATTTTTTTCCTGTTAGTCTGTTCTTGAGCTTTATGAATTGGAGACTTCCAATTTCTAAATGTGCTGAACAGGGCCATGGCACTCTGAGAAGGACTTCCCATATCCTAGTAGTTTTACTTTAGTGAGTGTCTCAGGCTTATCTCTATTTGGGAGATTTCTCAGCATGATTTAAACTGTCAGTGTTGCTGATGTTGCATAAATGGAGAGAAATAGACAAAAGAAATAAAATTATTTGCTACTCTCTCCCTTCCTACCTTGTTCCTGTCTAGACTTATAGAATCATTGAATCATAGAATATGCTGAGTTGGAAGGGACCCTCATGGGTCAGCTTCATGCCATTTCCTTGTGTTGTGTCACTCGTCACGAGAATGAAGAGATCAGTACCTGCCCCTCCACTTGCCCTCGTGAAGATATTGAAGACCACAATGAAGCATCCCCCCAATCTCCTCTTCTCCAGGCTGAACAAACCAAATGACCTCAGCCACTTCTCATAAAGCTTCCCTTTCAGACCGTTCCCCATCCTGTGGTTCTTCTCTGAACCCTCTCTAATAAATTAATGTCCTTTTTATATTGTGGTGCCCAAAACTGCACACATTACTCAAGGTGGGGCTGTGCCAGTGCAGAGCAGAGCGGGACAGTCCCTCACTTGACCAGCTGGTGATGCTGTGCCTGATGGCCCCAGGACACAGTTGGCCCTCCTGGATGCCAGGGCACTGCTGACTCACATTCAACTTGCCATTGTCCAGGATGCCCAGGTCCCTTTCTGCAGCACTGCTCTCCAGCCTCTGGTTCCCCAGTCTATACATACAACCATGGTTGTCCTGTCCAAGTACAGAATCTGGTCCTTGTTAAACTTCATACAGTTGGTGATTGCCCACCTCCCTAATTTGTGGAGGACTCTCTGCAGGGCCTCCCTGCCTTGGAGGGGGTCAACAGCTACTCACAATTTAGTATCATTGGCAAGGTTACTTAGTATTCCTTCGAGTCCTGTGTCCAACTTGCTAATGAAGATGTTCAAGAGAACTGGGCCAAGGATGGAGCCCTGTGGAACCCCATTAGTGACCAGTCACCAGCTTGATGCTACCCCATTCACTCCAACTCTTTGTGACCATCCTGTGAGCCAGTTGCTCACCCATCCTGTAGCACAGTTATTCAGCTGTATGCTGGACATTTTATCCAGAAGGATACTGTGAGAGACTGTATCAAAAGCTTTGCTGGAGCCCAGAAAGATTACATCAACTGGCTTCCTAGATCAACTAGGTGGGTTACTCTGTCACAGAATGAAACATGTTTGACAATCAAGACTTCCCCCTCATGAAGCCATGTGGGCCGTGACCCATGCTTGCATTGCTCTCCAGGTGTTTTTCAATACTTCCCAGAATAATGTTTTCCATTTTTTTAATGGGCACTGAAGTGAGACTGACAGGCCTGCAGTTTCCGGGGTCCTCCTTCTTGCCTTTCTTCAAAATCAGGACAACGTTCACCAGCTTCCAGTCAGCTGAGACCTCTCTGAATTCCCAAGACACTCAAAAATCATCGAGAGAGGCTGTGCAATGCTATCAGCAGCTCTTTGAGGATTCTTGGATGAATCCCATCAGGTCCCATAGGTTTGTGGAGATCTGTCTGGAGCAGCAGATCCTGCACAATTTCAGGGTCAACTGGGAGTTGATCATTCTTGCAGTCATGGTCCTCCAACTGAGGGCACTGAGACCCCCGATGTGTGCTTCTTTTATACATTTTCATTTACAGAAAACTTCTTCAATATTCGCAGTCTTTCTCATCTCAGACTTCCTTCCGCATTGCTGTGAATGGCACATCCTCCATAAGCTCCAGCCATGCTGATATCTGCTCTAGAGTTAGCCCCTTCCAGGTATGCCTTAATAGTCCTCCGATTTGGAGCTGCTTGTGTGCACTCTGCTAGCCCAGTGTAATAGCAATGAACTGGAAGTATACCACAGAATTACAGAATATTCTGAGTTGGAAGGGACCCACAAGGGTCACTGAGTCCCCCTCTTAAGTTAATGGTCCATTGGGGATCAACCCCACAACCTTGATGTTATTAGCACCACACTCTAATGGACTGAGCTAATGCCAGTATAGTCGTGCCGTACCCTTCATGGAAACGTGAACTGCCCTGGAGCCAATTAGTCTCTTTTACCTCATTGGAATCCCTTGTCTTACAGATACCACCTTACATCTTCCTCCTTCTTGCCTTTGTATTAACTGGTTGGAAAGGACACAATATCTAACATTCATACTGTGCATCACTGGTGCAAACAGGACCTGAACCCTAGCATCCTCTCTCGCCTCTGAAACTGAAACTGAAAACTGATATTTGCCACAGATTTTGGTACAGTCTCTGGCTAAAGGTCACTTGCATCCTTGCTCTGACCCAAGCCCTGAAAATGTGGCCTTCACCTCCTTGGAATCCATCAACACATGCCATATATTTTCAGATGTGCCTGTGTGGCAGGAAAATTCAGAAGCAAAACTTTTCCAGGGAGATCTTTTCTGTGACTCATCTGTGCTAGGGAGGGGAGAGTTTCTTTTTCATGTCTCAGCTGGGAGCGGTCCATCCTCCAGTTCCTCAGCAGGCCAGTTTCTGACGTGTTTCTGAGCCGCTGCACTAACACAGTGTGTGCAGGGCCAGAGAGGGAGGATTGTGCTCTGTGTCAGTGATTTGAGGAGAATCATCCTTTTTTAAAATATGCCGTTCTGTCTCCCTCCCCCACTTTCCTTTTTCCTCCTTCAGTGTTGCCACCTTGTAGTATTTTAATCAGAGGAAGCAGATATATCAAGGAAGTCAATGGCAGGGGCGAGGTGGGTGGGGGGGCAGAGAGGAAGAGGAGGAAAATCACATCACAGCCCAGTCTGCCAGTGTAAACACTTGATGATTTCCTGTTATTGTAGCCTAAAATGTACCATGACATCATTTGCAGGCCTCCCAGGATCACCCAGAAGGAGGAAAAGCCAGCATTCCCAGCCCGCCCCCAGCGTGAATCCAGGGGATTCAGACCCTATAAGGCAGTGAAGCTCTGCGAGCAGCAAAGATAGTGTTTCGAAAGCTTTCTTGTTCTTGGCAATGTGGAAATTTCACAAACAGGAAAAACTGCTTCTACTTTTCCTAAAGGGGAACCGTTTATGCCTCATGAAATATTAATGCCTTGAACTATGATTACTTTAGAGGCAGAGCTGAAGTACATGAAATGTTCTTATCTGAGGGCAAACACAGGGAAGCCTCTCACCAAAATCACATCAGTACATCATTACCAGGCATCTACTTTTTATACTATACCCTCTTTCATTCCAAACCACTCTATATACAAGGCAGTTAAGTCAAAAGCTGTGGATTATATAAAAGAGTACAATATGAAATTAATTTGATAATTTTTAAAGGTGAAACTTCCTCTCGATATAGCAGATATTGCCAGTGAAATGTTCTTCCTTCATTTTTGAACATTAAATCAATTCCTGGAAAGTGAGGAGCCAAGCTCTTTGGAGCCTAGATACACAAACTATCCTGGAATTTGACCCAACAAGTCATATTTGTGTCTCAGTTACAGTTAATCCTGAAACACTGCACTCAGTCTGCACCACTGTAAGGAAGAACAGAATCGGGTTCAGAGAGATGGGCTCTCCTAACTTCTCAGGGAAGGATAATAGCTAGGCTGATTTCACTGCACGCCCTTCTGCTGCAATCTCTTTGGGCAGACTTTCACATGACCACAGTGGGATATCTGCAAAATCTGGGGGTTTTCCTAAACAAGGTAAAAAACTTCTGTGCTGTACCATGTAATCATTTGGACTCATAACCTCCCTTGCACACCTGCCAACTGCCTGGCAAACATCAGTAATTACAGTGTAACTTTTTGTCATTGAAACATGAGAAATCAGTGTTTTCATGTTATATGTAAGGAAAATGAGACACTGAGATTAAATGAACCTCTGTTCTACAGAATAAAATGTACTGTCTTAATCTGGGTTTAAGGCAATCCTATGCCTCTAGATAGTATCAGAATATTAGATTTGTTTTACCATAAAGGAAACTTGAAAAGTCTGAAGAGAGTCAACCTAGTGAAGAATACAAGCAAGTATAATAAATAAAGCACACTTGGGATTGGCATTAAAAAGAAACAAAATGGTCTTGCAGTTTACTAGACAAAAAGTAAAATAATGTATGAATTTTGCAGTGTTTACTGTCACTTGGACTTACTGGAATACAAAACTGGGCTGTTCCCCACGAGCTATTTTTGGATAGGAGAACCAAGCCATTCAATTCTTTAGCCTGCTGAGCTCTTTCCAAAGCTATATATGCAAGATGATTATTTCTCATTAAGTAGTTTGCTCTTCATTCCCAATGCTGCAGGGTGCAACAGTAGGAACTGAAATGAATTTATGCACAGCTGTGCCAGGACCCTGCATCCAGTGAAGTCAAGTGTTAGGTTCTAATGACAACATCAGGATCTCACACACTTACACCCAGCTGTGCTGCAAGCAAGGCACCAGGACAGCAAAGTTGCTCAGGCACTGTTGTGAGAGCTGTGGGGTGTCGAGGCCTTGAATTAACTTCTGTAATTCTGTGTGTCATTAGTGGGCTGAGGTAATCGGGTGGGCTTGGCAAGGCAGGAGAGGAGATCCTTCTTCTGAACACTGTACTTGCCAAATCTATTGTGCAGTTATCCTGTCTCTGGGATTTTTGCTGAGTCATATGAAAAATTGTGGCCTGCACAGTGAGAGGGGAGATGGCAGCAAGGTGGGAGGGTCACAGCTTTGGGGTCGGGGGATGGGTACCTATGGAGCTTTGTGAGGTGTGAATGTTCATCTAAGATACTGGTTTGTGTACTTCTAGGATATTGATCCCTGTTTGTGCAGGAGGAAGTTTGGGTCATGGGTTGAGTCCGATTTCATTTCCACAACACAAGGATGACTTTCTCCACTAGACTGCTCTTCACTTGGTGCTTACACACTGCAGGCTGCTTCACTGCTCTGCATGGCAGGTATTTTTCAGGTGATTTTTGATATGGTTAGTTTTTGCTGCTAAATGCTTCCCATTTTGGTTTCATGGTGTGATGTGATGCCATGTTTCCTGGGTCTGGGTGAGGTAAAAATAACACAATACTGTGATGTAGTATGATTGGGATTTATGAGACTACTTAATTCCTTATGACAAATACAAAATGATGTAGGCAGAAGATCAGTAAAGATGACAAAGTAGAACTGATGGAAGTTTAGGTTATAATATATTTGAGAGAGGAGCAAAGTGTGCTTGATTCCCACTGGTCTGTACAGGATTATCTCTGCTTATAGCCAGGGTAAATCACCCTGGAAATTTGGACTCCATTTATTGGGAAAAACTAGGCAAAATCGAAGTGAAAGAGCATGTGGAAGAGCAGTCATTCAGCAGGGCAGTAAAGCCAGATTTAGGACTCTAAGTATCAGACCAGAAACAAATTTGCCTGGTGATACAAAGAGCCAGTCCAGAGGTGGCTCTTTTTTCTGGTTCAAATTTATTAAAAAACATTTCTGCTTTTTTTTTTCCAGGAAGAGAGATCAGACATCACCTATAGACCCACATACCTATAGATTCTCATCTCTGCTGAAGTGTTTTAGCATTAAAGCATGAAGTCAGCAAAACTCAAAATGCCCTGGCTAATCAGAGAGAAATGTCCTGTCTGCTTCAGATGAAAAGTTTACTGTCTGTGATACAGAACTGTAGCAATCCAGTATTAGTGTTCACAGAAACACATCTTGTGTGAAAAAAAATCTTCTGAAAGAAAATAAATACCTTTTCGTTGGTCTACTTCCTCTAAATTCTTTCAAATGGAAATTGCCAGAAAATTCAACTGAAGGGAAACTGACACAGTTCACATCTATGGTTTGGCATAGATTCAGGTAATTTGAACATATATTTTGTCCTCACACTTGGTCTTTTATGTTCCCTGAAGTCAATAGACAAGATTCACATGGTAAGTGGACAGATATAAAATTAATGCCAGGCCCAAGAAATGGTCCATGTGAAGTAACTTGAGAGGAACTTAGGGAAGGTGTTGACTTTTTAAGCTTTGTCGTTTATGGGTGTATTTTTGTTTTGGTCTGCTGTGGACATGCAGAGGCCTGGGGCAGGGACTGAACAAGCATGGCAGGGTGAGCTGTGGGACTTATGCAGTAGGTTAGTCCATGTAGGTTTTGAGGCAAGGGAAGGGGATGTCTGCTACATTTTAATGCTGACAAGCAGGGTATGTGGTCTATCACATAGTACAGGAATTCCTCCAGCCTATATAATTTCAAGACCATCTGCATCTTCACAGAAAGGAGGAGAAGGCCTGAGGAAAACAGAGTTTTCTGTGACTGTGGTAGGCGAAACAGCTTCCTAATTTTATTCTGTTTGAAGTAAGTGTCAGCAGTCTGCACGTCTTCAAGTCACTGGTTTTGTCTGCATCCACGGGAGAAGTGGACCAAGTCATGCAAAGCCAAGGAATACCTTGGGAGATCAACTGCTCAGCAACCCAGAAAAGTAGGTGGGCGCTGGTTTTTCGACATGTTTCATATGTATCTAAGGTACAGGTTCTTCTGTCTGGAATGAAAAAGACCAAAAAGTCAGGCTCAAGGCTTTTACACAAGGAATGGAGCTTGTACAGGGTGAACATTGCATTGTTTTGATATCTCCTTGTCCTGTTGTACAATATTGATACCAGCCATCAGACTTAGGTGGACTGGGCTCTAACTGTGCAGAATGGTGAAGTTAAAGTAACACCACTTGTATTCTGAAATACAAGGAGCTACTCAGCACTTCTAAGCCAACCCTGCAAAAATCAGTATCGATTTTCTTCTTCTTGCCTTGTGTCTTTTATTTGTCCAGAGAAACAGGCTTTATATTCCCTGTTTATTTACCAATAGCAGCAATGCTGGGGCAAAGGGAATGGATCAGCTCCCTGCATCCAAGAGCTTAGGCAAAGGTACGGCATATGAAATCTCTTCTTGTGATTCCTGCAAGTCCTTAGCAGAGTTTTTAACAGTATTTTTAATGCTTTCCTGTCGTAAGATCCCCACAGTTTCTCAGGGACCAGTGATTTGTCTAATAAGATAAAAGGCAGATTCCCTGTCAATCCCTCAGATTACTCATAATACCAAATGAATCCTGGGAAGCTAATAATCTTTTTTGCTTTTGGGCCTTGGAGTGCATTGCAATAGTTAATTAAGACTAACAGCATCCCAGTAATTAAGCATTGACTGAGAAATTGAGGCAAGACTGAACAACTTGCAGTAATTCCTCATGAGATAAATGAGCCATTCTTTCAAAGCAATCCATTTTCTCAGGGAGAAGGCATCAGCCCAGAGGTGGATTAATGAAATACAGTGTGGTCTGGTGACATACTTCACCATTTTTTTATGTTGTAGTGGAGCAATACAGGGTTTAAATTTTGTTCCAAGAAAGCTCAAATTACCTTGAGCAGGCTGTGGAGGTGGTGCCTGACCATGTGTTGGTTAATATGGAAGTGGATCTTGTTGTCTGTGTTGCTGAAATGAAATAATTACTGAATTGACATTGCCTGAAATCTTTATTATAAATTATATTTTTACTATGTCTTTACTATATTTTACTGTATGTTTACTATAAATTGTATCATTGTAAACATTGACTTGAGGACATGATGACCAATGATAAGAACAAGTTTGCCTCTGTGCTGTGCTATACCTTGCTCTTCTGTCCTACCTTACACCATCCTGTTCCTATACTTATGCTTCTGGAAGCATTCAACTCCTACAAATGCATCAAGTAATAGGGTTAATAGAAAACAGGAATGGACTTTCAAGAAACCACCTAGTACGTATTTCTGTCTTTAAGGCAAAGTTAATTATCCAACTTCATATTTTCTGACAGTGCCAACCACACTGCAGGAAATTAAATACTAAGGTCAGCCAGTGGAAGCCCTTGGAGCTCCATGGCAAAGTGTGTTCAGTTTATAATTCTGTCCTCCACTGTCTCTGGTGGTAGTGAGAGGGTCTGCATGCCAAGTCCAGGACAGGGCCTGTCCCAGTTTCTCTGTATGACTGAAAACCTCTCTGGAGCAGATTGGCTCCAAACCCAAGCAAACTCATGGTGCTGAGGCCCTATCATCAGGAAAATGCAAGGAATAGGTATGGTGGGGAAAGGGGAAGATTCCTGAGCTTGGGGATCTTCTCAAAATATGTTTGGGCTTAAAAAACTAATTTTGACATTAGAGGCTTTTATCCTTGTCATTTTAACTCAGGGTATTTTCTTCTCTTAAGAATGAAGAAACAGAAATGGATTGAGAGAAAAAAATTGTAAGACAAAGCAAAAAATTATGGCTGTGTTTTAAAAGTAGAAGTCTGTGTTCCTTATGAAGACAGAAGAATTCTCCTGGAACAGAACAGACATGATTGGGACTGTCTGCTTCTTTGTGTCTGTTGCTGAAGACAGAAAGTTCTGTGACAGAGAACAGCCAAGAAAACAGTATGTATCTATATGTCTATATCAATCTGTGATCTATCATCTGTCTATCTATCTATCTATCTATCTATCTATCTATCTATCCACATGTAATTCCTCTTACCCACTCAGTCTGCGTGTACAACTATCCTAAATCCCTTAGTTCTCTGCATGATCAGAGATGCCATGTGTTTAGTAAAAACCTAAGAAAAATAAGTGATGTAATCTCTCATGCCTTCATCTGTCTGGGCTGGGTGGTGTGTTCTGTGTAGTGCATCATCATGTTTCACCGTAGGGAAAAAAAAGCTGGGTGCAGTGTGTGTGTGTAGTTAGGCTTGCCCAGGCATGTACATCTCTCTCAGTCATGTAACCCGGACTGCATATCACACCCTGTGATGTTAACAGGGTGGGAGGGAATTCCCTTCACTTGTACCAGCTGAGTGGGAGAGGTAGCATCAGCATTCCCAGATTAGGCTCCTGCTCTAGGCAGCTTCTGCACAATGAAGTTCTGCGTTTGAGTCCACTTCAGGTTCTAGCACACGAACAGATGCAATGCTTACCTAGATGACATTGCTACATATCAGGGCTTGGTGTTCACCTTGAAAAAACCTGCTATTTGAGCAAGAGCCAGCAGTAATGCCTTCTGTATAAAATGTTCCTGCATTGGAATAAAAACGGCTGGCAACTCCCTGTATATTTTTAAGGTTTCCAAAAATAGATCTAAGTCACAGGCAAAAATGAATGGAGCTGAGGCATAAATGGAAAGAACTGGTAAAGGGTCATTTATCTGAAATGGTTAGTGCTGAGATCATCTTCCACATTACATGCCACTACCTGGAAACATGGACCAGTTTTCCCTTTTTATGACTTTCTGAGCCCTATTTTCCAATGCATTGATTTACTTGACCAAATTTCAGTACAGTGGGGAGAATTGACTTAATATTCGTGTTGAGACTGAGAACCACACCCCTGCTCTGATTCTGCTCTGTAGGAGCTGGAAAGCCTGGAGCACAGAGTCAGTCTTGGAGCCCTGGAGAAGCAGAAGAAAGTTAGATCATAAGTGGTTGCTCTGTGTGTGAGGGAGAGAAGGTTTTTAAATCACAGTGTCAGGTGAGAAAGGTCAGGGATAGTTGAGTGGGAGTAGGGGCTGACTGGATGGTGAAACCTCTGGGAGATGCACTCCTCTCATTCCAGGAGGAATTTGTTGTTAATCAGTGAAGCCTTAATTAATGGGTGAACCTAGGGCATTTTGTAGAAGGGAGAAGAAGAATTTTGAAGCCAACACCAAAACTACAGTTTGGTGTTAAACCCACCCATGTCTCCCAGGAATAGTCTGGGGCTGAAGGTGCTATTCTGGCTGCATTTGAGACTGTCTTCTTTGGAGGTTACTGTCCCCACAGAGGTGCCAGTAAATCTGCATGTCTCCTTGGTTCCTAACTTACTTCTGTCACCCTGATTAAAATCTATCTTGCTAAAAAATGTTTGAACAGGTTCAATAGACACACAAGAAAGTCTGGATCATTTTGACAGGTAAACATGCCTACATTAACAAGTAGTGTGGTATAATAAGAGCAGATATGGAAAACGAAAGAGCTGCTGCTGAATATTTAACAGTAACACTAAATGCGCTTCACAGTGAGATTATTTTGGAGTTGCTCTGTTCTGGTCCAATTAACTGAATGCTTCCCAATATCTGGAACATGATAGGTACACTTCTGGAGCACATCCAAAAGGAATTCAGTTCACCAGGTATGAGACTGCACCAGATGGGAAACAAAATGCACTGAATTAGGAAATTAACTTCAAAACCAAACTCCTGGTCTGAATTAAAAAGCTAATGTAAATGTGACTTCCTCATGCAGTTTGGTAGCTGAGAAGCTGGTAATCCCCAGGAGAGCTAGAGGTAGTGATGATGGGGATGTGTGAAAACTTTTTAACAACTATTTGTACACTGGTACAGGGTGTATTTCTACATGTGCAGAGTGAAAAGGTCAAATACATGACCCTGACTTTTCAGCTGGTCTCAACACATATGCAACATGAGCACATGGACACTTTCCAAGTAGAGGGGCATATTTTAGGCCATTACTGTGCCTGATGACACAAAGTATTAAGATATGGAGAATGAGACTCCATATTAATCTGCATCTGTTCTGCAGCTTTGCAGTTGGTGGGATTTGGATCAGACTGTTGTGCAGTTTTTCCCTTTCTATGTATTGTAAAGAAAACAGCTGGACAAAAAAACCAGCTGTTGTTCTTGTCCTGCTATCTGCCTCTCTGGCTCTTGATGCTAGCAGAGCTCTGAAGTACTTGAACTGTAAAACCACAAAAGACTTTAAAAATAAACTCTTTGCATTGACAGCTCCAAAAAAATTATCCAGGAAACAAGTCTCTTAAATTAAGAATTTAGATAATGTGCAGAGATATTTAGTTATAAACTATTCACATAAAATACAGAATTTTCATTGTTGCCTTGTCAGCCCCCTCCAAGATAGCCAGTCTTACTATATTACTTTCATAGCTAGTCAAAAGGAATACAAAATCATCCAGTCACCCACTGGCACAGCTTGTAGGACCAAGGAGAGCTATCTGCTAGTGTCTGTTTCTAATCTAGAGGACACTGCTGCCTCCACTATCTCCTTGGGTAACTGGATTTTGTTTGCAGCTGGAGGTTCCTGCTATTACAGCTCATTGTGAGTGTTGGTGACCCACATGCCTTTGGGAGTGGTTTAATTTTAAATAGTGAAACTGCATGACCAGTCTGCATGACTCTCTCAGAAGTGGCTTCTCCCTGGTTCTTGCTCAGTAACACTGGGTTTGGTCCTTCTTTGGCCCTTTTCACCATCTAGGAATGATTCTATATACAATTATTCCTGATTTTTAAATGTTGATACCTTCAGAAAACCCCAGAGTAAATGGATGCCTTCCAGACAGACTCCTATGCAGTGGTCACCCGTATCAGAATCATCTGGAGCCTGGTACTAAGCCCTGGAGGTTGGACTGGCCACTCCCATTCTCTGGCAGGCATGGAAGGAAATGCCTGGTGGCCTTTGTTACAGCCTCCAAGTTCCCAGTCTCTGAGTCAGAAAGGCAGTGGCCCTACATGGTCATCACACCAGTACCATCATCTTGGCTCCACACCAGCCAACTGAGAAGGAGGCAGAGCAGGAGAGAGGAGGAAGAGAGGAGAAAACTGTCAGAGAACCTGTTTCTTTGGGGCACTGAAACTGTGAAGATCTTGGCTGAAGACTACAAATCACCTCCCTTTCTGCAGCAAAGCCTATTAGTGCTGCATGTAAACTTTTGGTGGTCTGAGCCCTATTGAATTTTAAAAATTGCTGGATTTTATGTTTACAAACTTTATATTGTCCTGTTAAGAAAGGAAGGTGGATGAAGAGCAGAGCATCAGGTTTTGTTAGGTTTTGGAGATTTAAGGTTTTTTTCCTTACGGTTTGTTACAGTGAGGCTTTGCTGGTCAAGAGAGGTCTGGTGGATATCCCACAGGTTTTGTGGACTGCCTGTTGAGGAACACATTTAATGCAGACAGCTCAATGTGCAGACTCCAGTGCAGGCTGAGGACTGAGCTCTGAGACAGGAGGCCATGGACTGGCACTGGCCCTTTGCACAATGGCATGAGGACCTGTGGTGCCAGCCAGATGACCGGACTCTCAGAGACACAGCAGGAGACGATGACTCAGAAGATCCCAGGCTATCATCAGCACAGACTGTGAGGATGTAAAAGTGCAGGGAGTCCTTTGTTCAGGGTCCCTCCCTGGAGGCACCATGTCAAACCATGTGATTTTGTTGCTGCACCATGACAAAATTACTTAAAAGAACTGGAGGCCTAGGACTCTGCTGTGGGAAACCTGGGGTCAAGCTGGTATGGAAAACTTGCCTGGCTGTCTGAGAGTGGGGTGTGTAGGGAGTCAAGTGGGGCCCCTACCAGGTCACTGGAACTGCCTGTTGAGAAGGGGCTTTGGTCCCAGCATTAAAGTCTCTGGTAGTGAGAGTGTAACTGCCAGAGTGGCTCCTGAATGGTCAGATAGGAAAGTTTAACATGCCTCAAGGGGATAAAACGCAATGGGTAAAGTAGGTTTTTTACCGTTTGCTTCCAGCATATTTTTAGCTGATCATGATTATTGTAAATGGCCTCTGAAAGATACATATGAGTAAGCATGTTTCCTTTTGGATACACATCAGACCATCAAACCTATCAGAATAAATACCAGTGGAGATACTTTTTAGATTAGATACATTTTTCTAAAACGGAAAGCCCTACTTTTATTCTTCCCATCACCCACATGAATAATTTTTCTTAACTAATTTGAGGTGGAACAGTGCAGCGGGATTTACTCCACCTCCTTGGTCTAAGGAGAAGGTGCCAGGATCAGTCTCCAAACCTCACATTGTTCCAATTCTACACAGATTTAAGAGCATTTCTACGTCAGTACCTTTCACACAAACTGGCAAAATATATTCCCATTAATCGTTTTGTCCTTCCTAGTGATGTTACCTGTTATTTGGGTTGTAAATATTTGGAGTAAAGTCCCAGAATATCCATTGGATTTCCCTTTGTTCCCCACATTGCTACAAGCAGTACAAGATGTAGAAAGCCTGAGTGTTTGTTCCCATATGGTACAAACAAAGAAAAAATGAAGATGAGACAATTCTAGCAGATGGGTTGTTCTTACATCTTTTTCATATGATCATTGCATTCATTGCACACCTTTTGTCTGGTTTGAAACCCTTCTCTTAATCTGCCCCTGCACAAACAGCATATTCCCTACACATCCCCAGACATACAGGAAGAGATGAGTGGTGTGGGCCATACAGTGAGTCATTGTTCCTAGTAAAGCCTTCTCCGTGTTCCTTGCAGGGGTGTCACTGCCAGTGGGGGATTTATATGCCAGAGGGAATGAGGAACTAGGGCTTTACAAAGCATCTGGCAGACACAAATCCCTGGGATTTCCAGCCAGTTTCAGTTATTTCTGCCCTGGTGAATGGACAAGCTGGGAGCTGGGAGTTTCTTTTCTTGAGGTGGAAAGGGGATCAGGTAAATGGGTTCACACATCCAGTGGCCTTCACACATCCAGTAGCCCCATCAGCTTCTGCCCTGTCACTGCAGCTGTATGGGAATGGAATTGTTTCTGGCCTTTTCAAATCCTGCCTTCCTGAATGTGGTAGGCTCTCCCCTTTACCCCTCTCATACTTCCCCCTTGAGAATCACTGCAAAAGATTACCCCACTTCTCAAGACATAAAGGTGTGAAAGGAGTGACAGTATTTGTTTGGGAGGAAAGATGTTTTTACCCCTAAATAGAATTAAACACTAAAAAGATCCAAGATCATCACTGAGAGCAACTCGTTGTGAACCTATAGGCATTAATGTCTGAGCAGAAGGAAAGCAGGAGAAAGAAGTTTAGCTGCTATTCAAAGAAGAGCTCAGAACCAGACTGGTTAATTTTAAATAGAGTCAATTGAGGACTACTGTGTGACGAAGGTGTAGTTCTCATACTATGGTAACAATTTCATTTTGTGCCTTTGTTTACTTATGTGAATCAAACTAAATTTCAGCCCTCTGAAATACACCTCTAGTATGAAACACCTTTGGCTTCTATCCTCTGTCAAAGCCATGCAAAGGAGAGCTCAAGTTACCCCTCATTAGTCAAAAAACCTATATGCTGATGAAATAGCCCCTTGTTTAAATGCTCATGCTAAATAACTCTGGTGTGTCAGACAAAATAATTTAAGTGCTCCTTCTGCTTAAAAGAAGCTACTACAAAAGCTTGATGAAAATAAAACCAAGACAATAAATCCCCAGTGAAATACCAGACCTCTTCCCAGGAGAATGCTTAATGTCATCCCAGTCTAACCTAATTCTGAAGCACTTTAATATTATTTGGGATCTGAACACTCTGGAAGTAACAGCATTTTTGAGACACTCGGTAATGTTACACGTTTCTTCAGCCTCCTGCAAGAAGAACTTTTAATTGGCTGATACTTTTGCCCCTTGGAATTTCATCCTGAAGTCAGAGGGACATGTAAGCCCTGCCTGCAATTCTCAAGGAATCCACTGATGTGGTTGTTCTCACACATGGCCAGGCAGGGAGGACTCAGGAAAAGGCTGATGGATGACACCATCCCTCCTCAGCATCTGGCAAGGGAGAGGTCCGTGGGGAAGGTCAGGTCTTGGTGCAGCACTTCTGCTGCAGGAATTCATCATGGAACTTTGGCTGGAGCACCATGTGGTTCAAATTTCAGATGTCTTGTTCTCCACCTCAACAGCGAAGGGGAAGGGGAAGAGAAGAAGCAGGAGGGAAAGTGAAGTGTAGAGACTCGTGCCTGTCACAGGATACTCTTGTCTTTCGAAGTGACATGAATGGTATTTTGTTTGGCTATTGATATGAATAATAGGGAAGAAGGACAAGAGAAGTGGCTGGGGTCAGAAACAAGTGTATATTATGCTGAAGCTTTGTCTTGGCCCTTCAGATGGTTTGGGACTGCTCGACATGGGGTTTATGACTTTCTGTGGACATGGCCAATGCCTGGCACACTGTAATTGGGAATACAGTTGCTTTGGATCTGATTGTTTCACTGGCATGGGGCTTCATTTGCATCATTAGCACTCCTGTCATTAGCACTGTGAAACTATGGTCCCTTAAATTTGGCAAGGAAATAGCTAGACTTTTATTGTCTAAAGTTTTATCACCTTTGCAAAAAAATATTAATGGAATTCTCCAAACAGTTAACTAAGTCTTACAAAGGAGTGTTGGTATAGAAGTTCCAATAGAAGCAGAATTGGGCTCTCCCCATCATATATTGCTAGCATTAAAGAAGTCTCCACAGAGTCACTTGAATTCAGGAAGAAAGCTCACACCAAACATTGCTGGATCCAAACCTGGCAAAAAATCACAAGCAAGTGACTTTTTATTCTGTATGTCTTCTGTCAGTATCTATTCTGGTAGGAAATAAGTGTAACTCTTTCATGGACTAGTCTTGCTTGACCTAGTGTAAGGAAGTCTCAATATAAAAAGGAATCAGAAAAGGAAGAAAACTTTGTAAAACAGCCTCTTAGGCACCCTGTGACTTTCTGTGCAGAAAACTTACACCAGTTTGCATCAATCCAATTATGTTTTTTCCTATGTAGGCACAGCATAGCGATTCTAGCTTAAGTGAAACCTGCATATTCAGAGGAAGCAAACAAAGCACCTGGACCCTGTTTCCATCTCATGCCAGACAAAAATGTTTAATTGATTTGACAAGAAGACACAAAATCAAGAAAAAAACCCCTATATGTACCTACTTTTCTTAAAAAATAAGACATTAAATTTATTTAATTTCCTTCTTCTTGACACTGTTCACTTTAAAAAGAATGACTTCTTGTTTTCTGGGAGAAAATAGGACTTAATCTGCTGTTTGAAAGTTGTTCAAAGTCCCAAACGAGATGAGACAGCTTCTTTAAATCCGCTTGAAAATGCTGAACCTTGATTATCTCCATCAGTCGTTGCAAAACAGAGACGGCAGGAGAAGCTTTGGTGGATGGCCTGCCGCTGGTCCGCCACTATTTTCATCCACGAATTTGATTGCTCATTTATATTGTGTGATTATGGTTGTGGCCTTAGAGAAGCCTTGAAGACCAGACGTGGCTTGCCAAGCTTTAGGGAGCCGCAGTCCCTTGGGCTTTTGAAGCACTGGAACTTGAGAGGAAAGATGTGTGCTAATGTCTTTAGAAACAATTCGATGGGTGAAGGTATGGGTGTTAACGTCTTTGAAATGGGTCTTAATGTCTCTACTGACTTTGGGCAGCAGGTTTGTTGCAGAGCCCAGACAGCCTGGCTCTTGAAACAGACAAATGGGTCTCCACAAGCTTGAGTTTCTGAACTTCGGGGCAAAACGACAAGTTCAAGGGGGCATATGTGGTAGGCGGTTCGGGAAGGCTGTACCTTCCTAGTACCTCAGGCAAGGGGGAAACGAAGATGGCAACATGCGGGCGGGAGTTTAGGATTGAAGGAGGCTGCGCCCTCCAAAACCGCGAGAGAGAAAGCCTTGTGGGTGTGTGCCCCAGTGGACTCACTCCCTTCATTCGAATGAAATTACAGGACTCCTCTGTCTCTGTTATGGACATTGGCTTTTCATAGCGTGATTTTCCGTACAAGCTGGAAGTGTGCTTTTTAGTCAAACAGATGGCTGTGAAAACCTTGTACCAAACAGCACACTGACCGGCCACACCACGGGCCGAGGAGCCTGGGCTGAGCAGCACGCTGAGCTGCACCTGTGCGCACACGGCTCTGGCTGCACGAGGGACAGCATTGGTCACAGGTCTTACTTTGAACAGTGCAATCGCCGAAAAAATAGCATTATTTTCTTAAATAATGCTTTTATCAAGGACCAGAAATCCCAGTGACACTAATCCGCGCATAAGCTTCTGTGATCGGGGCTGTCTAGGCACTAGTTTACGGACTCTGGAAGCCCTTGGCTTTTGCACCGGTGGGAGTGTACCGCAGCGCCCGCAGCCCTCGCCCCTCCCGGGCCGCTCGGCAGAGACCGCCCGGCTCGGCCTTCCCGGGGCGGGGGCGCCGCGGTTCCATCCCTGCCGGAGGCGGCCGGGCGGGGCCGGGCGGGGCCTGGCCGGGCGGAGAGGCGCGGCGCGGAGTCCCGTTAGAAGCAGCGCGGAGCCCGTGCGGATCCCCACCGGCGCAGGAAGAGCGACGGCCGTGCCCAGCCCGCCGGGAAGATGCCGAAAACGGTGGGTACCGCCGGCGCGGGGCAG
This sequence comes from Coloeus monedula, assembly GCF_965178545.1. Classification (NCBI taxonomy): domain Eukaryota; kingdom Metazoa; phylum Chordata; class Aves; order Passeriformes; family Corvidae; genus Coloeus; species Coloeus monedula. The sequence continues at coordinate 20,124,370 of NC_138792.1, read as the reverse complement.
AAGGGAGGCCCCGCCGCGGGGTCCGGGCGGGTGCGCGGGACCAGGCAGGCGCGGCCTGGGTGCTCCTCCCGCCTGGGCTCGGCTGCGCCCCGGCCGGTGGCGGCCGGTCCAGAGGGAGCGGCGAGGGGCACGAGGGAGCCCCGGGGAGCGGAGCTTCCCACCCGCCCCTCCATGTTGCGCTCCCCTCCCCGGCCGCTCCCCGCCGGCCGCGGTTTCCCCGCGCGAGGGGCCGGGCCGGGGCGCCGCCTGGACCGCGGGGTCTCGGCGCGGCGGGGCCGCCTCTCCGCCCTAAAATGTCCGGCGGAGCGCGGCGGCGGCGCCGCCCGCCCGCGTGTGCGCCCGAACCCGGGGGGGGGGGGAAGCGGGGCGAGGCTTTCGAGAGCCTGGTGGGAGCGGGTGATTGCTATGGCCGCCTCATGCGCTCCCTGAAGAGGAGAAGTTGGGGTTTTCACAACTTGCAATTAGTCAGTTTGGGTTGCCAGGGAGCCTTGTCCCAGCTTGACTCGAGGTATTTCTTGGCTGAAGAGATTTTAGTACTTCAGAAAGTCTAGTCAAGTCTGTACTTGACTCTCCTCGCAGCAGGAGTTCGTTAACGAGGAGCATGGGGTTTTTCCATTTAATTTCTCCTGGTTGGAGTAAAAGAATCCGTCCCAGCCCTTCATTGATAAAACAGGAAGGAGCAGGGTGGAAGTCTCTGGATGTTTCCGTACTGGAGTGATCCGAAATGGCCTAAGAAAATCTAATGTTTAAGCTAAGAGTCTGTGGTTTACTTAAAGGAGAGAAAAAAAAACAATCCCAAACAAAAACTCACTCGTGTGCAAAAAGAAATTGAAATGAAATCGACCGTGATTTTCTTTTAATAGTTTCTTCTTTTCACTTTAAAGCAGATATTGAATGCTTATTTGACTGATAGCTACTTTTCTTGGTGTCTTAAATGCCTTCTCTCTGATAGCATGGATAACTAGATGATGATTATTATTTAAACATCAACATCTTAAAGGATATCAAACTTAAGCCACTTCACGGTTAAGACAGTATTTTCTTAAGCTTTAGAAAGGCCTTCCATCAAACATTAGTGATGATTAGTTAAGATTTAGTTACTAAAAAAGCTAAGATACAGGCAACAAGTTCAGTGAGATTAATGGAAATAGCACAAGTTAGGGGACTTTAGTGTAAAGTGCAGTTGAGACCTTTTAGCCAGAGAGTTTACAGTCGTGATGAGTGACTTTTCAGTGTGGATCGGCCAAGAAATCCTGAACAAGTAGCAGAGAGGCTTGCGGGGCGGGGTTCCCAGCACCAGGCTGAATGTGAAGGCTGGCTGCGAGGTGCTCATTGCAGCCTCTGCAGACACACCCTAGGATGGATTCACCTTCTTAGTCTGTTGCTTTCTGGTTTTGACAGAGCAGTTCTGGTTTTGATAGAGCAGTTCTGCTTTCAGAGCTTTTAAGAGCAGATAGAGAAATGCAAGTGTTTTGCTGTAATGCTTTGTACTGTACATTGCAGATTCTGCAGAAAGCCGTTCCACTGTCTGTGCCTGTTGCAGTACAGAGCTGCAGGCCTGCTGCTGTATCAGCCTTTGGTTTCCTGCCCGATCTGCTCTAGTTACAGACCCAACTGAAATAATATTTTAAACATTATTTCTTGATCTTTGGTTTTCAGGAACAGGATATGCTGGCATAACTGTGTAATCAGTTCTTCATGTGACATAAACATGACTACTAGTGTGCTAGCTTAAGATTTGTTAATAGCTACTTAATTAACAAAACAGTAAAATGCAAGAGACTTTCCTCAATCAAGGAAAAAAATCAAGGTCAAATGTGGGTGAAACCTGGGCAGTTAGATGTAGGTTTATGTGGGCTTCATCACAAAAATAAATCCATTGTGAAGAAGACAGATGGAGGAAATGTTCCAGGGAACAGTTCTGGCTGGGCAGGAAAAGCATTTGTGTCAAAACTACTTGGTTGGTAGCTCTTATCATTCATCTCACCAGGCTTACAGAAACATGCTGCTGCGTGGCTTAAGCAGCAAAACCTGTTGAGTTCTGAGCCTCTACACCTCCTCAAGCTAGGCTAAATGTTAGCACATGTAGCTGGAGATTTCCATTTTGTTATGTGAGGTTTGCGATGAGTGACACTAGGCTGTGTAGCACTATTAATAAGAATCCAAGATTAACTCTGGTAACCTTTGAACTAGTGCACATGATTTGCTGTTGTGACATGTAATGGGGGGGTTTGGTTGCTGGAGGCCTTGTAGGCTGTGTAGAAAGTCCATCGTGCATCAGCGTGCTGATCCTGCCATGCTCACAACAGGAAACCTTCACTGTTCTATTTAGTGATACAACTCTGATTTAAATTTTTTGTGTTCTGGAAAGTTTGTGAGGTATGAACATTTAAAGCAGACACAAAAAAGGGCACATAATTCTCCCCATGCTTTGTATTGCAGAGGGTGGCAGTAGTTGAGTGCTAAAAATGAGCTGTTGTCAAGCTCTGAAAAGTCTCTCCTCCAGTTGTGAGCAGTCTGTTTATTTGCTGTGAGTGGGCTCTGATCGCCCCCTGACTGATGGGCGCTCTGGTTTCTCACTGAGCCACTTCAGGCTCGGCAGTGCTGCAAGTCATGCTATTCCAAATCCCGATAGAAGTGAATCAGCTGTCACACTGGTGGCTTGTCTAAGCCCCATAGTTAATTACTTGAATTTTAGTATTAAAAGAAACATATTAGTTGGAGGAGTGAAGGGGAAAGTGATTTTTAAAAAAATTTTTTTTAAACAGTCATGCCTATTTAATGGCATGATACTTTATTTTTTAGTTGTTAGAAAAAGCAAGGCTTCTGTATTGGAATTCATTGACTATTTTGCCTATGCATGTACTTTGTGGCTTTGTGAATGGGTAGGCCACTGAACTTGAAACGTGAGCATTCATCACATGTGAGGTGTGCATTCAACAGTCCTGTCACTAGGACTTGGGCAGTTCTGTTTTAGGTAACATAGCCTTTACTCTTTGTAGAGAAGGGTTTTTAATCAATGCTAATCTTGTGAACACAGAAGGTTTTAGGAAGTAATAAGGGAAAAGGTACCAGTCCAAACTTTATTATACCTTAGTTTGAAGCTAAATGTAGTAATAGTTACCAGGATCCTTAGGTACCCTGTCTGAATTGATGGTCCTAATTCCCAGTAGGACTTGAAAGGTCCTAGAAGCTTTTTTCCCCTTTGTTCTTGGGAGCTTCAAGGTTCTGGTTAGAAGAAAAGTAAGAGATTGAGGTAGATAGCGGGAGAACGCTCTGGTTAATCAGTTTCTTGTGTGTGTCGTTACATGCTACCAAATGCTGCAACAAGGTGGCAACTCTGAGTAGAATGCTACACTTGTTTGGGTGATAATTTTCTTCCCCCCCCCCCCCCCGCCTGTGGAATTTGCTAGATGTCTTGAAGGGGGAAGGGTGGATAGTGATGAAAACTGACTTTAATGGATGGGCACTTCTCTCTTGGTCCTATTGTACTATGAAGGAACACTGGAAGCATTCTAGATGCCTTCTGTCTTATTTCATGACTGACCCTTTGGTGTTATCTCTTCCTTTCCTCACTCAGCATAACTTGGGAAGCTTGGTGACACTGGTCCAAGTTTGACATGTGTGCTAACTTGTTATGCAAACTCATATGTTTCTTCTAACGCCATCAGATAATATGACTTGCCGTAAAGAGGTGTGTTTGAATGCTCCCAAAGACCTTTCTTCATACAGAAGTGTTTCCCCTGTTGGTGAATTTCAGATGACTTTGTACTTCAGAAGCAACAATAGCTAAAACATGCTGAGTTTACAGTGGAACCAGGTAAACTACTGAAACTGGTAAAGCAGTGAATTATCTGTAGCTTTATACCTACCATGGGATTTTGCAAAACAGGAAAGGCCTTTACACCCTAGCTTGTATTCTGTTCAACAGCTTGATTTCTAGGTTCTGCAAGAATAGCAAGGTTTTACTTCATGTCAGATGAAGCAATTAAGCCTGAAAGTGAGCAAAAGCTTCTATTTTGTACTTTTAGGCCTTCTATATTAAAGTTAAACAGAGATTTTAAAGTATACCATTGGTGATAAACTAGCATTCACTTTGTTTTTATATACTGGTAAAATCTTCCTTTCTCTTCTTATGGTAAGCCCTGCACCTGACCGGGCAAAACCCATCAGTTATGGTGGCTTTACACTGTTGTGAGCAAGAACTGTTCCAAGTGCCTGATCTGAATTGGCAGTCATGATCCAGTTCATAAAACTTCGAGGTGACAGTGTTACATCTAAGAGTGCTTATCATACCCGTGGTTTTAGAAGATTAAATGTGTTAGTTGAGTCCTTTATTTAATTTTTGCCCTCTTGATTTGTTGCCTGAGGCAGTTGAGCAAGAGGCAGGTTGGTGAGGTGCACCCAATAAAAGGGGCCCAAAGGGAGCTTTAGGGCTGCTGCTTCTGCCGTAAGAATCCTGTGGGGAACAGGGTGCCTGCTATCACGGGCTCATCATCACTTGCTTCTTGCAAATATCCTGTCACCATAACGTTTACAGGCAACATCTTTTTTGAACCTTCAGGGGATTGCAGCCCTTTCCTTGGGGTGATTCTACCTTCTCTGATTAGTCACCTCTGAAGTTTAATTACCATTCTTGCTTTTCTCATGAGGATGGTTCATAAGATGTCTTAATATGGACTCCTTTATTTTGACAGGAAATGGCATCTCTGCCTCTAGAGGAAGCTTGTTCGAGTTTTTTTATGTATGTCTAGTCTGAAGCAAAAATCTCCTACAAAGAGCTCGCTAAGTCCCTAGTAGCTGCTTGAAATACAGCTGATGAACTGAAACTGAAGGATTCAAACACCTTCTGCTTGTGACCCTGGGTGTGCAGGGGGACGGCACCCTGCTGGGGCTGCGGCCTGGCCATGTCCCTGCTGATCAATGGCTACTCCACAGAGAAGCCCCTCTTCCTCTACAGAGGTGGCTCTGGCTCTGCTCCAGGGTATGAAGGAAACTGACTAAAAGCTTCCTCTGGCTGCGTCATCTCCTGGACTCTTTCCTGGCTCGGTGTGGCTTAAGCAACCTTATTTGGCTGACTTAATTCCCCCCCCCCCCCCTTCTGTGCAGCAAGAGGGCCTCCCTTAATTTGCACAATAAAGCTGTTATCTGTGCTTAATCACTGTTCTGAGGACTACAATGGGGTTTGTTTGAAAAGAGCTCCAAGATTTCAACTCCTTGGATCCCTATCATTCCAGAGTCCCGTTTCCCTTTTGTCTGTTTGCTATGTGGTTATACCAGAAACCAATTCCAGTGAGGAGTCTCTGCTGCTGTAGTCACACTATTGGAAAAGAGTAAATCTCTCTCTACCCAGGAATAATCCAGGGCAATTAACTGATGTAAATTAAAAGCAATAGTAAGCAGCCAGTTAATTGCTTGCTTTTCTCTAGGGGTATTTGAGAACAGCAGGTATTTGCATAGTGCAGCCAATAATACTGAATTAAGAGTTTGTTTTTATCTGAAACTTCCAAACTAGGCTGAAGTCTCTAGGTTGATGGAAGGCTACTCTTTAAAGCACATCTCTTTGTAACATTCCTGTGGTTGTTTTTAGGATGAGCATTCAAGTGTTTTGGAAGTTTTGGGCATAAAACCCACCCTTCTGACTCCAGTAGCTAATGCTGGCTCTTAAAGTAATGTTTAAAGCAAATACTTGGTGGGGAGGTAGGTAGAGACAGTCAGTGGCAGGCTTGGTAGTTATAAGACCACAAGATCGTCTACAGCTGCTCAGGGGTTTAGAACCTGAAATTGCAGAGGTTTGGACCTTAACATTGACAAGAGACAATTACGGCTGCAGCAACTGTGGCTATCAATAGGTAGTTGATCTGGTGCTGCTTCCTTCCTGTGCAGCTGTGAAAGGATATATTCACTTCTATCAGTGTGTGATCCTCCAGTGGAATAGTGGGGCAGTCAGAAACTCCTCTCCTTTGTATAGCAACTTGTTGAACTTAAATGGGAAAAAACACTCTTTGAAGATGTTTTTAAAGGCATGAGTCCTGCAGAATGCTTTTTCCTAGTTGTTCTAACATCTCTGAAGCTCCAGTAGTTGTTCTGAGGAACCTCTTGAAAAATACGAACTGTGGATGAAAGAATGATCAGTTCTCATCTTATTGCCAGCCTAAGGAATAGGAGTTCTTGGCCATGCTAGGCCTCTGTCCTTCTGGCTGTTGCTGGTTGATGAATAGCTATGGACAAGGGCACAGGAGTGCCTGTAAAGGAGGAATGAATGAAAAAGCTCTGAATCTGATCAGCTCTGTAGAGAAACAAGCAATTAGACAAGAATGAGATGATGGACTAGAAGGGGGAAGAGACACTCCTTTCTCTGCCAGCTGTAATTCTGTGTAGAGTAAAATGAAATCTCAGAAGAGTTCAGAAAGAGTACCTGAAGCAGTGAATCAAGTGCCATGGTATTCATGGTCCAGACTGATCTGTATTCTTGCAAATTTCTAGTTCTTAGTCAACTTGTTTGTTTCCTAGAGGAAGGCTTCTCAGGAGACTGAACTTTACTGTTCTGGAGAGTGAATACTGTAAAAACTTTCTTGCTGTATTTTTCGTTGTCTTTTCTTGGGGGGGTGGGGGAGGGAGTGGGGGTGTTAAATTGATATTGGAGAATTTTCCATGCAAAATATCGGGGAACTGTTATTTTGCCATTGTATGGGACAGAATCTTGAGATAGAATCAGCTTGGTTGGAAAAGACTGTTGAGTCCAGCTGTAAACTGATGACTTTCTGCAGCCATGAACCATTCTTATCTGTCTGTATATCACTGATTTGTACTATTTTCCTTTGTAGGCCCTTGTCAGAGCATTTTTTCTCTCTCAATTGGGAATCTAGTTATGGTGGTGAAGTGACTTAGTACAGGAAAAGCCTGCCATTGCAGTCTGATCAATCAATTAGTCACAGCACTTAGTAAATATATTTGGTTTTATATAACATAGGCTAATAAAGCATAGAATTCTAGGCTAACTAATGGAATTCTGGGCTAAATCTTTCCTTGCCATAGCTTTTCAACTGTACTGTACAGTTCAAAAGCTATGGCAAGGAAAGATTTAGCCCAGAATTCCATTGTGCTTGGTTACACTGCAAAAACTGAGCTGCCAGAGAAATTATTAGGATGAAGTGTCAGGATGCTTGATAGCGTCCATCCCCCAGAGGTGTGGCTTTTCATTCATAATATCTCTAAGAATATAAATATGGCATTGATTTTATTTTTTAGATTCACTTTTCTAGGATAGTGTACTCAGAGGGCAAAAAAAAATTTAATTCATCAATATGCTGAATGTCTTTTCTGGCAGCTTTCTGGATGGAAAAGAGGGTTTTGGTTGTGTATATTTTTTTTTCTCTGTTAAAATCCAGAACTCCACATCTTCCTGACAGTTGTCGTCTACAGGACTTGCAGAATGTCAGCAAATGGTTCTGAAGGCACACTGTAAGAAGTAAGGCAGTTCCATTGCTGACAAATTCAAGCTTGCTTGAATTCAGGTTGCTCAGTAAAAGAGTGGTAATGCAAAACCCACCCAACACTTGGTGGTCCAATACATCTTCTTATATGAAAACAGCCCTATTAGTTAGAAATGATAGAGAAGAAGGGATTTGTACATACGTATTAAAAGTAAGGATTTGCTTACAGATCATTAAGTAGACACTTTAGTGAAGATAACGTCTTTTGACTGGCTGTTTTTGCTGTGTTTGAAGCCCTCGAGGGTGTGTTTTGCCCTCTTGTGTACAAAGGCACAGTGCTGGCTCCTCTTGAGCTTGCTGCTGACCAGCACTCCCAGATCCCTTTTTGCAGGGCTCCTCTCCAGCAACTACTCTCCCAGTTTGGATTTGTGCCTGGTATTACTCTGCTCCAGGTGCAGAATCTGGCATTTGTTCCTTTCAAATTTTATGCCACTGATCAATCATGCTCTGATTTATCTAGATGTCTTTGCAAGACCTTGTATCCCTTGAGAGAATCAACAGCACACCCAGTGCTGGTATTGTCAGTACATTTGCTAATGGTGCATTCAACTCCTGCAATCCAGATCATCAATAAAAATACTGAACTGCACTGGCCTTATTAAGGAGACCTGAGGAACACCACTGGTGACTGGTTGCCAGCCAGACTCAGCCTCATTCCCTGCAGCCCTCTGAACCCTGCTGCCACTGGTTCTTCATCCAGCACACGTTGAACATCCTTGTCTTGCAGTGGAACAACTTGTCCAGAAGGATGCTGTGAGAGACAGTATCAATAGCTTTACTAAAACACTGAAAAACTATATTCACCACCTTTCCTTCATCCATTTGGTGGGTGACCTTATTGTAGAAGGATACCAAATTAGTTAGGACTTTCCCTTCATGAGCCCATGTTGGCTGTGCCTGATGAATGCACTGTCTTTTAAATACTTTAATGTCCTTTAAATGCCTTTCGATAGCACCCACTAACTTGGTTAATCTAATTACTCTCTGACCGCTAAAACAGATCTTCAAGAAAGCAAAATTGCCTGGAAAGCTGGAAGGATTGAAAAAAACTTGCTTATATTGTAGCTTATAGCCCAGCTGAGACAATAGACTACTTGGTGTCTAAGCAATAAAAACACGCAAAATTGTGACATGTTTGGTTTGGTGTATGGTTTGTGTGTGTTTTGTTTTTAAAATCAGCAAAGTTATCCTTCAGGGATGTCACTAGATTATATTACTCCTTGTATTCATATGATCCTCTAATTTTTGATAGCAGGAATGAATGGAGACACTGCACAGCAGGCATAAGAAGGGTGTTGCTTCTCTAGGGTGTTTGTTACTACTGTATGTTACATCCAAATGTTAAGAACTGTCTGTGGTCTGTGAGATGAGATTGAAAGCTTAAGCATCATAACTGTTTTGCCAGCATCTGTTTATTTCATTTGTTCCTACATGCATCTCAATATTAAGGAAACATAAAACTGCTTTTGAAAAAGTGACTGATTAACTTCATTTGTTTCTTTGGATAGATAATGAAAGCTTTAGCTGAGATGTATTGAATGCAGTGTCTGTCTGTATTCAGTGTTCTCTGGCTACAGTTACCCTCCTACAGTTGAAAATCAGGATCTGAGCTTGCCTAAAGTTGAGAAACCTGGCTCCTTCTGTTACTGAAAATGTGCTTTTTGAGCAACTGGATTTTTGTTGCAGTATCTGTAATTTTCACTAAGACATACTCAACATGTGGATTTGTTTGCATTGGTGAAATACTGGAAGCAGAGAGCAGTAAAATGATTATGTTCTATCCCTTCACTATTCACAATCCCCTAGACAACTGTCTATGCTGTATGAAGTGTTAGACATTCTCCTCATTTTGTGAGGTGCCTCAAAAACTCTAAGGTTACTAGTAACTTGAACAACGGGGTCAGAAAAGACTCGTATTCCTTAAAATGTCAGAAAGCTTCAAGTCCATGGTTGGCACTGTGGAAGGCTTAGAGAGTGTTCTTATTCAACACCATAAAATGCTTTATCACTAAGCCAAGAAAACATTTTGGTAAGTGATGTCTTAGTCCTCCAGCCTGCAGGTCCATTGTGCTGATTTTGTTACAGAAGCTGGACTGCAGCTTTTTCTGTGCTATAATATTGAGGTGACATACTTTCTTTGTTGCTGTGTTAGTCCTTCACTTCAAAAAACTGTTGGGGAACCTCTCTTACCTGAAGTTGGTATTGAAAAAAACCAAGTATTGACTTAGTATTTTTTGGTTTGCTTAAAACACTAGACTGCACCTGAAACTGGATAGTATTCTGACCCAGCCATGACAAACTGGGAAGCAGCAAGTTCCTGAAAATTAATTTTCTTACTCTACTTGTAATGACTTGCTGCAGCATGTATTTTGGACTTTGTGAAATCTATAGACACCGTTGTCCTCTGCACTGTATACCTGAGGTTCTGTGTTGACATACATGTGGAAGTGCATTAAATCTCAAAAACACCCAGCTTAGGGTTTTTCTTCCCTTTATCTTGCTCTGTGGTTTGTTACTAATATCTCAAATTGAAGGGTGATGGCAAGATGCAATGTGGTGTATTATGCTCAGTTTGAATACCGTTTTGCACACCCAGCAGTTTAGGGTAGAGATCTTTTTTTGAAAGGGGGTCCATGTCAGCATCTTCAGCTGTAAGAATGTATCAGCGTAGTGTTGTCTTGAATCTACCAAAAGACAGAGCAAATAGAAGGACTAACTAACTTCCAAATCACTAAAAGATCAGACCAATCTGAACAGTACTTGCTTTAGCATCATGCACAGGAAATACAATACTATCTTAGTGTTTGTTCTGACAAATGCTAAATAACCAAGTAAAAATCTGGCAGAAGGCTGTCCTTCTCTTTTGCTGCTTCTAGTTCTGACAGATTTAATACATAGGTTTTGTTGCTTGCTCTGGACTTGATTCACCTCTGTGCAAAGTCTCTTCTGTCCTTAAGCACCAAATGTATCTTAGTCAGAGGTGACCAGCCACTTCTCCCATGGCTAAGCTTTGAATGTGTCTTTCATATTGCAAAAAAGTGTTTGGTGAGTGTCTCTTTTTTTTCCTCTGTAGAACCCCTTGGACCATCTGCTGCATTGCTCTGTCTTTTCAAGTTTTTCCTTGTCTTTTTACAAATTGCTATGTGCAGATGCTCTGGACTCAGAAAAGTTTGGCATAGAGGACTTGCCCATTACATGCTTTTACCATATTCTACTGACAGCTTTGATTTGGCAGTGTTGGGAAGGATTTGAAAATAATTGGGATCTGAGAGGATTCAGTCAGTCTTATAAATGAAGTAATTTTGTTGGTCTGCCATTCCCTTAGAGAAAGATGGGTGAGTAGATGCATTAGTGTGGATCGATCCATTTCCACAACAAGCCTGAGAAAGAGTAGTTAGCTGCTCTTACTGCTCCCAGTGTTCTGGAAATTTGCTGTTAGGGGTAAGGTATCTGCATGCAGGAGCGTTGTAGGAGCCCCTGACTTTGATCGAAGTTGAATTCATGTCTGCAAACCCTATGCTGCTGTACCTTAGCATATGGAAAAACCTGAAAACATAAAGCAACCCTACCCAGTAGGTCTGGGTAAGAGCTTAACTCTGAAGTTGACTTTTGAGTGTTCTTTGCAGAAGGTTGGTTTTCAGGCTCCCTGCCTTGCCTTAGTCTAGTGAGTTTTACTGTTTGTTTTTTTAGGTTATATCCACATGTATGTTGACCTATTCAGGAGGTGTACTCAGCATCTGGCTATTTCTCTTCCTACTACCCAGTTGTGTTTCTCAGTTTTGACCTGCAGCTTTAGGAAGACCACTAAGAGTTTGGCTTATCTGCATGTTTGGCTACATAAAGATAGTCCATAACATATCTGTTTGTAGAGGAGAATAAAGGATCTAGATATTGAAACTGCAAATCATGTAAGGAAATTACTCTTGCGCACTTGATGCAAGAAGTCCATTTATGTTAGTGTTACTTGACCACTAACATTCCTGGGCATTCAGCAATGTCTTCATCAATGCATCTAGGTCTCAGGTGTTAGCTGAAGTTTATCAGGCCTTCTTTCTAAAATAGCCCAACTTCAAACAGTGTATGAATGTGAACTCAAGAGTGTGGATTTAATTGCAGCCTTGAATGAACTAAATCAACTTGGTTGCTTGCCTGAGAGCTTTGATGGTTTGCTGCCACTGTAAAGTTTTGCGTCAGTTCTGTTCCATAGTTCAACAGAAAACAGGGTTAATGGCATGTGTATATGTGGCTTGATGAGGGGTGAATCGCACTGAGGGGTTGTGTATCAGAGCTGCTGCAAAGGATACAGCAGGTATGCCTGGGAGTGAGGAATAAGAGTGGTTCAATAGTTTGGTCCATCTTGTCCCTGAAAAGCCATCTTGCCCTTTCTCTTCTATGGCCTGTAGCAGTGCCCCTGTGTAAATGTAGTGAACAGGACCAATGAAATGATTCTGCTCGAGAAAATAACAGAAGAGTTATTCCCGCCCTGATTCATCCTTTTGAATTCCTACTTGTGGTGTAGTTGTGGAGTACAAATATGAACCCTGAGAAGTGATTGGGAAGGTGCAGGTTGTTCAGGATGGCTTCCCATGGTGGTGGATACAGAGACTGCATGTGCTGGCACTGCTCTCCTCAGCTCCTGTGCAGGTCTGTACCCCTTCAGGAACCTTTTGGAACATGGGGTTCTGTGTCATGGTGGTATAGCTACTCTCCTCTATATTAGGAAAGCTCAAATGCTTGAACTAGATGGAGCTTGAAATAACCAAGTATACTTCAGCAATCACAAGCTGGTCTTTTATAAACTGTGGACAGTCCCAACCAGAACTATTTAAAATCTAAAATAGGTCGGTGGTGAGGGAAGCAAATATGGGTGGGGAAACTGAATATTAAAAAGAAGTGTAGAACTGAGCCATTTAGGGGAAATCCTGTGTTTTACGGAACTATGACTTAAATATATATGAAAATGCAGCCAGCTTAAATGAGACCCTGTACTGAAAGGAAGTTGCAGGATTTGTCTAGCATGCTGGAAATGATAAAACTGAAAATCACAGGATGATGAAACAGCTCTAGCTCATACTTGACTGTGTGTGTAGTTAAATTTGGAGGGATGGCTCATAGTCTGGGCAGTCAGATCCCACAGTAAGACTGTGTTCTAGCTCCTAGAAGTCTGGCCATTGTTCAGAGGTTCAGTGGGGTCTGTGAGCTGGCCAAGAACTTGATGTGCCACACCCAGGCCATGCTCTGGGTGCCTAGAACAGGCAGCCCTGTGTTCAGCTCCCCTCTCTGTAACAGAGTTAAACTGCTAGGAGTCTCTTGGTTGAAGGACAGAGAGAAGCATGTGAAACAGATAAGCTTGCTCTGACTTTTTATCTAAACATGAGTCCTTTAGAAGGAAGAGCTTGGTCACAGCAGTTATCTTCATGCTTTCCTCCCTGTGGAAAGTGTCTTTAATGATTAGCAGAGTGTTGGAGTGTAGTGATTTTATTTACCCTCAATTCCAAGTTGCCTCTGAAACAATTCTTAACTGCAGGCAAATTTAGAGACCTTTATGTACGAACTGAGTATTTAGTCTGTTAGCTCATGAACTTCAAGTACTTACTGTACATGTGATGCCTCAATGCAAGTCACACTTGTCTTGTTAGCATCCTGTCTTGATCTTGCTTTGAGCTCCTTCCAGTGAAGTATGTGCTTGTGATTTTGGCAGACATTCACTGGATGCTATGTTTGGAAAGCTGATTGGCTCTTTGGGAACATGTCTTGGCTACTTGTCTTGATTGATCAGCCCCTAGAACTGGGTCTTTGCAACCGTTAAATGGTTCTGGGAAATTCCTTGGCTTGAGGATGGAAAGGGAAGAACTGGACTAAGGGGAGGTTGGGGGGGGGGGGAAGTTGCCATCTAAGAGCCTTCTCAGAAAATCTGAAGTGCTTCTGATGGTGGGAGAGAGTGCAGGGACTGTTTTGCTGGTTGAGTGACTTCAGTCACAGCCAGGATTGTAACACCTTTGTTGGTCTACAACATAAGGCGGGTGGCACAAAATACTTGTTTGTAACCTGTGAGTAGGATTGCCTGGGAGGAGCACACAATAGCTGTGAGGAATGTCACTCATACTACTGCTGGCATTCAAACATGCCCACTGCCTGCTAACTGCCCTTAGGTTGAAGAGCTTTAGCAAGGGATGTGGTTAAGCTCTGACATGTGAAGTACAACTGCAAACCCTACTATTAGTGTGTAGAGGCTGTAATAGGTGTGTATATTTCTCCAGAGAAAAGCCCTTCTAACAGGCACAAAAAAAAGCTGTTTACAAAACAAGCAACCTCTGCCCAAAACAAAACCCAAAGCTGCACAGATTGTAAAAGTTGAATGATGGCAACTACACATTGCTATGTTTTGCTTCAGGTTTTACCTCCTGATCCAGATGTTGCGGAAAACGGGTTGGGGGTTTTCCCCATGATATTTTAATTTCCTTCTGGGTTTTGACTAGTAAAGGATGTTCTCTCTAAGCAGCTCAAAAAACAGGTACAAAAATAGTTATTCCAAGGGCTTCTTCAAACTGTCTCTAAAGAAACAGAAAACGGCAATGTTAATTACTTGGAACAGCTACAGGAAGGCAAAGGGAGGTGCATGAAGAATCTATTTATGGAAAAGGAAATGGCAAGAATACAGGAGTTGATCCATTGCACAAGGTTGGGAGTAAGTAGTGTAATAAGTGGCATACAAGTATCTGGACTTGACTGTAAATGTGGGGATCCACCCCTGGCTGCTTTTACTGGCTTAGTACTCTCATCTTGCAACTCCTTTCCTCTAACTTAAACTTGTTTGCCCTCTGGAGATGATGGCAAGCTGCTAGTAGCCATGGTGTTCAAACACCACTGGTGGGAGGTGACTGGTTGAAAAATGAAGAATTACATTTAAGTAGTTGTAACCTGGAAACATTAATGATTTTGGAAGCCATGCTGTGTAGGTGGTAGAGGAATTTTAATATTTGTTTTGAATTAATAACTTAGTAGTAGTCTTTTCATAAAGTAGAACTTCTATTCCTGAAAAGGTTGCCTGCCCAAATCAGATCACTGATTAAATTGGGTAAATGATACCTCCCGAGTTCTAAAATGTGGAGTTCTCCAGCCCTATGGAGCCAGCATTGGCACAGCCCTGGCTTTGCATGCTTGTGCAGTGCTCTTATGAGTGTGTGCTCACTGGTACTGATGCAGGAAGGTGTCTCCAGAGCAGTGAAACATTGATTGTGAGAAAGCTGCAAAGCTGGGGCCACGTTAGCGAGTGAAGGCATCTAAAGTAAGGCAACTGCAAACAACAGACCCTTTGCATGAGGAATAGGCTTTTTCGAAGTTTTCTTGTGAACTCTGTGAATGTGGTTTGAAGACCTTATTTTTTAAAGAAACTGTCCTTGAGGGAAATAAATCTGATTTTCCACCACTTGAGAGAAAAACGGAATCTGTAGTTTATATAGGTTGTCTGAAGTAGACTCCCTGACTAGATATGAATAACTGATCTCTGGACTGCTAAACATGTCCTGCAAGGACAATCCCCTCCAACTCCACTTAGTGATCCTCTGCTCAGGCCTCTCTGAATACCAGGTATCAATCATGTGCAGAGGACTTAAACAGGAAGGTTGTGGCTTCTCACACTTGGTCTTGAGAACCAGATAAGCAACAAAGTACTGCTGTGTTGCTGTGCTCTGTAGGCATTGCCTTTTCAACAACAGCAAGCTGCCATCAAGGAAACTTATTTTTTTTTTCTTTTTTAAATGGGAGCATTCCTGATTACCACTTGCTGTATGGAAGAATTTTATTTTCCTTCTCATCACTGTGAGATGAGCAGTACAAATTAACACAGGAGAGTATTTTGAGATTAACAGTCAAACAAATACACTGGGGCTCTGACACTACAGTATGACAGGGATTATATTAGAATAAATAACTTGGTTTCCTTTTTTGAAACTGCTTTAGCATTATATTTTGTACCAGATTTTTAGTTACAGACACACACACACACAGAGAATGTTCTGTGTTTGAAGGGACCCACAAAGATCATCAAGTCCAACCCTCAAGTGAATGGTGTATATGGGGATTGAAATTGCAACCTTGTATGTTATTAGCACCATGCTCTAACCAAGTGAGCTAATCTCATTAATCACCTCAGCCAGTTTCTTCTCTTCACCCTTTTCAAGAACAGGGCTAGGATTTCAACCACTGCATATAAAACTGCTGTAAACCCTGTCAGAAACCTGTTACAGAAATGCAGTTGGCATGGCACAGAATTGGTCTATTTTGAACTGCTTTGTTAGGTAAAGCAGAAATTCTCTGCCCTACCAAGCTTCACATAGGAAAGCGTATCTTTTTAATGGCTGATGGTGCTGTAACTAGGTTTCCCCCCTACCCCATGTTTATAAATTGGTGCTATGAGGGTGAGTTTTGCTGGAAGCTATGGGCAAGCACTGGCAGCATCCCTTGGTGTCTCTGGTGCAGTGGGGTATTGAATGCCCCAGTTGTCACAGGGCATGTCTGCCCAGACACTGGTGCTTCCACCCTTTCTTAGGTGCTGGTGCCTCCACCCTTTCTCCATCCAGTTTCTGCAAGCAGATTTCTCAAAGCTGTGAACTTTCTTGGTCTTGCAGGCTGGTGCTCTGGCTTGCTTCCTCTTCCTGTCCTCAGCAGCACGGCTACTGAAGCTGTGTGGGTGCTGTGGTTTGTTGCCCACATGAGCCATCTGGTTTTTCTGGAGACTAAGAGCAATTGCTGGTGGTGGGGATACAGCTCTAGTGTGACTGTGCTCAGGTGTGGCTCCACAGCAGCTTCTGAATCCAAGCTGGCTTGGTGCCCTGCTCCCTCACAAGGAAGGAATAAGACCATGGGAGCAAAAATTTAGTTAGATTTAGCCTGAATTCTTCCTTGACCAGGCTTGCTGGTGCTCACAGGAGAGCAGCTTTATGAAGCTGGGTAGTAGCAGCTGCCCCTTCACTGCTCTCTGTCTTCAGGTTCCATGCTAAAATCATTAGGCATGCTTTAAAAGGTGCATTCCTGCTACAGGATATACTTAGGTACCAAAAGAAAGCCACATACTCTATAGGATGTGGCTACTACTTCTGGCTCACTGGTACCAGAAGTACCATGGCAAGTGTTCTCCTTGGGTGGTAGCTTTATTCAAATAGTGGGGTGGGATGGGATGCTGTCTGTGGTCTTCCTGCCTGCCCAGTGCTCCAGTCAAATGAGAAGTGCTGTGTCTCCAGCAGAGCAGGATGGGGATGGTAGAGAGAGCTGGAAAGCTCCCAGGAGCTGCTGGGAGGGTTAACCTCTCTCTGGTACCTACAGTGTGGTTCCTGGGGTGTCCCTGCTACTGTTCTGTTCCCTGATGAGCTTAGAGGTATGAAAAGGCCCTTTAAGACTGCTGGAAGGGGGCTTGGTTAATTAAGTGTAATCCTTTGAGAAATTGCAAGCGCTTTCACATGACCCAATCCCAGCCTCACCCTGACACAGAGGACCCAGGGCTGTTTCAGTGGGGTGCTGGCGTTCGGGAAGGAGCCAGATGTCTGTGAGTATGGCTGGTGCTGGAGGTGTGGGGCATCACCTCTGATTCCCCCCTGAGGCAATGCAAAGCTCTGCTGTCTTCGCAGTGGGCCCATGTTGGCTGACCAGTGCACGGGGAAGGAAAGTGAAGCGCTGCAGAGCACTCATACTCCAGAATTCACTTGCCCGTTCTGAGGAACAGGGGACACATTTTGGTTAAACTTACCATATTGCTGCTAATCTTGCTAAAAGCCAAAACTGAGCAGGTTTTTAGATTATTAAGGTGCTTTATGAGATCTTAGTTCATGCAACTCTGGCTGGATTTGATGTGCTTCCCTGGTCAGACCTGTTGGAACTGGTGCATGGTATTGGTCTAGTATCTTTACGTGTAGTAACTGCTGGGTAAACTGGTTCCTTTTAGTGCAGAGGCTGTAAAGGTTGGTCTGGAATGTCTTTTTCATTGAGCTTGCTTCTGTTCCGTAACAGTCAAATTTGCAATAAAGTACAAGTTTTCCCTATGTTACTTTCTCCAGAAATAGTCCACTTGTTGCCTTTAACCTGGGAAGCAGGGAATACCTGAAGCTTGAAGCCTACAGCCCAGCAGGGTATAACAGCTTTCTCACATACAGGAAATGCAGGGAGGAAAGAAGCTTTAGCTCAGGGTCAGGGTTTTGTAGAGGTCGATACTCTGTTGTGCTGACTCTACTTATTATTCTGACATGAATTTCCTAGTACTCTATTCCTGTCTCAACTTATGACAAACAGAATTGTCTTTTCTACCTTTCATGCTGTTCAATGCACTGGGGCATTAGCACAAGCAATACATCCGTTACTGAGCGTGACAGTATCAGTCCTTCCTGTTTGTCCTGCCATATGCAGCTACACATTTTCATCTCAGGAAGTTGTTATAGCACACTATTAGAAGGGCTTATTCAGAGACCTTGAAGATACAATTACTGCTGCTAGTAAAATTGTTTGGAATCTCAGTGGGGTAGAAAGTGAGACTTGAAGGTATATGGGCAATACTAAAATACCTGAAAAGATGCTGCAGATAGGTACCTGGTGCCACTGTCTATTAAGTGTGTCTCTTGTAGACTGCTGAACAGCATGGGAGGAGGTGGGTAGGGGTGGCTTGTACCTTTGGAAAGCTTTTGCTAGTCAAAGGGAGCTTTCTTTGGCTGCAGCTGCTTTGGGGCTGGAAGAGTATCTCTTTCCATGCAAGAGGTTCTGTCTGTGCAGGAGGTATCACACTTGACAATACTGTCCTTGGCAGCAGGAAGCTCTTTAATATGCTCTGGCAGTGGCAAGCTTTAGCAGTACTTAGAGTGGTGGAACTATGGTAATTCCCCAAATAGAGAAGAGGAAGGGTTGCTAGTTTTCTATCTCTTTCCTGTAGCTGTTATGAAAGGAATCAGTTAAATATGAGCACTTTTTTTTTCTGAATGCTTTTTAAATTTGGTGAGTATAAATTTGAAAAATGATAGTTGAATGTTCTTGTAATGTGCAAAATGGCATCTGGAAGCATTTCATATAGTGTTACTAGGTGTTTGTATGAGAGGATATTAAATGATGATGGAAAGACAAAAGACTAGAGGCCACCTACTACAATAAACTTCTGTTAGTTTAAGATCCAAGTAGAATTAGAGACTTGCAAATATTTGTGTGCTGCAGCAGATATATTATAAATGCTGTGATGAAAAAATATAATTAATTGCTTTAAACAGAGTTTGAGTACAAATTACTGCCTTGGGATAGTATTTTTGCTAAATCTGTTGATGAAATCCAGTAAGCATTCTAAAAACACCTCCTGAGAGTTGAAAGTTTGATAGATGTTTAGTAACAGAATATTTGGAATAGGCATGTAGTATACTTGGGGATGAGTGCTGCCATGGTAGTTGTGGTTGAATCACTGGTGTGCCATGTCTTTCTCTTGCACACCTCTCAGCAGTGAGCGCCCTACCTGTCTGGACTGAAAGAGCTAAATTTGTATATGCTCAGCAGTCCAAAGTTGGATACCTTATTGACTTTTTTTTCTGTTTGCAACCCAAATTATAAGCATGCCAAGGCTTATGCCAGCCCTCAAATCTAGGAAAACCTTTTGAGATGGTTTAGAAATACAAAATCTAAAAGCTTAATGCTGATGAATCTTGAGGCTTGTCTTAGAATAAGTAGTAGTAGTGGTAGTAAACTAGATTGATAAATGGTTTAAAAGTGCTTTGGCAGAGTAACTCTGAAGGAACGAAACAAATGAGTCTAAATGACGATCTAAAGTTTAAATTATGAGTCTAAATTATGTTGGCTTTGTTTTGCTGTAGCATTTTTATTCCTGTATGTAACATTTGTGTTGGTCGGTACTCAGCTATGAATACCTTAGTAAGGTGGTTTTACTTAAGTGAGACTTTAAATGAATGAGGAGGAAGAAGGTAAACATGCAGTGCCTGACATGTACTTGTCTGGTACAGATTATAGCAGTCTGTAGATCTGTTCCTGTAGTTTGTTTGAGCTGCAGACAGAGCACATTAAGATCAGTGCCTCCCACCATCTGAAATGGTAGAAACCTCACTTTGAGCCAGCTGTTGTGAGCTGGAAAAACAAAACCACCCTGGCTTAGTAGCATATGGGGAAAAAAAATTCTTTGTGTGTTGTTTTCACACCAATGAGCCTTAACAAAGCTCAGTTTTATAGCAAACTAGCTTCTCAGCCAAGTATTAAATTACCACTGATGGTTCAAACTAACTAATGGTTAAAATGTCACTGGCACAGCCCAGGATGTGCTCTCCTCGGCTCGTTCTGCTGACAGTTCACAGCAGTGTGCTGTTGAATGTGTTAAAACCGTGTTCAGCTTGGGGAAACAGCACTACTGGGGTGTGGTTCTCCAAAGCACAAGCCTATTTCCTGTGGTATCTTAGCTTCTGCTGTCTTAGATCAGGCTGAAGTTGCAAGTGCAAACCCATTCAAGACATTGCTGCTCCTAAACCTTAGGTTGCTACTCATCTTGAGCAGAGGGGGCTTCTGGGGGCAGGAGGAGAAATGTGTAAATCTTCCTATTGAATGTATTAATTGAAGGATGATATCAGATCAGATAGCTTAAGGGTATTAAGTGACTGACAGTGAAGGAATTTTGCTGGTTCCAGCATGGGGCCTTATTTTATTGTGCTAACAAAGATGTGAGTCTTGATAAATATTCTGCATGAATTATGAATTATTATGTTCAGTTTTCTGGTGCTCAGATATTTGGCCCTCAATCACCTGTGCAGATGATATCTGGTAAGAGTAGCAACTATGCTTTGTCCATAAAGAGTGGAGCAAAAAGACTATTTTTCTTTCATGGTAGCTGATACATTAATGCTTTAGGTGAACAGGAAATACTCCAAAGCTAACAAAATGCAACCTGTAACTTAATGGCTCATTTAATGTAACCCTTCTTATACCTGAGTGTAGCTTATGAACAGCTTTGCTCTCACCTGGTGGGTATGCACGGCAAATCAGGCTTACAAGCCAGCACTCTTTCTGCTAGAAGAGTTTGCTTCCGAGTGTAAGTAGCAAAGCTGTTTTGAGGAGCATTCAGCCCTTCTAGGAAGTGGCCAGATTCTTGTTTCACCAATGCACTGTGAAATTAGCCCATTGTCAAGGTTTAGGATTTGAAGTGAATAATTTTTGGGAAGGTATGTACTAAGAGAACTTAAGGCATCTGCATGCTATTGAAAGCTGCTAATTTTAAAAAAGAGCTTCATTTTTACAAGCTTAGGTCATTTGTTCTTTCCTTGCTACTACTGTGGTGGGATGGTTTTGCCTTAGTTTGGCATCATTGTGTCAGGAGGTTTAGAGGGCTTCAAAACTGACTTATTCCTGATATACTTGTTCATGATATCTTTGTTCTTGTAATGTCTAAATAGCATTCCTTTTGCATGAAACAACTAGAACTTCAACTTATGTGTACTTCAGCTTAGCTGTGCTAAGCCTACCTTTAACCTTACCAAATTTTTAGCTTAACTTAAAACAAGAAAGCCTTCAGGTTTGTATTTGAGGATATCAAATACAAAATAGTGGTGTGCCTAGTCTGAAGCAGGCTTTTTGGGAAACCTCAAAAAGTATTTGGATGTAGTTAGTGGTCTCTCTTTTTGGCACTTACCTATATTTAACTAGCAGAACACTTCTTGCTTATAGGGAAAAACCCCCTGGTTCTAGCTCTCTTGAAGTCTGGTTTCTTAGTAAACAAGATGTGAAATCTGTACATATTCTTGGTAGAAATACAGGAATCAGAACCGTCTGTGATTATATCAGTATTATGTGGTTCCTTGAATATTTCTTTGCTTACTCTTGCTTTTTTGGTCTCCTGTGTCATGCAGTTAGCTTATAGTCTAAATATGACTTTGAGTTGTTCTTAAAGCTGTTCACAGTGTAATTCCCTCCACCCCTCACCACTGGAAACCTGGTGGAGTGTACTAATAGGATTGATTGCACTGAAGAACAAAAAATTAGGATTTGTTGATCTGAGGTGAATGACTTGGCAAGAGAGAGAACTGTTAATGCAAGGACTGTGTGCTGGGGTTTGGTGCACTGTGAGTATCTTGTCTGTACAACTTCAAGCCTTGAACTTTTGCTTTGATGGAAAAATATTTTAAATAAAGCTGTTTTACTATGTACATGTTGTGTTCAAAAGTTGTGAAATATCTTTACCTTTTTCAATTGATAGGCATGCAAATAGAATTGGATTCTCAGGCAGCTTGGTGTACTCAAGAGACCTCACTTTCCCTGGCCTAAAGTTAAGGCATCTGCTTTCAGGCCAGGACTGTTTCTGTCTAGCCCCAGGCATCTAAATCATGTTTCCCAGTAATTATCAGGAGTTTTGAAAGGGATCAGCAATGTTTTACATTAGCATTTGAGGTGAAATGCCTCTGCTGTTTAACGTGCTTCATGAGAAATGAAATGTGTGTATGTCTTCCTGCTTCTGTGGGATGAAGCTGCAAACTCCCTTGCTGCAGTCCCTTGGCCACTTTCATGTCACAAGTAAAAATGTGATGGTGAGATAGTCCTGTCAAAATAGTGCATCATATAACATTTCTTCTGGAAGACTATTCATGGTCTTGCATCTAAGGCTAGTATAGTAATGAAATCTTGATTGCAATTTTAAATAACACCTAAACAATTTCTGCAGTCTTTAGAGGTCTTTCATCTCCCTGAAAGAATTGGAAAGCAGTATTGGCAGCTCTACTGCTATGGGAAGTGTTCTCATGTTCAGCATGCAGCCTTTTTGTGTTAGCTTGTGAGAGCATCCTTACATCCTGTCTGCTTCATACCCACAGCCCTTGGAGCATGTCAGGGATTGTGCCTTATAACTTCTCCAAATACTCAAAAAGACTGGAAATGTATTGTTATTATTGACCAGCCTTCTGTAGCGGCCTGAGTTGTTAATGCTTCTGGGAACTTCCTTGATGTTCGCCCTTCAAACAAAAGGGTTGGATGGCTTCTTGTGTGCACCAAGTTTTGGAACATCTCTACTTTTGTGAAAGACAACAGAATGCTCTACTTTGGAAATTAAACTTCATAAGATATAAATGGCTCTCATGTGTGTCAGTACATGTGAATATTTGTAGGACCAGAGAGGATAAACACACTGCAAAATAGGAAAGTTATATTCTACAGGAAAACTGTGAGTACCATGATGGTGGAGCAGATGACTTTGTGACTGCTAGCAGTGAAGTTCCTGGAGGCTTGAGACCTGCTTCCTGGTCCTGGGCAGATGTTAGTTCTTGTTATTGGGTAGCATCACTTAGAGCATGTGTTGTAATGATGCATTTTTCTGTCTTCCAGATCAGTGTGCGTGTTACCACCATGGATGCTGAGCTGGAGTTTGCCATCCAGCCCAACACCACAGGGAAGCAACTCTTTGATCAGGTAAGTGATGGAGCTCCAGAAGATATAAAGTTGGTAAAAACATTGTAATTCTATTGAGGCAACAGCAAATAATTTCTAAAAGACTTCAAAGGTTGAGTGTCACTGTATGTAATAGCTTCAAGAGAACACAGCACAGTAAGAAATTGTACTTTTTTTTTCCCCAAAACTACTGCATTTTTTAATTTCCAAGAACATTTTAGGAGCTATTCTTCTAGTGGACTGAATTGGTGCTATGGCTCGTAATAATGGTAATTGGAAAGCAGTAGATATCTGCAGTCTTAGTTTATAAGTCTTATGGGGGACCTAGTAAGCTAGGCTGACTTACCTGCAAGCAGTGTGTAAGTGATTCCAAAGGGCTGTTGGTCTTTAAATCAGGCGAGGCTTAGCTGGGTTTCAAATGCTGCTGCAATTTTTAAGTGCAGGTGAAGTGATTCTGTACTCCCATCAGGCCCTGAGGGAAACCTTAAGAGCAGTGATGTACCATACTGTGTTGGGCTGTCTGCATGGGGTACTTCAGCCTTCCCCTGCATTCACTGGCTAGGCAAACTTCCTCCTGCTTTGGCCCAAACAGAAGCAGGGAGGCATGTGCAGCCCAAAGCTCCAGCAGCAGATGACAGACATTATCAGCTGCAGCAGTTGAAACTTTGACAGGCTCCACTGTGTTCCTCTGCTGTAATTGGCCATGGATTTGCTCCTTGGAGAAAAATGGGAACAGTAAGTTCATAGCTCAAAGAAATGCAAATTGAATCTTGGACTAATGACAAGATGAAGGAACTGCCAGACCAGATATGTCAGAGATTTGGGTGTGGTTCAGTAGAGCTAAGCATTCTGGGGTTAGCTCTACATAGTACCTATCATAAGGAAGAGAGAAAATTAAGGGCTGATTCACCCGTTGAAGTCAGCTATTTCATTTGGGGCCAGCAAATATAATTTAGATTTTAATTTTTTTTAGATCTTTAACCACGAACTACTGTTTTCTCTTGTACTCAGCTGGATGATTCAACACTAGATGATATATTGCTCTTTACAGCACAGCCCTGAAATGGAGGGAATGGAGTGAGATTCGAAGGTTTAGTAAAAGAGCAACCTTTCATAATCGGAAAAGTAGAAAGGCTTTCAAAAAAGTTCTGAATTGCAGTGTAGTTCTCAGCCATCTATATCTTACTGTGTAGTAGCTCCTGCATATTTTAGCCCTGTGTGGCTTGGATTGATAGAAGTGAAAGCCAAGTTCTGTCCAGAATCCATGTGTGCAACATGGAACTCAGCCAGTTAGTTCATGAGAGTGTTTAACAATGAAGCCCATGTGTCATGTCCTCAAGTTCATCAAAAAATGAGCTGGTTTTTTTTTGGTTTTTTTTTTTTTTTTTTTTTTTTTGAAGGAGGTGTTCTTCATGTGGATGCTTCCCATGATTATTTTTCAATATCTGGCTTCTGCTATTATCCAAGCAAAGCACCAAGTGCTAAGAAATGGTACTACTCACATCAGTAACATTTTTAATCTGCACATGATATTTTCAGTCAGCTCTAGGTCATCTGCGGCTTCTGCTGCAAACTGACATTGGTGGCAGACTTGGGCTTCATCAGTTTGTCTCTGAGAAGCATCCAGTCATGTTTCCAGTATAGCAGCTCTTCATGTCTAGTAATTGATTTCACTCCTTTATCATGCTCTTGGACAGCTGCACGTTTTCCTCCCTTCAGTGTGTTTCACACAGCACCTGTCTAAATAGAAGTTTTGTTTTGCTTTTTCCACAGTAAACACTTTGCCAAGGGAGAAAACAAATGCTGTTACAGAACTGAGTTTCTAAGTTGAGGCAGTGTTTACTTCACCTAAATTGGATTTGTAGGTGAAGTTGGAAATGGGGGAAAAAATGTGTCTGAAGCTAGTTTTAAGCATTTGCTATTTTTAAAAGGTCTGGTTGACATTAAACTTGCTCCCTTTAGGAAAGGGATGGACCTTTAAATATATTGTCAGCTGTTACATATCCAGTATGTTTCATGTGACTGAGCTGTTTGTGTGTATTGGTTCCTGTAAAGGGATAGTCCAGTGCTATTGTCCCTGCTGACACTGTGACTGCTCTCTGGCTGGTCATTGTTCACTCTGCCTCAGTTTCTATCCTTAGGTTTCTGGGGTCCCATGATGGGGTGCACAACAACAAAGTTACTTCTGTTTATTTTCTAGCTCCCTTAAGCCATGTTGTGCCCCTGGACTTGATGATAATCTAGTATTTTCTGCATGATGCTGGTTCTAAAAAAAGAGCTGCTTTCATCAGTGCTTTTTTGAGGGAAGGCAGGGCTCCTCTACAAAGCAGACATATGGTTTTGCTGTTGCAGGACATTGACCTCCTGGTGTGAAACCTGATTTTTGACTCTTGTACAGAAAAATTTTAAGATATCCAGCATATTTTTGCCCTAGGGTGCCCTTTCACTTTGAACTGTCAGTTCTGAGTTAAGCAAAAGGAAGCTGCTAAGCATTACCAAGCTTTCTAGCTGCATGGCTGCCTCGGTACAATTTTCTGGCTTTACTGAGTAACATTTAGGCACCACCTAGTGTGTATAAAGGTAGATAAATGTATTCATTACGCCACACAATTCCAACCCACTCTGAACAGGATTCAGAAGACTTTTGGAAGGCTTGTAGCTAGGCTTTAGCTGAATGAGGAGAAAAACACTTGAATCTAAAGTTCCATAGTAATGATAGGTGAATGGGGATGAGGTAGAAATGTTCCTGTCTTCCTCCTTCCTGCTTGGTTAAATTTCAAAGTGAATTTTTGTAGTGACAGAACAATGCAGATGCTTCACTGCTTTGTAGGAAGTAGTTTCTGCCCCAAGGTGCTGGCTGTAGAAATACGCCCGAACTGATATATATATGCAGTAACATCATGATTGGTACTAGAGCTCTTCCTATTCTCTAGTCTTGTGACTGTGCAGCTTTAGCTTAAATATCTTAGGCTTGTGTGCATGGGCAAAACCTGGATTAAATGAGACAGGACTGTACTCTCTGTCTTCTGTAGCTCTGCTGATGTACCTCATAACATCAGTTGCTGAACTCCAGTGCTTACTGGCTCGCTAGCAAGAACGGTAACTTTGCTCCCATTCCTCAGCTGCCAGTGATGGATTAAAAGAAGAGCTCAAGGAAGGGCTATGTGTGTCAGGGATGCTGCTTATCCCGCAGGCCTGATTGCTTCACAGGTACCTTGAAATATTGCTTTCCTGGGGATACAGAGCACAGGCACTGCAACAGTGATAGTTACTTGTTTTCCTCCTTTGACCCTTTTCTGTATTGAACTGAAGTGCAGCTGGTCTGGAGAGTAGCAAGTAAACCTAAGCAGTGCTTTGCATTGTACGTCTTCTACGCATAAAAGATTAATCTGTTGTCTGGTGAAACTTCCTAGTTGCTTGTTGCTGTGGATGGCTTTGAAATTGTGTCCCTACAGTCTTTTGCCTCTCAAACTTCCTTTTTTTGGGTAAATTGATTCTAGCTTGAATCACTGAGCATCCAATCTCCTTAAAGAGGTGATTTCTGTCCAATTAAGAGACATGAAGACAAGTCACGGGTTAAAGAAAATGTGACCCAAGAAACTAAAATAGCTATCACTTCAAACTTTAAAAACATGTGTTTAACCTTCCTAAGATGCTTTTGCTCATTTTTGTGAGCTTTTGGGGTCAGGACTAAGCTTGTAAGAGAAAAGTGCACTTATCTATGCGTTAAAATTACAACAATAAGCATGTCTCTACACACTTTAAACCTAGTCACTGATGCTGTATTTTATGTTCAGCATTAAGTTTTATAGATAGTGGAATGTGTGTTGAGAGGGTTATTTTTGTTTCATTTTCTTTTTAATTCTTAAGGTTCTTTCAGATTTCATGAAGAGCCAGATCTCCTAAGATTCTGAGTTTGTGTGCCCTGGCTTGTCTTGCCTTGTTTTTCTAGCTGCATGGCCTCCAAGGTAGTCATGCAGCTAAGAAACCTTGGTAATGCTTAGCAGCTTCCTTCTTGCTTATCTGCTGCAGTGAATTTTGTGGTTTTGTAGAGTACCAGTTTGTCAGACTTCTTTAGTGTTTGCTTAAGCTTACAGCATGAGCTGACCAAGCCCCTCTTGAATTTTGACTAACTCCATCTGAGTTGAGCTGTGTTTGGAATAAAGGTGGTTGGTGTCTCATGGCCTGCAAACTAAGCTTTGTGAGGAGGGTCAGTGTAAGAGAAACCTTTAGCCTTGGTAGGGTCCTACCTAACAGCATTTAAACATACAGGAAATGGCTCTGGAACACTTGTTCCACTGGGTGAAAGCACCAAAATGAAAACTCACTAAGGTAGTTTGATGGTAGAAAGCAGCAAGTCTCAGGACAGTGGCTGGTTCCCCCAGCAAACCCCAGAACTCTTGTTCCTGTAATGAAGGCTTGTGGTTGAGTGGTATGAAAATGTGTTTCAAATTTCACAGGAATATGTGGAAACTTTCTGACTTTTAGAAAAGCAGTAGTTCCAACCAAAAATGGACTGCTTGTTGCTAAAGAGGTCACTGGCAAACTGCAATAAGTTCAAAAACTTGAAGATCTTGTTGTTTAGCACTCTGGCATTTTAGCACTTTGGAAGGGAAAATTAGAAGTATATCCACCAGTTAAATGGAGGGAGAACAGTTGAATATTTGTGGCTGTAGGTGGAGCCTATCTTGGGTACTAAGTTACCTGGAAGACCACATTCTAAGTAGTTTTTGACTGGCATATGAAACTGCATGTGTGGCACCAGTTCAGAGCTCCTCCAGCAATAAGGTTAGCTGGCAGTTTTCTCTCAGATGTACTTGACATGCCTGTCATAGAAGGGGAGAGAGACCTACCTCATCTTTAACTAGGGCAACACTCAAGGCACTTGTACCATGTTATAGCCTGAGATGATTTGGCCTTTGGTGCAGGAACTTGATCCAAGTGGAATGCCTTTTCCTCTACTTGCGTGTTTTGGTCTTGCCCGCGTGTAAATAGTGCTTTCATCAGGATGTGTACTTGTTTGCCAGTGTGGTCGTGTGTTCCCTGGGCTGAGAATAACAGCCATTTTTAATCATTATCTTGATGCTAAAATCTGCATTTAAGAGGCTGCTTCTGGCTCCCTCTACTGCTGTGGAGCAGCACCCAATGGCAAGAACATAGTTCAGAGGGAGATGGGTGAGTGCTGAGGGGAAGGACAGGAATTATGCAGACCTAAAACACGTGGAGTAAGAAGGAGTGAGAGAAAAGGTTACCTGAAAGATCTTCTGTTTCTTCTCTGAACCTAAGTAAAAAACCCGTACTAATGTGTGCTTAGACTTTCTGCAGAGGATGAAGTGAGTCACCAGAAAGGCACCTTTTCCCCTATGTCAGTATGGCTTACTGAATAGAATTTTAAGCTAAAGGTAGTACTTAATTAAGAGCTTTGTAGTAGCTAGTCAAGGTACCACGGGACAGCTGGATTTTAAGGCTGCTCTGTTGCCCACTGTAAACTGAGCCTTATCCAGCATTCTAAACAAGACCCAGGGACTGACTTAATGCTCTCCCTGGCATGAATGAAAGATGTTGCTCTCCAGATGAGAGTGTAGATTTTAGACATTTAAGTATTGTGGTCTGTGTTAAACTGTACTTTTAATTCTCCCATTCTTTGTGCCAGCCCTTCTCCAGCCTTAGCCACTACCAGTAGCTGTCTGCTTTTTGGAACATCTCACAGTTCATTAGGGCTCTGAATGCTGTACACCCCCAGACATAATTATGCTGCTGCCAGCCAGATTCCTTGCAGCTGTAGAAAGCTGTTTCTTCTCCATGCTTTTTCCCTTGCTAAATGGAAATAAATAGCCTGCTAAAGCTGTGGAGGGAGGAGGACTATCCTCCCTGCCTTAGTTCAGTGGCAGCTTGGGAGTGTGATGGTGAGTGCTGTGCTGTCTCCGCTCTTCTCTGTCCAGCTTGTTGTTGTCTCTGCTATTGCTGTGCAGGCTTCTGCTGTGGAATAAAAGTCCTTTTGTGTGGGACCACAGTGTGGAGCCTTTCAGCTGCTTGCTGGCAGTCCAGCCTGTTGAATTCCCAGGCATAAACTGCTGTCGAGTGGAAGAGAGGAAAGCAGACCCACGCAGTCAGAGTGAGGAGCTTCTATCCCATTCATATGTTAATGCTTCCAAGAACAGAGCTGTCCTTGGGCTCTAGGATAGCCTTTCTTCCCCTCCTTGAACCATCTGCTTCTAATCACAGACTCACAGAATATGCTGAGTTGGAAGGCACCCACAAGGATCGAGTCTAACTCCTAGCCCTGCACAGGACCATCCTCAAGAATCACCCCATGTGCCTGAGAGTGTTGTCCAAATGTTTCTTGAATTCTGTCAAGCTTGGTGCTGTGACCGCTTCCCTGGGGAACCAGTTCCAGTGCCCAACCACCTTCTGAGTGAAGACTTTTTCCTGGTATCCAACCTAAACCTTCCTTGACAGCTTCAGGCCATTCCCTTGGGTTTGGTCACTGGTCACCACAGGGAAGTGATCAGTGTCTACCCCTCCTCTTCCCCTCATGAGGAAGTTGTAGACTGTGATGAGGTCCCCCCTCAGTCTCCTCCAGGCTGAATGGACCAAGTGCCTTCAGCTGCTTCTCATAGGGCTTCCCCTCAAGGCCCTTCGTCTTCATTTACCTCCTTTGGACCCTCTCTAATACCTTAATGTTAGAGATTAATATCTTTCCTATATTGCAGTGACCAAAACGGCCTGTACATAGCAAACTCTGATTCTTCTCCAGAAGCCTCATTAGCCGTGTGCATCCTGCTGCGTGATGCACAGGTGACCTACATTCCCCTGAATCTGCAGGGGCTCTAGTCCACCTCTCCAGTTCATGTTCAAGCAAGGACAGGTTGAATAACTACAGGAACCCCAGTGGGATGATGTATATAGACACATGACCCTAGTGTAGGTTTTCTCTTTGTGCGTGCCACCAATTGCATGCCTCTGCTGAAAACTGCATTTGGTTTTTCTGCCTGAAAGGAACAAAGGCCCTAATGCTGCTTTTGAAAGGCCAGAAGAAATGTCTGATCCAAACCCTAAACAATTTAATTAGGGATGTGTTTGTGGGGAACCTATGTCTTTGGTGATGTATCTTGCCAAAGTAGAGACCACATCAGAAGGGAACAGAGTGTACCTTCGGGCATTACAAAATTATATCAATTGACCTGGGCAATTGGGCAGCTGGTTTTCACAGGGCAAGTCTCAGTCTCTGCATCTAGCTGTTAGCCCCTTTCTAAGGGGGAAGCTCTCAGCAAGCCCGAGTTGAATGGTATGTGAAAACAGCTGACAGTGTTGTACTTTAGGAACCACGTCAACCTTAAGACAGATGTCTTCTTCCTTCCCCTTTCTTGTCCAGTAATGGAGGTGACCAGTAGGTGCCTTGTTTGCCGGTATGAGACCAACTCCTGCGTCTTCAGGAGAGATGTGGGGGAACTTCAGTGTGTAGGCTTGCTGCACCCTGTGGCATGTCCCAGGCATTTTAGGGCACAAAGGGTGATGTCTTGATAGCAAACAGGCTTTGGAGAAACTTCCTTTTAACCAACAGTGGCACTGTACTGCAGTAGTCTTGCTGCCCCACCATGAGGCTCTTGTCTCTTGTCACAGCATGTCTTTAAAGCCTTCTTATTTACATAGCATGCCTGGTATGCTAGGGAACTACAGAGAGAGCTTACATAGTGGTGTAGCTAATGTCTGTGGTGGCTCTTTGTCCTGGCACAAGGGATAGCATATGGATTTACCCACTGCACTTCCTCTTAATGGTGCTACTCAGTAAAGAGCTGTATGAAAGGCCTGTCCATAGCTATCAGTGGAGTAGGAGCAAATCTTAAAGTAGCACAACCTAGCAGGGTGATTAATGACTTGCCCAGGAATAGTACATTTGCATAATAAGTGAGGGGTGTACCTGAAAATGGAGCTGTCTTCCTGATTCCTGGCAGTTACAAACCTGTCAGAGCTGTTGCATTGTATTTTGGCTATTCATGTTGGCTTACAAGTAGCTGAAAAAAATCTGTTATTTATAAATAGCAACAAGCCTTAAAGAGCTGAAGGAGAAGAAAGAATATTACACACATCCACTTAAGACCTCTTATATGCCCAATCATCTTTCTGTTCACTGCAGCAGGAGAGGCTGGTGGCCAGGGCATTATCTTTGTCTGAACTTACCTCTAACGTGTTCCCAGCCACTGGTAAATTGTCATGGGTTATCAAGCATAGTCCCAGAAGTGATGTTCTGCAAAGGGGTGCTTACAGCTTCCTCTGTGATCTGACAGAACCTATCAGCTGGCCGGTTTGAATATGGACAATTCTTTAAGCCACTTAAAGTTGTGACTGCCTCTGTGATCCACACTTAAGAAAAGAAACCCTGAGGCAGAAGTGCTCTCTTGTTTCCAGCGCTGGCACAGGTGGCTCCGGGCTCCGTGCGGGGGCCAGTGGGCCCGGCCCAGGCCCTGCTCGGGCCAGGCTGGGCCAAGCCACGGCCATCCTGGAGCCGATGGGCCCTGTTCCACCCGCGGAACCTCCCCCCCCCCCCCCCTCCCAGCCCTGCTGTGAGCAGCTCGGCTCCCTCCCCTCTCCACTTCGATAAGCCACATTCCAGCTGCAAGGCCTAGGTGAGGTTAACCCTTTTTATTGCTGTGAAGAGCTGAAAACCTGAGGGAAGAGAAAGAGGAGATGCTTAAAGCTGAAAGTCTGTTGTGAAGCTATGATATATCAGAGTATCCCGTTGTCATTTCATCAAGATATGGGGGGGTGGAGTGTTCAGCTCGTGCTTGTTAGCAAAAACACCTGCACTGAGATAGGCAGATGCTGACACAGCTGTAATTTCATGAGACGTTTGGACAGGGAGAGATGGACCAGGTGAGGACTTTTGCTCCAAATGAGAAAGGAGAAAACCTCAGTTCCTAGAGATGCTCCCAGAGATAGTCCTAAAGATGAAGATGAGGAAGACCCTTTGCTCCCAGGGAAGGAGAAAGGCCTCTGTTCTTGTTTCTGAACGGCTCAACCTTAAAATTGTACCCCAAAAACTTCAAGAGTGGACCCTCGAAAGCAGTTGCGGGAAAAGCTGCAAGTTGGGGGAAGGGACTCACACATGAGCAGAGAGACCTCTTCCTAAATGGACTGAACAATATTTGGAAGTGGGTGGCTGTCTCCTTGTGATAATGTGTTCATAGCATGAGCAAGAGAGACTCCTCTTCCTAAATGGACTGAACAAGGTTATTATGGAAGTGGTAAACAGACTGAACATCTCAAGGGTTGTCTTTTTACACTGTCAGTGGGAGAAGGGAGGAAGGTGGGGGGAGGAGAAGAGTTCTGAAGGTGTGGTATATTTTTTTTTTCCTCTTTTAGTTCTGTTAATAAACTTCTTTATATTCTTTCAAGTTTGGTGCCTGCTTTGCATTTCTCCTAATTCTTATCTCACAGAAGATGAACAGTAATGAGTATCTTGGACCAAACCACTACCTAAATTCAGTCCATCTGAGGATCTTGCTAATCATCTCTTTTTCAGGTTGTCAAGACAATTGGTTTGCGAGAGGTCTGGTTTTTTGGACTTCAGTATCAAGACACCAAGGGTTTCTCAACATGGCTAAAATTGAACAAAAAGGTATGTTTGCTCCAAGATTTTGCTTGTCCTTGTTCTCTTCTCTGGGAGTGCAGGGGCAAATTCAGTCTCCATACTTCTGTCAGGGATCTGTTCTTGCCTATCCATGTACCTCAAGTACTGCAAGATCAGTGAATTGGTATTGTGGTGTCCACACACTCCCTCCCCAGGGTATGAGGAGTTGTGGTATCTGACCTGGTCCTGCATCAAGCTCTGTTTGTTACCTGGCCAGATCTGTTGCCCTTCCTGGTAAAATGTTGATGTGGTGCTCATGTGAGCATCTTGGCTGGGGAGAAACCTGGAAAGTAACTTAGCTACCACTGGTCTTAACTACTGCCTTGTGTAAGTCCAGTGGGGAGAAGTGATGAGGTATTTTAGCAGTAAGTAATTGAAAATCCTTGTTTTTTTTGCCCACCCCCTTCTGCATTGGAAAGGAGAAATTTTTTTTCCAGTGCATGCTTGTCTTCCTGTTTGTAAACTGCTCCCCTTCACTTGGTATATAGGCTATAAAATCTGCTAACTCTGTTCCAGGTAACAGCACAGGATGTACGTAAAGAAAGCCCCCTGCTTTTCAAATTCCGGGCCAAGTTCTACCCAGAGGATGTGGCAGAAGAGCTGATCCAGGACATCACACAGCGCCTTTTCTTTCTCCAAGTGAAGGAGGCAATTCTGAATGATGACATTTATTGTCCTCCAGAAACAGCTGTCCTTCTGGCTTCTTATGCTGTCCAGTCCAAGTATGGAGACTTCAACAAAGATGTGCACAAGTCTGGCTACCTTGCTAGTGATAAACTGCTCCCACAAAGGCAAGTGAACCTGCATAGTCTTAGACATTCTCTGTCTTAAAGGATTTGTAATTTTTTAAAATTATTTTTTAAGTGTAGGGGGTGTTTTGATTGCAATGCTCAGAATAAAATATAGCCTTGTGCCACTCTTAGCATTTAGATTAGTATTCAATTAATTAAAAGCTTTAACCTTAAGCTTCCTATTGCTACTTTGAAACCCTAATCAGAAGTAGTGAGAGAAGCTCCAAAACAAAATACGCTACAATGAGAAGAAAAACTGAAAAAAAAAATCTGTCATTTGTTAGAAATCTGAATACTGACCATTGTGTGTCTGTCTAGCCTTTTAATAAAACTGTGTCTCTTGAAATATTTTTACGGGGATCTCTCATGCTAATGGAGTATTTTATGAAGCATTAGTATAGAGTGATGTGATTGTGTGTGTGCCTATATGTAGTGCTTGGTTTTAAACATCCCATGTATGCTCTTTCTAGGGTTTTGGAGCAGCACAAGCTTAACAAGGACCAGTGGGAGGAGAGGATCCAGGTGTGGCATGAGGAACATCGAGGAATGATAAGGTAACTGATGCAGTGTGAAACTGCTGTATTTAAAGTAGTGTTAGTGTGTAATGCATGAATGCATACAAAAATCTGTGACTTGCTTCAGGATAAGTTAGCATTCTTTAGGTTATTTTGCTCTGAGTAACGAGGTTCACTTGCCTCTGCACTTGCTGGTCCACATCAGCTGGCTGTTCTTAGTAAAACAAGACTGAGTTTGCAGAGTTTGTAATTATCTACTAGGGTGATGCTTAGAACCTTTGCCAGCTTGTTGCTGCTCTCTCCATGTGGGAAGATAGCACCTTCTTGCTCTAATGGCTTAAAGACTCAAAGAAGAATATCTGCTTTCTTTTTACATGCTGCAGAGAAGATGCTGTCTTGGAGTACCTGAAAATTGCACAGGATCTGGAAATGTACGGCGTGAACTACTTCAGCATTAAGAACAAGAAAGGCTCTGAGCTCTGGCTGGGTGTAGATGCTCTTGGACTCAACATTTATGAGCAGAATGATAGGTAAAAAACCCCTCTCTCTTCATCATTGCCTTCAGCTCCTTTACAATATAAAGTCATTCAAAATCAATCTCTCCTGGAATTCAAATCTTTGACTAAACTCCACAATTTCTGTATATTCCTGGCTGTGTTTTTGACATTGCTAGAATAATCCATAAAATGTACTTCTTTTGACCAACAAATACAAGAAATTGGCAAATCTTTCCAAGATAGTTTCACTCATATCCCTAGTCTTCCTGCCACAGATGCATTCTCCAGTTCTGTTTTTCATTTAAAAAAACAAAAAAAGTGGGATTGAAAAACTGCTTCTTATGTTTATATTTCATCTTCATGACTAATTTTGTCTGCTGATTTCAACTATCATAAGAGCACTGAAATATGAGGGTGGATTTGGTATAATTTTGAGCTTTATATTCTAAGTCAAGAATTTGGAATGACTTTGCACTCTCTTATTTCTTTTTGCTTCCCATTTCTGCAGGCTAACACCAAAAATTGGATTCCCTTGGAGTGAGATCAGAAATATCTCATTCAATGACAAGAAATTTGTTATTAAGCCTATTGACAAGAAAGCACCAGTAAGAAGCAACATTCATATTAAGCTATTAAACATTCAGCTTCTTAGCTGAACAATTTCTGTGGGTTTTTGGGGGGTTTTTGGGGGGCTTTTTGGGTTTTTTTGCATAGTATTTTTTTATCAATAGCCTTAATACTGTTGTGAGCAGGGAGACCTGTTCAGGGCAGTAAAGTGATAATTATGATTTTTTTTCTGGCTAAGAGGGTAGAAATTTAGTATAAGCTTAAGCTTTTAAGGTCAGTGGTAGGGAGTAGCTCCTTGCTTAGGGTTTCTGATTCACTCAAGACTGTTCAGATTCTCTGATAACACAGCTAGGGATCTGGGATAGTTCTCTTAGCTGTGGATGCTTCTTTTGCAATGTGTTGGCTTTAGTAGTGTGTGGGATGATCTTTTGCCGGTTTTCATCCAACTTAAAGCAGAAGCTTTAGGTCATTTTGTAGGGTAGGCTAGACGTTGTTTTCCTTGCAAATTTATATTGAATGTAATTGCTTTCATCTTTAAGGCCTAATAATTCCCTGTGCTAGCCAATGCCTTCTGTTCTTTTGGTCATTCCTGTTGCATTGCTGCTTGGAAGCATTTCCCTGCTGCTGTTGCTCCTTTTTTAACAGAACAAAGTTATTCATCCATTGGTTGTAACATTTAACACCCTTTCTGGCATAAGCCAAGACATTACATTCGATGTGGCTGGCCAGGCTATTGTATAGATTATTGAAGTGGGAAGGAAGGTGGGAGAAGCCAGGAACTTGGTGTGCCTGAAAAACCAGCCCTGCTGCTGTTTGTAATGAAATAGTGATGCTAAGATGCTGTGTGCTTGCTGCTAGGGATGTGTTACAGTGAAACCCAGCACACTGCAATGATGCATTGGGTGCTTCTGCCCTGGCTGTGTTTGTCAGGTTGAAATCCATTCCAAAAAGAAGTGTCTAACTGCCACCACCAATTAATTAGACATTATTAAGAAAAGCTGGCTGGCAAGTCTAAAAAGCTCAGGGTCTTGGGAGCATAGTGCATACACAAGGGGCTTCTTACGCTGAAAGAACAGTTCTAATGCTGCCTTTTTCTTGTCCCAAGGACTTTGTATTCTATGCCCCTCGGTTACGGATTAACAAACGAATCTTGGCACTTTGCATGGGGAACCACGAGCTCTACATGCGCAGACGTAAACCAGACACCATTGAGGTGCAGCAGATGAAGGCACAGGCTCGGGAAGAGAAACATCAGAAACAGATGGAAAGGTTGGTAGGGTTCTCAGTAACCTGGGTGTGACTAATCACTGCAGAAGTAGCATCATGTGCTAGATAAATGGCTGGCAGCACCTTAATCTGCTTGAGCCAAAAATAGAGCAGGTTGTTTTCTGCTTCAGTAGGTCTAATGAGTTGATAGTAATGGTACTCATCACAAATGTGACTCACCATTACTTTCTTGGACTTAAAGGTTTGTCTGTCCATTTCATGGGACTAATACAGACCTTGAAATGTGGAGATTTCCCTTATAACACTGCTGTTATGAGCTTGTCATTGAGATGAATGCCAACAGAGCTTTTTAATTTGCACTTCTATAAAGGGTTACATCTGGAGTAAAGCTCATTATCTGGGTGCTGTAGGGCATATCTTGTGTGTGCTCTTTTTGTGTTTGTTATTAAGTG
This sequence comes from Coloeus monedula, assembly GCF_965178545.1. Lineage (NCBI taxonomy): Eukaryota > Metazoa > Chordata > Aves > Passeriformes > Corvidae > Coloeus > Coloeus monedula. Next base: position 20,087,798 of record NC_138792.1, on the reverse strand, counting down.
CTCCAATCTGGGTGCTGGTTGATTTCAAATTACATTGTGACTTCCTTCCATCAGAGCCCTGCTGGAGAATGAAAAGAAGAAGAGGGAGTTGGCAGAAAAGGAGAAGGAGAAGATTGAGCGTGAGAAGGAGGAGCTGATGGAGAGACTCAAACAAATTGAGGAGCAAACCAAGAAAGCTCAGCAAGGTAACAGGAAATCTTTCAGTGTTTCCTTAGATGATGAAAAGTCTAAGTGAGAACAGTTCAAATAGTGAAGCTATGAGCATCTCTGAGTAATTTGTCTCTCTAGTATTGTGTGCTAACTGGTGTTAGGGCCCTGGTTTAGCCTCCTTAAGCTGAATGTAAGCCCTCCATATGCAGCTGCTGAAAAAGATTTGCATTAAAGAAATGGGTAACAGCCAAGATGTCTCTCTTGGCAGCGGAAGTACTTTGCCATTGTTCCTGTGCTGGCTGGAAGCTTTATCCCAGCATGTCTGTAGAGGAAGGAGTCAAAAAATGTAGCAGGGATCACACCAGCCATTGCTGTGGTGATGTACTATCTAATTGCTTGGCTAGAGTTAGTGTGGTGTTGCCCAAGCAAAATACTGGATTCTTCTCTGCCCTTAGGTATGTAATTTTGGGATGGGTGCTTCCCCACAAATCCATTGGGGGTGGGCCTGACTTTTAGTCTTCAGCTCCAGGTAAAATGTGAAGGAGAGGAAAGGAGACAGTTGCTTGTGTCCCTCATTTACCTGTCCCTCTGAAGGAAAACCTTTGTCCAGACAGACTTTCTTCTTCTACTGCCATTCTTTACTTGATGTGTCTTGAAATGTGCTCCCCTATTTTTCAGAATTGGAAGAACAGACCCGCAGAGCTCTGGAGCTGGAACAGGAGAGAAAACGAGCTCAGGAGGAAGCAGAGAAACTGGCTAAGGAACGTAGAGAAGCAGAAGAGGCAAAGGAGGCCCTATTGAGAGCATCCCATGATCAACAAAAGACCCAAGAACAGTTGGTAAGTTTGTGAACTAAAAATCAAGTAGGGAAAATAGTGAAAGGGGAAAACATCTAAGCTTTTGAAGCAAACCAGGCTATGAATATAGTGAGGCACTATATTCATAGGTTTTTTAATTTTTAGCCTCAAGTAGATGAACAGATACATAAATACAAGTGTATTTGTACAGTAGATTTGTATTTCTTTTTGCCCTTTTTTGTATGTGATAATGAGAAAAGTGTTGCTTTCTGTGGTTTGGATTCAAAGAACTGAGTTTTGTAGCTCTGTTTTGGGGAGAAGGAAAAAGAACCAACCCAACAACCAAACAAAACCCTAACCACAACTAATTGCAAAACTTTTTTGGCTTCCTTTCCTCTTTCATCATGGAGGTATTGGTGGAACTGAAGTTAACAGGAAGGCTTGCTTCTTGCTGAAAAGATGTGTTTTCACTCAGGACTTGGACAAAATGCTTCACTTAGCAAGTACCCTGGGTTTTGTTTCCACTAAAAGCCTTTCTTCTGCAGGCTGCTGAAATGGCAGAACTCACAGCTAGGATCACACAGCTGGAGCTGGCCAGGCAGAAGAAAGAGAGCGAGGCACAGGAGTGGCAGTATAAGGTAAAGCAGTCTGAGCAAATGGCATATTTTTTGTGGAATTGCTCTTTGTTCTGGGTTGTAACCCAAACTCCTGCCCTAGATTCCACATGAGACTCAAATCCTGCAAGCTTGAGGCTATTGTAAATATGCAGCTTTGGTTTTCTCCATGGAATGGGTGACTTATTCTAACTCCATGTAGCAATTTTTGACTAATTAGGCCTGTTGCCCATTTTCCATTAACTGTAACCATTCTTCAAATCTCTGAAGTGTTACCCAGCAGAGAATTTTTCAAGTGGCGGTGGCTGAGTAGCTTTGGAATATACCCCTTCAGAGGTGCAAGATTTTCTGTAACAAGTGCCAAATGGTGCTTCTGTGAGAAGTCTCAGGCACTCTGGATTATACTGACTGACTCACTGTGGCATATCCTACTGCAGGCACAGAGGGTGCAGGAGGACCTAGAAAAGACCAAAGAGGAGTTGAAGACTGCCATGAGCACCCCTCATGTCACTGAACCCATGCACTCTGAGAATGAGCATGATGATGAGCAGGATGAGAATGCGGCAGAAGCCAGTGCTGAGTTACGATCGGAGGCCACCATCAAGGACCGCAGTGAGGAGGAGCGCACCACTGAAGCAGAGAAGAATGAGCGGGTCCAGAAACACTTGAAGGTAAGAAGATGGCAGCAGAGTGTGTGTGTGTGTGTGTGTGAGTATGTGTGTCTGGGTGCTGCTTCTACTTTTCTCAATATTTATTGCAGCTGGAAGGTATTACTGCTATTTTAAAAATGAGGGGAGAAGCAGGAAAGAGAGATGATAATGATCTTGCCAGATAGCTGCTTAACCATTGAGTAGAGAGGCAGATCTTGTCTCCTGGCTCTTGACTTCCATTTCACTGAAAGCAGTGAAGTATTTTGAAGCAGTGCCAACAAGTAGCATCTGTCAGATGTAGTATGCTTTGTGTGAGTATTGCCAACCATCTGACAGCTGTTCATAGCCCTGGCTGCAATGAATTGAAGAACTTGGTCTGATTTCTATCAAGAAGCTGTCTCTAACTGTTGAGTCTGGGTTGCATTGCAAAACCCTGGGAGTAGCCCACTAGAGACAGCAGTACTGCACCATCTTCTTGTAAGGAACTCCAGTGTTCTGGTGTTCAGTTGCAAGCATTTAGTTGTGCTGCCTGACTTGCACCAGGCTTTGCTCATTCTGCACTGTACTGTGGTGGCTACATACAGACAGAGGGGTAGAGGTGCATTTTATCTTCTACAGCTAGTTTCTTTTCTGGTGGAAAGCTAGTAGTTCCTCAAATTCTGCAAGATGCTCCTGTTGTAGTCAGGGATCCCTCCAAATGGCCATTCTTTTAAAGTACAGACATTGGAGACACTCGTTCTTAACTGTGTTAGGTAAAGATAAATAGGGTGACAGATTGCCTGATGTTTTCTACCTTCAAATGTTAGGGAGAAGTATTAGCAACTCCCACAAAATCATAGATCTGTTTAGGTTGGAGTGGCCTCTGTAAGATCATCTAATCCCACTTCTTTGCTCAAGCAAGGTCTGCTAGAGTAGGTTCCCCAGAAGAATACACTGGAGCTTGTCTGTTTCCTGTCTCTATTGATACTGAGTCTTTATGAGGATCAGCAGGAAATCTCCATCTCCAGCTTTGAGTCTCTGGCATGTACTAACTTGTTGCTGTCTGTTTCCCCTCCTCCAAAGGCTCTTTCCTCAGAGCTGGCAAATGCTCGGGATGAAACCAAGAAGACGGCAAATGATATGATCCACGCTGAGAACATGCGTCTAGGCCGAGACAAGTACAAGACCCTCCGTCAGATTCGGCAGGGTAACACCAAGCAGCGCATTGACGAGTTTGAGTCCATGTAAACTCTCCCCTGCACCTGCTGCCCTGCACTCTCTTCTCCCCTCTTCCCCATCCTCTCCCATCATTCACTCATAATCGTGCTATGCTGGAACCACTACAGAAGAGTGACCATGGTCTTATTTATCAAGTTTTGGGCAAATGCTGGAGTTAAGTGACAGAAGAAAAATAGTAATTGCGTCTGCCTAGGGTAGCTTGGGAAAGCAAACATGCATTGGGGCAAATCTGAAGTTGTTTGGCTTGGGGTAAAGTCTCACTGTGTTGGGTTTGGTATTGCCCACTGAGATGGCTGTGTCTTCTCCTGTTGTGTGGGGAGACCAGCAGATACTTGTACTGCATTATATACAGTCAAGAGCTGACAGTCTGACACTGTGCCTTCCTACTAACCTGTGCAAGCTTCAGGATTAAGCTTAATAGCCAGGGTCTGAAATTCTGACTTAACACAGAGTCTGAATCATGTAGTTAAAAAGGGGAGACTGGAGCTTAGGAAGAAGGATTGAAAGTAAAATATGGACTTTCTCTCTAAAAGACCAAAGCTTTTGTCCTACAAAAATAAGCAGACCAAACAGATTCTGTGGTGTTCCTGCTGGTGTTACCTTTTGTTGTTTAATGATGGAGCTTTGAATTTCCTAATAATGAGGAGGCCTTTGGAGTATTTCCACTGATACAGTGTGGTTTGAAGCCTCGAATTCCCCGCTTTCCAGAGGTTTTGTCTCTGGTCAATGGCTTTGTTCACTATCATTTGTCTGACTTGAATGTAACCAGTGAGGCAGAGATAGCTAAAGTACACAGCCTTCCTTTTTGGTTTTGCTTATGAAAACCTGAAGTGGGAGGCAGAAATGTAAAAGACTAAAAACTCCTGTAGCTGTATTTTCCCTTGCTGAACAGATACTTTTCTAGTTATGTGAACAAGATTTCAGGTTTTTCCATAAGAGGCCTTTTTAGCACATAGTTGGTGCCTTATGACTGTGTATAGATCTACTGTAGCTCAGATACCTTTAGTTTAAACTAGATGCAATCATAAAAAGTGATCAGCAGCTGGGGACCAAAAACTACTCTCTTATCTGGGTCATGTACAAGACTGCATCTGTCTTCCTGGCTTCAAGCAGCATTTGAGGGGAGAGGATCCTGAGGCACTTGTCCAATTGCTTTCTTAATCCTCACTAGCAGTCTGCCACATCCCTGGCTCAACTGCTTTTCCTTCCCCGGAAGGATGCTTTGGCCTTTTGTAGCTTTGAGAACAGAAGGCTTTCTCTTAGAAATGGGATACAAATGGTTGTGAGACTGGTCCTGAGAGCTGCTTGTGCCAGTTATTGTAATAACCATCACCTCCTGTCATCGAAGCTGTCCATGCTGTAGCTACCCAGAATCCTCCCTGCCATTTCTGTGGAGGAAATAGCCATGTATGCTCAGGGTTGAATTGGATGTTGCCTTGATCCCTCATAAAAGGAACTGTTAACCTTCAGAAGTGTCATCTTAAAAATGGGTTCCACCTAAAGTGAAGTCCTCCTTTGTTTTGCCCTCCTTGGATTAGCCTATCCCTATAGGAAGTCATTAGGCTAGCTTGGGATTTATTTTCTTGCCTAGCATAATCCCAAATTTTGTCACTTGCTCAGTTTTGTTGATTCTCCTTTTGTATGATGTTACTGGTAATGATGATAGAAGGAAAACATCTGAAAACTGGAGCATTTTCAGCTCCCTAGTGTATGAAAAAGGGCAAAGGGGGACTGTGCCAAAAAAGAAATGTTCATGATAGTGTTAACAAACTGCAGTATTTCCTCAAGAATTCCTTGATGGCTGGAAACAACCTCACCAGTGCTGTGTTACTTTATTTTTTGAAAGCAATACAAGTCTGTGTGGTGATTCATACAAATACCAGCCAACCTCTGTTAGAAGCAACACGCTAAGCTATGCTCTTAAACATCCAGCTGTGTCATGTGGGAGCCTCCTTCTCGCCCCTGGACACAGAGTGCTTTTGGGGGGGGCACATGACATGGCAAGCTTTTTATTGGCCAAGAAAAATATGCCTCAGTACTATGAAAGTCACAAATGGAAGATTGCAGTTAAATTTGTCAGAACGTATTTGCGTATTTCTGTACTGAAGGTGATTGGCATTGCCTCTGCGTGAGTCTCATTACTGGGGAACAGACAACTTTTAAACTTCTGTTTTGGTGCTTTAAAGCTGGTTCTCAGCACTTTGCTCTGTCCATGGCAACTATTGATGCATTTGAGGGGAGAAAAGCCTATATAACATTTTAATAATTTCCTAACAAGCTGACGTATGGTGCCTGGAATATGTGTTCAACTATAAACCGGTAAACCTTTTCTGCTTTGATGGGTCACACAACACTGCTGAGCTCTCATGTATTATGATGTTGGCATGACTTCTGTTCATACGGTTTTTTAAACGTTCTAGTTCCACATGGTCCAATATAGGAATAGAACGGCTTGTGCCAGTGAGTCCACCTAACTCTTTGTAGTTGTTTCAGCCCTGCCTTCTTTTTAACCAGTATTATATTCCAGTGGTATCTAATGATATTTGATTTCAATATTTCTAGCTATGCACAATTAGAAAATATTAGTCAAGGGATGGAGGGTATGTTTATGGTCCTCCTTCCCTTGGAAATGTATACTGTGTAATAAAGATGATATTTTGCAAGAAAACTAATGTAAGAAGCTTTCAGTATTATGGTGAGATTTGTAGACACATTTTTTATTTGTTAGAATACAGTGAATTGTTCTTCCTCTTCATGTTCCAGTTTAATTGGATAACTACTCCTCTTGGGGGTGGGGGGAGGGAAGTACTTCATCAAATGTTTGCCTGGCTTATTTTTTCTTGTTTTATTTTTTGTTGCTGTAAATTATGTTGAAGGTTTTTGACCAGTTGTTGTACTGGATTATAATAAAACATCATTTCCTTAAGGTTGTGGAGTAATTCACGGGTCCACGTGCTTATCTGCAGAGAGAACCTTGATTAAGACGTGTTTTTCCTGGTTAGAGGAGTTGTTAAAATCCATACCTTGTTCTTCCTAAAGTGCCAATAAAGTTCAGAGAAATTTAGCAGATTGTGTCTGGCTGGTTACTTAAGGTTTGCTTTAAGTCCAGTGCTGTGTCTCGTAGCTGAGCAGATCTGCCTTGCGGTGCCCAGGGGTCAGCCTGGTAGCTCTCTCGCACATAAGGAGATCTTACTTGCACCTGAAAAGGAACTGCTTCAATAACAACCCCTTCCTCCTCCCCAGCCCCGCCGGCTGACCAGCTGGAGCCACTACTGGATTTGACATTTCTCCATGGAGGCACTGAGTGTAAATGTTCAACTTGCAAATGGGCTGGCCAGATGGAGGGGGGAGGAGGTGCTGTGGGTGGGCGCCTGCTGTGCCGTGCCCAGGCCCGTGTGCATCCAGGTTAGCGTGGAGAGGGTGGCTGGGCCTTGGTGCTGCTGCTTGCACCGACACCCTGACAAATCTGTCCTGCTCTCAGCCTCTGCTGAGGATTTCTGCAGTTTGCTTCCACAGCTGCCCTGCTGTGGCTCTCTACCTGTTTCCCAGTGTCTCGGGATGGGTTCCAGCAGTGGAAGAGTGGCTGCTGCCACCTTTCTGCTAATGGACTGTGTGATCTTTATTTGCAGCTGCTCTCTGTGGTTGTGAAGAGGGGCCCCACAGAATCTCTGCCTAATGGTTGCTGCACTGCAGAGTAAGGTGGAGATTTCATTGGAACATGTTAGTGCTCAGAGATCTGGTGCTGGGGAAGAGACCTGAACTTTTCTATAAACAAAACATGAAGTGTGGAGCAATAGAGGATTCTGCAATCCTCACCAGGCATGGTTTGGATCCAGTTTCTACAGGTGAGTCTTTGTTCCTTCCTGCCAGGAACGAGCACTGGAGGAATTGCATGTCTCCTTTAATCCTACAGCAGCCTTCAGTCAAAGGCTGCACTGGTCTGGAAAGGCTGATTCTGTTCCTGCTGTTTCTAGTGCCCTTGCTTCTGGTTGGGATTTTGGGAGTTCCCCTTCTGTTTTCTTTTTTCGGTTAAAGAATTTTCCCATATATGTTGCCAGGGCGACAAATTGCTGGGTGCTTGGGAGAAACAAAAGACCTGGCCATAGAGGGAGGGGTCCAACGGGCTACTCTATTTCACCTGGGCTTGTGGACTGTTGTTCTCAGAGGGAGACTGCCATCGTTGTGGAGGGAGTTCGACAGTGCTGCAGGTTTCTGCTTTTGCGGCTGCCTTCCTTCTACCTTGAGTGGAGCCTGCTCACTGGAGCGGCTGTTACACTGGGACCCTAACACCCCACCTCACTAAAAGAGGGACCTTTTCACCATCTGCTCAGGTGCCTCAGGGAGAGACCCCGGGATTCCCAAGCCCGCCTTTCCCTGCCCCGCTGGGACCCAGGCTGCGGCCGTCCTGCCCCCGCCGTTGCTTTGAGCCTTCGCTACTCTGTAGCCCCGCACACCCTGCCTGCCCAGACCTCCGGGGGTTCCCACCGCAGCTCCGGAGTTCCATACATCTCCTCTGCCACCTGGGGATTCGTGCTCGTCCCTGCCGTTCCAGCCTGCTGTTCCCGAGGGTCCGGCCAGACACCAGGATCGGCTGCCCAGGAGTTTGTGAAGCTTCTTTTTGTTCCATCCCTTCCCGGAATCCCGGGGCACCAGTGCCGCGTGCTTCCCGAGCTCGCTCCGGAGCGCCCCCTGCAGCCGCGGGGGAACCATCGCACCTGCCCTGCTCACCGGGAGCCGCCAGCGCCCCTGCCGGCTGCGAGCGGAACTGCACCCGAGGGGAAAGGGCCTGACAGCCGAGAAGGCTGGGACTGGGTTCTGGCTCTGTTTGTTGTTGCTGGCACAGTTATTGTTGTTTGTTTGCCTTGTCATACGTATATATACATATATATATATAGGTAAAGAATTGTTATTCCTATTCCTCATATCTTTGCCTGAAAGCCCCTTAATTTTAAAATTATAATAATTTGGAGGGAAGGGAGTTGCATTTTTCATTCCAAGGGAGACTCCTGCCTTCCTTGGCAGACACCTGTCTTTCAAACCAAGACACTTCTCAATGGACAGTACCTTAGAGGCTTGAGGCTTAGTAATTCTCCATTTGGGTATATCTATATTCAGTTTGTCTTTGAAGAAATGAAGTGCAAAGCATTGAAGGCTGAAGGCTGCTTCTGTACAGGACCATGTTGTTAAAAAAAAATCCACACTACCCTATTCTTCTAGTTTGTTGTAAGGCATTCTGTAGTTTAGAATCAGAAATTTGCATTTAACCTCTACTTTTTGTAAACAGCTTCTGTTGGATTTGCTAGTCTGCCTGGGATGTTTGAGATCCAGTTTAGGCTATATCTACATATGTTTGGAGCCCAGCTGCTTTTTTGTGTGGGACAGGGGCAGACTAGAGCATAAAAGGGTCTCAGAAGGCTGGGGGACTAGAAACAGTGTCTTTTTGCAGATTCTGCAATGTTGATTTATTAAGCAGTGCAATTTTTTAAGAACTCTAAAGAAAAGACAAAGTAACTGTAGAGTAAAATTTTCATTGAGCTCAATCTGTTTGGTAGAGTAATTCATTTGGCCTGAGATGCACTGACTCCAAGTAGGACAAAGTAACTGCAGAAATGAGACTCAGTTTGCTTCCTCCTTCTCTTGTTTGCTCTTTCTAAAGCAGGGAATTGCAAGGGCGTGATCTCCAAATGCTGATTTGTTTTGATGCAGGAAAGTCCTGTAGGGATTTCTCTAGGTAGATGAACAGCTTATTAGTTGCTTGCTCAGGATAATATGTTTGCAGGGAAGCACAAGCATTTTTCCAGCATCCTAAGCTTGGTAATGCAATGTACAGGGTAAGGTATGATAATTGTAGGCAGTTGTATGGCAGCTGCTTGAGCACCTACAAAGGCATTCTTCAATGAGAAAGCAGAGAGCACCTGAGGCATGGCTTGTTTGCCCTGTACCATCAGTGTGACTGTTCTGTTCCCTGCCAGCTTTGCAGCTATGCATAACTCAACCTTGGCTGTATAGTTTAAATGTCTTATACCAGGGCATGTAGTCTCAGAGCATGTGACAATGGGCAGAGAACAGAATTCCGCTGTGACTGATGACAACCCATAACTGTTGCATACCCATATGCAAATTGATGCCACATGTGATGTTAAAGTCTCCCTTGCAGAAAAATAACTTCTGTAAGAAAAATGCTGCATCCCTGGAAATGTTCAAGGCCAGGTTGGATGAGGCCCTGAGCAACCTGGTCTGGTGGGTGGCATCCTTGCCCTTGGTCAGGGGATTGGAACTAGATGATCTTTATGCCTTCCAACCCAAGGCATTCTGTAAAAAAAGGTCTGGGCCTCATTGTATGAAATGCTACGCTGAGGCTGGCTTTTGTCTTTCAGGGCTTGCAGTTCTAAGCGCAGTTTGTAGAAAAGGGAGCAGGTCCTCTGTCCAATGCCTAAATAAATATCTTGCTCCAGGTGATGGGTCTCTAAACATTACTAGCAATTTCAAGATGGAGCTTTTCAGGACAGATGTCAGGATGAGGAGGGTATAGCAAAAAGTGGAGGAAAGAATAAGGAGATACTAGAGAAAGAGTAGTGCTGAAACTGCAAAAAGTAGTACTAGATGCTTGTAGAAGGGACTGTATCTTCAGCTTCTGGTCAGAATACACTTGCTCTACTCACTAGAGCAGCTGTTAATACACAGCTTTCTGGTGAGTAGAGCTAATTGAAAAATTACAAGCCCCCATGATTGCTATAGCCTGTGGTTGTGCATTATCCTTTAACAAAATGCAGGCCAGGATTGGTCTTGAGTCCACAAGCTTGACTGAAGGGGGTGTGAAAAAAACTGCTCTTGAGCTGGGAGGTTATGGTGAAGGCTGTTTATACCCCACATGCAGCAGTATTGCACTCCCATCTGTCTTTGAAGCATCCTTGACTGGATGCTTGAAGGAGAAGCATGTGCAAGTGAAGGTCTTGGCTGGGGCACTGTAACTTCTTAGTGGCCTTCACCCAGCCAGGCAGCAGCTGCATTGTCAGAAGTGGCTGCTGTCCAGAAGCCCTGTTGTGAATTCACTGTGCTTTCTTGTTGCAGTGTCAGCCCATCTCTGATTGCATTTCTGCCCTCCTGCTTCCAGTGGTGAGAATATGGTTCTTGCTCCTTTTGGTTGTGTCATTCTCAGAAGGTTGCTGGACATCTAGGGAAGATTAGAATGAGGCAAACAGTTTTGTTTGAGAGATGTAGAAACTGAGGCATGTTTACAGTCTTCTCCCCAAGCCCCCAGCCTCAGAGGCAGTATCTGTGACTCGAGCTCACTTGTGTGAACACTTTGCCCTGGGTCTGTGCTCAGTGCATCTCTTTTGAGGCAGCAGAAGCAATCTGGGCTTGTGGGCTTCCAAAAAGTGAAACCAGTACAAGTTGTTCTGTTTGCTTTTATTAGCAACTTGGTCTGAAACAGGACAGGTGGTCGATGGGTTTTTAAAGTGACAGTGGGAAAGGGGAATTTTAGTTTTGTTCAGTGCTTTAGTTCTGTGTCAGCAAGCAGCCCATATCTGCTTCTCTGCAGGAGTATTTGTGAGGCAGTGGGCTTGGTAGGAGGGGAGGGGTAAGCTGTTCTTGCTTTTCCAATTAATGAAGGCTGCCTTCTGGAAATCTTCATTATTCCCAGGTCTGTGTGCCTGCTGTTCTGACTACAGTCCCTGAGACTTCCCCCATGGGAACAGCATGAGCTTGTCTCTGTCTACACCTAGTACCATGGGCAGTAACTGAGCCAGGGCAGGTCTGTTTGCTGGCAAGAAACTCTAACAGTGGTCAGAAGAGCTGGGTTTGGTATATCAAAAATCCAAGTATGCTTCTCACTGTGGAGGGCTGCAAAGGTGTTGTGTAACTTTTGGTTGGATTAGGACAGTGCTTACTGTGTTTACTTCTTTGTGCAGAAATCGGAGCTGATGTGGAGTTAATGGCAGCTCATAGGTGTTTGGATATTTGCATGAGAGTCCCTAGACTAGGGGGAGGGAGGGCCAAACTCTTTGGTGTGTAGTACAGAAGACATTGGACAATGTATTTCAAGCTAGAAACCCACTTCCTTACCAGCATGTGCCAACACGTGACTGGATGTGCAGGCATAGCCACTGCACTGATAGTGTGGCCTGCTGGCAAGAAACCGGGGAGGTGGGAGGCAATGTGCCTGTGTGCACTGCTGGGAACTTGGTTTCTGCCAAACCATTTTTGAAACAGAGCTAAGGGTTCTCTTCAGCTGTGTCTGGCCTGCTCATAAAATATATGCTGACCTGTGAAGCAACATTTTGAGGTTTCTTTTTCAAAGCAGTGGTATTTTTGCTTAGTTGGTTGTTTGATTTGGGCTTTTAGTTGGTTTGTTTGGTTTTTTTGTGGGAGGGGTGGTTATTTGCAAAGCTTTCTATTTTTGTGGCCTTGGCTAAATGAACAATGATTTGCTCTGGAAAGGAGATCTTGCCTCTACCCTTTCTCAGTATTTCAAAGACTTTAAAACAGACTATCCAAAATCTGTAAGGGCCTGATTCTCTCCTGCCCCAGCAGAATTGTTTTGCTTTCACCAGGGAGCAGTTGTCCCCTTTGCTGCACCTCGTCTCCCTGACTTCCCTCTTTGCATTGGCCTCTCTTCCATCAGGTGACATTGACCTGTCACTTGCTGTGCTCTGAGTTCCTGGCAAGGAGAGAAGTCAGTGCCAGACAAACACACAAATGTCCTTGCTGTGGAAACTGCTGTGCATATATCTAATGTATCTCTCTCAACTCAAGGTTTTCTGGAGAGATAAGATGCTTTGTGGTTTTATGTGCTGTGGCCCTTCTCCTTGTGTCTCTCACAGCAAGCTTTGCTTTCTTTCTGTGGAAATGACTGAGAGAGAACTGGGCTGTCTGCTGCATCTCTGTAGAGCCTGAAAAGCAAAGGTGGAACTGGTCAGAGTCTCTTAGCTGCAGAGGCTGCACAGAGTGGTTTTACATTTGGGGGTGAGATGGAGCTCAAAAATTTGACTTTGCAGTCTGAGGCGTTTGGGGCAGCTTGTAGGAGAGAGCAAACCACCTGGAAAAGTTGACCTGAGAGTGAGGGGCCACAGAGTAGGGACACTAGCCAGAGCTGTGTTCAGCTAAAACAGACTGCTGGCCTCACTGACAGCTCTCCTCTGTGATACAAACAAGGATGGGGAGGGAAGCCTTTGAAGGATATTCTGCAAATGATTTGAAATGAGGAATTTTTACATAAACTGGTTTTGAGGAGTAGGATTGCAGAGAAGTCCCAGTGATCCTGGGCATGGCTGGGCCGTCTGATGTGCACCCATGCCTGCTGCATGGCATCCCTGCTTTGGCATTTTGCCAGTGCCCTGCTGCTCTCAGGGACACCCATGGTCACCTCTCAGTGAATTGGGGATAGCACTCAATTTGGATTAAAATCCTAGAGATAGTCAGTGTTCAGCCCACCCCCCCCGTGCCCAAAGCTGTTGGCCTGAATGAAACCTAAGGGGCAAATCCTACATCAGAAAAAAAAAAAACCCAACCCAAACATTTGTAGGACAAGCAGGGACTGGCATGAGGGTTCTGTGAGGCTGTGATTGCTGGTAGTCAAGTTTATCGCATATTGAGCTGGGAAGTGTCACCCATGTTCAGCAAAAGGAGCAAGACTTTGGTCAGTGATGTCCTGCAAATAGGACTCTGCACTACTTCAGCTCATGTCCCTCCATAGTCAAGCCCTGTATGTTCCTCCTATGTGTGTCACCTTGTGGGAGTAGTACTGTCCACTCGGGAAACAGCGGGAGGCAGAAAGAAGTGATTCTGTGTGCTGCTCTACCATATGCAAAGTGAACACAGGGAAGCAGACAGGTGATTTTAGAAATGTGTTTTCCTCTGAAGAGATTTTTTTGTTTGTTTTTTAATCCTTTATGTATTGCCCATGAATTTGTTTCCACTGGAGCTGCCTGAGGGGTGTGTTTGAATGCTTGGACACTTGCCTTTGAACTGAAGAATACATTTTCCTCCCGGTTTATGGAAAATACTTGCATTCCTTGATGTCTTTGATGCTTTTTTCAGAAAGCTTAAGCACCCCTTTCCAACCCTTCCAACCTGAAAGCTTTGGCTGGAAAATTTTCATTTTGGAGCGAAAAGCCAAAACATTCTGGTTATCTTCAGAACTATGAATCCACTGTCTGTGTGTGTCTGTTGAGGCAGACATTTTCTTATGCTGTAGTTTTTCCCCTGCACAGATTGATTAGAGAGTCCAGTATCAACTTTTTTTTTGCTTATACTAGCTACTAATATGGTACTGCATTAAAAAAACTTGATTAAAACGGGCATCCTACCAAATGGTGAGCTGTTAATTTGGTGGAAGGAGCCATTCAGGCTCTTGAGGTGGGAGCTGTTCCCTAACTCCACAGAAACCAAGAACTGAAACTGTCTTTGCTGTTGTATTTTTGCCCCTCGGGTTCATATTGATTTACTCTGTAGAGGAGGGTGGACTAAACCAGTGACCATGTTTCTGGGAATAAATTAAGAGTTTCTTCTGCAAGGCTTCAAAACTTACTAGCATCGATTATCACTTAGCATGAAATGAATGATACTTTCCTGCACCTTTATGGTACTTTTCAGCAGAGAGTTTAGTAAATGAGCTAAGTGTGGCTGCTTCTTACCACCAACATGTGAAGTAAGTGAATATTCACATTTTAGAGGCGGGAGCCTGCTCTATTGGGTAAGGCAATGATATGGTTGGATGGCATATTGTCAGGAACAGAATTCTTGTGTCCTGCTTTCACCCTATTGTGTAGGAACTGGTGTGCCCCTCTCTCCTCAAGGCAGCAGTCATCAGCACTCCTGCCTGTCTATTCTTCCAGCCTTCAACTTGCAAATCCTTGTATGATTAGACATTACAATGAATATTTTTTCTGAAATTGTATTTAGTTCTGGCTCCTAAGAGAAGCCTGTAAGAACAAAGTGAGCATTGCTTGGAAACTGGAATGTGGAGGTGATGCTTCTTCTCATGTTACTGTGCTTCAACCAGTTCAACCCTGATTGGCTGGACTGCAGCAAGACCCAGGCACAATCTCTTTGTCCATCTTTCCTTCCTGCTTCCCCTCCCTCCTCCCTCCCTCCGCCCCCCCTCCGCCCCCAGGGAGGCTGTCCTACTCTTTTCTTTTCTTTCCTTCCCCCTCCATCCTCCCCAGCTGTACTTTTAAGTCCCTGATCAAGCTGTCCTTGCACCAAAGGACAGCTCAGGAGACACGGAGTGGGGCCCACAGCAGTAGGATGGCTCACAGCATCTTGGGGCTCATGCGGCCCTTGTGGAGTGGACTGAACGTGAGCAAAATTCGCCTCATTTACCTCTGTGGTGTCACTGAGCAGCACCACAGCCCAGCAAAGTGGTGGTCAGAAAGAGGCTTCAGCTCCACGAATGGGTTCCAGGATGCCCCTGGGGAATCAAGGTGAGTCACATGCTACCTTGCTGCATCCGAAGGGACGGGCATGCACCTCTGCCTTGCCCCGTGACAGGGAGAGGAAAGATGCTAGTGTAGCCATGGCCTGGGAGGAATGTGGTGCCAGGACCCAGCCTGAAAGGTGCTGCTTCCTGTCCCTGGAGCTGTGGGGACCTCTCAGAGGTGCTAGTCCCTGCCTCCAGACCTGTGGGGGCCACAGCCAGTGGCTGGGAACCAGCTTGCGAAGGTGACAAAGAGGCCCAAGTGTCCTTTGGCCCATTTTCACTGCAGGAACTACTGCAGGCTCCCTGCCAGCCTTTCCTCTCTCTACTTTAGGGATAGTTCAGGAAAAGATAGTAAAATAAATGCAATTTGTAGATCTCCTAGACTGGTATGATCTGGGCCAGACTGTAATCTGCTAGGCATTGAGAGAGAGATCCAACCAACATCACATAAAATACAATAAACCATTTTGCCATCTGATCTTAGAGAAAAGTCATAGTGATAATCCTGCTTGGTGGGATTTATGAAGACTCATTATCAGTGGGATTTCTTCCTAATTGGTTTGTTGCTTGTGAAGTTATCTCTGGCCGTACTTGTAGGCATCTTGCTGGTTTGTATGGCCTTGGAAAGTATCTTTTAGGGAAAACACTGACGGGGGAAGAACTACTTTCTTGAAACCTCCTTCACTATTTTCCTGTATCACAAAAGGTTTGATATTTTATTTTTTAAAAGGGAATAATCAGTTGGTATACACTGAATTTGCAGTGTTGAGTTTATCACATCCTGGTAAGATCTTTGCAAAGCTTTAACCATGTATCCTGTGACAGTAATGCCATTGTAAAATAGTTCAGCCTAAATGAAGCAAAATTTAGTCCAACAAATTTTGGTGTTTTTTTTTTTTTTTTTTTAATCCTGGTTCAAAATTACTTAAAAAAACGTGAAAGGAATTTTTTCATCATTTTGAAAACACCAACATAAGAATTCAAAAGTAAATAAAATAAAAAGCTGAAGACTTTGTTTCCAGCTTTGGGTACCCACAAGCAGGTGTCTTTCAGAAGAGACTTAAGCCTGGGACTGATTTGAGGGATATAAAGAGACCAGTATGCAAGTCAGTCTGTTACTGGACTGAACAGTGAAAACAGGGAGTCATCAGACTGAGTTTATGCACCCAACAGAGGCACCAATACTGACAATACAGCCAAATACCTTAAATATTCCCTTCAGCCAGCAAAGAGGGGAAGCTCCTTGAAGGTGCTCTCTGCATTGTGGTCACAAGTGCTTGGCATCATCCCTGCTCTTGAGAAGAGTGAACTCTGCACCCAGGCTTATCCAGAGTCATGCAGGGTGTCTCACAATAGCATCTGTCCTTCCTTTTACCTAACTGGATACCCTGTGTGCTGTCCCTGGCTGCAACTTGGCTGCCTTGGGGCCCGTGTAACTGGCAGCAACAGCCAAAGCAAGGTTGGAACTCAGAGGAACTGTAGGGAACTAGATTTGTGGGAGGTTGGTGCAGAGATTCTCCTGCAACTACGTTGGCTGAAGCTCTACGTGCCTCGAGGATAACAGGAATTAAGTTTTCTGTCAATAAGTGTGTGGATGTCTTTGGGGATTTTTGGATCCAGCAGTCTCTGCAGGCAGTCAGCTCTCATTATTTGAGAGCTATATGACAGTCTCAGAATATACTGTCTTGGTGAGAAATCCTGAACACTGCTGTCAGGGTAGCAGCCTTCTCCAGACTGGTGTGAGAGCCTGGTCAGGAGGAGATGAAATGGATGCTGTTTCCCTCTCATTTGTAGGTTCCCTTTCTGCAAGTTATCATTAAGAGAAGCTGATGGCCATGTTCCTAACTCTTGGCCAGATTAAATGTTGCAGGCTGTCAAAGTAACTAGCAATTTTTCCTGAACATGGATCACATCAACTCAGAGGATGTTACTCATCCCTGTAGCTCTGTAAGCTGGGGCTGAGCATGTCTTGCCACAAGAAGGCTCCCTGTGATGGAGGTAAGGAAAGGAGTGGGCACTTCATGGAAGAAAAAGCAGCAGAAAAGGAATAATCATCAAGTAATCCCTGTGGGAAGGGGAGGGGAAACAAAACATGAATGACAACAGCCCTTCTAGCAGGATTAGCATCTGATCCTGAGCACTTTGCTTGTTACTGCATCACTCTACCCAGGATTAACATCCCAGGCCTGGGACTTGAAAATGCTCTGCCTGCCTACACATGCTCCCTCTGCCAGCCAGCCCAAGCAGAGGCAGCACGTGCAGAGCACCTGCACTTGTTTGTGCACAGATAGACATTTATTCTGAGGGCTGTTTGATGAAGTGGGAAATATTTTGGGGCAAGTGAGATTTGTCTGCCACTGAGAATTGATAATTTGAATTTTTTCTGATGTGCATGGTGTAATCCTTTGAGAAAGTGTTTGCATGCACATTTCCTCTAAATACCATGTCTCTAGCACTCAGCCAAAAGACTTCAATCGTGGATGTGCAGAAAAGGGTGGACTCCTCTGATTTTTGCAAATTTGTCTTGCAGCTCTGAGGATCAGGTGACCGTGCATTTTATAAATCGGGATGGAGAGCGACTTACGACCACAGCCAAAGAAGGGGAGAGTTTGCTGGAAGTGGTAGTCAATCAAAACTTGGCCATTGATGGGTTTGGTAGGTGTTGCAGAAGGAAATGTACATGTGCTGTTAGGACCAATGGGTTCTTAGGAATAGTGCAACAGTACATATGCCACTGTGTTTTGCCAAGACCATAAGCAAGCTTCTCTTCCCCACCGGCTGTTTGCTGGGTGGCTCACCATGCTGAGATGGCAGTGTAACCTCACACAGTCACTGCCATTCCAGCAGCCTCTGTCAATGCATTTGGCTGGATAAAGCTGATGTAAAAATTTTAAAACTGACTGTAATTCTCCCAGAGAAGAGGCAGGCTGGAAACATCTGTTGTGTTTCCTAGCATCTCTTTTGATGTGCTGCAGATCTGTTAAAGGGCGTTTCCTCACACTGTTCCTAAAGATGGTCTCTCTCGCCCCCTTATTTTTCCTGATTTGCTGTCATTCCCTTGTTTCTCCACCAGGTGCGTGTGAAGGGACATTAGCCTGCTCTACCTGTCACCTCATCTTCGACAGGGACACCTTCCAAAAGCTTGATGCCATCTCAGATGAAGAGCTAGACATGCTGGACTTGGCATACGGGCTCACTGACACGTAAGCCTCCCTGCTGATGGCAGTAGATCCTCAAGCCTCTGAGGCAGATTCTCACTATGTGGCACCTATTTCCAAGGGAATGGAGCTTGTTCTGTGTTATAGTTGTGCCTTGAGAGCTGCCTTCCTTTGAGGCACAGGAGATGTTTAACAGGAGCTTTAGTGAAAACCCATCCTGGACCAGACATCCCAGTGTGGGTGGGGAATTTCTCCCTTTACTTTGGGAACAGAGGAGCCTCACTTCGTGTTTTCTTCTCAGATCGCGCCTTGGCTGCCAGGTGTGCATTAAGAAGTCGATGGATGGTCTGACAGTGCGGGTCCCCATGGATGTGTCGGACATGAGGAGGCAGCTGGAGGTTGGAAAGCAAAGCAAACAGTAACTGGAAACGGTTGCTGCACAGCTTACACCCACAGTTAGCGTGGCAGGGTATTCAGCTTTTGGTTGACACTATTGCTTTTTGTGGCTGGCTTGCAGTAGACCAATAGAGGTCTGATTCAGTATAAAAGGCGTGTTTGGCAAATCTCTTATTTAAACAAGGCACAATGCTTAATAGGGTCTTTGGTATGTATTTTAAGTGCTTAAATGCTCTGCTAAATGCAACTGGATTAAAGTGTGTGGCTTTATATTTCCCTGGGTGGGTGTCAGTAAACATCTCTGCTGTATGTGACTCTCTTTCTCCTTTGAAATTTAAGAATTCTGCTATTCTGAGTAACTGCTGAGAATTTTGCAAGGCTTGGCTCTTTAAAAATGGAGCAGACTTTTCCCAATTTGGGAAGCTTAAGAAGAGATTGCTGTTTGCAAGTCAGTGTACTGATGGGCTTGATGATGTAGGTGACTTGAGTTTGGTCAGCAAGAGCATACTGAGGACATTTGTGTGTTGACAGTTCCTGTAAGCAGGAACCACTTCAATGAACTTGAGATGTTATGGGTTGCTGAATTGTTCTGTGCTAGGAGCAGCCACTATCTCCAAATGTTAAATTTTCTTACTGCTGTACTATCACACATGTCAAATAAAATTGTAATAATGAGGCTTTTAGACCTACAAGATGCACTGTTCTGGTACCATGAGCCTGGCTGGAATAGAATGAGTTGGACGGAAATCTGGTTGGCTGCATTAAGTGCAGCACTGCCAGCTGATCAAAGGAGGTGATTGTGCTGCTGTACTCAGCACTGGTGGGACCTCACCTGGAATACTGCATGTAGTTTTGGGCACTGAATATAAAAAAGACATTTTTTTGTTAGAGTTTGTTTGTCCAGAGCAGGACCATGAGGACGATGAAAGGTCTGGAGGGGAAGTCTTATGAGGAGCACTGAGGTCACTTGGTTTGTTGAGCCTGGAGGAGGCTGAGGTCAGACCTCATTGTGCTCCTCAACATCTTCACGAGGGGAAGCAGAGGGGCAGGTACCAATCTCTTCACTCTCATGATCAGTGATGGGACTCAAGGAAACGGCATGAAGCTGAGTCAGGGGAGGTTTAAGTTAGATGTCAGGAAACGGTTCTTCACCCAGAGGGTGGTTGGGCACTGGAACAGGCTCCCTAGGGCAGTGGTCACAGCACCCACCCTGACTGAGTTCAAAAATGGTTTGGACAATACTCCCGGGCACATTATGGCATTTTTGGCATGTCCTGCAGAGGGCCAGGAGTTGGACTCGATGATCCTGATGGGTCTCTTCCAATTCAGCGTATTCTATGACTCTACGATTCTGTGATTGACGAAATCTCGGAGTAACCTCGGGGCCTGGGCCGCGGGGCTGCTGTGGCGGCGCTGCGGCGCCAGGGGGCACTGGCGGGGCGGGGGCGGCTGCGAGGAGGAGGAAGAGGAGGAGGAGGAGGGCGCGGTGGCGGCGAGGCTGCTGCGCTGTGCCCGTCCCTCCTTCCTCTCGCGCTGGCCGGTGGCTGGGCCTGTCTCGGGAAGCCACGACTGCCGTCTGTGTCTGATGGTCTCTGGGCACCTCCATGCCTTCCTACTGCTGGCACCACCCCTGCCCCTCCTGGCATGGCCTGGTGTCCCTGTGGGCTCTGGCACAGGTGATGAGTGACACCCTGAATCCCCGCAGTAGGCCTTGTCTTCCTCTCTGATCCTTCATGCAAAAATCGATACAAATTTTTATCCATGTCAGAATTTTATTCTTAGTAGAGGGGTACCTGCAGGAAGGGTTTCCTGGCATGGGCCAGAACCATGTGCTGTAAGAGGTGATGGCAGCAGGGTGGATTTTTTTCAGGGCCCCAGCCTTGTTTGGGGACCACGGATGTGGTGATGTACTAGGGCTTCAGGCTTGTGACTGGCATGTCACAGGGTAGCCCTTTGCTTTGTCATACATCAGAAAAGTCTTCCAGGCTGTGCCTGTTTCTCCCAAATCCCTTCTCCTACAACTTGTCCCAGGTTTACTGTGAAAAAGCAAAGAGAATAAATATGGATTAAATGAAAGCAGTTAAGCCACCACCTTCAGTAGCACTTCAAGTCTCTCCCCTTCCTGATGCTGCCACTTGCAAAGGTGATCTAGAGCTTTGCAGTCCCACTCCTCGGTCCCCACCTTGTTGTGAGCTTGAAGCTGGACCTCAGGCTGCTGCTGGAAGATCTCAGCTCTCTGCACACATCCTGGCAGGATGGCAAGGGAGGGAGCAGCTTCTGGCTCAGAAGGGTTGAATGACTGCTGTTTTCCACTTCAGAGTGTAGGTGACCTCTGAAGAAGGAGTTTCTAGGACAAGCTGTTATTATTGAAATGCAGAGTCAAAGTAGCCCATGCTACTCTTTGGTGGGGCTGTCTGTCCCATTGAAGGTGCCATGGGATAATGGAGAGCCCTCTGCACAAGGGAGCTAGCTACCTGCAAAGGATGAGGGAGAATATGTCTTAGAAGATTGCCTTTCCTGACTGTTGAAACATCAGAAATAGAACTGAAAAGGTTAAAGTAAACTACAGCTGCCTCGGGCACTTCTGTTATGTTTCTGTCAGCCTGCAGGATAAGGAAAGAAATCATATATCCTGAGCAGAAATAAGATGAGGCTGAACTGCATGAGTAATTTCTCTTCAAGGCAAGTGACCTGGACTTGTTTGGCTTTGGTCTATATTGGGAGCAGGCCCTGAAGGCGCCTCACTTCCTGTGTGGTGACCGTGTAACATGACTTCCTGAGAGCCTGCACCCCATGCGGCAGTGAGTGGGGCTTTCAGTATGTGACAGGCCAACGTGGTCTAAATGGTCTGCAAAAGGGCAGAGAAAGAAGGGAAACCTATTTGGGTCTCAGGGCTGTACATTAAGGGAAAATGTGGCCTTTCTGGGGCAGAAAGCCAACCAAGTGTCTTTGTTTTTATTTCTTGTTATGAGCAAGCTGGGGGCTGTGGAACATTTTCAAGACTGGTCTCTGAGTTGCATTATTGCCTAGCTCATGGAAAAGGAGTGCTGTAAATTTCCAAGCCCAGAACTCTGGTTTGTACTACGTTTTGCAGGGTTTTGTTTTGTTTTAAATAAAGGAAAATGCTTAATACAGAGCTGGGTTAGAGCAGCTACCCAGGGAACTGTGCTCAGGCAGCCTAAGATGAGGCAAGGAAAACTGTGTATTTTTTCCTGCCACTCCCAGTGTTTCTATAAACTAATCTCTAAGTTTCTTGTGTTCCTTTTAGGTGATGCAAATTGTGAGCTCTTACTCTGCATTTGGTTCAGGTCCCCTTTGTTTGACCTGAGCCCAGCCACTGAATTTACAATCTGTTAGCATGTTTAGAATACAGAATAATCTCTCTTCCAAGAACAGGCAGACTTTTCTTATAATTAGTGCTGTTTCACCTTGAAAAGACAGGAGTAAGGCCTAGACTGATGTGCTGGCAGAAGGCTTCTTGGCAGTATGGCCAACCTGGCAGACCTGGGCTGGGAGGTGAGTGTGTTTTACAGCAGTTCAGTGCAAATGCTAACCATCCTGACACAGGGGCGAGGGGAGCAAGAGCAAGGAAAGAAAAGGTGACAACACCACAATGACAACTTGTGTGTCTTTTATTAAAACAGTTACAACTGGAAAAAAAGATGCCTTGTTGCTGTTCTTGTGTGAGGAAGATTATAGTGGTGGTGGAGTTGTGTTAAGATTATATACACCTTTCATTATACAAGGGCCACAAAGGTGACCTGGGACAGATTGTGCCACATCTGAGAGTTAAACACCCTTCATCTAACAAAACAAACTGTATACACCTTGGAAAGTGGGCTCTAGGCTTCCCCCCATTTCCCTTGCCCTAGTATTTGATAATGTGAATTTGGAGTACTGGGCCAGGTTTCTGTCACTGACTCTCAGAGGCACCTGGCAGATGAGTGGAGGATCTGACATTAGATAACTTTACACAGGTGGCTTTCCCCTCTGTGCAAGGACTGAACCATGGCAGCTGTCATGCAGCTCCAGCTCTGGCTATTTGCACTCAGCAGCTTGCAGGGGTACTTACTCCACAAGCACTACCTTTCAGTCATTAGGATTCATGTATTTCTCTTCTCCTTCACCAGTTCACTGTTCACTGAGTAAAAGGATTGTCTCTCTGACAGATACCACCATAGAAAACTCACGTAACTTTCAAACGAACCATCCCAAACCTTTTAACCTTTGAGACTTTTCCCACTCTTTTCTTAAAACAACCTGTTAAACTAATGTGGTGCTCTCAGCATCTTTTTAGAGCTCAGCTGGCAGTGTTACAACCCTCTAACAAGTCCTACTAAGTCTGTGGCACTTCTGAGCATGGTTTTGAATGGAATCATAGGGATGCTCCAGGAGTCCACTAGCTGCATCTCTTTGGTCCTTACCAGCAGCCTGCTTAGCGCATCCCTGCCTGGAATTTCCCCAAACTCAATTCTGCTGGAGCGCACTAGGCCACATTCTCTGCTGAGCGGGAACTCAATGTTTCTCTGAGCCAGCAGCTGTGATGAAGCCTGGACAGTTTCACAGTATGGATTGACAGCTTTCTGGCCAGATGTGACTTTGCTTCAGCATCTACTGCACATCATTCCTGACAACTTCCACAACTCCTTGACCTCATGCTAAAACCAAGCCCTGCTCAAGTCCCTCTCAGCATGACTAAGAATTTGATTAGTTGCCTCATCCACACTGCCTCTAGAAAGGGGCATCAGCATTGACAGAATATTGTCAACTTTCACTAGGACTGAAACTCCTAGCTACTGAGCTACTCCCAGAGGATACTGAAGAATATTCATAGCCCTGTCAAAGTGACAGTACTAAAATCCTTTATAGTAACTGTGTCTCTGTCAAATGCTAACTTTGGGGAAGGTATGAGAAAGAAACAATCACTGCAAAATTAATTCCAGAAAAAAGCAATCTTGGGTTTAAAATGTTACATATGCTGTCTGTCAGTGAATGCTGGACTTTGGACTCTGGGCTCCAGCTGCTGATTTTGGAACCCAGCCTCAACAAGTAACAGATGTGGGCTGTGAGCTAGATCACAACAGACAAAACAGATGAGCAGAGTGAAGCAGCAGTGATTTCTGGAATGGAGGTGAAGGATTTTCCTTTGGATGAATGGTGGTGATGAACAGTGAATAATGGTGGGTTTTGTGCAAGTGTAAAGATTTTTAACTAATTCTTAAGGAGCATTAGCTGCCCCAGTTGTCCAGTCATCCACACATATCAGCAGCTGACTGGAGAAAATAAAGCAACATTTCTCTTTTCCTGCTATAAAAAAAAATGGAGTCAGGCCCTATACAGGTCAGCTAATTCATGGACAGGGAGAGTCTGCTGGTATTCAGTCCACTACACACCCAGCCAGTGTGGTCTCTGCCATCAGAAAAGGGCAAAAAGAAAACATAGCCCCTCCCCCCCCCAAATGAGTATTGAACCCCATCATTACATACACATCCTGATCATATATTACAGAATATTTTCTGTTGCACATACACAAATATTTAGTTTCTCCATCTCCATCACCTTAAACAAATGTCTCTTCCGCAAACACCGCTGTGTCATGCTCCTCTGCAGTCACCTCTGCCAGAGGCTGGCTCCTGAGCCACTCCACCCTGCTCCGGAGGAGTTCCTTCTCCACTGCTTCCACCTCTGCTGGGGGACAGGGCTCGGTTTCATCGTGCTTGAAATACTCCTTGATGGTGTTTCGGATGGAGTCAGGGAGGATGATGCGGATGGTGTGGCTGAATGTGTCAAAGCCCTTGCTCTGGGGTGGCGCCTGCGCCATTTCCACTGGTTGTCTCTCCAGCTCCTTGGGAGCAGAGGCACTTTGGGGGCTCTCTCTGTGCTTGGCCTGCAGGGATGGGACTGTTGGTTTATGGTGGTAGCGCCTGGAGATGGACTGCAGGACAAGGGGGGTGTTCTGCCCATAGAAAACTGTCTGGGGGATGTGGACTCTCACAGTCTGCAAGCTCTTGGACAGGCTCTGCTCACTGCTGCTGCTGGGTGGGTCTCTGCTGCTGGTGTTTGTCACAGATCTCTCCTCTTCTCCCACTTGAGACCCCCAAGAGCTTTCTTTATTTGGGGCCACGTAAAAAGTTATCTTGGTGCGCTTCAGGCTTTCCTGGCTCAGAGGGCAGTCACCAATGCCTTTGATTTCTATGTTCTTCACTGTCTTCTCCCTGTGCTGCTGGTGGCTGACCTGTGGGGATGTCTCGCTGGATGGGCTGGCAGCTGGGAACTCAGGGTGTTGTTCAAACTCTTTGGTACAATCCTGGCTCCTGAGCCCTGGGCCAGGGCACCCTGAACAACTCAGCTGTCTCTCTTCTTCCCAGTCAATGTCAGTGAATGGACTTCCCATGGCAGCTGTGCTCACACATGGAAAACCTTTCTGCTCTCCAGAGCAATGACTGTTCTCTCCAGCCTTGGGTTCATCCTTCTGAAAACTGTCCAGATTGCACAGATGTAAAGGCACAGGAGATGTGAAGGATTTGTGCCACTCTTTTTGGGACCTTTTGGTAGCCGTGGGAGACACAGCATGAAGCCTAGCAGAAGTGCCAAACATGAATGGCAGGGATGAGACATCTGTGGGACTAATTGCTGATGACTCTGAGCAGTAGGAGAAAGCACTGTCTAAGGAGCTGAGTGAGGAGGCAGAAGGGGAGGTGGTGGTAGAGGACAGGCTGGAGAAGCTGGACCTGTTGGACAGGCTGGACTTCTGAAGGCTAAGCTGCTTCACCCTGGAGGTGGTCTGAGGTGATTGCCACAAGTTCTGCCTGGCCATATTAATCCCAGGGCTTAGACCTTCATCAATCAGCTTCTGGCTCTCCATCTGCAGCTGCCTGAGCCTGTGGATGTAGTCTGTGTGGCTGCTCATGATGGTGGCATCACAGCTGGACTGGCGGGCCACTGGCTCATGGCTCTGTGCAGGCAGCTGGGAGCTGAGGCAGACGCTGGGCTCTGAGGAGCACCGGTCCCTGGCTGGGCTGAGCGAGCGTATGGAACCGAGGGAACAGAAGGAGCCATCCTCCTCCAGGAGCTCATAGCTGTCTGCACTGGCATTGGTCCGGGCTTTGCTTTGGTAGCAGGCTGTGATCTCACTGAACAAGTCCCAGTCTTCCTGATCCTCATCAAGTAACAAGCTGCTGGGTGGTTCAAACATGGCATCTGTTTCAGATTCCAGGTGGTGTTTTGGCCCTTCTGGATCACAAATGGAAAACTCCAGCTCATCAGAGGAATCATCATGCTGAGCCAAACCTATGTCTGGGGCAGAGGACACAAATTAATGCGTTGCCATATATAAAGTACCTCACAACTAAAACAGGGAAATTATATCAAGCCCATGGAAAAACAAAGATGATCCATTATTCTCACAGGCAATAATAAAAAAATTCTGGCTGGCTTGATGACCTAAGTTTTCACCACTGGCCTGTATTCACAGGATAGATAACAGAGACAACTCTCCATACAAACCATGTGGTTTAGCTTTACAGAACTAACCTGGAAAATAAAAAGACTGCTGGGACACGGCAGTGCTATGGCTACACGAAATTCTTGCAATGGCTAGAGTAGGTTTAACAGCAGCCACAGAGAAAGACAGCAGTCCCTGGGGACACACTGGAGGTTCTGCACCTCAGCCTTCTGCTTTGCTATCTCTTCCTGCCTATGCTTGAAAACACAACTGGTTTTCAGTGCTTTTCCTTAGAAGAAACATGAAGGTAAAGCAAACTCTTTTGTCTGAGGACTTTACCTATTAAAAGATTTTAAATATTTCTGGAAGATTTGCTACCACCAACTTACCCAGAGATTCTGCTGAGTTTTTGGACTTCTTTTTGTCAGGTCTTTGGAACAAGGAAGCAATATCACCTCCAAAAATCTCTCCTGAGTTTTCAATCAGAAACTGCACTAACAAGGCCACCTGGCAAAGACAGGAATTCACAGATTCAGTTTCATGAAAGTAGAGCCAGCCATTTACAGCAAGTAAAATCATACCCAGATTGTTCTCATTTTTTTTCAAAGGTGTAATTTCCTCAAGAAGCTGTTATTAATGTGGTAGTGCATCTGTATGAACACCTGAGGCAAGAATATGAACTATGTGAACTGGTACTGTGAGCCAGGTATAGCACATTCTACAATTTTCCTCACTATTGCTTACACCTCAGAAGCTACAAGCAAGCCTTCCTCCTTTCTGGTGCACTGTCATGCTCATTGCTTACTTTGTCCCAGCTGAGGTGGCAGTGTCCAACTTCAACTGCTCCAATTTTCTTGTGCTTGCTTGACCATATAGGCAGTTCATCTGGTAAAGCAACCACCACCCTCCTGGCATGGGCACAGCTGCACAGGGGAAAGGATGGGGCCTGGATGCCACTCAGCCAGCACTGTCACTGGCCCTATGCCTTCCTTAGACAACAAAAGGCAGTGCCCATAAAAAGCAGTGAAAGGGGCACACAGAGGTGAGGCCAAACCTATGGAAGATTACCTTCTTTGTGGACCGGCTCTCCTCTTCAGGCCCAGTGGGACTTGGTAGCCACAGCATATTGGGTGCTATGCAAAGAGCCAGGTTAAAGGCATTCATCTGATTCACTCCGGAATTCTGCTCAATATGATGGAGGACTCCAAAGAGGTGTCTGAGTAAGATAAGGTTGGCCTCTGGAAGCTGGTTGACTAGACTATTCAGGGGGTGGGAACAAAGGAAAACAGTGCTGTTCACAAACATCTGCTCTTCGAATACCAGAAGTTACATCCCAAAGCTTTGCTCCCTTCTGCCGCTTTGTACCCAGCCTGAGACATCCCCATTTGATAATAAGGTGAGTCTGTGTCGCTCCCCTCTACCAACTCATGTGAGAGCCACAACTCTGCATCCATATTGCCCACCTGCTCTGGTCACAGAGCTAGAGGGACAAAGGACTTGGGTTCAGAGCACATGGGAGGGAACCCACAATGCCTTGAAAAAACAGGGACTGCCCAGAGGAGACAGGAGACAGCTCCAGGCCAGCAGCGTGCCAGACCACGCCACTGCCGTGTCCTGTGCTATGGAGACCATGGAGAAAGAAGGCCCAGGCTAAACAGTAAGGTTCAAAAACTGAGCTGAGCTGTGGTTGAATATACTGGATATCCAACAGGAGGCTGATAAACTGTTCTTGCTCGTGGCAGCAGTTTCAAGGCAGTAAAGCTGTTTTCAAGGTCCTGGTCACCACCTTGACAGGGCTGTTTCTTCTAACTGCCAATATGATGATCAGCCTCATTTTGTGCACATAAGAATAAAGTTACTGTCATTGAAGATCTAATTCTGCTACCATTGATGCACTCCTGGTGGCTGAATTACTGTGCTTTTTCAGTTTACTTGTTCTGGTAATTTGAACTAATCATCAGAAAAGAATTTTTTAATGACTTTTCTGGGGTCAGAAATGTTAATGATGTTCAAAACAGACCCTTGAAAAGAAAATTTTCTGATCAGTGACAATGGCAATCAGCAATAGCTCCTCCACTGTGGCCTGGAGCATTTCCAGTAATCTCCCAGAAAATGAAGGCTATTCTTAGGGTCATATGCTCCCCCTTTTCCCACCAAAAGAAACTTTAACAAAGTCTTTTACAAACCTTTTTATAGCTTCAATCTTATGTGCCCGATTTTCTGTGTCCACAGCTTCCATCCACAGTCCGTGCATGTCTGAGGATAGAACACTGTCAGGTATATTTCGGAGAAAATCCTGAATTAAATATATATATGTAGAGCAGTCTGGTCAGTTTTGAATTCCTGGTTTCAGTTTCACAATGCATATAGTCACTTTTTATTCATATAAAACACAAGATAAAACAAGACATGACACAAACATGTTTATTCTCCCCTGCCACGCCCACCAAGCTGTCCTCCTCAGACTCTTCCATGGCAGCACTGCAGGATGAACAGGCAGTCCTCCTGTTTTGCCCCTTCTCCAGAGTAGGACTGACCTCCACTCCAGCAGAGGACTCAGCCGTGAGGCTCTGCACAGATCTCTCTGAAACATTTCTCAGCTAGGAGGACTGCTGGTTTTTCTCAGGGGACCATTCAACAATTCAATGTATGTCTTGTGTTGGAAAGTGCCTGAATATCAGGCCAACAAGAACAAGGGGATGTTTTTTGGATACTTTGGTGCCTAAATTATTCTGACCAGATTTAATTGCCAGTGCAAAATACAGGCTTTTCCTTACTGAAACATGGGGCTTATCACAAGCTTCATCCCACAACCCCTCTGCTTGGATTTAGCAGCTGCTTTCCTTTGTGCCTGCTGGTTGATCAGAGGGTGAAGGCTTGGGGTCCAGAGAGCACAGGTCAGCTCCTTTGACCTGTTTTTGAGGGTTGCAGAGCATCTGCACTCAAATGGTACGAGTCCTCCCAAACCTTCTGCAGCCTCTTTGCATTCAGAAATGACAGAGAACATCTGTGCTGCTGCCACCAAAGGGTTTTATGCATATGTCAGTGCAGCATTTCTCAGGTTATTTGGCACTGTACAGACATCATGGCTATCTTACAGGTGGACATCACTGTATTTCCTGCTGGAGGTGGTTTGGTACAGGGAGGTGCCAAAGGAAGCCCCATCCTGAGGGGCTGCACATGTCTGCATGTGAAAACCAGCATCACTGTGTTGGGCAGATACCTCTGTGTACACAGACACCCCAAGCCATCAGGTGAAAACATTCCTTGCTGGAAAATGCTTTCTGTTCCCCTGAAATCCTCTCTACCCATAAAGACTCATTGCTTCCTTAAAGAAGGAAGGCACCATTAGCCCAGACAGCTGAGTTACTTGGCCAAACATACCGTGATGACTGCTGCAGCCACAAAGACTGACTCTCCATCTACCTGAACATCATCTCCAGAGTTCAGCTTCTCTTTCAACTCCTTGCAAGTCTTGGCATTGGCAGAACGTCTGAAAATGCCCCTAGTAGAGGGACCTTCATGGTACAAGAGGAGCAGCATATCCTAGGAGAAAACCCAGTTGTACTTAAGAGCCTAACACTTTACCCTCTTGTTTGTGTATATTATACATCATGTCTTGTAATGTAATTAGCATAAGACCAAGTCAGTAACGGGGAGAAAACAATACAAGAGATTTATCCTGATCTAATCAGGGACAAGAACTTGACAGCCAAGTTGCAGATACAGTTCATGTGGACATGCTTATCCTGTGACAAGCGTGAGCCCAGGGGACTCTTGCAGTGAGTGAGGTCTAGGCTATGTAGCATGGCAGGATCCACTGACATTGCCCTTGTCAGCTGGAGATGACCTGGTTGGAGACACCCATTGAAACAGGACAGACATCTGTGAATGAAGTGATAGGGATTACCCAGGAGAGCGTTGTTCCCAACCTTGTTACTGAGCTGAATCTGAATCACAAGTAAACAATGGTCCTCTTCCTCATTCAGTCCTCATAAATATGGCAAGTGGCTTTAAATTTTGGGTTAAACACATCAAGTTTATGTCAAGACGAGCAGTCCAGGCTGCTGCTTACCATGATTGGCTTGGGAAGGATTCCGTCAGGACAGACAGAAGACAGGGACAGGCCAAAGAGCTTCCGTGGTGTGGTAGGGGACTGTGACGGAGGGCTGCCCGTGGGGGTGCTGGTGCTGCGGCGCAGGGCCCAGTCAATCAAGGACTTCTTCCTCTTGGTGTGTTTCTGCAGTGACTCTGAAAGAAAACACAGACTTTCATTACAGGCCTGTCTGTCCTCCTGCTGGCCAGTGAGTAATCTAGAGTGGAGGCAGAGTTCCCAGCAAAACAAGGACTTTCTACCCTCACCTGTTTATTAACTGCACTCTTAATGGGGATGGTTAGACAA
This sequence comes from Coloeus monedula, assembly GCF_965178545.1. NCBI lineage: Eukaryota > Metazoa > Chordata > Aves > Passeriformes > Corvidae > Coloeus > Coloeus monedula. Next base: position 20,057,547 of record NC_138792.1, on the reverse strand, counting down.
CATATGGCAGTGAAACCACTTGTTCATCTCTCAGCCATCAGCAAAACTCTCAATCATCATTCTTCAGGGAACCTCACTGTCTCTGCAGTGTAAGAATTTCTTCACTCTTGTGACCAGTGAAAGGACTTGAAAAAATGGTATGAAGCTGAGTCAGGGAGGTTTAGGTTAGATCTCAGGGAAAGGTTCTTCACCCAGAGGGTGGTTGAACACTGGAACAGGCTCTCCAGGGAAGTGGTCACAGCATCAAGGCTCTCTGACTTCAATAAGCGCTCAGGCAGATGGTGGGGTTTTTGGGGTGTCCTGTCCAGGGCCAGGACTCGATGATACTGATGGTTCTCTTCCAACTCAGCATTTTCTATGATTCTTTTACAATGACTTGCAGTTAAAAACTAATGAAAGACTGAAAGCTAAATCTGAACACTTGCTCAGAGAAATTTCACCTCTCTGCAATCTCCTCCTCTTTACATTACATTCAGGTATGAGAGCAACTCTGGGATACGTGTGTGATGCCAGGAAGAGTTCAGCACTGCACTGGAGAGCAGTAAAGTCTCTATCTGCCTATATCACACTCCTGCAGCCCCTACCTCTCCTCAGCTGCATCAGAGCTTGGAGTCTGGGTTTCAGGACAAACTGACACTGTTTTTCCTTTGGGAGCTGAGTAAGGAAGGAAGCCTCTGTCCCATCAGCCAGGAGAGTGTTATTGTTGGTTCTTTGTTGCTGGTCAGCAGAGTCCCGGAGACAGCTCAAGGCGATGCTGAAGGGATGCTCGTGCCCTGTTGAGCAGAGTTGTGTAAAGAGCAAGCAAAGATGCAGAGCTATGCTAAAAACTCTTATTGTTATTGGAAAATTCTAGCACTGATGATCACCATGATGAACGCTTAGCATTTAACAGACAAAATTCAGTGGTTTATTTTAAACTGTTTCTTCTATTTCTGAAATCATCCCCTACAGATCTGTAGCACTCTTTTCTATTGTTATTGTCCTCAAGTCCCCCATATACACACCTACTCTCCCTCAAGCCTGAGGAGTTTCTAAAACCTAAACACGAATTGTTAAAAAATAAAGTTTACAAATAAACAGCCTGCAAAGGCATTGACGCTAGTGGGCCATGTGTTTGTCAGTTTAGTATTGGATTAAGGTAGCAGTTCAGAAGATAACAACCCATTTGCAACAAACTGGGTTTTCAATATGATGCAACGTTTTGTGTGGAAAGCAGTCTCATTATTTGTGACCTGAAATGCAATGAAAAATACGTAAGTACCAAAAAAGTAGGATAAACATGTTAGCTTCCTAACTAAAGGCTTGTAAGTCACCAATAGACCATCTAAAAATTCTGCTTCTTTCAGTTGCTGAAGTGCTTTCCTCTAGATCTAACACACTCTTGCTGAATGACTGCAGCAATTTGTTTGGTTCTGACAGAGCCCAAAGGCAAAGGACTTGGGAAGTGCCAGGAGATGCTCTGACAGACATCAGTGGACACCTCTATCACAGACAGAAAAGGTGGGATGAGGCTGCCCCTGACCTCCTGCTCTGCCTGTGAGGAGATAACTGCAAAGCTGAGCAGGACAGTATGACCAGCCTTCCAAGCCTGTAGCCCTGCAAGCTCATACCAGCAGCCAGAGGGTTTGAATCAGGCTTTGAGGCATGTCCTACCCCTGCTTCATATCTGCTGCAAAGAAGGTACTTCTTAGACCAGCCTAAAGATCTCCTATTTACTTGGAGCATCTGCTGAAAAGTGTGATGGGCTCCCACCCAGAAATGCACAGATTTGCGTGGAAAACGGAGGTAAGTGTGAAGTCTTTCAAAGATGTCACCATGCTTTGATTAAATGTGGATGCTGACACCATAAAAGCCAAGTGACATCTCAGAGCAGCTTGGTGTCACACCTCCCATCAGAAACAATGTCCCTACCATTGCTTTTTAAGTGAAGAGTGCAATGTTTGTGATGTTTCTCTGCCACACACCCTAGTATCATTTATCACTTGTCCCTCTGGTGCCAGTATTAAGTACCAAAATGATGCTCAATATGGGAGGGCTCTTACCAATGAGAGGGTAAGCAGGCTCATCTTTTCCTGAGACCACCCAAAGGTGGTGTTCACTGGTCCTGCCCTGTTGGATAAGGAACAGAGAAGAGAAAAATGTTAGTTGAGAGGGGCCAGAGTGAGGGTCCATGAGGTTGCCCTCCACTCAGAAAGCAAAAGACTTGTCCACACCCACACTATCCTGTAAACCAGATGTTGCCAGCATCTTTAGCTAAGATCTGGCAACTGCCACTTACAGGGAGCCCAAGCTGTAGAAGGGTCTTCTTCATCACACTCTCTGCAGTTTCCACATTGGACACATTGACTGCAGTAGTCTAGAAAGGCAAACAGAGAAAATACAGGAAGCTAATACAAAGGTGAGAAGTTTGGTTATAGTTTCTCGTAGCTTGAAAATCTGGGGAAAATGTCACATCTCTGTCTAATGACTGCCTTTACTAAATGTTGATGGTTGGATGAGCTGTATGAATTTGAACTACACCAGAAAGGATGATGGCTATACAACACAAAAGCTATTCTCCACTACTTCTTCTGTCATGGGTCTATTATACCATCCAAAGATTCCATCCAGCAGAAATCACAGGAGGCAGATGGTGCTCAAATGCTGTATTTGATCCCATCAGTGTTTGACTGATTACAGTGCCACTGTAACTCAAAAAGGTGAATATTGAACATGGTAATGCTCATCAACCATGAGTGTCCAGGGTCACTCTTTGAGGGAAGAATACCCAGGAGGCAAATGTGGCCCACCAAGCTCGGCACAAAGCCAAGAAATATATGCTAGACTGGGACACATTCCAGTAAATTAGTTCAGGACAACACACCAGTGACTCCGTGATCAATATCCTCAACTCATAGCACTGGAAATAGGAATTGACTGGGCACTCAGCCACAAACTGCCATGAATTTTGAAGTGAAGCAAAAAGAAAAGAGAAAAGAAGTCAGAGGTGAAGAATAATCCTAAGAATTCAGTGCTCTTTGGTAAGGGTGTGGCTACCTCCTCATTTCTCAAACCCTCCAAATGGGCTTCCAGTGGGAAGGATGCGGATACCCAGATGCACAATCTTTTTAGGTGGGACTTGAATTTAAAACTGGAATACCAGCACAGCCCTGCCTTCCCTCCCCTACTCCACAGACCCCTGTGTACTCCTGATCTGATGAGCAGGTTCTTTGCCTTACTTACGGAAGAACAGTTGTCATCATCCAGCACAAAGATCTGAAGGGTCAGGTTCTTCAGATACTCATTTTGTTTTACCTCATTGATATGCCTGAAAGTCAAAGAAAAGGGGAAGGCATATAATTTCCCAACCAAATTTGAGAAGGACCCTAAAATTTGGATGGGACATCCTCCTTGGCACTGTAATAAATACAGATTAATTATGACATATATATGAATGTAATGTTCATAGTGCAGTCACACACTCTTACTGACTTCTTTATCCACCTGCAGCCCAAAGACTAACACTCCCCCCACATGCAGTACTTCAGTGCAGATGTGTCCTGCGTAGTACCTTCCAGTGTTCCCTCAGGATCACTACTGTTCTCCATAAATCAGAAGATTTCTTCCCCTCTTTGTTCCTATATAAGCACTTTTGTCTGGGTGTTAGTGGAAGCAAGCAACATACAAAACATAAAAGGAAAAAGAAAGAACTGTAGCCTCTAGATACAATGTAATAAAAATTTTAGTTCAAATCAAAAAACATCTGAAGAATCAGTAACACTTTTGACAGTTCCACAGTGATGAGCAAAGTCAACCTCCAACTCCAAAGGAAAAAGGATGCTCCAACAATATTATCTTCTGATGGACCCCTTTTTTCCCAACTGTTAACACCAATTTTGCACTCTCCCAGGGGCATCTATATTCAGGTTTCAAAGGTGGATTTTTCAAACAGTACTTAGACACTTAACATGCTGAAAATCAGAGCACAATTTGACATGCAAATTTCTCTAAGGCCTGTAGAGGAACCACCCAGAAGGAGGATGAAAGGAGGATCACTTACCACAGTAACACTGACAGCCATCGTTCCTTCACATCAGCTGAGCTGAAGACAAAAAGGGAGGCAGATGATCAAACAAGTGCTGAATGGGTAACAGCCTTCTGAAACTCTACCCAATTTCATTTATATATGGCTGTAAGTCAAAGTTGTTTCCTGCAAAGCCCTGGAACAAAAGCACAGTCCTTCCCTTCTTCTGTTCTATTTCAACAAATAATAAAAATAATAGTAACAAAAAAATCCCAGCAACAAACTGGACCACGTTGCCTGTCATACTGGTGAGTGTCCAGATAAGGGACAAATCCCTTTCTGTGAAGTTGGAGTTATCTCACCTCGTTATTCTTGCAGTGACCTCTAATTGCTATTTTCTTTCTCCTAGTATTTCCTTCCCAATGTCTGCCATTCCTAGAAGCTTTTGCTGCTAGCACAGGTTACCCAGGTTTCAAGGTAAGGAAATGGAAAAGGAAATGGGCCCTTTAGCCTCAGTCATTGTTTCACTTGACACATGGGAGACCTGAGTAGCTACCGGGATGCAGAGGGAGGTCTGATGTCTGATAAGATACCTGAAGGTGACAACATAGTTGGTGATAGGCCAGCCGATGACAAATGAGTTCTCGGGACTCATCTTTTTCTCTGTCACTTCACTGAGACAGGTGCCGGTCCACACTTCACTCAGATGCACTTGCTTTTTCAGCTTCAGGCTGGAGGAGGATCTACAATGGAAATTATTAATTCCTTAGGCCAGAGACCAACATCTAGACCTCCAGAGTCTGATCATGCACCCTTCCAGTCATGCAGTGACAGCTCTGCATCTATACGTGGCAGAAGGAGTCAGACGGACAATCAGTTTTGTCCTTCTACCTCTTGCCCTCATGATGTATCTTCAAGCAACTTAATAAGGGAAAGGGCAAAACTGATTACACAACCTTTCCCTTCAGACAAATGGAGTGAAACACTAATACCAAGAAGAATTTGTAAAAGTGGGAGAGGGAAATGCCACATTTTAGATTCACATTTCTAAAGAAGCATTGTTTTGGAGGCTGCTAGGTGCTCCACAAATAGATCAGAGTCTCATAGAATCACAGAATCTCACAACTTGGAAGGTACCCACATGATCATTGAGTCCAACACCTGGCTCTGCACAGGACAGCCCCAGAAATCCCACCATGTACTGAGCCTAGCTTCAACGGCACCTACTTGGGAAAAGGAATGAGTGGGAATTCCTCTTACTTGGACTTGGCAATGACCAGCATATCACTGAACAAAATCAGGTGTCTTTCCTGGGTCTGCAGCCCCACGGTTAGCTGTACTCGCTCGTCCAGGATGAAGGTGGAGCCTGGACTGCTGAACACCCCACTTGGCAGCCCATTGTCTGAATGGGAGGAGGAAAGAATAGTTTCCCTGGAGGAGTAAGAAAAATCACAAGACTTTGTCAGAAGCTTTTCATAGAAGGGTTTGTGATTGGACACAGGCATCTGTTTTGGAGGAGCCTGATAGCCCTGTGCTTCTCCCAGCCCCTACTGCTCTCTGTTATGACCCACATTCACCTAACTCTGCACAATTAACTTTACCAGCCTCAGACAGATGGAAAATTGCCTAAATGCCCACACCAAATCTTGTGATGTTAAGCTGCTGAAATAGTAGTTTGTGAGTAATTTCTCACTCAGGTAAAAGACTTACTTCCTGCACATGTGTGTGAGCTACAACTTGAACATGGAAAGCTCATGGTGTGGCTCAGCTGGGCGTGGGGGGCACTGCCCTTACTGCACATGTTTTCCATCCAAACGGAACAATTTGTCAGCACAAGAGTTGCAGCATAAAGAAAATGAGCTGCATGTACTCCTCTAATTCCAGACATCTGATTCTGGCTTGCCTGGCTGCCATCCAGCTTCTTGTTTCCACTGGGATTCATGCAGGTGCTCACCATTTCCAGAAAACCCTGAGGGTTTTTGCATGTTGACTGCAGTCAACAATGGGGACTAAACCAGACCCTCTCCCTATACTGTCCTCAGCTGGAAGAGCTCTGCCAAGCGCAATCTCCTCGCTTGTACCTCAGCACCCCCACTGAGCACCTCCTGAGCACTGCTCCGGGCTCAGATCAGCTGGCACACAACAGCTCCCACAGCCATTTCTGGGTCTCAGCACGTGGGATGTGCTGCGTGAACATGGAAGAGTTCATGTTCATGTTCACACAGTGTGTTCATGTACCTGACCCTAATTTAATTAGATTTAATTAGTGCACCTAGCCTTAGATTGACACAGAAAAAAACCCACAGAGATCCTCCTGTCTCTACACACAGACAAAAATGTGTATCTTGCTTGCAGGCAAGAATACTTGCCTTCCCTTCACCCCTCAGCAATTCTGCTCTACCCTCTACTGCTCTACTCTCTAGTCTGAGGGCACTCTACACAAACAAAAAACCACACGAGCTGTAAGTGTAGTATTTTTGACATTATGATGTCAGTTTCCACTGGCATCATAACTGAACTAATTTGATTTCACAGGAGTGAGGTTAAAACGAGCTAGTAGTTGCTTTACTAAAATCATCCCCCAGTCACAGGAACACCTGCACTCTGGCAAACAGAAATTACCTCTTTCCTCCTCACCTCTCCACAGCCACCAACAAGTGAATCCTTGGCTTATGCAGCTGTGGGGTAACAAGTGAGAAGCTAAATAACCTTCAGATATGGTATTAAAAGGTCTCCATGTCTATCAGCTGAGCAATGGGAGCCATGGCATCTTACAATCCTAGCAGTGGATTTCCTAAAGCTGGAAGATTACCCAGCTTTATAAACACAACGGCAGGATAGCAAAAAAATCTCACTGATGCTCTGGTGGCCTAAGCAAAGATGGCATTGGACCAGCTCCCTCCATAGCAATACATCACAAGAAACATTTAAAGCTTCCCTCCCTCACAAGGATGTTCTCCAGCCAAATAAAGTCAAGAATTTGTTTCTCTTCCTCACTTTTTTTTTCCCCTAGTGCAATTTAGAGTGGGTGGGAGGAAGGACAAAAAAGTCACATAACTTTGTCAAATGACAACCAAATGAAAATCAGTCCTGCCCTTTTTATTAAATGATCCAGTCTCAACTGACCCCCCCCCCTCATTCCAGAGAAGCAGGATGTACTGTGCATCGATCACCAATGGTGTGATACAAAAGGGATATTCTTTGGGAGGGCTGGTCCAGATCAAAATGTCAATCAGTTCAGCTTTATCATCTCTTTCTTACAAAGAAAGAAAAAAATCAAACTAAAAAAACCCCTCAGGAAATGTTATTTACAAGACTGCTATCAGAGCAAGGCAGAAAGGACCATGGTATCCCCTTATTTGTCTCAAGCAGCGACACAGTGCTGCAGGAGGAAGAGGGGATGAGGTCGAGGAGGACTCAGCTCCCACTGTTGGAACTGAGGTGCTCAGCTCAGGGCTAAGTAAGCACTCTTAGAGTTTCAGCAGAAGATGTACATGTCTGGCATGTGGCTCCCTGACTGCTGACATACCCAGTGCTTCACACTGCAGGAGCAAAGCATCAGCAGAGACTCGATGGAGATGCAAGCAAGGAAGGCAGCTTTCCACTACCCCAGCTGGTTGTAAGGGAAAGCTGCTGTCCTCTGACAGGGACATGGCTGTCCTGGAGCATGTCTGGGTCTGGCGGCTCTTCCAACAAACATCCTGAGCTGATGCCATCCTGCACAGGGCTATCAGGGTCTGGGCATGCCTCCCACCACTCCCTCCACCTCCAGAAGCAGCTCCAGCCCCCTAACCTACCCAGGTGTACCTGTAGCTGAGCCAGAGGCAATTCTCAGGGCTGTCCCTCCCCCTGGCAGTCCAGCAGATGGAGCAAGGGCTGCAGAGGGCTCTGGCAGTGAGCAAGCTGGGGGTGGCTGCACAGGGAAATGCTGAGGTGGAACGCCAGGATGCTCCTCAGGGGTGCTAAATGCAGCCCATGTCCTGCAACCCACCACATCTGTCTGGTGCCTCGTCCCTCTCCACCTGCCCCCGCCTGCCCCTGCTGCAGGACCAAATTGCCCTCAACATTGTTAAATGAATTTGAAAACCAGTTTGATTTCAGTCTGTATAGGCAGAAAGATGGAAACAGGAGTCAGAAAGGTATTTCCTCTACCTGGAATGGGACTTTGATTTGCCAAGGGCTTTGGTAATGGCAGATGAGGTAGATCGTCTTCTTTGGACGATGGGCTTCATCTTCTGCAAGACAAAAAGATATTCAAGTTAGCCTGGCCACCTTGGAAACAGACCTGCTGCTCATTGCACTCTACAAATTTTCTTTTTGTCTAGCTAATAGTCATGAAACCTCAGCACTGAAAGCCATGATCTGTGCTGTCAGACACCTCCCTTCCCTTCCTGATCATTAAAACACTGCTCAACTCTCACATTCATATTTTCACAGCCAAATCTCAAAGTAATTATATGAATAAACAGAGGAAAAAACCCGAAGTACGAAGTTCAAGAAAAACTTCCAAACATTCATACCATGGAATAGTTTGTTAGGGAAAGTTATAGAAATACAATTTAAAACTGGACCAGACAAAGATATGAAGAGCATGTAATACTCTAGGGAGTCGTACTTTATCAGCTGGAGGAATGGATGAGGCTCCTTAGTAGATTTTTCTCTATTTTCATTTTCCATGACTCACAGGTTCAGCAAACAGGCTGTTACTAGGCCCCTCTCCAGGCAGCCTAACCTCAAGACATTTGTGTCTTTTTTAACAGCCACGGCATCTTATACAACACAGAAGTGGGGTGACTGTAATGGTGAGACCTGAGAGTTAGAAATGATAACTATCCAAGTCAACATATACAGAGGTCACAGGTCTCCTTTTATTTGCTAAATAAATTTTGTGCCGGAGAAAGATGACAGATTTTAGCTTGGGAGAGAAATCCTTACATCAGTGACTCTTGATTAGTAAGCATGGGAAAATCTGTCCCATGGCTCATTTCTAATTTCAGCATTTGCCTATGTTAGAGATTTAAGTGCCAGGGAGTTCAGAGCATATTGAGACTTACTGATCTTTTGACTTCTGAATGTTACAAAATATGAAAAATTCTAAGAATAAAAGAAATCATGATTGCTGGTTGATGAGGGAGAGGCCCTATGGGGAAAATTTGTTCCTTTTGTTAATTGTATACTTTTCAAGGTCTGTGCTGAACACAGAAGATATTCATTGCATGTGAGCTCACTGGTTCCATCTTTGAGGACACAAGGCTATTACAGCTTGGCACCTTATGACAACATTAATATTCTTGTGATGTCAGAGGAAGGTATTATCCTCATATCAGTGATAGAAATGCAAAGGACAGAGCCATTTCAGTCAATTTGCATGACTGGTGTTCACCACATTGTGTCTGGTTTTTCAGAGCAAACTGGAAGGCTGGCTGGGGCTGGTTTGAAGTACTTGCTTCTGTTTACCCTCCCTGGAGCTACAGAAGCTCAGCATGGCTGCAGGTCTGTCTCCAGGGGTTTGTGTGAGAAAACAAAAGCTGGTTACGTGATGTAACACAGTTCAGAAAGGAAATCCATGGCAGAGGCTGGTGTGGAGTCCAGCTGTCAGGGAAGGGACACCCTCCTCATCTCCCATTTAGTTTATACCTTTTGACTTCTGCAACAAAAGACGTGGGAATCCTACAGGCTAGAGCTTTCTACAACACAGACTCCTTACTCCATGCCTGATCAGGTCCAACAGAAGCCTCCAAAGCACAGATGACCTTGTGAAAAAGCATTGTGATTATGTAACTCGAGCTGGAGTGGGCCTGCAAGTGTGATTTAGTAAAGCAATTTCCTAATATATGAATATTCACTTTGCAGTATCAGTAGTGCTCCCTGAGTAGGTTCCCTGGGTACATATACATATGTAGACAGAGGCAGATGGATGGCAATTTCTCCCTCATACCCTGCTATGACATTGCCAAGCGAAAATCTGTCTTTGGAAGTTTCACAGGGAGAACTGAATAAAAATAACATCAGCTCAGAAATGCTTGTTTTTAAAAAAGGAAGTTCCTACTAAAACAGAACATCTGGCTTCTGGAGGTACCTTAATAGAATAAAATGTTCCTACAAACATAATGCAGCAAAGCATCAGTCATGCACTATCTTAAGGTGGGAAGCGAGGATGGGTGTGGATGCCTGGGGGCAAACGCCAGCAGCTGCCAGCTGCAGCGGTCACGGATGAAGACAGGGTGAGCTGGTGCACCTCTGTGCCAGGGACATTGCAGATTGCAGCAGCGTCTTCAATGGCATTGTAATAAACCCTTGCCTGTGATAGTATTTTCTGTGCCAACAAATCCCACGGCACACAGTACCTTGCTGTAGGTAGGGCAATCATTTTGTCCACTCCAAAACCACTCTCTTCTGGGGTACAAGTGGTACTAACGACATACATGGTGGAATTTTAGTGTAGGAGGGCATTTATCCCAGAATAAATTTCAGGGAGTCAGTACTGGTGGATCTCTTCTTCTGACCACTGGCAAGGGTTTCAGACTGTATCTGAATGGTGGCAGCAGTGCCTTCCAAGCAGCCTTGTCTTTGCCCACACACCTCACCTCTCCTGAGAGGTCTGAGGACCTGTCCCAGAGCACCACTTCCAGCAGGCACTGGGCTACCCCTGGACGTCTAACAAAGACAGAACTGTGAGTTTCCAGTGAAATGCTGTGACTACAGGACACAAGGTACTCCCCATACTTGATCTCTCCAAAAAAAATGCTGAGATCATCAGCTATCCAGAGGTCCAGCTGCCTGACCCCAAACAGTCTCTAGGCAAACCAAAAAACTGCCTTCCAAGACCTCAGCCAAAGTCTCTTTGATCCTAGCCAGTCACGTCCCTTTGGCAGGACATCACTGAGATGACGGAATCCCCTTACTGTAGGTAAGGCAATCATTTTGGCCACTCTGAAAGTAGCATTGGACTGAGGGAATTGGACACAACTAATTGGCACAATTTCAGGGGTAACATACTTAATTTGCATATTTAATAAAGGAATAATAAATTGTTCTGCCTTTGGTTTCAGTAGGCATACAAAGTAGAACAGTTGCTTGTGTGCTCCCTCTCCACATGGGAGAACCTAGGTGTATACCCCATTTTAAACAGTTTGCGTATGGGCCAGCCCATGTAAGTGACATTTTCTTAAGAGGCAGCTGGACAAGGACAGAGTCTCCTAACACCTTGAGTGTTCTCCCAGTGCCATGTAAATGCGCTCTGAATCCTGCATGCTTCTAAGCTCTACAGTTTTATGGTTTTCTTGCAAAAAAACCCTCCCATCTCACTACACAGAAGCAGCATTACAAGTCCTCTGTCTGATGTTGGAGACCCTTCATCCCCCTGCCCAAAGGCTGGGCTCAAGCAGAGCTGGCTGGGCTCCAAGGGGGGGGCTGGTGGCTCCCAGCCGGGCTCACCTGGCTGCCAGCAGCGTTGGGCAGCTCTTGCCCACAAACATTGTTTCTAGATGAAGAGGGCACCTCGTTGTGCTCCTCCATGCAGGAGCTAGGGAGTGTTTTCCTGGAGGTCAGCTTTGCTCTCATTCACTGGGCATGGAATCAGAGAACTGCTGAAGGACATGGCGTGATCTCTGTGCTGTTTTGGTGCCATGGAAACAGATACTCATTTACCCAACATACTCTGGAAGTGCTTGAACACTTCTAACACTCTGGACCATGTTTGTGCATTACTCATCTCTGAGCTGCTGATTTTAGCTGTGTATTTCTTGGCACCAGGGAGGTTGTGAGTCTAATGCCCTTCATTCCAAATCCATGTATGGTCTATGCTATCGGCTCAGCTGGCCAGCAGCAGTGGGGTTTTTTTCCCCCACTGGCCTCTGCACTTGAATGTTTTTCTCCAGATAGTTAAGGTGGGATGGAGCTGAAAAATAATGACACCTGCTTAGCACAGGGTGGGTTTTCCTTCTGTCAATAGCTGGTCAAAGTTTGCAATGCCTGTAGCTCTGGAATGACACTGTTTGGTTTAGTTGCCATTCAGAAATGAAAAAAACTTGTTTAACAGGGATTTTTCTGCACAACATAAATTGAAATATTTGTTTCAGAAATATTGATACACTGTTTCTTTGAAACTACCCCGTGCTTTCTTCAACCCCAGTGTTTCAAGGTGGGGTTGCAGCACCCAGCTCACACTTCCAAGGGAAATTTGCTGCTCCCAACGCTCTTAGCTGCCAGGCTCTGTTACTCTTTTATGTGGAACATTAAGCTGTCAGTGTCACTCTCCCCTCATTAGACAAATAGTCCACTTCTTTGCTGCAAAGGTGATGAAAGGGTATCATATACTCTTCAAAAAACCCCCCCCAATTTTTATAACCATGTACTCAGAGTCCATTTCATGCTGACATTCTTATCTGTTAGGGAGGCTTATGTTGCTAAAGACACAGTGAGAGAGAGTAAAACATGGGTCACAATGTCATTGATTATTTGAAGCATCACAGATTGTTCAGAGCCTGCAACATCAACATTATTCTTATTCTTGGATGGATGTTGTGAAACACTTTGTTCCTACAAATACTCCCCTCACAGTATCAGCATGTGCTGTCAGAGCAGATAGCAGATCACTGCCAGTAATCAGCTGGGCACAGTTGTCAGTGGTTTACTAGAACAGGGCAAAAGTTACTGTATAAATGTAGGACATGGCCACTTAGTTCTCAGGCAGCATTCAAAAAATATTTAAGAACCCAGTTAAGAGTACAGAAACAATTAATCACTTGGACTTGGATCCATCCATGTGAAAGCAACTGCTGCTGTTCTAGCCGATAATGAGTTTACATTAGCAGAGGCATGCCTACGAAAGTCTCTTAATGAGATAATGTGGGACACTGCCGCCTCCTGCTCTGTTCATTTGAGCACTGGATGCTCTACCATGTACCCATGTCAGACTGCTGTTGCATTTCTAGTTAGAAAATGCCATCAGAGAAAGATAACGACACAGAAGAGGAAATTGTTCAGTGTATAAAACAGAATCAGGCATTAGGTTACATGAACTGAAAAAAACCTTGGCTTGCCATTGTATGTGGACTTAAAGTGAGTTTAGGGAAGAGTGCACCCACACGACTGCTGTCTCCTTCACTCCTGCTCCCAGACTTCATCTGTCACTCAGCAAACCGTACAGTTTGAACATGACCCCTCAAGCTGGAACAGTTTTAGCAGGGGCTCCAGCAGCTGTTGTCTTGCAGCCATTCCCCCTTGCCTCAAATGGGAAATCCATCACAGGGCACCCACTGGGAGGCAGGCACGCTGTGGTTGCCTGCCTTGAGTCTCATCAGGGTGCTGTGCCACTCTGCCAGCCTGGTCTTGGCTGATACTGGCTTGAAAAGCTACACTCCTTCCTACATCATGCCGTCACCTCCTTGGAGGAGATGTGTTTTCTTCTCAGCCTTGGTTTCCTGCCCAGCTCAGAATAAGATAAAAACACTCCACTTCTCCAAGTGTCTCTTAAAGGTGAATATTTGGAGTTCTAGGACCAAGACAAAACCCTGGGCTGTGATTTGTTTCCTACACTGGCTTCCCCCTCTTTGCACAGTTCTCAGCCAGGGGAAGAAGATTGGATCATCTCATTTACAAGGACTGGCTGAGGGACTCGGGCTTGTTCAGCCTTGAGAAGAGACAACTGAGAGGTGACCTCATCAATGTCTGTCAGTATCTGAAGGAAGAGTGTCAGAGGCTGGACCCAGGCTCTGCTCGGTGGTGCTGAGCAGTAGGACAAGAGGCAATGGGCAGAAACTGGAAGACAGGAAGCTCCATCTGAACATGAGGAAGAACTTTACTGTGCAGGTTCTGTGCACACTGGAACAGATTGCCCTGAGAGGGTGTGGAGTCTCCCTCTCTGGAGATATTCCAGAACTGTCTGCACACAATCCTGTGCATTGTGCTCTAGGATGACCTGCTTGAGCAGGGAGTATGGACCAGATGACCCAATGTGGTCCCTTCCAGCCTTACCCATTCTGTGATTCTGTGAAGATGCCATGTATAGCAGAGATATACTCCCATGATAGTGGTCATGACTAGGCATTGCTAATCAGCTTCCTCCCAGCTCACCGCCAGGCAGGCAGGCCAGCATGACCCGACAGGGAAAAGGCTCCAAAATGGAGAAGGCCCTCCAAAATACATGCTCTGTATGAACCATGGTTTGATGTGAACTCAGAGCTAAGAAACTTGGGTGTAAATATTTATCTGAGCCATTTTACACAACTTCATCTTCCTGTCACACTTCACTAACTGCTTCCCTCTCTCTTACTGCTAATACACAGCTCCAAACAAACTAAAACATTTCTTAAAATATGCAGAGCCTGGTGGCAGTAAACCAGTTTGCAAGGACACACTTTGAAACATTTCCTTTTCCTTCCAAGAAATGGAACCCTGCTGGTTTATTTTAAAATGTCCCATATAAGTGGGACTGAGAGAAACAATTCTTGCCTGCTAAAGGCCAAGTGGGTTTTCCACTTGGAGGTGGAAAGGGAGGTGGCTGGGGATTAGCTTAATTCACACTAATCTGTTCCATGCCACATATTTTCCCTGCTGCCATGGATTACTTGTGCCTTCCTTGGAGTCTGGAGCAATGCCAGCAGTGGATGACAATGAGGGAGGATATCCTGCAAAGTGTGGAAGGGACTGTCACCACACAGAACACCAGTCTTCCTGACTGAAGCAGGTCTTTCTGAGCAGCTGATGTAATGGGGATATTCTTAAGTGGCACTGGGCTGGAACCCAAATAAGGACACTTGGAACTTGTCATGGCTTGGGGCTGTGTTTCTGGCTACTGAACACAGCCTTGCCAGCAATGCCCATGCCTGGAGAACAGCACAAATGTTCAGTCCCATGACACAGCACTGCTCGCGGTCCCAAAGAAGAGCAAAACTCTCAACTGTCACTCAAAGACAGGCAAGGTGGGGCCAAAAAGCTTTAAGCAGGAAGACAAACCACAGGTGTCATCCATCAACTGTGCCTCTGTAAAAAACATGGTGCCCACCTGCAGCTCTGTGTTCCCTGAAGTCCCAGAACCAGACAGAGAAGTGAAAACTGATGAATACAAAAATAAAAATATATCCTGCTATTTCCAAGCCTCTCAACCCTGATACAGTGTTGGTGGACAGAATTTCTAAAAGTTAGAGGCAGCCTCTGCTGAGAACATCCACAGGCGGTCTTTTCTCTGCAAATCTTAAGGTTCAGCAGGAGAGGGGTGTTTATATATTCTGGAACAACAGAAAAAAAGCACTGCAAGAACAATGTTTACTGCTGGTGAGGGTCATTCTTAGATATCACCTGCAGCAGGAATACGCCCTGAACATCCAAAGGATACACTTGGACAAAGTATTTTTTGCATCAATATCAATTTGAAAAACTTTGAACAACACAAATACAAGTCTCCTTCTGTCACTAGCACAGCACAGCAAATCACTAATTGATGGAAATTGAAGATATCAATAAATATTGATGTTGATTCAGAAATACTTCTGAATTTTGAGCATTTGGCCTGGCAAGACATGAACAGATGCTAGATGAAGTGCTTCCTCCCCCTTCTAGTACTGGCAAGGGAGATTGAAAGCAGTGGGAAAAGTAAAACCTTGTTTTATAAAATTTCTTCCCTTTTCTTCGAAGTCCAGACAGTTTTGTCACAATTCTTATGTCCGGGGCCAAGTAAATTTGAAATATGTGTTGATAATGGATTAGACCAAACATCTGGCATCTGTTGGGATTTTCCTGAAATTCTTCATATGCTGAAAACCCATCACAATAGATTGCCCCTACATGTTTTGATATCATTTTATAGCAGGACTCTTCCCTCATTCCTTTCCTTCCTTTGAACCCATGCTGAAAGCTACCCCAGGAACATCTCACAAGGAATTCTAAAGAAAATCTCTACACACCTCTACACGCATTTATGGTCTCTGGCTTTAAGCTGAGGCATGCTCTGACGATGAGCATGACATCAGTGAATAAAAGGTGACTACAGATACTACTCACATGGGAAATCAGTGGGAGTACACTTTTATAAAGCCCTTTGGACCATTTAATTTATGTTGGTACTTTGGGGTAGAAGTTTGTGTTGTGAAGTTGTATATATAACATTGGAAGGGAACTTGCTGGGTTTCACAGGATAAAAATTCATCAATGAGGCCAAAGTAAATTAAGAATCATGCTCTTTCTTTAAAAATGCAAATAAACAGTTCACTGAATTGAGCTTTGACAAAATGAAAAACTTGCAGAGAAGCCAAATCTGAGGAACAGAAAAATGTAACACATTCCTTAGGGTCTTTAAAATAACTCCTTTTCCCTCTGCCTCTTGGTTCAAAACCCCTCCTCCTGCCACATTAAAAATTAAAAACTCATAGACAGCTGGGTCTGCTCAGCTGCAGAATTACTTCAGCCTTTCCATGCAGGGCTTCTGAGCATGAGTATGGTGGTCCAGACCCTGCCAGGGCTGAGATTACCTCCCAGTGCTTGAAATGCAGACTACCCAAGTCTGTGTGTGATAAAGGAAAATATAAACTGCGCAAGGAAGAGAAAGTGCAAACCACAAACAGTTTACAAGGCAGAAATGCTTCAGGTCTCCTGAGCAGACAGTACAGCTCCACTTGACACTGGTACAAATCCTCACCTCTCCCAGGCACACACCCAGGGCAAGGTGCCAAGGTGCCAGTGGCCCACAGCACCCCTGGGAGACTGACCAGAGACTCACCACCTTTAGAACTGCCCTGGATTTTGCTCAGGGGTAGAATGAGGCTGGTTTCCAAGCCAGCTTCCCCCACCCCTCATGCAAACTTGCAGGAATTGTGCTCCCCAAGGAAGGTCCCATGTTCCCCCCACATGACTGATGCTGTTGCAGGCAGAGGGTCAGTGGGCCCCTCCACCCGGCCACTGCAAGCAGCCTTCGGAGCCTGTGAACTTAAGTACTGAGTGAATGTTGCTTCATGTTGAGTGATGGTGCTTCTCATCTATTTACAATGATTAAATCATTTTATTTGCAGCTTTGCCAGAGAAAGGGCTTTGAGAAGAGGCAGCTCTGTGCATCTGGATTTCATTAGAGCTGAACATTAATCCCTTTATGCCTTATAAGCATCCCGTTAGCATTATACAGACTCGGCGGTTGTTAAATGGCATTCGCAGAGCTGACTGGCTGAAAAATGGGTTAATCAACAGCATCTCTGCTAGCACACACCATGAAAGGCATTTTCCTCCTTCTGCTGCTTGCTCATCTGCCTGTCAGCATCACTGTGGGTACACTCATAGTAGCATTTTCTGTCAAACTTCTTATCAGACCCCAGGATAGGTTTGTGCTGAATTGCAGGATTTAACTCCACAGAATTCTGCATTTGATTGAAATGAAAAATAGGCATCCTACCCTCAAATGAGGATCCCAAGATCATGAATTTCAGTGGAGCTGAGAGTCTAACGTTACATGAGCTGGGCAAATAAAAGTAGATTTTGGCTTGAACAATCACACTTTTTTGCCAGTTTTTGGAGTTGCAGGAAGGCATTAAGGGTTGAGCAGTGATAGAGGCCAAGAGGGAGACATTGCTCAGCTGCTGAGAAAAGGTCAAGAAAGGGAAGGCAGAAGGGAGCAGCATTATGTGAACTGAGCCCATGTGAAACAGAAGGTGCAAAGGAGAGGTTTGAAAACACAGCCTGAAGAGCTGCCAGTGGACTGGGAAAGGGAAGGAGAGAAGCTGATCAGAGCTGATGAGAAGCTCGAAGATCAAATAACCTGGAGGCCAGGGGAGAGTTTGCCAAGGCTAGCAAAGAAATATGCACATTCTTTTACTACAAAGCTCTTGCTATGAACCAATGCAAGTCAGGCTGTGTGGCTTTAAAGAACATGTCCCATTCTTTGATGGCATGAGAGGTAGGAAAATACAAACAGTGGAATCACTTCTATGCACATAAAGTTCCTTGCACAAAGCTGTTATAATTATTCCACAGGAGCAACTGCTGCAAGCCACTGCAGAAACTCCAAGATGATCCAAGGAAAAGAAACAACAAAGGCAGAAAATCTTGTTCCCTTGAAGGCAGTAATAAAATGCCAGTGTTCTGCAGAGGATGGGGGTGGTGAGAGTGGGTATATCATCCCCTGGCAGCCAGTAAGGCTAAAGTAGCATAATGACCCCTCATGCCCTGTGCAAGGGCACAGGGTGGGGTTGTGGGGGTTGGATCTGTGTGACAGAGGGGCAGCACAGAGGCACAGAAGCATGGAGGTTCACCTGCCCCCAGGAGCACCTGGAGAGTGGCCATGGGGCTTTTTGGAGATGTTGTTCTCTGTACCTCCATTTCCAGTACAGCCTGAAGGGGCAGGCAGTGGAAAACTCCAAGAAACATTCAATTTAAAGACAATTATTCTATTCATGTATTATTCCCTGCTTTAATTTCTCACAGCATTTCTTTTTCACTTTTGCCTTAGCATCTACAGTGTGAAAACTGCATCAGCTGAAACTAGGCTAAATACAGGACATACTATGGAGTACAGATGACTCCAAAGGCTTCCTAGAATCTGTCTGTTGTGCCCCATTTCCCATTACTTGATCTTAATATGTTTATGAGTAAACTAATATATCCAGTCATGAGTATTTTCATGGGTCTTTGGTAAACACTTTATAATTTGACATAATCTTTCCAATTTTGAGGTGTTCAGAGCAAAAAACAATTATCCAGCAAGATTTACAGACAAGCTACATAGATATAATTTATATTTGCCATTACTTAGCTGTTAGTATCTAGTAGTTTTACTAATTTCCAAGAGGAAAATTTTCCTGAGGTTGAATAGCAGCCTCTTCATGTGCAATCCCTACACAAGGACATGTGCACATACACATCTGCATACACACATACACATGCACAAAGCTCTTCTGGTTAAAAATTTCCCAAGAAATGTAGCAGACAACTTCAAAACCAAACCAAACCAAGCCTTTGAATAGGAATTATGAAAAATAAGTTTTAAATCACAAAAGCATCCTGTTTTGCTTCAGTTTCTCTCTCACATACCACAAACTGGGCGCCACCCTAGCTGTTTTCCGAGGGGCTAACTATGGATGCCTGGTTTTGGAAACTTTCATGTCCTTATCTGTCCTGCCATTTGGTCCGTGGGGATATGAGGAGGGCAGCACTGTGCACAAGCAAAGAAGGGCTGATCCCTAGTGCAGGGGCGCTGAGCACCTATCCCTGTGCCAGTTCCCACAGCTCTAAGATACCTCAGGAGGAAACACAGAGAAGTGGAAGATGAGAAGAAGTGGGGTTTATTGGTTTTTAGCTTTGCTTTAAACCAACAGTGACTGTCACACTCCCAGCCTCTGGCTGAAGTGGAGAAGGTGCTGTTAAGCAGACTGGCTGTTTGCTCTGTTAGATGTCAGCACCCACACTGCTGACACTGCCTTGAAGAGATGTCAGTCCCACACTAGCAGCACACAGAGGGGTGGGGAGCTGCCACAGCAGATTTCCTGACTTAGCTGAGAAGCCATCCACGTAGCTCAGTGTGCACCACAGCACCACACTTCAGTACGGCCCTTGGGTGACTTGTGTGTGCCAGCTGCCAGTCAGACACACTGCAGGGTGTCCCCTGAGCAGTGCTGCCAACAGCCAATGCACTGCTGGTGCTCCAGAGGCTGCTGAGGGTGTTCATTTGAGTCAGGTGCATGTGACACAGATGTGACTGCACACAGGTGATGCAGGACACAGGTGAGCAACAGCCTGAGTGGCTGAGTGCTGCTGGGGACATTCTCAGAGGTGTTTGTATTCAGATCTGCTGGGAGCTGTTGCTCCAGCAAGAGCTGAATGGTGTCAGCTGGCAAGAGTGGAGGAGTGTGTAGTATATTGATGAAAGTGAACAGAACAAATACAGGAATCTGGGGGTGTTTTGGAGGGTGCTGGTGTGACAGAGGGGTGGTGAACCTGGGGCAGGCAGGAAGATGGAGTACACTGTGCTGCTGATGTAATGCTGTCCACAAGGGACCAGGAAAGGATCCACAAGGATCTCTGCATCAGAGCTGCAAATCAGAACCTTATGCATTACAAGCAGGAGAGGATCTGAGAACCCTCATGGCTGGTCATGAAGAACAAGCACCCGCTACATCTTCAGGCTAATTAAGAGAAACCAT
The DNA here is from genome assembly GCF_965178545.1 of Coloeus monedula. Classification (NCBI taxonomy): domain Eukaryota; kingdom Metazoa; phylum Chordata; class Aves; order Passeriformes; family Corvidae; genus Coloeus; species Coloeus monedula. The sequence goes on along the minus strand of NC_138792.1, from coordinate 20,037,420 downwards.
ATTCATGGTACATTTCTCATCATCTCCCATACCTGTGAAGAAAAACCAGTCTGACTACAGAGGTGATTGAATCACATCCCCTGGTTACAACCTAAAACAGTTCCAGCCCTGGAGCTAGCTCCTCTGCAAAGAAAAGACCACTTCCCAAGTCTGGGGCTAGCCCAGTTGAATTATAATTAAGAAAGGTGGAGCACCAAGAAGCATAAGCAATCACCTAGACCAGAGCCATGTCAAGTGATCTACTTTTGGGTTCAGCCAAAATCTAAAGTGCAAGAGTACTTAAAGACAGGTAAAAAGAAAGGAACTGTATCCAGTGCTGTTGATGCAAAGACCTTTGCTGAGAACCCAGCGACTGCAGGGGAGACACACACACTATCATTACATCTCCATGCCTATCCAAAATTAGGCTACGCACCCATCCAAAGTGTGGTATCATGTTTGAGAGGGATTCCATGAAGCCACTGACTCTCAAAAAATCCAAATCTACTTAAACCGATAAACTCTAATATTTATTTTCCTCATGGAAGGAATCTATGTTAATTTTTAAAACCTCACTAGAGGGCGATAAATAGATGTGCTTCAACAAAGCTATTGCCTGTGCAGGCAGTGAGATCTTGGAGAAAACTGGTCAGCTGCAGTCTCGGGGGGTAGGTTTAAAAGGTCTGTGCAGACCAAAACAGCCTCCTGAACACCTCTCTCTGGCTCACAGACTAAATACTTTACTTCTCTTTAGCTGTGCACAGGAAAGCATCAGTCCAGGGCCCAAGAAGTTTACCCAAGAACTTCCCTGCAGCTGGGCATGAGCCAGCTCTCGGCAAGGCATTGGCAGCTGATGATCAGGAACATTCCCATTTGTAAATAACCCATCAAGTACCCGTGGCTTAATGAGCTGAAAGTCATGCTCGACAAACTGATGACCAGGTCCTTAATGGCATCAGTGGAAGGCTGAGGTTCAGTGCCTGATCCTCCTTTGTGCATCTGGGGAATACAATCTATATAGAGCTTCATGCTCCTGCAGAAGAGGTGTTCATGGCCCTAGTGGTCAGGCTGTGCAAGTGAGACACTGGCTGTGATGCTGAGGCAAAGAGCACCCTGTTAAATGCCCTCATTTTCCATCGTCTGCAGGTAATGCAGAGTTGCCACATCACAGCAACACTCCGGGTTACACAAAGCGATCAATAGGCAGGGGTCTGCTTAGCAAAAAGAATGTTAAGGAATATTGTAAATATGGAATAATGTCAGAAGGTAAATGGAAACCCAGCCACCACTGTCTTAGGTAGGGCTCATAGGTAAAAACTGCAAGTGGCTCTAAAGAACTGGCAGAAAAAGCTGCAATGAACCATCACTCTGGATCACAAGGATTTACCTGGCTGTGGGCACACGCCAGCCCCTGGAAAGCATTACAAGTATTACAACTAGCTGCAAATTTTTAATTTTTTTTTTTTTTTAAACAGAGCTTGCTATTTGTTCCAGTGGAAACTCCCTGCAAAGAAAATTGTTCCACTCAGACACTGTTTGTATTGGATGAATCATTTGAGAATTTCAAACTGGCACTTTAGAAAATGCTTACAGCTTTCCCTCTCGCTTTCCATTATTTCAGGCTAACCTTAGTGCTAATATGATATTTTGTTGTTTGTTCTGTTGAGCTGAAAAATCACCAAAGACAGTTGCGGTTCTGTAAAGCCCGGGCACTCCCGTCCGGCCACAGCCGGTGCCGCCAGCTGCCCTCAGGGGCGGCTGCAGCTGCTGCCGGGGAGGCAGAGGGATGAGGCAGCGATGGCAGGGTACGGCGCCTGTCCTTCTGTCCCGACACGAGCACACATAACGCACCCCCGACAGCTCCCTTGGATCAGCGGCGGGATGCAGCAGGGATTCTGAGAACGCGCTTCACCGCACCGGCGCTCCCAAAGTCCCGCGTGAGTCCCGTCCCGACCGCAGGCACGACCCCGGCTCCGCACACACCGGACCCCACCTCCGCTGCCCCCGGCCCATCCAGCGCCTCCCGATCCGCCTCCGCGGAGCCTCCCGCGGCCCCGGCGTCGACAGCTGAACGTCTCCGCCACCGACCCGCAGCGCAGCCACCCCGGCGGTGGCACACCCGCCCCCGTCCCGTCCCGTCCCGCCCGCAGCGGTACTTGCCTGGCTCCGCGCGGAGCCCGCGGCGCAGCTCGGGGCGCGGCCGCGCTATCATGCCCGCGGCAGGGGCGCGGCGCGGCCCATGGCCAGTGGCCGGTGGCTGCTGGCCGGTGGCTGCCGGCGGCGGCGGCCCCACGCTCGGTCCCGGAGCAGCGGCGGCGAGTGAGCACGGGGAGGGGCGGAGCGGGGCCGGGCGGGGCAGGGCCGGGCGGGGCCGCGGCGCCCCCGCCCCGAGCGCGGCTCCGGCGGCCGGACGGCCGAGCCTCGGAGCCCCGCGGGACCCCCCTTCGGGCACATGAAGGGGTTCTGAGGCCGCCCCGGAGCTGCCTCTGCCCCAGCTCGCAATGGCCGCGATGACCACGGTGGGCGCTACCCGGGAGCCCGGAGCTAGTACGGAAAAAGAGCGACCCAGAAAGTGACGCTACGAGATCGATTTTCTGGACAAACGCGGTGGGAGAGCCAAGAAGTGACAGGAGCCGGGACAGCCGGGCACGTGTGTTCTGGAAGGCCGCTCGTCCTGCACACCAGGGCACCTGAGCGCTCTGTTTCCCACTCCAAGTCTTTTAAGGCTCCTCTCGTGGGGATTTTTGCCATACCAGAGAGAGCAGAGTGGTGTGTAACAGCCCTCAGAGACTGGCCCGAGCTCCTGCTGCGCTTCATTAATGGTGCTGCCTAGAGTGGGGTCTACCCGTGGAGTGGGCTGGGATGGTGGAGCTTCTAGGACCAGTTATCATAGAGAAGGCAGGAAAAGCAACAGGGGCCCAAATGCATTCTCTTTCTACCCCCATTTGTAGGTTTTAGTTGTTGTTGTGTAGGAAGTTTTCTTTAGAAAGTTTTCTATCTGCACAGTAGAGAAATTTTGTGTCTATGGAGAAGTCTGTGTTGAGAAAGAATCCTCTTGAGAGACCATTCCAAGGTAAACATGTACCAAGGAGTACATGTACTTTCACAGTTCTGTCACTTTGAGAAATATCTGTCCTATAAAGCCCTCTCTGGAGATGTGCTGAAAGGGGTATATTACATGAGGAAAATGTACTCTAAACCAGGTTAAGCTATTTTGATCTCTTTCACGTCACAGGTTCAGTCTTGCAAACGACTACTCAAAGTGTTAAATAAATGTAAGTGTTTAGAAGACGAGAGTGCACCACATCTCAGTCATACAGACTGTCTTGGAAGGTCAAAAGATTTTTAAAAACTATGAAGAAATATGAGGAATACTGTATTTGCCATCTGGTACTCTGTGGTCTGATCTTTATTTTCTCTCTGCATACAAGATTTGACAAGTTGTGAAATTTTGGGGATGACATCTCCTCTGTCTTTAAACAACCCTTACAAGTAATTTTGAATGTAAGATATATAAGAGACATTTTCGGAAAATGAAAGAGTAGTGATTTGCCTTTAAAAATACAAAAAAAAGCAGCCAGTCCCCTCCTTCCCTTCCTCCTTCCCGCCACCCCCCCCCCCTCCTCCCCGCACACATTCATGGAGCATTACAAACTATGCAGTCCCTCCCCATCAGCTCTCATTCTCCTGGGAAATACCTCAGGAGGCATTTCCTGTAAGTGAAAAGGTACCACTGGGACAGACTAATTTAAGACTGCAGTCAAGACTACTGCTTGTTAGTGCTTTTCATCCATATTTTTCCATGTCTAGTGCCCAGAGTCTCAATATGGTTCTGCTTACTGTTGTAGCAACAATGCAATTAAAATGGCACAGCCTTTTCCAAAGGATTCCCATGGATAAAACTTCTTGATCTTTTCTTTCCAAAGTACCTATTTCCTAATCTATGAGCAGAAGATGTTTCCCCTGCAGTTTTAAGTTCCTCTGAATTCTGAGTTTAACAACACTCATTATACTAAATAAAAATGCTTTAGAGCCTCTAAGCTTATTACATGCCCACTGGTAGTGGGAGGACTTCAGCTGTGTTCCTTTATCTCCACTGCATGGGCAAGGGGATTCAGGATTCTGTGTGCTATAGATCAGAAAAATGTGTCAGTAACAATGGGAACATTTCTCCTAAATTTTTGAGCAAACTTAACCAGAGAATCATCTTCCCTCCTCTTTGCCTCCTGCCCAAGAAACATCCATGAATGATCAGTTTCTGAAGAACAGTGAGTCTTCATAAAAAAAAGAATCATAAATAGCCCACTGTGTTTTCAAACTAGTTTTTTTATGGTATCGCAGCAGCCATGTAGGGAATCAGATATGGAGAAAGGAAATAGTTGTATCGGGCTGGGGTACAAATGTTCAGGCACTCTTTCCAAGGAGCAGAATTAGTGCTGTGGAATTTAGAAAGGTCATCTCTGCTTGTGTTGGCTTTGCCTGTGACTTTGTTGCTCCACTCCATCATCTGTGTATCTTTCTGAATCACTGCAATGCTGGGTTTGTTTGGCTTTTTTTTTCCTTTTTGAAATCTGAATACACATCAAGCATGTTTTAAAGCTACAACTGTTCCAAGCCAGCTAAATTGGCTGCAAGCCTGGATATTATAGGGAGGAATTCAGTCTTGGAAATCTGACAACATCAATGGTCTTTAGGTCCCTGGTGTCTTTCAAAGGGGCCCTGAATGTCAGTGCTCCACTGAAACAGCCTTTTCTAGCAGGTAAGCCCATTTGTAAACAAATCAAAACCAACTTGTTACAACTGTAGCCCTTAGAGTTAAAAAATCTTATTAAAAAAGAACTCAGCAGCCTCCAAAAAATAAAACCCCAACACTTTAGAATTTGTTTTCAAAAGGGCATTTAAAATAAATTCCTTGACAACTGTAGTTCCAAATCGTTGTGCTTTGGAGAAATGCAAACTGTGCATTATCCCATGGGAAGCATCATAGAGGGACCCAATTCAACACCTCTGGCTCCATTTACATCAGAAAATGAAGTAAAAGCCAAGGGATTCCACTCCAATGCCATTGTTTCCTTTGTTGGTTATGGATTTGTTTCAGAACATAGTGCAAGCAGGGAAGGGCTTGGAAAAACTCCGCTTGTTTATGGGACAGGGCTGGAAACTTTGCTGCTGTCAGATATCCATGACGTTGCTGTGGGAGCAGCAGTGATGAGGTCTCTGTCTGACAGAGCCGCTCAGACAGACCAGGGCTGAACAGAAGGAAAAAAATTATCAACCAATAGGAATATCTTGTTTTATTTTTTGGAGTTATTACTTGATAGTGAAGAGAAACTATTTGAAAGAGTCTGCCAACACACAGGATCAACGAATAATTCCACCATGCTCCTGGGTTTGTTTTCCATACTAGTGCTGCAAACACATTGTGTGACTCATGGTTTGCCATGCTGCTACCTGTGCATGTAATGCTCTGATGTCCAGTGGCCCTAATTAGATGAACAAATGTGGGAACTAGCTAAGACACTTCATCAAGTCTGGCACTGCACTGTCAGTGAGCTGAAACCAGGGGGGACCCTCCTTTTCTAATCCTAATCCTAACCCTAACACTAACACTAACCCTAACCCTAACCTTAATGCTTCAAGCATTAAGTCATGGGCTACATCTGAGAGCAGGGGATTGGGTTAACTGGGGCATGGGTCAGATCTGTAAAAAAATCTGTGTTCCTGTGCTGTGACTTGGATGGTAACCTTTGATGTGTGAAGGCTAGCCCACGACATCCTCCCTACACAATGTCATTTAACACAGTTGCTTAGACTTAATCTTGTTCTCAAGCCAAAGGTTGAACTGGCCCCTGCTATGGAAGTAATACATCCTATAGTCATTGTGACCTCCTCTCCCTGATTTACATGGTGTTTCCTTTAGCAAGGCTTGCTGGCATCCTGTTTGCCTGGTTCCTTTGTGTGTTGTAGCTTCATTCTGGGCTGAAAATACCATCAGGATTTCCACACAATGATTGGGCATGTCTGAAGAGCATGAAGGCTACTAAAATGAATATGCTTCTAAATGGCAGATACTCCTTTTTCTTTCCTCCTTTAGGACAAAAAGTCAGTTTTATAATAGGATTTTTTGTCACAGTGCTCTGAACCCCCACATCAGGTATGCATTTCCCATGCCACTGTTGCCAGTCATTGCCCTTTCTTACCCTCAGCCTGAGGACCCTTACCTCTCATGGCTGACTTGCTGCTTTGTGAAAGGGTTTTTTTCACAATTAGCAATATGTTTCTTCACTGCTTGCCTAGTGTTCATTAGAGTGGGGTGACACATAGTTTTGCTGCTAGGTCAGGAAATAAATGTATTTACAACACACGCAGGTTCCCCCACAGGTACACAATTCCTCTACCCCCAGCTTGGGGCTGTGCTCCTGTTTACCATACACACAGTATGTCTTGCTGCACTGCTCATCCATCGAGCAGGATTAGAAAACACCTCACTCCTGCTTTGGCCCAAGTTATTTGGCCAAGTTGTTGCTGCTTTTGTAATTTCATCTTTTGCATTTACATGTACATAAGACCAGCCAGTTCCAGTGGGGTTAAACCATAGTTTAGTTGTAAATACCCATGCAAAAATCCACAACATACTGAAATTGGTGGGGAAACTCCTTGGTTGACCCCTGTTCTCCTATTTCAATGAAATTTTAATCACATGAGTAAACACAGTGAGACTGGGTCATGATTTTAATCAATGTGATAATTGGGTTTTGCCTTGCTTCTGTTTCATACTTAGAGTCCTGCAGACTCAGAGGAGAAAGCCACTGGATTAGCAAAGCTGTATTTTCTATACAATTTTGCAGAGATGTGGGAGGGACCAGAAAGGAAAAGAGCTGGAGAACAGGTCTTCAGATCTTTAATGGTAATGGCATGAGGAAGGCTCTCCTCCCGTGCCTGTTCTTGTCATTGCCTGCCTGGGAATAGCTTGACACAAAGTTGGTTTGAAAGAGCAGGAATGTCTATTTGCATTGGGAGTGCTTAATCATAGGTAGAATAGAAGATTAGAACTCAGGGCTTGATTCCCACCTGAAAAGAGCACCTTCCCAGCTCTCTGCTCTCATACACTGGGTCTCATTGAGGCAGCTGAAAGAGAGGAGTTCCCTGGATGCCGAGAGACCTGTGACTACCTTTTTTTCCTGAACAAAGGCCAGGTCTTATGAGGGTTCTTCTTTGTGAAGCTGATGTTGAAGTCTTCCTCATGCAGACTACCCCAGCAGAAACACTGAAGCAGCAATGACTTGTTCCATGCAATGATGGAGAATAAGCCTAGGTAAGATCCATTACAAAACTCTAACAGAGGCCCCAAAACACACTCAGGGGAAACTTTTAAGCACTGGTAATAGTTTCCCTCCAGGTTCCACCCTCCTGTCTCACTGAAATGTAACATCATTGCAGCCAGAGATTTAGCGGTGTTGGATTAAGTCCAGGTTTCAGACCTGGTCCTGAACTCTGCCTTTCATCTCTCCTTTATGGAGGCCTGTTGAAAAAAAGCACAGCCTCTGTGTTGGTACAGAGGGGAGGATTGCACAGTGGGGGCTTGGATTTGTTTCTTTTCACTTTCCTTGAACTTGAAAATACCTATTGGGATTCTATCCCAACAAAACAACCTTTCTTAAGAGGGACCAAACATGGGAAATATGAGGTCAAATACTCAATGGAAGCAAACTCAGGAAGACAGCAAATATTGCAGTGTGACCAGACCTTGGTGGTGTCTCGTATCTGCTCTAACAGTACACTGAAACAGGGTCATTTCAAGAGAAAATACTCTAAATTTTGGCAGGGTCAGAGAATCTTTTCTATGACCCTGTGTGCCAAAGCTTTCGAAATATAGTCTAAACAGGTGATTAAAGCTGTGCATTTTCTAAAATAGTTTAAAAAGGAGTTGCTGTGGTTGATAGAGTACATTCTATCTCCTTAAAGGTGGTTTGTTTAGCTCAGGGGATCCCATGAGACGCTGTCAGTGTCCAAGAGAGGCTGGAGTCAGAGGTGTGTGCTGCTTGGTCTGGATGTTCATGAGCTGCTGAAAACCTACGTATGCTAAAACGGGTCTTTTATTGCTCTGTGTCCTCCAAGGGCTGTGGGGCAGGTGAAAGTCCCAAGCCCCATGTGCTAGCTGAGGGCCCCAAGTACCGCTGGTGTGCATTGCACTGGCTGTGAAGTCACCCACAATTTTATCCTGCAGTTCAGTCATGTCACAGAGCCGCTCCCTCATCATTAATGGACATTAGAGCTCCTCCCTATGCCCGCATCAGCTCGTGGTTGCTGGTTCTTTTGTGACTGGCCATTTATGGGAAAATATGTGCTTTTGAGAGTATGAGTTTTTGCCATGGAAGCACTCTGCCTATGCAGACAGGGTTGTTCTTCTTGCCAGCTTCCAGCCTTAGTCCTGTGTACATGATTTAGCCTTTGGAAAAGGAGGTAATCAGTGCATCCCATGTGCGTTTGGAGAGAAATGCACAGCAGCTTGTGAAAATGATCTAGTGCATGTGCTGAGGACCAAGAATGTCAGCAGGCAGGGCACTGAGGGCTCTGCAGGGGCAACCCAAAGCTCCTTGCAGTCATTGCTGAGAGCAGTTCTGAGCAACAGCCATCAAACAGCCATGGCTGTGAGGAGCACAATGTTCATCCTGGCAAACTGGACCCCCAGAAGCACCTTCCTTCCTGTTTTAAAAGGATTAGTTATGAGGAGCACAGCAAAGTTCAGATGGCTTACCTAAAAATTATTTTAACCTGAAATAAGAGAAATAAGACCTGGTAGTAGTCTGGGATCCAGGATCAGGAACTCCACAGGAGACATCTGTACTGATGGCACAGGTTACAACTGATGGGCTGAGTTCACTCACCTGTGAGCTGTGGGCTGGGGCATCTGAGCTGTGGGACAAACAGCACCGACAGGGTGACTATGGCTGCACACCCCATATCTCCCAAGAGGAGCACATAAGAATTGATGTGAGACACATGATGTGTGTTTGTAACTGCATGACCACAGCATGTGTTTCTGGATGGGTGTGTTTACAGATGTTTCTGGCCCACTTAAAATATCCTTGGCAAGAGGCAGTTCTGTGAATCTGAACCAAGCCAAACACATCTCTGAGGTCATTACTGCCATGAGATCACCACCTAGGCACAGTGCTCAGGACCTCTGAAGGCTCCTTTTGTCTTTATTTTTTTTTTTTCTCCTACTTGAAGCTGATCCAGGTCAATTACAATCCACCAAAGGAACAAACTGAAACCCTTTACAAACCAGAGCTGTAACAGCAGGGTGTGGAGATGGCATGCAGGGGCTAAGAAAAAGTGTGTGTTGCTGTGGTCTGACTCTTCAGAAGGGCTCCAAACTCATGAAGTCAGTGTACATATCAGATTACCATGATCCTCTGGAATTGTGAGTAGAGCCTCCCACTAGGTCACTATTTCTATGTTTTCACTTTCTGAAGGATATTTATGAACAAGCTTGATTTTTTTTTTCTCTATTTTGTCTTCAACCTGTTAATTTTATTTATCAATCTCTTTGGCCCATGTCAACTGCTTTTCAAGAACCTGGCTTAGAGAGGGGTCTGATTTCAAATGTCGGGTGTTGGGGGTCAGCTGCAACCTGGTCTAAGCTATGTGGGTCAGGCAGTCTCCAAATCAAGCCACTTTTTTTTTTTTTTTTTTTTTTTTTTTTTTTTTTAGCAGAAGAAATAAAACTTTAACTGCAAAATATTGAAGTTGTAGGGAGGAGTGTAGTTGAAAGGCTACCGCAATGAAGGATGAAGCTTTTGTTTTCCCTGTGGTAACACTGATGTGTGTGAATATTTTTTGTAAGAAGAAGATGGCTCATTGATGCAAAAATCAGGAGAAATGATGAGAAATTTCTGGAGAGGTTCTTTTCTAATGACCCTCAGACCTGACACTACAGCAACTCTGAAGCTTCTCTGTGTGCCCAAGGGAGCTTTGAAAAAATGATGTTTGTTTGCTTGAAGGGATGGACGGCTCTTGCTGAACCTTGGCACCCTACTCAGACTCTTATACCACAATTTTTCTCCTTCAGAAAAGGACACTGGATATGGAGGGTTAACAGGGTAAAATGAGGGTATAGTTGATGGGGTTGGAAAGGTGGTCAGAGCATCTGGGATGGAGTGTTCTGTTTGGCAGCACAGAGCAGGCACTGCATCCTTCTCCATGCCACCCACAGACATTCTGCCTCTCATCTCGTCTTCGCAATCCTCTCACACACAGCCATACACAGCCTCTTTTGTCTTGTTCCCAATCCCTTGACACCACCCACCCACCCACCCATACACTCTCTCTCAAATACTTTCTTCTGCTCTGGTTTTCATGCAGATGCCTCCCCTCTGGACCCTGTCTTGCACAACATCCCCTCCTGCCTGGCACTAGCACCCTCCCTCTCCAGAGCATATGCAGAGCAGACGCATTTCCTTTTATTGTCCCTGCAGCCCCACCCAGCTCCCGTCTATTCCCTGCAATAACACACTTAGACTGGATGTAGTCCTGCTCAGAGCAGCCACACAGAAAACATGGGAGAGCTGTCTTCACCCAAAATTGCTTCTACTTGTACACTACTACTTCCTGCCTATGGTCCTACTTCCTGCCTATGGTCCCAGAGGAAGAGGCAAACTCAGGCCTGGAATATGTGGTGGTGAGATGCCTTGTGCTGCTCAGAGGCTGTGGGAATGTTTGCAAAGCATCTCTGTGCTCTGCTCTGCAAGAACAAACCTGGTACAGGCAGCTTCAACAAGGAGTTCTCCAGCAGACACTTTCCTGGGACATTCACCTGGTCTGCAAAAATGCATGAGCATGATGAGGATCAGAATGACATGTCAATGTCTTTATGGGTGGTAAAGCACTTGATCTCCTTGTTGAGGGTGGTGGCAAAAGGGCTGGAGAGGACCAGTGATGACCATCTGAGACCACCAGCTCGTGTTACACAGGTCACAGGCTGAACAGCTTCAGTACAGTCAGAGAAATAACACCAGCTTGTGCATGCCAAGGAACTGACCTTGAAAGGTAAATCTTAGTAGAAGTAGATAACAAAAAAATCCACCAGAAATAAGATCATAAGCAGGACCCTGCCCATATAACCCATTTCTCCCTTAGAAAAGCAAATTTGGAGGCACAGAGCATTTCTGTATTGTGATAAGCTGCAGCCTACAGGACCACACTGGACTAGAAGAGATTTCCAGCAGTGTCTCTGAGCTCTTTACTCAGGACTTCCCTGTAAGGAGCTTCCGTGCCAATGATAAGATGGGAACACTTTTGGCTCTCCACCACTGTCCACTCATGAGAGACCAAATACAAATTGGAGTCCCACTATTTAAAACAGATCTTGTCAGCCCTTTCACAGCATATCTAAGTTTTCCCTTACTCCTCATCTCCAGAATTCCCAGACCCCGCCACTGCACTGCCAGCTCCATACAGAGCCCAGAGGAATGTGTTACAAGACACTTGCTCCTTGCTTTATCTTTAGTATTGTTGTATTTTGCTAGCAGGGTGTACCTTGCTCATGAAGGATCAGTGATGCTGCACACGGTCAAGGACCCAGTGAAATCAGTGCTGCAGTATGTCAGGAGCTGTTAGTGAAGCACAGCTTGATCCCAAAATGATCAGGCTCTGGCATGGAAAAGACAAATTATGCCCTGGTAGTCACTGGGAACTGGCTTATGCAGCCACTTTCACATCTGATCCTGGGTAAAATACATGTGCTATTTTGCTGGGATGAAGTTGGCATAAGATCCCCCTATGTGAGCACCATGCAAACCCTGTTCAGTACTGCTGCTGGTGAAACCAGCTTATGCCAGTTTAAGGAGAATCTGGAAGTAAAATACGGGCAAAAGGACAGATGGAGCCAAACCCCTGTGGTGGTCTGTGCCAGGGCTGTGAATGTAACAGCCCCAGCTGCTGACTCCTCAGCCAGGGCAGCAGTCACTCACTCAAGCTCGCTGTAGACATGCAGAAGCAAATAAACACAGCAGGGAAGCTACAGAACCTGAAGACTCCATATCTGTATCTCTAACCTCTTCCTCTCCTCATTTGGCTGGAGACATTTGGCAAGGGATATTGTTACAGCCCTTCCTGAACTGGGGGACAGTGGCAGGAGCGAAGGGCACTGAATCCACCAGCCCTGACCCTTGATACACCATGGCTGTGCGAGAGTGATGAGGACCACAGGCATGTGGCAAACCTGATTGCTGCCTGGAGATGGTTTTAATAGAGAAACCTCACATTGGTATCACTTCTGGGACATTAACATCTCTGTCAGCTCCCTAGAGCAGGAGGGGTAGTCATGGGCTTTGAGAGGTGCTCAGTGCTGTTTTTTGGAAACGTCTGACAGCCCCAGTCCAGTAAGAACTACTGACTCTCCTTGCCAGGGAAGCCATTGCTAGAACTTTGTTCAAAGTTTAACTAATTAAGAACTTAATTACTTTTGCATTATATGTAAAAGGAAACCCTGTTAGCAAGGACCTCTGCCACACAGAGAGATGAGAGGCCAACATTTTTCCAACCAAAACTAATAAATCCAATGAAAATTTGGTGAAAATTTGCAAGTACTCAGATATAAAACCTCTCAGTGCCTAGACCTCACATCATTTATGGCTTGCCAGACTTGGTTCACAATATTTTCCTTCCCACTCCACATTTTGAGGTGTTAATAATGCTTATTAAAGTAAGGACTCTTGTGTTTCATTGTTTTATGTAATTTCTACTACTAAAAATGTAACTACAAAAGGTCACAAGAGCACTGTTTTTAAACATGAAGACATGCAAGTCCTCTGGCCTTGTAGTCTGACTGGGCATAATTCCATTAAGATTCATTAAACACCATGTCCAGGTGAGCCTTCTGGTTTGTGTTGTAATGGATTTATGTGTTTTTCATGCTCAAAATAAGCAAAGTTATCTCTTTACGGCCTCTCTCATCTCATATTAAGATATATTTAGGTTTAACTGTAAAGTGCTTTACAAGTCTTGGGTGAAAAGTTCGAAGTGCCAAGTGCCACACTGCTGCAATTATCAGTTTGGTCCCCTAATAAGGATGCTGTGATGTGTATCCTTATTGAAGAGGGGAACCTTATGATAAGGATGAACTTGTGTCAATCTTTTCCTTTGGTGCGTTGGATTACAGACTTCCTTCCACATCTGACATATGGGTTTTATTGTTCAACTGGCTTTCTTCTTGCACAAACATCCTGGCTGAAGCACATGGAAAGGGAGGAGGGCAGACATTCCTCTCTGTATATGTTTGAGTTTTTCTGTCTTCTTGCCATGTGGTCCCAGTAACACAGGGAGGTCCCTGCATATTTATAAGCTCTTTTTTTTCCCAGTTCCCAAGGCCAGATGGCACATTCTGGTGTCTTGTGGCTCTTTTACCTCTAGGCACTGAATTTGTTATAAACAGGGCTGAGATGCCCTCACCAAAGCACTGTGGAGCTAAGGAATGTCTTACTGGTAACTACTGTGGTAATAGAGCAAGCTGCACCAGAAAACAAGGCAAGGCACTTTCTTGCACTAATCTTGGCAGAGGGCGCTGTTCTCATTACCAGTGCATGAGATCTGGTACCGTGCACCTTGGCTACTGTCACAGCACAGGTAATGGATTTGCTGGCTACACCCAAGTTCACTGGACAGCATCTACGTGTACAGATACCTTCCACTGGGCTTTGGATTTGATCCTTTGTGCCTTTGTTAGCAAAACAAACTGTGAGATGATCCCACATGGTTTTGGCATCACCTTTATTATTAATCACTTTATTATTGACTGGATTGTTATAATACCTCAGTCTTATATTTTATATAAGCACAAGCCATGAGGTGGTGCCTCGTAATCTCATTCAAGGAGAGGAGTAGAAGAGTCAGAGTTCGTTCAGTTCATGGACAAGCCTTTTCTCATTCTATTTGGGAAAAGTGCTGCAAACCATGTATGATTGAGAAGGTGAGTTTGTAGCGTACGTGTGGATTAGGTTTCCGCTAAAGTGAAGGAAGTAGAAGATATCCGCTTGTCAGCACAAGGTCCTGTCTGAGATTGTAAAGTTATAATTTCTTTTTTAAGAGGACAATAAGATCCTTGATCTACAGGGCATGAAAATTCTTATTTCTCTTTCAGTCAAAACCCGCAATGTGTTCTATTACATCAGAGAAGGGATGAACTAGGTTATATGCTTTTCTGAAATGAAAACAGCAGGATGGCCAAGGCCCAGGGAGCTGAAATGCTGGGGGGTGGGAGCAAAAGGAGCCAGGACACATTCCTGGGATAGCGCTGTTCCCCCTGGGCTGCAGGGAGGGCACCCTGGGCGTGTGCTTGGCAGTGGGTGCAGCACACGTGTGTGCACAGGCACATGCTGCACCCTCTGCCCACAGTGCTGAGCAGTGACTCCAATGGCCAGTCCTCCCTGAAAGAGCTTATTTAACATCTAGGTGGGAGAGCACAAAGGAGGCATGGAAGTGAACACAGTGAAGCCAGGCTTTCAGCTTTCCACCCTTTAAAGGATGAAAACATAAGGAAAAGTGTCACAAGTCAATTTGCTTTGGCAGAGAAAGGGGGAAAGAAACCCTGTGGGCTGGCTGGGGGCCAGGGGATTTGTGCCGGCCGCAGCCAGGGTGATGCTGTGCCGAGGAACAGAGCAAGGTCTGTGTGTGGGGCTGGTGACCCAGCTCTGAGCACTGGGGAGGGCTGAAGGCTCTGTGGGGTGAGGGCAAGGACGCACTGGCTGCCGGTATCATCCAAGGGCCTGGCCTGTGTCCTGCAGAGAATTCCTTTCCTTGCTCCAGGATGTGTGCGCGCCAGACCCTGTGTGTGTTTGTGTGTGTGTGTTGGAACGGGGGTTGAGGAGAAAAAATAACCTCCTTGGCATTAACCTTCACCTTCCTGGCTTTTTCTGCCCAGATGGACAAAGGAACTCTCTGAGGGACGAGCAAAGGAAGATCTCGTTCCTCCATGCAGGGAAGCACACAGGCCTCTTTGCATGGAAGTTTTTAGGGAGACCTCAGTTTGTGTCTGTCTCTTGTGTCTCTCTCACTCTGTTTATGAATTTCCACATTCAGGACAGTCCTGAAAGAGCCTAAACACCAAACTTGCCAACCTGGAGGAGATAGTCAAGGTTTTCATCTAAACTGGAAGTGAAAAGTGCATCTGTTCAGGCTCTTTAATCAGTAAAGTATGATCATGGTGTTGAGA
This sequence comes from Coloeus monedula, assembly GCF_965178545.1. Taxonomy (NCBI): domain Eukaryota; kingdom Metazoa; phylum Chordata; class Aves; order Passeriformes; family Corvidae; genus Coloeus; species Coloeus monedula. The sequence goes on along the minus strand of NC_138792.1, from coordinate 20,022,227 downwards.
GTTCAGTCCGAGTCAAAACCTCTCCACCTCACACCTCTAGCAATAATTCCGGCTCTGCTTACTGACACATCTGTTTGCAGCTGATTTTATTTTGGTGGGGTGATGGAGACCAAAACAGAAAACAGGACAGATCTTATTTTAAAGGACATGGAAATCCTGCTCTCATCTAACAAGCTGTATCTGTCTCCTAACCTGTAGTTCTTGTTTTTGAGTCCTACATATGGAAATTGTTACACTGAGTTATTACAAATAATTACTTCGTGACACTGGAATTCCTGGGCAGGGTATCACACCCATGTTAAGGCTCCCTCAGACATGCTGCACTGCGCTGGCTGTTCTTAGGACATCACTGGGGCAGGACCAGGCTGCTGTCTGCAGCCTGTGATTGCTGTTCTGAGGAAATGGGCTGTATGCAGGAGAGTTAGTCACAGTGCTCTGAATTGGGTGGAGGAGCTTTGCAAAACTGTCTCACCCTTAGAAGCATCACCAGGACCAGATTGGCCAAAATGTCATCAAAGTGTTTCCCCCAGCTGCCTCCTGCTTTGGACAGCTGCTTATTGAGGTGGTAAAAATCCCTCATAGGAAAATGACAAACGTTTAGAAACAGCCCCAGTCTCCTTCCAAGCTTATTAATTTGCCTGTGACCTCACTCCTTTTGTAAAAGCGCATGTAAGAGTTCCAAGATTTTAATCTTGCTCTCTAGCACCATCGTCCTGTGCTTCCAAAGGTGGAGCAGCTTAGAGAGCTCTCCAGGAAGACAGAAATCCTCAAAATATTTCTACTAAGATGCAGCAATGCCCATATACCAAAGTTTGCCATCATCCCTCCTTGAACAGTGAGGTACATCATGCTGCCAGGAGATAAAAGCCCATGGTTGTGCAAGTCCTGGGGCACCGTGAGGCACAAGTTGTGTGCATGAGATGGGTCAGAGAATGAGGCTCATGAACCACCCGAGTTGGTGATGAGACAGTCATGTGACACCCTCGCTCATCACACTGGCATTTGGACAGAATGAGCAGCTCTTCTGCTGTCTGTATTTCCAAGGATTTTATGGGATCATGAGACACTGTACAGTTAATAGGCATAATTTAGGAATAAAACAATCTCAGAAATGGATTTTTGTGACTCTCATGACAAATGAACAAAGACAATAACATATTTGTTTCTGTTTTCTTACTTTTCTGCACAAAGGCCAAAACATTTCAGAAAAGAAACAAAACTAAACCAAACCAAACAGTTAAAAACAAACAAATGAAACCTATTTTATATTTATTTTTATTTTTATTTTTTTTTTAACCTTGGGTAGCTTGAAATTAAACTATTAAAAAATATAAAGTTACTGTCTTTTGACTTCTCACATTTTTTCAGGTTTTCTGGACTGGATACAGGTGGCTATGGTTGCTGGAAATATTGGGGGCATTTGGTCTGAACAAGTGTTCCTAGTTTGCTCAATATTGCTGATTCTTTCTGCCCATCTTCACCAGGAAACTGTTGCTTGCTGATAAAGGAGAAAACCAGAGGAGAAAAGAGAAATAAACTCTGGGGACTTTGGCTTCCATTTGGGCTTTAGGACTTTGTCTGGAGATGCTCATCACCTTGGCAAAGAGAGCTCACACAACTCTTGGGAAGAAATGGCAAGGAGGGGACAGCAGAGCCCAGGAGCTCTGTCAGGAGCAAGGTTTGTCCAAGGGACAAGGTGACGTGAGAGTCTCTCTGAAACTCTCCACTCTCCATGCCTGAGTTGATTGGGTGTCAGAAGAAAGACATCGATGGCAGCAAGTGCAGGGGTGTGGGGGCACTGGGGAAGGGGAAACTGCTGAGGAGAAGCAATTTTTATTCTGTTCTGCTGTTTAAAGCTCATCCATTGGTTCACCCTGGCAACCAAGACTGCCTACAGGGCTGGGAAGGGACAGTACTGCCTGAGTAGTTGCTTGGGAACACTGGAAGGAAACACTGATGGGAGAACAGCAGGAACAGGGGGTGGTGGTGAGCAGGTGTGAGCAGGATGGTGTCGGGAGAGTGTATGTGAGGAGCTGCACACTGCTGCCAGACCCAGCTCTCTGTCTTCTGGCCTTGCTCTCAACAATGTCTGCAAGGACTGGGAGGGCCACATCCAGGCCCTCTTCCAGCAGGAAGGAGCTGTTAGGGGGTAAGGTGGCTTTGTGAGGAGATGTGTGAAGGTGGTTTCAAAAGACAAAATACACTGATCTTTGTGCCTCCTTTCTGTGGGCCAGTTTAATCCATCGGGGACTCATTGAAGGGGGCAAAAATGAGATCTGATCAGCTCAAGGAATGAAGAAAGCGGAATTCCTCCTGAGCTTTACCCAGTACATTACTGACCTCTTGCTTTACCACAGCCCTCATTAAGATTCTTGTCTTAGCTCAAAGACCTGGACACAGGCGACACCTCTGCACAGACAGAGGTGTCCCTCCTCCTTGTAGGACCAGGGCTCAACTCTGCATATTTTGTCAGACAGCATTTCTCTGAACTGTTGGACTGTTGAAACTCCCTGACCTGTGAAATGAGAGTTGGGAGATGTGTAACTTGTGCCTTTGACTTGCATGAAATATCCACTGCAGTCAGGCTCCCACCCACACCTGGAGGTGCAGGCACACCCTCACGACATCACCTGCCAGGTGGTGATTCCAGGTTGGAAATTTACACCCCAAGGCTTTTAAAATGTTTTTAATTTTTTGTGGGTTTCCCCCCTTCCTTCTTTGCACTAGTGCCACACACTTCCTAGGATAGGAATTAGTAGGAGAAGAAATGATGATGGAGACAGGCAAGCAGAAACATCTGTCAGCCAAATGGTTACCCAGAACCGAAGCTCCAATTTTCAGTCCATGAATGGCACTTTTTGTTTCTGCTGGAGGGTGAATCTGGGTGAGTGCCCAGGAGCCAAACAAGAACTGAACAGAGAAAGCATCAGCACAGTCAGTAATACAGGAAAAGGCAGAATTTTTGTGGAATCTTCACTCTTTCCTGCTGGTTTCCTGCTGCTACATGTGAGCCACAGAGACATCTTTTGTATTGCAAAGTAAGGCACAGCAGTGATTCTGGGATGACCAGACTGAGAAAAATAGCCCATGGATAACCCACTGCCATTAACCTGACTTCAACTTTTGTTATGATGTGCAAGTCAACTAGAAACTGCTCTGATTGCCAGTAGTTTGGTCAAAGTTCTCATTCTCTTTATTTTCTCATTCCTTGCCACCCAGCATCAGGGAGGATGGTCACACTGGAAGCCAGTGCCATGACCAGACCTATCGATGTCACATACAGGCACCCAAGCAGCTCCACACCTGCATGGATTTTCCTTCTCATAGTAATAAGAGTTTCTATTTATTGATGTATGCTAACCTACGTCTATTTATTCAGGAAAACCTTTATCTGGAGGTCTCCCAAAGCTTTTTCTTGGGTGCAAGGACTAGTAAAAACCTTTCACATGAGTTTCCTGCTGTTAAAGCACAGAAATAAAGCTGGACATTCACTAAAAAATTTCTTTCATTTTGTTTTAGACTTGGTTTGGCAGTGAGGTTGTGTGATTTATGGTGAACACCACATCCAGCACAAGGCTGGTGTAAACTATGCGAGTGTGTGTTTTCATAAAGAGATTACATTTATCTCAAAACCAGAAGGCTGCTGGGGGAAACTTTCCCAGGGTCCTTACAGTATCTTGCAAAGAAAGGAGGGAAAAAACCCAACATAAAGCCTTACAAAAAATATCATACTGCAGTTTTGGAATGCTTCCACTACAAAAGCTTGACCTACCCAAGAATAAAACTCAGACTAAATGAGTCTGCTTTTGAAAGAAATTCGTGCTTTCTTTTGATAGAAAACAGTACATGCCCCATCCCAGGAAACAGGCTTATGAGCAAGTGCCAGAGAGATGGGAGTCCCAGAGATAATTCACTAACCAATCCTCTGGTATCATGGCTCAAACATGATTAATTCATGTGGAATTTGTAATAATATTAGTCTGTGACCTCATTTGTTATATATGTTGCTGCTGTTAGAACTCCAATACATTACCTAAAAGATACAGAGCTCACAGCCATCTGTGCTGTACCTGCTTGCAAGGTTCTCTGGATCTCCTCCTCTGCAATTGCTGCCCAGTTCTTTCCCCTGGTAGCTGAAGCTGTCAAAGGAAAATTGCTGGAAGTGATTTGGATGGTTTAGATTTCAGGACTGGTCCAATGTCCCAGCATGTTTAGACTTTGTTTTGGTGCTGCTCCACTCACTGAGAAATCCTCACTTCATTCAATTTGTCGTTTTTGAGTTTCGGTATAAACTTTTTTTTGTCCTCTTTCCCATCACCTTCATCAAACCTCTCCTCTTTATCCATGCTCTTAATTCTCTCACCTGACAGATACTGGGGTTCTGCAGACCTTCCTTCTGTCCACAGCATGGCTCTCATCTTGATTATTAGAAAAAGCAGGAAGAATTAAATAAGTTTAAAACACTCTTTTGTTTGCCAAATATATGTGGAACAATTACAGCTACTGTCAGATGTTGCTGGGCTTGGATCTTCTGCTCAGGGTTTAGGCTAGAAATCCATTTTCAGTGCAGGCATCACTAAAATTCCCTCCGTCATGTTTGGCTCTCATACAATCAAACAAAGTTTGTGAGGTACTTAAGAGTCAGATTAATGCACTTTTCTTGAGTTTGAGCCCTGCTCCCAGAAGCTACTCACTTGCCTGTGCATTCCCCAAGCCAGCAAGTCCAGAAGATTCCTGTGGGGATGCCCAGCACTGGAGATAACCTGGTTGTGTGGGGACAGGCCCAGGGCTGCTTGATAACTCATGAGATCCAAATGCACACCCTGTAATCCCCTGCCTTGAGCTACTCTGATCACTCTGCAAGTCTGCACTATGAGGTTAACACATGGGGACTTCACAGCAGTTATAAAACTTCTTTGGTGTCTGCATCACGAAATGTGTTATTAACAATCAATTTCTTTGTTCTCCCAAGGACATTTTGTCTCCTTCTATCTATGTACTCGGCAAACATCACTTAATGCATTTCCCTCGGCTTCATTTCATGTTGTTCTTCTTCATTTTAGTTTGTGTTTGAAACTAGGGGGATGAAATTCTGCAAAAGGACACTTAAGATTGAAACCTAGTAAGAAAAATGCCCTAACAGAAAGATTCATAAAACCTTGGCAGCATTTCCCAGTGTGAGGGGATGCAAGCCCTGCCACTTAAATCATATTAGCCTGGGCTTGGTCTGCAGCTCAGGAATGTGTTGCAGGGACCCAGCTTCTGCTAGGCCAAAGTGCCTTTCCACTTGTATGAATATTCCCATCCCAGATGTGAGGCTTGGAAGAGGTGCCATGGAGTACAGGCAGCTCTTTGTGGTCTTACAGTTTGATTTTCTTCTGCCCTCACTTTTCATCAAAAGTCCCTAGAATAACTGTCAGGTAGAAACATCTCAGAAATAATGAAATAATGTAAAAGCTTGCTGAGAACAAATAATAATTTAGGGAAGGGCAGCAGATAAAGCAGTCCATTGGCAGTGGCCATCTCATTGGAACAGTCTCGCCCTAGCCGAGCCAGGTGTATTCACTAGGAAGGTCAGGTGCTGGTTAGTGCACCTGAGCTGGGAGCTGCCTGTGGCAGAGGATGTGATCTCAGATGGACAGAAAAATGGACTCTGTGACTCTGTTTTAAACAGTGAGTAAATAATGGAAATGGTGGGGACGAGTGTCAGAACAGAAAACTTGCAGAGGGTGAAGTGCATTGGATCAATTACTGACTACGAGCAATTTCTGCTGTGCTCAAGAGAAGAAAATGAGCTGTTTAAAAGATTCTAATGTCCTTCAAAACACATTAAAAGTCTTTGTTCTTAAATGCTTTCTTTTAACTTAATGACCTTGAGATGTTTTTGACTACTTTTCCATGGAAATGGGGACCACCCTGATTTTAGGAATAATCCACATTGATTCCTTCCTGATCCCAATACTGCTCCCATGGTATTTGTTTCCCTACAAATAGCAGGAGCAAAGAAGTTTGCTGGGCATTTGAAGAAGGCAGCCCTTCAAAACCATATTATCAGCGCATGCAGCCCTGATCCCAGTTGCTTTAGTATCCTCAATCTCTGAGCATGGTACCACAATGTTACCTGTGATGCTGCCACTCTCCTTGGAGAAAAGCCTCCTCCTGCTCTCTGCTTGCTCTCCTGCTTGCTCCAGACCCAGAACATGCATTGCATCCCATTCTTGCCTGAACCCCTACACAGTGTGCAACACTTCATTCACGTTCTTGCTCTTTTGAGCCAAAACAACCTTCATAGTAGAACTGATTTTGTGATTATTTATATAAGAATATAAATATTACAGTGCTTGAACTATGGTATGGCAGCTGATGGTCACTGAAAAAGAAGAAACAGAGCAGCATTGGAAGGACCAAGATTTCCTGATGCTATGGGATGTCCCAGTTGGCAGAGCAGTGTATAAACTACATACCTCCCAGATCACATCCCTCCAGCTTCCATTGACTCCCAGGCTGTGGCTATGCTGCTGAACAAAACATTCTCAGCTTAAGAGCTTCAGCACTAGACCACTGACACATTATCCTACTTAATTATTAGCTCACACCCTGGCACTATTTTAGCCTTTGCTAATAATATTCCTAAATTATGCCTGAACATTATTTGGAAAATATCATAAATCAGGAACAACTGCCAATAGGCAGCATGGGCGAGCGTACAGTTTCATGCTATGCAAACACTGCTCAGAGGAACTGCAGCACAGGATGTGTTTTTTCATGTGCTTTGAACTGAAAAAAAACACATGAAAAATTAAGGCTTATGCTTTAGGAACACAAAGGCTTCACATGTGGATTTGAGGGCTTTGTAATGTGGACACAACCAAACTCATGCTGCTTGATCCTGGGGCTCGGGAATGGCCTGTTCTGTTCAGAGTTGTGGGCAGAGCTGGGTGCTCCCCACAGGGTGGCACTGGCTGGACCATGGCCAGCTGAGGGCACCAGGCTGTCTAGCTGACTCTGTGATCCAGGCTCCACAGGGCACTGCTGTGCCATGCTGTGGGCTGCAGGTTAGGAGGGAAGAAGCTTTTCTGCTGGAAGAAAAACTCTCCTTTAAAGACAGGAATGAAAGAAAATGGGAAGCAGTTCCACTGTGCCACTTAAGCCTTTACTGGACCTTGTCAAATGTTGTTGCTAATGCATTTAAATTGGGTGTACAGCTGAAATGCAGAAAGTTCTAGGGGTTTGTGTCTTTCAAGTTCTTCCTGCTAGAAAGAGTTTTCACTGCAGTGGTCCCACCAGGACCTCTCTTCTCACCAGGTGGGCAGGCAGTTTGCCAGCAGTGGCACCAGGCTGGGCTGCAGTCAGCACTGGCAGGGCTGCCCTGTCACCCTGGTAGGAGCTTCCATGGCTGCCATGGCTCTAGCTCCATGTCTGGCTTCTCAGGCCCCAGAGGACTCCAGCCCCTTTCAGACATGCTGTCTTCCTCAGACCCTGCAGCTCTCTGCTACTCTGCACAAAGGAAGGGAGAGAGAGGAGAGCTGGGCACCAGTGCTGAGGCTGATGGCCAGGGCTGCTGGGCAGGTACCCACCCAAAGTGGCAGGTTTGGGATAGGCACGGTCTAACTGGTGAAATGCTGTCAGTGTGTGGCAAGATCAAGAGAGACTAAAGCCAGGACTTTGTGAGAAGTGAAATGCTCCAAATCTTTCTTATGTGAGCTAAAAAAATTGGGGAAGACAAACTTGCTTTCAAGCTATTGTCACACTGTACATGCAGGGAAGTGTGTATCTGTGTAAACTGAGAAAAGGTTTAAGAGACAAAGAACCCCAAATTCGCAGGTCACATGAAGTAAGAGACATTTTTTATCATTCCCATGGTCACATGATGCAAAAGGCTAAGAACCAAGGGCTGAAATAAAAAAGTATCTGAAATATGCATTTATTTTATTCTTCCCATGTTTTTGCAAGTGAAAAATGTTACATATGTAAAGAAACTGGAGAGCCCTCTCACTTCACCAAATAAATGAAAGGAAATGTGAGAAGGACCATGCCACACTCAGTATGCATATATACTTTTATTTATCTCCCAAAGATTGACTAAAGTGAAAAAATGTGTCCCTGAGTAGAGAAATAAAATGTTTCATTCCCTAAGAAAATGACATTGCAAACCACATTTTCGTCATTGCACCAGTAACAGTGTGACTTGGGAGCTGCTCAAAGGGGATGAATGACCTCTGTGTAGCTGTGAGCAGGAAAGCTTGTGGGACCCCAGGGATGAGAGTCAGAGCCCTGCAGAGACGCACAGGGAGCTCTGGGTCTGCTGCAGGAGTGAAGCACATTGGCATGGCCACACAGCTAGAGAGCAGGCACTGACATTTTGTTTGCATCAGCCTTGGCTCTCCCCACCACAGGCCCATAGAAACTCCAATTCCCATTGCAAAGTGCAGGTACTCTTGATGATTCAACTCAGGTGTCCTTGAAGAGTAGTAATGTCTTCTTTTTTGCCCAGCTTCACTGTGGTTTGCAACTTCCATCACTCTTCCCAGCCCAGCCAAACCCGCTGTCCCTGCTTTCCCTGAGGCTGGTTCCCCTTCCTCAGGATGTGAGCTGCCTGTGGGTCAGCTCAGTTCCTTGTCTCATTTCACATCCTCTCAGGCCTGCCACAGGCCCCTTTCCTGGAGGACATTCCAGTGATGAGTACTCACTTGCACCCTGACCAATGCCACATCCACACATCCAATGCTGGTTGTGTGACATGGTCTGTCACTCACCCATCCCTTTTGTTCCTCAAGTTTCCCCTATCTCAAGGCATTAGTAGCATGAAACTCATTACAGTGCTCATCCCAACTGGAAACACCTGCAAAACCTGAGGGACTGTGACTGCCAGATAGCAAGGAGGAACTTTGCCTGGGTCAGGCTGAAGGATGCAAAGTCAGGCCAGGGGGAGAAAGATGGTCACTGTGACCCTGTGCAGATGCACAAAGTGCCCTGTGCCCAGGAATCAGGCCCATGGCAGGTGTTTGCCATCAGCTGTGTGCACACACTTAGGTGACAGTCCCTGAGCACACACTGTGCTTGGGGAGCAGTGCTGGGACAGGGATGGAGATAGCAGGCAGCACAGTGTGAATTTGTTTACATTTGACAAGAACCAGGTTCTTGCCATTACTGACAATGGCAGGCCCTGCAGAGTTTACTTTTTCAGCCGGGTCCCAGCAGAAAGCTGCGGCTGGCACAATGATACCGAGGGCCACAGTAGGCCTGTCAGGAAGGCAGTTCCCAGAACACGGCATTCTCCGGTCCTGCAGCTTTCTGCAGTTACTGAGCAGGACTGGCCGGGGTTGGCTGCGAATGAGCCTCCGGGCCCGTCAGCCGGCTCAGGCTTTATTTGCAGTATTTTTACACGGATTTTAAAAATAAAACTCGGCCTCCCGCCTGAAAGTCGTCCTTGCCCCTTTCTGACCAGCAGTCCTCTCCCTGGAGAGGCCGCGAGCCCAGGACCGCCAAGAATGTTCTCACGCAGCTTCCACGGCACCACCCGCCGCGGAACGCAGGGCTCTGCCGGCCCCGGGGGGGGCGCGGGTCCCTCGGGGCGCTCCCGGCGGCCGCAGCGCGGGGCCGGACGGAGCCGGAGCCAGGCCGGGCCCGCGGCTGGCGCTGGAGCCGGAGCCGGAGCCGGAGTCGGAGCCGGAGCCGGAGCCAGGCCGGGCCCGGAGCCGGAGCCGGAGCCGGAGCCGGAGCCGGAGCCGGAGCCGGAGCCGGAGCCGGAGCCGGAGCCAGGCCGGGGCTGGAGCTGGAGCTGGAGCCGGGCGGGGAGCAGCGCGGCAGCGACACCTGGCGGTCGCGGCAGGCAGCGCGGGAGCGGGGACCGCTCCGCTCCGCCCCAGCGCCGGCCGGGCAGGGCCCCCCTCAGCTCCGGGCCCTGCCCTGAGCAAGCGCCGCTGTGTGCTGGGGGAGCCCGGCCCGGTCCGGTCCCGAGAGCCGGCTCCGCGAGGTCGGGGGCCGCTCATTCTCCCCTGCAACCTCCGGAGACTGCGCCGCTCTCGTCGGTGTTCCGGGGACTTCGGGAGCGCAGCGTCTCTCCCTCTGTGTGTCTCTCCCCTTCCTTGCCCAGTCACGCTAAATTTGGCTTTGTATCTACTAAAAAGTTGCAAATCCTTAGGTAAAATCTTAATATAACACATACCTCTGATACACTTCAGAACAACTTTTTATTGACACTTGTCTTTGGGGCCTGCCGAATTCCAGGCTGGGGCTATCCCGACGGGACACTACTGGAGCAGCCGTGTCCCAGCCCGAGCACAAGACCCGTGCACAGCCTGCCCATTGGGCTGGGTATTTACCTGCTCAGAGAAGTGACCGTGCCTCGCGTTACCCTGTCTGCTCCAGGTTTAAGATTCAACATTCACCGTTCACATTTGCTCAGCCTTTGACAGGAAGCCACGAGAAGGGCTGTGTCCGTGCCAGTCCTTCTGATCAGCCCTGCAGGCAGATGGATGGCCTGACTCCTTGCCTGTGGGCATTTCAGCAGATAATCAGTGCTTTGACACTTAACACCTCACTCAGGCTATGTGCTCTGATGGGCAATTTCTTGTCTTTCTTAGTGCCAAGTCTAAGTTCACTCTCTGGGTAAGGCTGGGGTGCAGCTTAAAATAGACTTTATGTGCCTTGTTGGATTTGTGCAATGTGCCATAAGTTGCTTTGGAAAGAGACATTTGTGTATACATTTGAACTTTTCAGTCTGAGCGTTTTTAAAGCTCATTCACATCCTGGGATAAGATTAGGCCATCAGGGTCAATAAAACCTTCCTTCCTTGTATTTCCATGCTCTTGCCTGAAGGGATCTCTGATTCATACCTGACTGAGTAAAGGATGTGAAACAACTCAGCTGCTTTGGGGATGGGGAGAAATCCCCAATTGCTACATGCTGGCCTTTCAGCCTGCATCGCTGCTCTAGGCTGTGTCACATGAGGCACTGCAGAGGGAAGAGGTGTGCTGATGGAATTTCACTGGACTGCAAAACACCCTGGAATGTCTCAACAGCTCCAATACAAGAAGGAAGATGTGATGGAAATAGATAACGGGTGTTGGAGAGATTCTGCTTTCTTTGGTGTGTCTGTCCCAGTTCAGCTATAGTGTGAAGGCATATGACTTAATGAATAATCTCTTAAGAATCCAAAAGAAAAGAAAAGGCTGCCCAAGTTATGAGGGCTATGGTCTTCTTTCAAAGTACAGTTTTCCTCCTGGGAAGGGTGAGAAGCCTTCAGCAGCCAAGGCAATGCTTGTGAAAACCAGGCTCCCATTTTTGCAAACTTGCTGGCAGTTGTACCAACCCACACAATTCTGTTTTGGCTTTTCTTGTGCCACTCTGAAAAGATCTGATGAAGCAGGTGATCCTGCTGTGACAGATGTTTTGTCACAATGTCTGTGAACATCTTCTGTGTCCCAAACAGGGAGGTTTGATGTAATGGTTACAGGGTGGCCTAGCAGCATGATACCTCATATACTGAGAGACAAAGGTGTGTTGTACAGAAAACCCCTTTTGTTCTGTTACGATGGTCTTGGGGAAGCACTTCATTGCCACAGAGAAGGGTGACTGATGTAAACCCAACTGTCACTGTTGAGCAACACAGCAGGCGAGCTTCGAGCTGGAGCCCCGCGGTCACGTACTTCCCTTTGACAGTGACTCTGCAAGCAGAGGCAGCGGTGTCGAAATGCCCTCTGTGTTCTAGAAAGGGGGTGAGCGATAACTGCACATCTGCCTCCTCCCAGAAGCCCAAAGTGAAGGGTCTGAGAGTGGTCAATGCTCAAGGGACAGCTCTGTGACACTGCAGCAGTTGTCTCTGGAGTGCAGGACTGATAAACACATCTACTTGGTGTTTAGGTGTTCCTGGTATGTTGGTCCCATGCTGTTTCTGCAGTCATTTCTGAGGCTTAACCGAAGAGCACAACATCTGCCCAGGATCAGACTAGGGACTGGCTGACCCAGTACCCTATCACTTGGGGTTCACCAGCAGCAGATGCTAAAGGAAGAATGGAAGAACTGGGCAACTGGTATCTCTCTAGTTGCAGTCCCGGTTTCCAGTTATCTGTAACTTAGGAGCCTTTAGAAGTGGTATCTCCAAACATGAAAGGCCTGATGTGGTTTTCTTTCCCGACTGCCAATTGCTTTTGCCAGCACTGGCCCCTTGAGCAATGGGCGGGCAGTGTGAGAGCACCACGGCAAAGCTGCTTTTCCTTCTGTATTCCCATGTGGGAGAGAGCCTGGCACAGCACAGAGACTGTAGTCGCAGAGCAGGAGTGTGCGAGTTCCCCTCTGGCCTTTGCCTGCTATGCCTTGTAACGATCAGCAGGGCTTTGTACCCAGGATATTAATTTGGTAGGATCTCCAGAAAGTAGCAGCAGAGAAACTAGGTTAATATGTTGTTTCTGAAAGTAATATGCAGAGAAGAGAAATTTCAGTTACTGCATGTTCAGTAAAAGACAGCGATGAGTGTCAGAAGCTCTCTGCCTTCATTGTCTATGGAAAAGAATTGGCACAATCCTCTTTCTGACAATTTAAATGCTTGTTAAATATTTTTATGAAAAAAAAAAAAAGAATCCAGGGTTGTCTTTTTAGAGTTCCAGGGTTGGATTCTGTTCTCAGGGATAATGGGTATGAAGTAACCGTACTGATATCAGCAGTGAATAAAGCAGCTCCATAGCTCCTGATTTTTTAAGAAATAAAGTCTATCAATCTTTCACATCTAGAGTAAGACTTTGCTCCATGTAATAAAATTACTGCAAGAAAAAAGATAGTCCTTTGAGGGAGCAAATATGGGAAAATATAGCTTTATTTTTTAATGATGTGCTGGAATTAAGGAGATAGGTGGCTGCAATACAACTTTATTTTGAAGCAAAATCTCTGGACAAGCACCTATGAGCAGAGAACTGGTCTCAACTGAACAGGTATGTTCATGGTATGACTTGGGGAAAAAAAGGAAGTCTGGTTTTCCTCCACTCATATAAAAATCCAGGTGTACTCATTCAAATTAAATAAGAATAAATCGAAGCTACCTGGACTTGCTTGACCTCTGGCTGGTGCTATTTTGCTGCTTCTTTAGGACTAAGTATCAACACTACTACTGTTCCCTGTATGCTATTCTTAATAGTGTATGAGGTACAGGATGTCTTTTGGGTCACTCAGTAGCTGTGGCAGTTAGTGGGGTTTTCTTATCTCTCACTGTCCATCAGAAAAACAGCTTTGAACCTCCTGGTTGGTGTCTGCCTCCCCCCCCCCCCGTCTCTCTATTTTTTTTTCCTTAACCATAGGTCTAAAATAAATGTGCCAAACACATAATCAGCCATGAACAGAAATATCCTCTGTTTGCTGGAGCCCAGCCTCTGACTCTTGTTGCTGTGCACCTGCCTGAAAAGAGGGCAGGAAGGGAGGATGGCACTGACAGCAAACCTTGGAGGTCCATGTGGAATGTTGATTTGTTTTTCTTTTTCTGAACAAGGTGAAGAATGGAAATGGGAACAAGATGTTCACATGATTCAAAGCTCAGACTGGCCAGTGAGGCAGGGTTCACCTCAGTGAGTTTTGCTGACAAGACCTGGCAGTCGAGAAGTCTTGTGCCTAGAGGCGGGCTGGTGGTAAGGATAAAACATCTCTGACTTTGCTGGCTGAAGAGATCCCTGCCCAGTTCCCACCTGTGAGGCTTAAAGACCAAGGTGTTGGGAGGATCTCCCAAGTGAGTTCCTCCATTATGTACAGCTCAGCTTGGCCTTTGAGGAATAGTTGTGACATTTTCCTGCACCGTTGCAGGTTGTTTTAGTGCCTAGAGCTAAGCTGTCATAATCAGCCATCTTCTGGAGAGAAGGAACTGTGAACACACTCACCCCATCTTGCTCCCTGGAGAATCCAGCACCATAAATGCTTCCAGAGGCACAGGAAAGTGCTGCAGTGGCAGCTCAAGGCTGCTCATCGTCTCCCCTTTCCTCCTTTCCTCGCTCACATGGTCATTGTGGTTGCTCACATAAATACCTTTCTTTTCACTGTTTCCCCCGTGTGCATTCATACTGGGCTTACACTGGGCCCCACAGCTTCTCCCAAGCAGCACCTGTAATGCTGAGAAGTGTCAAAGCTCACCCATCTCTCGACAAACTGAAAAGGGTGGTGTTATAGCTGACTGGTGGAAGGGTCATTGCGGGCTTTGTTAGAGCTAACTGCTGGAGGGGTCACTGTTGGCTTTGTTAGAGCCTGGGTCATTAACACTTCACTGCAGGGCAAGGCAGGTGAAGCTCAGGAGAAAGTCTGGCAGCAACTGGCTCTCTGAGATTTAGTCTGAAAGCTTTCCAAGAACTAAGGATGAAGGAAAACAATTTGAACAGTTAGCCAGAGCAGGAGTAAATAATAGTATTCTTCACCTGCGAGGAGAACCTTTGGAAGAGGGGTTTGGTATTTTTGAATTTGATGTATGAATAATTTGTATTTCCATCCCTTCATATGGTGGCTTCAAAACTGATGGACTTAATTCTAGATGCTGCTGGATGGCAGAACTGGACTGACTGAGCAAATTGAAATGGAAGACAGTCACTGATGACTGGAATTGGGCCTGACTTGGTAGCACACAGCTTTAATTCCTTCATCAAATGGCTGTATTGGCTTTGAAGATATTTGTGCAAGGAGCCATCCCAGTCTAAAATCTCCTGGCATGCTCTGAAGGCATGCTGACCAAGGGCCAGATTCTGCAATCACCTGGCATTGGCTAAGTCAGTTTGGATTATAGAAACATAGAAAGTTAAGGGTTGGAAGGAACCTTAAAGATCATCTAGTCCAAACTCCCCCTGCCAGGAGCATGGACACACCTTCCACTAGACCAGGTTGCTCAAGGCCTTATCCAACCTGGCCTTGACCTCTGACAGGGTTGGAGCTTTCACAACCTCCCCAGGCAATCTGTTCCAGTATCTCACCACCCTCACAGTAAATAATTTCTTCCTAGTATCCAGCCTAAATTTCCTCTCTTTCAATTTGCACCCATTACTCCTTGTTCTGTCACTGCAGTTGCAGTTCACTGATGAAGAGTCCCTCTCCAGCTTCCCTGTAGGCCCTTCAGATACTGAAAGGTTGCTATAAGGTCTCCATGCACCCTTCTCCAGACTGAACAGCCTCAACTCTTTTCCCTGTCTTTGTAGGGTAGGTGCTCCAGTTCTCTTATCAACTTTGTGGATCTGCTCTGGACTTGCTTCAAGAGTTCCACGTCTTTTTTTATTTCATGTCTGCGTGGATTGATCTGCACACAGCAGCATTGGTATTAAATGAGTCCCAGTTTTTCTGTGTCCAGCACAAACCTGCTAATCCTCCATGTCCTACTTTATGGCAGGTAAAAAGTACAAGAATTTGAGACTACAGTTTGAGAGAATTTGCTGCACGCTAATCAAATGGATGCAGTTTTTTTCAAGTGGTTTTCCAAGAAAAGTTGGGGAGCAGTATGCAGAAGCCTCTGAGACATTATTTGATGGCAGTCTGTGACTCCCACAGCTTCTCTACCTCCCTTCTTCCTCTTCCCAGAGCAAGTTACAGAGCTGCGTGCAGTGCAAGTGCACTGAAAACACTCACTTCATTGGGAAATGCTGAGTGCGATTTCAAGGCTGTTGCACAGAGTAGGGCAGTGTGGTGATATCTGCAAAACATAGAGGAAATCAGCTTCTCTGAGAGCCTTTCACCCTGGACATTACTATGGGCCCACAGGACTGGACTGGGGTCGGGTGCAGGCAAAGCGGAGTGTCCTGGCTGGGGGAGAATGCTTGATCTCCCACTGCCCCAGCTCATGAGTCTCAGGTTTCTGATTGCCTGTTGGCTAGAAATCCTTCATGGACTGCAGCTCATGCTGGCTTGCATAAAAAACTACATAGACTACATAAACAGACATACTTCTTTCCCCCAGTTAAAACTAAAGTAAAAACAGAACAAAACCACCCAGACCTGTCCATTCCTCTTTTACTGTATATTTTAAAATGCAGGCAAATGAAAGAGGAACTGGACAGTAACTGTATTCCTAATTATCTAACTCTTCCTTGGGCATAGGGGATGGGTTTAACTGTTAGCAGGATGGCTGGTCTTACTATGTCTGCACACAGCCTCAGGAGTACCTTGTGGGTGTTTCCAGGGGCTCAGTTACTTGAAGGCATAAGTAAGTGCTTTCCAGATTAGGGGTTTGATCAGAGCTGCAGAAACATAAAGTCTGTGGTTGTAGTCCTGGCATGCTGATAACATAACTGAAAGCTGCTGGATTAGGTCAGGCCCCAGCCACCAGCACCGGAGGGTGTCTGTGGGATTTGGTTGCAGAGCCAGACAGCAGCAGGGAGGCCAAACTGGAAAGGAAGGGCAGCAGCTGAATGCTGGGAGTGGGAAAACCAATCCTACAAGAGGGATTTGATGGTCAGGGCTAGCTGATGGCAAACATGCTTGGGATAGTGCAGACACAGAGCACAATATTTTAAATAAATTCTGGCCTTACAAAATATACAGTGTACCATGGTGGCCTAGAGAGAAGAGGAATGTCTCTAAAATTCCTGAGTTTGCTTGACTTTGTCTTGCTCTTGCATAGCCATCTGTGCTGCTGGGCAAATGCAGCTTGCTGGTCTCTGTTCCCACAGCTGTGCTGGCCAGTTTGGGTCCCAGGCAGGCTGGATGAAAAGAGCACTGATGCTGGGTGCTGCATACTGAGGGCTGTACTGGGGGGGGCGGGGACAGGAGAAGAGAAACTTGTGGGACTTGCTTTGGTTACAACTCTAAACTAACACTGGTGTTTACTTCTCTGTGCAGGCACTGTGGATGCTCCAGAGACAAGGGATGGGGACCTCAGCAAACACCAGAGGGTGTGTGGAGGGACCGGCAGGAGCACAGAAGCAGGGCCAGCTCCTTCGTCTGGTGCTGCAACTGGGAAAGCAAAACCTGTCTGCTCACGTGAGTGTGAGGGAACAGAGGAAGTGAGGCATGGCCGTGAATTCAAAAGCGAGGTGAGCCTTGCCGGGGGAGCTTTTGGAGCAAAACCTCCTGCAATGGCTGAAGCATCAGCCCACCCCTGAGAACAGAACCCTGCTTCCCTGCACCTCACTCAGATTCCTCTCAGGGTAAGAGATCCACCCCTCTGTGCACAGTACAAGCATAAGCCTGTGTCTTGAAGCAGAGCCCTTCTGGCTGTTTGAGCCTTCACAGCCCTCTGCATGGCTCCTCAGCAGCCAGGGCAGCAGAGCCTGACCACTGTGAGATGGATGGCCTGAGGCGGCTGGACTTGGGACTGTCAGTGTGGCTGCTCACAGCTTCCCAGGTGCCCTTCCGTGTGCTGCCTGCGGCTGGATCGGCCGCAGGCCCCGCGTGCCCGGCCCGCTGAGGCGTCGTGGCTGCGCTGGGCAGAGGCCGAGGTACTCGTCCTCACCCCGCTCGTGAGCCTCGTGCCCCGCGGCAGGATGGGGAGAGCTGCTTTCACAACCTGGATGTGTTGTCACTCACATCCAGACATTTCCTGTTATCTAACCTCAGCCTTATCTTCCCCATTCGCAGCTTCCTCTTGAAGGAGGAGCAGCCCCTTCAAAACCGAGCTGTGTGCCCGGGCTGTTCCCCCACCGCGCTCTTGCACGACCCCTGCTGCGGCCCCACGCTGCCGGCCGTGCCTGCCGCGGGCCAGGATGGCCCAGCTATGGTAGGTGCCAGGTCCCCGTCCTGCCCGCGGAAGGGGTGGCTGGGGACAGGGGAGGATCTGTCCTTCGGGGTTCATTTACTGTTTCTCCCTTCGGAGGTCCCAAAGGACCACGAGTGTTGGGACACCAAAACCCGCGGGGTGTCCATGTTCCTGGCAATGAAGAAAGTGGTCCTCCCACGCTGTGATACACCTCGAGCTTCGGGGGGGGTCTTCATCTTGCTCGGGTTTGGGCTGCTTCCCTTTGGTGATGGGGCTGTGTCTGCCTAAGCCGGAGGGGCTTTTTGGTGCCTCCTTTCAGGGATGAGGTAGCATTTGGCCGCATGTGTTTGGGGAGGGCAGGCTCAGGGATGGAATTCCACTGGTCCCAGCCAGGGAGCACTGTGCTCTGGACCACGGCTCCTTGATGAGGATGAATTATGATTAGCAGTGATATGTAGCCCTACTCGGCACCAGGGTGCATGTGTGTGTGCCCCTTCAGCTCTCACACAC
The DNA here is from genome assembly GCF_965178545.1 of Coloeus monedula. Taxonomy (NCBI): domain Eukaryota; kingdom Metazoa; phylum Chordata; class Aves; order Passeriformes; family Corvidae; genus Coloeus; species Coloeus monedula. Next base: position 20,004,070 of record NC_138792.1, on the reverse strand, counting down.
ACACATGCTGCCTCTGAGCTGCTGGCAGTGGGAGATTTTGATCTAAATTAGTCATAGATGGGGCAGTGAACAAGGAACCAGGGAGGGTGTGACATGGAGGAGGGTGTAACCAGGGAGAGACCCTATCCCAGCCGTGTGAAGTGTGCTCTTCATCTTCATTTCTCACTGTCCCGATGGTTTCTGTACAGCAGATGAAAGTTTACCGCACACCCCTCTTCTCCTCTTTGGGCATCTGGAGCATGAGCAGCCATGGGGACAGAGTCCAGTGTGCAGGAATGGGGCCTGTGGGGCTCAGGTGACTGCAGGGGCTGTGGGAGCATGTGAGGCTGGTGACCTCCAGGTAATGGGGTGCTTATCAGGCCCTTCCTGGGGGCTTTGGAGTGAGCCAGCATTTGTCTGGCAAAGCTCCCTGCAGTGTCCACTGCAGGGCTGGGGGCATAGGAGGGTCCTATACAGAGCAGGACAGCACCCAGTGGAAGCCTGCAATGAGCAAAGCCTTGTTTTACTCTGTTATGATGAAGGCTTCCAGCTCCTAGGAAAAGCACAACCCAAAGTTTCAGCTGGCCAGGGGTTCAGTGGACCCTGTTGCCACAGATCTGTGGGGACTCACTTTCAATTCAGGCTGTGATTTGTGTTTCACCAAGTGGAAAAGAGAGATGACCTTGATTCCAGTTAAAATCCTGGATAATAAATGCATGCCTTGAAATGGCTGCAGCCTGCATCCTAGCACTCTGCTACTCAGCATGTGAAAACCACACAGCCACACTTTGATGCATGCTGTTATTAGGTTTAGAGTCAAATTTATCCAATAATTTTACTTTTCATTTATTTTCATTATCAGTTGCAGAACAGTCTGACAGCCCTGTAAAAATACCTGAGGGATGATGTGCAGCCCGGAGGGGACTTTTTGTGACTTTGGTAAGGGACTGACTCAAGAATGCAGGAAGGAAAATTCTTGTTTTGCCTTCAGAGTATTCAGTAGATTGCTCAGTTTTATAACACTGAGCTTTTACTTGGAAATACCCACTTTAGCTTGAAACCAGAAACTCTGACAATGACAAATCCATTAACATCAGATATGATCTCTATGGGTAGAGTTGCAAGTTCCATTCCCATCTGCTGATAGAATTATCTCCATTGTGTCCCCTTATCTATCCCTCACAGCAACATTTTAAGGGTCTGTTTTTCCCCTCAGAAAGCCACAATGGCGGGGATTATTTTAAGCTGCAATTGCAGAAGCAGTGCTGCCTTGTTTTCTTCTTCCTCCTCCAAGGCCAGATCTGCCCATGTTAGACATCAGCACTGAAGCTGAAGGCAATCTTGTCACTGACACCTGTGGAAGAGCCTGCTCAGTCTTTTTCTAGTAGCTTCCCTACATTTTGGTATGGCTTAGAATCCTTTTGGGGATCACAGGTTCACATGTACTCCAATAGGCTGATCTTAAATCAGCTTATTAACACTGTTTTCTTATGTTCGTGACATGCACATGCTGCTTTTATCCATTGCCACATACTTCTATCCAGCATGGCTGAACTGCATTTGGAATGAGGAGCCAGAACACGGAACTGGTCACTATCTACATTGCACCCAAGGCGAAGGTGGAGACAGGCGAATGCCAGAATTGCAAAGTCTAGGTAGTGACTCAGTCAAGCAACTGATTTTACCTTTACAGCTGTAGCTGTTATTTTGCTCTTAAGTCTTGCTCCACTCTCTTCTGGGTACAGAGAGCATGTATTTGCCATTACTATTTTTTATTTTGTGCTTTCACCTCTCCCTTTCCAGGTATGTTTCTGTGTGTGATATTAGATGGGATCCTATGATCATCTGTGTAAAATAGTCACAGAAGTTAGAGATACAAATGGTTGATGAACTGCCCACTGAATGATGCTGATAATATACTTAATTTAATTCTACTTTAGTGTCTTTAATGGTCTACCTTCAAAAATATAATTTAAAACATTTTAGATTGATAGCATAAAATATATTATAAATATATTATAAATAATAAATATAAATAGCATTACTACTTTCTCACAAACTGGTGATGCTGGTCATGTGAAATTAAAATCTGTGGACTGGTAAGGAAGCTAAAACGCCATGCTAAAAACTCAGCCATATCTGGACATGTCCAGAAAGAGTATGAATAACATAAATAGTGTTGTGCAGAATGGGTGTGTGAATTAAGAGCCAGTATGATTTTTCTGGGAGAGCTGTACAGTATCAGAATTTCAAATCTGTTTTTAAACTGAATTGCTAAATAGTCAGCATCTGAGAAGGACACAGAACAGAGTAATACTGTGCAACATCTTCTCTTGTGTACGTTTTGTTATTTAGTTTTCTTTAGGTGCATTTCTGCATTTCCTGCACACTCCTGTTAAAAGAACAAGGGAGCAACAGTATCTTTTGTCTTTGTGCAAGAAGTGTGTGTGTGGGAATATGATGTTCACCCTTAAAGGCTGGATTATGCCAGCATATGGGAAGCTCCACATATTGCAGCAAAGGCTTTTTCTGTCTGCTAGAAATGTAGCAGAAGGGGGTTAGTTTGTCAGCGGAAGAGAAAGTTTCACTTCACTTCTGAAGAAGTTCATTGTTTCCCTATGTGGAGTTTGGTTTTCTTTCAGCATCATAATCTTTATAGTATTCTGCCAAATGGAGGAGCCTGCAACAGAGTCAATGGTAATCCCCTATGTGCATGCCCAGGGGCAGAGTTATACTTCTTTTTCTGACTTTTGAATTAATATAATGGATATTTTCCTCAGCAGAATGCAGTGTCTGCTGGTGTGGTTCTCTCTCACCCAAAAAAGCATGTAGGAGGGGGAAATATGGGAATAGTTAATGATGCTTTTTGCTAACTGGAAAAAGCCTCTGCAGTTAACAACAGCTGCTGTGCTTCTTTTCCCTCTCTGTGTGCCCAGGTTGGCATCCAGCGAGGACACTGTGACCGCCGGGAGCTGCAGTGTGGCACTGCGTGTATTTGACAAGCTGAGTCCGACACTCAGTGTGCAGAGTGTCAGTTTGTCAAATACCCCAAGTGAGGCACTGCTGAGCAACGCCATGCCGAGGGTCCAGCCCTTTCCTCCTGCTCTGGCAGGAGTCTTCATCTCCAGGCTCGGCACCTCTCCAGAAACCCACTGAGGTATTGAACAGCCCATACCATTGTTTCAGAACACCTGACTGATCCTGTGCTGCCAGGTTTCCCTTCCACCCCAGTTTTGGAAGTGTCTGTCAGGGTATCCCTCCCAACAGTAAATCTGAGCAAAAGTGGTGCTGGTGCAACTCCTCTGCACTGTGAAGACAGGGAATTTTGCCCTGGGTCCTTGTTCTTTGCATCCAAATACAATGCTGTTCTCTTACACAGCATTAACTAGACAGCTGTTAATTAAGCTCAGTTAACAAGGATCCCAGCAACTATAATCACAACATCATGGGTAAAGTCAGCATTATCCATATTAAGAATCTTTCCTTTGCACATATAGGAATCTTTTTTATATGGAGTACAAGCTAATGAGGCTGCTGATTAACTTCCCTCTGGCCCATTAACCTGTGAAAAATGCATGTTTGCTCAATCTGTTTTCAATTAGGCCATGGAGTCCATTGCCCCTCCTGGGAGCCTTGCTGTTTGGAGAAGACTTCTTGTCTTTGGATGGTTATTCCTAATCAGCACTTGCAGCAAGGTTGCCTATTCTACTATTTAATTAAAGTAATTCCCTCTAAATCATCCCACTTGAAGATGTAATGATTGCTAAGTGTTTTCAGTAACTGACTTGTAGCATTTCAGATATGTCAGGGTAGGGGAATGACAGGGGCAGCATCCAGCCCAGTTTGACAAATCAAACTCTGTGAAAGCATTTGACATGGAAAACTCAGAAATAAAAAAATCCAAAGACCCTACTGACTAGTTTTAGGACAGTACCACCAGCAAATTTTGCAATATTTGAGAATACTAATAAACTTCAATACTAAGCTTTTGGCCTTTTTGTTGCAACTATTTCTTAGTAAATATTTTGAAGAAGTTGGAGTTTGTACAAAGCTGGGATCCATGAATGTATATCATTGCCTAAGCAAATTGTGTTCTGCTTTTTTCTGTGAATAGCTTGTGTACTTCTGGACACACATGGTCCAGAAATGGCCCTACTCCTTACGACTCACATTCCCATGGTCTCTCTCAAGCACCTCCTCATGACTCACAGACATCACCCTGACCTTTATGACTGAGGTTAGCTTCAAAAGAAAGCCAGGTCTATGATTTCAGGCTTTGCTTTGTCCACAGTGGATCCTCCATGAAGCATACAGCCATGTCAACCCCAAGCCCTGCTGTCACTCAGACCTCGAGGTTTCAACAGACCCAACCTCCTTTGCACCACAGCTGGTGAAGTGTTCGTTTATGCCCTTCATTCTTGTTTTCTCATGCATTTTCAATTTTTGCTTTTAGTAGTTTGCCCTCTGCTTTTTAGATAACTCTCCCTTTCAGCCCCCAGTTCCCTCCAGATGACTGGGGTGAAGGGGAAGAAAGTAAACCCCTTCCTGTCTTACAAGAACAAGCACCAAATTACAGTGGGACAAATTTCTCTGGGACTTCATCTCCCACCTCCCTGCTCCTTGAAGTATGGTACTAACCCAGCAGGCACAAAAGCCAACAAGTCCCCTCCATGGCACTGCAAGGGGAACTGTGAGTCTCATGACATGGAACTGGCCACTTGACACAGAGTGGTTTTGGGAGGCAGTGTCCTTTCAGGGTAGGAGCTGAGCTTTTCCTTCTGTTCTGGAGCAGAGCTAGGGCTCAGCAGATGAGCACTGGCTGAGTGACCAGTGCAAGGAAAGGAGAAGTTTTCTGGTTTGATGGTGATGCAACACAGCAAAACCCTCTGTGTTTTCCAGAAGAAAAATGTTGTTGCCAACAGGTTTTACTACAAACATGGAAAACATGCCAAAAGTAAAATAAAGAAATAATCACATTCTTGCTGCACAGGGAAAAACACCTCAGCACTGGAGACAGGGTTCTTATGTTTCCACTGTTCAGCTACTTGTGACCAAAGTCCTTTGCCTGCCCTAACTAGAGGCACTGACAACACAGAGTTCATGGGGGCTGATCTATCTGGAGCATCTGTTCCCCCTTTCTTAACTCCTGCTGCCTTCTTCCTCTGTAGCTTCTCCCAGGCTTCATGTCTCCTGAGGAAGGTGTCCAGACCTCCTCAGAGCAGATCAGTGCTGGGAGGAATCACAAGATTGAAAAATCGTGGTGTTACATAGTCAATGAGTGAACCTGGAGCTCAGAGCTTGTAACAGCAGGAAAACTTGCACAAAACACCAAGCTAATTGAAAATTAATGAGGATGACATTTGGGGGGGAAAGGGGAGTGCCATGTCATGTGTTTTGGGCCTAGATCTGCTGAGGTAAGGATGGGGAAGCTGAGAAATTTTCAGTTCCCTTCCCATACAGTATTGACCTTGCACCATATGCTACTGCCCTGCGTGAGTGTGGCTGCAGCTCCCCATTCCCCTCAACTCCTTTGTTCCGCACCACGCTGGAACTGCTGATGCCAGCAGCTTCTGCAGCATGGGGTCTTCAGGGCTGGCTGCCATGGGTCCCACAGGGACAGACTGGACCCTGTCTGCCTCCCTGGAGCACAGCCTGACACCCAGCACAGCCTTGCCTGCATGGCTGTCACTGTGTTTGCGAAGCCCTCACAATATAGGCAGGAGATGTTTTTCTCTGATCTTGCCCACCTCATGTACTGCAGAAGAAGCATCATTGAAATTCAGAGCAGTAAAAGTGTGGCTCTACACAGTGCTCAGGCCACAAATAGCAATGTGACCCTGCTGTTGGGCTGCTGACCTGAGAAGTGATGACCCACGGCAGCAGAGACAAGCCTTGTGGGTGAAGTCAGGGCCAAGCAGGGAGGGTGTGTGTGACTTGAGCTCAGCTGCTTCCCCATGCTTTCCTTGCTGCACCCACTGATTTAATAAAAGCCAGTAACTCTTCTTACAAATTTGGTTTGCTAAAGCCAGGAGGCATTCCTCCTCCCTGCCAAGCCTGGAGGACAAAGGGATCCTGGCTGGAAGGACATATAGGGAGGACAGAGATGACTGCAGCACTCCAGTACAGGCAAGATACAAATGATTAACAATGACGAGGCAAATCAGGCTGCTGAGCGACAGCATACTGTAGGGAATGCACTGCAGCTGAAGGCAGGAACAGCATCCATGTTGCACGATAGGTCAGCATTAGTAATCATACAGACTGACTTACGTCCCACAGAGTAAATTGGTGTCAGCCTGTTGTATTCAGAGAAGTTACTTAATCATTATCCAAATGCCTCCGATTTCTCTCTATTTTATTATGCCTCTGGCCCCCATAATGTAAAAATTAAATGCCAGCATTTCCTTCAACATCAGTTCTGGTTTTCCAGGAGAAAACCAGTGTGTGACAGTTCAGAGACTCATCCCCTCTCTCTCCTGAGCACTGAGCTGCAGTCTGATAGCAAAAACAACATCCCTGGAACATTAACCTCCCCTCTGTGGTCCCTTTACCATGCTGTAACAAAAAAAGAAAGACTCAAGGACAGGCAGGATGTACAACCAGTATTTTCTGAGCTGCGTAAGCCAGAGGATCTCCATTTCCAGCACAGTCCTGGTTCCTTGCAGCCTGGGATGTCTTAACAGGAACACACACTGGCGAGTACTGCTTGCCAGTGTTACTGAGTGCCAGCATTGCACCCAGTATGTCAATCCTGGATTTTTTCACAGGCTAAAGAATGTCATGTTCCCACTCCTTCAGATCCTCTCTTCCTGACCTTGGTCCTTCAGGTTGCTCAGAAACAACTTGCTCATTAGAAGTGTGTAGACAAACAGTTGGCTGGGGGTTTCTGGTCCCACAGGCAGGGCCTGGTATGCCAAAGACCAAAAGTTTATGCAGCTCCTCTAGGCTAAAGCAAGCAGTGAGAGCAGAGCAGAGGGACAACAGGAGGAAGAGTTTCCTTCTGTTAAGTTCACTCTTCAGTACCTGCAGCCCTGCATAGCTGCTCATGCGGAAAAGCCAGTACTCAACTAAATTCCTTCTCTTTCATATTGTGATTCCATTGCAGTCACAAGGTTCTCATACTCAGGACCTTTCCTGTCTTTCATGGTGATCTTTTCAGTGTTAGAGCACGTTTCTTCGTGTAGACACTTAACAGGGACTTCCACCTCAGTGTGCAGCAGGGCGACCTCTGCAGTGCTGCGGCTGGGACAAGAGAGACATGAGTGAGAGGGACAACCAAAGCAGATGGCACTTCATTTACATCCTAGTCAGAGACAAGATCTACCACATAATCTGTGAAACAGCAAAATTCATGTTATTCTAGTGAGGGCCTGGGGGGCTCTGAAAGACACTAGAAAGTGACGTTAAAATAATTACACACACAAAAAGAAGCACTGAACAGTTAATAATGGTACTATAAACTCTCATGGCATTATCATGTTATACTCTAAAGTTACCAGAAGACAGTCTAGCCTTTGGAAAGTAAATACCGGGAATAACTGGGAAAAATGGCTACAGATGGCTATGGTGTGTCTCTGAGTTGAAAAGCAGTATGAAGGTGTTGAAGATTGAGATGAGGACAAGGCAGAAGATGTGTTTGTATAATCATATGTGAACAGGAACTGTGCAAAGTAATACTTGGGCAAGCACTAAGACATGTTTCTTATAGAGAAAGGCATCTGTAGAGGGAACTTAAAGGAAGAGCTGAGAATTTCTGTCCTTGGCTTTGTTAAATAATGGTGAGAATTTCCCACAGAGAAGAGCTTTCCCATGGCACGTGCCAGGCACAGCAAAGGACCCGGAGTATCTGTTTTTCTACCATATTAAAGAACAGTCTGGCTATCTCTTGTGACCATGTGTTAAGTCCTCATGTTGCTAACTAAACTGTCAAGGTGTTCAGATCCTTCCTCTGCAAGGCAAATAAACCTTTGCTTTTCACTGAGCAAGGAGGCTTTTTAGGAGCAGACATCAGTACAGTGTCCTCAGTGTTAATGTCCCAAGTAGAAAATTCCACTCACAAAGCAACTTCATAGAGAGGTTCTGAAAAGAAAAAAAAAAAAAAAAAGAATCTAAGACGTGCATCGACTTGTTTTATGAGTCACAGAACAAAACCCAGCTTCCGGGTGTTCCCACGTTTAGGGAATAACCCTCCCACCGGCCTCTCCCTGGAAGGAATCAACTGGGGATGGGGGTGATGGGGATGGGACTGTCCCGCCCGCCCGTCACCTCGGACCGCGCCCTCCACCGCCCGCACGCCCGCCCCGTCCCCTCCTCCCGGGGCTGTCCCCACCGCCCGCCCCCGGCTGGGTTTGAGGCTGCTCACCCTCCTTCCTCCGCCGCCGCCGCCGCCAGCAGCCCAGCCCCAGCGCCAGCAGCGCGCCCAGCGCGGCGCCGCCCAGCGCGGCCGCCGGTCCGTACAGCAGCGGAGACGGTGCGACCCGCGGGGAACCTGCGGGGGGACAGCGCTGTCACTGCGGCCGGGGGACACGGGGGGTGGCCTCGCCGCACGGCCGGGAGCCGGCAGTCGCCCGCTGCTTTGGACGGCCTTTAAATCCTAACCGAAGGCGGGGCCGAGGCCACTTGGGGGTTCAGTTTGGAAGGGATCTTGAACCCATCTCGTTCCACGCCCTGCCATGGCCAGGGACACCTTCCACCAACCAGCTTGCTCCAAGCCCCGTCCAACCTGGCCTTGAATGCTTCCAGGGATGGGGCACCCCTGCGTGAAAGCAAACAGCAAGCTTCAGGCTGCAAACGCCCCCACCACCAGGCGTGTGGGCGGGAGCCAGGAGCGCAGTCCTGCCTGGATAATGCCTGGTATTTGGCATGCCGGGGTTTGTTCCCTGCAGCCGTATCTGCCACAAGCACAGCAGCCAGATGTGGAGCTGGTCTGGGATGGTGTTTGCTGCCCTGCCCTTGCCAGGGCAAATCTGGTGTTTTCCAGCATGATACTCGACTCACTTGTGTCTGTGAAAGGCCCCACTGGAGCAGTATCCATCCTGGAGACCAGCATCGTGGGGACCAGATCTGTCAGTGGAGAATGGTGGATGCATTGCAGCCCCACTGGGAGCTGCCCTAGGCATCGGGAAAATGAGGTCTGCTCTGCCAGTGCTAGACTCACCTATTATCCTGTGTGTGTCTTGCCAGCAGGCCTGGGGCAGCATTTGACACTCCTGTCCCCATCCCTGACCATCACCCCACAGGTTCTTGGCAGCCCTGGCTGATATGGTGCATCATGCCTGGCTACAGCATGGCCTGGGAATGCTTTGGCTTTGTCCTGCTGGCACTTGCCTAGATTTCCAGAGGACTCTTTCACTCCCTCTCTCCCATGGTGACTCCCTGGCTGGTCTGGGGAGCTTTGCAATCAATACCTGCACCATAACCTCTCTGACGTGTGGAGCCCTGTGCCAGGTCTCTTGCCCCAGGCAACCTCCCACTGAAGCATTGCAACCTCAACAATTCTGGTCCCAAAGGGACATAGAGGACATTTTCTGGCCCCCTCCCATCATCAGGCACACTCTCAAGCAGGGAGGGTGCCAGCCTCTGGTGTTGCCTCTCTGGGTAACTATCAAGACGTAATTGATATACAGTATAGGTGTCTGATACTGCTGTGGAAGAGCAAACTCCCTGCTTTGGTCTTCTCCTGCAACAGAGATGACTAACTCTGGCCTGGGCACTCACCTGTCACTGTGAGCTCCATGTCACTGCTCTCACCCCGACCTGTGGTTGAGTGGTGTCCCCCCGTGGTTGCCACATTCCTCTGCAAGGTCACTGTTGTTGTGGGCAGATCTGCAAGGTAAAGGGGAGGAAGAGGCTCACACTGGGGTTTGACCATGTTGGTGATGCTGGTGTGATACAGAATTCTCCACAGGTAGGATAGGCACAGGAGGAAGCAGCCCCCACCCGGCTGACAGGAGGGGGGATGCTGTGCCAGCAGCGTTAGCCAGCGTCTGCAGCACTGACCCCTGTTCCCGGGCTGTTCCCTGCAGCGTGTGACTGCTGTGAAAAACACCACAGGGCTTCAGCCAAAGCTTCGTGCCCTGGGAGCTCAGCAGGCTCTGCCTCTTTCACAGGCCACTGTGTGGTACCTGTGCTTGGCTCTGCCATCAGGGACTTCACAGCTTTGCTGATCAAGTAACCAGCCAAGGAGAGCTGCAAGTTTTCCACCAGACACCCATCATGGAACCATTTAGATTGAAAAAGGGCTCTGAGGCCATTGAGTCCAACCTGTCACGCATCATCCTGCAGAGCCTGGAGGTGTCAGAGCCTGGTGCATGTGAAGTGCAGTGCGTCTCCCTGAGACACGCAGCTGGTCACGGGGGAGCAAAGGCCAGTTTGGTTTGTTCCCCCACTGCATTACCACTTGCTTGTTCCTTGTTCTCAAAATAAAGCCACGACTCCTTGTCTAAACTTGCTGAACTGCAGTGGGCAGCATTACAGAGCCAGGGAGAACTTCAAAAAACCCGCAGAGGAATAAATAAATACATGTTTGAAGTAGCAACTCTCTTTTGCCTCAGAAAAGAGCAGTTCCTCAAAGAGGAGGAAACTGAATACAGGAAATAAAGGAGGACACCGACTGGAGCCAGCGGGGAGGAGTGTGTCAGAGTGCTGAAGGCGTTTGGCATTTCCTTCTTTCTCTGAGGGCAGAGAAGTAGGATGCCGTTCCTTTGCACTGCAGAAGGATGTTCTCTTCCGAGCTGCGGTTGTGGGCACTCACCTGTCACCGTCAGCTGCACAGCATCGCTGCGCTGCACGGCTCCGGCCCCAGCCCTATTCTCTGCCTCGCAGAAGTACGTCCCGCTGTCAGAGGGCCGCAGGCTGTGCCACGCCAGCTCAGCCCCGCTGCTCAGGAACACGGCTTTCCCCGCCGGGACGCTCCGGAACCAGCGGTAGTTGATGGGAGGGGACCCGCTGGCCTCGCAGGTCAGGCTGGTGCTGGCTCCGGCCGGGACCGTCAGCCCCAGCTGTCCGGCTCTGATGATGGGCTTGGTGGCTGCCACTGGAAGACAAAGCAGAGGGGCCCAGGTCACAGAGCCCTGGCTGTGGTGGGGATGGTTCCCTGCCACAGCAGTTCTCACTCTTGCTGTCGGTGCCTTCCCAGGAGGAAGCAGCTCGGCTCTCACATCACCTCCCTGCACAGCATGAGTTCAAGTCACCTGTGTGTTAATCCAGGTTACACCACTGTGCTGCCACCCTATCACAAAGTCCTGCTCTCTGGGGTGGGTGGCCCCCTGGCAGAAATGCTGTTATTTCTAGCACACACTGAGGATGCTTGGGAAGGGGAGAAGGCAGACTTGTCTCACACAACACCCACTTGCTACAAGAGCCACAGAGGCATTGGCTGCTTGCACAGACCCAGACCTGGACGTTATCTCAAACATCATGGGTTCAACTGGCCCATCAATAGATCCAGCTTGGGCTGTACACTAAGTGGTCCCTTTCCCCAATTCATTTGTACACCTCCATGTGTTGAGAAGGTTAACCAACACAGCAAGGGAGGCAGATGCCTTTACCCCCAGTCTAGATGAGCCAAACAGCATGGTGTGAAAGACTATTCCCACAAACGCTGGTGCCTCGTTTGGTTTAAGCTGGCTGCACAAGAGCAGGGCTTTGTTGCTGGATTTACCTTTGACAACTTTAACGGTAGTGGTCACCTCTCTTGTTATCAAGCTGTTATCTGTAGACCTCCAGATGACTTGACAGGTGTAGTGTCCACTGTCAGGCATTTCAAGGTTCTCAATGAGGAGTGAGGCATTCCCTGGGCTCTGCTTTGGGATGCTGACTCGGCCTCGGAATTTAGACAGCAAGATGTGGTCACCAGAATCATCCCTCCGGAAGATGGTAGAGGTGCTAGAATCCCGCTCCACACTCCAGCTAAGTGTTTGCTGTGTGAAACCTTCTGAAGGCACATAGGTACACGGTACAGTGATGGATCCCATCCATGTGCCCGTGACCTGGTGGACACCAGACAGATCCAGGAGGGCTGCAGGGAACAGCAGTGGAAGGGAAGAAATCAGAATGCTCTAGAAGAGGGAAACATCCTCCAGATAGATGGGACTCATCAGGCAGTAGATGCCAGCATGCGGCCGTCTCAGATGTGCTGTGTAGACCACAACCACTAAGGCAGCCCACATCATCAAGCATGGGGAAGTGAACAGCTGCCTTCCTCATGTCTATTTTTATTGTGTGTTTCTCTAGGCACTTGCCAGTTCTTAATTCTTTCTCAGTACAGAGAGGCTCCTTGTGGGCAGGAGCATTTAGGGATATTCCCTATGGTACTGGACCTGGAATAGGAATGGTGGACCAAAGCCAATCCTTTTGCTTTAGCCTTGGAAAACTTCAGACCTGACCCAGATCAGTACTCTGCCAAGCATTCAGGTAGGCACAGGAGAAGAGTGGGCAGATTTTCTCCACACATTCTCCCAGTTTCTCCAGCTGTCTGCCCATGGATCCCACAGCTCCTCTGGGAAGTGCCTCTTGTAAGTAGCAAATCACCTGAATTTAATTTGGCTTGGCTCACCTCTCCCCATACCCCTTATTCTTGTCCCCTTTCCCCTCCCCAGAAAGACACTGGTTATATTCAGCAGCTTTAACTCACAAGAAGTTGCTTGAGAGGCAGGTCCCAGAAATGTGCAAAGCTGTTTTTTTATGATGAAACGGGGAATATATTTCAACCAATTTTTCTAAATGTCAGGAGCAACCCTGTGCTTCTGTATACAACTTGTAAGATCACTTTCCTCCTGTTTCCCAAAACTTTCCTCTGCTGCTGCCGTTGACATACATGCCCTGAGAAAGGGTGTATTCAGTAAGGGGCATAGGAACTGAAGCCAAGGTTCCAGTCTCAGCTTTCCTGATGCAACGAGAGAGTCACTAGATAGGAGAGACCAAGGGGAATCAAATGTGCCGGCACCTGGTCTCACAATTACAGCTCCTCTTCTTCCCAGGGCCATGCTAACAGAACAATGAGGATGCGTTATTAAATTCTAGTAGAATGCATATTCCAGCTTCACCAAGACTGTTTTGAGAGCTGGCACACCAGAGTTGGTCCTTGCCAAGGGTCTCAAAAAACTGTATTCTGTTCTTGCCTTGGGGCAGGGAAGCTGACTTGCCTGATACTGCCCCATTTGCTGCACTCTTGAAAGCACCTTGTTGTATCTGATGCCAAAGGAGCCTTTCATGAACTCTCAGGCTCTGTGATTAATGCAATAAGCTAAAGACTTTCTGCAATTGTCAATTAAAAAAAAAAGATGCTATAATTCAAAAGATTTCCCCTAGCCTCTTAGTACTCTGATTTTTGTTCTTATACATTGAAGCATTTACTCACCGTTGCAGCTGATGAAAGTCATCCCAAACACCACTATCCGCCCAACTTCTCCCATTCTCCCAGAACTGCAGGTCTGTCTTCCTTTCCCCAAGAGACCCCCACCCTCCTGGGACCAGACTGCAAGTGAAGAATACTTCCCTTTATTCTGTCCTTTGTCATCTAGGATCCTCTTTCTGAAACATCACGAGTCCATTTCACTGCTGAGTTAGGTGAAGGGTGAAGGAAGGAGAAAGGCTGTATGGATCTTTCCAGTCCCGTTCCCTGTCCCATCCACTTCTCTTGATGCAGCCCAGGATCCAGTTGCCTTTCTGAGCTGCAAGTGCCCATTGCCAGGTCATGCTGAGCATCACAGACTCTCTCAGCACACATTTCTGCTGCAATAGTCCAGTTCATGGGCAAAAGTCATCATGTTTCATGCTCTGAAAGCACACACTGTGTTTGCCAAGGAGGTGACTTATGACTGGCAGCCAAGGGACATTCTGAGTGTGCTCTGTAGGGTACCTTTAAAAGTACTTCTAAGAGTTATCTAGGTGTGATGCTAATTATTAGGTGCTTACTAATTATTACCCGAAGGAGAAGGACTTATGGAAAGGTAAGAAAAGTATAAAAGCAAATCTACTGACCTAGTGAATTCTGTTGTAGGTGTTTAATGAGTCAGTAGAGCAGCTTTTTTGGACTTACTCAATAGCCATGCCTTAGCATGGTTCCAACAGCTGCAACAGGAAAATGGTATCTTTGAGAAGGAGACAGATGTGTTTGAGGGACAGGGAGCTGTTTTCTACTGGAACTGGGAGAGAAAGGTAAATGGGATGATTTTGCCACAGTCTCATCCCATCACAACATCTGCTTGGGCTGACCCATTCACCTTGCAGCTGAATGCATCTCTGGAAGTGCTGCTCCATGTCAGTGACAGCTTATTCCCTCTCTGCTAGGGTAATGAGAGCTGGAGATTATCTTCATTTTCCCAAAGTCAGTAATGAAGAACTGCGTGGATCTCATTTCAGTCCCAGGCAGAGGCATGCCCACCCGTGGGGCCCTTGCTGACTGTGATTGCAGCTGAGCCCTGATGATTGCTGTGGTGGAACTTGCCTGGAGCAAAAAGCTAAATGTCATGTTGCAAGACCTGGTGCAACAAATTCTTCCAGGGCTCCAGGCTGAGAGCTACCACCAGCTGCCATCCTGCTGAGGAAGATGATGGGGGCAGCAGCACCCGTTCTTGCAAAGCATGTCTATGTAAGACATTAAAACCTGGTTTTTGCTGACTTCTTTTCTTGACATCTTTGCTGCAGCTACCAGTGGGGTGCCAGTTCACAAGGCCTGTGTCCCTCTGCCCATGCTGCCCCTGAGAAGCTTTTAGCAATGTTTGAGTCATGTCTAAAAGCAAGCAAACAAACAAAAAAGCACTTGTTAAATTTGCTAGGTATGTTATTCAAAGAGGGAAATGTGTCTATTTTCATAGAGATGATTAAAACCCAACCTTTTCCATACTCTGGTACGTGACTAGCAGTAGAACCTTGTTCCAAACAAACAGTCTCCTACGCAAAACAGTTTAAGAGAAGCTGGGTTTTGGGGAACATGCCCTGGAAGAAGTTGAAAACCCAAGCTAAAACTGCTGATAGGATTATTTTTTGTACCGGACATGCAAGACTTCCTGAGGCTCTAATTATACAGGATTAAAAAAAAAGACTATTTAACTAAAGCAGACATGAATAACTGTAGTTCCCAAAATGTGATGTACATGACATCTTTCTCTCCCTGGACACAGACATAGCTGCCTGAGTCACACAATCAGCCCATTTCTTCCTTACTGAAGGGACTCCTCACAGTTTTGAATCTGAACACAAGAAGAAAAAGCCTTCAGTGTCTCAGCCATGATGGCTAGCCACCTGGTTTATTAAAGTGCAGCATTTTATTCCAGTGTCTCTGCTCTGGGTTGGACTTGCTGCTCTCTCCCATGCAGTGCTGCGGGTTAGGCACCCTGCAGCCTGTCCCCCCGGCACCCACCTTCCTCCCACACACAGGACAGGACACTCTCTCAAGTGTAATTTCTTCAAGTACCACAGCTCAGGCACTCTTTGTTCTGCAGTTTCTGCTAGTCATCATGGGCTAACTGGAGGTGACACAGTAAAGTCTTCATGTCCCTGAGCCTGACCACAGATGGTCCCTCAGACCCTGTTCGTAGGGACTAGCTCTGCTGAGCCTGCATTGTACTTTCATGCTCTGACAAAATCTGCCGGTGCCAGTTTGCCACCATTTTTCTGGTGATAAAATAAGAACCTTAGTGTTCAAGGAGATGAAATTCAGAACCCAACTTTGAGCAAATCACCAAAAAGTGAAGAAGAAAGGTCTCAAAGTGCTCATTTTGAACTCTATGCCCTCAAAAAAGAAGCAATTTTTACTTGAGACTTTCTTGTTTGGTCCAGCCGTAACTAACTCACAGATCTGACTCAACAGACTGTATTTTACTGGGTACTTTTTGGATGTCCCACAGAAGCTGATTGTGTGATCTCCCCCAGCCATTCACACCACAGTTCTGCCACATCAGATAATCATACAGTCAGTCATCAAAACATGACCTTGTTCCACTTAAAGAAACAGAAATTAATGTAAATTAGCATTTTCCCTTAAAGCTTGTGTGGCAGAAACATGATGTACAAGTGCTATCTCTGAAAAAATTCACTTCCCTTCCCAGGAATTCTCAGGTCAATGACATTAGTGCTGGGTTGCTATTAGCTTGGCCAAATCCTTGTAAACACCTCCTGACACCACGGGAGTGACCCATATATACAATGTCATCTGAGTACTCTTTTCTTTCCTGGTGCTGTGGGTGGGCTGCACACACCCAGCCATCAGAAAAATAGAGATGTCCCCTTACCTGTGGTTACCACACGCACCCGCTGCTGGTGCTCGTGTAGACTCACCACTATCTGATACTGTCTTTTTTCAGGCCACTCAGTTCCTCCTCCCAGTGCTCTGCAGAGGCTGGCTGAGCTCTGGGTTTGGTAAACAAAACTGCTGGTCTGGGATGATCTGCTGTGACTTCAGCTCATCCTCTAGCCTGCCAGTGCACAGGGTGCACAACAGCTACCCTTCTGCCCAGGTACACCCCATACCAAGTCAGAATCTGGACCCTGTCCAGCTGTCCCAGAGTGCATGCAGACACAAAACACATGGAGACCATAACTCATGGATTTATTTTCAGTTTCATGAGCTTTCCTTACAACAGGTGTATTTAATAGCATCAGCTCTTGGTGCTAGCTGTCCAGCCAGGATAACACTACCATTTATCCACATTGGTAGGGCTGCATCGCCTGTGGCTTTGCAGTGCAGCTGGAATTGAGTGATTTTGGGGCAAGCTGTGGGATTCCTGGCAGCCATTATCCATGGGGCTTCAGCTGTGAGAGCTCAGACCACAATGTGACTGACTACCCTGTCCCTCAGTCGGAAGCCCTTTGTCTCTGCACCTCTGCCTTCCCTCAGTGCTCCCTTCTCCTCAGGCTGGAGCTCAGGCCACACCATGACACCTCAGATGAAGTGCACTGTAGGTCATTTCAGGTAACCAGAGCCATATTGCCCCTTCAGTGGGCACAGCAGTCAGGCTGAGCTCAGATGGGTGAGCTGTGCTCCAGCACCTGCCACATTCCCTTCCCACCTCCTCTGACCTCACACTCACATGCAGAAACACACACTCACACCTATTTTCTCCACATCTGCAATAAGTTATATGTACATGTTGGTAGTTTTCTCCATGACAGCACCAGCAGCTGCCATGTATTCCCTTTTCATTCAAAAATCAAGAATGTCCCTGCCCTTGATTTTTAAGTACATTCTTAACAAAGAGAAGTAAAACTTTTAGCACAGAAACATGCAGGGAGAAAGTATAAGGTCACTGATAAGTGCCTGGAAAGTGTGCCTGGTGGTTTGTGCATTTTGATGAACTTTTAAATCATTCTTTCCTCTAATTTCCCATTAGACCTCTGGCTCTCAGTCGCAGGTGAGCAGCTGTGTTCCACATTTATTTCTGTGTTGCATACAAAGAGGTACTTTTCCTTGCCCTTTGAAAGTGCTACCAGACAATTATCACTAATTTCTGCATCCTTTTCAGAGAAGCTGTAAACAAATAGCCCCTTCACCTTCTCAGCCCTGACCCCCATGAGCACACTTTGCTCATTTGCTTCTTCTTCTCCTTTTTCCAAGAGACTGTTTGCACAGATGTAGTTTTGTACCAATAATTATTCTCTACACTCTTTCTCAGTATCTTTTCTTGCTCTGCTAAACCCAAGATGAGGCCAACATGCCTACATAAGGTAGTGACAGTCCATGGGTTTTACAGTACCACAATCCTGTTATTTGACTGGAATACCTTTCCATTAGCACTTCACACTCCCTTTGAATTCTGCTGAGTTTTGAACTGATGCTTGGAGAGATCTGCAGATGCAGAGCTGTCCTGGGTGTGAGCAGCACAGCTGGGGGTCCATTAATCCTGTGCCACCAGTGTCCCACTCATCCCTCAGGTGACTTCCTCTGTTTTACATCTGTCTGCATGGCTTTTAATGGGACACAGGATTGCCCTGTTCATTATAAAAAGGTTCTTCCATAAATCTGCATGATAGCTTTACTCAGGGCAGTAGAGATTATTCATAACTTGCCCTTCAGACCTTTTAAGCTGGGAGGAAAATACTTCCTGAGTATCTACTGAGGAGCTGTCAGTGGCTTGCTGGCATTCCAAAATGAGCCAATGGTGCAGAAATACACACACCAAAACATGTGAGGCATGTGTAAGCAATCCTACCCCAGATTTATGGAAAAGTCTGTAATTTCTTTCAAATATCCATCATGCGTTTAAAGAGAGAACAGAGAATGGGAGTTCAGAAAGAATGAGCCTGGTTGCAGTATCAGAACCACCCAGAGCTATGGCCAGTGTGCCTAGACCTTGCTGCAGTGCTGGGGGAGGGGATCAAGGGCAGCACAAGGGCTGTATGGGACATTCCTGCTTCTTGCACTGCTTCTCCTAGCAGGGCAGGCTCCTGAGTTTCTCTTGGCTTTAATCTGCCTTCCAGTGTTTCTATAAGACCTCTCATTCATTAAAACCTGTACAGCATCAGGTGGGTAGGAGAAGAACCATCAATTCCCAAGCCAGCTGCATCCTCCCCACTCACCCACAGGGATGGGGATGCTGAGCAGCCCTTGGTGCTGGCTCTCCTCCCACCCCATGAAGGCTGGAAACGCTGATCCTTTTGGCCATCTAAAGCATTAAGTTTAGTACAGTGCTCCTAGTCTGCGACCTGCATGCCACAGCTTTCAAAGGGCTTTCTTGGATAGAGGTGGTGAGAGGGAATCAAGGAAAACAAAATAAGAAGTTCTATACAGGGGTCTGTAACTGAAGTTCCTGACAAGATCTGCATTTTTGCTGCAGGTATTGTGAAGGGAGAGCAACCACTGCTTGTCCAACCTATCTGTCAGGGGCAAAAGTGAGAAGAAAGATAAGTATTTTGTCTGGGTGAAGGTACTCCTGAGGACTGGTATCTGCAGAGCGCTGTTGGTTCTCAGGAAGTGTCCCCTACTTCATACTCAGATTCCTGGGGGTTTCCAACACAGTCAGATACATTCTTATTTACTTCTTCAGAGATTTTGTGTTCCCTGGGCTCCATCACATAGTTGTTCTCAGTGGAAGAGATGGGTTCCTCATAGTAACCTGTGCTATCACGGCTTGAAGAAGTTGCTGCTCTCAAGTTACGGCTGAAATCAAAATGCAAGAAGAGTATCAATCAGAGTAAACAAAGCATCTCCCAACCATCAGGTTTTTGACTAATATAGTGGTCTGACTCAAACCTGTGTAAACCTGAGCCATTGGACTATAGCAATATTCTGAAGGAGAGAATTTTGTCCTTTGCTTTCCAGTGGCTGAAAAACCTTGGGCATTGTAGAAGCATTGCTTCCAACCCAGAGAAAGTTTCCAGGGAAAGGCAGCAAAGTATGTGCAAGTAATAAAAGGATTACCGCCATTTCTTGCACTGGTGCGATCAGATAATTATTGAAGATGAATAAATAAATATTTATTTAAAATATCGGAGGAAGGGTAAATTGAGAACTAAAAGCAGCCCACATCCACTGTCTAGCTGATGGTATCTAATATTTTTTAATGAAGATAGATCCTCTGAGGAGAAATGTCATCACAGCATTTGTCCCGTTGCTCAGGGTTCAACTGTAACTTAAACTGCTGCCTTGCACACTGCTGGGGAAGCCTAGCACTGGGATGCTGGCACATCCTACTGTAATACTCAACTCAGCAGCACTCTAATTTATACCTACAGAAGTGGTTCTCCTTGTATGTTTTCACTGGATTATCAGGCTTTTCAGTAAAACTTCCACAGGCTACAAGTAGATCAGGATGTGAAACCCAAGTTTAGAAATAGCTATAACTTCCTGCCACAGCTATGGTTAGAAGAAGCAAATTCAGCCAGGGATGTTTTGAGGATAAATCAGAGTATAACCAGTGGTCTCTAGAAGGGGAGTTCCTTTTCTTTGCATTTGAAGAAACACTGGGAATTCAGCCTTGGAAAAACACAGAGAATTTAGCCTTGTCTTCAGTAGCCCTTTACTGGGCTTAGAAGTTAATAAGCAGCTCTTGCTCACTTTTGCAGTTCTGATATTGCTATGAAAA
Source organism: Coloeus monedula (assembly GCF_965178545.1). Classification (NCBI taxonomy): domain Eukaryota; kingdom Metazoa; phylum Chordata; class Aves; order Passeriformes; family Corvidae; genus Coloeus; species Coloeus monedula. Next base: position 19,984,067 of record NC_138792.1, on the reverse strand, counting down.
AAATATATATGCTTTCTTCCCACATTCTGTGTTGCTGTGGAAAGCCCACAAGCTATCCTACAGTGTGCTCTTGAGCTAACTGTGAACCTCTTCAACCAAACTGCTTAAGGGGTTTTTCATCATGACAGCTAATAGCAGTGCTTTTTATTTTTGCTTTGATACAGCCCCCCAGGACTCATCAATGCGCCAGATAAAGGGTTATACTCACGATTTTACGTCATAGACTTGAGCTGGAAAAGAAAAATCAGAATTTGTGTCAATAATTTGCATTTACCTTCTTAAGAAAAGAATTTCTTTGCTTATGTTCTTGGTATAAGAGAATGACCTCTGAAGACAGAGCAAAAATAACAACCTTGGATATCATGTCAGGTGGGTGATGACTCAGTTTCCCAGGATTCAGTCCAAGAAAATGAAAGCAACCCGGCTGTCACACAACTGGATCAAAATAACCAGCCCAATGTCAAAGATAAAGTTGAGGTTAGAAACTAGAAGCTCACAATTTCCCCAGTTTCCCTATTCATTAGAAGTTCAATAAAGAACAGTTCTGAAAATGGTTATTCTGGATTCCTTTAAAAAGGAAAAGATAAAAATAAGAAAAATGGCAAAAGAAATATCTGACAATTATTATTATTATTATTATTATTATTATTAATTGGTAGCATGGAGTCATAGGAAGGTCATTAGAGAAACAGAGGAGAAAATTAAGTCTGTGGGATCTCAAACCCCAAAGTACACCTGTGTGCCCACAGCCAAGCACAGCTGGTGAGGAGGGGGCTCCAAGAAACATTTGGTCAGGGGGATTTCTGGTGGCAGTGCAGGAGAAACAGAGGCATTCAGTGAATACATCCTGTGACTAAAGACCAGAGAGGAAACAAATTTATATGAAATAGGGAGAATTGACAGCTCTTCACAGGTTCTTGGCACTTCCCTCTGGGTGCCAACTATAGGAACTATTGAGCAGCAACTGGTGCCAAAGGCATTCCCCAGCAGCAGGATGGGATGAACCTTCTGCCAGAGACTTTAAAGGTTTGGTGCTATGAACCTGGCCAAGCAGGTGAGCCTGAGCCCCGGGATGTCTGTGAGGAGCAGTGAGAAACAACCATCCCAAGTCTCTGTGGCAGAGCAAGCCACACACCTTGGGATGGGCTGCAGGGCAGGGACTGAGCTGCCCCAGAGCCAGTGCAGGGATGGGAGGGTGCAGCTCAGGAGCACCAGGGCCACTGCTGCCCCAACCCCATGTCTGGTGCCCGGAAGACCCTCCTGACTGCGAGGACTTCTCTGCCTCTTTGGATCTCCCACCATCTGTGTCAACCCGTGCATCTCATCTACTGCCTGTATGATGCAGGTGCCAGAGCTGCAGCTAGTGTCTGCAAGCAGTGCTCCGGGCCCCAAAACCCATCAAAGGTAAAACCATGCTGGGCATGCATAAAACATTCAGGTTTTCCAGAACATTCTACTCACCTTCTTTGGGCTTTGTAACACAAATAATAAGAGAGATGACAAGGAAAACCACAGCACCACACACCACAGCAATCAGGATGACCAGGTACAGGGACAAGCCAGTCCTCTGGAAATCTAAAGCAGTACAACAGAGGACTTTAAGACAGAGGAGCCCTCCTGGGTGACAGCAGCAGCAGTTACATGACATTTACCATGTCCCTGAGGATAGCAACAGCCAGCCCTGCCTGAGCACCCAGGGCTGTGTCCCTGCAGAGCCGTGTCCCCAGAGACCCTTGGTCCGGCAGCTCTGAGTGTGTTGTGTGACCCAGCACTCTGTGTACACCTCACCAAGAGGCCACAGCCGTACAGACAGCGTCTATCTCATAATGCTGAGGTAACAGGGATGTGAGCTGGGCGGGATAACTGCACTGCATATCATGAAATAAAGCTTTCCATTCAAGGGTGCTGCTCAGTTCTCTTTGGAAAGTGCCTAAACCTGTCACAATGCTGTAAAGCTGGAGGATGTGTAGATCTGCTCGAGGCACACACTGAGGTTTTTCTGCTGTTCCAGCTTTGACAGTCTGAGATAAAAAATGGACCAGCTGCTCAGGAACACAGCAGCAACTCTGTGTGCCCCACATATCAACTTTTTTTTTTTTTCACTCTTCCATAAAAACATCCAGAGCCTTTTAAAGAGTTACCATTAATCATCTGGGTCCTTTGAGAACAGCCATTAATGCTATTTGCAGCTAAAAAGGCAGAATACTAATTTTGAAGCTAAAGTTCTTGACTACAGAGCATCTGGCTTGGGTCCTTAATCATCTTCTCAGCTTGGTTTTGTTCTTACTTACCACGAATTGTATCATTCTTCCCTGGATATCCCACACCACTCTCGGAAGTTGTTGCTGTTATGGACAGATCTGCAAAACAAACCTGAGTGAAAGGCTGACAGTGCATTTCCAGCCCTCACTTTAGCACCCAGAGATCTGGGATTAGAGCTGTAGGATCAGAAGAGAATGCCTCCAGCCCCTTTACAAGGCAATGAAAATAAGCAAACTGCAGAAATAAACACTGTCTATACCCTGTACTATAGAGAGAGTACATGTAGTACCATACATTCACTGGATGGATACTACATACAGTATATATACACACTATACATGTATACACACACTACATATACACACACCAGATACTGACGTGTATTTGTATGTCTGTACACACACACCTGCAGTAGTGGTGGAGCCCCATGGAGTCCAGAAGATTCCTGGGGCATCTTGGGGCACCAGCTCTGTTTGTGTTTTTCCTGCAAGAACAATCAACACCTGTCAACATCTTTCCTCAGCTTTTGGTGACTGACACCAGCTTCTACAATCCCAACGTGATTGCTGGGGCACCATCGATCCAAACGAAACATAATCCAAACACAGAAGGTTACCACAAGCAGACCTACTCTAGTCCAGGCCTAAATTCCCACATCCCACAAAAATAAATGGGAAATCACAAGCCCTCCCTCAAAACTGCTGTCCCTGGTCAGGCTCAGGTTTTCAGTCAGGTCTGAAGCAGCTTTTGCATCCCTCCTGTCTGCTACTGGAGACACCAGATCTACCTCCCCTCAGCAGCTTCCATTCAGGATCAGATAACAAGCAAAAAAGCTCTTTAGAAAAGAGCCAACCCCAGAACATCCCATCCCATATGCTCTGAAACTTAGGAAATAGCATTATCAGCAGTCCTAAGACACATACAGTCTCTCCTACACAGGCACAACCTATTAGCAAACAAAAAGCCATCGGTGGAATGGAAACTGGTGGAAGGAAGCTCTGCTTTCAGAAACATCTGGGTTAAAAACTGAGGCATATGGACTGAAAATCAATACTGCCAAGACTCTGTTCCCCAGCAATAAAACCACTGCCAAGCGCTGGTGCTACAGTGCCCCAACAACCCATCCTCGCCGTAGCTGTCACTGCTCTCACCCCGACCTGTGGTTGAGTGGTGTCCCCCCGTGGTTGCCACATTCCTCTGCAAGGCCACTGTTGTTGTGGGCAGATCTGCAAGGTAAAGGGGAGGAAGAGGCTCACACTGGGGTTTGACCATGTTGGTGATGCTGGTGTGATACAGAATTCTCCACAGGTAGGATAGGCACAGGAGGAAGCAGCCCCCACCCGGCTGACAGGAGGGGGGATGCTGTGCCAGCAGCGTTAGCCAGCGTCTGCAGCACTGACCCCTGTTCCCGGGCTGTTCCCTGCAGCGTGTGACTGCTGTGAAAAACACCACAGGGCTTCAGCCAAAGCTTCGTGCCCTGGGAGCTCAGCAGGCTCTGCCTCTTTCACAGGCCACTGTGTGGTACCTGTGCTTGGCTCTGCCATCAGGGACTTCACAGCTTTGCTGATCAAGTAACCAGCCAAGGAGAGCTGCAAGTTTTCCACCAGACACCCATCATGGAACCATTTAGATTGAAAAAGGGCTCTGAGGCCATTGAGTCCAACCTGTCACGCATCATCCTGCAGAGCCTGGAGGTGTCAGAGCCTGGTGCGTGTGAAGTGCAGTGCGTCTCCCTGAGACACGCAGCTGGTCACGGGGGAGCAAAGGCCAGTTTGGTTTGTTCCCCCACTGCATTACCACTCGCTTGTTCCTTGTTCTCAAAATAAAGCCACGACTCCTTGTCTAAACTTGCTGAACTGCAGTGGGCAGCATTACAGAGCCAGGGAGAACTTCAAAAAACCCGCAGAGGAATAAATAAATACATGTTTGAAGTAGCAACTCTCTTTTGCCTCAGAAAAGAGCAGTTCCTCAAAGAGGAGGAAACTGAATACAGGAAATAAAGGAGGACACCGACTGGAGCCAGCGGGGAGGAGTGTGTCAGAGTGCTGAAGGCGTTTGGCATTTCCTTCTTTCTCTGAGGGCAGAGAAGTAGGATGCCGTTCCTTTGCACTGCAGAAGGATGTTCTCTTCCGAGCTGCGGTTGTGGGCACTCACCTGTCACCGTCAGCTGCACAGCATCGCTGCGCTGCACGGCTCCGGCCCCAGCCCTGTTCTCTGCCTCGCAGAAGTACGTCCCGCTGTCAGAGGGCCGCAGGCTGTGCCACGCCAGCTCAGCCCCGCTGCTCAGGAACACGGCTTTCCCCGCCGGGACGCTCCGGAACCAGCGGTAGTTGATGGGAGGGGACCCGCTGGCCTCGCAGGTCAGGCTGGTGCTGGCTCCGGCCGGGACCGTCAGCCCCAGCTGTCCGGCTCTGATGATGGGCTTGGTGGCTGCCACTGGAAGACAAAGCAGAGGGGCCCAGGTCACAGAGCCCTGGCTGTGGTGGGGATGGTTCCCTGCCACAGCAGTTCTCACTCTTGCTGTCGGTGCCTTCCCAGGAGGAAGCAGCTCGGCTCTCACATCACCTCCCTGCACAGCATGAGCTCAGCTGTGCTGCCCATGGCACTGGTGTCCTGCTCTCTGGGCTGATGATGTCTCTGTGCCTCTATAAACCCCCCACACTGGGCAGAGGGAGGGCAAGCACATGCTGGTGAAATTTAGTCAAAAAACAGCCATGCAGTATCCCTGGGACTTGCCTACTGCGGCATGCCCCTGGGAAACATTGAGCCATTGGCTACAGATAGAGCCAGGGATAAACTGGAAATTGAGGAACCAGAGGTCCTTCCGCAGCTGCAGGGTGCTATGTCCTGGGCAGAATTTCTCTCTGATATATTTGCTGCTTCTTGCTGGAGGCTGACACTGATCAGCAAAATGCTTCTGCATGGCAACATGTGGTCACTTCCCCCCTGCTCTCTCCGATTCCCAAAAACCTTCCTGAGCCAAGCCTTCCCCTCCTGAATAGCCTCCTTTTTGGATTTACCTTTAACAACCTCCAATTTGGTGGTGATCTCCTTTGCTATCAGGCTGTTGTTGCTGTCTTTCCAGGTGACCTGGCAAGTGTAGGTTCCCCTGTCAGAGACCTCCAGGTTCAGGATGAGGAGAGACACATTTCCTGGAGCATCCTTTGGGATGCTGACTCTGTCCCTGTACTCTGACAGGAGAATGTGGTCATCAGAGCCATCCCTCCGAAAGATGGTGCCTGATCCCTTGTCATGTACCACAGTCCAGGTGAGGGTTTGCTGCACAAGGTCCTCCACAGGCACATAGGCACAAGGCAGAGTGATAGACCCCCTCCAGACACCTCTGACCTCACTGGGGCCACTCAGGTCCAGAAAAGCTGCGGGAATAAAGGAGGATGAAAATTAAGCCACAAAGCAGCCAGGGTGAAGGCAGCTCCCAGGTGATAAAGCCATGGCAAGAGCATTGGCAAAGAGAACCCACCAGATGAGAAGCACAGGCAGTCAGTGGGGATGATGAGGGATGGGCTGCTCAGGGGTGGGTTAACCAAAAATCCGTGTGGCGTGAGGCAGGTGGATGGGAGGCAGCTGATGGCCAGGGGCACCGACTCTTGCCATGTGTGCAGCCTGGCTCTCCTGCTCTGCCTGGTGCTTTCCTTACACCACCAACACTGAGTAGAGCACAGGGTCAGAGTTATTGGATAATTTAGGCCTGAGGGAAGGAGTTGGTCTAAAGTCCAAGCGGCAGCTCCCTGGTCTCAGCCAGTGTCTGCTCCAGACATCACCCTTGGGGCTTCTGAGGAACAGCAAAAGCTTCTCTACTGCCTATTTGTTTTTCTGACACACACCATTTTCTCAGCCTAAGCCAAACATGAGAAGCTTAAACCATGGGGTAAAGAAACCTAAAACTCTTCACACTTTCCTGTAAAAATTAGGACCATTGCTCTTGTCCAGTACATTTCTCTCACTCTGAGGATTGACTCTTAGCTTCCACAGACATTGCTTTACCTCTTCTGGTGGGTTTCAAACCTGCCTTTTCCTGGAAACACAAGCACTAATCAGACCCTTTGTGTTGCATGAAATAACTGTCACCACGTGTGTGGGCAGCGTTTCCATGGCCTCATGCACTGTTGCACTCTGTGGCCTCTGGATCTGAAACACCTGGAGCCCCAAGGCAGCAGCACACAGACTTGGCCTTTTTGCCATATCTCTCTTCCCAAAACAGAGCCACCCCTGCCAAGCACACCCCAGCGCAGGGCAGGACCACCCCAGGGAGGGGCCCATGCCCAGACCAGACTCACCGCTGCAGTGGAGAAGGGAACTCACGAGCACAGCTGCTCGCAGCAGCGTTTCCATCCTTGCCGGCAGCACAGCTGCTCCCGCTCCAGCCAGACTGACCCGCTTTCCCCAAGCTGTGGTAAAAAGTGACCACATGTTGCCTGTGCTCACTCTGGCACTGAGTGTCTCTGAGCATCCAGGACAACAGCTGGTGGTTTTTCCTTCCTCTTTATCAGAAAACAAGTGTCTCAGTGACTACTGTCAGAGGTGTGGCAGAGCGGAAACCCTGGTGTGAAGAGGAAAGTTAAAAAATGACTTCTACTCTATTTCGTATTTTCTGCTGAGTATGCTTCCCCCCCTTCTGTTTTTTAAATTTTTTCCTTTATTTCTTTTGATTCCTAAGCAACCATTTCTTTTTTCCTCCTTGTGTTGTTTTCTGATGAATAAGCTTTAACACGCAATTACACACACGCAGGTCTGAGAGAGAATTCATAAGGAGCTGAACCATCTTGGTCCTCACAATTCACTTTCTCACCAGCTTCTATAACACCCATCACTATGTTTTAAGTTCATGAAACACCTTAAATTTTTACATTACCAGTGTGGGACAGATGATTGTTGTAGGCCCTTTCCAACTGAAATATTCTATATCACTGTACCACATTTAAGATATGAGGAATTCAGGTATACAAATCTAAACCCCAAAATTTCCCAAGAGCTGCAAACACCTAGACCACCAATCCTACTTCATCTCACAGATGGAGCTTCCCTTCTCACAGAGCAATTTAGCTGCTTGGTTTAATTGGTTAATTGCTTTCAATTACAAGCCCTGATTGGGGCCATACATACTTGCAGCATCTTTGGACTGCTTTGGAAACAGGTGAACATGGAGATGCCCCAAGACAAAAAGAGGAACTTGTCCATGTAGAAAATCTTTGAGACCATAAAATCATGGTTTCTTAACTGAAATGATGTATTATTACTTAAATGTTTTAGTTAATCTCTGTAATTCAGTAATTAAGCACTTGTCCTGTCTAAGAGAAGTATCTGTTTTCTATTGAAATATCCCTTTCAAGGTATTTTACTGCCTTTTGCTGTCTTTTACAGCTCTCAATTTTTCTTCCGCTCCAATGAAAGAATCTCTTCTGCTTACTTGCATTCAGCTGAATTGAAACGAGCCTTTGCTGTTGTTACACTCAAATTCAACATCCTGTCCTCAAATACAAGTAATCTGACTAATTCAATGCAGCCAACCAAATCCCAGTCCCTGGTCTGGACACAGCTGTGCTGTAGTGATAGTGAGACATGGTTTGGGTCTGCAGTGGTACAGTGGAATCCTCCCTTGTGGCCCTGTATTCCTTCATCAGACATTTCCCATGAGATGCCACTCCAGCCTGCAGCCACTGGGATAGGGAGAAGCAGGAAAAGCTGCTGTGGGGGCTGAAGTGTTCACGTACTTCTTGGTTCAAGGGAGGAAAAGACCATGGTAAGGTTGAGTCATTGAAACTCCTTCTCAGGGAACAGAGCTTGCTGGAGGAGGGCAGAAGCCTACATTGTCTTGAACTAAGTCAAAAGGAAACTGTGCTGGTTTTGGCTGGGGTAGAATTAATTGTCTTCACAGTGGCTAATATGGGGTTATGTTTTGGATTTGTGCTGAACACAAGGTTGACAATATAGAGATGATTTTGTTATTGCTAATCAGTGTTTACATAAAGCCAAGGCCTTTTCTGTTTTTCTCATGGCCACGGTGGTGACAGGGCTGGGAGTACAGGGGAGATTGGGAGGAGACACAGCCAGGACAGGTGACCCCAACTAACCATACCACATGACATTGTGCTCAGTATATAAAGCTTGGGGGGGGGGGGGGGGGGAAGAAGGAAGAAGTGGGGGGTGATGTGGAGTGATGGTGTTTGTCTTTCCAGGTCACCATTACATGTGATGGGGCCCTGCTCTCCTGGAGGTGGCTGAACACCTGTCTGCCCATGGGAAGCAGTGAATGAATCCTTTGTTTTTCCTTACTTACATGCCAGCTTTTGCTTTCACTACTGCTCTGTCTTTATCTCAACCCACAAGTTTTCCAGCTTTTACCCTTCCAATTGTCTCCACAATCTCACTGGTGGGAGAGTGAGCAAGTGGCTGCGTGGGACTTGATTGCTGGCTGGGTTGAAAACACAACAGGAATGTATCACTAGCAGGATCTGGACCAACCAGGAAGCTGAAACTCAAACTGTGTGACTAAAAAAGATGCGTAGATTTTTATTCACGTATTTACATTCACCCATTTGATTTGGAACAGTGGCAGGAAAAGTCTTGTCCTTTATACAATGCAGGACCAGGCATCTGTACCTAAGGTGAATGTGGCAGCAGCCCCTTACTTCTGCTTTGGGTATCTGTAATATCATAATACAACTTTTCAAAACAACAATCTTGTTTTAGGAGACAGCAAAACATTCTGAGCATGGATGGATGAGGTGGCATCACACAGCCCAGGAGAGACAGAGCAAAATCAGTTTTTCTCGTATTCTGGAAAGCTCTGTTAGCAAGCACACAGGAGATACGAACTGGTGGCAGGGATCCCATGGTTGGTGTGGGGAGGACTGGGTTGGAACAGTGCAAAAGTGGATCTGAGAAGGGCACTTGGCACTTTCTCAGTCTGCACTCGCCACGCCTGGGAGTGTTCTGTGAATTCCCAGCACGTGAACGATAAGGAAGAGCAATCTTTCCTCCCCAGACACAGAACGATAAAGGCAAGGAGCCAGTGCAGGAGCCACGTGGAGAAGGAAGGAAGCTGCTGCTACAGTGAGGCCCCTGTGGTCACGGGTGACAAACTGGTGCTGCATCAGGCTGCAGCAGTGCCCCCACCCAGCCTGGCACATGGGGGCTGGTGACCACTGCCTGGCTGCTGGCCCTTGGGCACAGGCTGGGCAGCAGCTGCACCACGCTGGAGGTGCACTGCACTGCAGACAGATTCAGCCAGCTTGTCATAGCAGAGGAGTCTGCCCACAGCTCCACATGCCAATCCCACTGCTGTGTCCTTGTCCTCATCCTGAAGCAGAGCAGCATGTTCTGTATAAAGATCCTTTTTCTTGGCAGTGGAAATAATGCACACTTCCTTACTTCTAGGAAAATCCCACACAAACTGTAATGCCCACAGTGTCAGTTACCTCAGGCAGGGTCTGCACAGGGTGCCATGTCTGGATCTGGGGTCTGCCTGATGCTACAGATAGTCTGGGCTGTTCCCTGCTTCCTTCTATTATCTCCAGTAAGTACTTCATAACTTATGGAGCTGAGGGCCTTGCCTACTGAAGGCTATGGAGAACATGCAAAGGTGCACAACATCTGGTGTATTTTTCAGCACACATGGCATTTTGAACTTTCACATCATCCCTTTTGAAAAACCAGTCCCAGGTGCCCTTCTCTTGGGCTCTGGAAACAGACACTAGGCTTTCCTCATCCTCCTAGTTATTCCTGAACCAGCAGCAGCTGCGTCACAAGACCACACCCCAGGAGCAAGAAAACTCTTAATTCTGAAAAAAATCATTAAACAGGTTTGGGAAACATTGGCACATACAGGAACACACACAAAGAATGTACAAGAAACACAGTAATGCTTTTGCAATTCTTGAGTTTAATTACTTCAGCATGTGGGTTTTTCTTGCTATTCAGTCTTTCCATTGCAATCTTTCTTAAGAAAGTTGCATAAATACTTTTCCCAGACCAGTACATAAACCAGACACACAGATACACAAACTTTTTTTTTCTTGCAATTTTTTTAAGCCTTGGTTTCTTAACTTCTAAAGAGAGGAAGTGTATTAAAAACCCATGATGCACTCAGACCCAGTATCTGACAGTGAGCTGCACTGAGGGGAGAGGACTCTCTGACAGAGGAACATGACACTAAATCTGTAACAGCAATTACAGTCCAACCTGTGCAGGGAGTCAGAGGTGCAGGTCAACCTCCCAAAGAACTCTGTTGTCTGCATGGTGCTGTCAAACAGCACACCAGGAAAGTCTGGTTTTCACTGTCTCACTCTCAGCAAAACTGTGGCCTTTGGGAAGGAATTAAACCAAACCTGACCTGGGACAGATGCAACATGCTCACCCTCCCCCTCTCCCTTCAGCTCATGAAAACTTGAGACTATTCAGCCCTTGGCCTCAAGAAGTCAGCAAAAGAAAGACTGTGAAGGCTTGAATAAGACAAACTTGACAAAAGGCAATTCAAAAGATGGAAATGAGAAGGGTCACGAAGTAAGAACAGGTACAGAAGCACAGAAATAAAATGACACTGAAGGTGTTACACGCTCAGGAGCAGGACTTTCCTTTGTAACTCAAGTGATTTGACAGTGAAGCACAAATCCAACAAAGTCAGGCCAGCACAGGTAACATGCATTATCTAGCAGGCTTCAGAATATCTACCTTGGATTCTTAAGTATAAAAGAGCTCAGCACTTACTAGTTCAGGAACATTAGAGAGAACAAAGCTTGTAGGTAGCCTGAATTCCTAAAACTGGAAAAAATTTAAAGTAACTGTGCTCGTGTGAGTATCAGGTGATACTATCCAAGGGGGTTTCTACCTGCATCCAGGCCTCTTGCAGCCCCAGCAGTTCGCTGTCACTTCAGCACGTGGCAGGTTTGTGTGGGCTGGCAAAGCTATGGCATGCTTGGTACTAGCACAAAACTTGCTGCTCTATTGACACCGAGGCTGGGCTCCACAGTACAGCTACTCAGAGAAAACTTGGGAAACAGTGCCAAAAGAAACTTTGGGAAAAGACTTTTTGACGAAGCAGACACTAGCATATGTAGTTCATTGTCAAAAGACTCAGATGCATCTGGTTAATTTGGCTTTAAAATTCCACGGGCAGAAATTGCAGTGTGAAGCCCAGTGTCCATCCAGGGGCAGGGAACAATAGCTGCTACCAGCACAGAGATACCTTAATGCAACACCCTGTGTCAGTACAAGGCACCCCAGGGCTCCCCTTCTCATTTTAGGGGCAGCTGCTGGCCTTTGCTAAACATGAATCAGTCCTACTGACCATCTCCAAGGACACATGACCTGTGAACTGGGGGCAGGTTACCCCGGAACTGCCATGCAATGTGCATGAGAAATCAGCGCTACACAGGGGGGCAAGCACTTCCTACCACAACTCCTACAATCCGGGGCAATGGATGTGTGCTAGCATGTTAAAAAATAATACTCCACAGTTAAAATGTCATTTTCCATAGGAAAAATGTCCCCTATACCTAGGAGCAAATCTAGGAGTACGAAAGTGATCTAAGCAGATGCAAACAACTGTAGCCAGTAACTATCAAAAAAGAAATCTCAAATGAAAAACAAAATTTAAAAACAACTTAATTCCAAATAGTAGGCAAGCCACCTATTGAAGCAGGCTCTCCAAAGAGTAAAACCCAGGTTCAAAATATTACACACCACATTACTATCCAGCTAATAAAAACAAACACTACCCCCCAACAAAAAAACCCAGCCAAACTTTACAAACAGGATACAAACAGATTTCCTCTTGCAATAAGAATATTGGATAAAAAGTTATGGAATACACTGTGGTATGTTTACAGGGTTGTTGTTCTTCCCCTCTGTCTGGTGCCCTCACTCCACCAGCTCTTGTTGTTGTTGAGCTTGTGCTCAGTTCTCCCAGATGTGCTCCCTGCTTGCAGCAAGAGAACTTCCCTTTGTCTGCGCAGAACAGGGTCCCCAGGAGGCAGGTGAGGACCAAGCTCACACTTTTTACTGCTCCACTCCTTTGGTGGTTATTCCACAGCACTAAGCCAGTTAACAGACATTCTATGAGTTCAAGAAATTTCTATTTCAGAAGCCTCATCTATGAAGTTAGCAACAGGACTGAGAAGCAGGAGTGGAAACAGTTTATATTCTCCATTCCCATCTTCTGGGAGGAGTGGCGGATCACCCATTCCCAGAGCGTCCAGAGGCTCGGCCTGGCTTGCTGGAGCTGCAAGTGGCACAACGGTTTCACTGGCTGATGGAGGCTGGAGAGCAGGTTTCTCCTCCAGCGAAGGCAGCAGAAAGTCTTTCTGATCGTCCACCTTCCCTGCAGCTTCACCCGAAGGCAGCTCTTCAAATAAGGAAAGCAGAGGGTTGGCCCTGTACTGGATCAGCTGCATATCTGAGGGAAAAACAAACAGTTAAAACTGTTTCACCAACTGAAGGCTCTTAGTCAAGGCAAGGAAATCTGGAAAGGTTGCTTCAAACTTGGTGTACTATGGGAAAGCCCAGGCTGGGCTGGGACAAACCCTACACCCATGGCTGTCAGAGTGAAGCCAAAGCCCCTGTACCTGGAAACATCAGTGCCTGAAGCCCACTGCAAGCCCCTGACTCTCACAGCATGCAATGGCAGCACTGCAGTGGTAACCTGAGCAGCACTGCCTTTGGGGGGGATCACGGCCTGTGCAGGAGATACTGCCACAAGGACATTTGCAGTTCTGCTCCCCACTGTGGCACTCATGTCACATTTCCATGTGAAAAAGGACACAGGATGGGACCCATGTTTTCTGTGTGAAAAACCAGGATGGGTTTTTTCTATCTGAAAAACAGGATGGGCCTGTTAAGACTGAGGCACAGCTTCAAGATCAGTGAAATGTCACAGTCTTCACAAAAAGCTTAAGCCCAGACCAAAGAAGGAGATATGACAGGCTACAACAATTCCACTTCAATATACAGTTTTCAAAGAGTGTGGAGCTGCCACAGTGCTCAGTGTTCCTTCCTGCCCACCTTTGCTTCCTGAAGTTTCCCTCTCACTTGCTCCCAGACCTTCAGTGCTCTCTGCCAAGTTTGCCATCTGAAACAAGACAGACAGAGAGTTAAGACAGAATGTTTAACAACAACAAAATGAAGTCTTTACTGACTGGTTAACAGAATTAGATGTGAAAGGAGAAGGGAAGAGAGATGGAGCAACTGAGCAATGAGCCTGTTGTTGCATATGAAGGCCTGCACACAGGAGCTCTCAGAAGGAGGCACAATGAAGTACAAACTGTACTTACTAAACAAAACAAGCTTCTGGCTAACAAATATTTGTTTTGCCTTCCAAACCAGAAGCTTTACTACAATCGGTCTTGTTGGGGTAACAGTTAAACATGATTTCATCATGTAATTAAATTTTGCAGGCACTGCTTAAATGCAGCTGCATTTTACATCAGTTGTAGTCTAAGCTCTTCTGACTGAGAAATCCTAGTGTAAATATTTTTTCAGGACTACAACAAAAATAACACTTGCAAGGGTTTTTTTTAATAGTATGAATCAATTTTAGGAACTGGACCAAGAGAAGTAAGTTTGTGCTGAATTTCTGTGTATCTTCTGAGGAAATCCCATACAACCATGTTCAGAACAATACAGTGTACTGCATTACAATTTTCATTTAGTACTTTTCCTCCAGTCTTCAGACAGGCATTCCAAGTGTATGACTGCACTAGGAATGTAGGACTGGCAATTATCTTGAGATCCCTCTTAAATTCCAACATGCCAACACTGATAATTGAAACCCTGAAGTCAGCTGGATGCGATGAACCACCAGTGTCACCCTATGCCACCAACCCCATTCCCACCCTTGAGGTACATCAAGCAAGATTCAACTCCCAGCATCACATTCACCCTCCCCACCACAGAAGTAAATCTTACTCTTACATTTTCCATACCAGGGGGAGTTTCCATCAAGCTCATATCCAGGGCTGGCAGCTCAGGATTAAATGTCTGAAAATAAAACCAGACCACATGTCAACTAATAAAGTTCTTGAAATAAAATTGCAGAGGGCTCCTCAAAGAACTGCAGGACCCAGTGTGCTGCTCCTTCCACTGAAGCATGGGGACAGTGGCTCCTCCATGGGCCTTCAGCTGGGAGCTTCAACCTGTGGCAGTAAACTGAGGTCCCAAGAGGAGAAAAGGTTACCCTGTTTCCCAGTGATACCAGGAATACAGCTAAATTTCACTCCATATCATCCAGTTGAATCAAGCACACAGTCAGGATATGATGATATGTGATTGAGGTTTGAGAAGGAGAATTGAAGCAATTTTTTTCCTTCTTTTTCTCCCCCTTCGGTTCTGTAGAACAGAAATCCTTTATGACCTGGGAAAGGCTCCCAGTATTACCTTGTACACTGTGAATACCTATGAATCATTCTATTTCTAACTATTTGCTTTTCAAGATGTTGCCCCCTCTTACCCATTACAACATGGAATAAACTAGTGACATTTCATGATGCAACCTGAGCGGTATTTCTCAGAAATCAGAAATAGCGAGAAGACACTCACATCACTGAATGCTTCAGCACCGAAGTTGTACTGCTTCCCTGACAGCATTGCTTGGAGCTCTTCAAGGCTGGCATCGATGCAGTTCAGAAAATCCTGAATTTCTTCTCTAAAAAGACAAAATTACATAGTACTGTAAGGCACAGGTGGCAGGCAGGGCCTCCCTCCTGCCCCACAAGGAAGGTTGCCTACAATCCAGAATAGCCAAATGGATGAAACTGCATTCCTGTATCACCTTTCACTCCACTTTTCACTCTGAGGTACAGGTACAAGGTACACTACCTGAACAGCAAGCACAACTACAGCTATCAGGTCAAAAAGCAGTTCCTCCTTCCATACCTACTCCCTCCCTCATTTTAGTGTCTGGTCAATGTTCTCAGACCCCAGCCTGCACACCAGTACCTGTTTAAACAAAGGTCCTATGGCTTTCCCCTGGGACAATAAATGATAAGCAAAGGGCTGGAAATAATCTAGGCCTGAAGGAACTCTACCTACTTTGAAACATTGGCTTGTTGCCAAATTGGACATGTTTCCAAGGACAGTGGGCAAGACATGAGGGACAGTGAAGAACCTGGAATGGCAGCAGCAGGCACAGTGGCCACACTGCATGTCTTGCTGTGCCATGAGGTGCTCCTGTACTGAATTCCCAGCGCTGAGGAACGGGCAGTTCCAAGGCACTGCCCCACATCCTGCAGTGCCCAGGAGGGAAGATATAGCAGGGCCTTCAGACCATACAAGTGCTGGGACACCACCCCAGGCCCTCCTACCCGCCACTGACCACAGCAGAAGAGCTGCAGGAGCAAGAGTTAAAGCTTTGTCCTCGATACAGCTCTCCTGCAGCCACAGTGACAGCACTGGCAAAGCTCAGGGACTGGAGTGGAGCTGGGAGCTGCTCACGCAGCCACCGTGGAGTGGGAACCCACGGCCTGCACCCCTGATCCAGGGCTGTGTGATCTGACAGGGCACACGGGAAACAGCTTTGCACAAATGAGGGGCAGAGAAGGAAAGCAACAGTGAGATGACCACCAGGACAATCCACATCCAGGTCCCAGGAATAAAGTGCCCACAATGCCTGCCCGAGATTAGTACTCTTCACCTGCTGCTTGGCAGCACCTAGCAGTGCCAGCAGAGGGCTGATGGGACACACTGACGGACGCACCAGCACTCAGGCACACCTGTTACCATAAAGGTGACAGGGACACTTACCCTTTTTCAATGTGTGATGCCAAAACGTGGCTTTTTCAAGCCCTGGTAACAAAGGTGCAGAGAATTCACTTCATCAATAACAATTCAAAAGCTAATTCCCTACGTTCTGTCAAACAACACACCCTCCAGAACTCCAACAGGATCCCACAAGGTGACAACAGCCTAATGCTTTTCAGAAACAAGTTAATACCTGTCCAGCAAAGGATCATTTTGGTTTCCAGAGTTGTTCTCATTCAAGATGGAGTCAATTACTGACACGGGGTCCTCTGGAGCATTTGGCTGTGCAGTGTGGAGCTCCACAGCAGCTGTGCCTGTTTCACCAGATTTGCTGACATCATTTATAGGAACTGATGGGACAGGTTCTGCACAGTTTAACTCACTTGGCTGTGATACTTGACAAAGAGGTAAGCCAGGATCCAGAGCTGCCTGTGGCTCTCTAAAACGTGACCCAAAGAGAAACAACACACAGGAGAATTTATCAACTGCATTACTATTCATTTCAGGTTTAGTATCCCAAATCTTAATAAGATTAGGCCAGTCAAGGGTTCAAGTAACAAACTGGTCTTTAGAAAAAGCAGCAAAGTGGCAGATTAAGAATCTCTTACTACAGCTTATACAGAGACCATGTATGTAGAGCAAAACACCTCTTATTCCCAGGCAAAAAGCAGCAACATAGTATATGGGATTTAGGCAGAAGGGAAACTCCTAAAAGACAGAGTCTGGAAGGAAAATATTCCAAATCAGTCCATATTTCATTCTGGCTATTAACAACGAAACTGGTTTTCACTAAAATCTGTTGCCACACAGAGAATGTCTTCCCTAGGATATGCTTAGTGAGAGCAGTATTGAAACTGGAGATAAAACTATACATCTTAATTTGTTTGTTAGCAATCTATATACATTTTGGATTATCAGAAACTGATATACGCGCTCACGTCACTGTTCAGTCAAAAAGTCAAGTATGTGCTTATTTTTTGAACACACAGAAAAGCCTCAGCAAATTAAACCTGAAATGTCCATCAGACTGACAGGCCTCCTGGGACTCCTGAAGAGACAGGAGCTCTGACAATAGCCAATGCTACCTGCTGTAGGACAGCGTACAACAGGCCTGTCATGCACAAACGGACATTCAGAGAGACATTGTTTCCCAGAATCCATATGGATCACCAACATTACTGTAACTACCCAATTAACCCAGGCATAAATATTTCATATACTTTGGACGTACCTGGCTCTGCCACTTGTGTGTGCCACAGCAAGGAGGCCATTGGTGGCATTTTCCAGGGTGTCAGTGATATCTCGGATTATCAGACCTGTACCATTTCCATCCTCTTCATCTGCACTATGTTCAGAAAAAGCCACCTGCAGATACAGCACAGAATGAGTAAACCACAGGCTCAGACCTTTTCTTTTTTCATACTGAAGCCCCATTCTCCTTGCAGCTTCTCTTTCCTGTTCACATTTCACCTGTGACCAGTTGCACTGATTTGCATGATTTTACAGCCAGAGTGATGCTCTAAAGCTGCTCATTGCCCATTACAAAAGGGAGCGCACTGATTACAAGGTTAGGGTATTTGTAGCCATAAGGAAGACTGATATCACTGTGTATCATCCTGTCCAACCCACTGCCCCTATCCCTGGGGAGACTTACAGCTTGGCCACTCTCCACAGGGATGCGGACATACTGACGACTGTACTTGGAGGGTGAAGCACCCGCAGCATCCGTGAGAGACCTGAGACAAAGCACAGCTTTAGTACATCCTGACTTCTAGAAAGAAGAGCTGCAGCAGTGCCAAATACAGGCAGTAATGGTTATCATTCTTTCCCTCCAAGACGCCTGGCTTTTGGGAATGTGTGTCAGGAAGGGTACTGCAGGCAGCCTGCACTACACACACACACTGTGGTTTGGAAGAAGTCAGTTATGCATGCACATTTGGAGATTTACCACTTCTGATAACTGTGCCCTTTGGAATTGAAAATGTATAGAATATTCTCTTCCCACCCATTTTAGTGATAGGAGGAAATACTTATTTTGTGCTTGACTGAACTTCCATCAGCTTTCTCAAGTTTGAATATACAAATGATAAAAATATCTGTCACACAACAAAAACTGATTTATCCCTATAATTTACATCTGACACTGATCTGGGACCTATCAAGTAATTACCTTTTTCTTTTGACCCCAACAATATAATTTCCTCGCATCAAACTGAGTATAAATTGAAGAATCTAAAAAGGAAAAACAAAAGAAAACCAAAACCAAGTGGTCAGCATAGCAATCCTAACATTAAATTCTTAATTCAGATTTTACTATAAAATTATACAGTTATGTGACAGAAATTAACAGGTATTTTAAAAATCCATTTGCAGTTGTATCTTAAAGAACAAAGCAAGAGTTACAAACTGCATAGAAAAATTATCCCACTTGCACAGTTGGCTTTTTTTTTGAAATGCAATATAACAGCACAAGTCACTGGAGGATTCCAGACCAGAAACAGCTGAGGAATAAACCAGAGAAAATTTTTTCGAGCGTGCAAGCTCCTACAATTTCTGGGTTCCAAGTTCACTTCTCAAGTGGTCTAAGTGTATCCTGGTCCAAGATCTTTCACAGACTCCATTCCACGTGCCTGCAATCTCTCAAGGTCTGGGCTCCTGTTACCATGCACTGTCTCCACACACTGACATCCTACTATGACTTTTCCTTAGTGCTTTGCTTGTGGTTTTTTACTGTGCTACTTCTGGGACACTCAGGAACTGAGAACATTTTCTTTATGCTGTATTAATACAGCCTGTTCAGCTCTGTGTCATTTGTCATTCTACATAAGCAAAGAATGCCATGAAGTATCACAGAGGCAGGAATAAGGATGGTAGCACTGAAGATGCTGCAATGGTACCTTAGACAGCAGCTTCTGTTGTTGACTGTGCTTCTGCCTTAGAACTGCCACTTCTTTCCACAGGGCCTTATTTTCTCTGCAATGCAGAATAAATCAGAAGACAGAGGATGAACAGAGTTTACTTTATATGCTCTAGTTTTACAGCTTTCAAACCTTTAGAGTACCTTGCAGAACCAATGGCAACATTCCCTCTGTGGATAACTAACCCTCAGTTAATCCAATCCACTAGTATAAACTCTGGGTTAACTTAACTCCATTTTCAATCAGGCAGCATCAAACACTCAGTAAGGACACCCTCATCCTCTGCTGCTCCACCAATAATCTTGACCTGAGATATTCCTTCAAAGCCTCAAAGCTGTTGAATAAGGACTTTGTGTTACACTCAGCCTGTTTCCAAACACTGACAGCCTTGGGACAGATCTAAAAGTAGTGTTCAAGGGGATTGGTCGGTTTTTTTTTTTTAAGAGAACACAGAGAGAAAGGTATCTCCTGAACTCTGTTTGATATCTGCTGGTATACCAATGACCTGAATGAATTACCAGTGCCTATATGAAGGGGATCTGAGAGAACAGAGATGAGGATGTGTAAAGTCCACTTCCAATAAGGAAGAAAACAAAACACCAATTGTCCCTCACTGCATCTAACCCTGATTGTACTCAAAAAATGAAATGCTTTTATTGACCTAAAGAACTACTACAGGTGCTGGCAACCAGAGGGAAATCTCAAGACAGTCAACAAACTCCCAGTCTAAATTTCCAGTCTGTAACTGAATTACAAAAACAAGCAAGATTCAGAATGTTGTGTGAGGTGGAATGGGTATTCTTAGGAAAAAATATAGCTTCACCTGTTTCCAGTTCACATGAAACCCATATTTAGCCAATCTCCATCAGATATAAGCAACATTCAATGTATAAGCACCCCCAAACAGCCGAGTCTACCTCTTCATGTTAGCCAGCCTGACATCCATGTTGCTCTGCTGCTCTCTCATCTCCTGCACTTCAGACAGGACTTTGTGCAAATCCTCTGTGCAGACCTTGAGATCCTCAGTTCTCACTGCAGACACCTAGAATGAGTACACATGCTTTACTACAAACAGTGCATACTCCTTGCTGCAGGGAGAGTGCAGTCAGTCTGCAGAGCAGGACCGAGCCCCATTAAAAGACCAGGTAAGACTGCAATTCTTACATGGCACAAACACCACAACTGCTGCAGCTGACAATCCTTAGGACAGGCTGCACTGTATAAAAAAAACCAAGATGCCAACGAAAACATGACATTAGCACTTTGTACCTGGAGACAGTAGATTCATGACCGTAATTCACAATAAAAACCACTGACTGCAAAGGGCTTTCCCTGGGGGTTCTCAGTCAGGCCTGGTGACAGCTTGCCCTCTAGTGTTACAGAGCAAACACCAGCCAAAAAAATGCCACAGCTGATAGTGGAAGAACAAGGTGATCATATTCCTTCTAGATGTGGGTAGATCTGCCAGCAAAGGACTAACAAATTTCCATTAAGTTACCGGGAGATTAAGGTGTCTAGTTAGATGCATCCTACTCAGTCAGAAAATTTATCCCACACCACCTGAATTGCAGATTCCCCTGCTGGTGTTTCCTCTACTATCTCTCTGCTCAGTGACATTCCAAAGTTATAGAGACTTGTCTGCAGAAAGACGACTCCAAACTGCTCTTCTACTCACAGCAGAATCCTGTGAATGCTGCTACTTCAAACGATGGTGGAAAAGCCATCTGAGAGCAAAAAGCTCACCATCTCCTTCCTGCACTTCTGTATTAAACATTTTCCATTTCCTTCAGCAACTCTCTCTGCAGCAGGAGCACTGTTAGCTGCAACACAATTCAGGGTTTTGAAAAAGACAGGTCTATAGTGCATCACATGCACTTGTCTGAATGACACATCCAGGTTTTGTGGGCATAATTTTGAACATCATTTTGCCAAGTACTGACTATAATGGAGCCACATGGAATTGTACCAGGTATCCCTCCCGACCTACAGCCTGCTGGGAGTGTTCTTGTTACTCTGGTAAGTTCCAGGGGAATGTGAAAGCATCTCTTGGATTCCAAGGGGGAGGTGGAAGCACCAACGTGGGATTGGCCTGCTGAGGTCTGAGATAACTTCTGTGCAGGTTGTCATCCAAAGGGGAATGGGATAGTCAGATAGTCAGAAACGAACCTACGGTGGTACGAACCAACATCCCATCCCTTTGTGCTGGAACAGAACACAGCTGTTGTGCAATCACTTCTCAGACATGACTAACTACTTTCTTGACATGATCCCATGGTGCAAAGGATGGATTGAACGGTCTGACAGTTGTCCTCCCTGTCTGCAGTCTAGATGCTTTGCTGTTTGTTGCAGTTAATAATTTATGCTAATGTACACACGGTGCATCCCAAATGGAATTCCTGGCTGTCTGATTTCTCTTCAGCACACCACCTCTCTGCGGGAAGACAACCAAAAGTTGCAGGAAGTGGGTGGAAATTTCAAATGCAGCCAGCTAGCCTCCAAAAAAAAAAAGGCCTGATCTAAATTCTGCCCAAGTACAAGGAGAAGCTCAAATACAAGCTCTTCAGAGTCCCCAACTGGCTAATCAGGGTGTCCAGTCCTTAGGTGCTGAGGCACTGACACAGGCTGCCCAGAGAAACTTGGCTGTCCCATCGCTGGTTGGACGGGGCTTGGAGCATCCTGGTCTAGTGGGAGGTGTCTCTGCCCATGGCAGTGGGTGGAATGAGATGAACTCTAAGGTACCTTCCAACCCAAACCATTCTGGTATTCTGTGAACACACACGGTATCTGCATACCAGCAGTAAAGCAAGTCCTGCATTCAAACCTGCAGTCCTGACAGAGGCCTGAAATACAGTTTACAGCCAATACTGGAATATGGCCCCATTCCAGGCAGTAAAAGAGCAAAAAAATGAATGACTGTTTTGCAAAAAAATCACTAACATTTCCTGTAAAACAAAGAATATCTTTCATCAACCTATTCAACACTTCATATGAATGTCCTTGGCACTGAGCAGAGCTTTTTGTCTTTCCATCTAGAACACTCCACCCAGTGCACCACCCCTGGGACACATGGTGCCACACCTTACGTCACTGTGCACCTGCCCGGCCAGGCGTGCACGCTGGGACACGCTGGTCACAGCAGCGGGGGGAGCACAGCCTGAGCCAGTGCCACTGCATCGATTCTGGCTCCAAGCAGGGGCAGCTCACTGAACAATCAATCCAAACAGAATTGTGGCTCTCCAGCCTACCCTGGGCTTTTATTACCCTGGGCAATACAGCCACACCTGACAACAGCCTAAAGAAAAGATTCTGCTGTTCAAATGTCAGCATGATGTATCACAATACTCTCTTCCTCAGGATATTGTGGGCTGTAATGTGCCAATAGAGGATAAGTATCTGTGCAGAAACAGGTCAGACAAGGCCTGAACGTACAAAAGAAAAGCAGAAAGTGCTCATAAGGATGTAGTTTAGTGGCAACACAGTTTTGAAGGAGCAATATGATTTATGCAAACTCATCCAAATGAACCAGTTAGTGATGACCTTGGTGATTTTCAATGAGTGCCAAATGGGAATGTATTTTCTTTTGCTTCTTTCAATTTGTGCCCTTCTCTGAGTTAAAGATGCTGACAGAACTGCAGACCATGCTAAGCTGCAATCAGGGATAGGAACTCTGTGGAGAAGGGCTGTGGTTTGATGATGATGCAGAACATGGTCCTACCCCAGTTCACGACCAACAGCAGAGCAGTTTTTGTCTAAGCACTGGCACAAGGAGGCCCAGCCAAGCATTGTGAGGGAGTTTCCTTGGTTCCCATGGTATTTGCTGGCTGTGTTTGAAACACCCATACGTGCTCCTGATAAGCCACTTTCGTAACCCAGTGAAGTAAATATGTGCCTGGACTATACCTTGCGCTTGATGTTTTCCAGTAAATGTGCCTTCCCTTGCTTGAAGAAAGGGTGCTGGAACTCAATGACTGAACTTTTCTCTGCTGTGATGATACCATTCTCCAGAGCAATCACCTTCCTGAAACCATCTGTGGAGAGGAATCAACAAAGGAATTTCTTCCAGTTGAGAGCTGCTTCTGAATAAATACAATTAAAGAAAAGTCCAATGCTACCAAAACGCCCACTGCACTACAGTTACTGGGAGCAGAAACTATGAAAAACAGCCAAAGTAGCCTTTCTTGGTGCTCAACGATTTCACTTCTCTGATCTTCACAGCTAGAGAATATGTCCAGAGTACCACTGCCTGCAGGCTGCACATGCAGCTGCACAGCAGAGGCCACTGTGCGTCCATGGGCAAGACAGCCATGGCCAAACCATCCCAGCCACGTACAAACCTTCACAACAGTTAGTTAGAAATGAGATTTACTAAGACATCTTGAATAGAATCATGTCCCAGTGGATGCAGAGGAATGCTAAAGTTTCCCTTTTACCCCTGACAACTACACATCAAAACAAATGCTGTCATGTACTACCATGGTCTACAGAATAAAGCAAGGCAGAGAAGTTAGCTCCCTGCTTGCCTATGCAAACACTTGAAGCAGAGCACCTTCTTCATACTAGTCTGCACAAAGTAAGATATTGCCAGTTCTATTTCCATCACTGCTCAAAGGCCACAGGGTGGATGCATGATTCAGCTGACAGGCCAATCCACCTCTCCTCAGTCAAGGTTTTAACACAATTAATGCACTCCAACTATTATTAGAAAGCCAGAATAGGTCCAGCAGTAAAAGGAGGCTGCCACTACATTGTACACCTTCATAGGAATATTCATATTTTTTCCATTTATCCTGGCTACAAGGGAAGAGACAATTGTTTCTTTGGATTATCCTCTGTCACTCAAGTGATGGGTCTCATAAACACAAGCACATGACACAAACAGCAGCACCTACCCTCTGTCTAGGGACTAAACAGATGTGCTTTCTCTCATGTCTACATAAATCCTATACAGGCATCAGCTACAGAGATCAGGCAAACCTACTGGGCAAGGACAGAAAGCTCCTCCCAGTCAGTCTGAATGAAATTCTAATTAAGGCAGCACCTCCTGTGCTGTTGATCCCTCCACTGGTCCCAGAAGCTTCAGCAGTTATTCCTGCTGGTTGCTGCACCGCTGCATGCAGCACTGTGCCCCTGAGCCACCCTCACTGCACCCCTCTGCCTGGCCACGCTGTACACATGCTACGCAATGCTGCCTACATGATGCTCACAAGTTGAGCAGAGAAAACATAATGAGAAACATAGTCCAGCTCGGCCCATCAGTGGGATTGATCTAGTTCCAACACAGCAAAACAGGCAAGAGCAGTGGCAGCCCCAAAATCCAGGCAATTTTTTTTCAGATTCTAGGTGTATGGGTATACACACAGCCTCTACTCCCCTGGGTACACATATGTTTGCTGCAAGAGCAACACTGGAGCTCAGGCAACCTTACACTACCTTTAGGCACCAGCACATATTCTTACAGCTGTTACTCAAAAGGACTTGGAGCTAAAACACAAAAACCACACACTAAACCAAGTTCTTCCATCAGTCTTTTCTTTTGCAAAGCAAACTCAAGGGCAGAGCTCAGGTTTTCAGGGATGAAAGACTTGCCAAGTCCATTTGCTTGTTTAAAGAAATCCAAACTGAAGCCAAGTAGCTATGAACTTGGCAGACAGAATGTGTAGGAACCACTGATGCTTACACATGTTGAGCTGCCGTATGAAGCTGGAGATATTGTTGTGTTTGAAGTACTTGGGGAGCAGCTCCTTGGCAAACCTCTGCTCATCCAGAATGCAGAAATTCTCGCCATTCTAGGAAATAAGCAGGAGTAACAGTTAGTTAATAAGCACAGCTTTTCTAAGATGTTGCTCTTAAGTGAAGACCATAAATCAGCAGAGACTGTTCTGATAGCAGAAAAGGGCGAAAGACATTGCCAAGTCAACTGTCTGTGGGGACACTTCTGAGTACTTGGGACTGGTCTAAAAAGTTTGAATTCAAAGACACAATTACATGGAACACTTCCATTGAACAGGGAATTTTCTTAAAGCCCTGACACATTTATCTTAACCCAAAGCAAAATTGTTCTAAAAAACCTGCTCTCTTTGCTCCCAGGAAACATAAGCATTGCACAAGCCCAGTGGAATTCATGCCACTAAAGAGATTTCATCTCCCTTCATCAGTCTGCCCAGCTCCTGACAAGATTCTTCCATTGTATGTGCTATGTCATCACTAAAAATAACCACATAACGTTGCTGAGTTACCGAAAGTTCAGACAACACAACCCAGCGGTGACCAGGGGGAAGTGTGACACCAGCAGTGCCAGATTTATTACATGTTCAAGATCAAACTTCCTGGAAACCAGCGAGCTTTCTGCATCACTTTTATGTTGTTCATGAGCAGAACAAAAATACTTTCTTTTCGTCTTTACCTTTGTAAAGGGCAAACGGCTGGGAAAAGGTGGAGAAAAATCCTACGGTTTTAAAAATGACAGGGAACAAAAATAAACACAGTGCGTGTCTGGGGTGTCTGGTAGTTGTGTCCGTGCCCTGTGCCCGCGGGGTACATCTGTCTCCGCTCCGAAAGGTAAATGGACAGTTAATGGTTCCTGACAGCGTCCTTTCATCACCCGGAGCTGCTGACCGGGAACTCGCGACTGCCCCCCGGGGATGCCCCGCTGCACCAGCCCCGCCGCACGCGGGGGGTTGCGGGGGCAAAGCAGAAGCCCGGGCGCGGTCCCGCGCACGCCGGTCCGCGCCGCGGGGCTGTCCCGCCAGTACCACCGCAAGCGAGGCGGGGAGGCAGGGTCGGGGCGCCCCGGGCAGCCGGGGACCCTCCGCCGCCCCCTGCCCGCAGGGCTTCGCAGCCCCGGCCCAGCGCCCCCACCACCCTCCAGCCGTCCGCGCGGGCCTCCCCGGGCCAGGCCCGGGCGGCTACCTCACCCTGCTCCAGCAGATGACGTCGTCGCTGTCCGGGTCCTCCAGCAAGGCCCAGAGCTTGGCGAGGAAGCCGGGGACGGGCACGGGGCCGGGGGCGGGTGCGGCGGGTGCGGCGGGGCCGCGGGGCAGAGCGGGCGCCTCCCGCATCCTCGGACCGCGACGGGCCGCGCGAGCGGGGACGGGCCGCGCGGGGCCGCGCGACGCAGCGAGGGGCGGGGCCGGCGCGCGGAGCAGCCGCTGATTGGCAGGAACCGCCAAGCCCCGCCCCTCGCCCCGGCGGCCGCGAGCGTGACTCTTGTTGTGCTCCCGGGGGAGCGAGCGGCCGCGTGACGTCACCGAACGCATTTAAAGGGGCCGCAGCCGCCGCCGCAGGTCCCCGGGGAGTGCGCGCCCGGTGCCGTCGTCGGTCCCGCCCAGCAGGTGGGTGCCGCTGGCCACGTGCCGCAGCCCTGCGTGCGCCCCCTCCCGCCTTCCCGGGGCTCCCCGCACCGGGGGCTGAGCCCTGGGTGGGGCGGGCAGGTGCACGCCGCGGATTGGGCTCCGCGTGCGCGGCCGGGGCGCGGCCCGGATGAGGCGCGGCTGGGCCGGGGCGCTCCCGCAGGTGCGGGGCGGAGCAGCCCGGCCCACCCTGTGGGCGGGAGCGGGCGCGGTCGGCGCTGCGGGGCCGGACCGGGCTGGGCTCGGGCTTGGTTAGCCCTCGAAGGCAGCGCCCCTTTGTCCCAGCCGGGCTGGTTCCCGCCGGCGCTTCCCCGTCCCGCTCTGCAGCCCCGCCGCGCCGCCTCCCGCTCCGCACGTAAGGGATGAGCCGTCCGTTCTCCTGCCTTCCTTCGGTGCTTTCCTCTCGCTCTTGGGCTGCGGTTTCTCTGCAGTCGGGTGTCGGGGAACATCCCTGCATCGTCCGCTTGGATCAAATGGGAGTTGGATCCCACCAACCTGCCTGAAAACTGCTTTCCGTTCATTCGTGATTCCTGTGCTGTCGGGGACCCGGTAAAGGGCAGTCCTGGGGGAGGATTCTGCTGTAAAGTGCAAGGTTCAGGGATGGATGTAATATAAAATTCGGTTTGGTTTTGGTTTTCTTCCTTGTTTTGTCTTTTTTTTTTTTTTCCTTAATCAAGGCAATCGTTAATATCAAAGAAAAACTGAAAAAGCCCCAACTTTTGAAACGAATTTAAGTACCTTCACCTTGCACTAGTCGAGTAACTAAATGGTGATTAGTTACTGTGAAGGGAATGTGAGCACCGACTTTGTGTCATCTGCTACATCTGCATTCAGGGATATTTTTTTGCTGTTTCCTACAATTACCCCAGAGATGTGTGCGATGTTGTGGTCAAACTCAAGGCAGAGTCCAGGTGGGACTCTTGTAAAGCTTTAGTAAGGCTGTCCCAAAGGCTTGTCCTTGACTCTTCAATGGCAGAGCGAACCGCTGAGCAAACCACAGAGCGCTTGGAATGCCACGACTCGTGGCTGTGTGTCCCTCCCCTGAGGGGTGCGGGGACGCTGCCGTGCGGAGGTTCTGGGCGCTGAGCAGGGACCCTCACGCAGGCATAGTGGGCTGGCATGGGGGGGCTTGTCTCCACGGGCAGTTTTCAGAACCAGCTTTGAGAACTGCTGTTCTCCCGTGGTGTGGTACTGCTTGCACAAGCCATCGAGATATGAGAGCACACAAAGACCAGCCTGCTCTGGCTGCCGGGGCTCGGCGGCTCCCGGGCCTTGAGGAGGCCACCCTGTGCGCCGGAAGCTCCCGCGTACTTTGCCCTGAGTTGACACGAAGGCCATAGCTTGGGCTGAGTCAGGAGCATCCCGCTGCCCTTCCCTCGAGGTGTGTTGTTGGCAGGGTGGCAGGTTCAGGCTGAGGACTGGTACTTCTGTTTCTTTCTACATTGCTGTCACCACTGTCTTTTGCTGCTCTGCTGTGTGAAACAGCACAGGTGCGGCTTTCCAAACTCTTTCCTTTGAGTCCTTTTTGGCACAGAGTGAGTCAAAAGAGGTATTTTAGCTCCCTGTGGACAGGAGCAGGTCCTGGAGCAGCAGCATCAGGGAATAAGGTCGGTGACGGAGTGGTGTGTAGAGGTGGGCACGAGCCAGCGTGCTGCTGTTGTTCCCTCACTGCTGAAGCTGCAGGGAAGGGGCTGTTCTGTATCTCAGTTTCATCAGGTGTATGACCAGGAGCTTCTGAAGGGGACTGGCTGGTGGAGCCAGTGGGGCAGATCTATGCTGTGTCGATGGATCCAAAACATCTCAGTTTTAGAGATCCCTACAGCTCCCTTCTGAGAAAGGAGGGGAAGAAGGTGTCTCCAAGCTTTGTCCAATTTAATGACTACTTGGAAACAGCAATACTTGATTATCATTCGCTTCTGAGAATAGCACAGTGTGTTTGGAAATCAAGAAGTGAAGCTTTGGAAGGTGCCTAGTCCATTGCCATGTACCGGGGTTGAATCATGTCTGTTGGATATCAGACGCTATTAGAGGTTTCAAAGTAGCTCTGTGTGACACTGTGCTGATAGAAAGCTTACAGAATATCCAGCTTTGCTGCAGACAAACCTTATCCATTCATGTTGCTGTTATAAAGACAGTAAAAATAAATAATGACAGTCTCTTTATGGAAAACCTTTTCCATGGTGTTGTGTCACCACCCCTTTCTGTATGAAAAGGAAGACTGATTCTTTTGAGTTTTCTTGCTAGGTCGTGTTTCTCATTCTCTTGCTTTCTGTTTCTCTCTGCTATTCTGAGTTGCTGTTATATGTCTCAAGAGCTATATCTCAACATCTGGTTTAGGTGCAGTTTGTTTGTTGGCTACATTCAGCTTTGTTAAGGGTATCATTGGGTGAGACCTTTCGCAGTCATTTTCACGTGATTTTTCAATTCAGTTTAATCCTTCCTTATCTTTTGGTGTAATTCTACTGCCCCACATTGCATCAGCTTCTCCTTCATACAAGTGGTTCTTCGAGCCTGTGTTTACAGAACTGTATTTGATGATTTCGGACGGTTTTCCTAACTTTTTCCCAACTCTCTTTAGAGTATTTCTGATGCTTATTCCCAACAAGCTTGGTGTCAATTGGAAGTTTTATAAGTAAGCTACTTAGTGATCAAAATTATGGGGAAAATAATGGAACAGAAAGGAAAAACTTTGTGCAGCTCATTTGAGATGTACCCCTGGGTTACAGATAGCTGCTCCCTAAGAGCCATCTTTAAAGAAGTTACAATTTAGTATTTTTTAATGGTGACTAAATTGTACTTCCTCAGGTAACTTAGAATAGAGAGATCTTGGTGACAGTTTAAAATATACAGATCATTGCTCAGGACTACTTCCTTGAGCTTTGTATGTGGACCTGTAAGATGATTTGGAATTTGAGCGGTAGCAAAAAAATGGTTAATTAAACTATTATGAGAGCACCACATTTGGTGTTGGGGACTCATTACCAAGGCATGATCCCCATCCACCTTGTGTGTTAATTTTGTTACAGAGTGATTTCCTTCTTGAATATTTGAATAATGATCCCAATAGGACTTACACCTGATTTCTTCATACTTTCTCAAAATGTCCAGCACCTTCAAACCAAATGGTCATATTCTGTTTCATTGTTTTTGTTTTTCCCAAATAGGTGTAGCCTCCAAAAACACCTTGCCTTCAGGCTGCAATGGGATCAGTCTGGTGCTTGCTACTCTGCATCCCCATGCTGTCACCCACGTTTGCTGGGGGTGTCACCCGAGTCTATTACCTGGGGATCCATGAGGTGAACTGGAACTATGCTCCAATGGGGAGGAATGTGCTCGCTAACCAGAGTATTGCACATAACCGGTACGTTTGCTTCTAACAGAATTTAGTCTGGGAAGGGCTTTAAGCTGTCATTTGATGAGTAATTTCATGCAGGTATTTTGGGGCATCTGAGCAAGCAAGAGACACAGTCCCATAGATTCTGATCTTTATGAGCTTAATGTTTAACTTGTTTTATGCTCCTGTGATAAAACCTGTGTCAGTGGTAAAAGGGATGGTTAGTCTGGAGTGTCCAGAGCCCGTACACTGGAGAGAAGTGCATGGAAAACAAACATGGAACAGAAAATACAGCAGATACAGAACAGATTGTTCTAATATTGTCCAGATTTTGCAATGCTCTACCCCGGAGTTTCGTTTTGCTTAGTTCCAGCTGGTGATCAGCTTGTTTATCTTGAAGCATGATGACTTTTCATCTTTGTATAAATGGCCTCACAGAGCCAGCCTGTTTTTGTTTCAGTGGAATTTCAAGCCTTAGACTTAATGGGACCTTCCTGCATGGGATTTTAGGGGCTGTTTGAAAAACATTTTTGTTTTTCTTGCTAAAGTAAATCTGGAAACAGCAATAATTGGTTCGAGTCACTACACAAACAGTGTTTTGGGTTTAGCTTTCAAAACATCAAACCTTTTTTTTTTGGTCGGTGTTTTTTTCTGTGTGTGGTTTGTTTTGTTTTTCAGTAGCTTTCCATAGCATTTTAAAGGCATTTGTGCTTTTTGTCCCTGCCCTCATTTCCTGTGGCAAATAGCTGGTATTTCTTGACCTGCTCTCAGTCCTTTATCCCTCTGTAATAACTAACACTCAGGTTCAGACACCTCTTTCAGAAACAGCACAGTGGGAACAGGCAGGGTGTGCAGAAACATCAAGGTCTGCCATTTTAGCATGGAAAAGTCTCTGTTCTCCGGAGATGCTGTATAGATGTGAATTAGTTCACAGGAAACCCCCCAAAATTCAGTGGAATTTGTTTGGTTTCTCTCATAATATGTGAAGAGAAGGAAATGAAATTTAGGGCCATTGAACTTAAAAGCAATTTAAAAACTGTTGTCATGGCAAACAATTAGCTAATGGGACCTATTTGTACAATGATTGTAGAAATTAAATTGCTGGCAATTAGAAAGGGATGTGATGTTGGTTGATTGATAGTACCTCTATCAAAATATCTCAAGGAGTTTTTTTTGTTGGGAAGAAGTAGACTGTGTGGGGAAAAAGAGGCACATCTGTAAAACAAAGTGTGAATTGTCCTTAACACTTTGGTGATAATGGCTGCGGGGCTGACTTGGCAAAGGGCTGAACTCTGGATTGTATAACCAGAGCCAAACCCTGCCTGTTTTTGAATGATGAGGTCAATGCTTAATATGTGGGTCTCAACTGTTCATTCTCTGAGATGGGCATTAGAGTTTACCTCCCTTCCAGGGCTGCTCTATTGCTGCAGGTGTTTGATCCGAAGGGGGAAGTGAGGGGAGTGACCTTGGCTCTCGTTTAGGCTGGTTCCACTAATACCTGGACTGTGATTCATCTCTTATCTATTAAGGATTACCCATAAAGAGCAAATACGCTTGAGAGTTAAACTTTAGTACCTGTATGAGGTTTTAACTCTGGAAGCTGGTTACCTGCTAGGCATGTACCTGCCTGACCCATCTGCCACTCTGGAAGGAATTTGGAAACTCAAGTAGAAAATCATCTTTCAGACTTCAAATTTTGGCCAGAGAGCTTAAGAGACTTCCTCATCCCACTCCACCTGCCTTGTGACTTAGCTGGAAATGGCACAAAGGAATTGAAGTGAGTTTTGAAGAGCCCAGTGAAGGCTGAAGGAGGCATGAGACGTGTCCTTCCTGTGACACCCACATGGGATTGTCTGGGAAGTACTGTCCTTCCCATTTCTTGTTTGCAGGGCACAGTTCAGGGGTGAATTTTTTGTCTGCTGGTGAAGAGCTGGGGTTGAGGTCGTGCCCATGCATGGGTGACTTAGAACATCCCAGGGTTCTCTAATGCAAAGGCTTTTGGCTGTACCCGGGAGAGTGGAGTGCCACCATCACTCTGCTGCAGTATTGACCAGCTGCTGTATGTAATGATGACTCATAGTGCCTTTCCCTTTGAATTCAACAGCCAGGCCTCAGCATTCCTGCAGTCTGGGAAAGATAGGGTGGGAAGCATGTACAAGAAATCTGTCTATAAGCAATACACGGACTCCACGTACACCACTGAGATCCCCAAACCTGTCTGGCTGGGATTCCTTGGACCTCTCATCCGAGCAGAAGTGGGGGATACCATTAAAGTACACCTAAAAAATTTTGCTACTCGACCGTATACAATCCATCCTCACGGTGTTTTCTACGAAAAGGACTCTGAAGGTAAATGAGCTACTGCCATCATGGAGACAGATTTTTCTCACTGGGAACTTAGAAGTATGCATGGAGGAGAACTGTCCATAAAGCCCCAGCTGAAAAGCAACTGCATTTGGGTGTTGAGTTAGTAGGGTCATGGGGCTGGAGTCCTGACCTTGGCCCAGGTTTCTTGATTTTAGAACCTCCAAAACACTGATCAGCTAGAGGTTGTAGAGAGACTGTGGGGGCACAGTGCAGAATTGAAAGCAAAGCAGCACTAGGCAGAATGGAAATAATCCTGCTGACTCTGCGCTGACCTGTTTACTGGGCAAATTGCCTCAGTGCATCTTTGAGGAAGTGATGATTCAACACTATTTCAACGTTGGGATGGAGAGTCTCAGCTCAGTATAAGGTTACATGTGTGGGCATCTTGGCTCTTCTTGAATGGATGTTGTGATTGCTCAATTGTTCTAGGATCCCTGTATCCTGATATGTCCCCCCAGGATCAGAAGAAGGATGATGCTGTTTTCCCAGGAAGGAATTACACTTATACTTGGACTGTCCCTGAAGATCACAGTCCAACTGCTGATGACCCAAACTGCTTGACCTGGATCTACCACTCTCATATTGATGCACCAAGGGATATTGCATCGGGATTAATTGGGCCATTACTTACATGTAAAAAAGGTAAAAACACCAAGAGAAAGCAGCTGAGGACTGCAGTTCCATAATGTAAAGGTTTTGT
Source organism: Coloeus monedula (assembly GCF_965178545.1). Classification (NCBI taxonomy): domain Eukaryota; kingdom Metazoa; phylum Chordata; class Aves; order Passeriformes; family Corvidae; genus Coloeus; species Coloeus monedula. The sequence continues at coordinate 19,951,385 of NC_138792.1, read as the reverse complement.
GGTGACATGAATAAGGATAGGATGTGAAGATACTCTGGTGTGCAGCTCCCAGCTTCAGGGGGAAATGCAGCTTGGTTAGAGGGGACAGAGAGGACCTGGGTTCTAGCTGGATTCTGGTCACTGCATTGTCTTTATTCCTTAGTGGTTGGGCAGGTGTGCTTGCTGGCCTCTTGATCCGAGAGAGCTGCTTGAATCCATGTCAAAAGCAAGACTCTTGTCAAAGATCTAGTTTGTGTATGCAAAACATGGTGACTGGTTGGTTTCAGCTGGAGTGAGAAGACTGAAGGTGTTGCGATTGAGCCATGCAGTGGCAGAGCTGCTTGGGAGAGAACTGTATTGGCAGGGATATATTGGAAAAGGGTGAGCTTGCCCTCTGGAGTGAGCTGTGAGGATGGTGGGAAAGCATCTGTTTTCTCCAGCTCATGTGACAAGACTTACTCTGCTACTGCTGTTTTAATCTCTTGCCTGATTTATGATTTTCTGCATGAGTGATTTTCTTCATTCATTCCTTTCTCCTTTCACCTCAGGAATACTGACTGGCAGCTCTCAAAGACGCCAGGATGTGGATGTTGATTTCTTTCTGATGTTCAGTGTGGTGGATGAGAACCTAAGCTGGTACCTGGATGAGAACATAGCATCATTCTGCACAGATCCTGGCTCTGTAGACAAAGAAGATGAGGAATTTCAGGAGAGCAACAAAATGCATGGTCAGTGTCACCTCTGTGAGGCCACTGTCTCTCTGCTGAGATCTGAGATCACATGCTGAGCAAATGATATCTCAGGGACAGGGCAATGGGTCCAGGAAACAGAAGTATTGCTTTGATTTTATCTTTGCTTTGAATGAGCTTTTATACCCTTTGTTTCAGGAATGAGCTGTGGTACTGGGCTCTCCAAAGCAGAAGAGGAGGAGGAGGAGTTCTGGTTAGGTCCATCCTCCTATCGTGGCTGTGCTGTCACCTGCTGGCAGGAGCTCTGAAGGCCCCTTTTCTGCTCTCTAATTTTGCCTTGCTTGGTTTTGCAGCTATTAACGGTTATGTGTTTGGCAACCTCCCTGGACTGACGATGTGTGCTGGGGATGATGTTTCATGGCACCTCTTTGGGATGGGCAATGAAATTGATGTTCACACGGCCTACTTCCATGGAGAGGCACTCAATATCCGAGGCCACAGGACAGATGTGGCCAGCCTCTTCCCAGCCACTTTTGTTACAGCAGATATGATCCCCAGTAACCCTGGGAGATGGCTGCTGAGCTGCCAGGTCAATGATCACCTACAAGGTAAGGCAGAGGGTGGAATATATCCTGGACTCTATGTCCTCTGTTTTTGATGTACATGATGCCTTGGGCATGAAAAATGTCCCCAGATGAGTGGGTGATTCCTTTACTTGTAAAAATTGAAGTGGGCCGGTTACTAATGTGCAGGGCAGCTTTGGTGGGGGTGACTTGTACCACGGTGTGATGTTCCATGTTTGGTACAGCTGAAAGCTGAGATGAGGCAGTGCCTTAGGAGTTCTGGTCCCTGTAAGAGGCACTTGCATGATAGATCTGAAGACAGCAGAAGGCTCAAGTCACTCTCTATACTTCTGTAGCATCCAATATCTAAGGTTGAAAGTTCTGCTCCCTGACAAAAAACTCCTTGCTGTGGAATTACTCGCCTTCTCCCATCCATGTGCCTTTTGGGACAGCAGAGGGAAGGTGGGACTGCCCGTTAGGCTGGCTGGAGGGGCTAACGCGAGTGTCCGCCTTCATGTCTTGGACAGCTGGGATGGGGGCACTCTATGAAGTCCGGCCGTGTTCTCGGCAAGCTCCTGCACCCACCCTGAAAGGGAGAGTTCGGAAATACTACATAGCTGCTAAGGAAGTGCAGTGGGACTATGGACCCTCGGGGCTTGACCAGATCAGCGGGGAGCAGCTCAGCGATGCAGGCAGGTAAGTGAGAGGCTGGTGGGCTTGGGCAGTGTTTGGGGAGTCTGGCCTGGATCAGGAAGGCTGCTCAGGAAAATGTGGAATTTCTTGTCAAAATACATGCTTGCTACTCACATGGAGTCCATTTTCTGGGAAGGCTGACCACCCCATCTAGAAAGGGAGGCTGCTGTAGCTAGACTGCACTGAGAGCAGTATAGGTACCGTGGGGCCCTCCTGTGAGAGTGCTGTGTGGCACAGCTGTACCCACAGGCAGCAGGAGTCCCAGCAGATGTACAGCGTGAGCTGCTGTGTTTGTCTCTGGTCTTCATTTCTGCTTGCTGTGCCTGACCTAGGAACAGACTGATCTATTTGAGAAATGATTCAAAAAGCCCCTGGTGCAGCAGACACAGGGTGGCACAGCTGGCCTGCAGATGGGCCTCAGGCTGGTGTTGCTGCAGGAAGCAATTTCGAGGAAATCAGATGCGAGGACTTGGATGGCAGCCCTCCATCCCATGGTTAGATGACTGTGGTAGCAGTTGAGAGGCTTCCCATTCAGGCTTTGGCTAACTGAAAGAGAGATTATTCTCCTTCCACAGAGGTTACTTCCCTTCCCTAGTAATCTGTTGGAGAGGATATACCTTATTCAGATGGAGAAGAGGAAATGCAAAGTGGTTAATTATTTACCCAATGCCATGCAGCAAGTCTTGTAGACCTTAGACCTGTGAGCTGGCCTTGTAACTGCACTGTCTCTCCTGCAAGGCTTGTTACTTATATTTGGTGAGGGTGGTAGTGAAGGAAATAAATACTTTTACAGCTGTTTAGTTTAGTTGTGATTGTGGCTGTCCCCTGGGCTGTCCCCAGCTTCTGAAGAGGTTGGAGTTTTAGCTCTGTCTTCCCACTGACTGCACTGCAGTTTTGTTCAGTCCTTCGCACATCTTGTATAGTGATGCTGATCACAGCCTGGGAAAGGACTGTGTGCCACAGGTGCTCCCTGAACACCTGGGTAGATGAGTCTGTAAGGGCAAAAAAGCTTTGCAGAGTCCAAGTTGTACTTGTTCCAAACTAGAGGTGCTGTCCTTGTCTGAAATACTGCTTGATTTGGAGATGCTGATGGCCTTGCCAGAGGAAGCAGGGGAACAGGACTGATTTTTCTATGAAATGACTTGACATATGCTTTTTGCATTTAGTCCTGCTGAGCAGTATTTCAAGCGTAGCCTCTACCGAATTGGGGGTGTCTATTGGAAGGCAAAGTATGTGGAATATACTGATGAGAGCTTCCGTGAGGAAAAGCAGCAATCAGAAGAAGAGAAACACCTTGGAATACTTGGTGAGAATCATCCAGGAACACAAATCCTCTGTCAGTGTCTGTGAGAAGGATGCTGGGAGTGCCAGGTGGCTGTACCTGCCGGCTCATTTTGAGGGGCAGGGAGGGGCACAAGAGGTGCTTCACAACAGTCACATGTGAGAGCAAAGGGAACAGGCCGAGGTGCGGGGTGGTAGAATGGACAGAATGACTTCAGGAGTCATTCTGAAGGTGTTCTAGAAGTAAAGGCTGAGGTATAGTATATGTGACTAGAGCTAAAAAGGGCACAACGATAGCTTCTGGTTATGTGTTTTTGACTGAGTCCCTTCAAGGCATGCTGCAAACCCCATGTTCTCACAGAGAGCTTTCTCTCCTGAATGGGTGCTTGGGGACAGGCATGGTAAAGGCTCATAGGTCCTCTCTGGCTGGCTGGGTCATGGCCTTATAGACTCTGGTGGGCTTGGAACATTTCACACCTCTGAGGTACATGTTTTGGGAGGCTGAGGGGGCCTTGTGTTAAGTGGAGGAGAGACATGGGCCTTTCCTGAGGGCACTCCAGCACATCTGGCTGTTCTGTTACTTCCCCTTGTGAGGGCGTGATGCCTCTCTGAGTTCTCCTGTAGACCCAAGCTGCTTTCAGACAATCGTTGTCAGCCCCTGCTCCCACTGAGCTCCCTTCAGCAGCAACAAGGCCAGGCCACCTGCTGCCTCTCATCTTTGGCCCCGCAGCTTGGGGGAAGGTGCCCTGTCTGCCTTGGTTTGCCTGATGGCCTGCAGAGATGCTCTGTTGCTGATGTGCTCTCTCTGCTATATTCTAGGTCCAGTGATCAAAGCTGAAGTTGGAGACACCATCCTGGTGACATTTTTTAACAAAGCCTCCTGGCCCTTCAGCATCCAGCCACATGGAGTGTTCTATGGGAAGGCGTCAGAAGGGACGTGGTACCATGATGGTTGGTAGATCTCTTTTCTTGAGTACACCCCCATCACCCTTCAGAGGTGTAGCCGAGTTTGTGCAGGGACTCAGGAATAACCCTGTAATCCCTGTTTTAAAGGCCTGTCCCAGAGTGGGGTTTCTGTGGCGCCGCTGCACAACTTCACGTACCGCTGGACTGTGCCAAGGCATGTGGGGCCCACATCCAGCGACCCTCCCTGCCTCACCTGGATGTACAGCTCGGCTGTGAATCCTATCAAAGACTCCAGCTCGGGCTTAGTGGGGCCTCTGCTCATCTGCAAGTCAGGCACTTTGGATGACAACAACAAGCAGGTAAAGGGGTTTTCCTGCCCCGTTCCTACCAGATTTTTGCTTTCATGTAGAGAGAGGAAGCATCAGCAAAACATTAATGAGCATAATGAAAACAAATGTGCAGTAGTGTAAGTCCAGGAGAGTTAAATCAAAGCCTTGTTGTTGGGCAAGTTAATGCTGGGACAGCTGGTGCCCAGGTCTTGCCTGAGAAAGGCCAGTAGTATTCTGGGCTCTCAAGAGTTGCCCTCAAAACAGTTCCTGAGCTCTGCTTTTAATTCCTAGAGAAACTTAGCTGGACAACTGTACCTTGGAATAGGTGTATATATAGGAATATAGGTAACTCTTTTCCTGAGGCTTGTGTAGCAGGCTGCTTTCAGAGAGGCACGTGGAATAGTCATTGCAGTCCCAGAAACAGTGAAAAGACATTTTTGCTTACAGGTGTTCTGCTTGGCTGATACAATGCTTTGAGGTTTGGGTGAGCCTCATTTATTCTGCAAGAGAAGTTAATTTTCAAGCAGAGCTGACTACAAAAAACCATGTGAAAATCCATGTCAGTCTTACGCTTTTGCTGAAGAGATGAAACCTGAAGGGCAGCCAGAATTTACTCTTGGAATTTCACTCAGGGGTAGTCTATTCCTGGCAGTAAGTCTAGGGAAGACAGTATATTGATATCCCTGGGGAGGTACCAGACAGAGGAGCAGAGCCTTGCTGTGAAAGACAGCAGATGGCAAATCAAACCCCTGCTTCCATCCTGCAGCATGGCTTGTGGAGCAGTGACAGATCTGGGGACTGCTGTCCCCAGAGCCTTCTGGGGGGAGTTCACATTCTGTGGGGGCACCATGTGACTGAATTAGGAGTGCAGAAGAAATCAGCATGCTACCCAGGGTAGAAATGTGGATCTGCTCAGCAAAGAGGATTGGGAATACACACAGCCCTCAAGGTGAAGGAGCTGTGATAATGATAAACATGGGCAGGTATTGGAAGGGTGTAAGCAAAAGAGACAGACCTTTGTAAGTGTAGGATGGGGAAAAATCACCTGAGGTGGCAATTCTGGCTCCACAATCTTAGGCAAACCTTTAATGAATGCTTAACTGTGGAAGGTGCATGGCCACTCTCCTGTACCCCTGTGCTGCCGCCTGGAAATTGCTCTCCTGCTCAGCAGGCTGGCTGCTTGTGTGCTGCTGGGGACAATGACACCAGTGGGAGAGTCTGGTCACCATCACAGTGTTCTTTTAGCGGGGAAACACCATGCTTTGGAGTGCATTTCTTAGGAGAATTATCACTCTCGAGGATTTAGGGTAATTAAAAAATCCCCTATCTAGGCCTGTGATAGTGTCGTCATCAGCCTGCCTTATGTCTGGGCTCTGGTCTTGGGTCTGGTTTGGACAGACACCTACATGCAGGTGTGGGGGAGGAAGGGGGCACTGACTTCATGGCCTTGGCTGAGTTTTGTTCACTTTATTCACATGAAATACCATGGAAAATGCACAAGTGGTGCTTTTTATGAAATAAAAGAGGAATGTTCAACATGAGTAAAGGGACAGAGCCCTGTCCCTTGATGAGCCATGTTTTAAAATAAAGGGAAATATGAGAGCCAAGCAAAACAGTTCTAACTCTAAGGATAGTTAGTTGGTGCATTTTAGAAGTTAACAGCCATCATTGTAATTACAGAAAGGGATCGACAAAGAATTTTATCTTCTCTTCAACGTGTTTGACGAGAACCTCAGCTGGTATTTAAATGCTAACATAAAGTACTACTTGAGGATGGAAGAGACATCTGTGAAAAAGGATGATGCCTTTGAAGAATCCAACAGGATGCATGGTATGGTCGGATGCTGCTCTATGACAGCAGGGATGAACCTGCAAAGCACGGGCTGAAGTTCACCTAAAGGCTGAGCTGGGGGCTGGACAAAGGGCTGTGTGGTGTTGGCCTGGAATCAAGCCAGGCTGGAGGCACCGCGTGAGACATGGACAAGCAGCACAGCTGTCTGGAGAAGTGTGCTCTGAGTGTATTCGGGGGTCAATTACAAACAAGTTACCCTTCTTCTGACTGGCAGGCCTGTCCTATGAGGTGTACGCTCAAAATGAATCTCCTGGCTGACACCTGCTGCAGAGAGTTAACTCCTTTCTTCTTTCCAGCCATCAATGGACTTATGTTTGGTAACTTGCCTGGGCTGAACGTGTGTGAAGGAGACAAGGTGTCCTGGCACCTCCTGGGCTTGGGCAGTGAAGCAGACGTGCATGGAGCTATGTTTCAGGGCAACACCATGCAGATGAACGGGATGCGGAGAGATTCAGCCAATCTGTTCCCCCACACCTTTGCCACTGCTTTCATGCAGCCTGATAACAGTGGTGAGTGCCTGCACAGCTGACTGGGTAGGTGGAAGAGTCTCCCATTGTGGTATTTGCTCCTGTGGCAGATTCTCTAGCATGGTATGAACTCTTACAGGGTGTGCTGCGCTTCAGGTGCTTATTGTGTAAGAAAGCTTCCTGAGATGATCTGTGTATAGAACTTTGTTGTGCCATTCCTACTTGGTTTCTCCAATCACTCCTTTTAACTTTTGCCTGTGGCAGCCAAGCTCCCTAAACACCACAGAGATACACCCAGCACATACTGACACCAGCCAGGGAAGCAGCTGTTTCCTGGAATTTTCAAAAGCAACTGATTTCCTTGTTCATCCTGCCTCCCTCAGGGACTTTTGAGATCTACTGCCAGACGAGCAATCACTACCAGTCTGGGATGAGGGAACAGTACATCGTTTCCAAGTGTGGCAAGGCGGGCGCTGCCTCTGCCCATCGGTACACGGGAGTGCGGACGTTCTACATTGCGGCGGAGGAGGTGGTGTGGGACTACGCGCCTGACCGCACCTGGGAGAGGGAACGGCACAACCACTCTGCACAGAGGTAGAGCCCATCTTCTGGGGAAGCCCGTGGCAGTGTCCTAGCAGACCCTGGTGGAGCCTGTTGGGTGTCTTGGCCACCCCGTGACCTGGTGCACATGCTGGTGGTGCTGCTGGTGGGAGCACAGCCCTCCACGTCATTATGCTCTCCTTTGCAGCCCATGCTAGCTCTGGGAAGCCCCTTCAGCTTGTGAACCCCCTGACACAAGTTAATTGTTTGTTCCCCATGAGGTTTTGGTTATCTCAGCACTCGTTCTGCATTTCTCAGCTATGCTGACGTGTTTCTGAACAACGAGAATGGACTGCTCGGCTCCAGGTACAAGAAAGCAGTTTACAGGGAGTACACGGATGGCACTTTCCAAACCCCCAAGGCCAGGATAAATGGTGATGAACACCTGGGGATACTGGGTAAGGATGTGTGCAGAGGGTTCACCTTCCTCTCACACAGCAATGGGACTGGGGCTCTAAAGCTGCAGTGGCTCACAGCTGTAATCTAAAGGCTCGCTGGATATTTAGGCAACTGCTGTGTGTCTGAGTGCAGAGAAATTGGGACTGTCTCCAACTCACATCTGCCAGCTTTGGAGACAGAAGTTAGAAGGGTCCTGTGCCCAGCTTGCAGGAAAGCCTGGGCTTTCCCACTTGCCTTTGCACCAGTGTTCTGTCGTAGCTTGGGCAAAGCATGTTTCACAGCTGCATTTCTCTGACTACGGGGCAGAAACAAGCACTGACTTCTGGAGAGGGGTCTGAGAAATGGAAGGGAAAATCTGTAGCTGTGAGAAATGCTTCTGGAGTGAAAGCAAGCAGCCTTGGGAAGTGGAGGAGCATTTTGCAGTGACTAGTGGAGATCTGTGGAGACAAAACTCTCTGTTACGAACCCAAGGCTGTAAGTGGTGTCAGGGCAGCCAGGCTGAGGCAGAATCTGCCACTCAGAATAGGCTGCAGCTCTGATTTGTGACACTGTCAGGCTCAATTGAATATTACCACATGTTTTAAAATCAATAGCAAGGGGTGATCAACATGTGACATTTAGCATAGCAGTATTCAGAAATCAAGCTTTAGCTGTGCTGGGCCCAGCTGAAATGTGTAATCACCTTCACTGTCCTCATTGTGAAAATCAGTCCAGTTTTCTAAGACTTGGATTGGGACTGACATTGAATTCTCTTTTTGGGAGGTAGAGAAGAGGAACATCATAAATACTATAAGGTAATATTTCTGGGGAGAAGATGTTGAGAGAGGGGTGGGAATATCCCAGAAGATGAGCTGATGGATTTTGCTGATCTCAGAGTACATTCTTCCTGTCTCAAGGCCCTTTTCTGTGGGCGGAAGTGGGCGATATTCTCAATGTTGTGTTCAAGAACAACGCCTCACGGCCCTACTCCATCCATGCACACGGCGTGCTGGAGCAGCAGACTGGACATCCCCAAGCAGCAAACCCTGGTAGGTTCCTGTCTCTAGCTGCATTCCCGCGTGGGCTTGCACAGCTGATTTTAGCCCAGAGCCAGACTGGTTTCCTTAAGCAGCCTCAGATGTCCTGGTTTTGTTACAGTAGAGTGGTGGAACTGAACAGTGGCTCGTCTTTCAGGTCCAGCATGGTTTTAGTGATACCATTTGTGTGGGGATGGCAGCCATCTGGGACATGTGTAGGACATTCTTTTGTGTGCAGCCTTATCCCCCACATTGAGTGTGGTCGCTGTGTGAGAAGGGGGAGGTGATGGCAAGTCACAGCTCAGCCAGTCCTGGGATGGGGAAGCCTCTTCTTTGGGATGCATGAGCACAATAGTATGAAAATAGTATGAAATAGGAGAAATACACAATTGCTTGCTGGGATCTGGCTGAAATGGCCCCTTTGTCTCATGATCCAGATGCCAATGTATTTAATTTTTAGTCCCCTCCAGCTCGCCCAGACTGTCCAAGCCACAGTCAGGCTGTCAGCCAGATCCTGTCTTTGTGGAATGGCTGCTAATATGAAAAAGGGTGATTTTAAAACCCAGTTTGAATCAGCATCATAAATTCACTTCAAAGAGAAGAAAGAATCATCTGAATGAGCTTCCATGGTCGTTCCATGATCATCTCCATGGTCAGGCCCAGTCTTGAAAGCGGCAGATAAAGCTACATTGTGCTGGTACCAGACAGTGTGTTCATCCTGTGACCCCTCTGTCTTGCTCTGAGAGGGGAGCTGCTTTGTGTTTGGGGAAGGCAGATGCAGTATCTGACAAATAGAGAATTGAATTCGGGCTTTGGAGACAGGATTTTCTTTTTCCATTTGGTTTTGCTGCTGCTTAGTGAGTGGCTGTATCACCTGATGTATGGTGCTGCTTGGTCCCTCAGGTGACATTGTGACATACCGGTGGGAAATTCCCGAGAGATCTGGTCCAGGACCAAATGATTCAGCCTGTGTTCCTTGGATCTACTATTCCACGGTGGACCCAGTAAAGGTAAAACAGAAGTTATAACCAGGAAAGCCTAATTAGACCAGTTTTTTACCCCGTTTAGAAAACAATGTGAGTTGGGTACAATTTAGAGATTGGCCCAGCCGAGAGGTGGAACAATCACCTGGTAACATATCCAGTCTTCTCCTTGGAGAGAAAGTCTTCTGAATTTTTCCTGTTGTTTGTCCTTATTTTATCCTAACAAACCTTTGTAAAACAATTCCGTCTTTCCTTGCTAGTAACCTTGCTCCAGTTATTTGTAGGATATTAGAATATCTCCCAGTTGGTCATGGTTTCTACTGGTGAGAGCCATAGGGCTAATCTAGAAAGGCAGAAATTGTCCAAAATAAACCTCATGAATAAAGCAGGAAGATTTGACCATTGCTAGAATTGTCATAGCACCGATTTCACAGGGCAACGACCTGGAGCATCCTGCAATAAACCATCACATTCAACCCAGAGATAATGGCCTTTTTATCTCAAGTTGCAGATGTTTTTGCAGTCACAGAGTGGAGAATATTTTGATACCATCCATATTTATGACTTTTGGATTTGCATTTAGAACAGCACGTATAATTCCTGTTCCTGTGCTTCAGTGGCTGGTGCTCTCCAGCAAGAATACTTGTGTGGCAGAACTGGTTGTTTTAAGTGGGGTGATATGGGAATAGAAAATGATGGCTGAAAGGCAAAAAACTGTGAGTAAAGGAGGGTGAGAAGGTCCTTGCCTCAGAGCTCTCCTTCCTTCTGATTAGGATATGTACAGTGGGCTGATTGGGCCCCTGAAGGTCTGCCGGAGAGGGACCCTGCGATCCGGTGGGACCAGGAAGGATATAAAGAGGGAATTTGCTCTGCTCTTCCTGGTTTTTGATGAAAATCAGTCCTGGTACTTGGAGGAGAATGTGGAACGTTTCAGTAAGGGAAATCACGAGATCAACCTGCTGGATGAGAAATTTGTGGAAAGCAACAAAATGCACGGTAATGTTGGTGTTGATTCTGCCACCTCTCTAAGTAAGGAGCCTGACTTGTGGTGAATATCCTTATCCTTTTCCATTATCAGTGGCACAAGCAGAATTAAACTGTCTGTTCTCAATATTGCAGCACACCTACAGCCCAAATCTTTGATCTGCAGTGAAGGCTGATCATTGTGGCTGTCCCTGTAAAGGAGGAATAGCAATATCCAGGCCAGAGAGGTTAATCTCTGATGTGTCTGAGTGACTCAGAAAAGGAAATAAAATCAGACATGAAATTAACTTGTCAGACAGCCTTAATTCTGTTTGTCTCGGGGACCATCAGAGTATGTTAGCCTTTAAATTAATTTTCTTAGCTATGTGGCTGCAAGATGTGGCTCCGTTGTTTTAGCTCATTATCAAAAAGCTATTTCTATCATAGAAGGATGAGCACATTTGTTTGAATTAGTGTGTTATTTATGTTAGTTTCTGTTCGTATTATATCTGGATCTGTCTAAAATACCCTCAGCAAAACAGGTCCCTTGACAGTTGTGGAGATAAGAATAGTGAGGAGTTGCATTTTGTGTACTGTCATTACTATTGGTTTTGTATGGGTGAGATAAAGACTCTCCAAATACACGTCCATGAAGGTGTAATTGTTAACCCAGTATTACAGCTAGCAGAACCAGCATGGTGAAGTTGGATACTTGTTTTTGGCTACACAAACTGCCCAGGGCAGATTTGGGAGTAAAACCCTGATGCTCTGCCCTCAGACCCAGCCTCTTTCCATCTTACTCCCTCTGTTGTCATCTGAGCATGAAAGTCTCTGTTGTGTGTGCCATGGCAGTCAGCTCACCCCCTGTTTCAATCCCTTTCCTGCATGTGCAGTCACAGCAGGATTCCTTCCAGCTGTGCTACTTGAGAGATAAAGTCCTGCCATGCAGCGATTTTACAAGTGGCTGGAATGTGATGTGTGTGGCCAGCCTGAGGCACAGGACCACAGGGCTGCCCACTGGCAGGATTTACCCCTTTTCAATGTTTATCAAGGAAATTGCTCAGACATTTATGTGTATGTAGGTATATACATATTTCTCCATCATTGGGTTGAAAAGCCATTTTTATGCATTTTGACTTCTAGAAGCAACCACTTCTGCTGGCTGACTGCAGGTTTTCAGCAAAGGTAGTTTTTGAGATTTATTTGAGCTGAGTTACAGCATGGCCTTGAGTGCAAGTCACTTTTCCTGGCTGTGAGCATAGTGGATAGTAGCTGAGCTGGGGGGACTGTCCTATGGGGGACACTAACTGCTGATACACTGGCTGCTGTATGAGCTTTATAACCTCTAATCTGCCACCTTCCTCTGAGGAGGTGCAGCACCCATACAATTTCACTAACAGCCTTTTCCCTTCCGTGTTATTCCCTGCACAGCAATCAATGGCAGGCTCTATGCCAACTTGCCTGGGCTGATCATGTACCAGGGAGAGTGGGTGAGCTGGTACCTGCTGGGAATGGGTCACGAGATTGATGTGCACACAGTCCATTTTCATGCTGAGACCTTCATATACAAGGTAAAAATATCTGCTGATGGTAAAGCAGGTACTGCCTACTGATACCAACACTTTTAACTTGACTTTGTATTTGAATGTTTTTTAATGACTCCACAGCAGCTTCACCCAGCTAGGAAAAGGATGTGGTTTTACACATCCCAATCTGACTCCCTGAGCCTCTGTGTTGTGCTGAGATTCCAGCTTAATCCTTGTTAGGGTTAGGCCTTACCAGATTGTTTGCTTTCCAAGCTGCAGCCCTGGAGCTGCTTTTTGAAAGGTTTTTTTTTTTGAGCTTTAAAAAGCTGAAGTGGTCCCCAGCTACACTGGCAGAATTTTCTTCCTGAGAAAATGCAGTGAGCACTGCAGCTAATGGCCTCCCTCCTCTGACAGAACGGCAAAAGCTACAGAGCAGATGTTGTGGATCTGTTCCCTGGGACCTTTGAAATGGTGGAGATGCTGGTTGGGAACCCTGGGACATGGCTGCTTCACTGTCATGTGTCTGACCATATCCATGCTGGGATGGAGATCCTCTTCACTGTCCTGCCTAGAACAGGTAGGGAGCTGCCACCATAAAACATCCAGCAGCACTTCCTGCTACTGCTGTGAAATTCTGAGTGTTTGTAGCTCACCTCTCTCACAGACTATAAAAAGCCAGTTAATGGAACAGATAATTACTGAAGTGTTATTAAATTATGATGTTCCCTTTAAATACGGTAATACCTGGAGCTGAAGTCAATAACAAATTGTTTTCTGGAGTTTACATTACCTGTGTTGTCATTCTGAGTTTGGTTTCTAGCTTGTGTCTGAATTGCGATGTTCAGCTCTCAGCCAGTAATTGCTCTTACTAAGAACTGGAAGGTGCTCAGAGCCGAGTGACGATCAGTACTGGGTTTGGCTGCAATGGAGCTGATGTGGTTTTAGATTTATTACCAAAACAGCGAATGTCCCAGTGGTTCAGCTGTGGGTGACCAGTGTCTGCCCAGTGTCAGGGCCATCTCTGTTTCTCCCTCAGCACTTTTCTTTTGAAGGCTGGAAAGGATTGTGCACTGGGACTGGGGCTGGCTCTGAAGCAGGTGATACAAAAATTCTCTTGTCTTACGTAGAGAGGGAAAACATTGACAGGACAAAGGACAGCCTCCTAGTCCTGGAAAAGCATGCTGCCTCTGGATCTGATCCTTGCCCTGTTCTGGGCTTTGCCTGCTCAGCCCAACACCTTCTTACTTTCCTTTTGTTTCCTTTCAGAGTCAGAGCTGGAAGTCGTGAGTGTCACCCCAGGTATGGTGTGTACGGCACTGCCAAACCCTGTCTGTGGGAAGGGGAGGGGGCAGATCCCTGAGCAACACAGAGGTTTGGATCTGTGCAAGGGGAGGGAAAGGCAGCACCCGCAGCCTCTACTCTGCCAGCCTGGCAGTGCCTCAGTGTGAGGCCTTGCTTCAGTAGATAACAGGGAGGGCACCAGTCTGTCCTCTGGTGATAGAAATAAGGAAGTTGGGCTGGTTAGGCTTCTTTGCCTGTGTTAAGTGGAAAAGGTTAGTGACCTCGCACCCTGTTGTGCCTGCTATGAATGGATTCAGATTTGGAGTGTGAGCATAGGCAGAGGACAGTGTCTGGAATGGATTGTCCTCTCTCTCTGGACTGTCAGTGACTCTGTGGTTTAGGGAGGTTTCACAATCATCTCTACAAGCTGAAGGGATGGAGTCAGCATGCAAACATGCACATCTGCCTTCTGCTCTCATGTTTCCCTGAGAAAAGAGCCCAAGCGTGTGCCCGGAGTTTTTTGGGCGTTGTAAAGAACAGATGTGAGAAGACATTTGGTTGAGCAGCACAGGGAGAAGGGGAGTAGTAGATATGATCCCTTTGAAATTTTCTGTGGTAGAAGTCTGAGTAACGTACATTGGTGGTTTGTTTTCCTGATTTCTCATCTTTTTTCACAACTCCCATTTTCTAGCTGCTGTGAAGAAATTCAGCTAAGCTGATTTGAGAGCCAGTTCAGGCCAGCTGCAAATGCAGCCACCTAACTACAGCTCAGCAGGCTTTCTCCACTGTTATTTCAGTCATTTTCACCCCAACATTTTCCTCACTCAACATGTCCATACCAGAAGAGGAGTAGGAAATGTGGGAGAGCAGTAGTGGCAATATTAAATAATTTGGTTTTATACCATATGGAGGTATCAGTTTGTGTATGCTCACCAGGCAGAAACCTTGGCCAATAGTTGTTGCCTGAGCAAACAGCCCCTTTTCTCAGGAGGTGGCTGCTGCCTCTGTGTGGAGGCACCAGCAAGCTCAGGATCTTGGTGACTCACCATGGGCATGGCTGAGCGCTCAGTGGTGTGTAGGACAGCAGCCACCATAACAGGGAGTGTGGACTGGGGGAACTTGCAGCAGTCCCAGCCTGGACACTTGTTCTCATCTCTGGGCTGGGGACAGAAGTAGCTGGCTGTCAGGTTCTGGGGTGGAGCAGGTTAGGGTAGGAACCATCCATCTCAAATCTCTGTGTGGGCTCAGGGATGAGGGTCTGACAGATGGATGGCACTGGGGCCTCCTTTGAGTCATTGAATCACTGAGGTTGGAAAAGACCTCTAAGATCATTGAGTCCAACCAATAACTCATCACTGTCATGTCTACCACTGAAACATGTCTCTAAGCTCCATATCTACACATCTTTTGAACACTTCCACTTTGATTGCATCAGGTTTTTCTTTTGCTCCTTTGTTGTATTTCTTGTAATGTTTCAGTTGTGGTATTGCTGGCTCTTGTTGAAAATACCTTTCTGGTTGTCTCTCAGGGTTGTTGCATGACGATGAGTCCCAGAAGATGATGCTTTTTGGATCTAAGGTGACCCAAGAGCAGATAGAGGCCACAGTCATCTCTCTGGCTGTTGTAGGAGTCCTGCTGCTCCTGGCTGCTGGTGTCCTCCTGGGAGCAGTCATCCATCTTGAGAAGCAAAAGAGGTTACGACGCAATCGGAGATCCATCCTGGATGATGGATTCAAACTCATGTCCCAAAAGAATTCTGGTCTCTGAAAGCCATGTACAAACATTGGGCTGTGTACTTGGAGCAGGGGCTGGATCCTTGTCCACAGCAAAGATTTTGGGGCATCATTTCAAATGTGCACTGTACTTCTAGAAGCTGAGGAGGGAAAGCTGGAGCCCTGACCTCTTCATATATTCTCCTCAGCCCTCTGTAAAGAAAATATCTATCCAGGAGAGATCCAAGGACCCTTTGAACTGACTGAAGACAAGTAATGATTAAAAAAGGTCCTTCTGAAATACTCTCCTTCCCCAAGGAAGAGAGGAGACATTTTATTCGCTCCAGAACAGCTCCAGTTGGTCTTTTCTAGCAGAATAGCTTAGGCCAGATTCCAGTCTTGCTCCATTGCCAGAGCTGAGTTGGGAATTGTCTCCTAAGAAACTGTGAGCCATTAATGTAATTAATGTGAAGGAGAGGAAGATAATATTTTCAGTTTTGTGAATCAATGAAGAATACAGAAAAAAATTTGTTAATTTAGAATTGGATTGCAGTTTTTTGATGATTAAGTGGGCAGACACAAATTCAGGGCACTGCATGTCACTGAGAACTCCATCAAGGACCATGATGAGCTGTGCCTCACTGTCAGCCTTGCTGTGACGCATCCTTTTGCTCTTTGCTGGGAGCCAAACTGGGATTGGGTGGTGGGACCAGAGTTCTGTAGCCCACCTGTGGGCTGTGGTGGCCGTCTTCCAGGGTCAGCTGTGCTCACACATATCACTGTAACATCACCCTTTGTGTGCCCACACATCCCACAGTCCCATCACCCTGTCGGTCAAGTACTGAGCCTTTCCCTATGAAATACTTGTCCAGCTCCCTCCCCTGAATCCCCATTACTCAAATGGATGCAGGTTAGTGCTTGTGTATTTCTGTGCCTGGTTTTAAAATGGAAAGAGCATAAAAGTGATCTGTTCTGGGTGGCTTTCAGAGGCAATTAAAGCAGCTAAATGGCTCTAATGACAAGGGACTGCTGGGGGCTCCTTAGGTATAACAGTACCATTTTCTTCAGAACAGTGGTTATCACATACTTAATCATGTTCAATTCATATCAAGCCCCTACACATTTCCAGCTGCCTTTTCCTTTGGCAGCGAGGACAAAGCTCATTATTTTTCTTTCATTTCACTTCATTAGGCCTGGTGAGGGGCTGGAGGGCTGTTGAATACTCTGAATATGGATGATCTTTGCTCAGATTTAAGCCTGGTTCAGCTGCTAATGCAAACCACAGGTTTCCAAACCCATCATTTGCAGGGAATTTTAGAAGCTATGTTATGAGAAATAAGAATGAAGAAGGAAGTCTTTATTTTATTTTTTCCCCCTTGGCTTGTTAAAAACCAGATAAAAAATGTTTTGGGTCTGCACTGAGATGAAGGAGTGAGTATAAATGTATTCCCTTGCTTCAGGGCAGCAGAACAGGGAAATCGCCCTTTCTGCAGCTCTGCGGCCTGGGCCCAGCCTGCACTTTGGTTGCTGGCCCCAAGCAGGGCAGCAGAGAGCTGGGAGCTGGATTTCACACATTCCATAAACAGCAGGCTGCCAAAATTCCTCAAATGTAATGTTTTTTGGGCCAAGTGGGGCATCAGTGGCAGAGGTCTCTCTAGCAGGGGTTGTGAGGAACTCTGGGGGCAGGCTCTGGAGAAGCCTGTGGTGTGAGGGCTGTGTCCTGTGAGAACCTCCCCAAACTGAGAAAACTCAAGGGAAAGCTTTGGATAAAACAGAAACAGATCATTTTGCTAGAACCTTCTGTTGCAGCAAACTGACAAAGCAGTTTATCAGCAAGTTCACAACTGCTTCTAAGCGGGAGTTGGCTCTCCCAGTCACTGTGCATGTGAGGAAGAGAAGGAGAGATCACAGAATCATAGAATATTCTGAGTTGGAAGGGACCCACAAGGATCATAGAGTCCAGCTCTTAGGTGAATGGCCCACACAGGGATTGAACCCTCAACCCTGCATTACTAGCACCATGCTCTAACCAGCTGAGCTAGTCCAATAACCCTCTGCCGTAAACCCAGCCCGCTTTACCCCGCACTGCCAGTATGAGTTCAGAACATCATGGAAGAGCTGGTCTTGCTCGTTTTGTATGGGATAAATGTAAGAAGCAGCTAATACTGCTGGTTGTAGTCACTTTAGCTAGTACTTTCTACCTGCAGTTTTAACATGGCTCTTCCTAGACCCCCATTAGCTGTGGTGACATTTTAAAAAGTTGACCCAGATGATCACCCACCTGTTTGAAGCCTTCTAGGCTATCTCAGGTGAGTGCAAAGCAGAGTTACTCGTTACATGGCAGCAGCTGGCTGTTTGCAGCAGGTCTGGGATGGGGTCCCTGTAGTGTGACCGCACTCAGTGATGGGCAGGCAGTTGTGCCCTCAGCCATTGCCACGCTGGCGTGTGGCTCATGCTCCTGCCGACTCCCACTCCAACTGTGCATGGGAGACATGTGAGTCAAAAGCTGTTTGGTTGTGCACAGGGAAATATAAAGTGCTATCTTTACATTTTTTTCTCAAAACACAAAAGTTAATGTGGAATTAACCCGTGGCACTCCATAAAACAACTGACACAGTAATTGTCAGTGAAAGGGTTTGCTGGGCTCTCAGCTGTAGTGCAGCCTCTAATTCTGAACTGAATTGCTTGGTGATCCAGACTGTCCATGCAGCCTGTTTGCAATTTTGTTGGCATAGCAAATTACAGGAGCGATGGCAAGTCTGGAGTGATGTGCTCATAGACTGCCTGGGGAGAGAAATTCTTGCACAACAGCTGCTAAAACAAGGGGATCTGCAAGGTGAAATCAGAGAATGGATCTGAGCAGAGGGAAAGCTGCCTCTGGCTTATTCACATATGGAGTCTGGGATATGGGATGTACAAATAAGGCAATGTGCACACACGAGGTACCAGACCTACTGCAGCACTCGTCTTGGAAACAATCAATGAATTCAGTCACGGACTGTTCTGGGATGTGAGAAGAGCAGGACTGGGCATGTGATTGATCAAACAGCTATTGCTGAAATTAGCATTTATGGTGTTAAAAATCAAAGACAGCCTGTCTTGGAAATCTGTTTGTTTGTTAATTTGCTCTTATTTTGGGGAAAGTAAATCGGTTGCTCACCAGGTGCTTTATAAACCTAATGTCCGTTGGTGTTCTTGAGAGACAGGCTTCATTCTGCATTCTTTAACTGTGGGAAGGATGGGCAAGTTGAAACAGTCACCTATCTCTGAAGAGACATAGGGAAACAGTAAAGGAGGAGTTCAGTCTGTTGGAAAAGGTGTGGGCCAAGGACTTGCTGTGTAAGAGACAGTTCAATGCGGGCTGTGCATGTCTAATAGGCACAGGAAAGAGAAATACTCTCTTATTCAGTGTCATCAAACGTAGCAAAGAAATTACGTCTTTCTTTGTGTATGTTGATATGGGAAGCTTTGCAGTTTGTAAGGAGCTGACAGAAAACCCTGCCTATAGGACCTTCCTACTGGATCCTAATTTTTCATATTTAGGGATTATTTTCTTCAAAGGAAGGCTTTCCCTTTTAGAGGCAAGTGAAGAGCAGTCATCTTCTTTGGGTCAGGCTGACTTGCTTTGTGAGAAGCAAACAAGCACAAAGCAAAGCTGAGGATGGTAGTGCGCACAGCGTGTCCCTGCCTGGCCATGGGCTCCTGCCGCTGGAGGCTGTGCTGGGATGGCCGTGGCTGTGAGGGACGGGGTCAGGTTGGCAGCGAGACGCTTCTATTCCCCATGTCACTGCCAAATGCAGGAAGGTCCTAAGCCAAACGTAACATGTGGAAGAGGCCACTGGTGTGGGTGCTCTGGTAGCTTCAGTTTCTCCAGGTTTGGTGTTTCTCTCCAGTCCTTTTGAAAACCTCCAGGTCATTGTGCTTTGGAGTCAGTGGGGCGAGGGACATACGGCCGGATTTGGACGGGCTTATCAAAACTGATCCTCTTGTACAAGGCTGAGCATGAGGATTGTGATTAGTCCAATTTGCACACTCTTGGTTTGTTAAACATCAAAAAACCCCAAAGAGTGAGAGCAGTGTGGGTGTGAGGAGGTGGCTGGTCAGCTGGTGAGCACTGCAGTGCTCCGGCAGGGCTGGAAGAACTTGTTAGTGCTGCACTGAGCTAAAACAATCTTCAACCTCCTTTTATCAATACTCTGTGAATATACAGTACAACTCAGAAGGTTACAGCTGGCATGTGACCCCAGAAGATGTCCTTTCTGCTTCATTTTCTCAATGCAAAAGAAATAATTTTTCTTGGGAAGAGCTGCTGTTTGATTTATCTGCTCTATGGCCCAAATGTTCGAGATTGTGCTGCTATAAACCTGTGTGCAGATATTCATGGATACATGCACGTATTTGTACCAGCCCAGTGTACAATACCTTATTCCAAGGGCTTTACAACCACATGGGAGGGGCCTCATAGGTTGTAAACTGTGCAGGAGGGGCCTTGTTGCCTGCTGCCAGCCCTGGAGCTGGTGGCTGGCTCCTGTCCTGCCCCAAGGTCTGGCCACACTCTTACACATGTAGCTCGTGTAAAGCTGAGCAGTTAAAACTATTTCCTGCTGCTCAAGGCATGTCGTGCCTTTAAGTTGTAATCTCTTGTTTCACAAAAAAAGTAAATGCACGTTTCCTGACTGAAAGATTTTTCTTCAATAAAGCTGAAACAGGCATTCCAGCTTTACTTTCTGAATATCTGAGGGGATTTATGTCAAAACTACCCTCTTTCTTTCAAAAGGTCTTCACAATGGAAAATAGAAATTATCCTTTCAGTTCACAAAGCTGTTTTGACCAGAATGATTAATTTGATTTTTACAAGGTGTGACTGAAACTATTAAAAAAAAAAAAAAATCAACCTTTTAGGCTGGGACTAGAGCCTACAGTAATTGAAGTTTGAGTTTGTCCCTTTCTCCAGTCATTGGCACAGACCCAAGGCAGCTGCCTGGGAAGTGCCAAAGAATGTCCTTAAGTGAAGCTGCTGCCCAAGTGCACGCTGCCCTCTCCATGTGAGCTCCTCCGTCCACCTCTGTTGGAACCCAGAGTTCCAACACACCTCCCTGCCCGTCCTCACTCCCTCTGAAGATCTGTGTCAAAACAGATTGTGGCTCATGGTTTTCTCTCTACAGCCTTTAGATATATAGATATATAGTCTGGAAAAACTGGCCAGGATCCCTTGGCTTTGCTAATTGCCAGTCTGAGAAGCCCAGTGGGTGAGGAACCACCTCTGGGTGGTATTGTCATGACTTTTATGCCTTTTTTAGTATTCCAGATGCACAGTTCAGAAATGGATCCTCATGGGTCCTGTTCTGGTCCTCAGTGAGTGGAACCTGTAGACTTATGGCAGAACTGCAGATTTTAGGTGTAAAAATACCAGGTTTCACAGTTGCTTTATGAGGAACCTTCTGGGAAATCGATTGCTGGTGCTGTGGCTGAGTTATATGATTTCCCTTGGGTGAAGCTCTACAAAGATTTGATAAAACTGATTGCAGTGTCTCATTAGCCAGCAAATTCCCCAAAGGCTGATCATCCAGCAGAGCATCAAATTACTGTCTGCACTGATACGGGGTGGGAGACTAGGCCACAGCTTTTCATGCTTTGGGAAACTCAGATAAATCACTGTCAGGGTAAGTCATCATCTTCAGTCATGCTGAGAGCCTGAAGACTGTTGCAAGTGGAGAGGCTGCAGGGAAGGGTCTGGAATCATCAAGGTGAGCCACAGTAACACAGCACTTTAAATGCCCAGGGGCACCACTTAACATAATGGTTGATGCCTGCATGCTGTGACCTCAGGGGCTGTAAGAAAGCAGCTGGCAACTCAGAAAGTTATACAAGGCTTTGGGAATAAATTGCTGCTGCTTCTTTATTTTCTAGGAATTTAAATAGCAATAGGTGACAGTGACATTTTACCCCACATTTCAGACAGCATTTTCATTCTTACCTGGGGGACATCAGTATTCCTGAAACACAAACTATCCTAATTTGGGGGATTTTGAATAGCCAAATGAAATGGAAACAAGATTTTAATTTCTTCTCATTCCAGTTTCCCCAATATTACCCAGTCAAACCAAACACCTCCTCAGACTTTGCCCATATTCAATCAGTAATCATCAAATTCTTGTGTCCTGAGCCTCATGGCTCCTGCACTTGATCTGTGACCTCTGACAGCTCTTTAGCTACACAGTCACGCTCTGTTAGGGCTTTCCTGTGAATCCTTTTCCTTAGGCTGCTTTGTGCTGCTTTGTTTTTCTGCCCTTCTATAACCTCACTGCCTCGGTAGTGCTTCATGACAGCGGCTGCTTTATGGGTTCCATCCCTGCCTATCCACCAGGATTTATCCCACTGACCACCTCTCCCAGCTGGTGCTGCTCTACACCCACCATTGAACAGTTTTTTGAGTCACCTGCAACATCCAGCTTTACTGCTGCTTCTCTCTAAATGGTGAATCTCAGAAAAACAGCAAAATTCGTTTTATAAGTGTGTTGCCATGGCAATGCCACATCTGGGTCTTGTGCCTGTTTGTACCCGGACACCTTCCTGTAACCAAGAGTCTGGAATCAGAGAGCAGATGATGATTTTGATGGAACAGGGCAGTAAGTCATAAAGCACTTTCTGAACATGTCCAACACTTTTCTGGGTCTGCCAGCTGACAGTCATGACCCAGCTTTCTGTAGGCTAAAGATACATAAATTACTAAACTGAATGGAGGAGGGTCAGTGGTTCCCTGGATATCTTATCTCAAGGTGATGGCAAATAAATGTCACACTGTGGACTGAAAGGGCAACAAACCTTGACTGGATTCATACCTAGCACAACAAATTCCTGACTGCAGGGCATGATCCCACACGACAGAGCTCAGCTGGGCCTCTCTGAGGTTCTGGTTTGCTTTGTGTGATAAAAAAGAATCTTTCAGCAGGTCGTCTACCTGTTCCATTTGACATTTTGATGCCAAACCTCTGTGAAGACAGAAGTAATTTGTTCTGTTCCTGCTGAGCGAGCCCCTTGCTGGCTCCTGGGTGTGTGTCACAGTGATATTGGCTGTGGCAAACGTGATCAGCTGAAGCTGTGGAGCACAGCGGAGAGACAGAATGTGAGAATTGATTGAGGGAAAGTCTGCAGGGCTTTGGAAGGAAGGAGGGTCGCGAAAGAGCCTCAGTCAGAAATGTGAATTGCAGTTTATGTGCGTGGCTGCTGCCCCGGCAGCATCAACCTCCTCTGTTTATCTGGTGTTTGTGGCTGGTTGCCCCAGCCCAGTGCTGTGGGTTCCAGGCTGGGTCACCACTCCCAGCCCTTACCAATGCACTCTGAAAACACCTATGTTTGTGCTGATGCTCCTCACCAACACCTGAGATGTTTTCATTGCTGTCAGAGCATTTAGCACAGATATTAGCACACCTTCCACATTCTCTGTGTAAGCTCTGGGAATTTGGCTGCACAGAAAACAGGAAAAAAATCATATTGGACAAGATGCTGACTAGTAACAGATGGAGCAAGGTGGTGGCCAGAGATTCAGGGCTGCTTTTGCCTCTACTTGGCTCGCTTTTCTGTGGCAAAAAGACAGAAGTAGTTTCCTTGACTTTTGTTTCACACACATGGGGACCTTTTCAGTGTTCTTGCAAATTTGGCTGGCTGCTTATGCTTACAACTGTTTCGCCCTCCAGCAGCTCCAGCTGCTCAGCACTGGCTCCAGAAGTCCCTGCCCAGCATGGGTCAAAGCAGCACTATGGATCAGGGGACAGAATGGCATCCTTTGTGTGCAGGGCTGGTTGTTTTGCTTCAGGCTGACTCACACAAATGTTCCAGTGATTCAGAAAGAGGCAATATTTGGTTATGGAGACATTCTGTGCTAGGTCTGAGGTTCAGCAATTCAGGTACTGTTGTTGATAATTGAACCTTTGCAACTAATAGCCACTTCCACTCAGAGTTCTCAAGGTTTTTGAATATTATCCTGTTAAGTTGGCAGCAGAAGAGGTTTGTAAAACTGCCAGGCACAAAACCCTCTGCCCAGCTTGGGAGAAGTTTGGATGTAATCCAGGGCCACTTTGCTTCGGATGGACTATAATTAGAATTTCATAATACCTTCTGGAGGTGAGATTTATGTGCAAATCAGGTACACAGGCACATAAAGCCTTTTTGGCCAGTGTTAGAGGTGCTGTTGTTTTGAGTGTATGAAAGGAGACAGCCTGTTCCCAAATAGATTATTTTTGATCTTTCATGGGGCTATGTTCTGGGAAATTTAAGGAAAACACAAACAATACCATTTATTTCAAAGGGATCAGGATTGGAGCTAAAGACAGGACTAGCAGTGTCAACTTCTAAGCTACTTTTATAAAATTAGGTGCATTTCTCTGTGTTTTGGGTCAGTCCTCAGCACCTTTGGAGCTGCTGGGATGTTGGGGGTTTTTTTTCTCCCTTGTTTCTTTTTTTTTTCCTCCTGTATTTCTCCCTTGTTACCCAGTGTACCCATTCCAGAGTGAAGTGTAATGACCCAAACCAAATCACTAAGAAGTGATTGGAAAGAAACATGTCTAAAATAGATTATTTGACTCCTAAATTGCATCTTCCTTCTCTTCCCCCACAACTGATTTCAGGACAGATGCAATTGCAGCCGTGATCTATTGATGACCAGAAGAGAAGATGTAAGCCCTCAGGGAAGCTGCCTGCATTTGATTAATGCCTGAGTCTGTCCAGCCTAAGGAGAAGGTCCTTAATTTAAGTAACCAGCAGCAGAAAATAAAAAAAATGTAGGAATTTGTAGTCTGTGTTGAAAACCTCTCACATAGGAAACCTCTCACTGACTTTTGTATTTCTTTTCAAATTCTGACTGTTAGAAAAGAGGTAATACAGTTTTAAACTTTATTTCTTTCTCTTTTTCAGTTATATCCTTTCAGACATTTCTTCCAAGCTGAGAGCCCAGATACAATGGCAGTCTTTGGAGGGAAACAGTTGTGATGATGACTGCAGCCCTGGTGGCATCGCTCCTCCTTGAGATTCACCTGTATTAAAAGAAATGAATGACATTACCCTAAAAAATGTGTTCTGGAAGCAGGTGAGGTCTCATCAGGCTGCTTCATCAAGCAAAGCCTTTAGGGTAGTTTGTCTCAGGCACTTTTTTCTTTCCCTAACACATACTTCCCTGCACTAAGGAACTCCCATTCTCAGTGATTCAGTCCTTTGGAATGGCTTTATCTTTCAGAACATTATTTTCTTTTTTTTTACTTCCAGGACAGTGAATGGTTCAGCACTTGCCAGTGGGTCTGGCTGAGCTGTGTTCCTTCTGCTTAACAGGGAACACATGAAGATGTTCTTGTCTCTTGCTTATTTTAGCTGGGTGAGGTTGACCTTTTTTTTTTTTTTTAACTCACTCTTGTTGCTTATGTTGCAGAGAAATAAAGAAGAACAAAGGCTGTCTCATTACACTTTCACTGCCAAGGAACTCTTCTGGAGTGTGTTTGTGTTTCTGCAATGTGGAATGTTGTGTGCTGGGGAGAAAACAAGACCAAATAATTTCTGGTCTGCTGATCACTGGCAATTTACAGTATGGACAAGAACTTTAAAATACCAGTCACTTGGAGTTCAAAAAGTTTCAGGAAAAGTTTTAAAGGAGAAAGCAATTTACTGGGAAAAGTTTGAGATTGATGGGGTGATGGGGTTGGGACTGCAGAGGTGCCTGGTGTCATCACTGATCCGAGGGTCAGCAGCCACTGGCAGAGCAGTGCTGGGCTTGATGCTGGGGATAGCAGCAGGGAGGACAGGTGCTGGCCATGTGACAGCAGCAGGGAGGACAGGTGCTGGCCATGTGCTCAGGCTGGGCTGCAGGAGGGGTCAGTGCACCCCATTCCATGGAAGTATCCTGGTGGCCACGGCTCCCAGAGGCCCAGGTGGTGAGGGGGGAGTTCAGGCTGTGGTGTCCCAAGCTGCCCTGGCTGCCCTGAGCATGTGGTGGGCAGAGACCAGGGTTTGACCTGGCTGTTCAGTGTTCTGTCTTGAAAATACTTCTATACAGTAATTTTTATAAACCCCCCCTGTAATCATACCTTTGTCAAGTCACCTCATCAAATTACTGGTGGTACTATGAAAAAACTGCAGTCCCCCCATTTCAGCTAGCAGGGGCCTGCCCCAGGGCAGGGTGTAGTGCCACAGTCCTGTATCCTGGTGCCAGCATCAGTCCTCTACAGCAGGAGACACACCGAGACCAGAAACCTGAGACTGAACAGGAAAAAGGACACTTCCAAAGGATTTTGTGTTTTTTCTAACATCTCTTGATCTTTAGGACCAGCTCAAACAAACATCTGTTTCTGGACACACATTCTGCTTCTTTTCTTCCCAGCTTTCTTTCAAATCCAAGTGTCTCATGGAGTCCCTCAAGACCAAGCTGCTGCCACCTGCACTGTGCTGGAGCAGCAGCTCCAGGGCAGCCCATGCAGTTTGGGATGGAGCTGCCTGGTGGGAGCTGTGGGAACACCTGGTGCCGCAGAGGGAGTGTGGGGAGTGGTTTCTGGCACCTGTCCCCAGCCTCTGCTCTCAGCTGGGAAGAATTGCTCTGAGTCCACCTCCTGCTAACTCTAACTCTAACCCTAACCCAAAGCCAAGCCCAAGGAGCAGCCGTTTGGGCTCTGATTTTTGCTCCTCCCAAGGCTCTCTGTTTCCCTGAACTGACTGCTGATACCACCCACCTGGCTTCCCCCAAGTGCCAGGAAAGAGGCAAAGAGAAGAAAGGCTGGGATGTTATGGACAGAGGGTAGCAGCTGTGTAATTTTACATAACAGCACAATTTTGGGAGGTTTCAGCTGATTGTACCCTCGTAACAGCTGGTTTTGTGCACCTGATGGAGCCTGATGTAGTTGGTCTGTGCTCAGAAATGGGTAGTAGGGTTTAGCTGGGAAATGGTCAAAAACCCTTTAAAACCAGCTGTGCCCCTGCTGCAGGGCGGGCAGTGCAGCAGTTGGCAGACATCCTGCCAAGTTTTTCTCCAGCTACAGCCCTTATTTGGAACTCCTGAGCACTGACATCACTCTTGCAGCTTGCCAAGAAGCCTTTTGGAGCCCACAGAGTCAGGAGGGCTCTCAGGAGGAGCACCAATGTGTCGGTGTGCCAGAGAGAGGTTTTCCTTTGGGGTGTGTGGTGCCTCTGTACCTGAAATTTTGGATGTTGAAAAAAGATGTGGGGATTCGTAGATCATCTGAAAATGTGGCATCTGGCATCTAAAGGAAATAGTGCAAGTAATTTTTTTTTTCTCTTGCAATCCAGGAATTGTAGTGAGTGCGGCTGGGCTGTAAGGAGAGAAAACAAAGCAGTGGCTAATTCTGATTTTCCTGGAGCAGTCAGATAAAGGACAGTTGAAAAGAGAGAAGGGAATGAATGCATGAAATGTTTTCTCATACTATGAATGCAAACTAATCCAAGCTGGAATAGTCATCAGTGTTTCCAAAACTTAGCCCCTGAAATATTTGAAGAAATGAAAAAGAAAAAACAAAATCCAAGAATGATAAGAGGCACTGAAAAAGGCTTTGAGTGCTTTAAGGGCAAAAGAATCCCACTGGGAGATGCCCAGGTTGGCAAGGATGTGAAGGGCGCTGTGCAGTAGATGAGTGCTGGCAGGTGGAGGTGAGGAGTGATCTCTTGGCTGAGCTGCTTCCAGAGCAGACCTCCCCACACCTGAGACAAGGCCATTTCTGCTTCTCACTGTCAATCTACCACCACTCTCCTCCCTGCGGGACCCCTGCCCAGGGCCACCTGCCCTGGAAGCATTTACCTCCTCGGGCTCTGTACCAAGACCCCAAACTCAGCAACTGAAGTCTGGGTTGAGAGACTGAAGTTGGAAATTTTGTTATTTTAGAGCAGCACTTGCTTCTGAAGGAGAAAGGTATTTTTAATTTTTTTTTTAATTGAATGGGTTAAAATGGATTGTCCATAGCTAAAACTTCAGATTGTTGCTGATGACATTTATGTCCTGGCTTTCATTCAGACTTTCGGTGAGAAAACAGCATTTTCAGAATACAACCTGCAGAACACCACCTATCCTCCAGTTACTCTCTGCAAAAGAAAGCTGCTGCTGTTCATGGGTGAGTTTTGGGACTGTGTGTTCAGGGCTTGTGGCATCCCTGTCTTCAGAAGTGTTTCCTTTCAAATCATATTTTATCTTCTGCATCACTTATTCAAGGACCATGGCTCTTGATTCCTGTTTGAACATTTGTAGCTGCTAGCAAAGTCAGACTGGTTTTTTTTGGTTTTTTTATTTTTCAGAAACTTCAAAGTAGTTTTTAGTCTACTCCATCCTTCCAGAGGAGTTTTCTTCAAACTAAGGAAAAAAGGCTTCACAGAGGCTTCCACAGCAACTCCCCAGCCTTTGCCAGCATCAGCTGGCTCTAGAGCAGCCCATCTGGCTTTTTCTCCTGGTATTGAATCCTCTAGAAAGTGAAAAATCCCCAACATTGCCTGAACTAGGCAGTGCTTGCTTCCATCTCCTGATGGACCATGAGTGACAGTTGCCACGTCATCTCCCGTGTACATCCTGTCTCCTTGGTATCTGCTGAGCCTTCTTTGCCAAGAAACAATCTTTGGATTAGTGCATGTCAAATTCCATGTCCTGAGCCAATAGAGACTCCCTTGGCTTTACATTACAGTCATTTGATAGTCATAGGGAATAACTTGAAATTTTAGAACATAACTTTGTGCTTTCAGCTGAGAACAACATGCCGCTACCCTCCTCGAGCGCTTTGTTGTGTGTGCTACAGCTGGTCCTCGCTGTGTATCTGGCACATGGAATTAGAAATAATTGCAGGTGCAATAGAGAAGTCATGGTAAACCTCTCAGATACATTGTATTTGGCTTCATAAAGGCAATGGCCTGGAGTTGACTCTTCCTCTGGCTCTGGGGAGTTCTTCCTCCCCAGGTGAGGGACACTCAGCTAACCCAGACTGCTCTCTAGGACAGGACATGGTCCATTACAGTACAGCAGTTTGGATCCAAGGTCATGCAGCTCCTCCCCTACGTTCCAGTTCACTGTAATTTATATGTCAGGCTTCACTGCAGAAAGGCTGGTCTAGCGTATTCGAAGAAGTAATTTCCAGCTCCTAAGTCAAGCCTCAGGACCCTGGTCTCCCACACACGTCCTCCATTGTTCCTTCCGTCTGTCTGCAGCATGAGAATCCAATTACACTGCCTCTGAGAAAGCTCTGAGAATAAAAGCTAAAATACTCTTTCAAGGGGACATAATTGAGTATCCGGTAGAGACGGTCTGTACTCAGCACCTTCCTTCCACATTTTTCCCCACAAAGAAGGCTTTGTCTCAGGGAAAAAACAAAAGGCATTGAGACTGGTAAATTTACCACATTGAGAGTGGTAAATTTTATGTTTTTGCCTAAAAGTCTGCCCTCAGTAAGTGAAAATATTTTGTAAAAGCTGGATTATAGCTGCAATGGCTCTCATGTATCAAGAAGGAGCACGCAGTGAATGATGTGAGTGGGATGGCGGAACACATAGGTGACCCTCGTGTTGCTGTGGGCTGAGCGAATCTTTCCCTCCCCAGGAGCCAAACCTTGGCTCACCTGCACAGAAAGGCATCGTGTATAGCATGGTTTTGAATGGTTAGCACCTGTCTGAATTACAGAACTGCTTTATTTAATGTATTACTGTATTTACTTAATGTATTACTGCACTCTGTAATCACCGTTTATTTATTAAGTCTTATTACCAAGTCCCTGAAATGTCCTGGAAAATGCCTGTGCCTGTTAGTCCCACATTTTCTGAGTCACAAAAGCAGGACTAGTCATTGCAAATGAAGAGGAGTACGGTGTCCTAAGTGCTCTCAAGCAAATATGAAAAAAGAAAGAGTTGCAGATTCATGGTTTATGAGGATTGTCCAGACTCTTATTTCTAACACACCTTTTGAGTGAAATAAAAATGCAGGGATTGGTCTATAGCTCTTGTTGTTTCTGTTATTTATCAAACTTGTATTTTAAGTAGAAAAGGGTAAACTATGAACCTTTCTAGGGAAGAGAAATCTTGCAAGAAGCTGCATGGTGCAACAGACACATCGAATTAAATTTTCCTTGTTTGGACTTGACAATTTCAGCTGTTGAATTTGCTCCCTTTGGACAAGGCTCAGGCATTGAAACTTCCTGTCTGCTTCCAGCTGCTTTCAGCTCTGAATGGCAGAGCAGAGACACTTTCTTTTTCAAGGCAGAAATCTCATGTTTGCACCAGCAGACCTTGGTTTAGGCTTTGCCAGGATCTGTGTGCTCCCTGCTTCCTGTGGCACAGCTCCCAGCTGGTAGGACAGGGGATTCTCTTGCAGGCTGGATGCTTTCTTGGTGGGTGTTCTGGGCATCAACTCTCTGTGTGTCCTGACTGCAGACCTGGAGTAGCACTTTAAGTCCAGCAGCTCTCACCTCCTTTCCTGATGATGTGGGAAGCCTGCACTCAGCACCAGGAGTGGAGCTCGGGGAAGAATGGGTGGAGACAAAGACAAGAAGCTAGAAAATGCACATTTGGAGCATGATGGGAACATCTGCATTAGGAAAAGTTTTAGCGCAGTGGTCTTGGATTCCCAGGATTTCTCATCTGCCCTCTTGTGAGGTCTTTACGTACCTCATAAATATGAAATATAATTATCTGCAGAGACCTGTGGGGACAATTTTATTCGCTTTTTGAGCTCAATAATCCAGTCATAAAAGCATTTTCTGTACATCTTTGTGGGAGCAGACAGGGACAAGCATTTGAATGTGTGTACTCAGTGAGCCCATGGTAATAGCCTGGGGAGAAAATCTCCATTGCTATTATGATCTGCTTCATCATTAAAATCAGTCCAGTAATGGAGATGAATCATGTCTTTAGAAATAATTTCCTTAAAATTAGCTTAAATTCAGGTGCAAGTGCAAGTAGCCTTGACCCTGGATGATTTTACATGCTGTACAATGAGCATGACAGTTGAATTATCTCACCTGCCTCTGTCAGGCAGGAAAAAGTCCCTGCAGAGAAGTACAGGGAAGATTCCATGAACCCAGCGAATTCAGGGACTTGTTCCCAACAGCCCCCTTGGCCTCCATGAGCAAAGGTAATAAACCATGGTAATGACGTGTGAAAATGCCTGAAATCTGCTGTTTTAATGTTCCCAAGGATCTGAATTTTTATAGTATAGCTCCGATTTCTCATCAACACTGATCTGTTTATGAGATTACATTAGATCACATTAGATCTGTTCGGAAGATGGATATGCATCTCAACTGACATTTCAGCAATCTGGCATTTCTTTTCAAAAGAGCACTAAAAAGGAAAATGCTAAATAATCTCACAAAACTGAAAGTTCCAAAAATTTGTGTCTCAAGTAGTGTCAAATGTGAAAGCCAAAAATCTTCTTTAGAAACAACGGGTGGCACAATTCACCTGGATGAGTTGGCAAAAGTACATTTCTCCCTCACTTTCTCTGACTGGGTGGAGCTAGCACCAATGCATGATGAACCCCAAAGCCTGCTTGAAGCAGCTCAGAATGTTTGCAAGTGAATAATAACTGCAGCAAATCAGCATGTGATTGCTAAAGTGTTTGCACTTGCGACAGAATAAATCTGTTCTGCAGGAATACGTGATGAGAGTCGCCCACCTCTGGCACTCGGGACATCTCACCACTTTGGGTCTGTGCATGTGCAGCCGGTGCTGCTCTGCCCCCTCATCCTCCTGCCGCACAGCAAGGAAACGGCAGGGACTATGGCAAAGGCACCTATCGGGGCCATACGGCAAAGGAGCCCAGGGATGGAGCCCTGTGTGTTCCTGCAGCCTCTGCCAGGCTGCTGCAGAGATGCCAGCAGGTGCCTGAACACCCTGGGGCTCAGTGCAGGCCCCAGCCCAGCCAGGATGCAGAGTGCAGCCGACCATCCTGGGTGACCCCCATGCATGCTGGGCTGCTGCTCTTATTGTCTGATTGTGTTTCACTTTTCACTCTATCCTCTGCACCACATGAGAGCATGAAGGGACTGGGGCCAAGCACAAAGCCCTCAGATATTCTCTGCTAAAACTCTGGGATAAAGAGAGATGCCACAAAGTAGTGAAGATGCTTCACCCCCATGTAGCTGTTGTGCTGGGTGTCCAGAGAAGAGCAGAGAGCAGACAGAGGAGATCACAGCACATCCAGCCTCCATCTGTGTTTTGCTGCTCTCTAGATCTGCACATGTCAAGCTGTGCCGTTGCCCACGTGTGGGTTGTGATACACCTCAGGAAAAACGGGGAAGAGATCTGCCATTGGCTCCTTCCTGTGCAGTGTGTCATCTGGCAGCTTTGTATATCACAGGGAACACAGGGACCAGTCTGCTGCTGAGCAAAGCTGCTTCACTGAGTAGTCAGAGATACTTGGAGGGGGAAAAACAAAGTGAAAGGCAGCCGTTGCTTTTTTGTTTCTGCCAAGCTCTGAAAACTCTTGGGAAACAGAAACCTGATGGATTAAGGACTGTGCGGAGAAGCAGTAAAGTGGATTTCCAAGGATAAGTTGCAGATTGAAGAACAGTGCCCGACAGGAAATATTTACTAAGATTTCTTTCTTGGTGCGGAGAGAGTGGGGATCTCTGATATTTCAGCCTCTAAATTAGCTTCTCTGTGGGGCACATATGGGACTTAAGAAGGAAAGCTGATGGGGAGCCCCTGAAGCAAAGGTGACATGTGCCCAGCACAGGCAGAAGGACCCATTTATCAACTCTTTTCTCTAGTTTGTATCCGTGCGGCAGATTTTTAAAATGCAACTGTGTGTGTTCCCTCCTGCAACCACTGGCTCTCGCAGCTGAGCTGGCAGAAGGCACTGGCTAGTGTGCGGCTGGACCAGGGCTCTGCTGCCCCAGCCATGAGACAGCACACCTGGTTCCCCTTGCCGTACATGCCCAAGCCCTTCTGGAGAGCGGAGAACCACAACACAACCAACTTCTTCTCTGCACTGTATGGCTTCCCTAACCAGTCCTTCTTCCACAGTGACTTGAACCTGGAGGACCTGGGGGACTTTGGTAGCGGAGCCAAGTATGAGGGTGAGTCCCAGAGCCGGACAGTGAAGGCGCTGCTGATTGTCGCCTACTCCGTGATCATCTGCATCTCACTGTTCGGCAACATCCTGGTGTGCCACGTGGTCATCAAGAACAAGAGGATGCACTCTGCCACCAACCTCTTCATTGTCAACCTGGCTGTTGCTGACGTGATGATCACCACCCTGAACACCCCCTTCACACTGGTGAGCCCCGTCTGGCCGTGCCTGTTGGTATCTGTGTGTGCCTGTCAGCTGTGTGCACTAGGATTGAACAGGCTGGGACCAGACTGGTACCCAGACTTTCTTTTGCCCCCCTTCCCCTTTTACCTTTTAGTGAGGGTGCAAGTCATGGCCCCCATCCCCAACACCCCCTGAGCAAGTGGAGCTGAGGGCCAATGCCCCCACCTTGCAGTTCATTGCAGGGGTCACTCTGCTGCAGCCTTCCCCCTCTGCCCAGGCAAGGCACAGATCTGGGAGCCCCTTTTGCCTGTTGATGGGGAAGGAAGTGGGGACAAGTTTGACACAAGAAAATCCAATTAATGGCTGGTTTCCTGTTGAAACAACGTGAACCAGGTCAGTCCCTGTGCAACATCTCAGGGAAGTACTTAGGCTGCCACTGAACAGTGTCAATGGCATGTCCCTCCCTCAGCCACTACAGACGGTGCTTCCTGGGGCTAATTGTCCTTTTTTATTTTCAGTGACTACATAATATATGATATAAAATAACATTAAATGAATGAGGTGGGAAGAATTAAACATTCATTTCTTGCCCTGCTGTCATAGACTGTAAATGCCATGTAAACAGGACTTTGTACCTATATTTGACCCAGCACTCCTGTTCAAAATCCTCCTGCTTCATCCCTGCCCAGAGTGTTCTGCCTTCCAAAAGCAGGTCTTGAATTAGCTATTTGAATTCACCCTTTCTTAAACTGGTGCTGTTTCTTTGGTGGGATTTCCCTGCCTTGCTCTGATGGGATTTGCGTCCTGTAATTTGTTCAGGGAGAGCTTGGTGCCCTGTTGTGTGTTTGCACACCAACAGACACACAGTAGGCATGTGTAATTAAAATTTCTGCCAGCTCTCTCAGGAACGAGCTTTACACCAGCTCCAGAGATCCAGCACACTGCTCCAGTTCAGTCAGTACTGCAAGAGTCGCCCCTACAGGGAAATTAATTAGATTAATTGAAAACAAATTAGCTAGTCTTGACTAATTTTCTGTGTGGACAGATGCTTTGTAGTAAATGCACTTTACTTCAAATTAGCTTAATCTGCAGCAAAATGAGTTATATTCATTTGTAATTAATATTGCACAGTCAGGAATAATGAGGGAATGAGGCAGTTTGGCACACTCTCCTCTGCAGAGAAGCCACCATCAGTAAAGCCTCTCTGGGAACAGGTGAGAAATTTTTCCATGGATTTCTCTCACTAAGTTTGGAGACCATGCAGCTTTCAGCATCCAAATGTTCAAAGGTATATAACGTTTTCTGGGAGGCACCTAGTGTGCTCTGCAGAGACTCGTTGAGGAGTGGAGCTAAGGTTTCTTTATGTGTTCCAGAACGGCCATGGTAAATGTATAAATGTACACATGTACACAACATACACAGAGCACTGCTCAAGCAGTGTTTGCACAGTGCTGTAAATCTCACCTCAGTTTGAGAAG
The DNA here is from genome assembly GCF_965178545.1 of Coloeus monedula. Taxonomy (NCBI): domain Eukaryota; kingdom Metazoa; phylum Chordata; class Aves; order Passeriformes; family Corvidae; genus Coloeus; species Coloeus monedula. The sequence continues at coordinate 19,917,450 of NC_138792.1, read as the reverse complement.
GTCTTGGGCAATCACAGTTTCCCCAGGAAAAACTGAGGATAAAGCACCTCCAAAGCCTCAGAAAGCTGTATTAATGCATTTCTTCCATATTGTGCACCTGGGAAGACAATTTGCTTCTCTTCAGGTACTGCTCCTGTTAATCCAATGCTGTCTGTTCTTCAGGTGCGGTTTGTGAGCAGCACCTGGGTTTTTGGAAAGCTGATGTGTCACATCAGCCGGTTTGTTCAGTACTGCTCTGTCCACGTGTCTGTGCTGACCCTTGCTGCCATTGCACTGGACCGGCACCAGGTATGTCAAAGACACCACCCCATGATTGCTAGAAAATAGTTGTTTCCTCCTCAAATCCCAGTACCTGGAAACCTGCACTGTCTTGAGACTCAGGGAACAGAGGAGAGAACTCCAGCTTTCATGGCAGAGGACAAAATACCTGTGATTTTTACAGTGAGGGTGATGAAATACTGCAACAGGCTGCACAGAGAGGTTGTGGAGTCTCTGTCCTTGGAGATACTGAAAACCTCAGGAGTTCAGTGCCAGGCAGCCTGCTCCAGCCCTGCGCTGCCTGGGCCATTGGGCTCGTAGGCTCCTTGCCCTCATCAGCTCTGCCTCGAAGCACAGTCCCACCAGAAGGGTGGGGCTAAGTGCTGAATTCAAGCACCAGCCAGCCCACACGTTCTCTCCACACAGATTTATGGGAGTCTGTCAATTCTGAAGCTTGCCCCATTCCTTTGGGATGCCTAAGGCTGGAAACAGTAAGAACTATGTTAACTCATCCAGTTCAAGGTGAGAAATTCTCTCCTTCTCCTCTAGCCCCTATACTTACCAGCCATGAAAACCTTTCAGGTCAAGTAATGCATACAGACTGAAGGGTTTCCTTAAGTGAAACAGAGTTTCTAATTTGTGCTTTAGCTGATGAGTGACGAGTGCTGGGAGGCCAGATCCATCAGAGTGAGCTCTCAGGTAGAATGGGTTTCTCACAGTGCTGGAGCCACTGAAACGGTTGCTACCAAAAAGCAACTTCACATGATAAATGCTGTGGCTGGATGAAGTTCAAAACAAGAGTAGGCTCCACCTGCTGTCAGAGAATCACAGGGACTGCCGGAGCATAGATGAGCCACTTCTGTCTTTTTTATCACAAAGATAGAAGTGAGATGTCCCTGACAAAAGGGAAACCAACACTTGCCTCTAAAAATATTGCTAGTCCTGAGAAGCGCCATGGCAGACAGATACTCCAGGGGAGTTGTACAACTTGATTAAGTAGATATTTATAATGGGACTACAAACGACATGCATAAAATACCAAAGACTTCATCAGCCAAGAAATCATCTGGATGACATGATAGGTCTATTTTTAATTATTGTTTCATTGCCTAAGATAATCCTCCATAGTCCATATAGCTCAACAGAGATCTCACCACCGTGGTCTCTGCAGTCATGCTGATGGGTCACACGGAATGTATTTCTCTGCTCAGGCTCTGAGCCAGCAGCAACACTCAATACGTGCACAACTCCATGCATTTCCCGACCCTTGTACTCCCTGAAGTCCTGTAAAGTGACTGTCTCTGCCTTTTAACACTGAAGAGATGTGGAGCTGCTGCTGACATGCAAAATGGGGCTCAAAGAGTGACAAAGATGCTGTAAATCCTCAGGAGTCATTGTTCTCTGCAGGTAATCATGCACCCTCTCAAGCCACGCATGTCCATGGTGACAGGAGGGATTTGCATCATTGTCATCTGGGTTATGGCCAGCTGCTTCTCGCTGCCTCACGCCATTTATCAGACTCTGACAAGGTTTTATATTGGGTAAGACATTTACATATTTTTTGTTGTATGACGTTTACAAAGCCCCACAGAAACCAAGGGCACACCTTTCCATCCATGTTATTAGAGCAGAAAGGGTGGTGAAACAGAAGTTTCCTTCCCTTTGCACAGGTTCTGTGTCTGTCACAAAGGGACAATGACAATCGATGGAATTGCTTCCAGGCTGGTTCATTAGTTGTTTTGGGCTCAGAGATTCAGCCATGTAGTTTGGGGCAGGCACAGGGGAGAGGGCCTCCTCATCAGCAGAGGACACAGACATCAATATGAATGATCTCTTTCTTTTCCTGGGGATGTGTTTAAGATGCCTTCATTGGAGCCAAAGGTCAAACCTAGAGTAAAATTCTCCATTGGAAGTGGCACCTGCCCATGATACTGAATGAGTTCTGCTACCTGTACCTGTACTGAAACCCGTCTGAATGTCTGAGGTGCTTGTCCTCAGATGTGTGCAGCTGGTAGGGGAATTGAGAGCTCTTTCTCTTTAATCTTCAGAAACAGCACCATCCGAATGGTCTGCCTCCCCAGCTTCCCTCCTCCTGCTGATCTTTTCTGGAAGTATTTGGACCTGACTACGTTTGTTCTCTTGTATGTTCTGCCCTTGCTTGTGATCTCCATCACTTACACCATGGTGGCCAAGAAGCTCTGGCTGAGGAATGCCATCGGGGACCTCACCATGGAGCAATACTATGCCCATCAGCGGAAGAAGAAGATGACACTGAAGATGCTGATGGTGGTGGTGGTTGTGTTTGCCGTGTGCTGGTTTCCCCTGAACTGCTACGTGGTGCTGATCTCCTGCAGGGCCATCCACAGCAGCAATGCTCTGTACTTCGCTTTTCACTGGTTTGCCATGAGCAGCACCTGCTACAACCCCTTCATCTACTGCTGGCTGAATGGGAGCTTCCGCGCGGAGCTCCGGTCCCTGCTCTGCGTGTGCCGGCCCAGGAGCATGGCCCAGGGCCATGCTCTGCAGCCCATCTCCCCACCGTTCCAGGATGCCAAGGCTGAGAACTGCTGGCACAAAAGAAGCAGCACATGCCAGAAGGCACAGACACCCTCCCAGAGGAACTCTGCAAAGACAGACATATCCAGCGTGCATCCAATTGTGGCAGAAAGCTAAACCCTTCATCTGACAGCTGGGCAGCATCACATTGGGATTGCAAAATCATGGGGAAAATGGGTTTGGAAAGGCCTCTGGAGTTTGTCAAGTCAACCTTCTGCCCAGAGCACGTGAGCTTCAATCTTTGGGTCATTCAGGACCTTGTTCTCTCAGGTGTCAGAATTCTCTAGGGATGAACTGCCACCTGTGGGCTTCAGAATGAAGTGTGTTGAGTGAATTATTCACTGGAATAGTCAGCAAAAACGAAGAGAATTATTTAACAGCACACGAAGCCTTTCATGGTCTAAGGAAACACAGGGAAGCTACATTGGTTATACACACACCAGCTGTGCCCACTGTGGCTTGATGTAAAGCTGTTTGGGCTCTAACTTTGTGAATTGACATTTCTTTAGCATAAAATCTAAATTATTTTCACTTTCAAGAATATTTTTTTTTTACCTGTCCTCAAGAACTGTGTCCTTTGTGGCTTCCCTGCCAGCCTGGCAGCCCTTCCCCATTGGGTCAGCCTGTCTCTGTCCTGTAGTTATCCTGTGGGCAGCAGCAGCAGCAGCAGCAATGACTCAGCAGCTGTGGAACTGGGAGTTCTGGCTTTTTCTGAGATGGAACCAGCATTGTGTTGGTTCCATCACAATGGAACAAACCAGACCTGCAGGTTTTCAACCCAAAATCAGGAAATAGAAGAAGTTTGACCTATGAGATGTAAACCTTTATATGTGAACCTTCATGTATTCCCTGCTCAGTTAAACTGAGCATCTGACAATGTGCCACAGCATTCGCCTCAAGCACTGATCCTTGTGTTCCAGCTACATCACTGGTGGCAGGGTGCACCAGGAGTGCTGGTCCTGGTCCAAATGGTGCCTCTGGAATGCAAGAGATAGCTGGTATTCCTGGGGATGTGGGTGCCTGACAGCCGGCGCCAGCAGCTGCTGCTCCGGGGGCTCACGGCAGAGCCAGCCACCGTGTTTCAGAGCTGGGTTTGGGTCACTAGTGAGAGATACCCAGTGGGAGCACATGGCCAACTTCAGCCTATGGCTATGAAAATCCACCAAAGTTGTGTTTTCCTCTTTCTCAGAAAGAATAACCAGTTTCTTTGTGTCCATTCTGCACTGGCTCAGTCTTTGTGATGGTAAAGTGTTGAGCTTCAAAAGACAGTGAAAAGGAAATGAGCTTCAGTCTCCCCATGCAAAATACTCTAAACTACTCTTCTACAGCTGAGCATTTCCACCTGTACCGGCAGTGTGTCACAGCTGTAGACCTGGGTGAAAGGCTGCTTAAATCTGGAAATCAAGATGCTTTGATGGGAATGTATTTGTATTTCAAAATGAAACTGTGAAGGGGAGGAAAGAGTAAGAGCAACACAAATCTTGCTTTTTCCTAAACTTATTGTGGGAAGGAGGAGGACAAGAGCAGCTGGGACAGGGACAGGGACCTGGCATGGCTTGGGACACTGCAAATTCCAGTGACACTGACAGTACAAAGGCTTCAGGTCAGTGCTCCTGTCTGAGGCAGTGATCTCTTTTCCTTCACATCTGCAGGAATTACTCTGCAGAGGATATGCTATGGGGAGGAAATGGAATTAGAGAAATCTCTTCAGAGAGCAAATATCCAAGGCTCAGGTATTGGCTCTGACCATATGAGCCTTCGATTTGGTTCCACTGGAGTGGAGTCCTGCCTGAAACTGGCACCACAGAAGCAGTACTGGAACCTTTAATTTTGTCTTACAAGTAAATTACAGCACAAGCCAGACATTACTACTAAGTTGGGTGTTTTACTGTCTGGAAAACTGGGAGTCTATGACACTGCAAATGGCATTTTCCTAATATTACTGTCTGGAGGTTTCAATAAACAAGATGTTTCTTCTTAAAAAGTCAAACCAATTACAAATGCAAATAAACATTGTTACAGTAACTTAAAAACTTACTCTCATTCAAATGCTCTTCTCTTTACACTGGAAAAAGTCAGTGAGATTAAATAATGCAGTTTGCATGTGTATCCCAACCCACTCTCAGAGAACTGCCAAACTCCTTACTCTGGGCTAAATAAATCCAACAGAGTCTGTTCTTGCCCCTCATCCTTCAGCAGGAGAGTATGCTGGATAAGCATCCCTCAGCCTTGTGTGGACCAACGGATGGTGTAAGCCAAGGTCAAACCCACAGGTTGCTTGTCTGACCATGGCAGTAGGCAGATGTCCCTCACCTGGCAACAGTTCTCCAAGGGACAGTTTGCTCCCAGTTGAAAAGCTGACGTTGTTTCCTCATAGCACATCCTATGCTGATCATTACACAGCAGTGCTTTCCTCAGTAGGAGTCTGCAGTCTGGCAATGTTGAGCTGCCTTAGAAAACATTGTTTCTTTGAGGTGATTGTTTTTGTAAAAGTCTGGCAAACTTCCCCCTGATTACGCACAACCTCCTGGATGCTCTTGTTTTGACACATGCTCTGTTAAAATATCTGTGTGGTTGTAATACAGTAAGATTTGATCCACCAATATTTTCGGGGGGCTAACAGTCAAATAAAACACTGGTTCAGCACCCTCTCTCTCCTCTGGGTTTTGTGTAACTTTTGAGTTATGAAAAGGAGATGATATTCCCTCTTACAAGAGGGTTAGCAAGAAAGCATAGACTGCTGCTCCTGGCAGACACAAATCCATGACCAAAACTTTTGTCTCCGTGTGTTTTGACTTCTTTCAGCATGTAAAGCCCTTTGCACAAAGAAGTGCTGTGGTTACCCAGGTGGGGAGTCAGCTGTGGATGTGTCCCAACTGCAAATGCTGCTTCATTGCCATGCAGTTTGTGCAATTAATGGGTGGTCCCAGCAGCACTTTTCACCTGGCGCCTCAGTCCAGGCAGGAGTATGGGATATTTTGAGGTTTCCTTGAATTTAATTGTTATTCTCCAATAAACACTTCCATGAACAGAAGCACAGCCTGATGGATTCCTTGTGCGTTTCTCCCCAGTGCTCCTGCTGGGATCCTCAGCCATCCCCCGGCTCCCTTCCCCTTGCTGGGGAACTCATGCTCTCCCTCACCTGACCGCGAGCAGACAGGGCAGGAACCATGCACAGCAAGCACTGCAGCTACATTAAAATAACCCTTTAGCATTTAAAGTGTTAAAACTAGGTGACTACACCAAAAGAAAATACTTTATTGTTCTCTCTGAAGAGCTATTTCTTACCTCTCCTTTTGAACAAACTTTCCAAGCAGAATAATGAAGCTGCTGCTGCGAATCCTTTAACCAGACCATATGAACTTTGTGCAGCTCCACAGAGGGCTCACAGGCTTTTTGGGTCACTTCTGAGTGATTGAAAGGGAAGCTGTTAACTGGGTTCACTTTAACATCGCCCAAAGCGCTGTGGCACCCTCCAAATCCAGACCAAATGGCTTTTGTTTGAAAGATGGGGAGATGTAAGAAGAGGAATGTGTAAGTTAGAGGGATGGAAAAGATGACACGTTTCCCTCCATGGAGGGTTCCTCTTGTTTTGGCTTTAACTGTGGTAAGATGACACCTGAGGTTTGCTCATAGGGTGTTCTGCCCCTCAACACATGGCATTGAGCACGCCAGAGGGGTCACCTGAACTGATACTCAGTTTGGGATTTTTGTTATTGTCAAAGAGTCCAGTGCTCGTTGTGCAGGAGATAAGCTTGCCGGTGAAGTAATTATTAGTTAATTGAGTAACTATTAAGCTTGTAAAATCAAATTACTTGGTTTGGCACTTTACTGCTACTGTGGACTTTGGCCATTTAAAAAAATTTTGATCCCTGACTCAGGTACAGGAATTGCTTCTTCTTGATGATTTTTCCATACAAGAGAAGTGTTAACTCACACAGTACTATTGTTTGCACAGAGACTGATCCCTCAGGTGAGAAAGAATGGGCCTTCTCACCTACACACCAAAACAAGGAGCCACTCTTTTTTTTCATAGGAGGACAAAATTCAGCTTTCTCAGGTGGAAAGTCCTCATCACTGGCATTTGCACTGACCCTTAAACGATCCTGAATTCATTTTCATTTTTAGTATTCCTCTGTCACTATGTGGATAAGAGTAAATGGGGTTTTTATTGACATTCACCTCACAGAGACCTGGTGTAAAGTGTCCCCCCAGGATGTGCATGGGCAAGGGGCTGGGTGTGGGTGGCTGCCTCAAAGAGATGGGAGAGAGGCTTCAAGCACAGGGACACTGCAGGAGCAGAATGGAGCCCGGAGGGGACCGGGCTGCTGGCGGCTTTTGGGAAGGCTGAGGACCCGGTGGGTGGCACATGACACAGGCTGCGTCCCGTCCCATCTCTCACCCGCTGTAAATGTAGCAGTCTGTTTTTCAGCTGGAATGTGTCACACTGAGGTCCTGTCATTGCTGAAGGTCTTGTGATTCTTTATAAGATCCGCATTGCCATCAGGGCTTTTTACAGGTACTTTACATGCCTGCACTGCCTCAGCTGTTTCACATCTGCCTGTCTGTGAAATTCAGGGATTGATGTCTCCAGTGGTTCATTTATTCCTGGTGGTTTGCTTTGCTATGTTACAGAATGTGAGGTGTGGAACCGACTTCTCACAAGAGAAAGCGCCCCCACCTCTGCCCACTCAAACACGCCTGACCCCCCGCCGTAATTGCGGTGCATCCTGTGGGTTTTGCCCTGCAGATCCCGGCTCACTCGGCTGCTCCTGTGCCAAAAGAAGTTTTGAGTTCAATAAGCAGGAAAATACGCAAGCGGTCCCGGGGTGTCCAGAGCCGAGGTGCCGATATCTAATGAGCAGTGCCAGCCCAGAGCCACTGGGAAACGCCACAACAGCGTCGTTAAATGGAGAAAGTGACCCGGGAGAGGGCACGGGGGGAGCGGGAAGGGCACCGGGAGCCGGGAGAGGGCACGGGGGGAGCGGGAAGGGCACCGGGAGCCGGGAGAGGGCACGGGGGGAGCGGGAAGGGCACCGGGAGCCGGGAGAGGGCACGGGGGGAGCGGGAAGGGCACCGGGAGCCGGGAGAGGGCACGGGGTGAGCGGGAAGGGCACCGGGAGCCGGGAGAGGGCACGGGGGGAGCGGGAAGGGCACCGGGAGCCGGGAGAGGGCACGGGGGGAGCGGGAAGGGCACCGGGAGCCGGGAGAGGGCACGGGGTGAGCGGGAAGGGCACCGGGAGCCGGGAGAGGGCACGGGGGGAGCGGGAAGGGCACCGGGTGCCACCAGGGGGCGCTGTGGCACCGTCCGGCTGTCAGGGCGGTCACACGGCCCCGCAGCGCCTCCTGCTGGCCCGGGGCTCCCGCCCTGCCCGGACGCGGCGCCCCGAGGGCCCCCCGGGGGAAAAGGCCCCGAGGGCCCCCCGGGGGAAAAGGCCCCGAGGGCCCCCCGGGGGAAAAGGCCCCGAGGGCTGCCGAGGCGGGGAGGGCTCGAGATGGGTTCCCGTGACCCGGGGTGGGCCACCGGGTTTGTCCCCAGCCGCTCACCCCGACAGTGGCGGTGGGTGTGGCTGTCGTACCCAGCCCTCACTGACTGCCGAGTTCGGAGTGCTGGCCTGCTCCGAGTGAACAGGGGTTTCTCAGAGAATTTGAAAAATCGTATCAAAATGTAATTCAAGGTTTGAGAAACACTGTACAGACGTGGGCACCGATCTGAGCTTCTGAGTCATCTGCAACAGGAGAAAAGAATGTGACATGTCGTAAGAAGTGTACGCATGTGCCCGCCTGTCCCTGGAGGTCCACCTGCAATTCCAGAGGCCCCAGGTGCCGATAAACCAGGCACCCTGCTCGCTCGGGATGTGGCACAGTGACACCGCAGCCTCCACGCTCGGGATGTGGCACAGTGACACTGCTCGTCCCGATGCCGGTGCTGGAGGTCTGGAGCTGTGCTGGTGCCTTGTCAGGGACCCCTTGAGCCTCGGACACAGCAACGGCCGAGGAGTTTGGTGTCTCAGCCGACAGAACACAGTCAGACAAACGAGACAAGGCAGCCTGAGCTCAAGCTCCAGTCACTGCCCCGAGCCCTGGGCTCCCGAGAGTGGCAGCACAGGCCGGCCAAGGAAGAGCAGCAGTTGCGTCCCCAACACCTCCCTGACCGACCCGAGCTGCCAGCCTGGCAGGGGGCTGGGGGGGCTACAGGGAGACCGTGCCAGGGCTGTGGCACTCACAGTCACACAAACATCAGTAGAAGGTGGAACAGCCCGGACCCTGGCTGAACCCCAAGTAAGCACAGACCCCCCCAGCTGGAACCACTTCCACGGGGAGGCCGTGGGCAGGGGAGATGTGACTCACAGCGCACACTGGGATGGAGAGCTCTGAGCAAATGAACGAATCAAGCACTTGTGAGCTAGGCCCTGTGAGTGCCACTGCCACATTCCTGTTGAGGCTCAGGACATTTCAGGATCCAATCCAAAATCCTTCATTATTCATGTGTCTAAAAATAGGTCTTGATGGATTGCAGTGGTCAGCCAGAGCAGAGTAGCCACATACCTCTGATACGCAGAACTTAAATCTTCAGACTTCCAAAAAGGACCAGGGAGGTGACAGGTTTCCGGTGAAGCTGAACGAAATGCTGGGGGTGTCAGTTTTCATCCTCTGACATAATGTCTCTCCTTTCCAGCTGATAATTTGTGAGTAATAATATTGCATCTAATATACGTGAAAGCCCACAGCTGAAAAACGCTTGCCCTGGGAAAGTTAAATGAAGCAGATGAATCCCACAGATACTTCTCCCAGTCATTAATGTCTCCTAGAATCATCACTGCTCTGAAGGCTGGTTTGAACAACGTCATCTTTTTTTTCCCATTTCTGCTCATGAGTCAGCATCCTGTCTTTTGTCCACTCTTCTCCTGAGTCTTCTGAGGTAGCAGAATCAGACCATCAATAAAGCACTATCAATCATTAGTTGTTTCCATGGCTTTCAGGGAAGCACTAAAACCTTTCCTTGGCTGTGTAACTGACTTCACAGTGATGTCTTGAGAGGCTACCTAGAAACAGAGACTAGACAGCAGTAAAGGAATAAGGTAGGTATGTATTTGAAAGGCCTGCAAAGGTGCACCCTGGGAGCCAGAGGCCACTGCCAAGATGGGCCCCAAGATGGACGACAGGTCATGAGTTCTTCACACTTTTATAGGTTTTGTTCATTTACATAGCAGGGTTAATTCTCCAATTAAAGCTTCAGGTTAATGATGTAATTCCCCTCAGCTTTCCCTCCTCTCAGAGGCTTTTGGTTTACACATTTTGGGCCTAGGATGGTCTGGGTGTCCTTGAAAAGCAGGCCCAGAGAGGCTTTGTTATGTCTACCTAGCACAAGAGAGCAGAAGTTAACAGGCTACAAGAAACTTCAGAGTTACACACTAAGCAGTACAGGATATGAAAAATATAAAAGTTAAAACCTAAGGCATCAATAGATCCGGTGGTACTGCAGCCAAGCACAGATTTTCTCTCCAGAGCCCCACACAGCAGGTCAGCCTGGTGGGATCAGGCACATGAGGATGCAGACAGACCAGCAGGTATCACTCAGTCTGAGGCAGTTTTAACCTAATCCATGCACTGAATACCCATGGCCATGAACTAAAGCTTATTTATTGGCTGTGTTCTGCCTACAGCCTGCTACCCAGACACTCTGAAGTGTGAATCCAAGGTACAATTGGCTAAGTGAAATTCAAGGACCATTTGCCTTTCCCCATGTACTCAAGAACTGCTTGGCCATGTTCTGGGGGCCTCTTCCTGGGATTAGGGATGTGCTTTGGTGTTTTGCTCCCAGCCGAGGAGAGCTGGCTGCCATCCCAGGGCTCGTTGCTGGGGCTGGAAGGTAACCTGATAATTTTGCTTCAGTTGTCAAATTGTCATTCTTCTTTTGAGCGGAATCCCCCTTCAGTCTTGACCCAGAAAGTTTGTTACCTGCGAGTTATTTTCAGCCTGTTTTAGCCTTTGCTCTTTGAGTCCTAGCTGTGCCCACAGTCACCCTTATACTGAAACACGATTTTTCTTTACTGGATCTGTTGGGCACCAGTGCCCAGGGCCAGGTACCCAGGACATGCAGTTTGTGATATCTTCAGCCTAGGGAACTCCTCTGATGTCCTCATGTCTCCGGTAATTAGTGTATGTGTGTATAAATGTCAGCTCAATTTTCTTGGTGATCTGGGTGTTTCAGATGAACTAAATTACCTCATTCTTTCCTCTGATAACAAATGTCTATCTGTCTCTTAAAACATTTTTTGCTCTCATTCCCTTGGTAATTTTCACCCTGAACTGCTGGACACTTCAAAAGCCTGGCATTCAAAATGCAAGGAGCTCTGGTTTTTGTTCCCTGTATGACTGTCTTGATTTCACCCCAAGTCACCCCAAGACAATGACAATTTTTTTTTAATGAAGTTGAAAAGAAAGAAAAGCTAGAACTTGGCAGGTGTGTTTAAAGAAAGCAGAAATCACTCAAATCTGAAATGAAGACTTTCCTCTCTTTTTCTGAAAACAGGCAGTTTTCTTCAGTGTTTATTCTTGCTATTTCTAGAAATATTAAGTGAAAAACATAAACTTCTGCCTCTGGATAGATTCTAACTATAAATCTTTGTGAATTCTTTACCTGCCTGAAACCCAAGCAAACACGCAACAGAGAAGAGCCCCCAGACGCACTGGTTGAAAAGGAGAACCTGTTTCTTTCAGCAGGCTGTTATTTCAGCATTGTCTGCTGGAGATGATCATGATCTATAACCACCGCATGGGGTGAAGGAAGGGATTCCAGGGGTTCTACTGCTCCTCTGCTGGGAGCTTTTAACTGGTTTCCCAAAATCCCTGAGATAGTTCAGAAGCAAGGAAGGAGATCACAGGGATAAAAGAAGAGACTCTGTGATGCCAGTATGACATCTGTCAGTCACACAAGACTTCCAAAGTGTTTTATAGAAAAAGCCAGTTTCACAGGTGATCCAGCCAGCAAGAGGATTTGCCAATTGCCATAGGAAAATCAAAATGTTTTAGTTTAAAATACAAGCTAGCGCTATCAATTGGTTGAAAAATGCTTTCCAGTAGTAAATTAAGAAATGTATCTTTTACAATATTCTCCTTCTGCAGACAACTTTCTGTTTTCAATATTTTTGTATGGGAATCTCCTGCTGTTGCTGGCACAGGGCTGGCTGGTGCATTTCTGTCACTGGGACATGGACAGCAAAGCAGGTGAACAAAAATGAGCCATTATTTTCTGTCTTGTTTCCTTTCCAGCTGTGCTCAGGCTGCTGCCCAGGGCTCTGTGGTTTGGACACACCTGTAGGCTCACATCACCAACCTCACTGACCTTGGTTTAAAGGTTTCCTCATTAACTTGGTGAGTCCCTGAAGAAAGACCCTTTCCTGTGCCTGGTTCTGACCAGATTGTGTTCCTGCTTGGCAGAGTTGTCCCCTGGGAAGCTGCTTATCCTGGGGCTGCCTGAGCACCCTGGCTGGTGCTTGCCCCATCCTCCTCCCATAGCCTGGACAGTGTTAAAGGTGTTGGATACACCACAATGGGGCTTTAGTAGTTTTAAGACATTCAAGCTTGGTTTTAATGCCTTCGCCAATGAACCTGACAACCTGTAACAGTGTGATTGAGTCTCCTCTTAATTCCTCAGGGAGCACTTGGTAATACAGTGCAAGCCACAGAAAGATCTGGAATGTGAAATATAGATACAATGGGAAGAAAGAATTGTAAAACTAATGGTGGGGTTTTGCTAGGTCTGGAAGTTCAATGGGAGGATCCTCATGGCCTTTTACTACTTGATTATATGTTCTATGATTTTAAAGTCTATTGTAACAAATTGCAGTCAGCTCTGGGCTGATTAGGGCTTGCAGGTACCACCCTTTCATGGGGCCTTGTGAATTAGAGTAAATATTCGCTGAATTGAGACTTCTGGGCATTTTTTCCTGCTCAGTCATACCCAGAGGCTCTTTTCTGGTATCACTAACTTTATGTTAGGGATAATCACAGATTCTCTCAGTTTCTAGAAACTGAGACGTGAAGTCCAAGCCATATGCAAGGAACTTGTTCCTCAGCAGCTTTACCTACTGTCATGATCTATTTAACTGGTGTTCCTTCTGGGTAAATCACAGCTGGTGGAGAACAGCAGAGGCACTGAACTGAGGCACTTGCTGCAGCAGTGCAGGGGTTAGGTACTGGTGAGACGGCAGTGGTCATAGCAATAAGCACAGCTCATTGGTAATTGGGAGGGTGTGTGGCAGACAGGGAGATCTGTCAGATGAGGCAATGGGAGCATGCTCGGCCCAGGCTCTGAACTGCTCATGTCTTGGCACAGGACCTTTCCCACTCTTTTTTTTTTTGCCTGAGGCAGGCAAAGGTTTAGTTGTTTTCTAATACTTTTAGGTCTGGGAGTCTGGTGAGCACTTGTGTGGTTCTTCCCATCTATCTCATCACTTGAAGTGACTTTCCCATAGTGGCACCTACTTGCCCACATCTTTGGTGGGACCATATCTTCTCCAGCTCCTTCTCCCTCTTTCTTCTTTCCTGAATGATGCTGAACTAGTCATCTCGGGCATAAAGCCATTGGGGGAGGAGGTCACAATGTTCCTGTGCAGTGATTAATGGCAAGTGTTCTTGGAGCAAAGAAGTGAGATGACTCTTTAAAATAACATTCATCAAAGGAAAGAGCTTGCTGGTTGCTAATTTTTGAGGGAGAGTCAGTATCCTCCCTCTGTGGGCTGATAATCTGGAATTGACTCACTGACTAAAATTGTCTAAACCATCATATTTCTAAAGTGTTGCATTTCAGACCAGGGCTTAAAGGGCCAGGAGCAGGGCTGGCTGACACCCTTAGGTATGTGTCACCATCCAGTTTGAGGGAACATTACAACCACAGGAGCAATCTCTAAAAGCTCCAGCCATCAAAGCTGCCTCTCCAATTGCTCCAAATAACCCCCTCTGTTTTCCCATAAAAGCCATGTGCTTTGGAAAGAGGCAGTGTGCTTGGGAAACCAGTAATTGGGTAGAACACAGAAAAGAGATTCTTCCACCAGTGTGTTTGAGGGACTTGGTCAGGCAGACTCTCACAGGGGATGCCAGACACAGAACTGGAGTGATCCTCACAGTTGTGCATGTCTTGAAACCATGCAATTAAATCATTGCCCAGCAAGTAAAAGGCTTCCTCCTTGGTGGGAAAAGTTCTTCCTGAGCTGGGGGACTTTGACCAGTGTACGTCCCTCCTCGAAGAATAGCCTTGCCTCCAGCAGTCATCCACATGGAAAGACTGAAGCACAGGCTTTCCTCTGGAAGCCATTCTACTTCAATGGTGTGTGGAAGTTAAAAATCATCTAAAACAATAATTGGTTCCTCTGCAGTTCAGTAGGGAACTGCTCAGCTCTCTTCACCACCATCACCAAAGTAGAGGGAGATGCATCAGTTGCAAGTGGGGCTGAGCAGGCACTCACAACCCCACAAACACCCTCACAGGAGGCACCAAGGGACACAGGAAGCACTGAGAAATGCTGTCTTTCACAGGAATGTACATGATACCACATGTCTGGGACCTTGGCAAGGATCAAAACTTACTTTTCTAAGCCCAGCTCCAGAGTTCCTCTCCTACTTGTCCCAGCTTCATAGGTACCTATCGAGAGAGAGGGACATCTTGCAGGTTTGGAAGTGATAAATATTTGTGTTTGGTAAAATGGGAGCCTGGACTGTGCCCTGCATCCAGTGTTCAGCCTTTGCTGTCTCCAGGCAGAGCCACCTGCAGGGAAGACAGGTGGAAGAACAGGGTTCCCATGGAGGGCGAAGCTCTTCAGCTCCTGCTAGCACCCTGTCCGGTGTCCCTGCACTGTGCTCTGGCCAGGTGTCCCCAGGATCACCAACAGCCTGATTGCTGCTGTGTGCTGTTCTTCAGACATGGAAAAGTCATAAAGCAATCAAAGAACGATCAGGAAAGACTGTCTTTCTTGGAGTCTTACCCAGTTTTCTCCAAATTGCTTGACACAAATTAAAGTGATTTAAAATGACCCCAAAACTGCTATTAATTATATGTTTGGGTTTCTTGGTAGCCTGGGAATGGAAGGCTGCTGCAACCCCATTCTGCTATTATTAATGCTATTTTAACTTTCACCTCTTGGGTGGAAAAAGCATTTTATGTCTTGAATATTTTCTCTTGCCCTGGTCATGCAGGAGTCCTGAATTTTGGCAGTCTCATTAATTGTGGTTAGCCTTCAGCAATCACTCAGGCAACTGACATGGGCTTTTGGCAGAGGAGTTTCTGGTGATAAAGTCATACTTTGGGCTATGGACAAAATAATGCTTTTAATGGACACATTTACTGGAAAATTCAACACATATCCAAAAGACCAGGAAAATTGCAGTAGAGAAATACTCTCCTCCAAAATAAAAATCTCCGACCATCAAAGGTGTCTCTATGATGACTTCTGATAATGCCAATTTCCTGTTCTTCCATAAAACCCACATGCATTTTGGTGGGGAGAGAAAGAGAAAGGAAAAATTCAGTGTTAGTCAGATAACTGTCCCTTCTCTCAAGTCTCAATAGATATTGGGGGCATGAGTATCAGGAAAGTGTGTCCCCTGGATGTGTGCTCTGCTTTATATCTTGGTTCTGTTTGGGGAGTGCAGGATCCTGTGTGCACAGGAAAATTTATCTTCTACACAAAGAGCTTTTTGTAGTAGTTGCACTTCACTGACTGAGCTTGTCCAGAACTTCAGAAATATCTTTCCTAACACCTCCCCATGCTGAGATGGAGTGTTGGGCAGTCTAGGTTTCTGCTAGCTGAGATAGAAGTTCCCAGTACGTGTACCATTAAAAAGGGGGAAGGCTGTTTTGTACCAGTGTCAAGTGCTGTTGGCACGCTCTCTGCTGCTCAGCCCTGCAACAGCTGGGACTAGGTCACCCCTCTGCAGGTCAGACGTGTCACTTGGTAAAAATAAAACCAGCTGAGAAAGCCCTGCCTTCAGGGAAGAGCAAGGTCTGTTCTCCTGTCACAGCCAGGATGCTGCCAGGGGCAGTGTTAGCATTTCACCCTGGTGTGATGTGCAGGGTTTGTGTTCCCACAGATGTGGCAGAGCCCCTGTGATGCGCGTGGAGTGTGCAGCAGTGCCCATGGCACACAGCAGTGGTGTCCATGGTGCTTGTGGCAGTGCCATTGGTGTCTGCAGTAAATGTGTTGGTGCCCACGCTGTCAAGTCTGCCCCAGCTGCCCCTGCAGTTGCAGCCAATGCAACGACAAAGCCCAGTGACTGGCCCCAGATGAGGGCCAGGGGATGTTCTCCCTGTGCAGGGTCTTGGTGTTTTCTTCAGGCTGAGGAAAAGGGGCACTGAGTGCAGGGACTCTGAAGGGATGCTGCTGCAGGGCAGGCAATGGAGGAAAGGCAGGGTGGCTTCCCTTGTTCTTCTAGTGCCTGAGCAACCCCAGTGTTTATTGAACAGATTGTGTGGAATGGAACAGAAGAGCAGATGTGAGCGAAGTGCCATGTATGTCTCTGTGGGCCACCCAAAAAAGGGTGCCTGGCATTGCTCTGCTGAGGAGAGGGATGGCTCAGAGATAGGGCCTTTGAGCTCTCAGTCCCACATGAATACCAATTCTCCCTATTTGCGCTCAGCAAATAATTTCTCCTCTCTTTCCTTTCCAAGAAGTAAGGTTAATAATACCAATTTCTCTGCTTCACAGGAGAGCTGAGTATGAATTAATATTTGTCAAATAATATGAGACATTTTAAACAATATTTATGTGGAATAAAATTTCTGCAGAGGAAATGCAGTTTTTAAATTTTTGGGATCTCAGGAGTGAAATACCTGGACAGGATGAGTCTACACTGGGAACACAAATTAAAGTCAGAAAGATTTGGGAATTCACGTGATCTGGAATGCCTGTGGCTGGAGAGAGCGCAAGGTTTGGGGAGCAGGGTACTAGTTTTCTGCAAAGCACAGAAAAGAGTTCTGTCACTGGAAGATGAGAGGAGACCCCAGGGGAACAACAGGAATCCTAATGATGGACTTTGTCTCCCTTTTTGCACCAGCATGTTAATATTACACGTCAGGATTCTAACATAAACATTCCCAGCAGCCAACGAGCGTCTCCCTTGCAAAGCCTGGTCCAGCATTTGTCTCTGTGCCAGCACTGGAGTGGAAAAGATAAATGAAGAATTCATATTGTTGGACTAGACTCTGTTCGTCAATAATTCCAAGTAGTTCCTGAATTAGGCTATTACTAATTATCTATTTTCACCATAATTGGGAGGACAAGGGGTTCTGGCAGGCGGCGTATGAGACATACAGGAGAAAATGATTAAAGCAGAGCCAAAAATATCACCATACTGGAGTCATGAGTCAGATCCTGACCTTTCAAATAGCACTGCAGAGAGCCTGAGCTCATTTGGATGGGATCCTAGGGATCCAGGTGAGAGTGACAGGATGGGTCAGCATGGCTAGCTTTGGATAGACAGAAGAAACTGGGGATGTCCTGGAGGGGGGACAGAAAACTAAAGGGCATGGGGAGCTTCAGATGAATGTTTCTCCTTCTCTGGCTCTAGTCTTCCTGAAGAAAAGGGTAATCCCACACCCTTGATCTTAGCTGTTTTACCTGTCAGCACTCCTGATCACTCCCTGCAAAGAATGTGCATCCTCTGATTAATGTGGTTATTGACAGTAATTAATTCCAGCTTCTGGTAATGAATTACAGCTTCTTCTTGATGAGTGTTTTAAAAGCCCTTTAAGCTTTGTGTCAAGTCATGTTTGCTCAGGAAAATGGAGTTACCAATCGCTCCTATGGAACTCACAATTCCTTGTGAACTGCTGCAACCGCAAGAGACTCAGTTTCAGAGATAAAGTGCCCATTGTGAGACTGGCCACAGAACTCCAAACCTGGCTCTGCAGGGACGGACTCATCAGGACTGGGGATGCTCCATGACAGGGGCTTTATAACACTGAGCGGCTCTGCAGAGACCAAGAGGAAAAGCTTTGTCCTGAGCAGGGATCCGTGGGATCCTCCATCATGCTCTGTCCAAGGCTCTTGCTGGATCTGACACCAGGAGGGCACCCAGCCTCTCAAAGGAGTGTCCCCTTGGGGCTCCACCAAGGCAGCTCCACCAACCTCCAGCTGGCACAGGGAGCAAAAGAGTGTCTGTGCCTTGTATCGGGGGTGAAGCTGTGACTCTGCTGAGGTCTGTCCATCCCCCTGCCCTCCCACTCCCTGGGATGTGATGCCTGCCAAGCCACACAGACGGCTGCCAGCAGCGGAGGAATATTTGTCTGCGTGCATTCCTTGTTAGTACAAATAAGTCTTTTTTAAGGTCATGGGCAGAGGAGTTGTCATGTCACATCCTGTTCTGTGTCTCCACGGCAACTCTAGACTTCCCAAACACACGGAGCAGAGCAGTGATGGTCTGTCTGCAGTCCATGAACTCTTGGGCTGTCCTGGCTGTGTCACCCACCGGCCCCCTTCCCAGAGTGGGAGCATGCAGAATAGCGTGTGTGGCAAACTGGCATGGTGCTGGCCCAGTGATGCTCCCTGCTTCACTGCCCTGGGACCAGGAAGCTGCTGCCTGTGTACCGCAGCAGAGCCCACAGGGTCCCATCAATGGCAGATGAAAAAATAAAATTGGCTTTCAATATTTGGCTCCCAAGTCTGGAGTCACTCACTTTCCCTTGGATACGTGGGTGTTTGACTATGGGTGTTTCACAGGATCATGGGCACTATTTTCTCTCTCCTAAGAAAAAATTACTCTGCCAGATAAAACAAGCAAAAAATGCTGTTTGTGCTGATTCATAAGGAAACAATTTCCCTTCTAATTTAGCACTGTACAGCAGGAAATTGCAGAGTGATTTGCTGGAAGAGCAAGAAAACAGGATAGTACAGATCATACAGCATTTTCTAGGTAATGAATAATTCCTTCACAGCCTTAAAATCTGTGAGCAGGTTTTTGCTGCATGATATGGTGTAGACTAGAGATTCATCCACATTTTCAGTAAGCTCCAGCTTCAGGAAGAACATAAATGAAGAAGCCTGGAGCTCAGTGGTCTTATTTATACCACTGGAAAATGATATCTGAGGGGCATCGAATCCCTGTGTGCTCCTGGCTTCATTGGCTGTGCTGGGGTTTGTGCATGAGCTGTTGGGTATTTAATAAACCTGGGGAACTGCCCTTGGAGTGGTGGTTTTGGCACTCAGGCCCAGGAGGTTTGGGAAGGTCCCACCTCTGCCAGTGGAGGGCCCTGGTGGGTCTGCATCGAGAACTAATTCCTCTGGGCTGCGGGGAGCTGGGGGGCACAGCGGGGTCTTGTTGTGTCTGCTCTGTGTTTCTGGCCTTCTCCAGCTTAGTACCCACACTGGACAGGGGCTCTGCTCCTCTCAGGGATGTAGCTGAATTTCCAGTTCCTAGATCTTGAAGCACTTAGGGGTTTCAGGAGAAATTTAGGTTTCACTTTGCACCTAAAAGCCTGATTTGCTGCCATAGCAGTATAATTGCTTATTCTTGTCTGCTTTTAGAGTTGTGAAGTGGTTTTCTCCTCCAGTGAATCCTTCTATACCTCTCTCTCCTCTGCTGCTGGTCAGGCTGTTCCACAGCTCTCACTTCCCTGAGTGTGACCACGGTCCTGTGAGGATTCAGTGGCACCAGGTTATTCTGCCCTTTTTGCCTCTCAGAATCCCAATAAATGATCTGCAATGCAGGAAAGATGTTATTTTGTGATGCTTGAAAATGCCAGTTCAGAACTCCTGAAAATTCAGAACCTCAGGGTTTGCCCCCCAATCCTTTTGTGCTTCAAACAGCATCTTGGTGAAGGATTAGCTCAGCTGCAGTTACCTTCACTTTTTGTTTCTGAGATCATGGTCATCCCTGGCTGTGTGCAGTTTTTCATGCTAAGGGAGTATTAATCCAAGAATGTCCTCAGATACGCAAAAACAAACCCATGGAGGCCGGGGGGTGTTAAAGATCACAAAGAGAATGAGGTTGAGCTGGGCCGAGGGGATGGAAGGAGGAGCACAGCCATCCCCAGAGAGGTGCCTCCTCCCTCCCTGTGTCCCTCTGCTCAGGAGGTCGGCACCAGGAGCTGTCCCCTCCGGCCATCCTTGCAAACTTCTGCATCTTTATAAATTTCTCAAGAAACGTTTTCTCTGTCTTTCCTGGTTGGGGAAGAAACCCAGTGCAAAAGGGCGTAGGAGTGGGAATCCTGTTTTTCTGGCATCTTAATGAAGCAAATCCTACAAGCTATCTGAAGAGGTTATAGGAAATCTCTGTCCTAAGCCAGGGATAAGCTGCCTGAGTATCCAGGAAGAGTTTTCTTGCAGCAACTCCAAAGGCACATTCCCACCCTGTGAAGGGCTGCCCCTTGTCTTCTGGTTCCTCTCATGTTGTTATTGCTAGAGATTAGTATTAATTGCTAAACCCCGTGGAAAGGGAGGGCTTGGATGGTTTGGAGTGCCTGCAAAAGGAGTGTCACATATTTCAAAGTGTTTGATAAACAGGGGAGCAAAGGCAGATAACAGCATCAAAGCCCACATTGTGCGCTCCTGGTGTAACGGGCAGCTTTTGAGAGAGGGAGCAGATTGCTGAAGGCCATTGTTTTACTGGAGAACATGAACCCACTTGACTGGTGACTCCCAGCAGCACCAGCAGGTGATAGACTGTACAGAAGGAGGCACTAGGAGGACAATTACACTTCACATCTTTTCCTTTAATGCACTGACTCCTAGAAAGGAGGTGTGAGCTAAAGCATGGAAGAAACCATTGTTTAATCTAGATTTGAAGTCCTGAATATTCATTGTTTATCTCCAGACCACTCCAGTGTTTCAAGTATGAGAGCTACAGGTTGATTCAAAGCTTTTATTAGAGAATTAGATTCATTTGAATCAAAATGCCTATGTAAGAAATTTGAATATCATCCAGCAGAAAGTGTCTGTCATGCCCTGGCAGCTCATCTTCAGAATGTAGCTGCATATTGATGAAGTGCTCATTGAATAAGAATTATCCAGTTCTGGAGAAGAAATAGAAGTCCTGATGGAGAAATAGTACTGACTGTGTAAAAGCAGACTGTCATCAAACAGACATGTTTGATGGATTCATGTTGTTCAAGAGATTTTCTCTCTGGGCATATGGATTATTGCTGCTCTGGCTCTGAGCCTTAGTGAGGGCTCTGCCGAGGCACCTGCCCATGGCTGCAATTGCAGATGAGTCTGGAACAGTCCTGAGCTGGGAGAGGATGCTCTGAACCTGTGGTACCTGTCTGCTGTGCTGCAGGAGCCTAAGCTGCCCCTGCTCCTGGCAACAGTGACAGCTGGATCCCCCCAGACCTGGGGCATGGTTTATGTTACAGGGTACTATTATTTTGCTGTTCCTATTTCCCCACACATGCACACAACAAACTCATCTGTTTTTAAGCCTTTTGTTAAGCTGTTGGTGTATTTGAGCCCAATTACATACTAAGGAGGGAAGAGAGAAGATTGCTCACTGAGCAGCCTGGCAAAGAACCTCACTGCTGAAGGTCCCTCTTTGCCACAGCAACAAAGTCACTCAGGCCTTCCAGTGCTCCATTGCAGTGCTGATTGACTGGAGTACAAAACATGGGCTGGTGATCAGGAGATGTGGGGGTGTAGCTGCTTCCAAAGCCACACTGAGTTTTAGCACATCAATGAGCTTCTGGTACCTGGGGAATCTGTCATTTTATTATCACCTGAGCTGCAAGAAAAGCAGAACCATATCAGCTCATCTTTTTTCACAGCTATCACACAACTGAAACACTGAGTTCGGTACCTTCCCTCTTCCCAGGGAATACAGGATTTTCTCCTGAATCAGAATGGGAGGGCTTAGACTGCCAAAACAAGGAGTCAGCCCAAGACCTGTGGTGTACCTCTGCTCTCAAATGAAGTCTTCATTGCTGACAACAGGCTGTTTTCTTCACAGGAGTGTTTTAGGGTTCAGGTCTACAAATCAGTTTAGGCTGGTCTAAGCCAGCCATCCCTCCATCCCAACAAGCCGTATCAGGGCCACTGACCTGCACTCACTTGTTTCATTTAGATTATACCCTTGCTGATTAGCATAAATGAGATGAATAGAAAGTGGAAAATTGGTCTTTGAGCCCAGCACTTGGCACTGAATTATTATACAAAAAGGAAATGCCTGTCTCTTCAGTTTCTTTTCAGTTTTTTGTTCACAAATTCTTAAGTGAACAAAGAGAGACTCCTGGTGCTCCTTCTTTGCAGCCATTCATGTGCCTCTGGGAAAGGTTTGGCTTCTATGCTTGCCAGGCTAATCAAGGAAACAGAAAATACAGAACATTAGTGCATTGAAATCCCAGGCACTCTAAAGTCTCAAGAAAATAGAAAAATGTTAGGCAGATACACCTGATGCCCACAGCCTTGAGAGCCTCGGCTGGGAAAGAGTAACAGGAGGGGCTTCTTTGAGGTGAAGTTTCCTGACTGAGATACCAGCTAGGGCAGGAAAAAACCAGAAGAAAAAAGGATAGGACCTGAGTCCCAGATTGGATAAGCCCCAAATACAGAAATTAATCCATCACCCAGGGTGATTAAGCATTGTGGATAGGAGAAACGGGTTTCCAGGGAGGATCCGGGCGGGCTTGCCAGAGGTCCCAGCATCAAGGGGGATGTCATTGAGCTGACCAAAGGCTCTGTGTTTTCTTCTGGGAAAAGCCTCAGCAGCCCAAACAGCAGCAGCATTTCCCTTGGTCTCTGCATTTTCCCCAGCAGGAGCCCCCTGCCACATGTGGGTCTCTCTGGGCTACCAAAGGTTTTGCAGCCTCATGGTCAGGGTTTCAGGGTTTTGGGGATGTGCTGGGGACTGTGCAGGTGCTGGGGAGGGCAGACAGGAAGCATGGGCAGCCCCTGCTGGCATTCTCTCCCCATCCCTGCTCCTTCCAGCCCTGGCCCAGTGGTCCCTGCCCCAGCAGTCCCTGCCCCAGCAGCAGCTCAGAAGGTTTTATGCCTCCTATCTTTTCTGAACATCTCAAAAGCAAGAAGAGGATTCATAAATTTTCCTCTTACATCTGGAAAGGGAGGAACCCCACAAGACTGTGATTTAGATCAGTCCCTGGAGCAAGAAAGCTGAGCAGAAGCAACAAATAAGCATTCCTGAAACCTCTCCTGGTACCTGAGGTACCTTAGCTCTGGAGGAGAGGAACGTTCTGACAAGTACTGAACCCTGAGCAGAGCTCCCTGCATCCAGGAGAAACCCAGGAATTTCAAAATATAGCCAAGCTTCATTTTGGTAAGGAGAATATTTTGCACCATGGCTGGGGAGGGGCCCAGCCCCTGCAGAACCTCACAACCCAAATGGCAGTAACTGGGCTGCAGCAAGCGGCTCCTGCCGAGCACCAGCTGGGGGGCTGAGGTGTGACCTTGCTGTCGGTGAGACAGCCTGGGAGGCTTTATTAGCTGAGCTCTCTAGTAGTAGGTTGGTTGTTTTTGTGTTTGTTTGTTTGGGGATGGTTTTTGTGAAAACTTAATCTCCTGGTTTAATAAAATGGCATGTTTTTCCCTTGAGCTGGGCTGGCTCCCTGCAGATGCCCACCCATCACTGCTTGCCTGGTCTCTGCTGGAGGAGAGGTTCCAGTAGCCAAGGGCCAAGTGATGCTGGTGGCTGGAGACCGTGGAAACTGACAAGAGGAAGACACACACCTTCAGGTATGTCCTTTCTGGTTTTGCTGATTCCTGAACTTGTTCCACAATCACAGTTCCAGAGGATTTAAGTACAAAAGTTTTTGATAGAAATATTGTATCACTATTGTGAAGAGGAAAAAACTTGCCCCACCTTTATCCAGCAGGGAAATGCACATTGATGGGCCTTGACTTCACCCTGTGGGCCTGTTTCCATTTAAGTAGTTCAAAATTCTACAGATAAAGCAGCCAAAGCTGGCACAGGTAACGTGTTTTGTCGGATAATTGCAGCTGGGAGTGGAGGATGCTGGCTGGCAGTGTTCTGCAGCCATATGCTGGCTGGGTGGTTTGTGTGTTGATTTCTTGCCTGGGTTGTTTAGAATTCTGCACCAGTAAGTAAAGAAATGGAAAATTTCTGCCTTGTCCGCAGTTGTTACAGAAATCTAAGGCTTCAAGTGGCCCTGGAAATCTTTGTGCTGCTTGATCCTAGGGCCAGAACTCACTCCTCAGTGCTCTTGTTTAGCTCCTCACACTGAGCTTTTGAAGCTCCAATTTTCTCCACCGCTAGATTTTGGTGAGTTACCCCAGGGCTGCCTGGCTGCTCCAGGGGCAGAGGGGCAGCGTGGGGCTGCACAGGGACGTGCCTGAGCAGTCCCAGCGCTCTCCAGTTTTGCGCAGCAGTGACAAATGCCCCTTTCATTATAAACCTGTCCAGCCATTCCTCTTTGTTCCAGTTCCCTGAAGTCATCCTGTGGCCATCTGTTTGTCCCGCTCAGGCAGAGTGGCAGCCAGTCACCCTCTGCCAGGTCTGCCTGTCCCCAAGGCTGCCCCATGCCCACCATCCCACCCAGATCAGTCTCTTCAAGAGCCTTTGCCGGGAAAACCAGTGGAAATCCTCCTAGGGATTGAAAGGGGTTGTGTGGAGAGGTCCTCTTTATCCATGGTGCCTCCTTCCAGCAAGGAGGTAATTTCTCTAAGATGCATGTGTCTGCATGCTCCAGCAAATCACATTTCTCCAGTGTGTATTAATCCTTTTTTTCAGGCTGCTTGGAAGGGAATCTGGATGTAAAATAACCAAGATTGCCCCTGAAGCCCCTTTCAGAAAGGACACCCTACTGGCTGTTTTCTGTTCCCTTGGTGGTAAGGTAGTTTAGCTTATAATTTAAAAGCACAATAATCAGTACTTTTGTGTTTGAGCTCTTTAGACCTCCTGGGAAAGTGCCATTTGGATTATGCTCTCCAGATTTTATTGCTGTAATTTCATAACCTCTATTGACTGAATGAGTTGAAAATTAAGTTTTAAATGCTTCAGCACAAGCGACTGTCAGAACTGCCCCTCCTTTCTTTTCCTGGTTGATTGTGCTTCTGCTTCTATGCATTTGCAAACCCAGAGATGGATTTTTGGGACCCTGCTGGGACCCTGCAGCACCTGCTGCAGCTCAGCTTTGCTGAGGCTCCTGCCCCCAATGCCCCTCGCGAGCAGCCGCTGGCGCCTGTGGCTGTCCTGCTAATCAGGAATCTGGCAGAGCCTCAGCACCCTCTGTCCTCTGGCCGAGCTGCTCCACAGTCCTGGCTGCCCTGGGCTGTGTGGCAGAGCTGCACCCCTGGCTGGGGCACCCATGGCCAGGGGTCGCTGCCGGGGGTAACGCAGGAACCTACCTGTCACCAATGCTGGTGGTGGCTGAACCATTCCTCCCAAATGCAGAAACTGGGTAAACATGTAGATCCTGGGGGATCCTTCCCAAGATCCTTGAGGGACCCTTCCAGCTGAGTGAGTGAGCTTTCACCAGAGCTCCACAGCTCAGAGGCTTTCTGAGCTGACACATCCCTACAGCTACACACAGACATTTCCCACACAGTGAGGTCCCTGAATCAGGGCTGTGGTGGGTGACTTGTCCCCAGATAGAACTCAGCAGGATGCTGCAGCTGCCATCAGCCTCTGCACAACTGTTCCTTGCTGCCTTTGTCACATCTCTTCCTTTGGTCAGAGCGGCACAACCGACAGAGTTTTGAAGTAAATGTATATTGTACCACTACTTTTCAAGTCATATCTTCATTCTTCCCTTCCTTTGGCGTGTGAGTCATCCCAGCAAACCTGTCATGCCTTAAATTAATTGGGCCTTGGAAGGGGACAGAGATAACGAGCCATTCCTGGATGGCATTTCTTAAAAGCCAGGGAATGTACAGCACAAGGTAAGGTGCTGCCTGAGTCTTCCTCACCTTGTCAAATGAATCCACATCTCTCCTGAGCTTGTGATGGGGTCTGTGTGGTGTCCATTGGCTGCTGGCCTCCAGTCCAGACACCTCTGAAGAGAAGCTGCACTTAAAAGGCCTGCTTCCAGAGCTCCAGTTTTCTGGCCTCAAACCAGCGATGTGCTCACAGAAGGGCTGAGTCTGGACACTGTGAGAGGTGGACAAGCTTTGAACTGTTCATCAAAGGCGAGAGGGCTCCTTGTGAGCTCAGTGCAGTGGGGGTGTGAGTGTGGGTTGTGCGTGGTCCCACCTGGACGTGGGGGTGTCCCTGCTCACTAGCCTGTACCTGTGCAGGAGGACTCAAAGAAGCTCTGGCTGGTGCCCCCGAAGAGTGAGCTGCAAGCAGGGATGAGGGAATGAATGTCCCCCATCCCTGAGGGACATGAGTGTCCATGCATACCACACACAGAAAGTGACTTGCCCCTTCCGCTCTTTGCCAAGTCCCTTTCATTAGCACAGAGTTTTCTGGTAAGAAAAACAGGATTTTTTTTTGTTTGTTTGTTTGTTTGTTTGTTTGTTTTTCTGTCTTGATTACCATGTAGAGGGGGAGAAGAACCAAAGAAGAACCTCCAAAAAGAAAATACATGATAAGGAATGTTCAAGGCTCAGAGGCTTCTGAAGCTGATAGTTCACTCCATCAAAGGACAATGCACATTGATGGGTTGAATTCCCACACGGATGGGCTGCACCAACCCAAAGGCCAGGCTTTGATGGCCTAAGCCATGGCCAGGCTGGAGCACTCAGAGCTGGTAGGACAGCACAGGTAGGAGCTGCCTATTACTGTTACCTGTTAGGGTTTTGCATCCCATTGAAAATCAGGGAACCAGCAATCAGACAGGAATTGTGTGTGCTGTCAGTCATTCTGTATGACTTTTTTCCAAGGAGAAACAAAAAAAAAAAGCCTGAAGATCCAGCCCCAGTGGGCCACTAGACAAAGCCCATCAGAGTGGGGAGGGGCCACAGTTACAATGGTAGATTGTAATAGATAGTTACAATGGTAGTTCTCTTTGTTCTCTCACCCAAACCTTACAGCTGAACCTTGAGGAATATCAAATCCATTATAAAGCTTTTCTTTTCCAACTACCTTGAAACTGCATTATTAGTAGCTATTATGTACTTGTAATTTGTATTTTGAATAATAAAGTCTAAATTGTAACTGTTCACAGGATATCAAATACAATTGTTATGGCATTGTTGCTCTTTTCTTATTTCTCCTTTTGAAGCCCATTTTGTACAACTTGCCCCTCCACCCTCTCGCCTGTGCTGAATCTCAGAGCCAGTCAGAGCACATGATAACAGCAGGCTCTGGCCTGACATAATGCACACGAAAACACTGTTCCCATGTCAGTGGCAACTAATGCCAGATCATACGCTGACCCAGGGGAAATTGAGATTTGTTATCAGGATGACTATTTGCACTTCCCAGTTTCTGCCCCCTGAATTTTCATTTAAGTTGGACGATGAATTTAAAATTTAGTTGTAGTTTCTGCTTTACATATGCAACATCCATTGTTTAGAAATGTGGTGTGTCCATGCCAGGTGAGAGGAGCCTGAAAGCCTCCATGGCTTGGGCTGGAGGAAGGTTCCAGAAGCAGTCAGAGAGCCAGGCTCGGGTGGAAGCGCCTGGTGCCGAAGCTCTCAGCCTGCTGCCACCTCAGGCAAACCTGAGCTGGGTTATAACACGTCTGGGCTGTGCACATTAGTAGCACATGCAATGGAAGGCTTGGTAGTTAATATTTCAGGGGCTCAGATATACTTTTTGTGCCCTAGAATCTAACAGACAGACACAAACGTCTGAGAGCAAAAGGAGGAGTTCTGCAGCTCCTCAGTTCCAAAGCCTTTGGTGTCTATGTATCTGCACTCTTATTGATTCTTCTGTCCAGAGGGAAACTAGCCCTCCAGAAAACAAAAAGACCTTCTGACATTTAAGAGTAAGACACAGAAGGAAAGACACAGAGTACCTTTAATACCTGCAGCCTGCAAAGTCTCCGCAGAGATAACAGGAATTTTACTCAAGAAGGACAGGCAGAAAACTCTGACAATTTAATCCCACAACACAACCATTCCTGCTCCTGAAGTGTTTTCTGACAGATGAAAACCAGACAAGCATCAATCAGAGACTTGTCTAATGACATGGAACACATGGGACGGGCAGATCCATCTGGGGTCCGAGGGCAGGAGAGGCTGGTCAGGATTATTGCTGTGTAAGGGATCAAGTCTTAACTCCTTAGCCAGTGAGGGCCTGAGTGTTTCAGGAGGTTCTAGCACATACCTGTACTTGATAATTTGCACCTGGAGAAAGCTAGCATGCCTGGGATTTTGCTGGAAATATGATTAGACTAAACTCATAGCTCATAGCTCTCTTCTTCTGAGCTTGCAGCTCTAAAGCCAGTGATGATGTATGCCAGCAAGAACAGCATGGGAGGATAATGAAATGGCTCTTTGGATGCACAATAATCGCACAGCCATAGTGAGAACCGCTTCAGGGGGACTGAAAAATAGCAGAAGCCTCCCAGATCATCTTGCTATAGTGGTAATAAACATCCAGTGTGTCTTTTCTGTAGCCCTCAGGCAAGAAACTCCAGAGAGTAAATGCAAAGCTCATTCTGCTTCTGCTGAAAGCAACTGGAGTTCTGCCACAGGCATGAGCCGGAGCATCTCTTAGACCTGGGAATCCATAAATACAAAATTCTGAGCAAAGAGCCAGTTCCTTGGAAACACACACCAAATATACAGATATTTCCTCCTGCAGAAGGAATTCCTGTCTCCATCTGGACTCTTTTTCTACTATTTGCTGGGAAGATCTTCATTAGTCTCTCCAAGAGCCTATGGCTGACACGATGCAAACTGGGATGCCCCGTTTGCTCCACGGCAAACAGACCCCAAACTAGGAAAAACTTAACCTTTAACCTGTCGTCATGGTTTATTTGCCCTGATAGAGGTTACAAATACCAGGGACCAGGATGGACATCAGGGCGCTTGTGAACGACATTTAAAAATGCATTATTAATTGGAATTAGGAAAAATTAGATAATTTGGAAAATAGAAGTGTTGTTATCATTGGAACACACAGGATGACCGGAGCTGTTTATTGAACTGGCCTGGACTGACAATAAAAGTGAATTCTTGGCTCCACATGTCAGCATGGGACCTTTTCACTTAGAAGTAGAATTTGGAGTCTGACAAGAGGCACGTCCTCTATGTCCCGTGTCCTTCTCATGTGTTCCCCATCCTGTAGCTACTCCCCTGTCTTAGTCCTTGCATGGCCTGGCCACAGCATGGACATGGACAAGAGGAGCAGAGCCATGGACAGGGGAAGGCGGTCATGCAGGGGACTGGATATGGACAGGAAAAAAATTTATTTTTTTTTTTTAATAAGGAATAAGTGACACATACAGGATGCAAAACGTGAAGGATTATAATACCTAGTTTAAAAATATGTTGTCTAAAGTCTTTGAAACTTAAACTCTCTTCTTCTGTGTCAGCATCTGTCAAGAGGGACCCAGCCGTGGGAAAAACACCAAAAAACAAGCGCTGAAACTCCACCAGAAGCCTTTCCGCAAAGATTCGTCCCGGGAGAGGCTTGTGAGGATGGTTTTCCCCTTTTCCCGTTAAGGCACTGCCAAGGGGTCTGCAAACACAGATGCTCCGTGCCCGCTCGCCACTGTAGTGGGCGCTGCCCTCCGCCCTGGCCCCGCTTAGCCCGAGTCCGCAGCAGCCCCTCCGGGTACCGTGGGAGTAGACTCGGCACCTGCAGGTGCGTGTGCGCGCAGGAAACCGCGGCACCAATTAACCCCCGGTAACGACTCCCGGGCCGGTGGGGCCCCGCCCGCACCGTATTATGAATGGAGCAGCCACGCTCCCCGAGCCCCGCCCCGACCGGCGACTCCGCTGCCGGCGGCCGCACGTGCGGGGCGTGCAGGGGGTGCGCGGTGCGGGGCTGTGCGGAGAGTGCGCGGGGTGAGAGGGAGTGCGCAAGGTGCGCGGGGCTGTGCGGAGAGTGCGCGGGGTGAGAGAGAGTGTGCAAGGTGCGCGGGGTGAGAGGGAGTGCGCAAGGTGCGCGGGGCTGTGCGGAGAGTGCGCGGGGTGAGAGAGAGTGCGCAAGGTGCGCGGGGCTGTGCGGAGAGTGCGCGGGGTGCGTGCGGCGCAGGGATGCGGTGCGGTGGGGAGAGTGCGCGGCGGTGAGTGCAGAGGGCGCGGCGCGGGCAGTGGGCGCTGCGGGGTGTGTTGTGAGTGGGGTGTGTGGGGTGTGCGGTGCGGGGTGTCCTGCGCGGGGAGCCGGAAGAGCCGCTGCTGCCCCTTGGGACCGGAGGCCGAAGGGGACAAAAACGGCCGGGCAGTGCGAGGTAAGTGAGGGGGGGGTAAGGGTAGGAGTTAGGGAGGGGGATAAGGGTGGGGAGTTTGGTTTCTCCTTGTGGTTGGAGTGTGCAGGGAACTGGCATGTAATCATGCTGTAGTGTATGCACTGTCACAAACAGACCTATCTGGTCCAGAAAGTGAAGTGTTGGTTTCTATTCAGAATTCAGATTTCAGTTGCTGGAAAGACATCTTTGGATTTGTTTAGAGTGGAAGGTGAATGTTTCTGCATTGGGAAGAAATTCCTGCGACAGCAGCACGGGATGGTCAGAGAGCCTGCTTGAGCCCAGAGCTCACCTGTGAAGTTCTTGCTCTTCTTGATATGTGAGAGAAAGTGTGGTCTCAAACCAGCCCCTTTTGGACACACCATTGGAACTGTTCCTCAGCAGGAAAGACTGGGGTTGACCTACCATGTCTCGCTCACTGCTTCAGCCATACAGGTCACAGGTGATGGGGTTTCTTGGGGAGTTTGACCATTACTCTTCACTGGCCAAACTCATGTCCATCTACCATGCAACTAACAGGACCATCTTCAACTGGACAGAGAGCCGCATTGTTGAGTGGGAGAAATTTGCTGAGCTGGCTAAATATGAGCCAGAATCCCAGAAACCAACAGTGAAAGCGCTCCTAATCGTGGCGTACTCGGTCATTATTGTCATGTCTCTCTTTGGGAACATGCTGGTGTGTCACGTGGTGCTGAAGAACAAGAGGATGCACTCAGCCACCAGCCTGTTTATCGCTAACCTGGCAGTGTCAGACATCATGATCACACTGCTCAACACACCTTTCACCTTGGTAAGTAGCTGGTCTTGCTGTCCCTTCAGCCAGGACAGGAGTCTCCCTCCCACCAGAACTCTGCCTGGTGGTCACAGGCTTTTCTCCTAGGGCTGAGGTGGGAACCCAACACCACCAAGTCTAACTGATAACTCTCCCAGGCAAGTAAAACACTGCTCAGCAACCTGTGGGCTCTCTGTTTCTCTGTTAAGACTCTGTAACTCCTAGAAACTCTAAAGCCTCTCCATGTGTGCTATGAAACCCCAGCAAGAGCTTTTTGGGTGATGAGAACAAGTGCCTGGGTGAACATGTGTTTTTAATGCTCATGCAGGAGAGCATTAGAGAGTCCCTTAGTGGGTCAGAACAGTCTGAATGCCAGTCATACTGGGTGAGTGGAAGAAAGTAGTCGCACTTTTCAGAGATGCCAGCTGGATAAAGGCTTCAATGAAATCTCTCCAGATCTGACAGTGGGGTTGATACCAAACCTTGGTCCACTTTTTCCAAATACAGTTGTTAGTGTAATAAAAAGTTATTACCACTGTTCACAAGCAAGGCCTGTAGAACAGGCCAGGAGGGCTGTGGTAGCTCCACTTCATAATCAGCAGGGTTTGACCCCATAAACTCTTCTGTAAAGGTGTTTCAGAGACCAGGATAGCTGATCTTTCTTTAAGTTCCAGGTGAAGCTGCCCACCCAGCCAGAACCCCTGAGCCAGCTCAGGTTCCAGCCAAGGGACTTCCCCATGTATTTGTTTTCAGCACGTTTTCTGGCTGATGAGCTGTTGTTTCTCCTCAGGTCCGGTTTGTGAACAGCACGTGGATTTTTGGAAAGGCCATGTGCCACATCAGCCGCTTTGTGCAGTACTGCTCCCTCCATGTCTCCACACTGACCCTGACAGCCATAGCTCTCGACAGGCACCAGGTGACACTGCCCTCCCCTCTTCCTTCCAAGGCTCTGGAGGAGACTTGAGCTGTGAGAAGTTTTCACCCATGTCTCTCCGTGGCCATGACAAACGCTGGCTGTGTGTCCAGTGCAGGGCAGCAAGGACAGCCCAGGCCATGTGCTTATCCCTAGCAATCACTCCCCTTCCCTGTGCTATTCTCAAATAGTAAGTTCCAGACTATCAGATTTTACCAGCTTAAAGATCTAACAAAGAAAATTTCATGGAAGGTGAGTTTCTGCCTCAGCAGAGGGGAGAAAAGCTCAGCTTCACAGGCCCAGCTATAACAAGAGACATTTCTATATAGTTCATACAGAATAAACAAACATACCCCTGAGTGAAGACCATTGTGTGGATATCTTTTCTTTTTTTGACCTAATGTAACCCCCAGCTTAAGGAAAATGGTTCTCACAGAACAAGATAGAGGATGAAGTTTGAAAGTTCTTCTGAGCAGACTGAGAAGTTCAATGTTTCCCATTTTCCAGGTCACTCTAACGAACAGGACATTTTCCTAATCATGGCTGTCATTTTCCTCTCATTAGCTGTGTTAGGTTATGTCACAAACTGCTCACCCCCCATGTGGGCTGTGAGGGCCTTTGCTTCCCGTGGGAGAAGAGTCATGACAGAGTCTCTGTTGCAGGTCATCTTGAACCCGCTGAAGCAGAGGATGTCCCTGACAAAGGGAGCTCTGAGCATCTCTGTTATCTGGCTGATGGCAACCTGTTTCTCCCTGCCCCATGCCATCTACCAAAAGCTTTTCCAGTATAACTACAGGTGAGTGATCTCCCCTTCCCAGTGAGTGTGTGGAGGTCTGGCAGTCCTTGTGCAGTGCCACTCACTCAGCAGGGAGGGCGTTGGGGTGTCCCAGGCATGGGGACAGTGGTGTGGGATGAGAGGGTGTTGGTGTATGAGATCCCACTTCCCACAGCAGAGGCTGGGGCTGTGGAAGAGCCTGCTGCCCGGGGTTTGCTCTTGCCACTTCCCACATGCCCAGACGAGGGTCTGGGTCCCACTCTCAGCCACGTGCTGGGGCAGTCCCAGGCATAGCCTTGCTGGGGCACAGACATTAGTGACACATACCTTCTCCAGTGTCATGGCCTTGCCAGGAGAGGCTCTGTCCTGAGAAGATAATTTTCTCCTGAGGGACTTTCCTCTTCCCTCCTTTTGCCTGCTCAGCTCCTCAGACCCAACAAGACCAAGCCCATCCAACTTGCTTAGGCAGGGAGGAGAGAGAGAGTCAAACTGCAGTTTCAAAAAGAAAGAAAATAAACCTCCTGTTGGGAATACCTGTTCTGATATCTCCAAAGCTCTGCAGGGAGCAGGAACAGAGGACCACCCTGGTTTGTCAGCAGAGCCACCAATCCCTCTTCCCCAGGACTTTATACATTGAGTCTCAGGTTGTGACTTCCCTGTATTTCATCCATGTGGTTTTATGAAGCAGGACCAACCTTCCCTGAAGCTTGAGGTTCCTCTGCCCAATGTTACACTAATGAGAAAAAGAGAAGCCCCCACCCCCTTCTTCTGAAGCAGGGCTGTGGGGGACCAGTGTGGAGTTGGGGGGACCCAGTGAGGGGCAGGTGAGGGTCCAGTGCTTTGGCAGGAACCAGAGCTGTCCTGGTATGCCATGGTGCCTCCCTGCAGGAAAGGGAGCTCTTTGCTTGGCTGAGCACAGTGACAGCAGATGAAGTGGAATTTAACATCCACGTGAGGACTGCTGAAATATAAGAAAATACAGAAGGTTCTGATATAGAGGGAAAGAAAGAAAAAGAAAAAGAAGCTTCTGCTTTTAATATCTCCCCACAAAAGGCCCAGCAATGGCACTTGTCTCTGCTGTAACCCTCTGCCAGGGAGAAATACAGAATCCAAACTTTGGGGTTGCTTTGCCCTTGCAGTCCTTTCCTCTGTGGTACCCAGCCTGTTCTGTCCCTCCTGTCCCCACCAGCCTGTGGCATTGCTGTGACCTCTCCTGTCTAGAAAACAGTCTGTAACAGTACCCAAGTGGGATTTTTGTGGCGGGTGTCACGCTGCTGGTGCTGCCCTTCGCAGGAATGCCAGCCTCGAGGCCAAGGGGATAATCTTACCATGACCTGTATTTTCAGGCTGAGATCAGCATCCCAGGGAGTGGAGCAAGGAGACACTGACAGGCAGTAGGAATGAGATTTCTATTGTAGATATTGACCTTCTCTATAAAGGACAAATTTAATTTCCTGCAGCCCAGCCAAGTCCCTCCTGTTGGTGAGGGAGGGGAGCGTGAGTGTCTGCACAGGCTGTCACTGCTTTTTGTGTACAAGGGGCTGCACCAGCTAGAAGTGTGACTGGGGCTTTGCAGTCCTCCCCTGCCTGTGCTTGTGCCTGATGTGACTGAGATACTCAGGGGATATCATACCTCCAACTGTCCAGACTGTAAACACAGGGCAGGGTTACTCCATGCTTGCATTGCTCCGCAGCTGTGCTTGGGGATTAGGGAACAAATTGCTCATGAATGAACGAACACTATGATCTGTTTCGGGGCACCTGTCTCTGCTCATCCTTTGGCATGGCCAGAGGAAACCGAGCCCCATGTTGGCACGAGGCAGCTCAGCGATATAAGGACTTCCAGGACATGCTATTCCTGTCCCTGCTTTCCATTGAAAAAAAAAATCCCAGTTGTAATATTGCTTGTAATAGCTCTGCAGGGCCAGGGCTCCTGAGATCCCTACCAGGGAGTGGTTAGGGTTCTGGGATGGGAAACAGGAGCTCCACCAACATCCATCTCTGGCTGTACTACACAGCAGCACATCTGAGTCCCTGATTGTACCAGAATTCACCAAAATATTGCCTTGTCACATCCCCTTTGGCAGGTCCCGTGTGCCAGGGGTGAGTCAGATCCAGGGGAGGAAAAGCCAAGACTGCAGTTCAGAAAGGATAATTTTCCCTTCTGCGTCAGTTCCCATCTTGAGTGGCGTCTCCAGGTCCTCTGCACTCGGTGGACCCATTGTCACTCCTCTGACCTCATCCCCTGCTCCAGCTGCCTGTTCTCAACAGTCTCCTATTTGTGGCACAGAAGGCAGCTCCAGTGGTTGAAAACAGGATATTAAAGATACTAATCAATACTGCAATGAACAGTACAGCTTGATGAGGGCTAAAATCTGTGCTGAATAGAGGAGAACAGAGGACAAGGGATGAAGAGAGAAGAGTAAAATGGAATAAGAGAAAGAAAGAAAAAGAGAGGGGGGGAAGGGAAACAAAAGGAGAAAACATCCACTGGAAATAAATTCCATCACTTCCAGTCACCAGCTGCAGGGTGTGGAGGGGACACGTGGTGCAGCAAAGGGTGCTGGGCCTGAGCCACTGCTGGCCAGGCAGTGGGAACACACCTGGTTCCTGGATGGGATGGGACAGGTGTATGGGAGTTGTTAAAATGAGCTGTTGTGTATGATTACACTCAGTTCTTCTGTCAGTTAATTGTCAGTGGTTCAACTGGAGCCAAGTGACCAATTGTCACACCAGTTTTAAGAGGTAGCAGGAAGGTTGTAGGAGCTAATGGCAAGGGAATGGTGGGTAGGGAAGGGAAGGGAGGTGGGTTGGTCATGCCTGTGAGGCTTTCTCACAGCCTCCAGCCCCTCCCTCCCCTCCAGAACAGCTTTGGCTTAGAGCTGCTACAGCAGCTCTCGCTGAGGGATTCTGTGCTGGTGGGTATGGCAGGGTGAGGGGTCCTGGCTGCTGAGGGGCACAGAAGGGTGGGTGCTCCCGTGGAGGGCAGAGGCTGCAGGTCCAGCCTGAGAGAGACATGTCAGAGCTGTGGCTCTGTATCCTCCCTCTGTCTGCACTACACCTCTGAGCAGCTGGCTGTGGGCAGTGTGAGACCCCCACTGTGGTTTGCTGAGCCAGCAGCACCCATGTGACAGCAATGGCCATGTGCTCTATCTATATTTCTTCATTTTCAAGGGAAGCCACTGTCCGGAGTCTGTGCCTTCCTGATTTCCCTGAGCCTGCAGAGTTGGTCTGGAAGTATCTGGACCTGTCTACCTTTCTCCTTCTTTACCTCCTGCCTCTGCTGATTATCACTGTCACCTACATGCGTCTGGCCAAGAAGCTGTGGCTCCGCAATGCCATCGGGGACATCACCACGCAGCAGTACGTCACCCACCACAGGAACAAGAAGAAGAGCATCAAGATGCTGATGCTGGTGGTGGTGGTCTTTGCGATCTGCTGGTTCCCCCTGAACTGCTACGTGGTGCTCATCTCCAGTCTGGGCATCAAGACAAAGAACTCTCTCTATTTTGCCCTGCACTGGTTCGCCATGAGCAGCACCTGTTACAACCCCTTCAT
Organism: Coloeus monedula; assembly: GCF_965178545.1. Taxonomy (NCBI): domain Eukaryota; kingdom Metazoa; phylum Chordata; class Aves; order Passeriformes; family Corvidae; genus Coloeus; species Coloeus monedula. The sequence continues at coordinate 19,881,359 of NC_138792.1, read as the reverse complement.
CTACTGCTGGCTGAACGAGAACTTCCGCGCAGAGCTCCGGTCCCTGCTCTGCATCTGCCAGAAGGCGCCACAGGCTCAGGACCAGGTGCTGCCACCCAGGGCCATGTCCTGCCGTGAGGCATGGGTGGAGCAGGCCAGGTGCAGGAAGGGACCTGCCTCCCAGGCCAGATGCTCCACTGGGAACCTCCCAATGGCCAACACGGACCTGTGAGCCACGGGGCTGAGGGGAGTTACCTGGCTGTGGGAGGCATCAAAGGGCATCTCCCAGTCTCTCCTCAGGAGCCAGCGTTGCTGCTCTGCTTTTTTACTGCTGACTTTTGGCTGGTCTCACTGTAGCCCCTCCTCTGCTTGGCATGGTGGGCACACAGCCTCTCCAGCACTCTACCAGTAGAACTGATGCTGCAGCTGGCCCAGGGGGCAGGAATATGTACAGGGGGCATGGAGCTTCTCAGACAGAGTGATCTACTTTCAGGTTTTCTCATTTTTTGCTATCAGAGGGAGTGGACCTGTGTTTCCATCACTGGGCTGAGTCACTGGCCTGTAACATGTGCCATAATGTGGGGCTATGCACAGCAGTAGAAAAGGATCCGTGATGACAGGTGTTTGAAGGAAGATCTTGGACATGCAGATGGACTCCATCCGTAGGGAGTCTCACCAGTTAGTGTATAGCAAAGTATCCAACAGAGGTAAGGATTGTTAACAGCCATTTTCCTCTCAGATTCTGCTGCCCCTCCTGCCCTCTGTCCCACCCACAGCAGCTGGAAGCCACCCTCAGACAAGGGGAGCAGGGATGCACCCTAGGAGCCACGGCCGTAGGCTCAGAGGGCATGATGACAGGCTAATGTAGTTCATTGAGAAGTTCTTTTTATTATAAACATATTAATTCAGTAAAGAGAGCTACACTGGCACTTTACAAAAGGCCACAAAATATTTCATCAGGGCTGTAGCATTGACTCACTGAAGAATGGAATCATTCTGCATTGTTACTAGTTGCTGTGAAAGTCTCATTTAAACAACAGGAGGGCAAGAAAGGGCCGTAAGGAATGTCCTGTGAGGAGCAACTGAGGACTCTGGGGCTGTCTAGTTGGTGCAAACCAGGTGATGGATTCCAGAAGCCCAAGGGCAGCCATATCTGCTGGGGGGCTCCTGGTCTGCCTGGGTGATGGCCCAGACAGAGCTTCTGCCCAGAGAGGCAGTGGGGGGCCTGAGTGACTTGAGGGAATAAGGACATACTTCTACCACCTTCCTGGGGGAAGATAAGCCAGACCAAAGAAGGAAAATTAAGGACTGTTTGGTTTGGTTTTTTGTTGTTTTTGGTTTGGTTTTTTTTTTTTTTTTGTTATTTTCCATTTGTGCAGTGAGAAAGAACAGGACAGAAAGGAGGGGGGTCCTTTCTTTAGGCCACTTGACCCCAGTTGGGTACCTCGGGTGTGCACTGCAATGCCTGCACCAGAAGAAAACAGCAGAACACGAGGAGTGGCAGAAGGAATGGGTGAATGCTTGGTCCCTGAGGCACTTCGCTTGGAGCTCACAATTATTGAACATGGGAATTCAAAGCTGTCTGTGCTGGGTGCCAGCACTCTCTTCCCTCACTGTACAGCAGGATTTGTTTTCAGTCAAAAAGCATAATTTTAAGTTTTTCAAAATGTTAAAATCATGTCTAATTAATGAGCATCACTTCATTTAATTATTAAGAGAAGCTATCATTTGCTTTTTTACTGTTCCTCACCCCTCATTAGCTTTTGGTAGCAGCTCTCAAACTGCCATGTATTGTCTTTTATATTTCTTAGGTTTATTTTCCTTCCTTTCTTTCCTTAAATGGCTTAATAACCTTTTTTTCTGGAGGAATCCAAGCCCTTACTCCAAAGAAGTGGGTCTCTCCACACTCCCTTGATCTTCTGCTAATCCCTGTAGTTAGCGGTCTCTTGCTGTCAGAAATAACCTGGCTGGTTTTCCTTGGATCTGTCAATTGCAGCGTCTCCTCATTGCTGAATTTTTCTCCCCTAAATGGGCAGGATGTAAGAGCAGACTGTATCGAATCTCTGTAACGGCTCAGTTATCTGGACTGATAATTATCAATGCCTGAGTGAGATTCAGGGCCTTGCATGCTTTGCCCAATGCCCCAAGGCTCCTGTATCACTTGAGGATGCCCTAACTCCCAGCAGCTCTCAAGCAAACATAGAATGCACAATATATATAAAAAAATACAACCTGAGCGTTGTTTGACTGGGGCACACCTCAGTTTGACTGACAGCACCTGAGGCAGGAGGCTGCATCCCTGCTGGACTCCAAGCCAGGCTCTGGAAAAGGGAATCTGTGAAATTCGGCTTCTTCTGGGTCTGAGTCAACTCAGCATGTAAATAGATGCTTAAACATTCCTTAATCTGTTTCCAGTCCCGCCGCCCACCTGTGGAAATGGCTTCCTGAGCGGCGCCGGGATCCAAGGGAGAGCTCCCAGAAACAGGACCAAGGATGTGCTCCCGCTCCCAGCCGGACAGTGCTGGTGGGCGGACGGTCCTGCCCCGGCCGGGGCAGCAGCAGCGCTGTTTGTGTCCTGCAGACCCAGAGCTGGAACCGGACAGGAGAGTGGGGTGGGAGGAGAATCCTCCGCCATGAGGAGACCCCTCCCTCTTCCTATCTGTGGACCGAACCCTCACCCGGTGCCTTCGGTGGCTGTGGCGCGGCTCCCTCGGCCGGCGAAGCCCCCGCGGGGCAGAACCCCGAGGGAGAATTTGGAGGGCAGATTATTGAAACACTGAGTCACCACAAGTCTACTCCCGGCAAACTATTTGAGCACACACAAATCAGTGTGAAAGATCCAACGAGACATGTCTGAGTGATTAACAGCCCAAATTTATTAAGGTTAGCTCATGCCAAATGCAGCAGAGTGCCTTCAGCAGAGTTGCTGATGAAGACGATAACAGGGAACACAGTGCAGGGGATACCTGAATTCCAGAGACAAATCCTCTTATATAGCCCCACCACATAATGAACAAAGAAACCACAACATGCCAACTAGATTAACAAAAAGCTAGCAGAAAAACCCCCACAATGAGTCAGAAAACTAGCTCAGGAAGGAGAAACAGAATACAATCATCATCACTTAGCTCTTCAAGTGGAAAACAGTACGGAGGGGCTGGCCAAAGCACGCTGCAGGGATAAAGGGGAATGTCCTCAGTTAAATCCATCTTAAGCCCTGGAAGTGGGGGTGTAGGTGGGCCAGTGTCAGACCATCTTCTTGCACTGAAAAATAACTTGGCATCTTCAGTCACTCACACATCAGGGGAGGAAGGAGCTTGACCCTTACCTGGGAGACTGGATGTGAAAGGCACACCCCGAATTCCTGCGTGGGAGATGATGTGCAGCTGCCCTGTGCCCCAGGCAGCAGGAAAGTCTGTCCCTTGAGCCCGGGCACACAGCTCTGCCCTCTCACCGACTGTGGAGACAACCTGCCTGCCCCCAAAGAACCCACCTGTCCCCGAAGAACCCACCTGCCCCCACAGAACCCGCCTGCTCTCTCCCGCCGCCTCCCCCGCCACTACTTCTGCGCTGCGGTGGGCAAAGGAACGCTTCTGATCTCCCAGACTTTGGATGGAGCCCAGGCAGGAATACCGGCAAGTGAGGGCAGGTCTAGCACCAGGCACAGCGTGCAGCCAGCGCTTGGTTTGAAGACTAATGGCATTTCACAAGCTGCCCTGTCCTACCAGTGCTCAGCAGTGATCCCCACCCCAGTTCCAGGGTCTGTTCCTAAACTACTCTCCTGAGGTGATACCAGAGTACTCCCAGTGCTTGGCTCTTCCCAATCTGTGCCGAGCAGGTACATTAGAGGCCCCTCTCTCCCCAGATGGGCTGTTGATGTTGGGTGTCTGCACTGGAGCAGGACTAATGTCCTTTGGGGTCCCTGATGGGATGGGGCAGGGGTACCAAAGGCTGCTCTGAGCAGTGCTGGAGAGAGCCAGGAGGGACTGGCCAGAGCAGGCAGGGGTGTGGGCGCTGTACCTGGGGGTGTGCTGGAACAAACCCTCCCTCGGGAGGTCACATGGAGTCCCCACAGGCAGCAAATCAAAAGCACCTCTTGCCCTGCTCCCCAGCCCTGGTATTTTGTTCTTTGCCCTGGTATAAAGGGCTGGATTAATGTACTTGGCCCTTGACTGATGTTTCACTCCCCCAGCAGCCCACACTGCTGATGCTGCCCAGTTCAGTAGTGCCAAATTGCAGAAGGACACTGCGGCGAGCTGTCAGTGGAGAGCAGCTCTTGCTTAACCAGAGGCAAGAGGGAAAAAATAGTAATAAACCCCCCCAAAAGCCACAGTCTTTGCAGGAACTGGGTCTGATTGTACAACAGAGTAGTCTGTCACTTGAAGAGACTCCTCCATGACAGGCCCATAAAAGTCTCCTTGGCAGATGAGAACAGACTAATTGCTTTATAAAATCAGATGAATGGACAATCTAATGCATCTGCTGGAGACAAACCCAACTGCTTTATGGGACACTGTAAGGGGCAAGTACAGGGTGTGTCCCCATTAATGGAATTTCTGCTTATTACTTCACAATTAATGGGGCTTTAGAGCATGATGGTTTATATTCTCTATATCATTCCCACATGCTTTCATTGCATACGTGTGTATCCGATCCATACTGTGTCCTGCAGGCTGTGGGACCTTGGTGGTCTCCTGTCTCCAGGATTTCTGCTCTGTAGGGACCTGCAGTTTGTGTTTGTAGCTGACAGCAGCAACAGGGATTTTCAAAGCCTCAGTCTGACCGTTCCTTGCTGTTCCTACAGCACTGCACAAGACATTTCCATTTCAAACCCACACTTGGAGCCAAGCTGAACACCACAATCAGTGTGACTCCGGGGTGGCCAGACTGTGGGTACTGATAGGAGATAATTTATGATACCTAACAAAAATGATGGCAGCAAGTTTCAGAGCAGCAGATTTTGTTTCTATTTTTGAGACAGACAATATTTGTTTGCAGCCACATCCTGTCTCAGGCAGTTTTCCACAGGAATTAAGCAATCAATTAATCAATGGTCTCAACCTTTCGCAGCTTCCTTCATCTTCCACAGCTTATTTTGACCTTTTACTGGTGATATATGCCAAACATGGCAGAATTCAGAATACAAGGAGTGCCTGGATCACTTCAGTGATGGATTTACCACAGTTCCACCAGTGGGGAGTTGCAGTAGGCTGGGTGGCTCTGGGCTGTTTTGGACAGTTTCATTTGCTTTTGAACTGTAATGCACTGCTCAGACCTTTCACCTTCAGGTTAATAAACCAAGTCTCTCCTAAAGGCTGGAAAGGAATCGAGTTTTAGTTTTTACCATTACAGTATTTCTTTCACAGTACGTTGTCATTCCTGAACTCCACAGTTCAGTTATTTAACTGTTCATCTCCCATTTCCCACCCTGTTCTGGAATTAAACACACAAGTTGCTCGTGCTGATGAGCAGTGACTGACGCCGACTGTTCCTGCATGGAGATGGCAATGGCTGCACTCCAAATAAAGTCTTTAATGCAGTGTCCTTTCCTTCTTTACGTTCGTGTTTCTATGGGAGGATATAGATTTTTCCCCGTTATTAAATTTGACACACCCTGTGTTCTATTTAAGAGAATTGCTCTAACTTGCCTTACTTTGCCTTTCATTTAGGAGAATATAAGTATTCTGCTGTCCTGCACAGCTTGCAGGGCAGGATGCAGGGACATTCACTCTCCAGGGGAACTGTTATGATTAACAGAGCAAATAAAGACCATGAATATTTAGCAATATATTCAGGCATGTCAGCTATAAATGGGAACATCTTCACCACTTGAGTAGTTCTCAGCTTCATTGTGAAGCCAAGCTGTTAGTTTATTTGTTTTGCCTTTGTTTCTCCTGGTCACTGTGCAGGAAGGAGGGATTGAGGGGGAAGGTAGGACAAATGTCCAATTTTCCCCTCTGTAGTGTTGAGCATTGCTAACACATTCTCTGCTCCCCCTCCCCGTACAAAGCTGGGGACAGGAGCCTTTCCTCCATTTCATTTCTGTCTGTATTGATGTGTTTGTGTTCACACACACACTCTCAACACCAGGCTGCCATTTCTAACCACTTTCTGTGGCACAGGTGCTGCAGGGCAGGAGCATGACGCTGTAGGTGCCCAGGGCAGAGGGCGTGGGGCACGTGCTTTGGGAATACCCTGTGGACAGGACCAGGATAAGACAATGGTGAGGAGCAAAGCAGCTCACAGCCCACCTGCTCTCGATGGAAATGTCCTTGCTCTGTTCCCTGGGTCCCATAGCACAAGGGCCCGGGCAGGATGGGAGCTCCAGCCTGGCGTCGTCTGACTTGTCTGACTTTGGAGGTAGCCAGGGCATAGACCTGGGGCATTGCTCTGACATGTTAACATTAACTGTAGGAGGTAAGAAATGATGAACATTGGCTCTGTTGTTATTGTATTTGATTGGGGTATTTATTTGTAATCCCGTAATTCCTTCAAACCAGCTCAGGGGAGAATGAGGGGGAGTGTGAAGAGGTATTTAATGGGTTGTAAAAACACTTTATTCTTTTGCTAAAATTCCATTCCTAATGCTGCTGTATTGGAAGGCAAATCAGCCCAGTACCCAGGCTACCAGCTCTCATTAAAGCACTAATTGTCATAGAGAAACAGGCTGGCCAGGCTCAAAAACCTCAGTTACCACCAGGGCTCGAGGCAGGAATATAGGAATTTCATTTGGGATAATAATGTATTTTTGAAGGATAAAAATAATAATAATTATTGGCATCAGGTTGTCCCCAAAGACAGAGTGCTTTTTTGCCTCCAGCACAGCTCATGTCTGGATTTGTTTCCCCTTAAAAATGAACATCTGCTGCCAATAAAGGAATTAGGATTTTTTTTCTTTTCTCGATTGTGGTGGATGTTGCTGCTCACAGTTTGGTCCTAGATGAGATGCTTTGCTCTCATTGATGTTCCCCCAAGCATTCTGCCCAGCTCCTCAGAGTCTGGTGGCTCATTTGCCCACTGAGACCATGGGTGACGGTGGCACTTCCTGCAGGGGCACCCAGCAGCCTTGGACACCGTGCCCCAAACATGCACTGTGACATTTTCACCTGCTTTTTGAAAGTCCCTGTGAGTGATCTGACAGGTTGGGAAGGTGAGTGTGGAAGACAGAAGAAAAATAGATTTCTGCCTCCTGGCAAACACATCCAATTCAACAATATGCTGCGAAATGTGTGTTTTCCTTTGCTTGTGATTGCCCTCGTGTCCTACAGAGACCCGGTGAGGTGAGAACTGAGTGTGCAGGGGAAGCCTGGGGAAAATACAGAATGAGAAAATCAGAGAAGAAACAGTAAAAACACCACCTGTGGGGAAGGAAAGTGGAGAAGGAAAGGAACTTGGGTATGGAAATTCAGGTCTCTCTAATGGATTTCAGTCTTCAATTTTAGCAATGGAAATTTATCTGCCTGTTCCCCCCACCCCTGTGCAGGGCCCAGGGGCACACAGAGGGCAGGTGTTTAAGGTTTCTTTACTGGTGAGCCCCCTGGTTAGGCAAGGAATGAAGTGTGAAAGCAGGGAAGCTGTTTGCCAGGGCGCTCCAGAGCTGTCGGTGTCATTCCTGCCCTTTTCTCAATAAACACTGCAGCTCAGGCTCCCCAGAGCAGTGTGTGATTCCCCTCTCCTGCATGGAAAAGGGCAGCCATCCCCTCCCTGTTAACGACAGCATTTCAATCAGTGCTTTAACAAAACGTTGTTCTTAATCCAGGTCATCTCAGCCCAATGCAAACATAGGGCTTTAGTAAAAAGTCCAACTGGGAAAGCTCTGCTTCTGTGCCCTCAGAATCTGCATGAGGGAGATCTTAGAAAGCTCCTCTGAGTTCACTGTCCACACACCATGCTGTCCTTGTTAACACAGCAATCATTAATTAATCTGGTTCTAGGCAGGATCCCACCTGGAACACTTCATTTGTGAGAGCACCTCTTCACCCTGGCCAGCCCCCTCCACCAGCTCCCCTTTGCCACTCAGTGCTCATGGGGAGAAGGACATGCCCTCAGAGCGGGGGTCGCCTGTGACAAGGATACAAAGACCTCACGAGACTTGCAGTCTCACCTCAGCAGGTCTGAGATAAGCTCTGCTGAGGGGTCACTGTCCACACAAGGACAGGGCCACAGTCCCTACCTCTGCAGGTACATTTCAGGGTGTGCAGGTGAGGTATCCACACCCCACACTTTTCACTAGAGCTCTTGAAGCAAACCCCCATTGGTCAGGAACATGTGGCTCAGTAGGACTGCTGGCTGCAATCTGTGACTGCTGGGAGCAGCAGGACAGATGTCTGCCTTCCTGCTCCAAAGACAGCTCAGGAGAAGGCCTGGTGCATGTGCCTTGTCTGGGCCAAACAGCATTCCCTGGCATTCCCTTGGTAGCTGGAGGCTCACCAAGCTGTGAGTGCCTTTGCACAGCTCTGCATCCCAGCTGGAGATGTTCCTGCTGGAGGCAGATGAGGTAAGGACCGGGTACCCCAGCACCCTGACATGCTGCCAATCTCTCTGTGAAGTGTGGCTGAGGCGGCACCAGGACTGGGGGTGGGAGCCAGCCTTGTAGTGGCCACCAAGGAATGGGTCCTCAACCCCACACTTCTCTGCTCACATGGAGCACGTGTGTTTATCTGCCAGCTCTGCTTCACAGGAGCTACCTCTTATCCCAGGGTGGAGTATGAGAATCCCAAGTACTTTGAGGGGAACATGATTGATTTATCATTGCTCCTTGGGCTTCAGCCAAAAACGAGGCAAGACCAGACAACACAAGCGCTCTGAGGTGAGGAGCAGAGTGGGTGTAAACCTCTTGTTCACTGGGAGTTCCTGCCTTGGGTGGGAGCGTCTGCTCTGCATGGGAGGGGTGCCCCTGTTCTTTCAGAGGAGCAGACCTGAGGTGCGGCCAAACCCACCCACCCTTTACCTACTGCAGTGTGTCCAGTCACCTGAGAATGCAAGAGTCCGGATGGTTACAACCCCAGAGCCAGGAATCACCTGAAGGTAAGGCATGGCATGCCTTGAATTCCCACCCCAAAAGCATGCAGGAAGCTGCTCTCCCAATGGACACCTCTGGCCCTCTCCTCTTGCAGTGACAGTGGCCTTGGCCAAGTGACAGGCACAGGCAGAGCTCTGGGCTCAGGTCACCCATGGGAGGGCCACAGCACCCTGCCCACACTGTCTGCCTTGGGGTGCAGGCATGGACACAGGGATCAACACCCCTTGCAGACTGTGGTGAGGTTGAGTGCTCTCAGAACACCTGGGCTGCACCATGTAGAGCATCTGGGACAACAGGCTCCAGGCACCCACATACTCCACAGAAAAGGCTTCTTTGGAAACTGTGGATGCAGAGTACCTGTACCACTGCATGGCTTTGTGTTTGGGGGTGGATGACTGGTTCTTCTGGGCCCTGACTCCGGAGGCTGTGCTGTCCATAGCTGTTATCCTGTGGTATGACAGAGGCAGCCAGGGCTGCAGACACAGCACTGCATGGGGATCCTCACACACAGGATGAGCTGCAGCACTGCAAGCACTCATAGAGCCTGCCAGAGTTTGGACAAGTATCATAGCTTTAATTAGACCAGAAACATCCCTCATAGTAATAATTATTTTAAACAGATCAGTGTAAGGGCATGAACAGGCTTAACGAACCTGTAATTACCGAGCTTAAACAGCAACTGCTCCTCAGTGAAGCTTCAGGAATGGGAGTTCCTTGGGCATTGCTTAGGGGTCTCTGCCTCCCCCTGTCCCCAGGCCATGCCGTGAACCACACCTGAGACTTAGCCCCTCTGGGGAATGTTAAACCCACCCAAAACCAAAAGCTGATGCCTGTGGTTGGGGCAGGTGCCCTCTGGGGACCCTGAGGGTATGGGCCCAGGACCACGGGCACCCCATCCAGCAGCACCCACTCCACCCCCTCCCGCCTGTTCCAACACCAGGGGATGAGGCCGATGGCCTCGGCTGCTGCAGCATCTCTCTGAGAAGTGCTGCCTGCCCTGCCAGATGGGCCCCCTCCCAAGACAGGGCCCTCCAGCCCCCACTGGCCCCTGCAGCATCAGCTCCCACCAGCAGGTGATGGGGAGAGGAATCAAAACTCACCAAACATCACCATGTCTGGCTCCAAAATTTATTGAACTACAAACACACATCACTCGAGAGCACCAGGTCTGGAGGAATGTGGGGGACTATCCCCCTTCCATTAACAGATGGCAGGAGCTTCAGCTTCTGCTTCATTTGAACACAGACAACACCCCAAACCCAACAGAAACAACGCTACAGCAGAATTACAAAAGTAACGGCGCAGAATTTACAAAAATATAAATAACCTATTCGTAACCTTAAAGAAAAATAACATCTACCATAAAAAACCAACAAGTATTCCCTTGGGTAAACCATGGCTACAGAAATGTAGTGATTTTTTTTTTTTTTTGAAAAGCACCAGAGTCTGAAGTATCAAATAATCCAACATGGAGAGGGTATCCCCCCCAACACTTGCAGACTCTTCCAAGAAGTGTGCTCAGATCAGTAACACCAAGTTTTCTTCAGTATTGCCTATTTCTGTAAAAGCACATTGGAGGGACAGCTCTCATGAGCCCCCTGTTCAGGAACAGCACCCGAGGGATGTTCATCAATGGTTCATCAGAATAAACACTTTAACAACACTGAAGTATGTGCCTATTTTAAGTCTATGCTTAAGAGCTTCCCAGAACAGCGCTGGATTTAAACTTATCATACAAATTCCTCTGCAAATCAGACTTCCAGGCAAGACTGGTGTGGAAACTAATCACTTGTAAAAAAACAACCCCATTGCACTGGAGTGTTTCCACCCTTCAGTCCCAGCTCAAGTTTGCACAGATGCAGAGTTTTTTGATTTCTTTCACCTCTCTGTGAGCCATGCCAGCTTGGCACAAATGGCTTCCTGAGGCTATGACGTGAGATCCAGCACTTCAGGAATTTCCCTCCCTTACATTCCATGTATTATGTTGAAAATACTATTAAAAAGCAAAAGTCAAGTATCAAGTCCATTGGTTCCCCACTGAAGCAGTTCCCTGCCCAGGGATCACCGTTGTTCTGATGTCCAAGTCACAGCGTTATCACCGTTTTCAAGGCTCTCATGGTTCCCTGAGGGCTCTGGTTGGGCTCGAGGCAGCCTGGCCAAAGGGTCTTAGGGTGGGCTAAAGGCTACCTGTTGAACTTTTGGCCCTTGTAAACACAGCTGGTTTTGTCACCACAGCTGAAGGAAGGTGCCTGCCATGGACACAGTGAGAGTGGGGAGCAGCCCTTGGCTGGGAGCTGGGGGAACCTCACTGCTGAAAAGCCACATCCTGCAACATTCCTGTGCAGTGTCCAGCCCTGCTGGAGCACCAGCCAGTGGGACTTGCACTGATACCATGTGTGAGGCTGTGTGGGGGAACAGTTCAAACACATCTAAAACCAGCCCCTGCTAACCAGTGCTGAGGCAGCACACTCAGTGGCATGGCCAGGCCTGATGGGCAGCACCAGTGAGGCAGGAGTTGTGGCATGGCACACACCCACCCTACACACCCTGTGTGGCACAGCCCATACCCATACCCATACACAGCACACACCCACCCAATGCGCTGCACCCTCAAGGCAGGGGTTAAGTTTTGACTGTAAGGAATACTGCTCAGACATCAAACACCTGAAAAATAATAGTTTACCTTAAAAGCTATAAAGGAAATGGGGTTGATTTCTTTATAAAAGTGAGTAAAAAACCCAAACAAATGAACTAAAGCCTCATTCCATTTGCTTGGCCCAGAGACCCACCCCAGCACACCAGTGGAGCTGCCCAGCATGTGAAGAGATTTGCAGCACACACCTGTAATATGTCCCTGATATTCACAGCTTTAATTTACCAGCCCTTCCTGCCCATCTCTTACTCCTGACACTGCCCTGTGACAGGAGCAGGCTGGCTCTGCCATCCTACCCAGCTGCCGCAACTCTGCACTCCAAGTGATCACACACTGGTGGCACTGGTGACACAGGAACACACAGGACAAGCTGCCCAGGCCAGTTCCAACTTCAAAGCCAGGGCCGGCAAGCCGAGCTGCAGGGAGGCTCTTACTCAGATGCAGCGGGTGAAGTTATTTTCCTTCCCACAGGAAGTGACTATGTCCACAAAGGGATTAAATATTTACTGGATTTTGTGAGGTGATTAAACCCAGCACTCTCCGTGCCACAGAAAAGCCTCAAACAGGAAATCCCTGGCCCCAGGCTGCGTGTGCTGCAGCAACACTCAAGGCTGCTCCCTAACAGCCCAAGAGTGCAGCAAGAGTCTGACTAATCCTGGCCCCACATGGCACAAGGTTCAACGCTGTGGGTCTTGGGGAGCAAAGAGCAGTAAAACGGCCTTGACTGTGGAAGAAACAAGCAGTGAGAGAAAGTGCCAGATCCAGCTGAAACTGCCCATGCCTTTGCTTATCTGAGCATGTCCTGGGCACATTCAAGCCCCAACATCATTAAACAGGAAAGGGAAACACCAGCAGCTATTAATACCCAGGGTGTGGAGGACGTCTGCCCTCCTAGAAGGATACCTGCTTCTTTCAGGTACTGTGGTCAGATAAAGGAGAATTCTGTGGGCTCAGCTGAGGGGGCCTGGGGAGGGGCAGCTGGCAGTGGGGTAACAGTGCCACTTGCTGGTGACTGCCACACCACTGGCTTGGCCTGAGACCCCGGTGACAGGCACGACAGCAGAAAGCACTCAGCAGACCCAGCCACGGCAGTGAGGATCAAAGCAACACAGGCAGAACAAACGTCAGCAGCTCAGCCCCAGGGATGCTGTCTGGGAGTCTCGGGCCAGCTAGGGTGACATTTATCACAGAGTATCCTGAGTTGGAAGGGACCACAAAGACCATGGAGTCCGATTCTGAAGTGAAAGTGAATGGCCCACACAGGGATCGAACCCTCACCGTGGTGTCATTAGCACCGCGCTCTGCCAGCGCTGCCGGGCGCTGAGCCACCGCTCCAGCCCTGCCGGCAGCTGCTCCGCCCGTGACCCCGGCGGGAGCGGCCTCCGCAGGCCCCGCGTGCCTGGCCGCCCCCGCGCCGCTGGGCCCCGCTCAGGAACGTGCCCCCGCTCCTCTCGAGGGCCGCCAGCAGAGCCCCAGTGGCCAGGGCAGGCTGAGAACAGCCCAGCTGCCCGCAGCCCCCAGGCTGCAGGCACAACACCGAAATCAGGGTGACCAGTGACAGCAAGACCATGGCAAGCTCTGACAAATCCCCCAGGAGAAAATACCAAGCAGAAGCGTGCTCCCCCTTCCCAGTAGGCAACTCCTAGGAATGAGAAATCAGGCCATTTTTAGGCAGGAAAAAAAAAAAGAAAAATATTATTTTAAAAGAGGAGGAGCTTCTGGAGCTCCTGCTGTGGCTGGCACAGGAACGTCACTGCTGCCTGTTACCAGTTACAGCTTCAGCCCTCAGCTGCCTCCTGCTCCCCAGGGTACGGCGGTGCAGCATCCCTGCCCCTGACACCCTGTGCCACCGCAGGCAGTTTGCGAAGCCTTGGAGGCGATAGGCAGTGAACAGCCACAGGGCTGGGGTGAGCCAGCACCTGCCCATGGCCAGCAGCCACAGCCCCACAACAAGGACATACATCAGCTCATCCTGGCAATCAGTCCAAAACTCCTGCCAGGGTACTGCACCGCACCACAAATGGGCACAAGAGGAATGTGCCAGGGTGGCACAGGGGGACAAAGGCTGGAGCCTGGCATACCAGCCATGGCCAGGTTCTCTGCCATGGAAATTGCAGCACAGAGGGAGAGAAGCAACTGAAAAGTAAATTGGGAAAGTGGCAACTGACACCTGGGAAAGCAGAGCATGGGCCAGAGGAAGGATGGGAAAGCTGGAATGGAAGAGAGGTAATGGCTGGGCTTACAGGAGGGCACTGCCCGTGGAGCCCGAGTCCCATGGCTGAGGGACCCCATAGCAACAGTGGGGCATGACAGGGCTCACTGCACAGCCAGAGCAGCACAGCACGGGCAGCACAGCAACTGACAGGCAAGGGTGTCACAGCCAGAGAAAAACAGCCTCTGTAAGGGCCTGAGCAAGCCCTCCCCCACAGAGCTGGTAAAAGGCACAGCTGTGCTTCCTGGAACCCCTGTGCAGGGATGCCCCCATTGTGTCCTTCCATTCCATGATGCAAAGACCATCTCTATGTTCTCCTGCCATGCACACCAGGGATGTTATGTGACTGCAGGCCACTGGATCCTCTCCACACCAGCAACAGTGCATGGAGCTTCCTCCGTCCCTCCCTGTCCTCTAGCGCTGGCGGTCTGGCGTGGGGCTGAGTGTGAAGTGGTCGCAGAGCAGGAGCAAGGCGTCAAACCTCTGGAGCCGCTGCAGCGCCTGCGCCAGCAGTGGGACAGTGACCGTAGCTCCCGCGTAGGTGAAGTGTGCGACCAGCTGCTCAAACCCCGAAATCCGTCCCAGCAACTGGGGCATGAGCCCCAGCTCCAGTGCCACGTGGCTGAAGTTCTTCACACCGTTCAAGGAAGGGTCCAACAAGAATGCAAGTGACTGCACCAAGGAATGGGGCAGCTCTGCTATTGGGAGACCTGGGGGCAGCAACACAGCGAAGCTGGGTTAGTACCCATCCTACTCAGACAGGGTAAGGGCAAGAGAACAGCCAGTCTTCAGCCTTAGCCCCTGCCGAGCAGGTGAAAACCACCCTGCCAGGACAGTATCTCCTCCAACATCACTTTTAGAGCTCAGCAACATGGAGCTGGCTCAGTCTTGGGAAAGCTGGTAACAGCTGGGCCACCTGCCTGCAGGCCACTCAAGGCAGAATCACAGAAAATGTACCTTGGGGACCAGCACCAAAGGCCACAAGTCAGGTAAGTCCCTGGTGGGGACATGGTGGGCTTCTGGAGGAGCTCCCTTCCAAGAACCTGCCTCTCTGATATGCCAGTACTTGGAGTACAAAGGTGAGACTGGAAGGCCACTTACCCTTGGCCGTGCTGCTGATCTGAGTCACCAGGCTCTGGGCATCATCCACCTGGCGAGACAAAGACCCCAAGGTTGGTGGCAGTCTGCTGAGAACAGCAACGCCTGGCACTGTTCCCAGGGCCATCACAGGGGCTCAGGGAATGGTGTTTCTCCTCCAGCCTTATCACCCCATACTAACATACTTCAGTCCACGTTCCTACCCCTATGTTAAGCCCAGCCCCTGCGCCCAAGCCTTGGGCAACTGGCAGTAGTTCTGAGGAGTGATGAGGAACTTACCGGCTGCTCCCCCTGCGGGATTTCAGCTGTGGGCAAGTGATGAGCCCCCTCCTGCACTACACCACCGCTCTCTGCTGGAATCCTCTTCATTGCCTGGCTTGCTGCATCCTCCAGCCGCTCGCTACCCATGAACTCTGCCTGGGTGGAGAACTTTTGGAGGTCCAGCTCAGTGCACTCCACTGGTGCATGTGGCCACTTGTGTTGCATCTCAGAGGCACAGGAGGAGAGGGGGGCCAGGGCCTCCACTGGGCCCGGCCGGTCCTGTCTGGGGGTGGGGGGTGGCAGGACCCCATCCAGGCAGTCGCTGTGGCCTGAGGCCCGGATGAGGGGCTGGCTTTCCAGGAGGCTCCTGCCCAGCTGGGCTTTGGAGGCAGTGCTGATTGCAATGGCTGGTGGCAAGTCCATCTCTGGCTGGAGAGAGGGAAGCTGGAGACCCACAGCTTCCCCATCCGAAATGAACTGCACTGCTTCCACAGGGCCTGGAACCAGAAACCAGCACGGATCAGTGGAGCTCACCATCCAGCTCCATCCTTCCTGCCTAAGGGCATCTCATCCTGGAACCATGTGAGCTGGAACCCAGCACCACCCTCCCTCCCCAGGGAAGGCAGCAAGAGCAGGTACCTTCTGCCTGCCTGTAGCAAGGGCTCAAGTTCTTCACACCCAGGCAGCAGGGTCCAGACATCTGCTCCTCACACAGGAACCTGCCAGGTACTGCTGCAGTCGGGAATGTTGCTCGCTGGCCCGAGAAATTCTGAGTCCTCAGGAAGACTTGGAGGATAGAAGAGAAACAGCCTGAGCAAAGGCTTGGCTCACTTCCCTAGCATGTCCTCAGCCCTGTGGTATGTCTGCCAGCAAGGAGCTGGGAGCCAGCAGCTCCCCAGCATGCTGCTGGATGCCATCCTGCCCCAACCCTGGCCACCAAACCTACAGCCCTCTTCCTTCAGCAGAAAAGAGCCACCCAACTGAGAAACCTCAGAAGGGAGGATCACCAGTTCCGACTGTGAAATGGCCTCCTCCTCTTCCTCCTGATGGCCCTAAGAAGGAGGGAGGCTCCTCTGTGTCACTGAGCAGGAAAAGTACATGAGAGGTCCTGCAGGCATGAGAAGCAGGATGAGGTGTCTATTCTGTACGAGGTGAGGAACAACTGGGTTACTGTGCTGTGAAAGTGGCAATGCTCTACACAGCAAGAAGGGGCCACGGGCACAGGTGAACGGCACGGCAAGAAGAGCACCAACTCACCTCTCTGGCACTGGCTTTTCCAGAATCGCTTGCAGTAGATGATGGAGAGTGCCAGAAGCACCAGGACGATGATGACCAGGGCGCTGCTCGTCAGTGCAAGAAGGGCTGTGTCCTGTGGTGGTACAGTAGGGACAGCGACCTTCACCAGGTTTGTTCTGGACCGACCTGCGAACAGCCACAAAGCGCTGGAGCCAAACTCCAAGGCTTGGACCAGCACTTCCCTGCCATCCCTCGTCACATGCCATGACCTCCAGTGGGGCTGTGGCTCCGCTGTGCCCACATCACCTGCCCTGACCCCACCAGAGCGGGGGCACCTACACTGTGGCTCGGAGGATGGCGTCTGCTTGGTGCAAGGAATGCACTCCCACTCCAGCTGCCCGCTGATCCGTGCCTTCCGGTAAAACCTGCCAACAGAGCAGACGGGCTAAGCAGAGCCTGGCCCCCACCAAGCTCCCGCCACCCTGGCTGTGCAGCCAGCTGTGCCACCCACCCCGTAGCAGAGGGGGACAGCTGACCCCGCACTCCTGCCTGGCTGGCAACAGGAGCAACAGGGCTCTCATCAGTGGCTGGAGCCACATCACACCTACTTGTTCATGTCCAGCCATTTGTCAAGAAGCAACATCTTTCCAATAGCCCCCCACTCCCATGTCTGCTGAAGTGGATTATACTGATTAATAGCTCCTCAAAGGGCCAGGAACACCCCAGCTACAGCTCTGTCTGAGAAGAGGCTCATACACTGGAACCCTGACTCGCTCCTGTCCCAGACCCACTGCTGGCCACCCCTGAGCTGGGCACAGGCTGGCTGTATGCAGCCATTTCATTTCAGTAACCCCTTAACCCCCTCTTGGGGGGACTACGAACCATAGTGGTCTAGAACCCCATATCTTCCAGGGCTCAGCCACCCCAGTGTCTACAGAACAATTTGAGTCTGGAAGTTTTCTTTCATGGCTCATTTACAGGAGCCTTCAGGTTCCCTTCTCTGTAGCCACAATGGGACCCACCAGACGAGCCTAACTTCCATGTCATTAGCAGTGTCCTCACAGAGGCATCACTGGGTCACCAGGCTCCTCTTAGCTCCCATGTGGGACCATCGTAGCCTCAGGTAAAGCCCCCTCTGCCCAGCCCCTCCCTGCCTGCCCCCAAGTGTGGCTCTGCTTGGGCTGGCCCTGCTCACCCCGGCAGGCACTCCCCGCAGACCGCGTCGGCTGTCGCCGTGCAGTTGGACTTCTGGAGGCGGTTTATGAGGGCACAGGACAGGCAGGGCTTGCAGCCGTGATGTCCCCAGCGGTCCTTGAACTTCCTGGGAGGGCAGGCCACGCACTGCGCGTCCCCGCCACTGCCATCGCCACAGTCCTGCAAGGCACAAGGGTAGGGACATGGCTGTGGTGAGGGGCCACCACGGGTTCCAAATGGTACTGAGGGGAACAGTGTCCCTTCTTTGGGGGTAAAGGGTGGCAGGGTCACCTCTCATGTGTGGGGTGCTCAGAACCCAGCTGAGAGCAGCCACCACCAGTGCAGCTCCCAGGAGACACTCAGGGACCCTGTGTGCTGCCCAGCTGGGGCCCGCCGGTGCGCTTTGGGTGTTGGAAAGCTCCAGCAGCACTGAGCCCCAGGAGGCACTGCCAGGGGAACCCTGCTGGCACTCCCACCAGTGAGGCCAGGCTGCTTCCCTGCAGCAGTGTCCTGCTGGCACCCACCCATGTGCAGCCAAGCCATGCAGTGTGACCTTGCTTGGGGCTACAATCCAGAGGAAATTTAGACTTCCATCAGCAAAAAAGGAAATCAGGTTGCTCCTTGTGCTGCCTTAAATCCCTCACCACTTCCTGCTTCCATTGTCTCACCCTTCTACCAGGGTAAGTGAAACAATCCACCATTCCATCCTACTAAGTCTTACCTCTTCCCAACATGCTGAGACCTAAGATCATCTTTCTGAAGGGAGGTTGGAAGAGGATTCACCCAGCTGGATGCCACCCATGATGATTTCTGCTCCTTAAAGAGAAGTCAATTTACCTTGGAAAGCTCCTGCCCGGGCATGCACTTTCTGCAAGGGACACATTTCTTCTGGTCATCCAGGTACTCACTCTCTTGGCAGGCCATTGTGCTGAAGAGGAGAAGAGAGCTTGGGGAGGAGAGGAACAGAAGGCAGAGGGATCAAAGCCAGCCTTAACACATTTGGGATGAGCAGTGTGCCCATCTCTGGGTGGACATTTCCACCTGGCCAGGATGGCAGCCAACACTGCTGAGCACCATGAATGGGACTTGGGCAGGAGGTAATTCCTGGCTCACTCCACATGGCTTCATCAGTGCCAGGCTTCCCAGCAAGGCAGGTGATGGGCTGCCCCATTCTGCTGCTATCGCAATGCAGCAAAGGAAATTTCAGTCACAGTATTGAAGTACTGACCACTAACTGCTCAGGTCACCAGTGGATTCTGCCAGCCCCAGCCATGGCTCTGGGTACCACAAACAATCAGTAGAGAGCTCAGCCCCAGCACAGGCTCAGCAAAGCCCCAGCTTCAGGATCCAGCAGCCCAGCTCTGACCAACAAGGCTGCACTGGTGTGACAGCACCAAATGCTGGTGGCTGATGTGTCCCTGGCAGAACAGGACACACTTCCCCCCACACACCCTGCACCCCCAGCAGAATGGGGGACACACACACACACCTGTGGCCCTGCTGCTCCACCCTGGAGCTGTGCAGTTGCTCAGGCTCTTGCTCCATGCATGTTTCAGCTCTGCCCAGCCTCAGTCACAGCAAACTCAGGACCAGCAGAACAAGCCCCCACCTCCCTCCAAAACATCCTCCAGAGCCTTCTCGAGGTGCATTAATGGCTCAGCTGAAGGTAACAACAGAACAAGCCCAGGAGCCACGGGGCCACACTGTCAGCAAGGGTGGCTCAAAGGGCAGCACAGGACCAGCATCTCAACCAGAGCAAGCAGACTGGAGCTACAAAATGGAGAAATTTTTCGGAGTTTTGGGGCTGCCTGATTATTTCTGCAGATTCTAGATGAGTTCTTCCCTTGATGACAGAAAGGGAATAAAATTGGCCCTCACTAGACCAATCTCCACTTTGCTTTTCCCATTACCTTGTGCAGAAAATAAGGAGAGAAACTGTTCAACCTGCCCTGGGAGCAAGTTCTCAACACCCATCAGGAATAGTGAACACCTTTTGGAGGGCACCATCCTGAACAGCCTGAACTGACTGGGGGAACCTGGCACTTTAACTAGACCCATCCTCTAGGACGGAAGCTTGGCCAGACGTCTGGCCCCTGCAAGGCTCTTGCAGCAGAGGGGGATGGGCTACAGGACCCCCAGCACCCCCAGCCCCTCCTGCCACAGCTCCTTCCCCTCCCACAGCAGCATTCCTCTGCAGGCTTTTTCTGCCTCCTCTGCCTAATCCCACCACTCCCTTGCCGGTGCCTTTTGGAAGCGGACACTTGGCTGGGCTCCCCTGGCTCTGGAGGGCTGAGATTCATGGGAGATGAGGTCTGCCCAGACGAGCACAGTGCATGAGTCACCCTCACATAGCTCCTGCTCGAAGCACATGGGCTGATACAAGGATCAGCAGCCAAGTCCATGGGGACAGGCCAGGAGGAGCTGAAGGGACTAAATCTGTCTTGCAAGCACCTCGGGAGGGGCATGGGCAGAGCTTATAACCAGCATAAAGGTTCCTGACACCATTGAATAAAAAAAGATTTGTCACCATCTCAGAAGGTGGTGAAGACGGAGCTCAGTGCCACTGCCCCAGGAGACACAGGGTTTGGTGTCATGGTTCAGCTAGAGGCTGAATGCAGGAGGGAAAATAAAAAGCAGGGAGATAGTCCCAGATGGGTGACAGGTAACTACTTTGGAGGGGCCGGCACACTGGGCAGGTGTCACCCAACCACTCTGGGAAGCCAGCATGCCAGTGGCCTGAGCCCAGCCTCTTGGTGAGTTTGGTGTCCAGAGCCTAGCTCGCCCCTGCCAGCAGGTGCCTCTGCCTCATGTGTGGGTCAGCACAACTGATGCTCTGGTCTGGAGGCTTGGTTCAGGCTTTTGCTCCTAATAAGAGCAAAAGATGAATGAAACAATTGCAGGCAACAGGAAAGGAGTCCAGATACCAGAATATGGAGGGCAAGGGACTGATTTTTACCTTCTCTCCAAAGTGCTGTAACACAAGGAAAAAAATACTGGTGAAAAAAACCTCAACAAAACAATAAAACCCCAAACCAGCAGGGTTTTTGGTGAAACTGTCCTGTGAACACATCTTGGCCACTTTCTTTCATATATTTACAGAATTTTCCAGCCTTCCGAAGGACCTGCAGCTGAGACAATGCCCTCAGAGCCCCCTCCCCACAAGAACCCGGTTTAAAGCAGTTTGCCAAATACAGAAAGTTACACAGGCCAAAGGAATCCTGTGTCAGAGCCACTCCACGCACAAGGACATTTGCCAGGATGATGGAATCACTCAAGATGGAGGAGACAGCCATCCCCAATGTGCCAGCAGGATACTGGGCACAGAGCAGGTCTGCTGCTGCTCAAGTGAAACAATACAGGGAACAAACACTTTGTTGAATATCCAGCATGAAATTCAAAGCTGTGGGATCTTTGTCCTTCTTATTTCAACACCACCAGACCCAAGACACTTGATTTGTACATGGAGGACACATCTAAACCACCTGGTACTGCCCTGGTATGGCAGCAACTGCAGATCACCTAATGTGTGACTGAAACAACTGGTCTTACTGAGGCAAAAGGAAAAGCCAAAACCTAGAACTCCCACCTCTTTGGGAACACATGGAGTCTCCCTGCGACTTCCAGAGCTGCACATTTTATCTGCCACAGGGGAATATAAAGGTGACACAGTAACAATGAGTATACATGGGACACAGTGTCAATGTACTTGAGGTTGAGGGAGAAGAAGAGCCTCCTGCCATCAGTGCCAGATGCATGAGATGTAACTTAAAAATGTTATTAATTTGTTGAAGAACTCTTTTATTGCCTTAAAGAGACATCCTGCCTGAGCAGGAGAGCAGAATGGGCTCCCCACTGCATCAGCCCTTAAGGTACCAAAACCACAAGCTCCTGAATGAGTTTCACTGCATGAGAAGAAATCGTTCCAGCAGTGCCACAGCGTGAGCTGCAGTTCATCCACCCTGTGACAACACTACAGCTCAGCCATTGTCTTCTCTCTGTGAAAGTGTAATTTAAAAAAAAAAAAAGACTATACTGGAATCCAATCTATTTCTTCTGTGTGCAGCTAATGGATTCTGGTAGGAATATAAGGGTGAAGAAAATAGTAAGTGAAAAGGTACAAAATTAAAGTAATCAGTGAAAACATTATCACTGCTGATTCTCCCCATCTGCCCAGCAGGTACTGGGGCGGGGGGGGGCTGGCAGGGATGCAGGCAGGACAGGAGGAGATGGGGTGGGCTGCTTCCTGTCCCAGCCACGGACCCTGTTCCCTCAAGCTATGGGTCTCTGCTTGCCTGGGACAGGAGGTGCCCAGACCCACCCTCAGGGACTCAGATACCCACACCCTGGCAGTGGCTCTTCCATGTCACCATGTGAGCCAGCACACCATTACAGGAGATTTCTACTCTGCTGCAGGACTGACTGGCACAGTCAGGCAGCACTATGCCTCAGATGAGACACTTGTATACATTGGAACCTAAGAACAGAGAGCTGAAATCCTAAATAAGAACTGCAAGTGAAAAGCAGGGGGAAAAAATGCTATCTGGAAAATATGAGTGCATGCCTCATGGCTGGCCACACTCAGTTCCAGTCTCCTGCTCAGCCATTCCCTCACTCTGGTCCGAGCAGTGTATTCCTCATCTCCTTGTGCTACAAACCATGCTGGGAGAACCTTTGCAGCAGTGGGACTCATGTGGGCAAAGGGGTTATCACAGAAGCAAAAAAGAGGAAAAAAGGTGGAATCTGAGGCTTTCCACGTGACTTGGAAATCAGCAGGTTTCCCAATCTGGAGATTCTATGCACACAGTTGCCCATTAATTGTTTTATCTGGAGTGGCTGGGAACTTGTGTTTGCTTTAAGTGCGCTCGGGTGGGAGAGGAAGTGCTCCGGACTGCTCTCACCCCCCTTTAGCACACGGCAGGAGTCCCCAGGGCACAATGCCCACTTTCCAGTGATTTTTGCCAAGTTAAGGCTGCCCACCTTGGAAACCCACACTCTGTCTTACCAGGTATCTCAAGTAACACTTCCAAAGCTCCTATCAATTTGCATAAAACTTTGGATTTCCATTTGTTTTTTGAGCCACATCTAAATCGTAGTGACTGTCACTATCTTCCTGCAACAATCAGAGAATCACTGAAGCCGTAAAAGCCTTCTGAGACCATGGAGTCCAACTGTTCCCCCAGCACTGCTCAGGCCACCACTAAACCATGACCCCGAGTGCCACATCCACACGTCCACTAAATCTCCCCAAATGGTGACTTCACCACTACCTGTGGCAGGGCAAGAAATCTTTCGGGGAAGAAATTGTTCCTAATAGGCAACCTGAACCAACCGACCCCCGCATCCGGCAGCTGCTCGTTTCTGGAAAAAAAAGCCGAGGCGAGGCTGGCGGCGGGACGGGTGCGGGGGCAGCGCGGCGCCCACGCGGGTGCCGGCCGTGGGCACGCCCCGGCGAGCGCCGGCCCGGCTCGCCCACCGCCCCCGCAGCCCGGCCAGACCCCCGCGGCCCCGCCGGCGCCCCCCGCCGCCAGCTCGGGGGAAGGCGGCAGCGCGCCGGGATATGCCCGGGCACGTCCCGGCCAGGGGCTCCGTCACCCCGCATCACCCGCTCGGCATCCCCCGGGACCCTGGCTTCGGTCTCCGCATCTCCCGGCCCTCGCACCCATCGGCCCGGTGCCGCCCGGCCCGGTACCGCCGGTGTTCGGAGGTGATCACGGAGCCGGCTACAGCCCACGTGTATCGCTGCCGCTGCGCTACCGGGAGCGGGACCCGCCGCAGGTCCCGCCGGGCCCCCCGACCCCGCAATCACCTCCGACGGTGACACCGGCACAGGGCAGGGTCGCAACCGCCGTGGGCGGGCGGGCAGGTGCGCGAACCCCGCGGCTTACCTGTGTACCGGTGCTAGCAGCACGGTGCGGGTCGGGACCGGGACCAGGACCAGGACCGGGACCGGGATCGGGATCGGGATGGCAGGGCGGCGGGACCAGGAGAGACGGCGCGGGCCGGGGCCGGGACCAGACCGCCAGTGACTCGGCGGCCCCGCGTGGAGCGGAGCGGGTGGAAGCCCGTCCCGTCCCGGGCACCGGGAGTGCCGCCGCGCCCCGCCCCGCAGCCCCCATTGGCGGCGGCGCCGCCGGGGCGGGGCGATGCCGGGGAGCGGCGCCGGCGGGGGCGGCGGGGAGCGGCGAGGCGGGGGCAGCGGGGCGGCGGGGCTCAGCGCCGAGCGGAGTCTGGGCACAACAAGGATGGGGCGTCCTGCTGTCACCGGCCGCGGTGTGACACTAGAGAACCCCCGGGCTTGCGGGACCGTGTTCCCCAAGGCCTGGGGTTGTCCGGCACCTCAGGTGTGGGCTGGAGGCTGAAGGAGCCCCGCCAGCCCTCGCCAGCCGTGGGGGAACACACACCAGAAAAGAATAATGTCACCGGTTCCGACTGCGACTGTGCCCCGCAGTGTGTGTGCAGTGTGGATATCGCGTGTGTGGGCAGCACACACCGGGCATGGACGGCCCCGGAACAGAGGGCTCTCCTGGGCTTAGCGTTAACGTCTCCCAGCCCTTGCCGTGACTCGCCCTCAGTTTCTGGGTGGCTCTGGATCTTGGTACCCCAGGATTGCCGTGCAATGACTGACTACCACAGTGTGAACCAAACTGCTGTGTGGAACGGAACCTCCTTGTGCAGGGGGAGTTGATTTTCCCAGTGACAGCGCTCCCCGTTCAGTGCGCTGTCCCCAAACTATTGCTCCTCAGTCCTGACTCAGGCCCACGACAGGGTCCTGCTGCCTTCCCCACTGCCTTCCTGACCTCTGGGAGGGGCAGGATGGGCAGTCAGTGCTGCTCATTTCTGTGCACTGGCCCATAGTGGTTGCTGTGCCAGGATGAGTACCTGAACTATGTTTGGGTTTAAACCTGTTATTCTGGGGAATGGTCCCCGTTTCTCTCTCTTTCCTTGCAAAATTCAAGCACTCTCATTCCAGGCAGTGCTTTTGAGAACTCTCCTCAGCTCCCCACTGTCACTGTGTAGCAGCTTCAACAGAAGCCAGACTGTCAGGTTGGAATAACTTGAAGGATTTAATGGAATTCTGTTAAGCAGTCAACTTCACAAAATTATTATGGTTGGAAAAGGCCTTTAAGAACATTGAATCCAAATGTTAACCTGGCACCTGCCATGTTCATCACTAAATAATGCCCCCAAGTGCCACACCACACTCATTTTGAACACCTCCAGGGATGGTGATTCCATCAGTGCCTTGGGCAGCCTGTGCCTGACTACTTTTCAGGGAAGAAGTTTTCTCTCGTATCTAACCTGAACCTCCCCTGGTGCAACCTGGGGCCGTTCCCCCTCATCCTGTCCCTGCTCCCTCGGAGCAGAGCCCGACCCCCCCTGCTGCCCCCTCCTGTCAAGGAGTTGTGCAGAGCCACAAGGTCCCCCCTGAGCTTCCCTTTCTCCAGGCTGAGCCCCCCCCCAGCTCCCTCAGCCTCTCCCCATGGGACCTGTGCTCTCTCTCCCAGTTCCCTCACCAGCTAGTGGGATTTCTCAGCCCAGTGCTTCAGCCGGTCAATGACGCAACCTCGCAGGCGAGGGGAGCTCGGAGGAGCCGTTCTGGGCGGTGAGGATGATTTCACCGCTCACACAGGCAGGCGGCTCAGCGGGGCCGCCTCTGATGCAATCGCCTCATTACATCACCCACGGCCACGGGACGGGGGGGTTCCTGTGGTGGGACGTGCGGGACAGGAACACCAGCAGCTGCCCTGCGGGAGCCTGGCACCAGAGTGGTTTCACCGAGCACAGTCCCGTCAGCAGAAGTCACCTGCAGAATTGATTGCTGCTAAAAGGCCGATTGCATCGGAGTGAAGGATTTGCCGGTAGCGCGTCCAGCTGCTGGATGGGCATGGGCAGAGCTGCCCCAGACTGAGACTGTTGGTGGCTATTTGCGGTGGTGGTTGGTGGTTTGTGGTTAGTTAGTGGTGGTTAGTGGTTGGTTAGTGATAGCTTGTGGTGTAGTGGTTTGTGGTTGGTTAGTGGTGGTTAGTGATAGTTTGTGGTGGCTTGTGGGTGGTTAGTGGTGGTTTGTGGTGGTGAATGGTTGGTTAGTGGTGGTTTGTGGTGGTTAGGGTAAGAACCCTTAAAAACAGGCTTAAAAACAGGCAGAGCCAGAAGGTCCCCTCTGAGCCTCCTTTTCTCCAGGATGAGCCCCCCCAGCTCCCTCAGCCGCTCCCCATGGGACCTGTGGTCTCTCTCCCTGTTCCCTAGTGGTCGGTTAGTGGTTGGTTAGTGGTGGTTTGTGGTTGTTATTGGTTGGTTAGTGGTTGGTTTGTGGTTGGTTTGTGGTTGGTTAGTGGTGGTGTAGTGGTGGTTTGTGGTTGGTTAGTGGTGGTGTAGTGGTTAGTGGTGGTTTGTGGTGGTCCCCACCGGGGTTCTGGAAAGCCATGCTGCTCTGACCAGTCTGAGCCCACCAACACTGGGTCTGAGACCAAACCGGGCAGTCCTACTCTAATCCCAGTTCCTGTCTGTGGGGCCGGCTGTGACTGAGGTGGATGATTTCCCAGCTCAATAAGCACCTCGCAGCCACAGCCAGGAGAACATCGGGGAAAGCTGATGATACCAGATGCAGGCAGGGATGGCTGTGTCAGGCAGAGTGCTGTACAGCCAGCAGATTTGGTTGTGGTTTGCAGGCTGAGGCCTGGGGACATCAGCTTCAGTTTACAGAACCGTGTTCTCAGGTGTCTGGTGTTGTGCTGTGATCATCTGATATGCTCAGGGTCACGTTGTCTCCGTTAAGTTGTAACTGTGCTGCATAATTAACGGATTAATGTATTAAGAGTTAGCAAAGCCAGAAATTCTGAAGTGGGGATCAGTTTTTCAGTTTTTTTACATACTGGAGTGTTCACAACACTAGAGGGCACCGAGACCAGGCAGGAATCAACTGGGGAGGCAAAGCAGATTGTGAGCACCCCCCCCGCACACAGTCATGCGGGCACACGGACGCATGGACATACGGACACGTAGACATACGGACGTAGAAATATCCTCCATTGGCACAGCAGGATCATCCACTTGACACACGATGTGGTGCAGAAGTCAGTCACCATCGGAGTGTTTTTCCACAGCATCCTGCAAGGCTGAATCACGGGTGTTTCCATGAGCGCACTCGGGCAGGCAGGCACGGGCAGGACACGGGGCATCCCCGCAGGAGCTGCGGGAAGGGGCAGGCCAGCGCGGTTCCATCATTTTCCCAGAGGGGAATTGTTGTGGTTTTGTGCTGCCAGAGGAATTAAGAACTCGGGATATCTGTTGAGCAACTCGGGTGATACCGCTCGGGCTTCTGCAAGGCTACTCCGGTCTGGTGTCAGCAGAGGGCACTGGGTGATCGCTGGGAGCCGCGTCACCCCCCACCCGACCCGAGGAACATCAGCAGCTTTCCAAATTCGTGTACGAAGGTCACAGATTCAGTTGCACCTTGTCCTTTTCTCTCTTTCTGTTGTTGCACTCTCCTCTCCTCTCCTCTCCTCTCCTCTCCTCTCCTCTCCTCTCCTCTCCTCTCCTCTCCTCTCCTCTCCTCTCCTCTCCTCTCCTCTCCTCTCCTCTCCTCTCCTCTCCTCTCCTCTCCTCTCCTCTCCTCTCCTCTCCTCTCCTCTCCTCTCCTCTCCTCTCCTCTCCTCTCCTCTCCTCTCCTCTCCTCTCCTCTCCTCTCCTCTCCTCTCCTCTCCTCTCCTCTCCTCTCCTCTCCTCTCCTCTCCTCTCCTCTCCTCTCCTCTCCTCTCCTCTCCTCTCCTCTCCTCTCCTCTCCTCCTTCCAGGAGGAGTAAAAAGGAAGATTGTCTGGTTTCACTTGCTGCCACTGAGTCCATCTGACTCTTAGGACAGATGTAGCTCCTGTGATGTGGCCAGCACACAGTCCTTCCACAGCTGAACAGAATCCAGCCCTAAATGTGTGCATACATCCTCTGCCGGAGCTGCATCTGGGATCAAGAATTGGACTGAAACTCAGCAGTGGCAGGAGCAAACTGCTGCCTAAAGTATGTCCTCAGGATTTAATGCAAATCGACTGTTCTTATCCACCAGGCAACAACTATGGCTGTGGCACAGTTATGGTGTTACTGTACAACTAAATAATATTTCAGCCTTTGCCCAATGAATCTCACAGAGAACTGTTTTGGGAGGGCAGTCACAGCATGAAGGCAGCTGCAATCAGTGCAATTTTTTAAATGTACCAGGGTCTTTGGGTGACCTTTTGCTCTCACTTGTCCCCACAGCTTCATTCTCTGCAATTGATCATATTTTTGAATTGGTTTTTCAAACTTACTTTCAAATCCTTGAAGGAGCTTCCTCTGTATGAGAGGGTGCCCAGGGACCACAGGCTTCACTTATCCCTGTTTTCCACTCAAAGTTGAGCTCTGACCTTGCATCCTAATGTTGACAGACGGAAACTAAGAAAAGCAGATTAATTTTTTTTTTTCACTGAAAAATTTCTGATCAGAAAAGGCTGCCCATGGCACACACAGCATCTTGACTTTCCAAGCTGGGTGCCATGCGTATGAGAGGAAACCTGCAGTTACTTCCCACCCATCTCCATATTTATAGCCTTCATTTACGGCTGGGTTATTGTTTGGTGGCCTTTTGTCTTTTCTTGGCAGTGACAGTGACTTTTCTGCTATATTATAAATGAGCAGCCATGTATGTCCATGAGCCTGTTCCAGGTCATTTTCACAGCACAATGATCACGGGCACAGGGCAGGCTGCTGCCAGGGCTGCTGTGCTGTGGGGCAGTCAGCTCCAGCACTGACAGGTTGGGATGTGGGGCTGCAAAGACAGAAACTGCTTAAAGATGGGCCCAGGCCATAATTTCTCTTGGTACACATCATGGAGGAAGTGGTCCTTGTGTCAGTCTGCTCTGAAGGGCCCAGT
Source organism: Coloeus monedula (assembly GCF_965178545.1). Classification (NCBI taxonomy): domain Eukaryota; kingdom Metazoa; phylum Chordata; class Aves; order Passeriformes; family Corvidae; genus Coloeus; species Coloeus monedula. The sequence goes on along the minus strand of NC_138792.1, from coordinate 19,852,803 downwards.
GCACTCACAGCTTCAAATATTTCTTGGCCCAGGCTCTTGGCCCAGGAAAGTTGCTCAGAAATCTAGGCAATGTCACCATTTGATATGTTTCTTCCTAGGTTCATTTTCTTTTGGAAGACAAAAGCAAACCAGATGACCTTTTTTCCTCCTGCCTCCAGCATCTTCCCTGTCTGACTTTGCTCTGACAGCAACTTGGACACACTTGCACTTTGGACACAAGTGTTCTTATTTTGCTCACCCAGCTGCAGACCTCAGCTTTTCCAAATCCCGCATTTTCTCCAGAGGGTGAAGTATGTCCATGGAAAAGCACAAGACCAAAGACTCCCCAGAACAGGAAGACTTGTGAGGCCCAGCTCAGCAGAGCCCAGTGGGCAGTGTGAGGAGCGTGAGGCATATCTGATGAGCCCACAAGAGCCCCTTGTGCCTGGCAAGTTTCAGCAGGGTGGAGAGGAGGACTGTCCACAGCTGCTTGTACCACTCTGGGCCCTGCTGGTGCAGGAGAGAAGAGTGGACAAAGCCATCACTTCATTCCTTACAGCCTGCTTTGCCCTTGACTCTCTTGATCTCTTTGAGGCAAATATCAAATAAAGCCACACTGAAAACAAACTACCACGGATTTATGACTTCAGGTCTTAATTAGATGGTTCTTTTGTAGCTGCTTGTTCACTTGCAACATTCTTGGCTCCAGGGAGAACCTAGAAGCAGGTAATACACATAGAATTGCTCTCCTGATGGGTGACCCCCTCTGGTCTGGTGAGAGATCCCTCATCGTGTCACTACTGGAAGCACAGACGGGAGGAGGGCTGGGCTGCACCGACCCAGCCAGGAGCCAGCAGGGTCCCTCAGGCAGCTGGTGAATGTCCCTTGAGTCTGGCTCAGCTTCAGCTCAAGATTTTGCAGCTTGGCTTGAGCCTGGGCAGCAAGGGAGTCATAGCAGGGAATCACTATGAGACACCTGCTCTGGCAGTGGATACACCTCAGCCCTCTGTGTAAAACTCCATGACAAGAAGAGCCAGCCCTGATCAGGCTCCTGTCTAACGAGAAGCATTTCTTGGTATCATAGTCTGTCTTTTGAGTCAAGGAAAAGCAGACAGTCCTTTCAGGTCAGTCCTAGCTGTTACCCTAGCTAGTTGGGATTTCCATTGAATCACAGAACCATTTAGGTTGGAAAGGACCTTTAAGATGATCAAGTCTAACCATTTCTAATATCGCACATACGATATTACCCTAGATTGTGTGAGGGTTCAGTTCCAGCTGCCTTCTGCTGAGAGAAGGGAGGGTTGGATTCATACAAGATTCTTCTGCCAAATAAGAAACCCAACAAAACAAGATTTCCTTCCTAGAAGCTTTTAAGTGCAAGTATCCTTCATCCTTTGCACTGTCCTGCCTGTCACATCAGCGAGTACGTGTGAAAGCAAAGTATGTTTTATTCAGGGGAGAAGGAACAATTCCCTGTGTGTACAACCAGTAATTCCTCTCCATCACGCTGCAGAGTTTGACACTGTGATTCCCCAGCTGTCACCATCATCTGCCATGAATAATCATCTCTCTCACACCATGTTAAATATCACTCTTTTTTACATCCCCTTTCCACTACTGATTTTCTTGTAGGAAAAATATCTTTGCTCGGGGGGCATACCTGGATGGTCTGCAGGATGAACTCGTGGAGGATGAACTGCTCTCTCTGTAAAATCCCCTTACTCTGACACGCACGGTGGTGTCCAACACCCACTGCCCTTTTCACTCAGGGGCAAGATGTTGCGAATGCCAGGGATGATCTGCCTCTCCGTTACATTTCTGTTCTTCAGCTGAGCAGAAAGCCCTTGAATCCTCTTCCCAAAATTCTCTGGCTGTGTGACACCTGTACAATACTGGCAGTTACAAAAAGAAAAGTGATTTCCAGCTGCATTTACTAGCCAATTAAAAAAAAAAAATCAGTCCTGTTTATGATAATTCAGAAGGGGGGGGGGGGTGTCTGAGATACTTATGGTTCGTATTAAATGAGCAGATTCTTTTTGGTCACATCTGGCTCACCAGAGGCAAGTTTTAACCTGATTACATCAGTTCCCTTTTACAGGAACATGTTCCTGACCCAGGTGGTGGGTTTGCAGTGCATGGTCTAAGCTCAGGTTTTTGGCTGTGCATTCAGATCACCTGCTTTCATATTCATCCTGTTTCCCTCTCACTTGCATGTTTAATCTTCACATTGTAGCCAAAACAAATTAAATTGACAAATAGAACTTGACCCACTCATTCAGTTTATTGGCATGTTTCCTTATTAAAAAAAAGACAAGTGAAAACATAGAACAAATTGTGAAGATAAGTATCAGAGAAGTCAAAGCTAATCATATCTCAGCATGTTCATGTGAGTGACTGGCACAGAATGCACTCATGTTGGACTGAGCCAACAAACTTCAACACGGGTTTCTATTCATTTTTCTTCTCCTCCACTTCCTCCTTACACACAGAATTACAACAGCATTAAAGTCGGAAAAGTACTCTGAGATTATCAAGTCCAACTGCACCTGCAGCACTGACAAGGCCACCACTAACCCATGTCCCCAGGTGCCACATGCACATGCCTGTTAAATCCCTCCAGGGATGAGGACTCCGCCACTGCCCTGGGCAGCTGTGCCAGGGCTGGACAGTCCTTCCTGGAAAGAAATTTTTCTAATATCCAACCTAAACTTCCCCTGGTGCAATTTGAGGCTGTTTTCCCTTGTCCTGACACCTGTTACCTGGGAAGAGAGACTGACTCCCACTTGGCTACAGCCTCCTGTCAGGGAGTTCCTGAGCCTCCTTTTCTCCAGGCTGAGTGCCCCCAGCTCCCTCAGCTGCTCCACATCAGACCTGTGGTCTTTCTCCCCGTTCCCTCCCTAATTTGCCTGATTTTTCACAGAAATTGTTTCTCAGCAACATTTCTAGGTTCATCAGATATATTGTTTTTATCACTTCAGAGGAACGCGTGTCTGAACTCCATGACTGGTTGTGCCTGTGAAATCCCAGGGAAGCAAACAAAGTCGGGCTTCAGTGGAGCTCATCACGGGGACCACAGCTGAGGGATCACCTTGCAACCTGGATGACAACAAAGGGAAACTCACCAAGCATGGAGAAGGGCTGATAACACCATTGATAGCAGAATGATAACAACATCAGCAAACAGCTGAGAGAATGTGGAACTGGGATTCTGACTGGACTGGGTGTGTCTTACTCAGTAATTAAAGCAATTGACAAACCCCTTGGTTTCCAGAAAATGCCATCAGCTTCCTCAGAACAGCACTCAGTTGCCAATTCCCATTCTCTTCTGGTACAGATGCCAACCTAGCTTGGAGCAAGAGGACAAGCTAGTGCAGACAGGTGGCTGCAGGAGAACGCTGCAGGATGGGGCGGAACCGCTCCTGAGCCACGGCATAAGGACCAATGTGAGCCCACTGCCCAGGCCCCAGCAGCTTGGGCACAGCACCCTAATGTCCACATTGCTGCATGTGCTGTGTGGATGATGAGAGCAGCAGAATTCTGGAGTGTCCTGAAGCTTGTTCAGAGCTGTGACTCTCCCTGCCAAACCATGGGAGCTGTGTGCCTCGGTACCACAGGCAGCATGTGCAAGCTGCAGTCTTGCACAAACTGGAATGATTTTGCACACTATTCCCACTCTGTGATAAAAAAGAAGAGGTAGAAGAAAATCAAGATGCTTGAAACAACACTTCTAATGCCTTCCAAGCAATTCATAGCATGTTTATCTGCTCTCAGTGAAGGTTAATATTGTGGTTTATAATTTGCATGAATGTACACATTAAGACCCTCTTCTCTGACCAATAAATGTTTGAAGAACTGCTTCTTGAAAAATATCTTTTATGTAGTATTAGGTCCTGTCAGAACAGAGACGTATGTCTTCAGAACTCATCATCAGTTTAGCACTGCAGAGGTTGCCTCTCACTGAATCTTTTATCTTGAGTCAGCAGTGAAAAATGGATCTATTTCCTAGCTGTTTTCCTTTTTGCCTAACTTCAAGCTTAACTGGAACTTTTACAAACTGTAATAGTTAAATCCTTTTTTTCCTCCTCAGTATATCTGGCCCAATAAGAAATACAAGTGCCAAAGCATTGCAAGGAAGTTTGCCTGCATGTATCTGTGACCCAGCTGGGAGCAGGGAGTGCTCACACACAGCTCCCTCTCCTCCTCTGGGAATGGGCTCCTGGAGGCTCCTTATGAAAGGGGGATGCATCCAAACAGCCTAACAGAAGGGCCTGTAAAGGGATGCCCAGGGGAGGGATAAGTAGCAGGGATTTTCACTCATCCCATCACAGGATGAATTAACACCTGCACTAACAGTTCCTGTGGCAGTCACTGACAAAGGCAGTGACATGGGGATGGTACAAATCTGCAAAGCAAACACCATAACAGAGGAGGTGCTTCGCGCCAGTAAAACCCCAGAACTGACTCCCCCTGAAACTTCATTGTCCTGGGTTGCAGTGTATTCTATTACCATCCTCATGAAATCAGGTGGGGCAGTGTTTCCTTGCCTCCTCCCCCCAGACTATCTTTCTGTTAATGGCCCATCATTGTCCTGCCGCATGACTCATAGATAACTCCCTCTGGACCATCTTCTGTTAATGAGCCCAATCAACACCTGGCCTCATGACTCATTACCCCATTGTGAGATGCTCCACCCAGAGGGAGGAACCAACCATCCCATCATGGGTATAATCTGAGATGCTGAACACCAGAGACAACCCTTCCACTGGCTTTCCAGAGGACAGGAGCTACACAGCCACCACTGGACCTGAGGAAGAGCAGACCCTTTTCTACAGGATCACTGCTTCAGAGGACTGCAGCCACCATTCTACCAGACTGCTACGACCACCCTGACTAACAGGGTGTCAGGTTGTATCTTGACTGTCAATTTGAACTAGTGTTTTCTTTTAGTTTTTTCCTTTTCTTTAACTTCCCCATTAAATTGTTATTCTGACTTGGTGCCTCCCACTGGTTTGTTTTCAAACTAGTACACTTCATCTCTGTGTGTGCACAGATACAGTAAAGCAAATCACAGACCCTCCCAGCCCACACACTCTGGGACATGTGCTCTCACCACCCAAGAGTCAGGATGAATGGGGCTTGGAGCAACCAGGTTTGGTGGAAGGTGCCCCTGCCTGTGCCAGAGAGTTGGAATGAGATGATCCTTCAGGCCCTTTCCAACCCAAACCCTTCCCTTCTATGTTTCTATGACATTTTTTCTCTGTGTAAATGGTTAGACAACATGCAAATAACTGTCTCACTGAAGGAATGATTTGCTGAAGTTGTGGAGATGCTGCAGAGCTGCCTGTGGTGAGCAAAAGGTCTCCACAGCGCAGAGCTTGTCACAGTCAGCACTGGGTTGAAATGTGTTAATTACTGCGACTGTGCTCCCAGGATCACTGGTACTCCTGGAGCAGGCTGGCATGGGACTGCCATTCTTTGTTACCAAACTTTGCCAAAACTTGTGCACTAGACCTGCATCCTGGCAGCTGACCCAGGTAAACACACATGCAGTAAATCAGGTCCATGACAAAATAATTTCTGTGCTTTTTGCAGTGCACCTCTCTTCCAGTGGAATAGGAAACATTTTTAAAAGGCAGCATTGCATGCTGCCAGCTCCCCCTATGCTGCAGGCACAGCAGTGAGCATATTCCAGAGCAGAGGAGGGCAAAGGAGCAGTGTGAGAAGGTTCTCCTGGTTCTGTTCAAGATGCACACCAAAGCAAGTGTGTATTTTACTGAGAGCAGTAAAAGACACTTCGGTGATTATTATTCTACAGAAGATACTTTCTGTTGCCCAAACCTTGTGCATTACCTTTGCTGATTGAACTGCTGGATGTCTGCGATTCCAAGAAGCTCAGCACAGCAGTATCACATAATCTCTGTTTCCCAATAAACTGAGATGATCAAAGCTGGAGGGTAACTCGTAGGTGTTTGGGGAATGCCACGCTCAGAGCTGACAGTAGACTGAGCACAGGATGCCATTGCACGCCCTGTGCCAGGGCTCCTGCCAGCCAGACTGATCAAAGGGACTGAGGTTGTACCTTTGCCCCCGCGACTCCCCTGGAGCTGGGATTCTAGCCCTGCCAAGACACTGAGCATTCAGAGCTTCCAGGGGTCATAAAGGCAAAACTAATTTGGTCTGAAAGTCGTGCCGAGAAGACAGTCAGGGGGAGAGGCCATGTTCCCAAGGAGAGGGAAACTGGCATCATCCATGGCACTGGCGTCTCTGCAGGGCTGGGTCTCCCTCCCTCTGCTCTCTCCTCCACCTTCAGCAGGACTCCTCCCTCAGCCTTGTTACACAAGACAGCACCGGGGCAGAGAAGGGCCGTGTATAGAAAGCCTTGCTGAGGAAATTCTTTTTCTTAAGGACAGTTGCTATGTACCACAAGGGTTAACCTAGTGCCTCACTTTTGAGACAAGTTTAGGAGGAAACGTCCTGTAATGAATGTCTCCTCATAAGAAGGCAGGTTTCAGCTCTGCCTCCCCCACCGATACAGAAGGAATTTCTCAGATGAAAGAGAAAAAAACTCTTTTTTTAACAAGCAGAGTGCCGGCAGGGCAAAGAAAAAAAATAGAGTAATGTTAGATAATAAACCTCTTCATTGCAGAGAAAGCTGGTGGATTGAGAGTTCCCTCTGTAGAGTTCCCTGTGTAGCTGGCTTGGCCCCTCCTGAAGTCCGAGGCTGGGATGCAGCATTCCCTCAGCCTCCCTGCTGGTCCACGGGGTCTGATGATCTGGTTCTTGGATCACAGCTAGGCCAAACAGTTCCAGAAGAAGAAGAAGAAGAAGTTCCTGAGGATTTCGGTATGCAGTCCTGGGAAAATTTCTTGCCTCAGCTAACAGGCCAGCTAAAAGCAGGAAGGTGCTCCCTCAGCTCTGCAGTGGTGAGAACGTGGGGGAGTGCATGAGTCCTTGAACACAAACCACTCTGAAGAATTCGCCTGGCTTCTCTCCCCCCTCTCCTGGACCCAGCTTAAAGCTATGGGATCCATTTCTGGGCATAAAGCAGATGATAGGGAAATACAGTATTATCATAAAATCACCCCAAGACACCTAGGCACTACATAATTAAGAAAAAAACATTAAAAATATCAGTGGAGAGATTTCTCACACCTATCTATGTGCATTTAATTTAAAAGAGCCTGTCTGGGCATGCTGTAAAGCTGGGAGAGAAAATGAGAGATTCCTCTTCCAGCTTTCGCACCACTGCAGTTCTCAGGTCAGTCCCATTACCTCCACATGGATGGTGTGGGGGAACTGGGACCATGACCCCAAGAGTTGGGGCAGGTCAGTTTTTAAGCCCTACAAGAGGACACCAACGGCTTGGATAATAAGCTAACATTTATTAACATCATTTAAATACCCAAGAAAAAACCCAGCAACTTTCACATTGCTGAGATAGTTTTGCTGTGAATGATGAAACAGGAATGTCTTGGCTTCTGGGTCTGGGGATGCTTGTGTAACTGTGATTGGTTCTGCATCGTCCTTCTGTGTCCCTCTTCTCTGTCACTTCTTTCTCCAGAAATCAATATTCAATACAGAAATAATTGAATCTTGTAATTAAATCTCATCCTATGGAAGGCAGTGGTTTAACTCTGATTTGTGAGTGCTGATAACACTTTGAAATAAAAAGCTCAAGCAGTATGAACATTGTGCATCCTGTACCTCAGCAGCTATTTCAATATTAAACAGTTATTTCTAGGAAAAATCAATAATCATGGAATTGCTCTTGCAGGAGTAGGGCACAAAAAGGATTGCTCCTTTTCATTTGCTCATTAAACTGCACTAACAGAAAAATACCGTGCCTGCATTTCTCCTTGTCGTGCCTGGCTTTACATGGATCCAGCCATGAATCTCTAAAATATCCCTGTCTAGCATTAATGGAGATAAATAAACCTATCTCAGATTTTAAAAAAAGTACATGATCATCATCCCACAGATTTTAGGTTTTTTTTTTGGTATTTTATAGGCAGAAAAAATATTGCAGTCACAGTTACAAACTTGATATAAAATAAACTTTAAAGAAGGGGAAAGAACCCAAACCCCCATCCTGGTAGCAGTGAGATATTTATAAAAATTCCCCAAAGTTATTTCCAGTGAACTTTCTCCTTACCCCATATCACAAATTGCCTTGTACAGAGAAGGGAATTGGTTAAATATTTTGCAGGAAGATGAAATACTGAGTTTCTTCAAGAAACAGGAGAAGCACATGGAGACAACTGCATGAGCAGTTGTGCTGCAGCTGGATTGTCACTGACACTGCCAACACACGGAATTTCATCACTAAGTGTGCAGATTTTAGTTTCAGCTCTAGGTCCCAGATGATCACATCCAAACCTCAGTCTCACTGGTTTGTTGTTTGGAAAGCAGAAATTTAAAGCTCCCCTGGTTGCATAGGATAACCAAAAAATGATCCGAAAGATCAACACCAATGAATTGTTTTTTCTCCACTGAGCTCTTTTCAGAAAGCTGAATAATGAGTGATACTCAAGCCCTGTCTTGTCTCCCAGCACTCTGAAAGGCTGGGCAACAGCTTCACTGTTTATTTTCCCTGCAAGAACATCCTAGCAGTGCATGCATCAACAGTGCCCTTTTCTCACCTGTGTCCCAAGCCAGGGAGGCCTGACTCCCCACAGTGCTGCTCTGTCCTGACAACCATGTGTGAGCAGTGTCCTCATGCTCTCCTGAGCCTGGGGAGCATCACTCGGCTCCAGCTCAGCAGCAAAGGTCTGACAGGAACCTGGTCGGTACAAGCCTCGCACAGTCAGTGTTATCAGTGACAGATGAGAGAGATCCATAATGCCCTCATGGAAAGCAAAGATCCACTGTGAAATCAGGCAGGATCTATCTGTGTGCTGCTGCCAGGCTGGCAGGCAGGAGCATGGGAGGGAGTCCAGGGGATGGAGCAGCAGCAATGAATAGACAACATGTGAGTGTCAGGGTGCTGTTGGGAGCGATGAAGAGGGACGTGGAATGAACCCCAGCAATGAAATCGGGTGGCAGTGCTCAGAGACAGCTTGTTCTCCAGGGATGCTGCCTTGTGGCTTGCATGGTGAGTGCTTGAAGCCTTACAGAATTGTTTTTCTTAGGAGGTGAAAATGATGATATGAGTCAGAAGTTTCTTCAGCTAATTCCGTCCCAGTTACAGGTGTTGAAAGTTCTGTTTCTGTAAACAAGGGAAAGGTCAGCAATAGCTAGCAGTTTCCATGCTGGCAGTTTTCAAGCACACTTTCCTAGCCAGTTCTGTGCCCTGAAGCCCTTTTTATTCTCTTCTCCAGTGAGTTTTGAGGCTTTCCAGCTGCCTTCTTCCCTGAACTCAGATAAAACTGCAATGCCCCATGAGCACTGGTAGCCAGTTTCTTAGCAAAATGTCTGGGTTTGGCACAGTTATTTCTTGTTTAGTTCTTGTAAAGCAACATTTCACCTCAGGTGACAGTCTCTTCTGTTCATACTGTTGTCACAGGAAAGCATTCAGTGGTGCCTTTGGTTGGTCAGGATGAGGGGCACCACCTCTCCTGTTAGCCTGAGCAGGATCTGTGGTTGCCAACACCCCACTGGTGATCATTAACCATCATTACTCTTGTTTGGTCACATGGCTCCTTTTCCATGTGGAGGCAGACTTAAATTGTGATTTCTACCATTGCTAAGGAGCTGCATGAAAGAGGGTTCATTGTTCAGTGGGAGACACCCATCACACTGTTGCATGGCTGGAGAAACACTGGAGTGAGAAAAGTACTTACTTTCCAAAAATGGATCTTTACCATGCCCTGATGCTGAATTACATTTTGGAACATGCACACGAGTCACAGATAATAGATATCCTGACTTTAGAGCAGAGTTTATGATAAAATAAAGCTGAAATCTAAACCCAGTAGAGATTAAAACCCAAAGGGGACAAGCATCTGTCAGTGGCAGAAGAGCAGAAGGTAACGGAAGGTAGCAGAGGGTCATGTTACAGACATAGAGGAAGGAGAAGAGCCAGATCTGAGGAGCTGGAAGCAGCAGGACTTGCTGACTGATTTCCTTCTCAAAGTTCTAAGCAAACTCCAGCATATGCCAAGGCAATCAGGGACACGGAATGTAAAATTGCACCTTTTTGTAGCTAAAGCCTTCATATCAATTTAATACACCTGAATCTGTACAGATTAAACCAACAACCTGCCAGCAGCACATAAATCACTGTGGATTTATGTCTGGGGCTGGCTGCTTTACTTCAGAACTTGTAGCAGGGATGGGAAAAGCCTAAAGCTCTTGGAGCTGGCGTGGGGTGGGGGCTGTTGGATGTGCTGTATTGAACCCCCTGACTCCTCTGGAAGTGGCTCAGCTCCACCAGAGGCAGAGGAAGTTCTGAAAGGAGCAGTGGTGAGTAGTTCTGTGCCAATCCTCCTCAATTCCTGCCTTCTGTGCTGAATCCTACAAATTGCCAATGAAATCCTGCCTAAGGCGAGAGAGGAGATTTTGGAGGACTGGCAGATTCCTGCTGAGGCACCCCAGAGGGCTGCTCAGGTGGGCCAAACAAACCCCAGGCTGCTCTGCTCAGGGGGTGCCAGGACATGTGCAGCTACGCTGTGCTGGGCCAGGCATGTCAGGGAGGCAGCCATGGGAGCCTGCAGTATTCACTGTGCCAAGGCATCATGACAGGCTCATGGACTGGCAGGAACGCTCAGCATCTAAGAAGGAAACCAAAGAAAGGAAGCTAAAGCAAACTCAGAGTATTGTGAGAATTCCTGATCACCACTGAGAAGAGTTCAGAAGCGTGGGCCAGCTGAGGGACCGGATGTGCACAGTGACAGACAGATGCTTGTGTCACAGAAAAGGCATCCTGGCCTCTTTGGAAAAAGGCATCTTTTTATTCTAGAAAGACAACTGTGCAGTGAAGAACTGATGGGAGAATGTAAGACTGCCTGAGGAGCTTGGAAGGATGAGGGTTTGTGAACTGAACAGAAGGTAAGGAATTGTTCCAGCATAGGAACAGGATGGGCAGGGACACACTGGTGATGAAGATGCTGTGTATGGATGCAAAATCCTGTGGAACTTAGAGTCCCCAAAGCCCATGATCTTCTGATACCACAAAACAAGCCATCATTTCCTCAAGTAGTGTGTCTAGCTTTGACTGTCACTTCAACTTTCACGGAGTTACTGAGGATTTAAAGCAGGAAAATAAAGTGTCACAATAATGAAAGTACAGCACTTCCATGGTGAAGGGAATGCAGGAAACAGGATCAGTGATGTGGCTTTGTGGGAAGGCTCACAAAAAGTAGAAGCAAAGAAATCTGGGGGGTTCTGCCACTCTTTGTTTTGCTGCAGAAATAGCAAAGGTAGGAAAAACAACAACAAAAGAAAGAAAAAACTGAAGAAAGATTTAATTCAAGGAGAATTCAAGATATTTTAAACACTTCTGCAAAGTATATTTGTGGTGGTGCAAGTGGCTGCAGCCACGCTGACTCCTGAGGATACAACCAACACCAAGCTGTGGTGGTCAGGCACCGAAGCTTAATGCCTCACTCTCAGGGTGAGAGCCCATAATCCCCCAGTTCCACAGTTCACATATTTTTGTATGATTGGTCCATGTTTTCCCCTCCCTATTTTATGTATAAATCTATGCACATTTTGCTCCCTTAAGTTAATACGTATAAGTTCCAGAAAGTTCTGTAATACTCGACACCCCATTGACTCCTTCCCTTAGTCCCTCCTTTCTGTTAATCCCATTGGTCCCCTTGCCCTCAACCCCTCCTCCTATCCCATATCCCATTGGCTGTATCCCTTATCCTCGCCTTCCCTATCCCCACTACAAAAATCCCTGGACGCTCGCAGATCCTCGGCTCTTCATCCCTACCCTTTGGTGTGAGTGAACTTTCTGCGTGGAACCTACACGAGGAGTCCCTTCCCTCTACTTCTTCACCTCCACCTGCGTGCCCTCACACCCAGCTCAGAGGAAACTCGCTCGGGTGAGGAGCTCGTCCCCTCCTGCGTGCTCTCTTTTTGTGTGGACTGCCTAGGACCAGGCAGGTTGCAGCTGGACCTCTGGGCTCTCTTTGAGCTAGCATGCAACGTGAGGTATATTGAGAAGTGCTGAACTGTTCCCAGAACCACAAGTTTACTCCACCCTCCCCCTTTGCCCCAGCTCAGGCACGCTTGGGCTCATTTAACCACTGCAAGAGTTTGCTGTTGGGCACACAGGGGACATGAGAGCTGTGGGAGTAGTAGGGTGAGAGACTGGGAAGATGGAAGTTGAGTGAAGTTAAGGTGATCACCCCGTGCTTTATGTTAATCCTGTGTGATCTGTGTGGAATGTTCATGGAAACAAGAGGAAGCAGTGAGCGAAGTGACCAGAACTACTCATATGCCAGATCTTCACTGATTCTCAAGTCCTTCATGGCAGTTTGAAGTTAGGCCTGTGCCCTCCTCTGAGATGCCTCAGTTTGTTGAGAGTGGAACAAACAGTCCTAAAGTTTAACTTTTTTCTTTCATTTCTGACCAATTTTCTCTAGTCTTTCCAGGTATTGGCATCCTGCTCTATCCCTCTTGGGGAGCCCTAGAGTCTGCATTGAGTGTTTGTGGTGAGAGACAGTCCATCAGCACACCGGAATATTTGTGAGGTAGTGCTATTAAAACCAGTACAAAAACTTAATGGCCCTTTAGTCCCTACTTCTCTTTTGAATTCTACATCAGCATAACATGTTACCCCTCAATGGAGCAGTATTTATGCTCCATATTTTGTGCATAAGTTGCAGACAGTTGTCAACTCAGAATGAAAGCAAGATGGCAACATTACCCATGCAAGTGCTTTAGCTAAATGCTTCCTTGATTGTTCCCAAAAGGAAAAGACAAGACAGTGTGTAGCCATAATGTTCATCTGGAAAATTTCTGATCTTTAGCTTTAGTCATACTAATTAGGAACACACTACTTATGTGACTGCTGGATGTGGATTTTTTTCCTATTGCAGCAGTCTGTGCACATCACCCTCAGAAGGATGTTTAAATCAAGGGGAGCATTCCCAGAAAGATGCTCCAGTGTACACCCCGAGGGGTGAAATCTTGAAGAAATAATTTGCTGTCAGGCTGAACGAAATAAGTCTATAATTAAACTTTAAGAATTTGCTAAGTTTAACTGAGAAATGGTCTAAAATTCAGACCACGGAAGGGTTGCTAAAAGCATTCCTAACAGTGGAAATTGTTGTGTTTTTTTCAGATTTCTTTTTCTATCTCTTTCTTCAGCAGATGCTCAAAGGTGTCCACTGTAGTTCAGCAAGTAAGAAAGCAGTGCTCTGAGGTGGGAACTGGTTGCATTCTGTGATTTCTTTTTTTTTTCTCCTTTTCCCCATTATTTTGCTTTTAACCTTCGCCCAAAGAAAATTCACTGGTTGGTGAGGCTAGAAGGAAAACACCCCTGTTTCCCAGGCAGGATCAGTGATTTAGGTATTTGAGAAGAATTATTAGTTGTCCTGGGTTGCAGTGTATTCTATTACCATCCCCATCAGCCGTTGAAATCAGGTGGGGCAGTGTTTCCTTGCCTCCTCCCCCCAGACTATCTTGCTGTTAATGGCCCATCATTGTCCTGCCGCATGACTCATAGATAACTCCCTCTGGACTATCATCTGTTAATGAGCCCAATCAACACCTGGCCTCATGACTCATTACCCCATTGTGAGATGCTCCACCCAGAGGGAGGAACCAAGCATCCCAGCGTGGATATAAGCTGAGGCTGAACACCAGAGACAAGGCCTTTCCACTGGATTTCCAGAGGACAGGAGCTACACAGCCACCACTGGACCTTCTGAGGAAGAGCAGACCCTTTTCTACAGGATCACCACTTCAGAGGACTGCAGCCACCATTCTACCAGACTGCTACCACCACCCTGCCTAACAGGGACTCAGGTTGTATCTTGACTCTGTCAGTTTGAACCAGTGTTTTCTTTTAGTTTTTTTTCTTTCCTTTTCTTTAACTTCCCCATTAAATTGTTATTCTGACTTGGTGCCTCCCACTGGTTTGTTTTCAAACTAGTACATAATTTGGCGCCCAACGTGTGGCAGCTCTGAGAGAAAGTCAGAATTACAATTTTGTGTTAACGGAAACCTATTCACCATGGTGCTCAGCTTGTCTACGTGGGTACTGTATCTTGCTCTCTATATTTTTCCTCACATGGGGAACTACCTGCCTGTAGTATTACTCCTGTTAAAACCAGGGAATGGTATCAGAATTGCTTTAATGGTTTATTATGTCTACAGCATAATAACCTGCGAGGCGATGAATACCATTCGGAGTATATACTCAATTTTGTTTGGCTGTCCTAGTCTGGGCTCCTATGTCTGGGATCTCCCCAACAATCGCACCCAGCCCCTGGTGGGAGGAGTAGAGAGTGGTTTCTTCCAGCCTTTCAGGCCAGGCACAGCAGTTTTTGAAAATATTGAATTCCCTCTGGATGTCAAAGACGGCATAAACTTGCTGTCAGTTCTGCTTTGTCTTCTCTGTACAGCCTGCACCATGTACACCACGCTTAGAATCAGAGCCATGGCACAGCATCCTCAGGATGAGGGAGGGAAAAAGAGCAGAGCAACAAACATCATGCCTACGCAGACTGACACAGAGGAGAAAGAAACCAAATGCAAAGCAACAGCGTCCATGTCTACGCAGACTGACACCGAGGAGAAAGGACCCAGATGCAAGACAACAGCGTCCATGTCCACGCAGACTGACACAGAGGAGAAGGGAACCAAAAGCACTCTCAGTGTCCCCATGCAAACCATCACCGAACCAGAACAGCCTAAACCAATTGCAGTTGCCCCCGTTCAGAAGAAGAAATCAAAAAGCAAATCAGCCCGCATTGTGACTGACGAGGATGCAGCAGGACCTTTGCACCCACCAGAAGAGGCAGAGCCAGAGATCATCACTCGGTTGCTATCCCTGGGTGAGCTGCGCGACCTGCGAAGGGAATTCACCTGCCAGACAAATGAGTCCATCCTGACCTGGCTGTTCCGCATCTGGGATGCTGCAGCCAATGACACCATTCTGGATGGAAGTGAGGCCAGGCAGCTGGGATCTCTGTCCCGGGATGTGGTCATTGACCAGGGGATCGGGAGAACCCAAGAAGCTCTCAGCCTCTGGCGGCGACTGCTTACAAGTGTAAGGGACAGGTACCTTTGTAAAGAAGACCTCCAGGTGCACCAAGGGAAATGGAGCACAATGGAACAAGGTATCCGGTGCCTGAGGGAATTGTCTGTGCTGGAGATCATTTTCTCAGAAGACGAGAGATTTCCTAAGAGCCCAGATGGTGTCCAGTGCACGTCACAGATGTGGTTGAGGTTCGCACGCCTTGGACCAGAGATATACTCCCGTTACCTGGCAACGCTGCAATGGAGGGAAGGCGAGGACAGGGTGGGCGTCTTGGTGAACAAACTGAGGATTTACGAGGACACCGTCACAGCCCCCGTTTCGCACCCATGTCTCATCCGTGGAAACAAGTCTTTTGGCTGAGCAAGTCCGGAGCTTGATTGAAGAAGGCCATCAGAAACTGAAAAAGGAACTTAAGGAAGAGATTTACCCGATCTCGCCAGAACCAACAAGTGTCTCTGCCATTAGGAGCCGGCGTCCCCCAACCAGGGAGAGAGGACGCACCCCACGAGGTAACCTCTGGTTTTTCCTTCAGGAACATGGAGAAGACATGAGTAAGTGGCATGGAAAACCTCCTCCTTAGCAGCTCGGGTACGTGAACTAAAAAGAGGGACAACTACCACAAGAAGCGCATCTAGAGTCAATATTGCTCCGGTCTCTCGCACACAGAACTCCAGACGGTACCGGAATGATAATATGACCGATCCTCTTGAAGGGACCTCAGGAACGTATTCACCGGAAGGGAGCAAAATGCAACATGACCAGGAATAGAGGGGCCCTGCCTCTAGCCAGGTAGAGGAAAGGGAGAATCGGGTCTTTTGGACTGTGTGGGTCCAATGGCCTGGTACATCTGACCCACAAAAATACACGGCTTTGGTTGACACCGGCGCTCAATGTACTCTGATGCCATCAAGGTATGTGGGAGCAGAACCCATTTCTATTTCTGTAGTGACAGGAGGATCCCAGCAGCTGACTGTACTGGAAGCTGAAGTGAGTTTAACTGGGAACGAGTGGCAGAAACACCCCATCGTGACGGGCCCGGAGGCCCCGTGCATTCTCGGCATAGACTATCTCAGAAATGGGTATTTCAAGGACCCAAAAGGACATCGTTGGGCTTTTGGGATAGCTGCTGTGGAGACAGAAGATATCAGACAACTGAGTACACTGCCTGGCCTCTCAGATGACCCCTCTGCTGTGGGACTGCTGAGAGTTGAAGAACAACAGGTGCCAATCGCCACAGCAACAGTGCACCGCCGGCAATACCGCACTGACAGAGACTCTGTGGTTCCCATGTCCATGAGATGATTCGTAAACTGGAGAGCCAAGGGGTGGTCAGCAAGGCCCATTCACCTTTCAACAGCCCTATATGGCCAGTGCGTAAGTCCAGTGGAGAATGGAGGCTGACGGTGGATTACCATGGCCTGAATGAGGTCACACCACCATTGAGCACCGCTGTGGCGGACATGTTGGAATTTCAGTACGAGCTGGAGTCCAAAGCAGCGAAGTGGTACTCCACTATTGACATTGCCAATGCCTTCTTCTCCATTCCTTTGGCAGCAAAATGCAGGCCCCAGTTTGCTTTTACCTGGAAGGGGGTGCAATACACCTGGAATCGACTGCCCCAGGGGTGGAAGCACAGTCCCACCATTTGCCACGGACTGATCCAGACTGCATTGGAAAAGGGTGAGGCTCCAGAACATCTGCAATACATCGATGACATCATTGTGTGGGGAAACACAGCAAAGGAAGTGTTTGAGAAAGGAGAGAAAATCATCCAGATTCTCCTGGAAGCTGGCTTTGCCATCAAAAGGAGCAAAGTCAAGGGACCTGCTCAAGAGATCCAGTTCCTGGGAGTAAAGTGGCAAGATGGACAACGTCAGATTCCCACCGAGGTCATCAATAAGGTCACTGCGATGTCTCCACCGACCAACAAGAAGGAAACACAAGCTTTCCTAGGCGCCATAGGTTTCTGGAGAATGCACATTCCCGAGTACAGCCAGATCGTGAGTCCTCTCTACCTGGTTACCCGCAGGAAGAATGATTTCCACTGGGGCCCTGAACAGCAGCAAGCCTTTGCCCAGATCAAGCAGGAAATCGCTCATGTTGTAGCCCTTGGCCCAGTCAGGACAGGAGCAGAGGTGAAGAACGTGCTCTACTCTGCAGCTGGGAACAATGGTCTGTCCTGGAGCCTCTGGCAGAAGGTGCCTGGTGAGACTCGGGGCCGACCACTGGGATTCTGGAGCCGAAGCTACAGAGGGTCTGAAGCCAACTACACTCCCACAGAAAAGGAAATCTTGGCAGCCTATGAAGGAGTCCAAGCTGCGTCTGAGGTAATTGGCACTGAAGCACAGTTGCTTCTGGCAGCCCGACTATTGGTGCTGGGTTGGATGTTCAAGGGAAAGGTTCCTTCCACGCATCACGCCACCGACACCACATGGAGCAAATGGATCGCCCTCATCACACAGCGTGCCCGTATTGGAAACCCGAATCGCCCTGGGATTCTAGAAATTATAACAAACTGGCCTGAAGGTGAGACTTTTGGATTATCTTCTGAAGAAGAGGAAGAGCAAGTGACTCGTGCTGAGGAAGCCCCACCATATAATGAGCTACCGGAGACTGAAAGACGTTATGCCCTCTTCACTGATGGTTCCTGCCGAATTGTAGGCGCTAACCGAAAGTGGAAAGCTGCAGTATGGAGTCCCACACGACGAGTTGCACAAGCTACCGAGGGACAAGGTGGATCGAGTCAGGTTGCAGAGCTTAAAGCCGTCCAGCTGGCTTTGGATGTTGCTGAACGAGAGAAGTGGCTGAGGCTCTATCTCTACACCGACTCATGGATGGTAGCTAGTTCTCTGTGGGGATGGCTGGATCGCTGGAGAAAGGCCAACTGGCAGCGCAGAGGGAAACCCATCTGGGCCGCTGAGATTTGGCAGTACATCGCCGCCCGAGTAGAGAAGCTGACCGTGAAGGTTCGACATGTGGATGCGCACGTACCCAGGAGTCGGGCTAATGAAGAACATCACAACAACGAGCAGGTGGACCGAGCTGCCAAGGTGAAAGTATCTCAGGTGGATCTGGACTGGCAGCACAAGGGAGAATTATTCCCAGCTCGTTGGGCCCATGATGCCTCTGGTCATCAGGGGAGAGATGCAACATACCGATGGGCCCGTGACCGAGGGGTGGACCTTACCATGGACAGCATCTCACAGGTCATCCACAGCTGTGAGACCTGTGCTGCAATCAAACAGGCCAAGTGGGTGAAGCCTCTGTGGTACGGTGGATGATGGTCAAAGTACAGGTATGGGGAAGCCTGGCAGGTTGATTACATCACCCTTCCCCAAACCCGCCAAGGCAAGCGCTACGTGTTGACCATGGTTGAAGCGACAACTGGATGGCTGGAGACCTACCCTGTGCCTCATGCTACAGCCCGGAACACCATCCTGGGAATGGAAAAGCAAGTCCTGTGGAGACATGGCACCCCTGACAGGATCGAGTCGGACAACAGGACTCATTTTAAGAACAGCCTCATCAACACCTGGGCCAGAGAACACGGTATTGAATGGATATATCCTATCCCTTATCATGCACCGGCTGCTGGAAAAGTTGAACGCTGCAATGGACTAGTTAAAACCACCCTAAAGGCACTTGGTGGGGGGACCTTCAAAAATTGGGAAGTGAACTTAGCAAAGGCCACCTGGATGGTCAATACCCGAGGGTCCATCAATTGAGCTGGTCCCGCCGAGTCTGAACCCTTGCACACAGTGGATGGAGATAGAGTCCCTGTGGTACACCTGAGGGGTATTTTAGGAAAGACTGTTTGGATCAATCCCACCTCAGGCAAAGGCAAACCCATCAGTGGGATTGTCTTTGCTCAAGGACCTGGTTGCATTTGGTGGGTAATGCAGAAAGATGGGGAAAGCCATTGTGTACCACAAGGAGACCTAATCTTAGGTGAGAACGGTGCGTAGGCTTTCATTGTATATATATATATATGTATGTGTGTGTAGAGTTTAAAGAAGGTATTGATTTGGGATGATGTAGATGGTAATAGAATAAGGGGTGGATAATGTCCTGGGTTGCAGTGTATTCTATTACCATCCCCATCAGCCGTTGAGATCAGGTGGGGCAGTGTTTCCTTGCCTCCTCCCCCCAGACTATCTTGCTGTTAATGGCCCATCATTGTCCTGCCGCATGACTCATAGATAACTCCCTCTGGACTATCATCTGTTAATGAGCCCAATCAACACCTGGCCTCATGACTCATTACCCCATTGTGAGATGCTCCACCCAGAGGGAGGAACCAAGCATCCCAGCGTGGATATAAGCTGAGGCTGAACACCAGAGACAAGGCCTTTCCACTGGATTTCCAGAGGACAGGAGCTACACAGCCACCACTGGACCTTCTGAGGAAGAGCAGACCCTCTTTTCTACAGGATCACCGCTTCAGAGGACTGCAGCCACCATTCAAGCAGACTGCTACCACCACCCTGCCTAACAGGGACTCAGGTTGTATCTTGACTCTGTCAGTTTGAACCAGTGTTTTCTTTTGGTTTTTTTTCTTTCCTTTTCTTTAACTTCCCCATTAAATTGTTATTCTGACTTGGTGCCTCCCACTGGTTTGTTTTCAAACTAGTACATTAGTGTACAGGATTTGTAAGTTAGGTGGTCAGCATACCTCAGCAAGAGGTGCAATTAAAGCTCAGTCACAGCAGCATTAGATTCAGTGGCACCGATACTCCCTGACCAGTTTGGACATGGCAGGTTGATTCCATCTTTGAGTTAAATCCCAAATGAAAGAACAGAACTTTTCTTGCTGCAGATTTCCTGAATCAGCTGCTAACTAAAGACAAGAGTCCCCAGCCAGAAAATTATCCTCCAGTCAAAATTAGTTGTTTGCTGAAGATTTTGGACATGTCCAGCCTGCTGTGGACTATATTTAGTCACTTTCTGCTTTCCCTGTTCTCACATGCATCTTAAAATTCCTGATAAGGAATAGAAGGAAAAGAATCAAATGCCACAGAGGGAGATTATTAGCTTGGCTGAAACAAGTCTGGAAGTTGTCATGGAAACTGAGATCCCAATAACACCCTAAGGGAAAAGTTTTCCCGACACACTTTGGATACTTCAGCAACAGGAATTCCAAATAAGTCTTTGAACTGTCTGACAACCTTTGTCTGTTCAGTATGAGCAGCATGTGATCCCAAGCCATATATCAATTCAGGTTTTTGAAAAAAGACATGGGAGAGAAAGAACATTAGCTTGGTTTAGGACAATGCAATTATGATACATTTGTTTCATCATGTGAAAGATGGCATGGAGTAGTCATGTGATTAAATTCAGGAGTTCATTTCCTGATTCCTAGAGACTTTCAGTTGCTTTTTTCTTGCCAAAGGGAATTGGGCTATAGATTCCATTTCACATTCAGAAGAGCTGAACAGTTTGGTTCTAGCACGTACATGGATGGGATCAATCAGAACTCCATCACATTTTAGTCTACCAATGAGTCACTGAGTGGCTTAAGCCACTTGCTAATCATTTTCATCTTGCATGCATCACTGTATTTTGTTGGCCTTTGTAACCCAGGATGGAGAGTCTTGTTAGAGTGATGTCCTTGTAGCTCAACTAAGTTTGGGTAAAGGCTCAAATCACATCACTTAGGGGGGCTGCTCTTCAAAGGAACTGCAAACTGGCTGGAGAGCCTGTACACAGAGTAACACAAATCATCAGAGAGCCTTTAACTTGCCTTTATAACCTAGAGACAGACAACTGTGGCAAATCCATGCAATGCTGTTGCACAGAAGGGAATACTCTGTTCTCTTGGTTCATACTGGGTAAGAAAAGAAATAAAAAAATGGGGGTAAATTGCAGTGAGAATGATTAAAGCAAGACATAAAAAAACCAGTATTGGCAAAGGACAATGAAAGCCTTGGAACAGATTATCTGGGGAGGTGGCGAAGTCTGTTCCTGGATGTCTTTAAGAGAAATCAGGCATGCTTGGTTTTGATTAGACTTGGTTTGTGGTAAAAAGATGGATTATTCGTTCTCTGAGGCCCCTTCTGCTTTCAGTGAATCTGTTGTTTATCTTCCAGAACTGGAGTCTTGTGTCCCGTGCTCTTGGTGTGCTGCAGGAGGCTCAGCAAGGAATGCGAACTCACTCTTCCAACCACTGTGGTGTAGCAAATGCTGCAAGGGTGAATTTTCATTGTTTACAAACTCTCTGAGAATGGAGTCTGAGGAATTTCCAATGAAGTCATCAAGGATCTCATGCATAAGATGTTCCAGACCCAACAGAAATAGATTACCTTAGATGTTTCTACGAAACCTCAAAATCATGCATGTTTTTGCCTTTCTCTGCAATTGCTAGCAAATGTCATTATTCATTTTCTTGAATGGTCTTGTCAGATTTTTTGTCTCCTTTGAAATCCTGATGCATCCTAAATCGCACTCCCTCTGCTGTCAGAGTACTTCTGTGATCTTCCTGGTTGTTACACATTTCTTAGGGGCACCCTTCTTAACTTTGTCAGGGGCTGTTGTGTGTTCTGTACAGTCAGTACAGACTGGCTGGACCCTGTACAGGTTTCTTCTTGATGATGATGATGTAATATTCATTCTCAGCAGATGGGAGCTGCTTTGGGGAAAATAATTAGATGGTTTTGCCTCAGTCACTTGGTTGCAATACTGAGTGATGTGCACACCCAGGGACAGCTCACCTTATTCTCTAATCCTTTGATTTGCTGACCAGGACAGAGAAAAGTCACGTTCTTATTTCCCTTCAAAGAAGCAAGTGAGGCAGATCGGTAGCACAAGGATGGAAGTGCATAACAGATCACTGTTGAAAGGTGGAAGAACAAGAAAAAATGAAAAGAGGAAAAGAAACTCACTCTGTTCTTCTGTCAGGCCACAAGGTTAATCCAGGTGCTATGGTACTGGCTTGGATAGAAACCTTTGGCAGACCTGTCTCCAATCTCAGCTGCACCACTCGGTCTGTTGCCTTCCACTGTCCCTAGGAATTCACTTGTTTGCTCATGGATTTGAAATTGAAAATTTACCAGTTATGTAATAAATGGGACAGAATGAACTCTGTAGTGTGGCCAGTGAAGCAGGCACCAAGAAAGCATCTGAAAGGCACCTACCAGACTTCCCAGGCAGAGGTTTATTCCATGTCAACTCATCCTATCCCATGCCATTTGAAAAGCTGAAGAAAAAATCAGCATAGCCAAAAATCTGAATGACAATAATGACCATAACCCCCCTGGTAGCCCTAGGACAGGCCCTTCTAGCACCGACACAGCCGAGCCGAGTGTGCTGTGGAAATCATTGCTGCTCTGTGCACTGGCCAAATTGCTTTTTGAAATGACCTTTTGTTGCAAACCATGTCTGCTATGTAAAAAGGAAATTAAAAATAAATAAAAGTTTGCAGTGGTTAGTTGATCAAAGCTTTTGTTTGCCCCTGTGGTCTCAGCAGAAAGCAATGTTACAGCCTCAGACTGGATGGATTTGTTTGGTGAGATCTGATGGAAACTGATAACTTTGCAGCCCTAGAAGCCTAGGAGAAAAAGAGTAGATGGCTATCTGGGTTCTGCTTTTGCATATTTTCCCCACAGTGTCTTTTTCTTATAATTGTGAGATTTGACTTTTGTATGTCCCATATGAGAACTTTTTAGTGGGTGTTAGGTAATACTGATTTGTATAAGAAACAAGATTAGAAATGGCATTAAATGGTGTCATAACTCTGTCTTGGGACATTGTTCCAACATGTTTATCTTAGAAGTAGATTTAGTAATTAAAATTCAAACCGGGGAAGGTGTTGGAAAAGAATCTTGGCATGTCAGGGAGGTCAAACAACAGAGCTACATCCAAAGTGCAGGCTGCCATAGGGGCCAGAGGTATCTGAGTTACCTTTAAACTCAGTAGTTTGAGGGCTAAAATAAAGAAACCTCTTTGTGCAGAAATGTGCCCTGTGCCTCTTGCAGTAGGAATAGAAAGGAGGGGAGAAAACAACCCAATCCTTTTCTGTGGTGGTGTTGGATGAATTTTTTATCGGGGTTGTATGAAATGGTGGTGGAAATTGCAAAGAACTGTTCCTAATGACTTGTGATATCTCTTGCTTTTTCTCTTCCTGGGAGTTTGAATAAGCAGTCTGTGCTTTTATTCTAGACTGGAAAGCCTTGGAGCAAGGACTGTGCACTTTTAAAAGGCATAAAGTAATTGAGGCAGTTCCACAAGACAGTGATGATGCTGGAGTTTCTGTTCTAGTATATACCTGGTGGGCAGGAATGGGGGCTCTGCAGAAAGAGAAACATGAATATCTCACTCTGACACTGGTGTCCTGGGAGTTTTCACTTGTAGTTTTGCTTTTTATCAAGAAAAAACATGCTAATAGGATTCTCTGTAAGATCAGGCCAACTTGTCTGAAAGATTCAGTAGTCCCTCATTGTCACCACCTTCCACCCTTGTACCACTGGAAAAATTTTTACCCCGTACAGCTGCAAAAGCTAGCGAGAATTGTGTGTGGGAAGGGAATATCTGGGTGAGCGTGGCAGGGAAAATAATACTTCTTGCTCTCAGATAGCCTTGTGACTCTCTGAGCATGTCAGGAAACTGAGCTCTCTTACATGCTGGCTTTAATCTCTGAGTGTATTCACAACCAGAAGGGAGGTGATGGTTTTTTATCTTTTAGTATGGGGAGAGGAAACAGAGGGAAAAAATAAGTATGGAATACTGTGCAGGTGGAGGAATGAACCTGTGTGTGTGTGTGTAAGAGACATACACTATCCTGAGAGATACTCTTGCTGGCTGACAACAGGGAATGCTTTCTCTAGTACAAGGAGTTTAGGGAGCAGCACCTGGTCCCTGATGGAAGTCAGAGGGTCAAAGCCCAACTCATCTAATGGAAAAGAAGTGGAAGTACCCAGTCACCAAGCCTGTCAGCTCTGCCCCACAGAGTGGTATGAAAGCACAGGCAGAGGGGCAGAGTCACACAGATGCACTGCAAGGGGACTGCAAAGGGAAGGGAGCTCCTGCTGTCCTGCCACAACACCTCACCCCATCCCCTAGATAAACAGGTTTGTGTTTTCAGTTCACTTTTCAGGCAATTATTGCTTCCCCCACAAGAATGAGCAGAAGCTGGAGGATACATTGCCTGAGTAGCCAGAGCTGGGAGTGGATGGGCTTGGGTGGATTGGCCCTGGGACAGAGGCACATCTGTTACAGGATAACTCTCTGAGCAAGGCAATGCTAGGAGCGGGAGACTCGCATACAACAGCAGCGGGCCTGTGGGAGCCACGAGTGTCTGTGTGTGTGCAGCAGGCACGTGCTAAAGGGGGACTGATACCAAGCTGCAGCTCACATCTGCATATCAGTGCAGGTCCGTGGTTCACCAGAGCTTTGGCCTGAAGCAACCAAAACTCCTATCTCAGAGCTACATCGCTAGAGAGAATCCCGGAGAGAACAGCCTGTTCTATCCCCGATGCCCAGCAGAGGCATAATGAAATGCCAGGGCTGAAACCTCGAGTTACAAAACTGCAATTAAGGAACATAACACGGGTTTTTAAAGGTGGGGTGGGCAGCCGATGCAACGGGCTCTCAAGAGAAAGGCTGTAAATTTTTCAGCACTTCAGATAAGTAAATTAGAACGGGAAGCTTTTATGAAAGATTTCTAGTTCCATGAGCAGTTGTCAAACTTGAAGAGAGTTTATTAGCACCGCAAGGCAGCCTGTATCCTAATATCATTCCGTGCAGGTGTAACTGGGCCAAATTGCCATGGCTTGCATTTCAGGGATCAAACTAGATCCTGGCAGTGGCCTCCCTTAGCCTTGAGGGATACAGGAGGGGTGTGGGAGAGGCAAGATGCAAAAGGCTGCTTGTTTAGGCAAGGTCCATCCTCTTACCGCAGACAGATTTTCACCACCCTTATGGGACATGTTCAGGGAATGTGATCATAGATTCGCCATCACCGTGTGAATAAATAAAGCCAGTTAGCAAAACCCCATGGAACACTTGCTACATATTCTGGTTCCTGTAACAGGATGTTAATGACTGTGTTAATTAAGCAGTGTGGAAGCAGCTTACAGTGTCATAGACACAGAAAATTACAATGGCAGGATACTGAAACATTCCTACCCACAATGCTTTTTGTACAAGCTCTGCCACTTTGATGACATTTACTTTGTGTTTTGCTCTTTGCTAAGGAGACTGAATTTGATGATTGTCTGAGGAGCCTCAAGAGGACCATGATGACCCAGGTGACTTAAACTTCTTCATGCAGTGTTAGAAGAAAGAAACTTCTCAACAGAAACTCTCCTCTCTGTGGCCAGGCATGGTTGGTCAACCAACCACATGCATGGGTCCTTAACATATAGAAATTGGGGATTTCAAACCTCACAGTCTTAAGGCAATAGGCTGGGGAAGAACAGATGTTGCCCTTATCTCATGCAACAATTTGTACCTGCATGTTTTGGAGCCAGTGGAAATAGTGTATTAGTCATTCTCAAAAGCTGTTTGTACAAGAAGAAAAAAAGTATTTCCCAGTATTTTACTGTCTAGATCACTGCAAGCATTTGTCCATTTTTAGAACTCATTTTTCAGCGACTGTTAAGAACTCCTGCCTTGATGCATTTCCTCTGTGGCTGCGCTTGGAGTGTGGGCTGGCTGATGTTGAGCAGGGGCAGGGAAGGCAGCAGAGTTACAGCATTTGGAAATACAAAGAACCTTTGAAATCATCCATTCTTCCATCTGCCTATCCATACATAACATTGTGATGTTCACTTCTGAAAGGTTGATGGATGGATTTTTCAACCACTTTCAATAAGAGATAACTCCACCGTCTTAAAAACACATTGCTATGAAGAGTTTCTAGATATTCCATCTTGACAGTCTTGTCTAGAAGAGAAGAAATTAATCTTCCATCCACTGTGTTAATTTCAGTGCACAGTGGCCAGGAAACACTAATTGCCTGTGTTCTTGCCCTGAGAGAGGCTCAGGAGAAGCCCTCTGAGAGCCCTCAGAGGTGGGAAGAGGTGTCAGACAATGATGAACGTGCTCCATTTTCTATGTTATTTAATGGGCTGAAGATTCATGATTCCATCCCAGTTCACAACATTTGAGTGGTCATTTAGGAAAGGTTGAAAACTGCTGGATTTTGCTCCTGTGGGTTTCCTTTAACGGTGTCAGCACATTTCCTTGGAGCCACATCTCTGGGGTGTGTGGTTGGACAGTGGAGAACGTTTTGTTTATATTTAGACTTGTTCCAGCCATGAAATTAGTAGAATAAATAAAGATAGAAGTACAAAGATTAGAGAGGTTTTAATTTGGTACAGGCGCCATTAATGGTTTATTTACTTTGTGTTCTTGGAAGTTGAGCTGTCTCTTGATAAAATGCTCCAGGAACAGCTGCAGGGATCAACGGGAAGAGGAAGACAGAGCCAAAAGCAGTAGAAACCAGGTAGCCTGGGACAGGTACAGCAGTCAGGATCAACAGGCCATGTTGGTTTTGGGTGATGTGGATGGTTATTTGCAGATCCCACAGAGAGGAGGTCAGCCATGAGCAGCATCAGGAGGGTCTCTGATGTTGTTGTGTACTACCAGAGTAAAATCAAACTGAAGAGTGCCATGTAGTTGGTAACAGCATTGTCTGGAAAATGTGTTAGAAAGCACTTCGTCAGCCATGACAGGGGTTAAGACAGAGTGAATTCAGCATGAGATCTAAATGTGTACATGATTTCTATGTCCTTCCCTGAGACTGAGGAATGTTTGCATTTGCAGGAGTCCAGGTGAGTCAAACTGGAGATGCTTCCAGGAATTTCTTTCTGAACTCAGGATTTCAGCCCTTACTGCTTTGGGGGGAAGACCCAGCACCACTTCCACCAGAGGCAGAGTGTTCACAGCATCCTAAAACATTCCAGTGAACCATCTCGAATTCATGTTCACAGGTTCCCACACCTGCACTGATGTATCTTTCCTAAACAGTGGTGCTGACCTGAATAAGGGATTTTACTAAGGCAAAACCAAAATTGGTTTATTAGGTTGGTCAGTGCCTGCAGCAGATCCAAGCACTGGCTCATGCCTGCTTTGCTGCAGTTCAATGCCAGTGCACCTTCATCCTGAGTAGGAAGGAGAGGAGGCCTTCCCTACCTGTGCCACCGGATCACTCCTTCACCTCTGCTCATTTCCATGACTCAATTATCTGCCACATTCCAAGGGAAATATTTCCCCAAATCATTCAGAGGATGAGGAGCTGGTTCAAGTTTGTGAAGTACTTTGTCATTCTGGTTGGAAAATCTCTGCAGAAGAGTTGATGCACAAAACAAATAGTTTTTAGAGTTGTACTACCTAAACCTGCATGACTTTTGATTTTTTTTTCCTGTGTTTATTTCTGTATTTATTGCACGTATTTATTGCACATCAAGCTGTATTTAGAAAGTCTGATGTAATCACACTCATGATTGTGAGATGTGATATTTTCCTGGTGCTTCGTTTTATTATCCTTTGCAGACAGCAGAAAGAAATGCCAGCTCCGTCCTGGCTTTAGAACAAGTTTTGCTTTTGTTTTCAGTCAAACTAACATTTTCCTCCACTTAATGTTCTCTTTTCCCAGCCTCAAGAAGAAATCAATAAAAGTTAGTTGTCAAGGCTTCTTTCCATCTATAAGGAATTCCAGGAAGCTCTCCTATGATACCTCGGGGTGGTGCTGGTTCTGGTATTTTCCTTTCAAGAAGTAAAATCTTTTCCAACTTGACTATATAAAGGATTGTCTGAGTGCAGCTTTGAGTGCTCATGGAAACATACTGCCAGGCAGGAACAGACCACTGGAACTCAGCTCCAGGCCCAGGACCTGGAGAACTGCAGTCATGTGGCATAGCTGGGATACTTCCATTAATGTGTTTAGGAGTCATTCAGTAAATTTTATCCCTGATTTACAGCTTGACCAAGGAAGACTGTGGAGAAACTTCATGAGAAGTTTTAACTCTGGTGAATGCTTGGAAAATAATTAGAGCATATGCTGGGACCTTGCAGTTCTCAGGCTTTTGGATTTGCTATTCATGTGAAGACTTGTCCAATACTTGGTGAGCACCTTGAGCTTTGAGATTTTTGCCAGAAAAATCCCAGTAAAGGAATTCCTTTCTCTGCGGTGCTTGTCAGCTCTCTGACAGGTAATGTTCTGTCCATTCTTCTTGTCTATCTCGGAACAACCCCAAGGTGATTCAGCAGTGTGTAAGATGGGAAGTTTCCTTAGACAGCCAGAGCTCTTTGCAGGTTCCAGTGAATATCCAGATCCTCGCCAAGGGCACAGTTTGCTGTTGGTACTTCTCCAGTCATATCAGTGCTGGGTTTTGATTGATTACTGCTTGCAGCCCAGAAAAAGGAGAGATTGCAATTGCCAAACAGAGTTCATTAACTTAAAAGCACAAGTTGATGAATCAAAGCTACACACAATAACTTTTTCCTAATGGTCCAAATATCTTAAAACTCAAATTCCCTTTCATCATAGAACTTCTCTACCAACACTTTCCCAAGCCAATGATTAAACTCCCTCCATGGAAAGCAGTACAGCTGACATGATCCATCCTGGGCAGCTCACTGCCACAATTAATCAGCCACGGATCCGTCATTCCAGAGGTTCAAGGAGGAGGTTATTAATTAATTTTTTCTGTACTTTGCCTGAGATTATCCTAGGTGATTTTGGCCATCTTTCCAGCCTCCAGTTTTCCAAACTGACAAAAATCTTGGAGATAGATGGGTGTTGTTATCTCCTGTTGCTGCTGAGATGTCAGCTCCTGTTTCACTCCAACATGGTTTTGATGCCAGCACTGTTTCTTGCTTTGCAGCGGAGTGCATATTTAGTCTTGCTGATTTTCTTTATATTATAAAGGCCATAGTATCTCCAAGGATGGAGCTTCCACAGCCTCTCATGGCAAGTTGTTCCAGTGTTTGATTATCCTTAAAGTAAAAGAGCTTTTACTTAGGTATAAATGTACATCAGATACAAGCTCACACCTTCTCTCCATGTCCAGTCATGGAGGACAAGATGGAGACAAATGAGCAGCACTTCTCCCTTATCCCTTGTCCCTGTGCTGTGGCCCAGACACCAGGCAGCTGCTCTCTTATTTTGCTTATTAGCCTGCCACTGCCACTAACCGTAGAGACAAGATGTCAGCAGACATTTCACCAGACATGAGGCAGAAAACAAGCAGAGGAGTACTGAACTTCTCAAGTCTTTGAAATTAGGAAATATAGAGGCAGTTATAAAACACCAACAACCCAAAGACAAGATGTATGCGCTTGCAGGCTTGCCACAGCACTGTGATCATTTAAACAGCTTTATTTATTACCAGCATCTTGGAAGGAAAGACAAACATGTAAGCCAGAGGATGATTAAAGAGTGAGCTGGGGAAGTTTAGACTCCTTCAGAATACATTTGAGTAATGAACAGCATTTATCATGTCTGTTTAAAGGCAAGCTAATAAGGACAAAGGGTAAATCTTCACCAACAATTAACTGTGGATTCTGGGTTGTGTTTGTGCCTGTGTCACCCAGCTCTCTATACTTGCTTGCCAGAGAAAGTACTTTCCAATCCTATGATTTCTGCTCAAGGCAGGAGGTAGATCTACACTCAGCTGTTGTCCACAGCTGCAGACTGTCAATACGCACAGTGCTGGCAAACACAGATAGCTCTTCCCAAGAAAAACTTACTCCAAGCTAAATTCACTACTCTGATACCTTCTTATCTTCTGCCAGCATCAGTTCTGTCCCAAATTCCAACCTCAACTGCCGCTCTGCCTACCTGGGGTTTAGCTGTTTGTACATCCCTGTGGTGCATTAAACGCTTCTTTCCCTCCAAGTCCAGATGGGGTTTGCAGATCCAGACTGGTTCCTTCTTTTCAGCATCCCCGGGGGCTTTCACTGTGCTGCCTGAGGAGCCAGAGATGGGACAGTATGTGAAGGAACACAGCATGACTCTTGTTTCTGGTCACAGCTGCCCCAGCAGTCCCACTGCCTCCTTGTTTGCAAAGAGTGCTCAGAACTGGGCATGGCTTGGTTGGAGAGCACAGGAAGAGAGTCTCCAGTATAGCTCTCCTGAAAGGCAAGGGACATAAACTAGAGGTGTGATGATGCACAAGATATGTCCTTACTGTGCAGGATCAATACTCCACCTTAGTCCACTTCAATTTCCTCACTAAATCCTTCCCTGAGAGGAAACAGTTCATAATGCTGTGTCGTTTTTGCACAGAGGAACCTGTGTCATTGTGCACAACCTGCCCAGTGTTGTTGAGGTCTGTGGCAATAACACACACTCACACATAATTATTTTTGTCATGAGATCTCAAAGATAACTGAGATTAGTTACCAGTGCTGGCTATGTTCAGCCATTAAGAGCGATGTCTTTACCTACATCTGAGCGGGTTTTGACAAATGCTCTCATTCACCAGAGAAGTTAGGAGTTGTCAAGGCCAGAAATAAATTATGTTGATGTGCAGACTCCTCTGCAGAGAAGTCGCAGCTCACCATGTAACATGCAAACAATAAAATGGTTTCTATAACCTGCTGCCTACCTGGGAGAGATGAAGCCATGAAGCCACCTGTACACGGTACCAGCCACTGTCAGCTCTAGGGGAACATCACTCATGTTTCTACATTGCTTCACAACCTCTTTTATGTCTCAGTGTTGGTGAAGCTCTTGAAAAAAGTCCTTCAGTTCACATTTTAAAATCAATGTGTAATTTCTGAGCTGTGTCAGCTGTCACCAGACAGCGCAGCTGCTGCAGAACACACGGAGGTGGTGTTTCTTAGAGAGGGTCAGAGCCACAGAATTTGCAATTGGACTCCTCTGGAGTTCAAGTCAAGGGCTTCCTTGGTTCTCGATATGGATTAGTTCAGAGGTGTGTGAGTTCAGTTTCCATCTGAGGCTCTGTGAACGATGTCCCGCATAATCTCCTCAGCAGGATTTGCTGTATGTGCTTAGGCAGCAGCAAATATTTCCCTGTCTGAATTTCTGCATTTGTTTTCACTGTTCAAACTTTGATCTACTTCTCCAACTCTGGCCATCTGTTTTCCTTTCTCTCCCTCTTTTCCTTTGACTTGCACTATTACCTACTGAATTTACAGCCTGTTTATGTTGGTCATCAGCCTCAGAACCTGTCCAGGGCTCCCATCCTCTAAGCACTTGGATGAATCACTCTTCTTTGCAAGATTATATCTGTTGTCAGTGTTCCAAAATAACAACCAAACTCTAAAGTTTTACTCACCCTGTTGAATTTAGTGGCCATTTTGCAGTGACTGCAACCCAGACAAATTGCAGTATTTACATATTTATTTATTTGACTTCATTCCTGACCTTGGGATGGATATTTTCTGCTGTTTCTTTCAGAAGTTTAAGTGGGAATCCAGTACAAAATTAGAATCTGGATTCCATATACATCATTTCCCCGACCACACTAGTATTTTTCATTTAAGGGTCTGACCAGAAAGGTCTTCTGTTTGCCTCTGTAATTGCATGTACCTCACAGGACCCTGGGGAACCGTGTTCTGACTCCTGACAGGAGAGCATGGAGTACATGACCTTGGTACCTTGCTTTTTTGGTCAGCATTTGAATTCCAGTGCTGGGTCAGGCATCTGAGGATCAAAAACCTGAGGCTTTTGTCTTCAGAGCATCTATGTGATACAGAAGTAATGATGCTGCACTGGTGGAGGGAGTAGAAGGCCTGCTTGACCTACACTGTATTGTCAAACATCTCTTTCCTACTGTTGGTTTCTCACATGTGCCTTCTGTAAGAATTCATGAGTGTGTCACCAGCTCTGAGCTTAGCAAAACTGCTGGACAGCAGAGAGTTTTAGAAATGCTCCAAAGTCAAGAGGATTTTGAAACATACTACTTTTGCAAAGGAACATGGCCTTAAACTTGCATTCACTTAATTTCTTAAGCAAAAAGACAACAGAGGAAGGAGAAAAAAAAAAATCCATAATCACATATTTGTGTAGCATATGTGGCCCATTCCTGCCTGGTTTGACAGGGGAAAAAAGGCATTGGCTGGAATTCACTCCAGAGTCAGACAACATGAAATAGGAAACATGGACTCATTTTTAACAGCAAAGTGATTAAACCCTGGAACAGATATCCCAACAAAGAACCAGTCTTTCATTCTTGGTGCCACATTCTCACTAGGTTTCTTTCTGGACCATGGGTTGAACTTGATAATGTAAGGTCTTTCCTCAAATATGATTTGTTGAGCTCAATAGGATGTATAGAATATCCCTTAAAGATTAGGATTTTATGGTTTATCATTATGAGAGCAGAATATTCTGAGTCCCAATATTTCACATTACTTAATTCAATATTAGCACTTTCTTGTTTCTTGCAGGTGGACAGCTACATTTGCAGAAGCTTGGGCATAACTGGAGAGGGAAACAAGTTCCTGGAGCAGGCTGGAGGCCCTTTGGGTGTTTGGGGAGCTGCGAGAGAGGACAGGAGTTCTCACAGGGTTCTGTCTCCTGCAGAGGCTGCTGGGGTCAGCTGGGACCAGCTCACTTACAGTTCTCTTCCCTTGATGTAGGTAGAAGAAACCATGTGTCTGGAGAAGAATGAGCATTCAAATATCTGATAATCTTTTCTGCCTACTCCTGGCACCGTCAGCTCCTGCCAAAGCATGACAGGAGCTGCTCAGCTCTTCACTCTTATTTCCAATTTCTGCTGAGGGCATCTCAGAACATTTCCCTGCCAATCCTGTTTTCATCCCAATTATTATGAGCTCCACAGTTGATTGAACTGCAGTTAGAGTTGATCTAAGACTATATTTAAACAGCAGTGACATTTCTGCATAGGGTCCTGACTTGGAGAAATAAATTAGTCTCAGGTCTGTGTGCAACCACCTGGCTGGGTCAGAGAGAAGGCTCGTGTGCCTGAGTCCATCATCCTTGGTAGAACTTACATTGGGGCTGACAGAAGCTGCTGCTGTACCAAGCCATCCCTGGGGGTAATCTCTGTCTGTTCTCACTCTCTGTTCTCCCTGAGGTCCATGAAGCTGAAATCCAACTTCTTTTGAGTTCCTGAAGGAATACCAAATTTTCAAGGGAAATTCAGATCCTATAAGAAAATGAACATCTAAGAAGGGTTAGGGTTAACACATACATATGACATATTAAGGTCTGTGATGTGTGTAGTGTGTGTAGTATGTGCTGCTTTCTCCTGCTTACATTGGCTGTTGGGAATTAGATCAGGGATTAAGGAAGGGTGTAAAGGCTGGAAATCCTGCTCAGGAGAGAGCCTGTCAGGAGATTACCATTCTTGGAGTGTTCCCTTGTACAGTATCCATGGAGGCACCCCCAGCACTCACATGCATCTCTCATCGGCTGCTCCTTCTCTTGTTTATTTCCATAAAATTGTCTTTCTCGCTCCTTCGCTCCCTGTTTCTGCCTCATGGCCTTGCAGTGACTGCGGGCTGCCTTGACAGAAATCTCTGGCTGGAATGATGTGCTTTGCCAAGGTTGTCTTTATTTAGACAAGGTTTCTGCTTTCTGAATTCTCTTGTGGGAATGGAGGAATCATAAAGCAACTGCTGCCCCCCACAAGTGGTGTTCAGGGGAAAAGACTTTTGATATTCCTACCTTGTTTAGCGTCTCCTCTCAGCTTTTTACAGGGAAAGCAGGAACTTCTGGATAATTGAGCAATGTAGTAGACAATAAGGATTTTTCTGCTTTGAATATAAGCATGTCTACCACATGCCTATCCCTGCTACCAAGATAGTCAGGGCAGTGGCTAGCTCAGAAATCCCAAGTCACTCCTTCCCAGAGCACTTGCAAAGAAACTGTGGGTTGGGTTTTTCCTCCCTTCACAGTGCACCAGAACACAGCAGACTGCAACACAGATAGTGTGGCATTGAGTGGGGTGTTGTGTTAGTGTTCGAGGAGAGCCTCATCCAGATCAGCCCTCCCCAGGCACTGTACCTGCAGACAGCATTTATCCAGAAGAGCTGGCACTCAGGCACGGGAAAGGTCACGAACTGGAGATTAGGGAGCAACAGAAAGCAGTTTCCCAGGCCAGTGACAGAGCCCAGAACAGAGTTATGGTTCCTGTTAAACTAACAACCTTTCCTAAATTTATATTAATTGGGCATAATATATTGACCTGGGTTTAAAATAAGAAAACTCTGTACATATTGGTAACATTTTCATGCTGTGTGTCAAGCCTAGCACAAGGAGCTGAGATATGAACCAAAGTGTACATAACAGAACACTTGTTTATTTTAACTGGAAACAGAACTCAGAATTGTGATCCTGCCCCTCAGTGTGGGCTGTGCAAACTGATGAGCCTGGGCAGGAGAAGGGTCTGAGCACAGGTATCAAGTTCCTTTCCCCACGCAGAGGGATTTGGATGAATATTTCATCAGTTCAGAAAGGTCCTGACAAATCAGGATGTTTAAAAATACCAGTTACTGTAAAAGAGGTCAACATCTACTTAGAGTACAGTAGATTTCATGGGCTTTCAACCAGGTAAAATCAGGCATTGCGCCTTGTTTGGGTGCTGTGACAGTCCCCTGTGGTTCACCAAGTCTTCCTTTCAGGGAGGTGGGAAATGGCAGACTCAGACATAACAGATGGAATTGGTCAGAAAAGGATTTAAATCAGCCTAAAAAACGTTGCCAATGATGCTGCCAATTTCAGATTTTTATGTGCTCAAGAGAGATATTTTGCAATAGACAAGTAATTCCTAACTGTGGAGCAGGATCTGAACAATGGGAATGAGAACTGCTGTGTCACCACTCCCTGGTGAAATGTCTGCACTCTTGCACCTTGCTGAGGTGGAATTTGTGAATATCCCTGGCAGAATCAGCTTTCCTCCCATGCTGATGTGATTTATGAGACACAAATTCATCCCAGGCAATCCATAAACGTGAGTGTGCACATCACTGAGGGACAAAGTTACAGTTGTACAGTCACAATACCTCCCAGAGCTGGGACTCCCCTGAAATAGATCGTTTTCTCAACTGTATGCACAAGTCGAGGTACAAGAGCTATTTTTACC
This sequence comes from Coloeus monedula, assembly GCF_965178545.1. Lineage (NCBI taxonomy): Eukaryota > Metazoa > Chordata > Aves > Passeriformes > Corvidae > Coloeus > Coloeus monedula. The sequence goes on along the minus strand of NC_138792.1, from coordinate 19,817,655 downwards.
ATTAGCTTTGCTGTGACTTAGTGGTTGGACTGATTATGTGCATGACTTTGCTTTTAAATGCTCCTAAATTGAGGCTTGTGACATGCTGGGTGGTTATTTACTGAGGGCTGACTAGACTTTGGGATATGACTCAGTGTCTCCTTATCTTTTATTCTACTCGAGAACCAGCCCCACTCAGAGTGAACCTTGGACTTGCTTGAAAACTTGAAATATTTGAATGTCTAAACGATTGAAACAGTTCACACTTCAATCCTACTGCATAGACACAGCTGGAAGCTCTGCTGAAAGATGAAGCTTGCTTTCAGAATCCTGATTCATCCCTGTGGGTGTGGCCCTTGAGGACAGGGTTTACTGGTGAACATGGTGGTGATCCTGGATTGATGGTTGGGCTTCATGGTCTTAAAGATCTTTTCCAGTCTGAACAATTCCATGATTTTGTGATTCTGCATGAGCTTTTCCATTCTCTGTTCTAACAACACCGACTTCAGTGTGTGTGCCCTGTTTCCAAACACACTGTGATTACTGGACCTGAAAATTGCTCTTCTAAATCTAGAACTACATTTGGTGATAGCTATGCAAAAAATGATTCCTGATAAATTTGTTGGCAGTTAAGTCCAGCAAATTCCATGCAGATGGATTCAGTACAAACAGCCTGCACAGCTGTGAGCCTGTAAGTGTGGAGGGAGGGAGAGAAGGAGCCCCTGTGCCCTGGCAGGATGGTTGGAGAACGTTCCTTGCTAATGAGAAGCACTCTATCCCAGGTGCTCTCATATCTCTGCATTCCAGGTGCTTTCCTTACTTCTGTTCTTCAGTGCTGACTGGACCATACTGGGCACATCCCTGTGATAGGTGAGACTGCTGGAAACAGGGACGAGCTGTTTGGGTGCCAGGAATGTGCAAGTTGGCTGAAGTACCAAATCCATCAACCCAGCACTGACCTCGGCACTGGGAAATCAGGCTGCTTTAGCTGACTGAAAAGAATGCAGAAGTGAACAGGGGTTGTGGGAGCTCCCAGGGGCACCCTTTGGGTTTGGTGAGGGGCAGCTTTGTGAAAGGCCAAGGTGAGGGTGATGTTTGGAGATAGGAAGGAGCTGAAGCACATTCAGCCTGAGATGGGGCTAGATAGAGTGAGTCACCTGCCAGGAACACTGCAGCCATCCCAGCACACGCTGACAGAGCCTGGGGCTGGCCTAGGCACTACAGGAGGGCTGGGGCAAGGCCATGCCTGTCTAATGAGAGCTCAGAACTGACCAGCATCAGTAAGAAATGCTTTGCTTGATGCTAGAAATACCAATGAAAAACTTCCCATCCATTAGTGTCAGACAGAAATGATCCCAATCACAGCATGGTAAGGGACAGGTACAGTGGGCAGCTCTGGTAATGCGGATTTGCTGCACCAAAAAGTCTCTTTAGAAAATCCAGGTCTCACTGAGAAACGTCCAGAGTGGATAAAAACTAAAAATACTGAAAATGGAAAGCAGTAATTGCTAACCACTCTGTTATTCGTTACCCTCCCTCCATGCAAATACTCATTGCTTCCTCTATTCAGTTGGATCCTTGAGCAGAATTTCAGTTGCATCTGTTAGTTTTTTAAGCATAAAAAATAGTTTTAAACCTTTTTTAAGTGTCTGAATGGAGTGTTGTGTTTTACACACATATGCAGCAGTTTCTGCATTTACACCACAAAGGAATCAGAAAGCAGACAGGGAAACGAGCTGGAATAACAAGAGCTGATATCCTTGCTGTCTGCTGGATGCCGGCCAAAAAGCCGAAGCCACCCACCGCAGACCGTGAGGTATGAGAATTGTTGCTGCTGCAGCAGCGCTGGGGAGGCCGAGCGCGCCCGAGCTCCCCCCGCTGCTCTGCCTCTGTCTGTCCGCCAGGGTCACTCACTCCAATCCCAGCCAAAATACTGGCAGGCAATAGATGCTTAATGCAGATCCTGCAGTCTAACGAGGGGAAAGTTCCACCTCTCTCAGCTACCTTCTGACTAGGACGAATCCTCATTTGACTGGAAAGTTCCTTTGGACGTGTGAGTTTGGCTGTGGGCAGGACTAACTGATGCAGCCCAAGGAGCTGAGGCACTGCAGAATTGAAAATCAAAGAGCATCTGTGTCGATGTCTGAAGTGCTGCCAGTGGTGCTGGTTCTGCTGAGTGACATCTCACCTCAGTGCAAGTGTGTGCTCCAGGCAGGACAGTGATGGCACTTGCCTTATTCCGCTATTACTGGCTTTATGACTGATATACTTGCAATTATTTCCTGGCCTGGGGGCATCAAGCCTGGAAGAGAGGACCACATCACTGCTTAGGTACTAACCTTGCTGGTTATACGTAAAAGGGAACAGCTCCCACTGTTCCTGCTGATTTCTTTTCCTAGAAATGAAGGCAAGATTCGCAGAGAAAACAAACTGGGTTGATAGTCTCAAGGACAGGAGCACAGCTGAGTTCATGCGGCCCAGGATTCTGGCCCTGGTTCCACTGCTGTTCAGGAACTCTCTTCAGTAACAACTGAATAAACCTCAGGCTCCTCCTGATCTATTTCCTACTGCTTTGGCCATTCTCCATTTTTTAAATGGTCCTAATGACTCCTAAGTTGCATTATATGTCTTTTGTTATTTTACTTTGCTGCAGTTACAATCTCTTATTGCCACAGATTCCCTGAGCTCAGGGGTCTCTGGGAGCTGCTCTGACAGCTCCCACAGGCTCAGCGATGCCTGCTTGTCCTTGGGAACATGCAGTCAGTGATTTGGCTGCTGAATTAAAACCCTCATGCACTGATTTGCTTTTTTTTTACTGTTTTGGGTACAAAGTGGAAACTTTGGGTTTATTTTGGAATGTGCTTTTTTAACTTGACTGAAAAGCTGTAGCATTCTGATTATCTATTAAATTAAAATCTGTGTTTTTCTAAAGAAGAGGCAGAGGTATGAAGGAGGAAAACAAAAGAGCACTCTCAAGTTATTCCCTGTGTGAGAATGAGTCAACTCCAACTATTGCATAGCACAAGATCCTGTCTTTAAAAAGTTTCTGAAATAAATTGATATTTGGACAAGGATTTTCAGTGCATCATCTGAATTTCTTACTACAAAAGAAAAAAAGTGAAGAAAAAAACCTTTGTTGGAGGGATGAATTCTCTGTGTTGCAGTGTACTCTAGCTCTGCCCTAAACACTGTCCTCCCTGATGAGCAGTTGCACATTGGTGGCCTGAATTTGAGACAGTTCTAGAACTACAATTGCCTTTGCCATAAGACCCCCTCTCTAAGTTGCCTCGAAATACCAGCTTTTTACAAATGCATCTCATTTCATAGAATCTCAGAATCGCTGAGGCTGGAAAAGACTTCCAAGATCATCAAGTCCAACCTGTGACCGATCCCCACCTTGTCACCAGACCAGAGCACTGAGTACCATGTCTGGGCATTCCTTGGATACCTCCAGGGATGGGGACTCCACCATCTCCCTGGAAAGCCCTTTCCAATACTTGACAGCCCTTTCTGTGAAGAAATTCTTGCTGAAATTTACCTGATTTTCTAACTTTTGTGTAGCACTATTGGGCTCTAGTCCTTCTCCTCCATAAATGCGACAGGCGTCATGGCATTGGGTGTTCTGGCAAAGCTTCACAAACACCCCAGGCCTCCATGGAAATGAAGAGGGAGGAGAAGAGAAGGGCAGAGAGAGGTAAATTACCAGCAGAAAAAAATGAGAACCATGGAGGTTTGCAAGTTTACTGAAAAGCCTAAAAAGGTTTGGAGAAGGTAGAGGTGTAGGTGTGGACGTGTGCTGGCAGTGCTGGGCAGGACAGCCTGTGAAGCTTCTGCGTGAGGGGGCTGCTCCCTCCCCTCACAGCCTAGCAGCACACCCAGCGTTCAGTCTGGAGACTGTGGTCTCAGTCTATCCACACTCACTCCAAGAGCCAACACCTGGGCTGACAGATCATGAATCCTTCTAGCTAGGAGAGAGTTCCTCTGATGATAGATCATTCACAGACTTCATTTTGTGCCTGCTTCATAGGGTAGAACATGCTCCCTCTATATTCTCCAGGGTACTGGCATCGATCTCCATCAAAGCAGCCCCAGAAGAATGAAAATGCAATCACACCAGTGCTGGAGAGAGTTACAGCCCAGGGCCTGGAAGCTTAGCAGTGGCAGTTTAACAGACCTGCCATAAATGAACGGCAAGACAAAAACAATGTGCCGTGGGAACCATAAATATGTGATTATGAAATAACAGACCAGGATTCCCAAAGTGCTAACAACCCCTGGCATTCCATTTAATAACTATAAATCTGCCATGGCTTGAGTTAAGTGAATTCTCCTCAGCGTATTAAACTCATTGTTTACAGGGAAAGTAATTACTGTGACTTTTAGTGCAAATAGGAGATGCCCAGTCCAGGGCATGTAAAATTGGACACGGACATCTCACACTAAGCTGAAAGGCTCCCTCTGACATTTGGGGAAAACTCCCTGAACTGTTCTTAGGCAGGAGGACCTGCACATACCTGCAGCCTTTCCCGACACTGGGGGGACAGGAAGGGGTTAAAGCCTGCCGGTGGTCGCTGATGGGATGGACTGCAATGTGCAATATGCAATGTGTCAGTTGGAAACCGAATGGGGAGGTTTCTGTGGGAGCAGCAAGGTCAGATCCCAGCGACAGGAGCTAAGGATTTCTGAGTTTAACCTCGATTCTGACATTGGCTGAATTATGAGTTTGGAGAAACCAGACAACTTCAGCATGGATAGATGGAGGATCAGAAAGCTCACCCACCTTACAAGGATGCTTGGCTGGTTAATTAGTGTGTATTTCCTAGTGCTCTGCATGTGAAAGGTGCCAGGACGTACACCTGATAACATTTACAAACAGCCACAGAATAAACTGAGAAAGTTTTAAAATATTTGCTGCAAATTCAGTGGGAGCAACAGAAATGGTTCAGATACAAGAAAGGAATGGGAATGGTGTAGAAAACGAATTAAATACCATCTCTCAGGCCATGAGGCTGTCGAGGAGTGACAGCGTTGACTCACTTCCACCACAGACAGCGAGAATTCCTAGAGGTGACTGGCAGTTACCAAATGGACTCCTGGGATCTGGATTGAAACTGAGCAGTAGGGAGTGACCTTAATTAGGCCTCAGGGAGGAGTGAAAAATGAAAATAAGATTGACGTCAATCTAGTGGTCCTCGGAAATAGTCACTGAATAGATGTTTGGATGAGAAGATAAACTGGATAATGAAAGCAACTTTATATGTAGTGGCACAGGATGGATATTGGAGTCACAGAGTCACACAGAGAATGAGAAACTCCTCGGCTGGTTTATGCAAATGCTTCCTGGAATTCTTCTGAAACAAGAGGTTGCTCAGATCCTATCAGGTTCCTAAGTTGTGATCCTTGATGGAGATCAGAGGGTGGAGGAAACATATGAGTCCTGTCCTTTTCCCTTTCCCACGTACCTCATACTCAGATTCCTATTCTCCATCAGTGCAAGGTGACTGCAGTGGTTTAAAGAGTGTGCACCTGCCTGGGACCATGCTGAGAGTCCTTCTGACCAAGAACTGGGTCTCTGCAGCAGCAGAGGAGGGTCCAGCAGACTCTGTACCTCCCACAGGTGAGTTGTAATTATGGCAAAACACTAGAGGGAATCAGAGACCATTCTGGTTTACCTTGGACCTTCTCTCTACCTGTGTGCATTAAGAGGCATCATTCTTGCTTTATACCCAACTTCTAATTGTGATTAACCTTAATATGCCCCTTTGCCATTCCAAATACTTCCTTCCTATGAGATCAGTTCAAATGTGACTTTTCGAACCCTCTCTTTCAAGGAACCCAACAGACCAAACAGACAAGTTTAGGGGTGTTTCTATTGAACACAGTCTGCAAAAATGTATCTCACCTTATTTCCTCACCATGCGGCTGTGAGCTGCTCCCACCCCTGGGGACTGGGACATGGATGAGCAAGGAATGTCATGGAATGCCCTCCAGTTCCAGCAGTGGCAGAAGCAGAGGTGATCCGACGAGTGAAAGAATAAACAAACATATAAAGCAGCACTGAACAAAGCTGAGGCATGGGAAAGGGCTGTGGACAGAGGCAGAAGGGCTGGCCCACTCAGCGGGACAGATTCACAGAAGAAATTCTGTCTTTCCTGCCAGGGGCCTTACACAGAGGAAAAGGAGTTTTCTTTCTCCTTGAAAAACGGCTTTTCCAATATAGCAGCCCACTAACCATCGTAAGGAAAGGGAGAGATGACATAAAAGGTGATTCTTTCCTCAACATCTTTTACTTTATTTACCATTATGTAGTAGCCTGTGCAGCTCTTGGGACTCCATTTTCCTCTCAAAATTTACAGTTTCTTCCAAAAGCAGTCAGGTCCCACCCTTAAAAGTGACTGGAAGCATTCCATGTAACTGATTGCATGCAAAACCTTCTTTCAGGGCTGAGGAGAAGACAGAGCTGGATAAGAAATTGTATTTCACTTTGCCAAATTAGTCAACACAACAAAGGCAGCAATCAGTAAACACAAGGCAGGACCTGGCACCTTCTTGCAGACGGACAGGCAGATGAGGCAGCACAGAGACAGCATGTCCCAGTTACCCAACGGGCAGCTCACATGGGTTTGCACTTATTATTGAGGTCCGGGACAAGAGCAGCTAATCTGTTGAAAAGACCCTTCCTCTGCAGAGAAAAAGACAAATTGGAAATACAATCAATTGGCCCACTCCATACCTCTGAGACACACTGCAGCTTTTCAATGGAATTTAAAATATTTGCTCGTTTACTGGTAAAAACAACAGATTCTGTTTTTCTGAATTCTTAAATCTTTTTTCGTAGAGGATTACGAATAAGACTCCAACCTTCTCTGCAGCAGTGCAACACAGTCTGATCTCTCCTTTGAATCAGCTCTCTGATTCTTCTGGGATTCCTCATGCCTTGTTAAATTCCACCAAAAACTACAGATAGTTTGGATTCTACATTTACATCAAGGCCTAAAAGATTGTGGATGCTCAAGGACATGCAGAAATCCCACTCTCAGATCCCCTCCCTGGCCTCTGTGGCCTTTCTGCATATTGGTTACACTGGGGTGTGAAACAGCCAATTCACATTTCCTTGCTGTTTGTCTCGTGGCTTATTGACCCAATGCTCAATGTGTTTGTGTTCCGTGTCTAACAGAATTATTTACATAAAAACCAGACCCATTCTTGTTTGTTCAAATCAGTTTCTCATTGCATTGTTGTTCTATGACAACTGAGTTCCAGTGCTGGAGGATCTTCCAAGTCCCGTTGGACACGGGACGAGATGATGGATGTCTGTGGCTGGGGACAAAGGTATCTGCCACATGTGAGCACAGGGACAGCAGCTGGGCTGCTGGCACTGGGAGAGCTCTTCAGGACTCACTGGTCTTAGAAGAACCACAAAGGCATTGAGGCACTGGGCAGGGTGGATGCCAGGATAGCCCTGGGGATCTGTCAGGATTGCAAAACCTGATGGCACAGAAATGGCATTTCTAGTCTCTGCTTCAAAATAGGGCTAGATATCAGAGGGATGGGACCCTTGGGGGCAAGACTGGACAACAAAATACAAATACGCACAGGAAGTGCAGACCTTAATAGGGAGCTACATAACAACAAGAAAAATGTTCTCCCTTATTTTTCTGTTAGTAAAGCTGCCAGTTTCTTGATGTTTCAGAAAAAATGAGACATCTGCTGATGATTTACAACCGCAGAGACTTCCCAAGGAAATGTGCAACAGTTTATGAAAGTACCCAGAGAACATCACATGAGAAACAATGATGAGTTCTATAAAGGAGGCTTTGGGCAATATGGTTCCAGCTACAAATTTAAATTTGTAAAGTCAATAAATGTCGGTTATTGGCTGAGAAAGGCCCAGACCAACACTCAGATTGGTAGCTTGGTCTGGTCTCTGGTCAGTGCCCCGAAGTGTCAGAGAAGGGCTGCAACCATTGGTGTAGCCTCTGTTCCCAGTATGGGAGCAGACTGAGGTGTCTGTGTCTGTGTGCACACCCTCGTGTGTGCACCAGTGTGTGCTGCTGAGGCTGGAGTTGGAGCAGCAAAGACAAAGCCTTATTAAGGAATAAACACCCCATATCACTGCCCATGGCAGCAGCATTACAGAAATTACATCTCTGCCCAAGGTGCAGAGAGCTGGGAGTCTCTGTGGCCTCTTTATGCCAAGATTTACTGCCCTGGAATGATGCCACTAGCAGGTCTTTATACTATAAGTCAAAAATTTTCAACACTAATTGAAAGGCAGCAGGAGATAAATCACTGAAAACCTGTTCCACCAGCAGGTTACTTATGTGCTGCAGGAGAACACGTCGGGAACACAAACCCATATGGCCTCTCTGGGTTCTCTGTAAATTATTCTCACCTCTGTGTTGCAGCTGTCCTGGTGACTTCAGACTCCTGTGCTTGAGGGTTTCTTTATTTTGATTCACTGGAGGCACTTTGGAGACACTACACTACCCATATTTATGACTTTTCTTCCAGGTCATCTAAGTGAAGCACGCATCTCTACTGTCTCTTTTGGGGATGCACTATTCTAGATTTTTCTTTAATTTATTAACCAAGCACGCTTCCTCCTTATACCAGAGGGGCAGGGAAGTGCTTCAGAAAGTGAAAGAAGCAGTGAACACCAGCCCAGGCCTGGATTTACCTCTCCAGGGGTGAGCCCAAGGACACCCCTGATCCATCTTACATGTTATCCCAGGATGCTGTGCAGTCTGCAGTGTGGGATGCAATGGCAGCATCTCAGGACTTGCCTCTGAGTGCCCCAGGGTGTGTGTTATGCAGCAAAGGACCACATATAGAGGAGAACAGGAGAGATGGACACTCTCCCTTTCAGAAGCTTGCTTGACTCTACAGGCAACAAGAAGTGCTTGTCACACCAGCCCATGCCACACTCTGCAGGAAGAGCTCCATGCTCTTCCTCCCTCATGCTCTTCCTTCCTCATGAAGCTCAGAGTCAGTAGGTGGGGAGAATGTAGACAGAACTCAAGGTACTAGAATAACGACTTTAAAGGGCATGGGAGGTTTTCCTGATGAAAGAATGGACACCTCAGTATCCAAGTACCGGTAAAAATACACCTATGAAGTAAATGATGCAGTCTTTCACCTCTAGGACATTGCATCAGAATTTTTGTGAGCTGTGCTGTAAAAAAATGAAAGAGGTGTGTTTTTTTATTGAAGTTTCCAATGGGCAATTTCCCTCCCACAGCAGCTCTTACATTTGATCAACACAACCTCATCCTCTCAGTCACTCTCAGCTGAGCCCTGAGACACTTTCCCTCTCTGATATTCTTTAGATGTGTTACAGGGCCTTTAAACAGCAGTGTCGGAAATTGGAACATACAGTGACCTCTGAGCTGTGCTGGGGAAGAGCTGTGCCTGCTGAGCTGGAACAAAGATCAGCAGCATTAGAAACTGCAGATAAAGGAAAATATTCTAATGCTTCTTGAGATCCTCACAGTATTCAAATTCACAGCAGTAACCAAACATCAACTCCACATTGAAGCTTGAATGAGTCCTGGCCTGCTGAAGGCAGCCCAAAGTGCCCACGGGCTTCAATGAAGTCATTGAACCACCATCAGCCTCTGGCATCTCATGTTAGGTGGGCATACCTGCCAAGCAATTGAAGTGGGCTTATCCCAGTCTTCTTCCAGCTGCAGGCTGGGAAAATGGATCTCCAGTGTTGTTGTCTTGGACAAGATTTCATATTGGAACTCAGAAGCCACAAACTTGTGTATCACTTCCCTGGCTCCTGAGAAACTTCAAACTCTGCCGAAAAGGCAATTGTGTAAGACATGGGAAGTGGTACAAATGTGTGTTTCATTAGGAGTGAAGATTTGTGATGTTCTCAGCACTGCAAGGATTGATCAAATGGACCAAGCACCTTACAGTCATCTCACTAAGTTGCATGAACAGGCTGTTCTGAAAATTGGCCTCCAAGCTGTCAGAGAAAGAAAACATGCTAGTGATTCTGTGGAGGTGACAGGGATGAATTTGGGCAAGGAGAAGAATAACACTTCAGGTGATTGTAACTGTTCCAGAAGTGTTACCTAAGACATTGCTTAGCCCTGTATTTGAAGCAAGATTTGTTCCAAGACATGAACAAAGCCATTTGAGAGGCACTGTGCAGGTCTGCCTCCCTTTGATGCCTCTGGGCTGATGCCAGGCTGATGCCACCCCTGGGCAGGGTCCAGCCAGGGAATCCTGCTGCAAGCCAGGTCTTGGTCAAACTCTTCTTCTCCTGCTTTTTGAGAGGTGACAATGCTCAATCAATCCCTCCTTGCTGAGAGAAGGCTTGCAGGGTGACATGACCAGAGCAAGATCCTCCCACTGATCTGTCCCAAATGCTTGATCAAAAGTCACTGAGGGGAGCAGTGAGGAGGCAGATGATTCCTGCCCCAGGGGCACCTGAGCTTTGGGCTTTCTTAAGTAAAAGCAGCATCAGTGTTGGCCACTAATGAGAAGTGCAAGGAAGAGTTAAGCAACCTGTGGCCCTAAATCAGAAAGGTGCAAGCTATGGGAGATGGAAGACATTCTTAATGTTCAGAATTAAAATAGATGAAAGTGAAAACATTGTCTGCACCTTCCTGCAAGGGTAAATTTTAAAGCCTCTTAACTCACTCATGTGAACTCACATATCTGTCTGATGAGACAAGGCAGTTAGCAGTCCCAAATTGACACAAATGGCTAAAATATTTAAAATCTCAAGAGAACTGTATTGTTGTATAGCGCTAGGCAGTCTAAGAATAACAGAGTAGACAGAATAATGAGGAAAAGCTATCAGAGGCAGCATTAATGAGCCTGGTGTTCTACAGGCTCCTGCCTGGTTGCTTCCCACAGGTGTGGGCTGGTGGGAGGGCTGGGCTGGCTGCTCCTCCAGCCCTAATGGGCTCACACCCTGGATCCAGCATCCAGGAGAGTACAAACCAGCCTCTCTTGCCTGCGTGCATGTCGCTTTCCCCTAAATTACCGTGTCTTCCTTGCCGAGTGGCAATTGGGTGAGAGCAGAGACGTGGTCCACCCTGCACAGGCACAATGAGGCTCAAAGCACCTCTAGCTCATCCAGCTGCCTCTGCCTCCGCGGGGAGTGGAATATTGCGCTTGTGCTTGTGATTCTTTCTGAATCTCTGCCATTATTTGAAATGCTCCACAGAAACAAACTATTCCTCTTTTTCTCATGCAGGCTGCTGCAGCTGGAAATACTTAGTTCAGCATTTAGGGGACACTGACAGGGCAGGTGTACCACAGAGAGGTTCACAGCTGTTGACATCTCCTCACAGCTGGGATGGTACAAAAGGAGGAGTGAAATCAGGGTAATTCGGTAAGCAACTGGCTGATGGGTAATGCCTGAAACTATCTTCAAGGAATGGAAGCAGAACTGTCAGACTCTGTGTTACTGGCCTCATTTTACTAAAGATTAATGGTGAAAAATTATTGGTTCTGTTCCTGGCAAGTTTTGCAGGACTGTGATGATAACATTTGAGCTCTTTGTGGCTGTAGATTTGAGCTCTTAGAGATCACCTGGCATTGAATATTTTTTCAGGCGACAAAACAAAGGACCACCTGTTGCTCTTGGGTCTAGAGGGAAATTTTTTAATGGAATGGCCCCTATCTCTCTGACAAATGGTGTTTGCTGAGCAGTCACACAGGACATTCTGAGCCAAAGGATTTTATTAGAAAAAGTTTTTTCTTGGTGTCCATGTTTTTGACAGCACTTTGTAAATAATCGTCCTGGTACTGATCCAGCAAAGCACTTAAGGGAATCCTTAACCTTAAGCACAGGAGTATTTCCTAGATTTCAGTGGGACTATTTATACACTTCAAGACAAAGATGTGTTGAAGTGTTTTGCTGGATTAGGTTTCCTCAGCATCTCCCCCTGCCCAAACTGGAGCTCACTCTGCTTCCGATGAGGCCAGGCAAAGTGCCTGTTCTATGACTCACAGTTGAGTCCATCATCCTCATTTTTTTTCTTCCTCGTGCATTTAAATTGGCTTTGAACGGAAAGACCAAACTGTTGGTGACACACACAGCTCAGACCTGAGCCTATGGGGAAGGTCTTATCAATACCTGTATGGGATGTTAAATTCACACTTTAATAACCATTTACAGATACAAACTACCTGAATATGTGTTGCTGGGAGAATGGGAAAGTATAACTGAAATTCCTATCAAATTCAAGTTGAGAAAAGGACATCTCTAGAACACTGCGTGATGACTTCGGCAACCAAGTATTAAGATTAAAATACACAGAGCCTTTAAGCAGAGCATGTGCTGTCGTGCACATATACAGCCAGAAAATCCACTAACATTCCATCACTTTTAAATGAGACATGAGGACCAAGTAAAAAAACTCTTGCAAGATGCCTGTTCAAGAAATAAATTAAAACCATCTACCACAGATCATCAGTCAGAACTGAAGTGTTAGCTCTGCAGGCTGAAGTACACAAACCATTTTGCAGTCTCACTTTCTGCACCTCTGCAGTGATCGACATTCCAAAAACCCCACAGCAACATTCAGACTAGGGGAAAATCTGGGGCCCTGTAGATGCTGCAGTGTTGGGGTTACTCCTGCCTGCCATGTGGTCCTGGGAGAGGGGCCCTGGGGTAGAGGCAGGGCCTATGGGGTTTCCCTATTCCCTGGTCAACCTCGTTCCCCACTGGTTGGTTGTGTTCCCCTGCCTGGGAAGGACCCTCTGGTCCCCTGATTGTTCAGTTCTTGGGCAGGTCGCCGACCAGGCGGCTGGAAAAACAAACATCTCTGAAAACATCTACCAGAATCAGTCCATTTCCACGGGCTTCATTGTCTGATACACGTGTTGCAAGAATCTGCAACACTGCAGAGAGAGAAAGGGCAAGGGAACACAAACAGGATCAAAGCCAAAGCTCCAGAGATAGGAGCTGAGGCTCAAACAGGTCCCGTCCCAGACAGAAAAGGTGGTTTGAAAGTCAAAAGTCTGAATTGTGCCAAGGTCTTTGCAGGCTGTGGTGTTTCAGGGTGTATAGGCTGAGGATGTTCCCCCCCTGTGGGAATGGTGGGATCAAACAAAGCTCTGGTCAGAACCCATGTCTTGTTTGAGGTGCAGAGGCCCTTGTTCCCGCAGCGATACCATCCTGCAGCCCTAGCCCTCAGCCCTTCTCAATACAGTTCTTGAGGCTGATTGTGAGAATCATCCTCTAGATGTTTTCCAGCATCTCTATATTTCACTCCAGAGGCCTGTCAACTCTGAGAGGCTGGAACAGCAAAGATGCTGGAACCCACATCCACTTGGCAGAACATATCTTACTGCGTCTCCCTTGGTTTTTACCATCTCAGGTGTTAGCTGAGCTGCCTTCAGTGTTTTGGGGGCTGTGGGACTTGGCATTAGAGCCCACCTTGGTGTTTCACCCACATGCAAGGGTTGAGGAAGTTTCTCCGCACATGCTCACTGGTGGCCAGGGAGAGCTGGCCACAGTCCTCAGTCCGCCATGGCCTGGGGGGTGGCAGCCCCTGCCAGCATCTGTCCTTTGCTGCAGCAGCCAGCAGCAGTGACCCCGTCCCTGCCTGTGCACCAACCCTCCTCCCCCTCCTCCAGCTGCTCTGATCATGCAGGCAGGATGGAGGACATTGCCAAATTTTGCTTGGCTGGACTTTGGTTTTTATTTTTATCTTCTACAGCTTGTAAAAAGGCTTTTAAAAGATGGGATATGTCTCTCTGTTTTCCCCATGGGCTCCGCTTATTTATGGCTTTTTTCTCTTTGTCTTCAAAGGGGCTCCAAGTAACGGGCTTGTTTAAGCTCCCTCGAATGAAAATTATTCCATTCCTAGGTTGCTTGGGGATGGTGCCTCCCAGAAGTTGCTTTAGGATTGTTACCGCAGGACCAGCAAGGGGAGCTCAAGCTTTGTGTACGGTAGGTCCTGCACTAATTTCTCTGCTAGCGAGGTATTTTTCATCCCAGTGCGTGACCCGCGCGGGGATGCCCGCGGGATGGTTCGTGCTTTGGCGGGCGGGGGCTGTGGCACGACGCGGGGCAGTGGGAGGTGGAAGAGGGCGGCCGGTCTTCAGGAAAGAAGCGAACGAAGAGGTGCGGGGGTCGGCTCGAGCCCGGCCGGGGGTGGGGAGCTGCTGAGCATTTTTCTGACCAAGTCCGCCCGGCTGCGCCAGCTGTCAGCGGGGGGGGGGGGGGGGGGGGGAGAGCGGGGGAGCAGCCGAACCGGCCCGGGGCGGGAGGTCCGCACGGACCCGCTCCATCAGCAGCAGTTGGGAACCGGGGGCAGCCGCCGCCGCGCCCCCATCCCCGCCCCGTCCTGCCCAGCCGGGGCGCGGGGTCCGGCTCGGGCGCTCGCCGGGGGCCGCGGTGACACGCGATGTCCCCAGCGGGCCGGGCCGGGCAGCCTCATCCCTCTCCGATCCGCCCTCTGAGGCGCCAAGGCCGGACACTGCGGCGGGGCTGCGGCTCCGCGTCCGCGCTGCTCCAGGGCCGCCGGTGGGGCCGCGCCGAGCCCGGGGCCAGGCGGGCGCCGCTGCCGCCGCGGCCGTCACAGGGTTAATCTCGGCGGAGCGGCGGCGCGGGGCGGTCTCCCCGCCGCACCTCCCTCCCCGCGGCCTCCCCCGCCCGCCCCTCGCTCTGCCGCCGCACCTGCCCGCAGCCCGGCCGACAACTTTCCCTGCCTGTTGCGCGTACCGAGCTTCGTGCCCGGCGGCCACTGCCATGGGCACCGCGGGGCAGCGCCACGCGTAGGCGGCCCCCGGGGGTCGGCCCGGGAGCGCTGCCAGGGCTCTCCGCCCTCGCCTCGCTCCGCCGCCGCTGCAGCGATCGCTGCCCCGCGCTCGGCGAGCATGGAGGTTCAGCTGGGGGTCGGTCGCGTCTACCCGCGACCGCCGGGCAGGACCTTCCGCGGGGCTTTTCAGAGCTTCTTCCAGAGCGTCTGCGACGCTTTCCAGCCGCGGGAGGAACCGGGCGCCGGGCAGCCGCCGCCAAGCGCGCCCTGCCCGCCGACTCCCCGGCCGCCGCCGGACTCCCCCGCCTGCCTGCCATCCCCGCCCGGCTGCCTGCCGCCCCCTGAGCCCCGTGCCCCCGGTAAGGCGCTGCCGGCCGCCGGCCCCGCCATGGGCTCGTCTTTTCCCTGCGCCGGAGAGCTGAGGGAACTGCTGGGCGAGGCGGGCGCGATGCCGCCGCTGCTGCCGCCGCCCGAGACCGAGCCCGCGGACAAGGAAGACCCGCTGGGCGACAGTGCCCGGCAGCTGTGCCGCGCCGTGTCCGCCTCCATGGGGCTGGCGCTGGAGGCGCTGGAGATGCCGGCCGAGCCGCTGCCCCGCGAGGACTGCATGTTCGCCGTGCCCGCCGGGCCGCCCCGCGCCCCGCGCCCGCCCGTCCGCGACCCCTCGCCCGCCTTCGAGGCCGCTCTGGCCGCCGAGCCGCCCGCCGGGCCGGGGCTGCCCCGCGGCTTCGGCCGCGTCAAGCTGGAGAGCGCGGCGGGGCCGGCGGCGGGCGGCGGCTGGGGTGGCCCGTGCCGCTTCGGGGCCGAGCTGGTCCCACCGGGCCCCGCGCCCCCTTGGCCCACCTTCTTCGCCGAGGAGGGGCAGCTCTACGGGCCGTGCCCCGAGCCGCCCGCCGGGCCGGCCGACTGCCCTGCCGATGCTTGGTACCCACCGGGCCGTGCCCCTTTCGCCGCCTCCGCCGCCGGCATCAAGAGCGAGCTGGAGCCCTGGGTCGAGGGCTACGCCGGCGCTTACGGCGATCTCCGGTGAGTACCCGCGTCCCGCAGCCCACCGGCATGCGCACGTTGCACTGTGCTTCCCGCCGGCATCCTGCATCCCACCTCCCTCCAGCACCGGCATCCTGTGCCCGCACCCCTCATGCCACCTTCTGCACCTCGCAGCCCACCGGCACTCCGCGCTCCCCCAGCCGCCCCGCCGCCTGCCGCAGCTGCCCCGCGCTCACCACGGGTCCAACCCCGCTATGTCCTGGCTGTTCCCGCCTTGGTGTACCTCTCCGCTGCAGAACCTTCCCTTTTGCCGGGATGCTGACATTTGGGACTGACTAGGCGAGATCGTGCCAGGAATACCGCGGTGCACGCCCGGTGTCCCCGCCGTCCCGTGAGGTCGTTGTGTTTATGTCGTTTCCTCACGCATCTGTTATCCCGCTGTTCCCGGCCGCTGGGAGCGGGCGAGATCGGGACGCTGTGCCGCGAAGCACGGACGGATCTTGACATCGAGTTAAAATCCTCCTGGCAACTTGTCCCGCCGAGAACTGCCTGCCGGGAATGCACTGTGCAGAGCAGGGAACCCCGAATGTAGTGGAAGAGAAACATCACCTGTGCTTCAGGGCTATTTTAAGTACAGGTAGAAAATGCGTTTTAAAGTAGAGCTAGAACAGGTTTTGGGAATGCACCAGGGGAGGGGAGATTCGTTTGAGAAGTAGGATTCAATCAAAAATAATTTTGATTAACCTCAAAGAAGATGAGCCATCTCTGTAAAATAGCTGTACAGCATCTAAACCAATAGGCACCTGCATGCTCACCTGTCACAGAAAAACGCGGCCAAGCTGATGGAAATGGGAGGGAGAATGGGCTGTCCAAGGGATTTTCTGCTGGCTCAGAAGCAGCCCCATCCAAGAGTATGTGAGACCTTAGCTGGGGTTTGCATCGTGGGAGTCCTGCATCCACACACTCACTCCGTGATGCTTGGGATGCTGGGAGCAAAGGCTGAAATGAACAGTTAGATTTTACCTCTAAATTAGCACTGGGTGAGTGTACTGCCTCTGGGCTTGTTTGTGTTTTAAATGCTTACAGCTTCATTTGGGTATTGGGGCAAATTCCACCCACACAGTGATTTACTGGGGGATTGTACAGAGATGTCAAGGGCTTGGCAAAAGAAAAAAGAATAAAAGTAGTGACAGGTCAGAAAGAGTGCAGCTGTGAGCATCATCCAGCTGTGAGCTTTGTACGTGGCAAAGCTCCGAATGTGCCTCTGGAGTCTGGGTAAATCTCTGCTGGAATCAGTGCAGAGGGGGCAGGGAGGAATCGAGTTGGAAAAGTTCAGTGTTCAGATGCTGGTGATGGTGGTGCAGGTTTATTCCGTGTGGCTGTTCTGCCTGCAGAGCCTGTGCAGTGGGATTCTCACAGACAGGGAATGTTGCACTGAGGAGAGCAGGTGTGGACTCCCATGGAGGTCTGCAGGCAGTCTTGGGGACTGGACTAGGCAGCAGCAGGTACATTTTGCCTGGGTCTTGCCTTAGAGATAAACGACATTTCCCTCATTTCTGGTGGGAAGTGCTATATAGTCCTCTTCCTTGCAGCTCTGTTTGATGTGCTGTGCCTGTTTCCCCTGGCAGACTTCTGTGGGATCAGCAGGGTCAGAGCTGGCACAGCAACCTTTACAACACCAGTATCTTGTCCTTTGAGCTCCAAGGCTTGTACAGCGCTACCCTGCTGCTGCAGAGGTGTAATGGGCTGGCATCGTGTCTCTGTGTTCAGATGTAATTTTCAAACACTGTAAGGAAAGCGGAACACTTGTCATGGTCTGGCTCAATCATATGTGTTAATTGCTGCCAGGTTTACATTTCATCCTAGCAAAGTCTCCATTAGCTTTACAGCGTGCTGCTGGCCCATTCCTGCAGCTTTGCATTTTCTCCTGGATCTGTGGGTGCCAGCGCAGGAGCAGCCTCTGCTGCTGCTGGAGCTGGAACAGCGGGTCATGTACCAGCATCCCAGGCAGCAGTGACTGCGGGAAGAAAGGTTCGTGGGAGCTGAGAGGCTCTGTAGTGAAATTCCCTGATGGAAGGATGATTGCCTTTTGGACCTGCACCCCTCTGCTGTCTGGTGCTAGGTCTGATTTACTGCCCTACTTGGCCTTGCATGTAGAGCTTTCCCCTCGTAGCCTCAGAGGATGCAGCCTCAGTGTTCTGTGAGGATGGTGAGGGACACTTCTGGGGCTTTACAAGCCCGGGGCAATGGGTACCTCAGTGCCCTGTGCTTGGGGGTGCTGCTGGGGGAAGAGGAACAGACAGCCCCCTCTGCTTTGGAGAATAAGGAGTGTTTCAAGGTGTGCTGCTCCTACTTTCTCTCCTCTCTGAATGGTCCTGCTGTCTGCCAGCAGGATCATGGCTCTTCCCTCACAGATGAAGTTCTCCCAAGCCCCATCTCTATCCTGCTGCAGTTGGGACCAGGTATGGGTAAGTATTTTTTGAGTTAAACACCCTTCATACAACACTAAAGCGTGAGCAGTTCTTAATATCTGGGGGGGCTGCCAGGGTTTAGGGGCGCTGGCACATCTCAGAAACACTATGGGTACGCGATTTGGTTTAATTTAAAGCTGTTGCTACAGTGTCCCTGACTGCACCAGTCAGGCTTACAGGTAATTAGCAAATTAACCTCAGGCTTTGTTACCCTGTGGATTTAGAGATGTTTCTCTTTGTGCTCCGCTTATTGCATCATTACTACCAGCAGTCTTTGAGGTGACTAAATAACCTGTTTCAGGAGCAAGATGCAGCACTGTCAGAATAAATCCAAGGTTCTGCCATCAGAAGACAAATTCCAGCAGCAGGTGGGAGGGGGTTGGCCTCTGGTTTAGAATGAAATGGAATTAGAGAAGGAGCTGTTACTAAAGCAATGGGATCAAGGGAGAGAAGAGGATTTAAGGGGCTTTTAGCTCAGGAAAACCTGCTGTCCATGTAGCTTCAGATGGTTTTAAGTGGCATTTGCGATCACTGCTGTTACCTGGCGCCATACTGGTTACAGTCCTGTTGTTTGTTGGGTACATCTACCTTTGGTTCCTTTCCCCAGTCTGGCTGTGGTCAGTTTGGGCCAGTGCCATGTGTTCATTCATCACCTGGCTCGATGGCTCTGTAATCATTTCAGCTCTGTAATTGTGATAGGCTTACAGATAACACCTGCAGTAATTCCTGCCTGTGGAAGGAGATAAGATTGACAAAGAGATGAAGGGCAGCTGTTATGCCAAGAGGCAGGAGGTCGTTTTCAGGGTTGCCTGCACTCCAGTCTGTGCCCAGCAGCAGCTGCTCTGGCATCCCAGTCCCAGAAGGGCTCTGGGGACCGCCAGTGCTGCACCAGCAGAACTCCAAAGCCCTTGGGAAAGGGCTGACCCGCCCATCTGCTGTTGTCAGCGTGACCTTTCTGCTCTGGCAATTTGCCATAGGATGTAAATATTTCTTTGAAGACAAGAGGACCAAGGCAGAACCTTGTGTGGGCAGCCGGTCTCTTTGGCCCCTATGGACACATGGACAGGGAACCTCTGGTGGCCAGGAGAATTGGGGATGTGCTAAAGCTTGTTGTTGGTTCCTGATAAATGGAGAAAAGATAAACAAATTTCTTCCTCATCACCTCTCACCCTTTCCCTGCTCAGAGACACAGGATGGCTGTGATAATCCATCTGGAGCTGGATTAGAGAACTCAGGGGTTGTTTGAATGTGAGCTGGCATGATACCATGGCAGGGTGCATGTCTGTCACGGCTGGAGCTGAGGTTGTGAAACGAGTGATACGCTGAGGCTGGGTAACTGGAGCTGCAGAGATGCTGGAGCTGCAGTCAGCAAGGAGAACCCTTCAGGACTGGGGGAGCAGCCAGGTGGGCACTGCTCAGCGCTGTGCTGGAGCACGGCACTGGCGGCTCCTTTTCCTTGCTCCTGAGCATATATCAAATATCATAAAATGGTCTCCTCCTTTTCCCCTCCCTCCTCTGTCTGTCTCTCCCTCTCTTCCCTGCTCTCCTGTGCTCCAGCTCTCCCTTACCACTGGGAAAGGGAGATGGATCACCTGTCAGGTGTTGGGCTGTGGAGGGCAGATATGTAGGGTGTCTGTGTGGGACCTATCCAGCTGCTCTAAGGGTACACAGCGTCTCTTTGCCTCTTCGCTGCTCAAAGTCAGACTTTGCCCCATCCTCCTCTGGGCTTTCCCATCCTCTTCTCCACACGTCTTGAATTTTTGAGCTCTTACACCCTCTGGAAGCTGATTCCACAGTCTTGTGCTTGGTATCGGCAGTGATTATTCCACCCTGGTTCCTCTCAAGTGTTGGTTGCAGTGGAAGGACAGGCTTTATGTGGCACTTGGGGTTGGAAGCAATGGCTGAGAAATCAGAAAATTTTGCCAAAGAAACAATCCACAAAAATCTGTCAATGGGTCAGAGTCACACAAGTATTTTGTATGCTCTCCCGAGGCTTCAGGGCTGGAAGCTGCACAGGATCTACTCATGGCAGCTCTTCTCCAGCTTCTGCAGCTTTTACATTCTTCCTGCTGTTTACAGATTCCCTCATTTTCCATTGCACAGATGAGCTGTGCTTTGCACCACTCCTTGCAGCCAGTCTCTGGCATAACCATTGGTTTTCCTCCTAGGAGAACTTAATTCCAGACTGAGAGCCAGTTAACAATGGGAAGTGCTTTGGTGCTGCTTCTGAGGACAGAAGAGTGTGTCAAAATACTGATTTGTATGTTTCGTAGCCCAGGGGACAAGAGTCACTCCCAGATCAGGATTCTCACTGCAGAGATGAGGTTTCCTCCCCGTGACAAGATCCCTACCATGGGTGCAGGTTCCAGCCCCTGGGGCAGGATCCCCACCGTGGGGACAGGCATCAGTGGGTGCTGGAGTTGGGATTTGTCCCCATGGCACAGAGCCCACGATTCCTGGAAGTCGCTGCCTCTGGCCCCTTTCTCAGAGCGAGGAAGGTGTGGGACAGTCCTGGGAAGAATCAAAGCAGAAACACTGTAGCGAGGCAGCGAATGTGAGCGGCATCCAAGGGGCAAAGCCAGCTCCCTGCACCAGGACCCTCCAAGGCCGCGCTGGGCTCCAGCAGAGACAAGAGCCTGCTCTGTGTCCGTGCCAGGGGTCACCTCTGAGTCCTAATGGGAGCTAAAGGAGGATTGCGGATGGGCAGTGGGAGGAACAGGCACAGCGGAACTGGAGCAGATCAGAAGTCAGAGTCTGTGCATGGCGAGAGGGGCGTGCTCCTCAGCCGGGAGGAAAGCTGGAAACAGTGCCATGTATTGCAGGAAGAAACCACAAAATTTCCTAAAATATTGAAAATTTTGTAGTCATATTTTGCAGTCGTTTTGGTGTGATGAAAACAGTTTAATTACACAGGGTTAAGAACAAGTTGTAGTAGAGAGCAGTAGCTCAGTTCTTTGTGATTTTCTGTCATTCCCATGAATTCCACTCTTGGCACGGACGTTCATTCATATTTTATAAATTGCTTTGTTTGAAGGTGCCTGTCCCAGTTTGCCAGTTCTCAATTGCCAGTTGCTGTCTAGACTTGGAGCACTCACTGGAGGCTGCTGGGTTGGTGTTTGCAGTGGATACTTTCTGCTAGTGATTGTGGACTAAAATTACAAAAGAAAGAAATTGTATTTATTTTATTGTCCTGTGGAACATATAAAATTTATCAAATGAGTGTTTACTGAAAGAAAACTATTCAGTGGGAGGCTTTCTATGACTTCTAGTAAAAACTGTTTGTTTCTGAGAGCCGCCCTGGTAGATCCCAGAGATCCATGCAGCTGTGGATGGCTCTGGAACATTGGAAATATATAGGAAAAGTGAAGATTCCCCCTTGCACAGCTGCTCAGCCTCATTACTTTGTGCAAGTTAATTTTCTTTTTGGAAGATTTTCTGCAAAAGACACATCTGCACCTCAGACGGATGCAAAGCAAGTGTCACAATGCCATCATGGACAGCCTGGGCCAGCTGGGGAGGGCAGCTTGGTGACACCACGTGCATGTAGTGATGTGGCACAGGGGGCACAGGTACCTCCCCTTGGGGTCATCATTGTGTAAGAGGTGAGCGTTGACCAGAATGATCTGCTCTCACCTTGGATGAGCCCAGCTCTACACCATGTTCATAGGAGAACAGCAATGGCAGCGCTTCCTGTGGGGATACTGGATCCTTTCCAGCTCTTTCTTTTCCTCCAGAGATCCAGCATACAGGAGGCAGATGTCCCATCTCCTGTTGTAGCAGAGCATTTATGCCTGGTAAACAATTAAGAGGCAGATACGGTCACATCACTGGCCAGTGCAGGCTTGCCCAGTGGTGGCCTTGGCAGTGGCTGGTGGCCCTGGTATCGACCGTGGCTGTGCACTGTGGGGACCAGAACCAGCCCTGTTTGTTAACAGGAATAGTGGAATGAGGGAGCTCATTGTAATGAAAAGGAACTGGCCCAGTTGTCATGGCAAAGACGTGTGACGGGGGTTCTCCATCCATATTCTCTCTTGCTGTTACCACCGCTGTCTGCTTCGTACTGAGGTGTGTGCTTGTGCTTTTTTCTGCTTTAAATGTAGTCATTGCAACCCTGATTCTTCCTGCCAGTGTTTTTAAGTGACATTCAAAGTATCCTCTAACAGTAATAAAAATACTCCCAGTAGTAGTACTTTACTGCTGAAGCACTCGTGAGCAGCGATTCATTCAGCCTCCTGGCGACTGAGGAAAAAGGAATTGTCCCTCTTCTGCAGCCAGGGGCTGAGGTTTGTCAACAGCCCCTTGGTGCGTGTGAGTGGCCGCAGCCCTGGCAGCCCAGCGCTGGGGTCCCGGGGGGCTGTGCTGGCTTTGTGCCGGGTGCTGGGGACCGTCCTACAGCAGCGTGCTGGACTTTGCGCCCCATCCATTGGCTCGTTCACCTCCGCTGCCCCAGTGCCCCTGTCCAGCCCCCGCGGCAGTGTTTGCAGAGAGGGGTTGCGGGAGTGCAGCATCGTGCCTCGGGATTGCGCCGGAGCCGCCGCTCTCCCCAGGGACATCTGCAGGATGCCACGGGACAGGAGGGCAGGCTCGGTTTGGCTTGGGTCGTCTTGGGTCAGCTTGGCTCAGCTGCTCTCATGGTGCTGCTTGCTCCCTGGTTAGTGCAGTCTGAACAGAGGCCAGAAAGAGCAAGGTCACCCGCTGCGCTCTGGCTCGGAGCTCCCCAGCCCCCGCCCGGGGACGCCTCTGCAAATAGTGAGAACACAGGTGCTGACACGTCCTCAGAAGTGGTGGGATTGGTTTCACAGACCTCAGATTAAATGATTTGCAGTAGTAGAAGTAATCTTAAAAGTGTAAGCCAGTTCCCCAGGTATTTATAGCTGCTGCCCTTTTCCCAGGCGACTCCAAGCAGCTCAGGTGTCCACAGCAGTGGATTACACCCATGCTTTCCACAGGTGTCCTGGTGGCTTCCCTGTGCCATCCAAAGGGAAAGGGAGTCCACCCTAATAAGTTAATAATGATTCCCGGGATGAGGAATATGAATGAATAATGATTCATGGGATGAGCCCATGTTTCTGCTGAGGGGTCCATCATGTTGCCTGGTGCGTGGGGCTGCTGGGGGCTTGGTGGACTATGCTGAGCACCGCGTGACAGGCAAGGCAGCTGTCACTTCCCAAAAACCTCTGGGGGCAAAAGATACGACTTAAGTCAGGATAGGAGAGTCAGTGCAGAACCACCAATACTGGGACACTGACAGTGCTGGCCCAGGATGCCCTTGGTGTGGGGATGGAGCACTGTGGGCCGCCTTAGCTGGGGCAAGCAGTCAGGCACAGGCACATTTACCGTTTGATGTGTCTGCCCTGAAATCTGGGTGCTCCTGGTACACATTTGGGGTATGCCTGGGCTGGCAGAGCCCTGCTCAGGCTGTGCAGAGCAGGAGAGCTGCCCGAGAGCTCCATGCAGAGTCCCAGCCACCCCTCATGCGCTGGGCATGGAGCAGTTGTAATGATTTGCCTTTCATGTCTGCAGCCAGGTGTCTGTGACAGGCACTGCTGGGGGGATGTCCTGGGAGCTGGCTGCCTGATCCAGCTCTTGCTGGAGCCTGGGGAGTCTGGTCATAGACTCAGGAAATGGTTTGGGTTGGAAGGGCCCTTTCATTCCACTCCCCTCTATGGGCAGGGACACCTCCCACTAGACCATGTTGCTCCAAGCTGTGTCCTGCCTGGCTTTGTGGCCTTAGGATGGGTGGTGCATTCTGGTGGGTGCCCTCTCCCTCCACACCAATATGCTCCAGAAGGGACTAGACATGGGTTGGCTGCAGACAGGGGCTTTGGGAAGAACCTTGGGTCAAATCCTTCTGTGTTATGGCAGTATCTTCATCTTCCGGACCCCCAACCTGCTGAGTGCTTCTGGAATTGCTGCCAGCAGGAGCAATCCATACAAATGCCAGAGGGGACGCTGCAGATCTCCAGAATACATTTTACAGAGGATGTGTTCAGTCCCTGGGATGAGGTGGGAAAACCCTGGAGATTGCTTCCTTTCCCTTGTGCTCTCTCTGCCTGGGGATGGATGGAGGAGGCTTCTTGTCTCTCCCAAAATGACATGACACTTCTTTCTCTGGTGTTTTTACCAGCCCTCAGCATTTTGGCTCCTGTTGCATATTTTAGCTGTGTTTGCTTCCTTGCTGGTTAGAAATGGCAGAAAAAACCGCTTTGACCTTGGCTTGTGTGCTGAGAACAGAGCCCAGGCACAAGTTTCTGTATCACAAATTTCATCATGAAGGCTCCTGCCTCCTCCCCCCTTATGCCAACCATCAGGGCAGTGTCTGCACATCTCCCAACCTGCTGTTGGGATGCCTGGAGCAGGATTTCTTGGCAGCTCCACTTTCCTCTTGAAAGGGAAACACAGGGAAGGAGTTTTTGTGCTGATGGGGTTAATAGCTTTCACCTGGGAATAAATGAGGTGTGTTAACTGGAAAAGAGAGCTCGGATGATTTACTGTTTCTCTTGAATAGTGTGTGCCTGTGCACATTTGTGGATGTTCATCATCCTCCTGTGAACACCACACCCAGATGGTATGTGTGTTCTCTTCTGTATGAGGAATATCCCCACCCCTCACCCCGTGGCCTGCAGCATTTCCTCTGCAGACATGTCCCTGGAGGGCAGGCACCGTGCCCTGTGCCACCTGCAGGAGGAGAGGTGGCTGGAGCTCTGTGAGCCTCTGTGGGTGGCACAGGGCTCGGTGTGGAATTGGTATTGCTGCTTCTCCCCACTCAGACACTGACAACCAGCCCCCCACGTCACCCCCACTCCCTTTCCTGCTGGCTGGCAGTGCCAGCTCTGTTAGCAGGGCAGGGCTGGGGGACACGTGTCTAGGGCCATGGGTGCGGTGCGGACCGTGACCCCCTTGGCTGGCTCTGGGCTTTGTCCCTGTGCATGCTCCTGTGCTCCAGAACATGTGACATCGTCCCAGTGAACTCAGCCTGTTCACATGAATTTAGTTTTTCTAGCTCTCCGTAATTTGCTTTGTTTTCACATGTCCACTGTGGTCAAAAAGTCTTTTGTCTGATAATAGGATCTTCCCCTTATGAAGAAATCTACTACTTCCCAATCTGCTCCCCAGTCCCCTGGAGCCTCTTTAAATGGTTAGAAAAACAGTAGCAGCACAGGGACTTTTTCCCTTTCTTGTTTAGAGCACAGCCTGTGCCAAGTGCCAGGTCCTTGATTCTGGGCCTTGTTGGGGGTGGTTTGAAGAGGGGGCAGAGCACAGTGCTGGGGAGCCTGCAGGACGGAACATCCCACTGGAGCTGTGCTGAGGGTTGGACAGAGCTGAGCTGAGATGGGAGCTGAGGTTCCGGGGGGCAGCTCTTCTCTTCTTGTTAAGTTCGCTCTCCGTTTTGCCACGTGGGTGCTTAAACCCTTGGATTATGGCCCGAGTTGAAGCAGTTGTCATGTCCAGCAGGGAGAAGGTGGCAGCCTGGAGTTAGCAGGGTGGCTGGCCAGTCCCTCTGCACGCGATTGCAATTAATGGAGGGGGCTCAGTGTGTCCTGCAGGATCCCCTGGGACCAGTGGGGATCTGTTAACTCCTGGCCATGCTGTGCCCTCCTGCTGTGCCCCTGCCCTCCTATTGTTTCAGAGTTGGGGTCAAGGCGGGTGCGCAGCCGCTGTGGCTGCAGCGTGTCCTAAGGTGACTCTCTCACTGCTCACTCAAAGAGGCTCGGGAGAACACTCTCAAGGCTGTGAGGCCTAAAATTACACGTGGCATCTGTGTTTTAGTTTGCAGGTGGGCTTGAAAGAAAATGATTGCTGGCTGCTTTCATTCCTCTCCTGCTTGGAAAAGCATGGCCAAGGGGTAGGGGGCAGGGCTTTGATCCCCAGCGTGCCACAGCTCTCTCTGGACATCACTGCCCAGCAGGGCCAGTCCAAACTCCAGCGTGGGTCTGTGATAACAGGAGGACCCCCCCATGCCCACAGGTCCCTGGAGTCAGCTGGTTGCACTGCTGCAGGGCTGTGGGGCTCTGCTCTCTGTTTTCCCGGGAATGCTCTTAGCCCCCAAAACGACAGGTCTGGCTGTCCCTGCCATATGTCATTAAAAGAGCAAACTGGCATCAAAGCACTGTTTCCTAGTCCATGCCTGGCTGGGCTGCCCTCAGTTGTCATTGAGATTGGTACTGGTGCAGCTGCCTGCCCATCCATCCATCCATCCATCCATCCATCCATCCCCACCATCCAAGCCTTGTTGAGGGGCTGGTCCTGCCCTGCTCCTGCCCCAATCCCTGTGCAGCTGGCAGGTGTAGGCAGCTGTGAGCCGCAGGCACGCCAGGATGGCTGGGCCAGGGAGCGGGAGGGATTGGTGGTTGTCAGCCAATGGCTGTGGGTTGCTGGGGGATTTGCTCCTGTGTTGCCTATTCTGCTGAGACTGGGGCTAAGAGTGGCAGGGAGACCAGACACTAAATATATGAAACCTTCCTTACAATTAGTGGGTTTCTGGCTGAGATGACTCACAGCATGATCTGCTTGGAGGACGCGGGAATACGATACTATTGCACAACTCATGAAGTCTCCTCTAGAAACTCAGTGCTTTGCCAGCAGAGCTGAAGGGAAATTCTGCAGATAGAGCTTGTATCCACTCCCAGGCATAATAAGGCAAAGGATTTTTATGCCCCTGCAGCCCTGTCTCTGCAAAGGTTTGGTCTTGATAGAAACGTGCCTAAAAATAACCCAGTTCTGCTGGTAAGTTGTGGGACCAGCGCTGCAGCACCACTGCAGTGATCCTTGGTGTTCCCCACTGCAAGGGGGCGGGAGGGGGGCTGCTACCCGAGATGGGGGGTTCTGCTTCTTGCTCCAGTCCCCGTCCATCCCCAGGGCTCCGTGCTGTGCCAGGGGGAGGGTGCTGGCTCATGCCGTGTGCCTCCCCCGTCGGGTGCCAAGTCCATGGTATTTGTGGTCTCCTCATGTTTCTACAACGGGTCCCACCCTTGTTGCCGACTGTTTTTGCCTAGTGCTTCCTCCAGTGGAGAAATAAAAATGCAGAATTTGCAGCACTAGTTTCCTTAGCAATAATTCTGAAGGAAGTGGGGAAAATAT
Organism: Coloeus monedula; assembly: GCF_965178545.1. Taxonomy (NCBI): domain Eukaryota; kingdom Metazoa; phylum Chordata; class Aves; order Passeriformes; family Corvidae; genus Coloeus; species Coloeus monedula. Next base: position 19,790,405 of record NC_138792.1, on the reverse strand, counting down.
TTCATGTTTTAAATATCTGAGTCTGGGAATGAATCCTGGCGTCCCTCAGCAGCCCAGCTGGGAGCCAGCCACTGGCCTCTGGCAACCAGCACAACTTGATCCTTGTTGCCCAGTAAAATTCCAAATACATTTGCAGTCCACGTGAAACTGATTGGAATTGTTCTTCCTTGGGTTTCTCTTGATAGCACCGTACCAGATGCTGTGGTTAGCTGGGGGACCATGGTGGTCTTGGGGGCCACATGGCCGGTTCACCCAAGGTGCTGTGCCCCATGGCTGGATGCTGGCACAGTGTTCTGTTCCTCTGGAGATCCTCCTGGCAAACCGGCTGTGAGAAAAGCCACCAAGAACTCACATCCCCTCTTCCAGAGCATTTCATAAGCATCACTTGGTTTTGGAAGAGGGGAAAGGTAAAAGTTCTCCTGCAGGTGAAGATGTTGGTAGGTGGCACTACAAGTCTGTACCCTGGATGCTTTCCTGGGAGCTGTAAGCCTGTACCCACATCTGGCATCATGGTAGTGTCTCTTGGAGCATGAAATATATGTATCAAGTGTGTCTCATTATTTGTGATTTTCTTTACAGGCACATTTTCTTTTTCTCAGCAGAGGAGATGGATTTGAAGATGGAAGATTATGGTGTGGCTTAAACTACTGCATAAATATCAGTCAGGACAGAGTGTTTCCTTGGGAAATAAGTAGGGTTCTCCATGCAACAAGGATACCAAGGTCCTGTCCTTGGTAACTGCAGGTGACTTTGCAGTCATCAGAAGGATACAGTGTAGGGCTCTGATGACCTCGGGGGTGCTCCTCAAGGCTGCAGCCTGCCTGCAGCCTTGCTGCTCCTCCTTTGCTTTTTGTCCCCTTTGTGCTTCGTAGTCAGGTGAGTTCCCATCTGAAGTGACCTTGCGATGCGCTCGTGCTGTCTCTTTTTGTAGGCACCTGCTCCAGCTGGGGGAATCAAGTGTTCCATCTTTTCTGAGCTGATTTATTTAAGCTGCTCCCTGAGCCCCTGGCTGGATATCAGGCTTTGAGGCAGAAGTTTTGGTGTCAGCTGTACCAAATGCAGGCAGCAGCCTCCGCTGTGGCCACTGGTGAGGTGCAGAGGCTGCAGGGTGGCTTTGCCCAGGCTTTGTATTCCAGGTGTAGCAAACCTGCCACCTTTCACCTCTTTTTCTGCTTCTTCTTTATGGATGACTGGAAGGTGAGAGCCCAGGATGGCCATTAAATGGGGGGACTCCCCAGGAATCTTGGTTATGCTGTGGCTGTGTCGCCTGTCCCATTTACGGGTGTGCAGTGCCTTGGCTGGTCAGGTGGCAGGTTGGGGCTGTCTCCTGAGTGCAGGGACAAACAGCGGCTGGGTCCATGCAGCTCCAGGCCTGGAGCAGCCTTTATGCACCACAGAGGAGCACAGGAAAGAAAAGAGCCAGGTGCTGGGGTTGAGGGGGCTTCAGCTGCAGTGGAGACCTGCTGTGTGAAAAATAAGCTGTCAAAATAAGTAAACAGACTGTCTGAAAACAAAAAAACAGAGTTTAATTTGGAGATTTGAGAAGGGATTTGTGCAGCTGTGCCTGTGGAAGCTGTTTGTGCCCCTGGGGCCGGGAGGCAGTGCCAGGGCCGGAGAGCTGAGCCTGCTCATGGGAGTTGCTGGTGGGAGGACCTTTGCTTTCTCTGAGGTGTCCTCTTCCTGCCAGCTTGCACTGCTGGAATGCTTGGAAAACCCATTGTCATCTTCCAATATTTATTTAAATCTGGTGACAATCTAGTTCCTATGTGTGTTTACTAGGCCTGGGGCTCATGCTGCACCCTGCTCTGCTCTGAGACGCTATCGTGCCTCTGCTGCCACCGCACATGAAAACAAGGCACGGACAGATTGGAAACATCCTCAAGACTATTTAGAAGAAAGGACATGAATTCAGTGTACAAGGCTGCATGTTTATAGATTAAATGGCTCAAAGCATTTTAACAGATAAATGCCTTAAAGTTTATGTGCAGGCCTTGTTATCTGGATGAGTGTGATGTGGTGGCTGTGAGTGCAGGCTTGGCTCAGCTCCGGCTGGAGCCTCTGGCAGCCAAATAACAGTGCAAGGGGACACAAGGATGTGCCTGAAGTGAGCAGTCATGCTCTTCGCTGAGCATGGGTCTGGCCCCTTGGTGGGAGTCACAGAACTTCATCCAGGCAAGAGCCCCACAGCTGCACTGAGGGGAAGCCAATTAAATTTAATATTGCATTAGAGAATGTAATGCACAAGTGATGCTGTTTTAAAAGCAGAGATTCCTCCTGAAAACATCAGAGTGTCTCAGAAATGACAGTACTTGAAATGACTGGATAGGGTTCTGTGTCACCTGAGTTCACATGTGAGTGCTGGCTCAGTTCTGGCTCAGCATCCTCCTGAGCATCACAGATGTGCAGGTTTTGGGCACAGCATGGTAAAGGTGCAAACCCCCTTTCCTCAGGGAATATGGGACCAGGGTGCTCTGCTCTGGCATTCCCATGTGGGATGAGCTGGGGGTGTGTGGCAGCCACCATCACTTTGTCCTGGTCTGGCTTAGGGGTGGGAAGTCACGGGTGACGGGGCAATTGTTCCCTGGCTCCTTTTGGGCAGCCTGTGCTGGCTGTTGCTGAGATGGAAACTTCCTTTGTGGATCAGGAGAAGTGGTTGGTTCCTCTCTTACCAGTGCTTGCTCTTGGCTTTCTGGGGGTATTGTAGAACGTGGCTGTTTAGTGAAATTTAACTAATGACAAACAACTGCTTGCATTGCAAAATGATAGTTTCTACTCTCCAGAAATAGTTGCATGTGACAGGAGCTCAGTAAACCCTCCATTTCATTACAGAACCTTTCTGAAATGAGAGTAAAACTCATCCTAGAGCTGTAGGAGAGATACTGCAGTTGTTTGTCCCTGCCCCTCAAAGCCACGAAGCTCCTTTGTGACAGCTGCGACCTTGGCCTTCAGGGCCTGTGCTGGGTCTGGCATCGCTGGCACCGTCACCGTGTCCCAGTTGTGTCTGCCCCAGCGTGCTATCGCCCTGCTTTGCGCTCTGCAGCGGGGCTGACACTTGCCATAGATTGTACCAACTGCGAGCCCCCCACAGTGCGCACAGGGCTTGTTTTGGTCTGACCTGAGCACCAGCACAGCCCCACGGAGTACAAACTTACACCCAGAGGGAAGTTCAGAGCTGCCAGCGGTGAGCTGGCCGTTGAGCCACCCCTCGTGTCCCTCCTGTGTGTGTCCCTCCTGTGCCCTGAACAGGGGCGAGGGGCTGTGGCACTGCTGCGCACTGGCACCCTGGGGCAGGTGGCACCTGGGGCTCTGCCCAGAGTGCTGCCTGTCCCACAGCCCTGCAGCTTCTCCAGGCACCTCTTTGGCTCATTGGCCAGTGTTATATATTACCTGCATGTTTTGAGAACACCGTGTAAATGTCCCTTGGAAACAGGAATATGGATCGTTAGGGGAACCATTAGCATAGCTCGCTCTGAGTTGCTAGAAAATTTTACATTATGTTTTTCTTGCAATTCTCTCTCTAAAAATAAAAAAGAAAAGGCAAATTGGCATTGTTTGAAAGTCAAGGGCATTCCTGGGCAGATGCTTCAGCTCTGGGCAGTGGCTACTGGCAGAGAACCACATTGGTGTTGTGGGGCCTGTGGTCGAGCCGCTCCCCACCTGCCTTAACACCATCTCCAGCCCCTCTGGGTGCTGGGGCGGTGCATGCCCCACCAAGCCTTACCCCAGGAGAAGCCTGTCCCATGGCCAGGAATCACCTTCCATGTCAGCCAGTGTCCTCCAGTCTCCATCCATCAATGGCAGTGGGGCCAAGGGTGGCTGAGCACAGAGGGGCATGCGGGGAGGCCTGCCCAGGGGCACGTGTATGGGGTACTCTCAGTACTCACCTGCTGGAAGGTGTTTCTGTACTTGCACAACTCTTCCCGTACAGGAACAGCTCTTTAAAAGCTATTTCAGAAGCCACTCAGTTGCGAACCTGCTTTGCAGTTTTAGATAATTAATCCTCAAAACCAGCCCAGGGTCCTCTGGGCGTCCTGTGTCTGTTGTCACGACACCTGCTGTGAGAGGCCCTGCTGCTCATGGCACACACAGTGCTGAGCATGGGGGAGACAGAGTGGAAGCCTTATGGAAACAGGGAAATGAGCACTGTCGCTTTTCTGATAGCACAGAGAGGAGGAAAGAGGTGTTGGGTCATCAGCAGAAAGGCCTGTTCTGTGTGAATCTAAAACATGCTGGACAAATAAGACATTTTTAGCCAAGCTTTTCTATGTGCTGCTGGTATTCCTCAGAAGGGTCTGCTCTCCAGCAGCCCCTCACACCCAGTGCCACGGCTCTGTGCCACATGGCATGGGGGGATATAGGACTGCCCTGAGATGGGGCAGTGGGATCACACCAGGAGGACAAGCAGGATGCCACGAAAGCCAAGAAAGGAACACGTTGGTTGCATCAGGACTTGACTATGGGAGGCATGGTGCAGCCAACTGGGTCTCCTCCATTTAATCAGTAATTTGAGAAAAGCCTTGGACATGGAGATGGTTGAGGAAGGGTGGTTGAGCTGCATCTACAGATGAGTCACTGATTGCTCCTGCTAAAAGATGAGAAATCACTCAAAATGAAATTGCTGCTCCAGTTACTGACCTTAAACTGAGGTGGGGATCTGCACAGCTCCCAGGTGAGGGACAGGCAAGGACAGTGGGGCTTTTCTGGGTATAAAGGTTTTTTCTAAGAAGTCCCATCTTTGTCACACTCACTGTTGATGTAACCCGATTTCTCAGAGCTCACCTGCAAGCAAGAAACAATGCCAGAAATTAAAGGGGATCTAATTTTTACCCAAAAGTTGCGGTGACCTGCAGACTGTTAAAAGCTAATTGCCTCATCCAGTGGTTGCAGAAAAGTGAGTTCTAGTAATTAACTCAATGTGCTGTTGTTCCCCAAACTGCCTGGACATGTTGGCTCCTGATTTGTATAAGCCCCTCTCCTTCTGCCATGCCCTCTGGAAAAACAATTTCTCCATGGATCTGATCAAACAGATCAGATCAGGTTGGGGAGGGGACAGTACCATCTGGGAGGGGAGAATCTGGGTGTGTGGAAGGGAGGAGAAGGGGAGTCAGGCTCTCAGAATGTCTTGGCATGGTGGCTAATGTGGCATCAGCTGGTTGGCAGCACTGCACTCTGCCTTGTTGGCTGCACAAGCTTCATTATTGAAGCCAAAATTCCATGAGCACTGCAACAGCCAGTCTCAGTCACCTTCTCTCCCTAGGCTGTGCTGTCACTGTACTTTGTCACACTTTGTCACACACTGCACGCAGTGAGCAGTGTCAGGAGGGGCACCCAGCACGGTCTCTGCATGGTCAGGGCCAGGTTTGGCTCAGTTGATGCTCACCTGCTTGCTGCTCGGTGCTTGGCTGATCCATCACTGCAGTTCTGGGTTTGCCATGACCATGCTCCCCACAGCTTGCCATGACCTGTCCTCCCCACAGCTTGTTTGCTGACCCTTCCCTTGTTCTCCCTGTTTTATGCTGCAGGTTGGAGACCGGCCGTGAGCATGTCCTGCCCATTGACTATTACTTCCCACCTCAGAAAACCTGCCTGATCTGTGGAGATGAAGCGTCCGGGTGCCATTACGGAGCCCTCACATGTGGGAGCTGCAAAGTTTTCTTCAAACGGGCAGCTGAAGGTAATGGGGACAGAGAGGAGGGAAGGTCAATGCCCCTCTGTGGTGGTAATCTAAAATGTCTTAAACCTGGAAAGGAGGAAGATCAAGGATAAATTGATTTCTCTGTCCTGCATTTGTCATTTCACTTTACAGATTGCCCTGAAAAAGGAGCCAAACCAGTTTGCCAAAATACAATTCTTTTCAGTAGCATTGAGCAACCTTGTCTCTTGGAAGGTGTCCCTGCCATGGCAGGGATGTGGAACAAGATGGTCTTTAAGGTCCCGTCCAACCCAAACCTTTCTCTGATTCCATGATTATCTTAGTTGTGGTGGTGCAGGTGGCTCCAGCTGCTGTCTCCTGAGGAGAACTCAGACAACCAGCTGTGGTGGTCAGCAACCCAAGTTTAGCATGTAACTTTGCAATCATGGTGAGAACCCATGATTCCTTTGTTCTGCTGTTTGCATGTTTTCCCCTGATTGTTTAATGTATTTCCCTTCTTGCTTTATGTATGAGGCTGTGTATATTCATTTCCCAAGTTTAATATGTATCAGTTCTAGAAAGTTCTTTGTTCCTTGATGCCCCATTGGTTCCTTCCCTAAATCCCTCCTTTGTGTTATTTCCGTGTGTTCCCTTGCACTCAAGCCCACCTCCTGTCAAGTATCCCATTGGCTCTATCCCTTATCCTCGCCTTTCCTATCCCCACTATAAAATCCCTGGACCCTTGTCAGATCCTCGGCTCTCCATCTCCTCCCCCTATTGTCTCACCTCAATAAACCTTCTGTGTAGAAATTACACGGAGAATCCCCTCTCTCTCCCTCCTTTGCCTCTGCCTGCGTGCCTTCACACGCTGTTCAGGGACGGCTCCCTCAGGTGAGGAGCGCACCCCATCTGCCTGCAGTTCTGTGTGTGTCTGTGCCTGCCGTAGTGCAGTCGGGTTGTGGCTACACCTCCGGGCTCTCTTTGAGCTAGCACACAAAAGCCTGACACTTAGTGACCTGGTGTGACCGTGGAGCAGTCAGTTCCTGCTTCTCTTCTTGACTCTCCAGAGTGCTTTAAGCTCCCATCAGCCCGACTGCGATCTCAGATGCACAACTCCCTGTTCAGGGGAGGTTTTTCCTCTCCTGCACCCCTTCCAGAGGGTCACTTCAGTGACTACCCACAAAACAGCACAACCATCTGTCCATCAGGAGCTATGCTCTGAGCTTGGAGTCCATGATCCTCCTCCCCAGCCCTTGAGAAAGCAACTTCTCCTTCATGTCCAGCTCTGTAGTGTCAGGCTTTCCAGGGATAAGTGTAAGCCTAAATGTTCCCTCTCAGCAGCAAAGTCTTTGTACGATCTTTCCTTGGGAATGAACATGCAGAAGCACCTAGCCCAGCTGTTTCCTTATGCTGTGCCTCAGGAATGTGTGGTTTCTACCTGCACTTCAGAGTCTTGGGCAGCAGTGAGAGTCTCTGTTGTGGAAGATGAACAGTCTGGCAATGTAACGTGCCTGTAGTCACTCATCAGGCTTGTTGTCAGGAGAGATGAACCAGCACAAGCCATTGCTTTTCCTCAGTGCTAACAGAGTTTATGTGGTGCACAGGCACATTGTTGGCAGCTGGTGGCAGTGGCCATGGTGTCCCTGGGAGAGGGCTGGCAGCAGAGATGGGGACGGAGCTTCTGTCTCACCATGACCTTCCCCTGTGCCCAACCTCTCCCTTCTATGAGCAGAGGTCCCAGGCTAGGGGTGCCCACCTGCTATTGTCAGAATGCTGCTTCTAGATCAATTATCATTATCCAGCCTCTTTTTGGAGTGAAGTTTCCCTCGTTCCTCTGTGCCAGGAGCCAGCTGGCAAGCTGGTTCAGGGAAGGATAGGGGCTATGCCACAGGGGACATCAGTGTCCTGTTGCCAAAAAGGGCAGTCAAATAACAGTTAATAAATGTTGCCTATTTCTCCCAATTAAATAATTTGCAGATCTGTCTCTGCTGCACACCAGCTCTGTGTCAAGCCAAGTGGGTTGGCTTGTGCCGCCAGAGTAAATAACAGATGCTTGTTTAAGTCAGCAAGTTATTGTTGATTTATAGTAAGTGGTGTCCTGGCTCTCAGTCAGATAAACTGCTGCTGGAACGCCTGTGTCTGTGGGTGGGTGTGGGAGCCGTGCTCCCCTGGCACCGGTGTGGGCTCTGTCCTGGGGGTGACAGCCACTGGAGGTGCCCACGGGCAGAGGGACAGCCCGGGCTGCTCACGCTGCTCTGAGGCACGTGCGTGGAGTTGTTCCCTCTCCTGATCATGTTATATCATTAATTTAAATGGTATTTATGTCTCTTCCTGGCTCTTCAGCCTCGCAGTATGGCAGAGAGTCAGCAGTGTTTGATCATTTTGGGATTGGGTGGCAGCCCTTTGCCTTTCCTGAGGAGCCGTATGTGTGTCCAGGGAGGGGCAGGGAGCACTGCCAAAGTGTGAGGTTTCATGTTAAGTTACCCTGAGGTACATGGATAAGTCTTTATTTTGGGGAAGTGAAAATAAATCGTGCTCCTTTATAGGTACTGAATGCAGGGATGGCAGGTGATGATTTCTGTTCTAATTTTTGGTGAGTTTCCAGACAGATCTCTTCCTTCTTAAAGCTGAGGAGCATTACTGAAAGCTGATATTTCAGCATGTTCTCATGTTTTAAAGTCCATAAAATGCCTCTCAGAAAACCTTAGGTCACCCTTGGAGACTATACAACAGTAGATCAAAATGCTTCCCTGTGAGAAAAGAAATGTATTACCTTCCTGGTGCTGGTGTCAAGCCACAGCCTTCGGTGGATGGAGCAGCAGAGGGCTGGGACTGGAGCAGCACAAACAGCACCTTGGAGGGGAAGGAAATAGCTGTGCACATAATTTCCTTTTTATTATATATTCTTCTGAGATAATAGTGAACTTACTGGCAGGTATTCAGGGATATTTAACGAGGTTTTATAGACATGCACTGGCTTCTAAGGGGTGAGAAAGGGAAAGATTGAAAAAAAGTTGTGACACTGATTCTTCTTTCCTTTGGACACACTGAGGGGTTTATGGGCAGGAACAAGTCACCCCTGCTTTGATGAAATATTTGACAGATTTGAGGGGTTTCACAAGCTCAGGTTCAACTGCTTTTTCCAGAAAGATGCTGGAAGAGTTAATAGAAAAGACAGGAATGTTGTCCTGATCTCGTTTTGCCAGCTCTCAGACTCTCTCAAGATGTGCAGGCTGTGTCCAGGCCAGCACTGAAGCACACCCTGCAGATTCCCCACGCCTCGCCTGCAGGGCCACCACCCCTGTTTTATGACCAAGCCCAGCACTGGGCTCTCCCTTGCAGTCACCTGCCCCAGGGTCCCAGTACGGAGAGTCCAGAGGGCTGGGTGGCTGCCCTGTGAGCAGGGCTGCTGCTCCTTCACTGCCCACAAAGGAGGGCTCCTCCTCCTCATTTGGTGAGCAAAAAGCTCATCCTGCTCAGCACAGGTGTTGTCTTTCCCTACATGAGTAGGCAGGACACCTCTTGGCATTGTTAGGATGGCTGGGGTGGGATGAAGACATGAGAGTTCAGTCCTTGTGATGCCACCCTTGTCCCTGAAACAGAAAAATGCTTCAAACAAGGCAGTTCCTGTCTCAATTAGTGTCCCAGGGGTTCCTGCTGTCCCATTCCGTCCAGGAGGGGAATCATTGTGTCTCTGCATATATCCCTGGAGAGAAGCAGACCTTCCTTGTCCCTCTGAGTTTGCTCAGATCTGGTGGCCACCTTGGCCAGCCCAGAGCTGCCTCTGCACAGCATTCCTGGCAGCGTAGGATTGGGATGCTTTGGGCTGTGTTCCTGATGGGGCTGCCTTTAAATAGCAGAGAGCTAAATGAAAAAAATAACACAGTATTTGGCAATTTTCCTAGCAGGCACTCAGCCAGGCTGCTGTGCAGGCTGCTCTGATTACCTCAATCATTCTCCACATGGATCAGTGTTCTATGTTCTGACCTGCTGAGGATTAGCCTTATACCAGAGTGGTATCTCTGGGCCAACTCAACAGTTTCTTGCCAGATTTCAAGATGACACCAAGTTAAAGTGAACGTTTGCAAAGATCCCTGCTGTTATCAAATGCTTTCTCCTCCTTCCCAGGTTTATCTGACATGCACAGAAATTGAGTCTGTAGAGGATTCAGTGGTGCTGCAGCACCACGATGCTCCAGTAGTGGATTCCTCACGACTGGGTGCTATTTGCCTCAAAAAGCCATGGGGAGAGCAAAAGGTGGGAGGACCAGAGCATAGATAAAACTCTGGGTGCTTTCCCTATGCTCGCTGTAGCCATCTGGTCAGTACAGAGGACTATTCAGAAAACAACTTTGCAAAGGTAGTTCATGAGCAGTGTCTCAGTGCTGCCTCCCGGGAGCCTTGTGGCTGAGCCCCCTTGAGTTATTAATAGGAGCATCACATGGGAAGGGTGCCAGCACCAAACCCACAAGCTCAGCTTGGGGCATGGCCCTGCTGGTGACAGCCCCAAGGCCCAGAGGCTTCCCAGGAGAGTGCTGGAGTCTCCATGGTTACACAAGACCCGGGGGAGTCGCTTTCACCGAAAGCTTGGCCTTATCCCCCAGCTTTTAAAATTCAGTTTATGGCCTGAAGTACGAGGATCTTCTCTTCCAAAAGGCATTTACTGGTTTTTCACATTTACAGTCGTATATCTTGCTCCAGATGTTTGCACAGATTACTTTGTTGTCTGGAGGAGAAAGTTAGGCTGGGCACAACAGCTCATGTGGCAAGAGGCTGTTAGATGATTCCTCTGGATTGAGCAACTCACCTCCATAAATCGTTGTTTTTAATCAAGAAGAACTAGCGAGCAGTTCTTCCCCTTGGCTCCCAGTGTGTGCTGTGGTCTCAGGAGATGAGTGGGAGAGCTTGGAGGTGGCGGAAGCATCTTTCTGCCTGGTGTGAGGTGGCCCAGGAGGGGCCCAAGGTGACAGAGGCATTCCTGGCAGAGGGGATACTGGCACTGCAGTGTGTTCATGGTGGGGCCTGTGCACAGATGCTCTCTTGGGGTGCCTCTGCTGGTCTGGGAAAGCAGAGGGTGCTGGGTGTGACTTCCCTCCTCACCTGTGCACATGTCAAACAGGACCTGGGCAGCAGGGGAGGAGGAGGGGCTTCTCTGGGTGACATCTGCAGTGTCCTCAGCTGGGCAGTGGTCTATCGGTTGGCACCTTGCCAACACCCTGGGAGAAGGACAGGCTGGGTAATAGGCCTTGCAAAGAGTGGGACTGCTGGGGAACACCAGAGAGTGGGTGTAAGGTTTGGATCTGTATGTACAGATTTGCAAAGCAAGAGTCTCTGCAGTGGAGGAAAGGAGAACAAAATAGTAATTTCAGTGTTAAACTCCAGAGAAGGAAAACCAGCATATTTATCTTTCAATAAAGAGCAGCTGATTGCAAATATCTCACCTGGCTCTGAAATGAAGAGAGTGAATTACCCTGAAATTAGAAACAGGTCTCTGTGTGTGAGAAGTTACTTCGGATGGAAGGAACTCATCCATGTCCCAGCCACCCTTCCCTGTTCTCCTGCCTTTTAGAGCAGGTGGTTCCTTCTCTGGTGGTTAAAGGGAAATCTCTGCATCCCCAGGAATTAGGGCGAGGTGAGCTCTGCTCATTCTCACGCTGAGCAGCAGCAGCAGCACCATGACCAGGTGTGGCTGTTTGGTTCTCTTTTTGTTACTGAACAGGGCTCACTTGTGCAGGCCCAGGCAACAGAGAACAGCTTCCTGCCCCAAAGAGCCTGTCCATGAACCATGAAGCTGCCCTGGCCACCTCAGCAATGTCACTGTACCGTGACCGTGGGGACAGCTGCTGGCTGCAGCTCCCAGCCCATGCTGCTCTGGGGTGGCACGGTCATGCTGCAGCCTCCTCCAACATGCCCTGTTTGTCCTCTGGGGCACTCCGCCTGCTGCTGGCTCGTGGGAGAGGCTCCCTCTCCATGCCCCTTCTCAGCGGTTCTGGAGCTGGGAGATGCTGCTGAGGAGCAGATGGGAAATAGCACAGTGGCCTCATTGAGCAAGGCTTGGACCCCCTACCAGACCTCATCTGTCCCAGTGCTCCCCTCCCGTGGGTGCCTAGCAGAGACAGAGCAGAGGGGGAAATGAGCCCACATGTTGGGATCTGTCCACATCCCAGGGATGAGGAGGGGACTGGGGCTGCTGGGTGCTGCTCCTGACACAGGGGAATTTGGAAGAGCTGTGCCTGATCCTGGAACATCCTTGGGGGCCTCAGGCAGCCAAATCTCCTTCCAGCTCCCCTTTCACCAGAAAGTAGGGCGCCCATTTTTGAGTCCCTTCTCAAAGGTGGAGGGAGTGTGGCCTCAGTGCTCAGTGCCTCTGGCACAAAAATAATTCCAAGTAAGCCAGTTTCATCTGAAGTTGAGTATTACTAATCCTCCTTCTCAATGAACTGCTGAAAGGGAGGATGGTGCTTGTGCTCTCTTTAGGGTCTTTAGAGATTTAGGTGTCATCAAGGCTTGCCTGAGTATCCTTCTCATGGAAAATGAGCCAGGGAGGGGGTGACAGCTGTTCTGAGGACAGTGTTAAAATGATTCAACAGGTGTGAGGTGTGGTGGGTAATGCAGGTGATGCCTGAGGCACAGGGGTGGGTGATGATCCACTTTGAAGGGGACAGTTCTGAGAAGGTCACGTACGGGGTATTTGTGCAGTGCCTGGGCGCTGTGAGAGGAGCGGGCTGGGTGTGAGCCCTGCCAGGGAGGTCTGTGGGGATGACAGTGGTGGCTGGTCCTGCCAAAGCTGCAGTCAGGCACAAGGGGGGGCACCCGGGAGGGCACCAGGAAAGCACCAGGCAGTGGCAGCGAGGGCAGCAGTGGTGGAGGTGTGGGCGTTGCTAAATCTGTGCACCAAAATTGGTGCATCTCATGTCAGAACTGGTACATTAAAGGGTTGGATTCAGCCTAATGCTGTTAATAGATTTCTGATGACTCCAAAGGCCTATTCCTACAGGAATGCAGAAAGCAACTTCTTCTAGGATGATAAATAAAGGCCATGGGCTGGTTTCCCATGTGGGCTGCCCATGGGTCTACAAGTAGCACCTCTCTATTGTGTGCTGAGCCCAGTTTGGTTTGGAACAGCCTGAAGAACATCAGATAAACCCTGATCCAGTAAATGTGTTCAGTCTTGACAGGAAAAGTGATCCTTCATGAAGAAAATTTCGTTCTTGGCTTGTCTAGCAAATGGGGAAGTGAAAAAAAGAGCTGTGGTCTGGGGCTGCATGGGCTGCTCTCTGAGCAAGTGGAGGGCATATGGGTTACTCTGACCATAAATAACTTCTGAATTTTCTGCACATCTCCAAAACCCATGGCTGCACAAGATTCCCTGTAAAGGGAGTTGCTGGTCCCAGTTCCCTCCTGTCTGACTGCAGGTACAGCCCAGGGGACAGGGTGGCATCAGACCCACCTGTGGAGCAGCACTCCCCAACCCCAGTATCTGTAACCTGGAGACAACAGACCTGCCCGATATTAATGGGTTGCACAAAAAAAAATTCAGTCCCAAAAAGGTCTGTACAGAGTCATGGTTATAAAGGGTAGGTGAGTATTGTGGCAGAAAGATCAAACTGTGGGGTTTGGTGGTCTGAGAGAAATCCACCAAAAGCCATGCAACAGATGGATGACATTTAAAAAATGAGAATCAAACTCTCCACATTTCAGTACTTTTTAATTGCTGTTTATTGTCTCCCTCTGCTGTGCTGCACAGTGCAGAGTGCCTGGGTTTCCAGTCTCCAAGGGCTTCTCTTCCTGGGTATTTTGGTCTAAAAGCCTCTGCCATGTGTGGGCACAGAGCAGGAGTGCTGGAGTGTGGTGGAACAGCAGTGACCCAGCTGTGTTTTGGGGAGCCGGCGCTCACGCAACACATGTGTATTTGGCCATGAACCACTCCTGCAGCACCAGAGGCAGGACTGTGCTGTTTTCCTGAGAAATGCCCATTTCCAACATAAGTTTTCTCCTGGGGAGTGCACTGGAAAACCAGCACTGGTACAGTCTTCTCCTCCAGTCATCCTCTTCTCCTCCGTCTCCTTCCCCTTCCCCTTCCCATTCCCTTTCTCCTCTCCTTCTCTCCTTCTCTCCTTCTCTCCTTCTCTCCTTCTCTCCTTTTCCTTTTCTCCTTCTCCTTCTCTCCTTCTCCTTCTCCTTCTCCTTCTCCTTCTCCTTCTCCTTCTCCTTCTCCTTCTCCTTCTCCTTCTCCTTCTCCTTCTCCTTCTCCTTCTCCATTATCCTCCCCTCCCCTCTCCTCCTCTCCCCTCTCTTCTCCTCTTGCCACTGTCCCTGGCGATACCGAAAGAGCCCAGCCTGTGTCTTCATTGTTACCCAGCACCCATGGTCCATTTCTCTGGTGTTTTAGGTAAACAGAAGTACCTCTGTGCCAGCCGGAATGACTGCACCATTGACAAGTTCCGAAGGAAAAACTGTCCGTCCTGCCGCCTGCGGAAGTGCTACGAGGCTGGGATGACTCTCGGAGGTACGGCCAGGGTCCCCTCCTGGGTCCCTCCATGTCACTTTGTGTATGAACAGTCAGTAAGTGGCTGGAAAACGAGGCTGATGGAAGGTGATAAAATGCTCAGGAAACATTTGCAGGGTTCTTAAACCAAAACTGTGAATTTTAGTAGCTTTTGTTTGTGTTTCAGGAAAGATACTTTTCCCTGATTTCAAACCTTGTTAATCTAAAAAAACTATAAACAGCAGGGTGAGTTGGTTCTGGCTCCTGGAGCCTCAGAGCAGAGCACTCCCCTCTTTTGATGGAATTATTCCCAGGCAGAAAGGGACAGTTTCTTGGTGAAATTACAACCTCAGTGCTTTCCTTTGCTTGCTGGAAGCTGCTCCTGTGTCCCTGGTGAGAGTCCTTGTCACAGTTTGTCTCTGTCCCCAAATTTGTAGCCCTTCCAAAACTGACAGAGTGCCCGTATCCAAAATATGAGGTTTTCTGCTCAAAGTCTATGAGCTGCAGTGCTGATCACTGGGTGTCTGCTTGTTGAGTTCATTTGATGAAATCCTTCCCTGTGAGGGTGGGGAGGCCCTGCCACAGGTTGCCCAGAGAAGCTGTGTCTGCCCCATCCCTGGAAGTTTCCAAGGCCAGGTTGGACGGGGCTTGAAGCAACCTGGGCTAGTGGAAGGTGTCTCTGCCTATGGCAGGGAGTGGAACAGGATGATCTTTAAGTCCCCTTCCAACCCAAACTATCCTGGGATTCTGTGATGTTACAGTGAGGAGGAAAATACCCTGGAAAAGGGGACTGACAAACCTACCCCTGCTGGGAAGCCCTGGATTCAGGAGGCTTCTGGGGTTGCAGAGAGGAGCCCTGGCAGTGGCAGGCGCAGCATATGGGGACAGGGGCAGCCCAGACTGGTTTGGGGTGTCAGCATTTTGGGTTAAATCCTGACCCCATTGCTGGGATGGGCTGAGCCTCCAGAGCTGCTGGGCTGCAACAACAGTGTCTTGAAGGACTTGTTACTGAAGTGGTTCTGAATTGTGGCTCACCGAGGAGTAGAGGGTTTAGTTTTATTTCTCCCTAAAGGTCCTGAAAGGCAGTGCAGTCCTAACCCTCCTTTTTTTAGCTTATATTAAAGTGCTTTTTTCTGCTGAAGTTTCCTTAAGTAGGAGAAGACATACATCAGTGTAATCCTCTTCTGCAGCACACACTGACAAAATTAATGCTAATACGGATACCCCGCTCCCTTCTTTTTTCTTCAGCTCTTTGGGTCACCCTGACCTGTTCTGCCAGGTCTGTTTTACATTTGGTTTGGATGTCGGTATAAAGGCAATTGTTACAAACAGGCAAGCTCATGGTTGCCCACAGTAACTTCTCCCGCAGTGGAGGCAGGGCATTTGAAATCACTCCAGCCAGTTGTTTTTAACTGGTGGTTAATTACAGTCACTGCTGGGGTACATCCCGGCAGCCCTGTGGCTCTTGTGGGGGAGGAGAAGGAGGAGGTGGTGGTGGTGGTGGTGGTGACACACTGAATGCCTTCTGCAGGCTCTGCTCTGGAACAGGATGGCAATGTGTTGAAGCACTTCATTATTGATTGAGATCACGGTGACCTGCAAGCTGGTATCCACTAACCAGGATCTTCTCTTCGTAGAGAGGGAAAAGACACTGTAGAGAGGGCAAAGAAAACAAAAACGAAAAAGACCAAAAAACTGGTGGTAATGCTGTTTTAGTCTGTTTGGTCCTGCTGCTGTGCTGGCCTGTGCCCGCCATCCCACTGCACCTGTGCCTGCTGCCAGGGAAGGTGTTGCAAGGATCCTGCCAGCCTTGAGCCAGAGAAATGTCCTGGTATGGACACGGCTGCAGGGATCCTGCCAGCCCTGAGCCCGGGAAATGTCCTGGTATGGACACGGCTGCAGGGATCCTGCCAGCCTTGAGCCCAGGGAGCATGCGAGGTGCCAGGGGCTGTTTCTGTGGGGAACTCCAAGCTCCTGTGCCCACAGCCAGAGCTGGCAGCCACCTGAGCTGTAGGATATCAGGGCACCTCCAGCCTGGCTGCTGCAACCTTGTGGGTCCTGGCTGGAGCAAAAGCTCCAAACACATGTAATTCCTTTCATTTTGTTGATGGTAGGGCTAGAAATCTCCTGCAATAATAGCCAAAAGCTTGTGAAAGCCCAGGCTTGAGGCATAGCTGTGTTTAGTCCTCAATCAGGTTTAGCTGCTGGGGCAGAGCAGAGCTCATGTCTCACAGACACAGTGGGTGTTGATGTGAGCAATTCCAGCCGGGGGCAATCTGACACATTTTTTGCAGAGCCATTGCAGTAGTTATGACCAGTGTTGTGTTGGGTGTACCTTATTTTTCATCTTGTCTGTCCCTGACTTACAGCAATTGGATCTTTATTACAACTTTGTTTGCATGATTAAAAACCCTACTTTTGTTGATTTTCTTTCCCACACTGGGTGTTTGTCACCTGTGACTCAATAGCCCTTTTGCCTCCTACACAGCCACCCAGGTGACATTCCTTACCTCCTTGCTCCAAGGCATGTTGTCGTCTTTAGTGTCCTCATTGCTTGTGCAGTTTGCCAACACCTGTCAGCCCTTGCCTGCAGACCTCAGTCTATCTGTTCAGTGATCATTCTTACTGTTCATCCCTATTTTCCCATCCATACATTGCCATACAGGCTGGTTGAGTAAAAATGGTTAAATCTGGTTTTGGGGTGAATGTAAACATTGACTAGCAAAGGGCCATGAGCCACCCTCATAAGAAACAAACCTGTCTGATGTTGTTTCAACACTTAAAATTGCCTTCGAGATGTATCACTAAGGGGGTTGCAATCATTCAGCAATACTGTCTGCTCTTGTATCCTTCAAGTTCTTTTCTTTCATGTGGACCTGACTGACTCAGATCTCTTAAATGTGTCTGCTACAACCAGTAATGTTATTATCAACTGAAAGTATTGCACCAGACAAGATTGATAGTTTGACAGGTTCAGGTTTTGACAAGCCACATGCTGAAGTTCATAAAAACTTCAAAGGGCAACAGGATATAAATCAAGTCCTGTTCAGCTCCTCAGTGTCCCGCTGGCAGCTGAGCTCGACGTGTGCTGCCAGGGGCTGCAGGATCTCTCCATTGCAGCCAGTGCGAGAGCAGCTTCTTCCAGGTCCCTGTAACTTCCCTGAGTCCTGGCACTCATGAAAATTGGTGCTGGAGCCCAGAGTGCTCCTTCCTCAGGGCTTTAGAAGTACCTGTAAGGGAGGTGCTTCAAATGTGCATCACTTTGGCCGTCGCTCTTGAGTGTGCTCCTGGGGGCTCTTGCACTGGTGAGTATTTTATTGTTACACCATATAATTGTGTCCTTTAAGCTTTTTTCCAAATCCATCTGGGAATTCCCCAGAGACCCCCAGGTCAGCTTGCAGGGCTTGGGGCAGTGCTGTGCTGCAGCTGCTCCTTGAGGCTCCCTGGGCCTCTCGTCCCTGCTGACAGCCAAGCAGGAAAACCCCAATATTGGTCACACGTCCTAAGGTTCCTCCCACCTTGGTTTGAAGAAGTGCAATGTAGACTTCTGCCCAGCTTAGCTCATCCTAGAGTAAAAACATTACAGATGTCTTTAATTCCAATTTTTAAATTTTTGTTTATATTACCTGCTGAGTAGGAGCCACCATCACAAAGGGGTTTGGCACAGGTGACTGAGTAGAAGCGAGTCTTTACCTCTGAAGTCTTTACCTCTTTCTCCACCTGTGCCCACCATCCCACTGCACCTGTGCCTGCTGCCAGGGAAGGTGCTGCAAGGATCCTGCCAACCTTGAGCCTGAGAAATGTCCTGGTATGGACATGTGTCAGTATTGCAGTGGCCTATGGGACAGCTGCTCCTGAAATGCACAAACCCGAGCCCCCTCTCATAGCGCAGTTATCACCCACTATCACAGAGGAGTCTTGTTTGTGGCTGCAGTCTCAGAGCAAGCTCAGTAGGTACTTGCTGTCTTCTCACTTCAGTCAGGACCTTTTAATACTAGATAATTAAATATTAAGGAAAAAACCCCAAACATTTAAACCAAACCGTGTGTGTGTTTCGTACATGTGGGTTTGGCTTCATTCACACACATGACCTGGGTCACTGGTTATTTCTAAATCAAAACTCTGTCAGAGGCTGCCCAAGGCGGTGGTGGAGTCACCTTGGGGGGATTTAACAAATGTGTGGATTTGGCACTTGGGGATATGGGTTAGTGGTGGCCTTGGCAGGGCTGTGACTTTGGAGGCGAGGGAGAGGAGGCTGTATCAAACAAGTAGCTGATGGCCAAAGGCCATCACATTGTGCTGCAGCACTGTTTTCCTCTAGCTCTCCTTTATTTTTATTAATCCTTTCTCCTCCCTTTTTATGGAGAAGCCTGTCTTTGTTGCCTGTACAGCAGATCCTCCAGAGTACAATGCTTAAAGATCAACATTTGGAGTTAATTTACAGAGATGCACTTTGGCTTGACATTTTTATGTTTTGCTGCTTATTTTTTTAATTACAGCTGAAAGGAAATTTGAGATAAGTATCATATAATGAAGGAGCCAAAACCCCAAGGACAACTGGTTTGATGTTGTATTTCCTGCTTGAAGGAAGCCATGGACTTTTGTTCTCTAATCAGTGGTGGTTTGGAGTCGGTGCGGGGTGGCAGTAGCAGCCCACCTGTGCTGAGCACTGTCAGGCTGGTATCAATGAGGGGAACATGGACTCCCCAGGACCTCTGGCATCATGCCTCTGGAGTGCTGGTGGGCCTTGCAGGCAGAGCAGCAGCTGTGGTTAGGAACCAGGTGTGTGGGGAAAACACTTTTTTGTGTTGGCACAGACGCAGTCGCCGGCTGCTGCAGTCCCCCCACAGCCTGCCCACACTGCTGACAGGGCTCGTGAGGCTGCACAGCAGAGTGAGGCCACTCTGCTCAGGTCTGCTCCCCCTCGGTGGGGTGGCTGGGAGGCTCCAGGAAAACAGCCCTGGAACCACCTGCTGGCTTCCCAAATGTGTTTTCTGTAATGCAGTATGTGCAGAGTGTTTGCGAGAGCCTGGCTGTGGGGCAGCAGGCATTGCAGGGAGAAGGCTTTTGTCTCGGATGCATCCCGCTTCTACCCTGGTCTAGGATGGAACAATCCCACTTGGGCATCCAAGTGCAAGGGTTTTTTTCCCTGGAACATGACCGTGTACTGAGTTTATCATCTTGTGTTGTTCCTCTTTTTGATTGCATCAAAAGCAGTTGTTTGAGTCGAGTCAAAACTTCTTCTCTCTCTTCCCTGGATCTTCCTCTCTGTTTCTAAGTGGGAGTTAGAGACCGGTTGTGTCTGAGGATGTAAATGATGTTGGTTCTTTTCCATGTGAGATTAACAAGCAAATGGATTTTGTCACGCAGTGTGTTCTCCTCTCATCCTTAGGTGAGAACTGCAATGCCAGGGCGCTCCTTGGGCAGTGTCCACTGAGGGAGGAGCTGCTGCTTGGTCATCACTTTTCCTTGCCTCATAACTATAAACGGTGGAGCCAAGAAGCCCTGACTTTCTGTTTTAGTATATTTTTAAGCATCACCTTAAACTGTGTCCTTCCCTCAGCCCGCAAGCTGAAGAAGCTGGGTAACCTGAAGGCACAGGAGGACATGGAGGGAGCCAGCTCATCCAGCCCCACAGAGGAGCAAGCTCCCAAGCTGGTGATGACACGCATCGATGGCTACGAGTGCCAGCCCATCTTCCTCAACGTTCTGGAGGCCATCGAGCCTGGTGTGGTGTGTGCTGGCCATGACAACAGCCAGCCTGACTCCTTCTCCAACCTGCTGACCAGCCTGAATGAGCTTGGAGAGCGGCAGCTGGTCTACGTGGTCAAATGGGCAAAGGCGCTGCCAGGTGAGAAGGAAAACAAACAAATCCCCTCCCAGTTCCAAAGCCCCATCTGCACTGCTGGGGGCAGGTGTGAAGGGGGTGGTCTGTAGCCCATGTCCCATCACACAGCTCCTGGGGGACCATCTCCATGGGCACTGTGTGTGTCCCCTGCCTGGGAAGCAGCCTGTAGCAGTGTGGGCCTTGTGTCTAGAGGGGCTGGTGATGGGAGAGGGAACTGAGGGGTGATGGAGTGTTTTGGAACTTACACCTTGGGTTCAGATAGCCCCTGGCTGGTGATACAGTGTGGGCATGGGGCACTTCTCCCCATGACAAGGCTGCTGCTGGTCAGGCCTCGGGGTCCTGCTTTTCTCCCCCTCTCTCCATGGAGGTTTTGCTCCACTTCCAGGCCATGTCTGCCAGCCCTGCAGAACTGCCCTCTAGACAAAGATTAGCCCTGTCCCAGGGCCCACCTGAAGTGATGAAAAGGGTAAATTGCAACATGGCAGAAGAGCAATACAGAATCCCAAAAGGCTCTTTCCTGGCAGTCACTCAGGTTGCCCATGTGACAACCCGGTGGGATATATTTATGATGCCTTCAGAGAGGTAATACAGGCCAGGAATTTTCCAGATGCTGGTCAGCAGGTGCAGTAAATGGAGCATCCCAGTGACTGATGTGTTTATTGAGCTGGGTCTGCAAGGGGTCCCTGGTTGGTGACATGTTGCCTGTTCCACATTGTAATCCTGCAACTGAGCGAGTGCGATGGCAGAGGGCTGAGCTCCGTCTGGGCACAGGTGGACCCAGCTCACCTCCCAGCATTCTGGAGAGTGGGGCATGGGGCCAGTTCCTGCTGCCTTCTCCATTCTGGGCCCACTCCTCAGGGAACACAAAGAAAAGAGGGATCCCACTCCTTGTATGTGTGGGGTGATACAGCAGAGAAGGAGACTGAGGCACAGTAGTTTTGCCATTCTCTGTCAAACCCTGGTGATGAACTGTGGTCGGGTGTCTGATGTTCCCAGGAGTTTAGCAGCACCCTGGACTGGTGTTCCCAGCAGGACATTGGTCTGAATACCCTTAAGTACTGAGTAGCACGTTCTGTTTCTGCTGTTCTTGAGTCTCTTGGCTTGTAAAACCAGGGACAAATCCTGCTTCCTCTTTGGCTTATCTACACCAGACATCAAGTTCAGACACAGAGACACCACCAAAACCACTTGGCATCTGGGGCTGAGGCTGTACCACTGCAGCAGTGCCGATGAAAAGTGCTTTGGAAAATGTTTTCTGTCATAATCACCCCCTTATCAGAGGGTTTTACTCTCCTGAACTGCACCTGATGCCTGACCTCTCAGTGTGCAGTGGTGCCAGTTGCTGCCCTGCTGCCCCCTGGGGCTGGTGCAGACTGTGCTAGGGTGGTATCTGGGCAAGATTCATTCTCCAGCTTGTTTGCCTTGAAGAGCTCTCCAAGCCACAGAGATCCTTGCCTCAGTGGGTTGTAATTATACACTGGAGCTGTTAAATTGCTTTAATATTTGATTGAAATAATGCATGATTGTCTTGAAACTCACTTATATTTGCCTATGCACAAGTATATTGAAAAAAGCAGTGTTGGAGGTGGTCTAAGCATGCCTGAGGTTTAACTCTGAGCCACCATCTGGGATGCTAATTTGAATTTAGGTGCTATTTTTGTTTCTCTTGCAATGTAGCTGAGGTTTCCATGCTCATTTCCACAGTCATTAGATCCATGCAGTGTGTATGGGACAGAAACTGGAATTTGGTGCAGTTAAATTAACTTAATTAAATTTGGTGAAGTCCCAATGGGACTTTCTCCCCTCCTTGTGTCCAAAGTCCCCTTTCTTCCCCTTTCTTCCCCTTTCTTCCCCTTTCTTCCCCTTTCTTCCCCTTTCTTCCCACAAGCAGGTTTGTGCTTGTCTATCCTTGATTCCTGGTCAGTGTGGGAGCTCCATGTCATGGCTGGTGTGCTCATGTCCTGGGACATGCTGAGCTTGGGCTGTGGACTGACCACCTTGTCCTAAGAGGAGCGCTGCAGGAGAGCTGGAGTCTGCATGGAAGCAGCCCTGGGAACTGCAGGAACCCAACGTAATTCGTAACATCCCTCCCTCATTGTTTATTAGGATTTCGCAACCTGCATGTGGATGACCAGATGTCAATAATCCAGTACTCTTGGATGGGCCTGATGGTGTTTGCTATGGGGTGGAGATCCTTCACCAATGTCAATTCCAGGATGCTTTATTTCGCTCCAGACCTGGTCTTCAATGAGTAAGTGCAAAACAACCAGAGTCTAACACTGGGCTTTGGGTCAGCCCAGGTGACAAACTACACTTAGAGCAGTCACTCTGAGCCACCCAGCCCTGCCCAGCCCAGCCTGCTCCCCACTGCCACTGACCATGGTGACCTCCAGGAGCAGTGAGGACACTGGGATGCCTCTCTGGGTCCTGCCTGGTCCCTCAGCCTTGCTGTGGGCTGATGCCCACTGGGGCAGCAGCAGAAGCTGGTGTGGGCTGGGGGGCTGCTCCATACAGACCTGCCTTTCTGCTATGGAGTTTGAATTCCAGCTTCCAGCTCTGTTGGGCTGCTGGAGTGAGCAAAGACAGAGACAAAATGTACTGTAAGTTCCTGGTGGGCTCTCCTCGATGTACCATCAGCTTAGAGCTGGGGAGGGTTTGCTGGCACTCAGATGGAAGAGCCTGAACCCAATAACCAAGCACAGCAGCAGGCAAACCCCCACCTTCCTGGGAGCTCCAGCTCGGCCTCATATCCCTCACGGATAGAAATGTTTGGGAAATCATTGCAGTTGCTCTTCAGACAAACGCTGCAAGTCCCTGGTAGCCATCTGTGTCCAGAGAGGATCACACACAGGCATTTTGGATCATGCTCCACTCTGGCATGTGGCATCCCCAGGACAGAGCTCAGGCCCTTGGCAGCAGGGTGTGCCAGGCAGGGGCGGGGTTGCTGGGTCAGGGAGTGCTCTCCCCATCACACATGTGCACTTTGGTCTCTGTGCCATCCATACCCATCTCACCCTGCCAGGTACCGCATGCACAAATCCAGGATGTACAGCCAGTGCATCAGGATGCGGCACCTCTCCCAGGAATTTGGGTGGCTTCAGATCACACCCCAGGAGTTCCTCTGTATGAAGGCTCTCCTCTTCTTCAGTATCAGTAAGTACCCACACCCTTTCCCCCACAGAGCTCCAGCACCTGCTGCTGCATTGCCCTTGAGGCATCTGGTGCTTTCCTTGTGCCTGGACTTTGAATCAGCAGGAGGAGCCTGGGGATGTCCCTTGCTTCAGCCTTCCTCCTCCTCTCCTGTTGTTGTCACTCTCTGGGTTCCTCTCACCGTTTCCTTCCCATCCCACCCAGTTCCAGTGGATGGCCTGAAGAATCAGAAGCTCTTCGATGAGCTCCGCATGAATTACATTAAGGAACTTGACCGTATCATTGCCTGCAAAAGGAAGAACCCCACCTCCTGCTCCCGGAGGTTTTATCAGCTCACCAAGGTCCTGGACTCCGTGCACCCGGTAAGAGAGGACAGGGAAATGTCCATCTATACACATCATGTCCATCTAAATGCATAATAAACAATGTAAGAAATAAACTTTTCACAGTGAGAATGATCATTCCCTGGAACAACCTCCCCATCATGGGAGGAGTTCAGATGCAGTTGGAGAGAGTGCTGGATGGTCTCATCCAGGTTCCCTTTCCCAGGGAAGGTGGGACCTCTGTTGTGTGTCTTCCCAGAGAAAGCGCTGCCCAGGGACTTGTTAACCAGCTCCCTTCCTTCCCCAGATTGCCAAGGACCTGCATCAGTTTACATTTGATCTTCTAATCAAGGCACACATGGTGAGCGTGGACTACCCGGAAATGATGGCTGAGATCATCTCTGTGCAGGTTCCCAAGATCCTGTCTGGAAAAGTCAAGCCTATCTACTTCCACACACAGTGATCTTTCGGAGGGATCCCCGTGCTGCCACCTCTATTCCAGCCATCTCCTGCCTGTTACTTCTGCACTACTGTCCTGCAGTGCCTTGGGGAATCCCTCTGCCGCCGTGGCCAAGGGGACGGGCAGTGACAGACCTGCTGGGATTCCTGAGATTTCTATTTTTCTGAGGTACCTCTGAACCAAACCCCCGGTGCTGGCCTCTGCTTGGCTCTGGCTGCTCACGGTGCTGGACAGGGGCTGGCGGGGGCAGCGGCACCATGTCTGAGTGTTCTCCTCTGTCACTGTGACTCTGGTGGCCCAGGGCCACAGGCCAACAGGAGAAGTGCCAGCGGTTGGTGGGTTTGGGGTGATTTTTATTAAAAGAACACAAAGCAGGTTGCAGCTCCACATTTGGGTGTGAGTTATGTTGCCAGCCTCCTTCCGGACATTTTGTTTGCATTATGGTGCTGGGAAGCAGATGAGTTAAACACTGCAGAAGAGAAGCAGAGCAGAGCTGGAGGACGAGGCGAATTTGTGGCTGAGGAGTTCACAGGCCCTGCAGCCACTGTGGGATCTGCTCTGGTCACCTTGGCCCTGGGACCTGCCTGTGCTGCCAAGACACAAGCGATGGAGCAGACAGGCTGCAGTGGAAGGCCTGCTAAGGAAGATGACCATGGAAATCCCCCAACGGCAGCTGGCTCCTGTTTTCCACCTGGGATGTTTTTCCTATGCCTTGTCCAGCTGGGTCTTGGTCTGCCCTGCAGACCCCCAGGCGCTCAGCAGTCACAGTCTTGTCCTCACCAGCTAATGCTCCCTGACAAAGCCAAACCCACCTCTGAAAGTGCCTGATGCCCTCAGACCTCACACCTGCCTGGCTCCCCTGGGGCACCTGCATCCCCTGCCCAGTCCTGCACCTGCTCTGCTCCCGCCGTGGCTCTGCAGACCTGGGATTCCAGCTATGCTCCTTCCCTTCATTTGTCCCAAATATTTTGTCCCCAACTATTTTTGCAATGCCAGCAGATGAGTGTTGTGGAGCCAAGACCAAGGCCAGAATCAGGGGGACCTGTGGGACTATGGGACTCCTCTCTGAATCCTGTCCATGGGGAGGTGGCTGTGGGAACTGGCTGGTGCCACCATGGCACTTTGGAGGGCTGGAAGGGAAGCTCCAAGAGACCTCCTGCTCTCAGGAGCAGCACACACAGCTCCTGCTGATGGCAGTGGCTGATTGCAGCCTGGGGGGACACCATCATTCACTCACTGTCCCACATACATGGTCCTGTACACGCCACACTGCACACCCCACCCACACACCATCCCTTACACACCATCCACACACCCCACTCACTCACACCCCACCCACACACCATCCCTTACACACCACCCCATACACCCCACCCACCCACCACCCCACCCACACCATCCCATGTGCATTGCCCCACACACTCGGCCTGCCCCCAGCACACACACAGCGGCCAAGCCTATGTGCCCTGTGGTATTTTAGCTCCCCTCTTCCTGCACATCCTGAGTACATCAAAACCACCTGCTCAGACCCAGTCAGGGCTGTCAGTGACCCCACATGCACAGGCTCATGCCAGGGTCACACATCCCATCATGGGCTGTGACATGGTCTGGCATTACCAACCCAGACATCTACAAGGGATCCTTGTGCCAGCACAGGCAAACAGCAACCTGTGCACCCACTCAGGGCAGTGAGCCCACCCGGAGCCCTGTGCCCTCCTGGAGCCCTGTGCCCACGCTGTGCCCAGCTCTCCAGGCAATGCCGTCGTGGTGCAGCTGCTTCTTTGCATACTTGCAGTAAAATGAACAATTTCTGGATACTTTCCAACCTTTTTATGTGCTTTTCATTATATGAAGGAGTAGGGAAAAAGCCCAAATTGAAGGGGAGGATCTTTCTTTGCAATGGTTTTCCTTCCTCTGCTAGATACGGCTCTGATCCCACTCCTCCTCCTTAAATCCTCTCATGTAGGCAGCAACAGAATCCATAGGTGAACTTTTCTGGCTGGCAGCCAGTGGGATGCTGCTCTCAGAGGTTCCCCCATGCCAGAGGGTGTGGCATGGGAACTGCTGGCATTTTCAGAGCTGGCGTGAGCTACAGATATTTGCAAATGAACCAGTAAAAAACTCCAGCTGGTGCATCCCTGTCTTCTGGAATTTTCCCTGGCTCTTCACAGCAGAGCTCAGTGAGCAGATGAGTAGTGATGCCCGATCCCTGTTATCAGCTCAGGATGGCTCCAAGCAGTTGGAGCAGCAATTTGAGAGAGCTTTGTGCTTCACACAGGCTCCCATCAGTGAAGGTTTTGTTGGTTAATGAGTGTGGCAGTGTCCTGCTGGGTGTTCATCTGCTGGGAGACCGGGAAGAGGCCAAACCTAACAGGGATTTACCCACCCTGCTTTGCTGGTGGGAGCACCATGCAAATGAGAAGTGGGGGAGTGGGGAAAGGATACTGCCCGTGTATTGCCTGCCCCATGTGTGTCACCCGGTGTGAAGCTGCTCTGGACAGTGAGCTCTGAGTGGGGCAGGAGCTCATGGGGAGCACCCCCAGACCAGGACAGAGAGGCAGCTGGGGGCATTGAAGTCATGTTCTCTGTCTCTTCAGTAGCACAGTGAACTTCTGCAATGTGTTCATCAAAGTTGGGTTCCTACAATGTAATTACCTGGAGATATGGGAGCCAGGACTTGCAGCACCTGTGTGTGTATTTGCTGGGGGAATTGATGCTGTTTCCACGTGGATTTTCATGAGCTGCTGCAGGAACCGGGAAGAAGAGAAATACCAAATTAAGAAAATACCAAAGTCCAACTCCTGTCATTTATCTTTGTGCTTTTTGTTTTCTTCTGTGTTTTCTTGCCTACTTTTGCTTTAATAAAGCAAGGAGAATTTCACCGTGTTCACAGTCCCAAAAAAGCTGTCCCTGAGGCTCCCCTTGGGCTGGCTGAGCCCTGGAGAGGGGACCCCCGGGTGTCACAGGTGGGAGCCAATCATGTCCATGTTCCCCTGTGGATTCACGGGCTCTGCTCTGGCTCATCTCAGAGGTGCGGGGGGTTTTGAGCTGGCTCAGTCTGGCTCACAGCTCAGTCTGGCTCATGGCTCAGCCCATCAGCTCCTGCCCAAGGCAGCAGATGGAGGACATGGGACACACATGGTGGTATCTCCCTGGGAGCAATGTTTGTGCATGGATGACCACTGTTCCATAACAGAGGGTGTGGGATAAAGGATGCTGCCTTTAGTGAGGGCAGGAGGGACTTTTCCTCAGCCCTGTGTCATGCCAGAAGCAGTGAGCCAGATCAAATGGTGCAATGGAATGCAGCATTCCCAGGGCAGGGATCATGGACCTGTGCCCACTCTTGTCCACCTGTGCCCACCTGAGCCTGACAGGCTCCTGCCATCACCCCCTGCCTTAGCAGGGAGCTCAGCTCAGCAGGAGCAAGAGCCAGGGCAGCAGCTGTCTGCTTGGAGAGGCTGTGGATGAGTCTAGAGAACCGGCAGCATCCGCATGCCATTGCCATAATGTCCAAGAGGCCCTTTGTGCTTGGCTCAGGGAACTGGGTGCTCGGTGAGGGAGGTGGACCCTCCCCATGGTACCCCTCCTTGCTCTGGGCCGTGGGGTTGTCCCCATGGTCTGTAGGGAATGTGGAGGCGTACCTGAAGGGTTATATTCCTCCCAGCCAGCCGGAGAGCTGCTGCCCCCACAGTCACCTCCCATCACAAAGCCAGCCCCACAGTCCCCGTGGTGTCCCTCCCCTTGCTGAGCTCTTGTCCAGGATGTTTCAATAGCATAATGTATGCTCAAAATATCTGTCTCTATATAAAATAAAGGCATGGCCCATATTCTATTGCTAAAGATATCTATTTAGTGAATGCTCTAAGAGTCCTCTCTGGTTGCGTACTGAGGTACTGAGTCAGAATATGCCAATTTAATGGAGACTTTTAATTATTTTTTTGGCTGAGTGCTGCCCAGTTTGGAAAGGTCCCCTGTTTCATGGCATGCACGGGGCATACCCTGGCACAGAGCAAATCTCTGCACCCACATGAACCCTTAGCAAGTGGATAAAAGCTGCTCTCTGTGCTGGATGTTTGGTGTTCTGTGGCAATTTTATGCTGTTTCTCTTTGTTAACATGTCTCTGTAATAATAAGAGTTAATAATAAGTATTTTACTTTCTTTGTAATAAGCCAAAAAGCTCATTGCTGGTGCCTTTTTGCCTGGGGGGCGTCCCAGCCCGCAACTGTGTTCCTGGGACTAACAAAGGCCAGTGTCTGCAATTGCTCCTTCCACCAGAGCTGAGGGAAAGAGGGAAGCCAATGCACAGGATTGCCAGAAGAAAAAGAGCCAGCAGCCTTGGAATGGCAAGAGACTTTGGGGTACGATGCTGGTTCCTTCCTGGGACCTGGCTCCAAGGTGAGGGCTGAGCATGATACTGGGGATGCCTTGGCCCCATTTCGGTGGGGCTGTGACCCTGGAGCCCCCACAAACCGTGTGATGCAGGTGTAGCACACACAGCCCGGTCTGGCTCAGTTTGGAATTGCAGTGCTTTGCCCAAATTACAGCATTACTGGAGGGTAAATTCTCCCAGAGAAGGAATTAGGTGGATTTCTGACACAGCTGTTTTGGCTTTTTTAAATTGGAACTGAATGCATTGGATAAGGAAGAGAGAGCCCCACAGTGTTCTGGTACCATTGGGGCTGGATTGTGGTGACAGATGCTGCTGGGGCCAGCGGGGTGCAGTGCAGGGTGCCCTAGGGACAACTGCAACTCACAAGTCCCCGTGCAGGACTGAAGGACATTTATTTGTGTAACCGAACAGAGGGGCCTGCCTGGCACCCAGGTAAAGAAACCAATGACACTGCGCTGGGGGTAAATGAAAATTCTCATTTTTGGCTCTTTCAGCTGTGCCTGGGGCCCACGCAAGCCCTCAGCCGTGCCATGGGGCGGCCCCTCACGCTTGGTGTCCAGCTCTTTTTGTAACCTGAAAATCTGCTGTTGTTCTGAGTCCAATAAATGCAGAATCCAGTTTGCTGGAGCTCTACCCTCCGCCTACGTTTGGCTTTTGTGTCAATTTTGTGCATGAAATTGCTGTGGGTGTGACGGCTGCCAGCGAGGAAAGGCACCGGGAATCAGTGGGTCAGTTGCCAGTAGATGAGGTTGTACATTGGGTCATTGTAGGCTTTCTTTCACAGTCGGATTTCACTATTAATCACATCTGAACCCATAATTCAATTACATATCAATTGGCTAATCCTTTCATATATTCCTCTTTTGGGTCTTTTAAATTGAGCTTCAGTTGATTAATGTATTTCTCAAAGCAAGGAGCTAATAAAGGCCAGTGTCCTCCTCCTCTTGTCATTGTTTTCGGTATCTTTATGAGCAGTTATAAATCCATTCTTCTGGAACGTCTTTATAAAATTGACCTATGCTCTCCAAGTAATAAAGAAGATGCTTATCAGCCACTTGTTAATTCAAGGCACAGATGTGAATCTTGCCCAGGGCCAAGATTTGATTCACTGAGACAAAGCAAAGAGCTTGGAAAAGAAAAAGCCCATCAGGCCACAAATAGCTGGCAATGCCTGGTGTGTAATTGCACAGGAGCAGTCCACACGCCGTGCCCCATGAGCTGAAGAACAGTGTGCCAAGATAACAAAACCCCTTGGGTTTGTCATCCGCAAGGAATCTGATCCCATCCCTTGCTCTGAGTCACAGTGAAAAATTAATGTGTTATTTTCAAAATTCACCCTTAGTGGACACTGGTCAGGCCTCAGCTCCTCAGGGCTGTTGTGGTGTATTGGGTAACAGCATGTCAGCCCCAGTGTCACCTGCCAAATGGCCACTTGGCCACCCAGGGACATTCAGGAGCCACTGGTCCAGCACCTCATGGGATGATGGACTTGGTCCCTCAGCAGCTACACATCCTGGGCTTACACTGGCCTCGGTCTCTGATGGCTCTGACCTTGTGTGGCTTGAACAGTGTCTGTGGGAGACACTGGGGCTACTGGTTGGGGGCTGCCGGGGTTGGAACTGGCTGAAGGGAAAATCCACGTCACTCAACTCCTTCTGGCCCATTATCCTCCAGCCACCTTTGCTGCACATCCTGCCTCCCGCATCCTACATCCTGCATCCCCCCTGCACTGGTCACCAGGACCTACAGGTCACAGGGAAGCTGCTTGACCATTCCACAGGCCTGTCTGACCATTCCTAACTGCCAGAGCTGTGGGGCCTGGCAGCATGGTGACAGCCACCATGCCAGCACTAGGGATGAGCCATATGCTGGTGGGCTCCAGAGCTGTCCTTGGAGATGCCTTGGCTCCCCAGCAGAACAGCACACCAAGCTCACTGGAGAAAGTCCAGTTCACCATGAAGAAGAAGACAACTGAAAACATGGAAACATCATGAAAACCCCCAAATGGCCCCATGCTTTAAGGTCATTTATATGTTCTTGCCCTCATAGCAGAAAGTGGGGTATTTTTAAAACAGAAAGAAGTTCTGTTTCCTAAAATACGAGTTGTGTTCCTAAATGACAAGTTGTGTCAACTAGCCCTTTCAGCAGCGGTTCCCCTCCCTGGGGGCCTGGGAGTGCCAGCACTGTGGCTCTGCTGCGCTGGCAGCCAGCCCTGTGTGCCTTCCATGGTGTCAGGGCTGTGCCTGCGCTCCCAGGACGAGCTGGTGGCAGCCACAGACCTCAGTGGGGTCACGCCGACTCAAGTGCCCTGACACAAGGGACATCGGCTAACGCTGGGGTTTGCTCCTTACCCTAAATTGGTGCTGCCTTCCTCTGCCAGCAGTAGGCTGGTGCCAAAGGGAGGGCAAGCAGGGCCTGGCATGCCCTGTGTCCCATCCCATAGGAGCAGGGTGGGTCCAGTGGCACGGTGTGGTAGCATGATGTAGTAGTGTGATGTGGTGGCATGGTGTGGTGGCTACCAGGAGAGCCTGTGGGGCAAAGGCACTGAAGGGAGCCAGGGTGGGCAAGACACAGAGGGAGGGTGGAGCTGTGGGAGGATGGAGCTCCTGGGACTTGCCTCTCTGAGCCTTCATGGGAATGGCCACATTTTATACAGGATTTCAAGAATCTTCAGAACTTCTGCCTTGCTGGAGCTCTTAGAGACACTGGCAGAGGCTGTTAAAGCACTTCTTAAACTTCTGAAAACACAGAAAATGAAAAACATTATGGCCCTTACTCGTTTAAAGCATCTCCTGATTGTCTAAGCCAATCACAGGATTTTTTGGTGGCCCGACCTGATTTACAGCCGTGTGTACGGGCCAAGAAACCTTCTAAGGGCTGCCAGAAACCCGCCCAGTGCACGGAGCTGCTCCCAGCTCAGAGCATCCAGATGGGTAATTGTGCAGTGGGATGGGTCAGGGAGAACTACGGAGCTGAAAACTACGGCTCAGATCCTCCAAGGAGTCCCACGTGGGTGGATTCCAGCGCCTTCATGCGTCTCTGTGTAGCACATAAATTTCAGATGTCAGTGCTCCACTAAGTATATTTCAGTTCTAAATTTATCACACAGATGTGTCTGCTGCAGTCTTTGGCCTCTTCAAATTCTTCCTCTGGGAAGAACTCACTGAGGCTCAGGGTCAAGCTTTGGAACTGCTTGTTTTGTTATTGTCTCTCTATAAAAACCTGAAAGGTTTTACTTGTGCTGGAAGATAATTTTCTTGCTTATATTAAATCTAAATGTTTTCTGTAAGAAAGCAAGCCAGGCACCTGTGGGTTGGGAGACAAGGATTGTTGGGGCAGTGCCTTGGTGCTGATTCCAGTTCATGATCACTTCATAGAAGGCCTAGTGAGGAAAGGAATCAGTTTAGTTCCCCAAACGCTGCTGTTTTGAATGCATCCAGCCCTGGAAAAGTTACAGCCTCACAAGGAAACTTTTAAGAGAAACAAGAAGCCAGAAAAAACAAGCAGAAAATCCTCCAGCTGCTGCTCCAGTCCATTGTGTCCATGCCCGCCCTGGGAGTGCTCCGGCTGCTTGGGCCCAGAGCCAGGGCACGGCACAGACCTCTCTGAGCTGGCCAACCCAGCCGGTGCTGCCTGAAGAGCCCACAGTGGGGGCTGGGCCTGCACAAAATAATCGCAGGAGGATCCTGAAAACAGAGACCAGCCCTGAGCAGGGTGTGGGTGGGAACGCTCCCCTTCTCCAGCAGGGACCCTCGTGGCTGTGGGGGCAGCTTGGCTGTCCCTGGGACCCCAGGAACACCCTCCTGAGTGGTCACATCTGTCAAGCTTCTCCAGAAATCCGGTCTCCAAAGCTGGCTGCAAGATTCCCATTTCAGAGAGAGAAAGCTGTTCTCTCCTGTTAAAGAAAAGCAAGAGGCCTGAAAAAGCAAACACTGGTGCACAATGTCAAAAGGTGGGGAAAAACAGACGTGAGGAGGGGTGAAGAGTGCTGGATAGATAGAAAGAAGCCATTGGTCACAGGAAAACCAGAGTCTCAGTGACCCACGGCACAGGACACTGCCCAGGGACTGTGGCAGTGCAGGAATATTCAGCCTTGGCAGGGCAGCTTCTCCAGTCAGAAAGTGCAGAAAACCAGCTTTGGGGACTGCAAACCCAGAGAGGGGCTTTGGCAGTGCTCAGGGCACTCCCAGTCCCATGGACACAGCCCTGTGTGGCCTCCCCAGGGCACAGAGCTGGGACCCCACAGTAGGATGCGCCTGCAGAGGGGGCGGCAGTGGGGGCAGCGCTTGGGCCTGGGGTGAAGAGTGTCAAAAACAGGTTGATGGAATTGGCTTTCACACAGGGTAATTAGTTAATGAAATGAGGTTACTATGTAATGCTACTAGTTGCTGTTTAATTGTTATGGGATAACGTACTTGGATGTTCTGAACAGTTAATGTTATGTCAAGTTAATATCCTCATCTTCCCTACAATTGAGGTTGATAATAGTTATAGTTCATGTAAATAACAGATTTTGATAATGGAGGAGCCGGGAATGTTCCAGAATATTAGTGATGTAATTGAAGGAGGCGTTTAGAGGAGACCCCTGCATACAGAGGCACAGGCAAGAAGATCGTCGGGTGAAGACCACTCCTATGACAAGACTCTAGACACCGGGAAGCAAACCACCAGCTGATCGAATGAACTGACTCAAACACCAGCCAATCATCTCGATCCTAACGGGAGGGTGTAGGGGAGGTGATGGGCGGGGTCTTTGGGGTATAAAATATGGTGTCAAAGCCCTTGACGCTGTCCGGCTACAGGTTATCTGAACCCACAGCCAGCGCTGCCCTTTGCTTTGTGTAAAGGCAGACAGCCAATCTAAGCCTCTGATCGTTGTGCTAACGATTTAATAAATTGTTCCCAATTTAAATTGTGAGAGGTCCTTTCTCACAAGAGGAATAAAACACACTGAGATGGTTGTTTCACTTCATGGAAACTTTATAAACGCAGTAACCTAAGCTTGTACACAGCACAATGGCTCTGGGGCTGATGGTGGGGGGCTGCCATGCTGCACGGGGCGATCCCGCGTTCCCAGCTGTCATTCCTGGGCCACTGGCAGCAGGGACAGTGCTCACAGCAGCAGGGATTGGGCCCCACAGCAGCAAGGACTGTACCTCACAGCAGCAGGGATTGGACCCCACAGCCCCACCAGCACCCCCCACCACTCCAGCTGCTGGTCCCCAGTGTTCAGCTGCACCCACAGGTGCAGGAAAAATCGGTACAGACATACAAGTGACAAAGAACTTTAAAAGGACACCATGAAATACATCTGCAAGAAGCTGCTTCTCCCCACTGCTCATGCTGTCAGACCGAAACCCAACCACCCTTGGATTCTCCCTACCCACAGAGCCTGGCTCTGTCCTGGCAGTCTGTGCTGGGCAGTGGACACGAGCCAGAGGAGGATGTGACAAGCCACTGCTCCCGCAGAATGTCGCCTCCAGAGCCACGTACATTGGCAGTAACTCAAGGACCTTCCCAAACTGCCAGGCTTGAAGGGTCCCCAAACAGCAGCCCAAAGCAGGAAAGAGAGTTGGGAAACGCTGGCCTTTTGTGTGGGAACCACAGGCCCAACACCCCACCAGGGCCAGGGGTTGATGTTCTGCAGGCAGGTGGCCCCACTGCCAGGCTGGTCAGAGTGGCTCCCTCCAGCTTCAGCTCCATCCTACCTGTTCAGAGATCCCTGATCAGAACCACTGTGTGTTGTCCTCATGCTGCTGGTGAGGAGCTGCAGCAGGAGGGGCCCAGCACAGCCCCAGGTGCCACCAGTGCATGTGGCACAGCCTCAACTGCCACAGCACAGGGCTGGTTTGGTTTTAAAGCCACTTTCATGTGACAGGTCCAAAGGAGGGAGCAGCTGGGGTGCTGCTGAAGCCAAGGGAGTGAGAGCACCATGGACACGACACACGTGAGTGCCAGTGTGTGACATTCAGCAATAAGAGACATGAGAGGGCACAGAGGCAAAGCGCCAGGAGGTGAGAAGGACCTGCGCCGGGCAGGACACAGCGCGCTTGAGGGATGGAGCACCCGGGAAGCAGCTGTGGAATGTCTGGCATTTTGGAAATGCTCTCAGCACCTAAAGAAAACCATTCAAAATGGGGGAGTCATCTTTGGGTGGGTGGAGGAAGCAGGGAAGCCGCTTGCTGCTGTGCACAGCCCTGGAGCTGGGCCCCGGTGGCAGCTGGAGCAACAGACAGGCCTCTACTACTACAGGGCTGCACAGAGGTCCTGGCCAGGGACACCTCCCTGGCCAGTGGACATCAACCACAGGGCCACAGCTGAGGGGCAGACTGGGCATCTCATACTGGAAATGAATAAACAAGCAAGCAAGAAACTGGGCAGTTCTTAGAAAAACAAACCCACAAACAGTGAGTTTCAGATGCTCAGCACCTCTGTGCTGGCCCACCGCAATCACCCAGGATGGACACTTGTTGGTGGGCCTGTGAGAAGTGGATCTGGTGAGTGTGGCTCACATGGAAGAGGAGGCAGTGGAGGAAGAGGTGGAGGAGGAGCATCTGCTGCTCCCTTTCCCCAGCTGCACCCTTGGAGGCTGCTGACCCGAGGGTGCTGCCTGAGAGCTGACCCCAGGCAAGGCTGCGGCTGTGGCTCAGGCCAAGCCCCTGGCCCAGCCACATCTGTCAGTGCGGTGTCCCAGGCCAGGGACATCCAGGAAGAGATGAGGAGACATCCCAGAGCTGAGCACAGTGGTCCCCCAGTCCCTGCCCAGCCTGCGTCACCATGGGCAGCATTCCCAGGCATGGCTGTTCCACACACTGACACCACAGCACAGCTCACCAAGTGAAGGACACAAACACAAAGGGGCTTCTCAGGGCAAGGGGGCCTGCAGCTGCTCTGTCCTTGCATCCAAACACATGGACTCAGCCCCTGTGCTGTCCAAACACCCTTTTCAAGGTGTTTTCTGAAAGTGAGCAGGTGAACAGGGGCTCCGCTGTCCCTTCCGCAGGCGGTCAGTGTCCCCCAGCCCTGCCCATGCTGCCATCCCCTGCGCGGGCACACGGGCACTGTCACAGCCTGCAGGGAGGAGAGGTGGGAGGGCAGAGAACAGTTCAACACAGATGTGTGGGCAGGACCTGCTCACCATCATGGTCTCCCTCTCCTAATTTCTTGAGCCACTTGTGGCTTGGAAATCATTGTCCAGTAAGATAGCTGCTCTCCAGGACACTGGCGCTGGCAAGGCTCAGCTATGACTCCTTTGTCACAAGCACAGAAAGTCTCCTGGGTCCAGCTGGGCTGAGGTGTGCTTACAAAGCCTGGAAGAAGAAAACAAGCTCTGTGCAGCAGTGCAAATCCACCAGTAATGGCAGGACCACTGGACTCCCACAACCCCATAAATGCTGACTTTGTATTACATGTCTGCTTTCAGTTTATTATTTGATTTGTTGCCATAAACACATACCTTTACCCTCAGCTCTCATCACTTGGGATTCTGCCTTGTGGTGATGAAGAACTGGATAAAAGGAAGTAGAAAAATAGAGAAAATAATGAATGCAAGAAGCAAGCTCCAACTCAGCTCCACGAGCTGCTCGAGGCTGGGTAATGGGCAGGGAGGGGTCTGTTTTGCAATAGAACAAATGATTTCACCCTCAGCACCAGCAGCAGCAGTTCTCAGACTTACACACAAACCTGCTCTCCCTTGGGCAGAGGCTGGCAGCTTTTCAGAGCAGGAAGCTGAAGTTTATTTGGGCAAATGTTATCATAAATGGCACCAGCTGCCACTCAAAGCCAAGGGCTTTGGTGCCCATGCTGTGTCCCCATAACCCCCTAGCTCCCTGTCTGCATACCCCCTGTGCTGGCCCAGCCATGCTCTCTCGGCAGCTGCTGAGACCTAACCAGCCCTCATCACCTCACTCATGCCCTGATCTTCCCACAGAGCTGGAGTACAATGGGCACTACACCACTAGATCCACACACGTGGTAACAGGGATCCACAGGATGTTTCTCACTTTTCAGATTTAACTTACCAAGTCTGCATCTAGACTCACATTTTACACTTTGTGCTCCTTGTTTAGTTTCAGCATTTTAGCTGAGCCCCTCAGCTATTTGTGAGAACGAGACAAGGCAAGCCTGGGGCTGGGGCTGTCTGTGCTGGCTCTGCCTCAGAGCCTGTACTGCAGGACTGCTGCTCTCCACATACCACCTTCCTGGTGCCAGCCTTACCTGCCTGTTCTTCGGGAAGCTGTCTCAAAGAACTTGGTCCTAGAGGCCACCCTGCAAAGAAAACAGAAGTCTCTCTTCTGATTTGACAATTTGCTAATGAGATCTGCTCTGTGCCAGGGGAATGAGCTGTAGCATGGACAGAACTGCAGAGATCACCTTCAACTGACAGTTCTTGTGCCAAGGCACAGCTGGGCTCCTTCTGCACCCGCTCCACCCTCACACCACCTGCCAGCACTTTGGCTGGGCTGCTTATAGAACCACAGAATCATGGAATCATTTAGCTTTGGAAAGATTTCCAAGATCATGAGTCCAACCTTTGACCAAACACCACCACACCAACTAAGCCATGGCACCGAGTTCCACATCCAGTCATTATTTCCATGCTATTGCCTATAATCCCATACGCATCCATCCCCTTTAAGATCTTTCCTTCAGTGTTTATGTGCTCCTGCCCGTGCTCAAGAAAGAGAAGTTCTCCCAGGCAGTTCTGGCACAGAGCTGACCCTCATGGCACCTTTTGTTTTCTTTTGGTTAATTCCCACTAAAGCCACCAGGGTTTCTGAGTCTCTTAAAATCTGAAAGAAACCTGAGAATGAGAAGAAGCTGAACTCCATCCAGTTTCCTTAAGCAGATCCAAGCTGGATCTTGTCCTGCCCCAGAAAGTGTCTGGTTCAAGAGGTTTGCTGGGGGCAGGAAGGGGCTCAGCTCCACTGACCCAGGAACAGCAGGGAAGGGGATGGGACAAGGCTCAGCCCTGGGGCTGTGCTTGAGCAGCTCCAAAGCTTTGTGTATGCCTTTGCTGTGGCCCCACTCCCCTCCCGGCCGTGCCCTCTGCTCAGCTTTCCAAGTGACACTCAAACCTGCACTCGCACCGGTGCCAAGGGGACATCCACAGGCTCCAGCCACTGAGCCCCCAGGTGTCCCTGCCGACACCATGCACCCGCCACGGGCTGCTGGCTTACACAGATGAGGGCATCTCCTCTGCTGTCCCTGCTATCAGATCTGGCCTCTGCTCCAGCTTTGGAGGGATGGGAGTCCGGCACGGAGGATCCGGAGGTCTCACAGGGGGACGCGTTATCACAGGCTTATCACCATGGGAACGTGGCTTAGGGACACCGTCACAATCACCTGCAGGGACGGAGATGACAAACACTGAGCAGGAAGCTTTGGCAGAGGCCAGATATTTATGAAGGGACACTGTACAGGTCTGTGGGTTTAGTTCTGTCCCTCTGCCTCAAAACACCCTCTCACTGACAGTGGCCAATAGCCAGAATAGAGGGACAGAGTCCAGGGAAAGGAAGCTGCCACACTACCTGCCCCAGCACAGCCTTCTTGGCACTGGGAACAGGGGCTGGAGCTGGACCTGCAAGGACAAACTGAATGTAGCTGCTGACTGTGAAGTTGATATTTCCTGGGAATGACAGGTGTTCTTAACCAAACCCTGTGCAGTGCTGCTCTGCAAAAGGAAGAGGAACAGCACAAACTGGTGATTTCTGCACCTGAGCTTGTATCCTGGACAATGACACTACCTGTCCTCTCCTCTGCTGCTTTTTTTCCCCAAGATCCAGCCAACCCTGCTATTCACTTAACCCTTCAAATACTTTAAGGGTCAAGGCAACACGGAATGAGTGTCAGACTTTACCTTGTGCCCCATGCCTTAGGCTGTTCTGTTCTCCCAGCCCCTCCTGCTGAGCTACCTCAGGAGGACTCAAGAGGAGAAGCCCACCATCCACCCCAGGGAGGGCTGACTCGGGCACCTCGGGCTTCCCCCGGGAGCAGGGCACTCCTGCCTAGCTCTGGCCAGACTCCCTGCGCACACTCACCCTCTCTGCCACAGATGCCCGGCCGGGGCGCCGGTCTCCTGGCCTGCAGTGTGGCGGTCCTCAGGGCAGGGCTGGTCACCACCCCGTTGGCTGCCCTGCCACCCGGCTTCGCCCCGCCGTCCTGCAGCCTGTTCACCAGCTTCCCCAGCTCGGGCTCGGGGCGCGGCTGGGGCCGGCTCTCAGCGGGGGGACGCCCCGGCTCGTCCCCGCCTGGCCGGGGCGCGGGCGGGCGGCTGCGGTGCAGGGGCTTGGGGGCCTCCACGCCGCCGCCGTTGGGGGTCTGGCCGAGCCGCTCTGCTGCAGAAACAAGGGGGCACGGAGCCGTGGGGTTAGTTGTGTACCGCACCTGATGTCCCTCCAAAAGCCATTCGTCCCAGCCCTCTTGCTGCGCTACAGACCCAGGAGCCGGAGCTCTACTATGAACTCGACTGCTCCCTGCAGCCTCGGAGCAGTCCAAGGAAAAAGCTTCTGCTCCCAGGTCGGGGAAGCATTGAAATGCAAAGCCAGCCCCACCTGCATTAGCAGTCTGGGGGTTTTAAAGAGCAATGTGAATCAATCATGTTTTGCCAGTGTCACAAAATGCACTTTATACCTAAACATCATCAAAGCTCTGAAAACTAATGGAGAAAGGGACTTTCCATCTCTTTGGTGACTATGGTTCAGGGCACAGCCTGCAGTGACGATTAGAGCAAATCAGGTCCAGAAACATGATTTTAAGCGGATGTGCCCTTTAACATTATGATAAGGACTTCAGCATTTCCTTACAGTCAGCTGGATTTAACAGCAGAGAGGAACTTCATCTAGAAAATACTATCACAGGGTCCTGAAAAAGTTCGTTGGAGTTCTTGCTCTGGATGGGGAACTGCCAGCAGCTGAGCCAGCTTGAGACCTCCTTGGGCCTCCCACAGCACAGCCCTCTCTGGCTACCATCTCAACTCCCCATGCAGTTCCTTTTGCACCTTTGCCTCTGATGCCACAAAACCTCTCCTCTGGGAACCAACCGTAGTTTAGCTAATGGAGAATGCATCAGAGGTAGCAGAAAAACCCAAATCCCGCAGAGTCTGACTTGTGACATGATGTATGAGTGTTTTTGGCTTTCCTTTCTCTCTGAACAGCCCTCACTGCCTGCTGTGTCCAGGACCCAGGAAATGCAGCTGTACTGCTGTTACCTCCATTGCTCCTGGAAAGGTGTTACAGGAAGCAGGAGGGGCAAGAGGCAGGTAAGGCATCAGGGAACAGCTGGACTGACCTCCACTCTCCTCCACAGAGGCATCGAAGAAGACAGGTCTTTCCCTCAGGGGACGCTTGGAGATGGTGATGGGTTTGTGCCGCCGGGCAGCCACCCTGGGTGGGGGCACCGGGGGGGCTGTGGTGTCCTCTGGGGGGCCAGAGTAGATCTGTAAAGGGAGACACGTTCAGGTGACCCAACACAAAGGGGCCGCTGCCTCACCTCCCGCTGCAGGTGCTCCCACCCAGCACAGAGGGGGATGGTGGCCACCACTGACACTGTCCCCACTATTGACACTGTCCCCACTATTGACACTGTC
The DNA here is from genome assembly GCF_965178545.1 of Coloeus monedula. Taxonomy (NCBI): domain Eukaryota; kingdom Metazoa; phylum Chordata; class Aves; order Passeriformes; family Corvidae; genus Coloeus; species Coloeus monedula. The sequence continues at coordinate 19,750,527 of NC_138792.1, read as the reverse complement.
CCCACCACTGACACTGTCCCCACTATTGACACTGTCCCCACTATTGACACTGTCCCCACCACTGACACTGTCCCCACTATTGACACTGTCCCCACCACTGACACTCTCCCCACCACTGACACTCTCCCCACCACAGCACTATCCCCACCACTGACACTGTCCCTGTGGCTCAGCAGGAAGATCACAAACACAGACAATTTGCAGAAGCAAATTCTCCTGGAGCAGATGAGAGAGGCTTTGAGGCTTTGGAGCTGACAGCTCCTGAGCAACATCAAGACTCCCACCGTCAAAGAGGTACAGTCCCTGAAACACCCAAATCAACCTTGCATTGATTCAGATCTAACACTAAAACCCTTCAGCTCTTGGCTTACAGTGATGCATTTGGCACCAGGAAATTACCTGGGATGAAATACTGGCATACAGACAATGCTACTGAGGAGTTTTATCTCCTTTTCTCACTGGTCATTAATTGAGAAGTTCTTATTTATGTCAGGGCTTTTTTTAAGAGCTGAAAAAGAATTACATCTGAAGAGCTGAAACATCATATCAAGGCCCAAAGCAGCTGCTCTTGTGTTCTTCCCAGGGATGTTAATTGAAGTTTTATTAGGGATTTAAAGCCTGAGTTACTGTGGAGGGTTGGCCTGAGCTGCTGAGCCCAGAGGCTGTCCTGGGAGATGTGGAGCTGGTCCCTTCCTGGCTCCAGCCCAGAGGAGGAGAGCTGTGCTAGCCCCACCGGCATGCCAGGTCACCACACCCTTGGGCCACACTTTGATATGGAAAAACAACTTTATTGCATCACCCAGAAAAATCTTAACATGAAGAAATGTAACATTCTGCTTTGATTACATGCCTCATTTTGGTAATTCAAACCAAAAGTATATTCCTTCTTCTCCACGCCAAAGAGCAGGCCTGGGAGACCAAAATGGGGGATGGGGGAGGAAAACATATCCCTAGTTTAACCTCCTTGGTCCCAAGTGTGTGCCTGGGGAGGGCAGGCAGTGGCCGATGGCTCCCCACACCCCATGGTCAGGCTGCTCTGGCCCAGCCTGGGCTGGCTTGGGATAAATCTGTGTGCTGGGACCGGGCTTTGCTCCCGACACTCTGGTTCACTCTGCATGAGGAGAGGAGGAACAACACAGCATCACAGAATGGTTCAGGCTGGCAGAGCCCACAGGGGGTCATCTGGTCCATCCTCCCTGCTCAGCAAGGGTATCCTTAAAGCAAATGGCACAGGATTGTGTCCAGACAGTTCTGGAATATCTCCAGTGAGGGAGGATTCCACACCCACTCAGGGGAAAAAACCTCCACACTTATGGTTTGGTGGCACAGGGCTGGCTCACTGCCTGCTGGGCTCTGCCCTGGGCAGGGGCAGGACATGTTCCCCACTCCAAAACACAAGGTCTGGAGCACTCTCTCTGCCTGGATTCAGAGGGACTTGCTGTGACATAACAGCCCATGAATTAAAAGCAGCAGCTCGTGTATTATTAAAGCAGTAAAGGATTGCCTGCAGGAGGGAACTTTTTTGGAAATACCAACCTCATCCTTACATCCTGACCAGAATCCAATCCTGCTTTTAAAAGAAACATTAAGCTCCCCATGGACACTTATACAGGTACCAGAGAATACTGTTTTCAACACCTGAAACCCAAGCTAAACCCACCACAAACGACTCTGTTTAAGAGGTGGGTGCAGGCTCTGATTTACGTCTAATTGAAAATCCAAGTTAAATCCAAGTACCAAGATATTGACAGACCCTCACCTAAAGTAGGTTTGTACAGGGAAGGAGAACAGTCAACCTATTTAATTTAACCACGGCATTGAAACATGAGCTGTGGAAAAGCAATTATCCAGAAACACTTCATGAATAGTTACTTTGTCCTCCAAGTCTTCAGATTGTACCATATAACCCACATCCCCTCTTCCTCCAGACTCATCTGAGCTGTTTGCTCATGTGTGAGCTGAAGATGCTCTCGGCTCCAATGCTGAACTTATAAACTCAACCTAATAAAAGTGACTAATCTAACCTTATTGATGGAGAAATTAAAAGCAAGCAAAAGAACATCTGCCTTAATTAAAGTTGTCATCCCAGCTCTCAGAGGTGGCAGGGTATGTTGATTCAGACTGTGCCTCAGGCTGTACGGAGGGGAGCACAGAGCCTCATCTGTGGAGTGAGCGTGTGAGATCCCAGACACAAACCAGTGCCCGTTTTTCTGTGGGAACTTACTACAAGTGTTCATAGAGACCTACAAAGGAATTGGCTGGTGTTTCCATGAGCTTCTGGTGTGGGTACTCAGAAGCCTCTCTGAGCTCTTTCATCCTGTTTCAATCCTTGGCATTACAGCTGACTCCCACCACCTCATCTGGTCCCATACCCCCACGTAATCCTCACCTGGTTGCTCTGGCTCCACATCCCTGTTGCAAGAACCTTGCTATTCCAGCTTTGGCTGCCTCTTCCCTTTCCAAATGGAGCTTTGCTCCCGCCCATGTGCTGCCCTGTACGCCGGGAGCTGCCTCAGCCCCCTCACAGCAAACAGCATCCCTGAGTGAACGGCTCCACCTGCTTCCTGCCCCTAAGGCATGAGAGAGGTTTGGATACCGTGTACTCTGCTGTGAAAAGCTGGAGGAGCAAACTCACTCCTTGGAACCCAGAGCTGTTACCAGGGCAGTAGTCTGCTCCCTGCTTGGGATCTGCTGCTCTGGATGCAAGCTGGATGCTCCAGCTTTCAATATTAACACCCAGCTCTTGTTATCCCCCAGCCACCTGACACCCCTGAGTCAGTGTCGGGTATCGCTGAGAGCAAGTGTGAGCACAGACACAGTGGAATATTCTGCTTTGCAAAGACAGAACTCCACATGACAAGATTGCTGTCTGCACATGCATCTTCAGCACCACCCCAGCAACCAGACCCTGGCTGGGCACATGGGTGCTACCCAGGCTGAAATACCCAGCGCAGATCCATGGAAGGCAGATGAGACTGGAGGCTCTCCAGGGCTCTGTCCTGTGAGAGCATGGCCCAGGGCCACAGGCACCAGCCTCAGCTCCTCCGACTGCTCCACCCCTGGCAGCAGCTCCCTCAGACTCCCCCTCACTCCAGAGAACACCTCCTCAGACTCCCCATACCATCTCCACATTGTCCCTGTATCTGCATCTGAATGCATCCACAGCTGAATTACTTTCATCAACCGTTCAACACTTGTCTGCTCTAGGTTTTTTCCACTGATTCAACAGTTACGCAGTGTCACATCTTGGACTGTGCCCATTAAAACCAATTCTGCTCTGGCCTAGCTCCTGTCTAGAAAAGGAAAGAGTGGAGCCCTGTAATGTCCAGTCATACAATAGTGTTTTTTCAATAAAGCTTCCCCTTATTTAAAAAGAAAAGGCAAAAATGCCCAGACTCGCTGTTTCCTCTGGGACCAGATAACAGCAGCATTGAGGAACACACCTGCTACCCTTTGCTTCCTCCTGAAGCCTTTCAGAGCAGCGTGTTACATAAAGCCAGCCCAAGGAGACTCCAGAAGGAGCCAGAGTGCTGCCAGTTGCCACAGCAACAGTCTGCAGGAGTAGGCTGGAGCAGCCAGAGCTGCTCTGGGGCTGCCCCGTACCTTCCCAAAGTGCTCGATCAGGATCTCGACCACAATGTTTTGGAACTTGATGTTCATCATCGCTGCCACAGTGTCCTCCTGTGCTCGCATGAGGGTGGGCCCGAAGATCACCCCCATGTTGGACGGTGACATCAGATTCTCCCGGCTGTGCTCACAGACGCTGCAGAGAGCAGGGGAAGGAGGAATAGAGTTTGGCTTGGTTTGCTTTTTCCAAACAGATCTTATTCCAAGAAAAAAACCCAAAATCCCAGATACATTAAGAATCAGTCATTCAATTTTCTTTGTTGTGTTTCAGGAGAGTTTGTTTCCCAGTAGTGATAAACATGGCTCTAGCTCTGACACACAAGTTTGGCTCAGACAGATGCTGGAGAGAGCAATGTGCTGACAGCATCTTTATTTGATCTCTTCCCACTCCCAGCTCCTCTAACTCTGTAATCAAAAGTTATCTGCAAAGCATATACACAAAAGGAATGATTTAATTCCAATATCCTTTTTATCCAGAATTGACTTCTGGCTTTAATTTTCCCTCTCTCTGAAGGAAGAGAACTGAATATAAGGGAGCACACTATAGTGTTTGCAACAAATCTCTTAGGGGTGACAATTTACAGCCCCTGCTCTCAGAGGGTATTTTCATTTTTAAATCATTTCCTGCTCTGTGCATGTCTAAAAGGATGGAAGGAGCAACCAGAAAGAGAAGCATCACTTGACACACAGGGCAGCAAGGATAATCACCCCCTTTGTGCAATCCACATGGAAAGTCCCAAGGGGACTACAGTGGATAAAATTTTGCAAACCTGACCTCCCAGAAAGGCTTGTTCTGCTGATTCCATTATTCTCTTTCTTTGGTTTTAGAGGAAAACATCTACTTACTTGACGAGGTGCTGGATGAGGAGTTCTAACATCTCCCTGTTCTTGTCAGGCAGTTTATAGACCAGTGCATGAATGGCTCCCAACCTGTAGTCCAGGTTCTCGGACTCTGGAAAGCAGGAACACAAAGAAGAATTTGTACCCAACACTTTCAAACTAAATACACCAGGGAAGTATAAAGCCAAAGGAAACCCATGGAAGCTGTTCCCTGCACAGCATGGGAGCGATGGGGAGCAGAGGGAAGTGAGATTTCACAGCAACAGGATGAACACTGTGAGAAACAATATGAAGTGGAAAGAGGAAGAAATGGAGCTTGAAAGGGAGCCCAGGGACACATGCCAAAAGAGGCTGGGCATGGGCAGGTCCTCCCCTTCACATCCTTGTCTCACACACCTGGGAGCACACAGCTTCCCTCTGGGAGTCCTATCAGCCCAGAGAGCTTTGACACTGAACAACACCTAAAATATCCTGCAGGGCAAAAACCTAAGTCCCTGACCCAAAGAAGTCATCCTTAGAAGCATAAATAATCAAGAAACAATAAAATACCTGGTGTGAGAAGAATGGTGTGGGGTCTGGGTGGCTGGGAAGCTCAATGGTGCAAGTTTCTGAGGGAGGGCAGGGAAGGGATAAAGGTCTTGCCCACACATCATGGGCTTAACCAGCTCTGAAACTAATAAATCCTGGGCTTGACCACCTTCAGCAAGTGGTGGAACATTTCCCTTTCCAAGAAAGAATGGGTGTTTTTCATCCTCCAGAGGGACACATGAAGAAGAAGTGGGCACTCTCCCAGTGACTTCTGGAGGCACAGTGAGGTGAGGGATGCTGTAATGTCACACATTTCCAAATGCCAGCACTCCCATGCTGACGGGGATGACCAGCTCCCTGCATCCGTCTCCCTCACCGGGCACTGGCTCACAACTGTCATGGCTCATCTGCAACGGCCACAACGAGGTGACAGCCGAGGACCGGCTGGCTCAGCACAGGTGAAGCCCTGGCACTACACCTGTGCTTCTTGCCTGACCTCTGTTATTCCCAACTGTGACTCAATCCCAACAACTACAGCAGAGAAATGTCTTCCATGTGCTGGTAGACACTCTGTTTTCAACATCCCAGGATAAATTTCACAACCTAAAGGGAATACCTACTTATCTGAGTGGCAACAGCACCATCCCATTCCCTCACAGGTTTTAAAATAAATATATCAATACTAGGGGGAAACAATTCTTGTGGCACACTTGAGCTGCTTTCAAGTGAGTAATATCCTCTGGCTCTCCAGACCCTCCAAGAGCACAAGACCCTGTTTGAGGGAAGGGCACTGCAGTAGCAAAGGAGGGAAGGGAACATCCAGCACCACATCCCCTGCACAGATGAGCACTCGGAGGAGAGGGTCACTGCTCTTTCTACAGGTGAAGCAGCTGGACACCACGAGCTGGCAGAGCTCTGCCAAGTGATTTTGATGGACCCTGGCTGGGGAGAGCAGGGCCAGGGACCATCAGTGGGGCAGCTGTGGGACTTACTGGCAGCCAGGACCAGCTCTTTGTGGAGCTTGTACGTCATGACGGGTTCAGACAGGTTCCTGCAACAACCAGAAAGAAAACTGAGCTCTGCAGGGCATTGTGACCCACTTGTGACCCATCTTGAACTGATGGGCAAACTGGCTCATCCCTCAGTGCCACCAGGTCCCAGTGGCATCTCCCTCTGCAGTCAATATCACTGAAACAGCTCATCCCATGGGATTGGGGGGTTCTGCAACACCCATATTTATCATTCCTCTTCCCAAAGCCTTTGTCACTTTGCCCTTTTCAACAGCCAGATGTGGATATCTGGCAGCTCATTCCACCTTTCATGTGGATTAGCCCCAGTCCCCTTTGCCTCCTTGGGCAGGTGTGACCTGCAGTGCTACCTGAGATAGAACTTCAGTGAGCTGGTAATGGTCTTGATGTCCCAATCCCCACTCTGCAGATCCACATCCCCGGGGCATTTTGGATCTGGAGGAAGAATGAAAAGATTTTAGAATGAAGTTCATTTAGAGGTTGCTAATAAACAGTCTGCTTGGGGTGGAGGTTTCCCCTTGAGACACACAAAGCCACAGCAGCACACAAAGAGAGCTCCTGATTCCCATGGCTGGGAAAAGCAGAACACCAGCACCAGTGTCAGGATTTTTGGAGAGACTGGAGAGCAGTGCTAATGAGGGACAAAGAGGGAAGACCAGGTAAAATTTAAGCAGTGCTGAAAAGTCACTGAGAGCATATTCTCTACTGTTTATTTTTTCTCAAGGCTGGCAGAAACAACAACGCATTTCAACAGGTCCAAGACAAGCTTTCTGACATCCAAAGTAATCTGAATGCCAGCTCCAATCCCTCATTTGCAGCTACTCCCCTGAAGGCTGGTCTGGAAGCATTCCCTCTTGCTGCACGGAGAGGGGAGCTCAGCAGCATGGAAGTACAGTTTGCTCCTGCCTACCCCCACTGATAAACCACATAATGTCTGTGGAGCCATGAAGAGAAAGATGTGGTTGTAGGATGGGGGAAGCTGGACTACAGAAATAAACAGCAGGATTTATGTTTAAAAATAAATAGGACTAGAGATTTAAAAAAAAATTAAATCTATCTCCTTAGAGTGGTTAAGGATGAAATGCTGCAGCAGCAGTTATTTCTGTGGTGTTGGACTTCCCATTGTGCATTCATATGCAGTGGGATGGCAAGTGGTTACCCAGACCCATGCAGATAAACAAAACAAAAAGCCACTCACTGGTGGGATTCTGAGGAGAAAACCACAGAGGAGGGTGAGAATCAGCAGCAATAGAACCTGAGGCTCAGCAATGAGTCATAGGCCAGTAGAACTGGGCAGATGCCTGAAGTCATGGCTCTGTGAGAATCGGGCACAGCCAGACACCAGTACAAACCAGGGTTTTAATAAACAACATCCAGAGTAGAAGCAATAGGAAACAACCGCCAAAGCCTTTGAATGCTGCATTAAGATCAGATGTCTGAGCTGGCGTGAGCCCGAGGCACGCAGGCAGCGAGGTGAATGCAATCCCTGCCCTGTGCTCCAGTCCTGGGCAGGGCTGGGGAGAATGTCTTGGCCTTGGGCAGGTGGGGATTGACCCCAGAGGTCCCCCAAGAAGCTCGCAGCTGACCATGAGGTGAGGGTACAATGGCCTCACCCAGGGCCCAGCACAGAAGTGCCTGTCCTGGCACAGAGAAGCGCTGCTGAGCCCCACAACCTGCCCAGACTATTAAGACTGTCCCCAGTTGCCAAGCTTGTGTGACAGGCAGATCCAGCCACAGGAAGGCCTGCAGCAGGAATGCATCCATTGACTTCTGAACATGTACATTGACTCCTTAACATACACACTGCACACAGTGAGGTGTCCCCATCCTTCCAGAGAAAAACCTTACACCAGGGTGGAGGGCTCCCTGCGAAGGCCACCTTCCCAGTCCAGCTCATCGTGTTATCCCAGGAAAGAAGGGGAAAATGAGCCTCAGAGGGGTGGCAGGGACCAAAACACCTGCTGGACATTTCTCACTGTGGAACCCGATCCTCTCTGTCCCTCACAAACAATTCAAGAACAGGACAGAATAATTAATTCTTACCAAAAAAGGCATTCAGCAACTTCTGCACCTGGATATTGCTGCCAACGGTCCGGTACACGCCCTCCGTAGTGATTCCTAAGAGAACAAAGCCAAGAGCGTTAGCCGAGGTTTCCCACTGGTGGTCCAAAAGCCCCATCTAGTGGAACTGTTTTCCTGCTGCTGGTCTCTGTCCCACAGCCCAGGCTCTGTCCCATATCCCGGGCCCTGTCCCACTCCCCGGGCTCTGCAGGCAGGGGCTCCACTCACCCCCAGCAGCTGTGGCCACCAGCACCACCGTGGTCACCATGTCATGGTCAGGTGAGCACAGCCAGGGCATGGGACACGCCAGCCCACATACCCCATGTCTGGGGGGTGCTGCTTTGTCATGGGTTTGCTCAACCCCTCACAGAAGACAAACACATTGAAAGAGAATCTGAAAACACTGGCCAGTTCTGCAACAAGCAGAGCCACTGCTTCTCCTGGCTCTGCAAGCAGGGTCTTTGTGCCCCTGCTGGCCTTGGCTGCCACAGCCCCAGAAATCTGGAGATGAATCCAGGCCCCCATCTCACACTGGTGATGCTCACTGGATGTTCACTGGTGCAGGCTGGACAATATGTGACAGCCCAGAGGATGAGCTGCCACCCTGCCACCTGCTTCTGCTGCTTCACAGACTGGGGCTAAAGGAGCCTGTAGCCACCCTTGGCCCCAGTGCTGGAGCTGTTCTCCTGCTGCCCAACAGTGGGTGTGCTCAGGGCCAAAACTGAGAAAACCATGAGCAAAACCAGCATGAAGATGGAAATAGAACCCCAACCAACTTGGTACAACATTCCCGACCACGTGGGATTTCTGCTCCCGAAGAACACGCATTCCTCAGCTAGAAGCTGAAGTGCCGTGTCAGTGACTAACACTGTACTGCAGGAACTGCAGGGTAACTCAAGGCCATGGGAAGAATGGCCAGGCCGGGTGAGCTCCTCACCTTTGGTCTCCACTGCATTGATGCACTTCCGAACAAACTTGAAGCCGACCTCGTTCAGCTCCACTGTTTTGGACAAGGAAGCTGTGTTAGCTGACTGAGCACTCCTGGAGAGCCCTGAGACACCCCCAGCCCCAGCCCCTCTTGGCTCCCGGAGCTGCAGTGCCCCAGCACAGCAGAGTGTTCACACCTGCACTGCATCCCCTACATCCTCAGGAAAACACTGGCATTCTGGACATCCTGACAAGGAGTTATTAGTTCCGTATGTTCTCCCATTTTTCCTCAAATTTATTATGAGTTGCAGCACTGCTCCCCACACCCTCTCTATGTTTAATAATAATTGCAAATTGGTGTTTAATAATAATAATAGTGTAAATAATTTGGATTGTCTCTGATAAAGACTTGAATAATCACTTCCAGAGCAAAATCTATAGTTACAGCTCTTCCCCATCATGGGACTGTGTAATTTCTGCTTACCTACATCACTAGGATTAAAAAGCAAAACCAATCCAGCTTGATGTGCTGAGGAAAGCTGAGCACAGGGCTTGTTCCACTGATCTGGGGAATCCTATGGTATCCCTGCATTTTCAGCAGGTGGTTTATACTGGTTGCTCTGAGCAACAGCAACATCAAGCTCAGACGTCTCTTAGCCCTGCCCTAGGAATAAGCACAGACCCACCTGGTGCTTGATACTGAGGGCTATGATACCACTGTAATTCTTATCAGCTCTAATCTATTACAAATAGAGAATGTTTATTCAGCGAGACCCGAATCACATTCCTCCCAGTGTGTGATGTGAACACGGCCACACAGGTTTGTGCTCATGCATCTGGGAATGCTCCCTCTGTGCTCATTAGAGCCAGCTAGTTACAGTGCTGATGAAGTGAGCTCTGAGACAGAATGCAGGTTTCACCCAGCTAACAGAGCCCCAAAGAGTTCCAGGGCTCTGCAGGGTACACCCCACTGCTGCAAGAGGGGACATGGGACACGGTGGTGGGTGGGAGATCCAGGAACTCAATGCCACCTCTATTGCCCTATTACAATCTTTGTTAAGATCTCTCAGAATCTCTCACTGTGGTTTGGAGGTGCAAATTGAACCTTACATCCCGCTACTCCTGGCTAAATAAAAACTGCTTGCTGCAGTTCTGTGCGACTTGTTCTTATCTGGGCTCAGTGCCAGCCACTTGTGGTACAAGAACAGAAGTGGCACTGCTGTCATGGAGCAGGAACACTGCTACTCAGCAGGAACTGAGGATAAGTGTATCTGCAAGGAAAACCCTGCCTGGCCTCAAGGCTGTGAGAGCCCAAAGAACAGCAACAGAAGTGACTCACTTTCTTCCTGCTTCGTGATGGGACTGTGATAAATCTGAAAAAGGAAGAGGGAATGGGGGAGCAAGAAACAAAAGTATCAGTATGATTTGGTATTTATTTCTGAAAGAAAATGCAGCATCCCATAAGTCACCCGTAGATCACCTGTAAGTCACTCATAAATCACCCATAGATTACCCAGAGGCAATCACAGCCAAAAAGACAATGTCCCATAGAAATGTCATTTTATAATAAGGCAAGAACCCATTATCTGCACAGTCAAGGAGCTTCTGCTGCCTCCCTGCATTTCAGTGGGGCACCTATTGCGAGGGAAATTCTCTGTTCTGTAGGCAAACCGCAGGGCTCTGAAACACCAGTAGGCACAGAAAGGTGGGAGAACACGGGTGCAGGGTAGGCAGTGACATCTTCGAGAAGGTGGCTAAGAGCAGGGACAGACAGACAAAACATCATCTCCGGCAGGTAGTGAGGAGCAGGAATAGGAGCGAACCAGCCTCGGAAGGGCCGGTTCTCAGGCGGGCTGGCACAGCAAGGGAACATCCCCAGATTTAAGGGGGAAACCCAAAATCCCCAGTGGTAGCCGAGGGAATGGCATGGAGCCCATGGCGATCGTGCAGCGCTGATCCCGAGCAGCACCCGCCGGCAGAGGACACTGCTCGGCAGCGCATTCCAGCTGGGAACAGCTCCAGGAACACTCACCGGCTCCTTTCCGTCCATGGCCTCCATCCACAGCCTTCGGTTGGCTTCTGAGAGCGCCTGCAGCGTGATGGTCCCGGACCTGCGCGGAATTCCCCCAGCGACAGGCAGGGAAAGAAGAAAAGTTGTTTTTAATAGACTTCAGAAAGGGATTTGCTGCAGCCCGTGGGGTTTGGGGATGCGAAGCCTCTCACCTTTCATTAGTTTCAATGTCAAAACAAAACCTTTTGTCTATGGAGTCAGTCTTTCTCCTTACGCAGGATTTCAGGGTCAGGTCCAGGGTGCCCTAGGAGAGAACATGAATGCCAAGGTGAGAGGACAGCAACATGGGAGGTTTCAGGCTCCTCAGGCCCCTCAGCTGCAGCCCAGCATGGCATTGCCCACGGTGTGTGTCCTGACATTCCGATGGCATTGGTACCAGGAGCACAGGTAATCCTCCCACCATCATCACAGGTAGAGATAAGAGGCTCCGAGTTCCAGGCTTGCTCTCAGCCAGAGAATGTCCTGGACTTCCCAGCACTACCCCACACAGCAGCACTCTGCCTCTACAGTGCTGGAACACTGCTCCAACGAACCCAGGGAGGCACTCCCTGGCCTCTGAGGCCAGGACCACGCTCACCCATGCTCTGACACAGCTGGGTCCAAATTTTTATCAGGGCTGGTCATCAGTACCAATTACCCACACCACCAATGGTCCAAATGGCTTTACACAAATTCAGTGTGGCAAACAGATGTATGTTTGCTCCTCCCAGATAGAGCAGACGTGCTCTGGAGGGGCTCAGCTCTGGCCCTGGGTGTTCATGTCCCTGTGCTCTGCAGCAGAGTCAATTCATAATTTGATTGTGGGTTTGTGGCCAGCTGTGACCTGACGGTGCAGGCTACCAGACCGCCAGAGTTTGGGAAAGGCACTAAGTTTTCCAAGCTCTTATCTGCAGTAATGGGCTTTCCTAGACATGATTATGGCAAAAATGACAACAAATCTCTCCATACAATAGTTTGGACATTTCTTTGCCCAGCTCTCTGCCAGGGGGTTGCAAAACATCTATTTTATTTTCCTGCTGCAGTGTGCAGAGCCCTGCCAAAACCAGACTGTGAGCTCACACACTGGAGCACACACGCCTGGCTGGGAAGGCCCCAGGGACCTGCTCCATGGCAGAGGAGGGTGGGGGACTCAGCTGGAGGCACTGGCTGTGCTCCATCCTCCCATCCCTCCCCTGTCACGTGGAGGGACTGAGGGAACTCCTAGACTTTGGTAAACCAAAGCACTTTGTGAAAGAAGTAGCTACCCAAATTGCCACCGTAGTGCAGTTTGGAGCTGCACTGTTGCCCTCTCCTTTCCCAACACTGTCCCAGTCTCACAGAACCAGTGCTGAGAGGATAAATCAAACCACAAACCAATGCCGTGAGCACATGCCAAGGCAAGGGAATGCTGCATTTAGAAGCAGTGACTCCTGTAGTGACTTGAGAGTCATTCATGCACTTCAGTGGCTGCCACAGTTCTTGTGGCTCCCAGCCCTTGTGCATGGGGAAGGAGCAACATCAGCTGGTCTAGAGAGGCACAAGTTTCACCCCAGACTGAACTCATGAGCCAGCACTGGCCAGTATTGCTCACATCACACGACCCACATCTGCTGCCAAACCCTGCAGGGCCTGGGCTCCCAGGGACACCTGAGTGAGACCTCCCCTCATGGGGGTGCCTCTTCTGGGTGACACCAAACTGCCCTGTGCAGGCAAGGAGGGGTCAGAGCCCACCCCTCTGCTCTGTGGCACACGCAGGGTCAGCCCTCACGGGACGGGAGGCCATACGTGGGAAGGTGGGCTGGTGGTTGGGCCAGTGTTTGCAGATGTCCAACTCACTTGCTTAGCTCCAGGCTTCTGGTCTATGGGCGTCATCCGTAAGGTTTTTGCCTCTTTCTCGTACTGGCAGTAATACTTCACCCAGGAGATGCCCAGCGCCCCTGTGGAACACACGAGAGGCTGCAATCAGGGACAGGGAGGTAGCTGGATGCAGCCAGCAAGGCATGGTCAGTGTTGCCCACATGTCCTCCCTTCTCTGGGGATGGACACTGACAGCCCCGGGGGACATCTCCCTTGCAAGTGTCTCCATGGGCAAGAGCCAGGAGGAGAAGAGAAGGAGAGGAGGAGGTGAGAAGGGAGAGGAGATGAAGAGAGAAGCAGGAGGAGAGGAGGAGGAGAGAGGGAGAGAAGGAGAGGACACAGGGCAGCAGCTGCCTCCAGCATCCTCCCAACTCACTGCTGGCAGAAGGGCATTTGTGGGACTCTGGTCACAAGCCAGGCTGGTTTGGCCAAGCCCAGCCAAGACCTACACTGGCAGGATCCTGCATGTCCTGAATGCCTGTTTCACAAACCCCACTGCTTGTTCCTGGTGGTGAAAACTCAATAATAAAGCAGCTCTAAAATACTCTGAAGTTCCTGTTTCTGGATTTATTGTCACTTTTCTCTGTTTTCTTACCTGAACTGCTTTATAGGAAATAATTAAACTGGTATTTTTTTCTGTAATTTGTTTTTAAGTTGCAGTTGTCAGGAGGAACAACTTTTCATACCTTATTTATAGGGAAGCATAAATAGAGGCAGCAAATAGCCACTGGCCTGCAGGAACATGCCACATTTGGGGTCTAAAATTACCGAGTGTGCTTTCTTTTAAAAGCAGGACAAACAGACATAAAAAGATATGTATAAATAGATTTCTATATAGGATTAAGAATGAATGCTTACAGAGTTGTCTGTAGCCTCCGAGGTCACAGTTTTGCACATACTTATGTCCCCTGAGCATTCCTGCTGCATGGCCATGGAGAGCTGCAGGGTTTGGAAAAGGCTGTATTCGGTTTGATTTGATTCTGCTCAGAATTACAAGTTTCACTCTCAGCAGCTTAACTCAACACTGGTTCCACCTTGGCTGTGCTCAGCTGCCCGCAGAGGCTGCCAGAGGGAGGCTGGGCAGGACACCAGGTTCATCCCGGTAAAACACAGCCAAGGCAGAGTCTGCCAGAGCTCCAGGCACTGGAGTAATAAATCCCATCTCATCGGAGCGCAGGGCAATTAGCCCTGTGCTGCCACAGCTCATGGCACTTGGAGAAAGCTCTGTGCCACTGCTGACAAAGCTGCCAGCTGAGGCTGCCAGTGCTTCCACAGGCACTGCAGGCGGTGACACCCCAGGCACCTCAGGCACTGGCAGAAGGCGACACCCTGGACATGCCGTGCCCTGGCAGCGGTGACACCTGGTGCAGGGCTGGCCTGGGCATGGGAGCTGAATACAGCCCACAGCTGGGTTTTGTCAGGGCAGCCCAAGCCTGCACGTTCCCTATTGCATGCAGGTGCATCCCAAAGCCATTACATTTCTCCTGAGTGTACAGGTAGCCCTCGATGGTCGGCTGCCCAGGCAGCTTGCAGGTTAGGGGTGCTTCCTTCATCCTCTTCTTCAGATCTTCCAGCTCCTCCCGCGTGCTGGAAAAGTGATTCCTTGTCTGGTAACAGAAAACAAACAGAAGCATATTTGAACATGAGCAAAGAGTGAGCTGCAGGTATTTATTCCTAGATAAATCTGAGGTGCTGTAGCAGAAATGAATTGGTTCCCAAGGCACAAAACATGGAAACCACTCCCCAAATCCACAAGGAAACTGGCTATAAGGACCACTGGGCTCTTAGAGATGATCGAAGAGTCACACCAAGTGCAGAGATGGTGATGGAGTGCCATAGCTGGGAGGTCGCTTGTTCCCTTAATTAAGGAACTTCAGCACATTTCAAGGCTGGGTGGAACAGAGGCAGCACCTGAGCTCCCCTTCATACCATTGCTCGCGTAACAGGTGTATTCTCCTCCCAAAGGAGATCATGCTACACTGCTTGGCATGAAAGAGTCACATCAACATGGGGTACAAAATCCAGGCATTCTGATGGAATACTACACCGACCAATTAATGAGCCAGCAGCAAAACCAGCTTGGCTCAGATTTATTGTTGTCCCACAGAAACGAAGGCCAGTCAGGAAAGACTGAGTATAAAGGAAACAGGACTCAGATATTCTACCCCACGAGCACACGTGACCAGCAGAGGAGCTTATCAACGCATGTAGCAAGCCTGTAGGAAGCCACTACCATTAAGGTCAAGGTTAGAGGCCTTCTTGGAGTACAATTTCCATCTCATGAAACGGAAAGAAAATCTCAGGCTTGTTTATGCATCAGGTTAAATGATGCAACTGCAATAGCCCCTTCCAGAGAAAACAATTTCATAGACCTGTGAACTGGCCTGTGCAGGAGAGGGGAAAACACATGTGAACTGAGAAGAAAATAACTGTATCTGCAGCTCCCACAATGCAAACATGGCCAGACTGCCTGGGTGGAAAGACTTTGCCATCAAAAGAGTGTAAATCCAAATGAGAACAGAAGTCACACAGAAAAGTCCTTCAGCTGGGCAGGGACTCACGTTCTGCAGGCTGAGCTGGAGCTGCTGCTTGTATGGGAGGAAATCCTGCGTCAGCTCCACTGTCAGGTTGTTGTAAGTGAAGAGGCTATGGAGAAATGCCAGCACCTGCAATGGAGGAAAGGGACATGCTGAACTGCTGTGTTTATAACTGAAGGAAAGATGGACAGAGTGTGGGGTTTCAGAAATTACAATTATTTTTCCCTTACAACTTTGGAATGATGCCAGCCTCGATATGGCTTATCCACCACAGTGTCCCTAAAGCCCAAGCTACCACCCACACATCTGTCTGAATAAAACACCCAGAACAAAAGGCCCTGCAGGGAGACCCAGAGCAGATCTGCAGAGTGCTCATCCACAAGATCCATGGGATCCCACGATCCCACACTCCACTGCAGCAGGCATTGGGGCAGAGCAACCACCCAGGGCAGGGTCCCCGCACTCAGGGACAGTCTGGGACCCCTGCAGGCCAGGCTGGGACAGGTGAGCAGAGCAGGTACCACCTCTGTGCCTCTGCAGACAGACAGCACTTGCCAAACCCAAGGGGGCCAAGATAATCCATAACACGACCTGTAGCTATGTACAGTGTCCAGCCTGTTCCTCAGGATCGACAGCCAGCCAGAAGAAACAGGGCTGGGGCTACACAGTGCTCCAGCAAGCACCACTAAGGCTGTCAAGATGCAGCAAACCAAGGATGCAAGGTTAACTCCTGCCCCACAGGACCTAATCCAACCTGGCAATTCATCCCTTCCTGCCATTGCCAGCACATCTGAGTATCAACCAACGAGACTGAGAGAAAAGGAAGCTCCTACCGGCTCCACAATACTGAATTTCTTGCTTTCTTGTACTTCCTGGATCTGGTACACGTACTCGAGGGAGGACTCAAAGAAATTGTGTCTCTCTTTGTCCACCTGAAGGTCAGCCTAGAAGAAAGAGGGAAAGGTGGTAAAAGAAAATACATCAAATGTAGTTTGAAAATATTTGACTTGATTTTGTCTGTCAGCCCACAGATAGTTCTGTCCTCAGTAAAAACAGCCTGCCAGGTGTCCAGCCTGGCTTTGAACTGGAACATTGGATATTCTTCTAAGTCTGCCCATTTCTGGCTCCCTTCATTCAAGGATCCAAAACTTCTTCTCACTCTGCAAGGACAAGGCTTTCCCAAAGCTCATTTGCTATTTTAGCACAAGCCTCTTCTCCACACACAACCCTATGAGGACAAGGCCACCATCACCACCCTGTTGCCTGACTCCATCTGTGTTCCAGAACCAGCAATTCTGGAGCTGCAGCAGTGGCAGGAGCACACAATGCTCCCAGAGCTCACACACAGTTTGCCTTGCAGAGATGCTCGGAGGTTGATCTGACAACTGGTCTGACAGATCTGACCAGAACCAGCTGCTCTAGTGTGGGCTGGAACAGCTGGGTTTCCTTCCTTGCTGCAACATGCCTGCAGCAGCACCAGCTGGCAGGAACCCCCTCCTCTGCCTGCCCCCACAGCCACCCCACATCCAGCAGCAAGGCAGGATGCCAGGCCAGCAAAAGGAATAATAACTGGTTATTTTGCTGCCAGAGCACTTCCCCAGGTGAAAGGGTGGCCAGTCCCCAGCTGTGCCAGTGCCACTGGTCACTGCCCTACACATCAAGCAATGACAACACATAAAGCCACTACCAGCATCCAACAGACACAGGAGAACTATGAGCTTGATTTCCCTGGTCTCACACAGAGAATCCAGGCTTTGGGTAGATTTAATTGATTATCAATTTCAATGGGTTACTGGAAGGGATGATCTCTCCCCCCACTTTTTTTAAGACATAGAGCAGCTGGTGCTGCTGTTTCTGGACCCAGCTCTGAGGAAAATTCCATACACACCTCCTGTAACTGAGACTCCTTCTTTTTGGAAGACAAATGCAAGTGGCGATCCAGCATAGAGTAAAACTTCTCACCATCCTTCTCAAACTTTTTCTTTCTTTCCTGTAGATGCAAGAGGTTGAAGCAGAACTAGTTATTGGCATTTTCCAGATAAGACTATGCATCAACACCAAGATGCTTTGTGCAATACTGCATTCCTATGGACAGATTTTGGTCAACCCAGCCAGAGAACAGGAGGCCACCTCTCATTTGCTCTGCCTTCACAGCCCCTTGCCTATCTTGGGTGCAGTTACACCTCAAGACCCAGTCTAGTAATACTCTGTGGCATAAGAAGTATTTTTTCATGCCAACATCATGGCAAAAGCCCCACCGCTGAGGTGCTGTTCCCTCTCTCAATTGGAGACATACTCATACATCAAAAACCTATTCACCATCTGCTGATGTGCTGTTCACACAGCCCAGAAACAACTGGGCAAACACTGCAATGTCAGAGACACATCAAGGTCAAGAAAAGGTTAATTAGAGGTCGGCAACTTTCTGTTCTAAAGAGTTTATAATTTGTTTCTGAAGAGTACCAGAAGGAAAGCAGAAGCCTAGAAGGTCGACAGGTGGGCAGGAAATCCTCATCTCCCCGTCAGCACTGGTGCGAAGAGAGCACAGATGAACAAGAGCAGCAGAGACACTCGAGAAGGAACCCCCAAGAGCAGGCAGGGAGCAGCAGAACTGAGCACCAGGCTGTTGGCTCCTGCCTTGCACTGACTGTGATACTGGCAATCACAAAACAACCAGAGTAGGGGCCAGGTTACAAAAATACCCACTTCAGATGGTAACTGAGATATCAGGGATTCCTGGGAGGCAACTAAATTACTAAAATCAGGAAATTCCAGCCTGGCAGCAACCTCAGTGCCAGGTCCAAGCAATTGAGAGCTGGTGTACACATAGCGCAGGTATGTATGGGATGCCCAGATCCTCTGGCTTTTGAAAGCTCAAGAAAGTGGAAAGCAGTTAGGAAGTTCCAGCTTCCTTGGAAATTTCTGGTATCTTTCAACACCTATCTGCTGAGAGCCCTGAAATCCTGTTCTCATGCCCCCACTCAGAAATTCATGGATAAACAAGCATACACCAGTGTCACCACAAACCAGAGCAGGTGGACTCTGCCAGACTGCTGGGTATCAGGAATTTTCCTCATGAATTCAGTAGTGACCGCAGCTTCCCCTGCCACGAAGTTTTGCTTCCCCATTCCCACTTGCACGGACTATTCCAGCTGTCTGTCAGGATGTCCTGCACCAGGATGCCTGGGGGCTCCCAAAACCCCTACCTGGGCTCAGCACAGTTGGCTCCTGCTAACAGTAACAAGCCTTCCTGCCAGCTGCCTTGCTGGGAAAAGGATTCTCTCCCCACAAGAGTCCTGACATGGCTGTAGTGAAAGTACAGTTACCACAGGGAAATGGCACCAACTCAACTACCCCTGCTTATGTGTAACTGTCTGGAGCAGGGCAGGCTTAGCTCAGGAAACCTTTTCACCTCAGCAATTACATGCCCTGCCCTGCAGACCCTGGAATTACAGGACACCTGAAGGGAAATGCATCCTCTGGAATCACCCCCTGCAATATCAAGTCCTGTGACTCCATGTTAGCAACCTCACACATCAGAACAGAGAGATCTACATCAAATCCCAAGGAGCAGAGTCCTTGAAGGGTGAATCCTAATTTAAGCAGTGCAGCAACTGCGGGGCTGAGGCCAGGAAGGACTATCAAAACAAACCACCACCCTCGTGACTAACACCCTCATCAGCAAACCCAAACCCAGCGCAATGAAAGCATTTGTGGAGCAGCAGTTCCTGTGTCTGTAAGGTCACACTCCCGGGCTGTCTGTGCCACTAATGCACCATCTAATGCAGGCAGGAACTCGTCTTGTTTCCATTTCCTTAACGAGGAGCCTCCAAACCCCAAGGCCACAGAAGTGCAGGCAAGCAGAGCTGTGGGGCTGCAGGCACAGTGCTCCTGCGGCCAACTCCTCACGTCTCAGAGGAGATGGCTGTGCCAGCAGCAGGTCCTGAGATGGAAAAGCAAGTGCTGCCGTGGAAAGCGAGCTCCAAACCCAACCTTGAGTTCTGCTGTCTCCACCAAGGTGGCATGCAGAGGTGGTGGTGGCAGCACTGGTGCCATCTCTGTTCCTCAGCAGAGCTGTGGATGAGCAGATGAAGGCGTAGCAGGAAAGGGGCTGAAGCCCACTCCAGGTGTCCTCTCTTGCCTCTTGCTGCCAGCAAGCAGCACACATAGGGTATGTGTGTCTGTCCCCACCCTGTGGAGAGGCCAGCAGGAAAGGCAGCCACACTCCAGGCTAGAGCTGGGACCAACCTCTCCTGCTCTCTGGCTGCGAGGCTGCTCACCTGCACCAGGAGCTGTGGGAAAGCACAGGGCAAGGGAACAGCTGCCTACTGGAGCCTGGTGCTACCATGGCCAGGCACAGCAGAGCCCATGGACAGGGAGCAGGGATGGGATGGGCAGGGGGGATGTGCCTCTGGATGCAGCAGCCTGGGAGCACGTGGCTCCTAGCTTGTCCCCAGGAGAGATAACATTGTTGTGGGAGGCTGTGGTGCCCGTGCAGATGGCCACAAGAACCCATGGAGGAGGCCATGAGCTGTGTGTGGCCATGGTGCCCACACAGATGGCCACAGCCTGCACCTATAGGGAGACCACAAATCACTAGGCAGCAGCTTCGCCACCAGCTTGTGGGCAGCTCCCTGTGGGAAGACACGGTGGGTCTTGGGGCAGAGGGGTCACCCCTGCTCAGGGAAAGACTAGTGAAGAGAAAGGAAAAGCCTGGGAGAACAATGGAGCTCCTTCTGCAGCAGGAGTTGGGAAGCCAGACAGCAACTCTTTTGGGGAGTGCCTCCTCCTCTGCCAGCGCCCACGGCAGGCAGGGGCACACAGCTGCACTGGGGACATGGAGCACTGAGCTCTCTCTGGGGATTGAAGGGACTGGGAACGATGTCCAAGACAGACCCATGTGCAACAGGACCACAGTGCAGCATGGCATTTTGGGCCACTAAGAGGGAGCTTGCCAATCATTCCCACTCTGGCTAATTAGCATATAACTGAAGAGCAGAAGGATGACCTACAAATCCTTCTGAGTTGGCTGCTGAACAGAGCAAGCCAAGACAAAAAAACAACACAAAAAAATCACTCAGACTGAATCACAATCTGGAAACATCAGCACAAATTAGTTCCTCATGAATATTCAGCAAAGGGCAGTCCCACGTTTCCATTAAGGTTTGCCAAGTCCAAGTGCCACCCATCTTCCTTTCATTGCTCACTGGGAGCAACCAAGCAGATCCCACCGAGTGCAGGCACGAGGCTGCTCTGCAAAAACCCCACACTGGGAGCTTTGACAGACATTGCTGTACCCAGGAAGGAGCAGGAGCCCATGGGACAGCACGGGCTGCCTGCTGTGGCAGGTGATCCAGCAGCAGCTCTGGCTGCTCTGTGTGTGCCGGGTTCTGCCCAAACCCCGACTGCCGCTGGCACTGGGGCGACACCGGAGCCCCTCAGCAGCTTCAGGTCCAGCTGACCAAGGGGAAAGGGACAGACAGACTTGCAAAAACTCCCCCTTAACCAGTAGTTGCTAATTAGGATCTTCTGAAATTCCCCTCTTAGGAGAGGTGGAGTGAGTGGCAAGCAAGAAGCCCAGCTCAAGGGCCACTTCTCCTCTCCATAAGGAATGAAACACACTTCGCTTGCTGGCAGCCCCCACCTCCATGCACACCTGAGGGGTTTGGGTGCAAGATCAGTGGATGGAGGATCATCACAGCTCATTCTTACGAGGCAGCAGCAGTTAATTCAAAAACAGATTTCTAAAAAGTCGAGGGGTGTAAAAAGAGCAGTTCCATCGAAGCACACTGAGTTCATCCTGATGTTTTTCCCTCACCCACTGTTTTCTCTCAAATGCTCCTTAGGTTCTGCCTCCACAGAGATGAAAGCAAGTAGAAGTTACTATCCCCCCTTCCTTTTAAAATTATAATTAATTAAATTAATAACAGAATTAACTAAGTCCTTTTAGGAATATGTTATCTCCTATGGAAGAACTTTTGACAAACAGTGCAGCTATTCAGCATTCCTCCTGCCCTTACAGTACATCCAAACAAGTTTTTCCCTCTTTTTTTGTTTGCTTTGTGTTTTTTTAAAAAAAGCTGTCTCCTTCCAAGTGAAACTGGAATTCAACTTTTCCTATTCAAATTCTCTTTGACTCAGTAAGTGTGGCCAGGCTCTTCCCACAGTGTCCCAGCCCCACAGTGTGCAGCTGAGCCCCAGGGCTATGGAGAGGGAGGGATGGGGCCTCCATATGTGCCAGCTCCTTTCCACACTCACCCTCTGCAGTGAGTGCCAGAGCTGGGAAGTGGGTCAGCTCAGGGGGTCGCAGATCCTCCCTTTTATCTGTGATGTGGCACGGCACAGCACAGCAAGTCACTCACACTGACAGCAAGTCACAGGAAAAACAGTGACCCCATGGGGCTGCGGCAGGAGGGAGTGGCTGGAGGGGGTCCCAGTGACAGCCTGGGGCTGCCCTGTGTGGGAGCACACCCTCCCAAGGAGACTCCATTCGTCCCGGGAAAATGGGTGAATGCAGACTCAGATGTGTTGGTCAGACTGGCTGTGCTCCAGCCAGAGGCATCACAAAGCCCCGATTCAAGGGCTCTTCCTATTTGGCTCCAGCAGCTCGCAAAGGGAACAGAAAACATCTCACAGAAGGCGACGCTGCCAAAACACGGAAACTAAGCAGAGGGCACGAATTCCCTGTGTCATGTCTCCAGCCTGTTCCACAGCCCAGCCTCAGCCTCTGCCCCTGGTGCAGAGCAGAAAGGGTCCACAGGGTGATGCCAGGCCCAGCAGCAATGGGAGGAACCCACGCTGACAGAGCCCCCTGTGAGGAGCCTCAATTTGTACTTCACACCTTCTGCTGCCGGGTGGGGATGACCTGGGGATGCTTTGCAGGCTGGCAGGTGCAGGAAGGCTCTGTGCCCGAGGTGATACCCGAGGGTGCAGCCCACCAGCGGTGTGGCACAGGCTCCTGTCAGAGAAGCATCAGAGCTGAGGACAAGGGGCTGGAGCGGCTGGGGCTCACTCCCAAACTTGCATCCTCTCAAGGCTTTGGAGTGGCACTGGGGACAGTGGTACCTTTCTGTGCATCCCTGTTAGTGTGAGCACACCTGGATCCTTGCAAGGTGCTGCCCTGTAAGCTCCTGTGTGGGGCACTTGTGCTGAGCCACAGCACAGCCCTCTTCCCACCACAGTGCCCCGGCACCTCTGCAGCTCATGGTCCTCAGAAGAAACAAAACCCAAAACCAAACCACAAAGGCTGAGCCACCTGCAACAACTCCCTGCCCTCTGCCACTTTTCCAGCTTCTCTGAGCAGTGTCCTGCCACTGTCACCACCCTATGCTTCCACCAGAGCGCCCTGCCCGTCCACAGGGACCGAGGGAGGGCTGCAGGCTGCCAGGTGAATCCATGTCAGTGCTGGGGCTATGGCACCAGCCCTGCTGAGACCTGTGCCTGCCTGATGGGCACGGCCACTGCAGAGCCAGACACAGGCACATGGCCCGTGCATGGAGGCAGCTCGGCTCTCAGGGCACAGCACACTCTGGGAAAAGTGGCCCTTACACACCTTAAGGGCTCTCTGAGAAGAAAGCAGCCTGAGGGACACGAGAGCAGGGGCCGTGGGCAGCACCTCTGCCATGCTCGTGGCTGTAGCTCTTCAGAGGGTTCCACACACCAGTCCTCAGGGCATGGCAAAGGGCAGGAGAGCCATCAAGTATCTCTTCTCAAACCCTGTATTTATTAAATGTCAAAGCCTCCAGATGGGCTGGGCTGAATCCAAGCCCCAAGTGTTCTCCAAAACATCTCCATTTCGGAGCTGGGTCAGAGCCAGCCCCATTTTAAGCTACCACTGAGTAACGTGGAACCTGGACTTCTTGATAGCAGACAAGGGAAAAATGATCTTTTGTGCTCCACATGTGCAGAATTTGCTTTTTATAGCTTGTTTCTTTAAAAGTTTGGTCCATCTGAAAGACTCATTAGACACTTCATGTAAATATTTCATAACAAAAGCCCTACAACTATAATCAGGTTCTGCCTGCTGGCCTCTGCTGCTTTCCCTCCTTCCCTTTTCCTCTCTTTCCCTTCCTCCCTCCCACTCTACCACACACTTCTCTGCAGAAAGTATTTTATTCTCAACAGCACTGACTGAACAAAGGGGAGAGGAGAAAAAGCAGCAAGGAGGATCTCCTGGTTGAAACAAGCACTCCTTGCTCAGGATGGAGGCAGTGCTGGAATCAGGCCAGGAGAGAACCCAAAGAATTCAGGAAAAGATTTTGGAGCCTCTTATGATTGAAAAATCAGACTAAAAGTCACAGCACAAACCCTCATGCCAGCAGCTGAAAGCCAGCATTGAACAGGGAGTTTCGGAGCGCCTGAAGTCAGAATGCAGTAGAGCAACTGTCTGCTTGTTAACAACAACACGAGAAAAAACTGAATTCAAACACAGTAACAGAAAACAAGTCTGTTTACACTGAAAACAAACAAACAAGCCTTACCTTGGTGAACCCTATCTGCTCCTTCCGGAAGTTTTCCAAAGGTTTTATCAGCAAATCACTTGCGTTCTGCACCTACAGTGCAAAGAAAAAGCATTTTAGTTGTGGGATGCTGATCAATTTTCTCCTAAACAGAGGCTGAACAGGGCTAGAAGCCAAGAACTTTGAGATTTTAATGTTTGTGACTGGAAACTTCTCTGTCTGTAGGTGAAGTCACTTAACCCATCTGTTCCTGCTCTTCCCCATTGGTAACACACAGCAAACCCCAGCCGCAGCCCAGGAGGCTTTGGGGGTGTCCTGTAGATGATACGGGGTGTCCCTCACCCTGATCTAACAAGGCTGCTCTCAAATAAAGGATGGACTTCCCTTCTCTTGAGATTCAGCCAGAAGGTTATCTGTAACAGGAACAGCTAGGGAAAAGGGAAAGCCTGCCTGTGTCTTTTCCACTCATGTCTGAGAGATGCTTTCCTGGATGGTGCTCTGCACACCTTTACCATGAATCCACGTGAAAGCTCATCCCAGTTTGTATCACTGGCTCCAGCTTCATCCTGGCACTGGGACCAACCTGCTGTCTCCTCCCATCCCCACTTCTGTGACAGGTTCTGTCCCAAGCTCCAGAGAAGGGAGGGGGGAAGAGAAGGGGACAGGACACCACACAGCCATAGCCCTTCAGGGAATTCAAAGCTGATGAACATGGTGAGTGTGAAACCTCCTGAGGGAGCTGCTGTAAAAGAGAACTGCTCCTACACGTAGAGGGCAAAAACCCCCAACTTTGAAAGTTGGATAGTGCCCACAATCCCTGAAACAATACTTTCCCCTGCTCCCCCCACTGCCAAAGGAGCCACTGTACCTGGGATGTAATTAATAATAAAGAAGTATCTCAGTGCTTTCCTGGTTTCCTGCTGTTCCTTGCCTGCCCGTGGACCCTCTGGCCCAGCCTGGCAGGAGCTCCTGCCGCTGCACGAGGCAGGGAAATGCAGAGCCAAGAAGCACATTCCTGGCATGCTGTAAGCTCTCCACCGAGCCTAACCTTCATGTTTTTCCTGGAATTAGGAGTGAAATGGGAAGCCAGCACTGGCTCTGGAGGAGCCCTGGAGAGTCTGAGGGCACATGGCAGTAGGAAGCCGATGGCAGTGCATTGTCCTGCAGGAGCTGGGCCAGCACAGATGGGCTCAGGGACACCTGCCTTCCTGCACCCAGCAAAAACGGAGTGAAAGCACTTCTTACTCTTTAACCCTTGGTTTCACCACAGAAGCGGCTGGTGAGCAGCCTGCACACACTGCAGCCCCTCCAGCTGCAGGGCCTGGGGCTCTGTGCCTCCTGTACTGCCTTGGAGAGCCACAGCCCTCCACACCTATTGCTGTGTCTGCCCTGTGCTCAGGGCCCACGGCCATGGGACCATGGACCAGATGAGTACAAAGCACATTCCCAGTGCTCCCAGCTGCCCTCTGATGAGCAGCCTCAGACCGAGGCACATGGGGCTGTGGCCGTGATTTGGCATTTAGCCACATCGAGAATGACAGAGCCCAGTTCCCATCTCCTCACCATCATGGACCTCTCCAGCTCCACTTCGTGCAGCAACTCCGCAAACTCCTTAAAGGACTCAGCTGTAAGAAAAGAACAGGCTGGTCAGTGGAGCTGGGATGTGGCACTGGAGTATGAGACATGTGTCAGGACACCCCAATGTGGCTGCACCCCCAGCATGGCCGTCTAAAGGCTGGCAGAAAAAACGAGAAGAGTTGGCCCCTTTTGGCAGAAACTGCAGGCTGGCCCTGAGGGGTATTTATCTATGCAAGGGAGAGGAGGGTCTCCCACCTGGGCAAAGAGGGAGAGAAGGCCCTGGGAAGGTAAGAAGATGTTAAGTAGCTTTTATCAGTAATTGTGCTATAGAAATGGCAATGTAGGTGGCAGAGAAGGGGCAAATGGAGGGAAAGGCAAGCAGGGGGAAGGGGCAGCTGCCATCCCCAGGGCCTGCAGCAGGACAGGCCCTGTCACAGCAGGAAAGGGCTGCCTGGCCTGCCTGGACAGCTGCCAGCAGCACCAGGATGGGCCTGGCACCTCTGCCATGGGAAGAGCTGCAGGTGCTTGCCAGGACCAAGACAAGTGTGTCAAATGAAAATGGCCTGAAATGACAAAGATCACATTCAGCATCAAGAAGCACAAAGTCCATGTACAGGAGGAAAGGCAGCAGGTGTAGACATGGTCACAGACACTGACACCACTCCCCAAAATGTTAGAAGTGAAACAAAAAGATCTCGCTGATCAGCAGTTGTAGCTAGAGTCCAACTACAATAAAAATAGCATGAAACCTTTCCTTTAACAAACTGAAAAAAGGATAATTTAGCCTGGGGGAAAAGAAGACTAGGTGGGAGTAGCTGACTGTCTTGGGCTGACTCACCCCACACCAAGGGGGAACATGCAGCCCTGCCAATCGAAGGAGAATTTGGGAAGGGGCTGAATTTGTCACATGGGAGGAAACCTCTCAGCAGCACAGCATTGACAGTGCCAAGCCAAACTCCCATCTCTCTGGGCTGCAAGGCAAGGCTGGGCAAACACCTGCCCATGCAGGTAAGTGTGGCTGTGTGCTGGATGCCTGGGGGAACAACCTGATCACCCCAGTGTACCTGGGAACTATCTGGGAGTTAGCTGGGAAAGGCTCCCACAGTTCCAGCCTGCTCAGCACAGCGTGGGGCAGGTCTGGTGAGTCCCAGGCTCCCTTCTGCCCTGGTGGGAACAGCCCGGAGTGGCTCTGTCAGACCCCAGAGCTCTGCAGTTCAGCTAGGCTGGGCTGGGCAGGGCAGGGCAGCACAGGAGGGGCACAGCAGGTGTACAGCAAGGCAGGCACAGGATTAGCTTGTCCCACAGGTCAGGGAAAGGTTGCTACTGTGCTCTGTGTGCAAGCTGAGGGCCCTCTCCCCTCATCCCCAGCGGCACCTTGAGAGAGGTACCTGTCCTGCTAAAATCCAGCGTGAGGATTCATTCTGCAGCTGCCGAGACACAAAAGGGAACAACTGCAGCCTCGTGACACGGGCCCTCAGCTGGCAGTGGCACAACAGACCTTCCTGATGAGTCAGGAACTTCTGAGCTCTCCTCCAGCGAGGGCTCCAGCACCCAGCAATGCAATGCCCCGACGGCTCATGGTGCTCATGCCCAGGGCCACACATAACTGTCACTGAAGCTCCCCAGGATGATGGGAAACCTGGAGTGCATGGACACCAGGGGCCTGAGCCAGGAAAAGAATTATCATGGGAGAAAGAGAATCCAGCCCCAAACTTACAGGGAATATGTCAGTGCCTAAAATGATCCCTAGCTGGTTTTTTCCCTTTGCTCTACAGGAAGAGCCCAGGAAAATGTTTCATGGCTCCAGTCATGGAGCGGACCACTGAGTTTGACCCTGCACCCCACATGAGGCTCAGACACTGCTGCCAGCCCAGCAGTGCCTGGGAGCAGTGGGGTGGATCTGTGCTACTGGCCTGGGTCAGCACTTGCCAGACCTTGCAGGGCAGCATGGAGCAGGGGAGCCACCAGCAGCACCACCTGCCCAGCCACACCTGGGAACTGACACCTGGAAATGCCAGAGCGACTCTGCTGGGCATCCAGAAGCATTCCAGGAAGGTCCTTACAGCCAGAGGATTCCAGGTTCCTGTGCCTGGGAGGGAGGAACATGCCATCCCATTTCACTGCCCCCTTTGTCTCTGCAGGAGCCGCAGATCTGGCTCCCATGAGGAGCACAGGAGGGGCCGCAGCTGTGGGGTAACACGGGTGCATCCATGACCTTTCACGTCCCCAGGGGAAAGTGCTGCTCATGACAGACAACATCAACCCAGTGTCCTGACTGCCACCTGCAGTGTCCCTGCCGCCACCCGCTCGGGTGCCTGGCTGCTCTCTGCCCACACGAGAGAGCAGTGTGACTTTAGCTCTATTTACAACCCAAACACGTTCTCTTGCAGCGCATAAGAAGCGCCTGTAAGTGTTCTGCTTCATTCCCATATCCTGCACATCAAATGAGCTCTGCACTCCCACGCAGATCCCTGGCACCCTTGCAGGAGATGGAAGATGCTACGGAGACGCCAACGCCCCACTGCTGTGTCAGGAACAACGAAGCCTCAACCCCTGCAGGAACAGCAGGGCTTGGGTGGGAGGAGGAACACAGCCCAGGCTTCTTCACAGGGAAACCGGGGACCTCTTCTTGAAAAAGCAAAACAAATACTCCCCAGCAAAACTGAAGGGAAACACGCTCCTTTCACCACGGAGCGTTTTACATCTGCTGTGATCTCTTCTTGCTCTCCCTCATCCCACAACCCCTTTATTCAACCTCTGCCATTCCCAGCAGCCTTGCTCGGTCATTGGAGCTTTGCCCCTTCCAGCCAAGAGGAGGGACACTCCTTTTGCATGGCTGTTTGCCTCAGACCCCTCAGCTCCCAGGAGGGGCATTTACATGGCAGAGTTCTCTCCTCTCTGACCCAGATGTGTTTGGAAGCTCAGCACCTCTGCTGCTATTAGGATTTGGAAGCTGACTCATTTCCAGCAGGTTTCACCTAGAGACTTTCCATAAAGGAAACAAGCCTTGGAGGGGCAGGGCTGCAATCTGCTTCACATGGCTTTAAATACAACAGCCCAAGGAACAGGCTCTACTTCCTTCCCCTTCTGATGGCAGCCGACAGACCTGACATCAGCAATGTCACACTGCTGCCACTCTTCAACTGCTGCCTGACAAAAGCTGGTTTTCTTTTTCTTTTCCCCTCTGTGCAGCTCCTGGGAGCAGCCTGGCAAAGACCCTGTGCCCCGCCCCAGGAATACCCTGTGCTCATTCTTGGAGAATGCCCCGTGAGCCTATGGGCAGCCCCAGCCCCTCAGCCCAGGCAGGTGGCCCAAGTGTTTTGTTTCATGGGGCAGGGTCAGAACCCTGGGGGCTGAGGATCCCCTGTTGTCCCTCCTGCAGCCTCCTGTCACCCTGCAGTCCACCCACCCCGCTAAGCCAAGAGCAGATTCATGTGAAACACGTGGGGTTTGGGGCATTCAGACCCTTCGGTTCAGCCCCCCGGGCAGTGGATGCTGAGTGACTCCCAGAGCTGTGCCGGGGGAGGGCAGGGATGTAACTCAGCTCCAGGATCACTAATCCCCAAGCAGATGTGCAGGGAGCAGCCCTGCAAGGCTGCCCAGGGCACAGACAGCCATTGTTTTCCATTTGAGACACATCCAGCAACCCTTTTTCCCAGCAGTTTGCAGCCTGGTGCCTTTGCAGGGCAGCGTGGGGCAGTTTGTTCCTGTGAGGCCTTTCCAACGCAGCCAAGGCAGCTTTGGGGGCAGCACCCGCTGGGCTCCTCTGCAGCACTGGGAAGAGGGGCTGCCTGGGAGGTCACCACACCACCTCCTGCCCAGCACCTGGCAGCATGGAGCAGGCCTGGAGCCATGGAAAACCTCTGCAAATTATCCGCTGAATTGGGAATGTGAAACTCGACCCGTGACTGTTCAACTTCATAAAATAATCTGTGGAAGAGCTGCCTGGAACCCGGCTCCTGAGGCTGCTTAAAAACCATCAGGCAGGCTAATTCCTAGAGAGGGAGACTGTTCCAGTTACTGGAAGTCAGCTTCAAAAAGCAGAGAACTCACCAATATTGATCTCATCATCCGTTAGGGTGTCACCAATGAAGTCGAACTGGAAGGACTGCAGAGTCTGGGAGAACTTCTGCACTGCTGAGGAGTACCCTGGAAAAGGACAGAGCAGTCAGCTGTGGGTTTCTGCAATTGTTCTACAGAGGCTGCAAGTCTTAGGAATTTATCCTGAATGGAGCAAGACCAAAGGAAGGTATTTATGAAAATCCATAGGCATTGGGAATTTCAGCCCTGCAGAAAATGCTGCAGCATTAATAACCCTCAGTGTGGGACAGAGGCTGCGGAAAGCATTGGCTTTGGGTTTTTTCTCTCTCTGAAGAAGCTTCTGCAGCACTAATGGATGCACCACACAGTACAACAACTGATCAATGGCCTTGTGTACAGCCACATACAGGAAGGGACACTGACACACTTCCCTGCAGGAAAACACATAGGAGATACTCCAGGGCTCTGTGTGCACCGGCACAGCTCCTTGGAGCACAGGGGCTGTCAGACAGGCTGACCACTATTCACAGGAATTGTTTCATAATACGGGACAAAAATCTGTAGTCAGAAAACAAATGTGAGGGAAAAGGCAGGACTAAAAATAACTGTCCCTCTTTGGGGTCATGGACACAGACAGGCCCTGAGGGAAGGACAGTACCACAGAGCACAGAGCTGAGCCAGGGGGCTCAGCTGGGCTTGCCTGGGTGCCCACAGATGGGCCTGGGACCTGCTGCTCCCACTGGTGAGGAACAGTCCGGGCTGGAAGCAAAGACACTGCCTGATGTTGGCTGTGGCTCAGATCAGATTATTTTTGGACCTTCCAGAGAAGTTGCTAGCCCAAAGGATTCTTTGTGCCTTTGCACCCTGTGTGGCTGCAGGACGTGGCTGGACGGTGTCTGCTGGCACTGGCAGAGGAGCCCTGGGACGGGGCACTGACACCACAGCAGAGCCCAGCCCAGGGCCAGTGGGATCAGCACCAGTGACACTCACTGGATCGACTACACCATCTTGCACAAAGCTACAACAAATTCCTGAGATACAAACAGAAGGAGGCTGCACTTGCCTGACCTCAGGAAGTAGGATGTAGGCGACAAAAAGAAAAGTAAAGGAATAATGTTATACTCCAATTTACATTGCTATTTTCCTTAATTTGGGACTCCAGCTATAGGCACAGTCCCAGGCTGGACTCCTTTGTGGTGGTGCACAGAGATGACACTTTCAGAAATTCAGGAAATTGCAAGTGGGGAAGATGTGATGGCACAGACGTTAACGTGCAACCAGCTCCCACTACTGCTTTACCAAACCAGCACCATGATTGTTGTATATAGGAACTTGGTGTACATGGATGGGTTTTCTTTAGTTTGAAAATAAAACTTACTACTGTGGTGGCAATCATGGGATGTTCAGAAATGCTGCTGTGAAGGGGAGAGAAAAATTGGACAACACTGAAATGGATGTTGGGGAACAGAAATCAAGTGGCCTGTGTGGGATACCAGCAGGTCCCCAGACTGTCCTGCTTTCCCTGTCCCCAGGTCAGGAGCTCCTGACCCTCCCCAAGGTCCCCAGGCAGGCATGGACAGGGGGAGAGCCGGGTCCCTGGTGCAGGCTCAGAGCGCAGTCCCTGCTTATCCCTCAAAAGCCTCGTTCAGCAGCTCCCTCCGATGGGTCAAACCTTTGCTCCTGAATGGGCAGATTCAGGCCTGAATGTTGCTATTTAGCCCCAGCTGCCAGAGGCTGGAGCACGTAAATGGGTGAACTCTTACACAGAACGATGTCATTGACTTGATGGAAAACCTCAGCAAATAATTCCCCCTCAGTCCCCCAGTGCTCACTCAGACCAGGCCGGAGGCTCATTCAGCCCTCGCTCAGGGGAATCTTTGTTCATCCCCCTGCAAACCCCCATCACCATCCCTGACGCTGCTGCGGCCCCATCCAGCCCCTCCCCTGCCGCTGGTCACAGGTGATGTCCAATCCCTCCCTCTGAACAGCCCTCCCGGCCCAGTGTGTGTCCTTAAGCCCCTCTGAAAGCAGCAGCACTCCCAGCCAGCATCCATCTCTCTGTCTGTCCATCTGTCCCCTCCATGGGTGCTGGCTGGGGCAGGTGACAAGGCACCATGGCTCTGGTGTCCCCTTGAGCCAGGAGCATGGCAGCACATGCAGGTCCCGCGGGTGGCACCTGGCACAGACAGAGGCTCTCCGTGTGCTGCGTGTCCCTGCCAGCCCAAGGGAGAAGGAGGGAGAGAGGGAGAGCGAGCGTGAGCCTGCACCATGTGTGCCTGGCAGGCTCTGGAGGAGCTCTTAATGGAAACCAGGCTCCTCCAGACCAACACAACTCAGCTCCCACACGTACAGAGCCTTGGCTGAACACTGGCTCCTGACAGAGCTCCTGTGTGCATGCACAGGACAACACTGCTGCTGCTGCAGCGCTGTCACAGCTCTGGGGTGTGACTGGGACACAGCATGGGGCTGACTGACTGCTGGCACTGTGGGACAGCTGTGGGGTGTGACTGGGACATAGTATGGGGCTGAACGACCACTGGTACTGCAGCAACATAGGATGCCCCCGCTCAGGGGCTGTGTCCCTGCAGGGCCCAGCACGAGGGCCTGAGGCAGAGAATCGGCATCAGTGCTCAGAAACACTTGGTGAGACATTGCCCCTTCCCTTGGTGGCACCCGAATGGCAGTGTGGTGACACCAGGGATGGTGCAGGACAGGGGGGCCGGGGAGAAAGAGATAAGCCATGGCTACAGGAAAGAGGCTTGACCACAGGAAGGGGCCAGCAGGATGAGATATGCTGTGTGGAAAAACGGGGCTCCATCCCACGCTGGGAGAGATAAGTCTGTGTTCTCCCTTGTTTTCACAGTCGGAAATGTTTTCCCTCCCAATACAAACACTCGGTTGCCAAAGTCTCCTGCTCTGCGCCCCCAGAGCCTGGCAGGAGGGAGAGGCGGCTGCAGGGCCTGTCCTGCTCCCCCAGCACCAGGACCCAAGGATCAAGGAATAATGCCATGCTTCAAGCTGGAATATCCCCACGAACAGCACGCCAAGGCTCAGCACTGCCCCAAGGACCCTGCCTGTTCAGCCTGTTTCCATGGAAACACACCAACATGAATTTGATCAGGAGTCCTCAAGGACTCTTCTCCCTTCCAGCGTCAGGAAGCAATGCCAAGTTTCACCATTTGTGGTCACAATGATTTACTCTTCTAGTAAGAATGAAGTTCCATCCCTGCACAGAGTGGCCCCAGCCGGGCTGCGGGGCAGGAGTGGGGAGCAGCAGTGCCAGCTGTGTTGGCCTCAGGAGGCACACAGAGAACTCAGGGCTGTATTTATGTGTGGATAAACACACCTCCAGAGCCAGCAGCTCTGGAAGGATGGGCCTCATAGCCTGCTCAGTATGGACCTAGAAGGATTCTCACTTCAACCTTTCACAGCAACCACAGGTAACCAAAAACCACAAACAAAAATGTGCTGCTACCGCTGCAAAAGCCACAGGCCTCTGACAAAACACAAACACAAGCAGAGCCCCAAACCAGGCTGTGCTACTGCTTTTTCCTCCACTGCTTAGAATTTAAACCAGAAGGAAACCATCACCACAGGACAGAGCCATGGGGGAACAGGGTGAGCAGACAAGGCCAGAGAATGGGGCACAGAGGTGTCGCTTGAGGGTCTGCAGTGCTTAAGGTGACACAGGTGCACATCCTTAATTAGCTTTATTAATTGCAACCCAGAGGTCACAATCTGTGTGACTGCAGTGGTCCATTCCCAAGAGAGGAAACCATGCCCCTGAGCACACGGAAATAGAAGTGGCCGTGACAACCAAGCCGTGACAGCTACGGGGACCAGCAGGATCTCTGCACCAGGACAGGAGAGCCGTGCTTGGGCTGCCTCATTTAACACCACAGGGACACAGTGGGACATCGGGGGTGGCACAGGTGCAACGAGCAACCTGATTTTTGAAAAGAAACACTTTGAAAACCAACAGACATCTCCAACTGTGCAGGAGAGCAGGTGGGGAGGGTACACCTCACACTGGCCAGGGCCAGGCTGCCAGCACTCTCACCCCTGTTATCCACACTCAAATAGCCCTTGTTTATGTGACACTCGGCTGTGCAGCAGCTGGTATACACAGCACTGCTCTGCTTCTTCCTAGGAAACAGCCAGATGGGAATTGCTGCTCCTCCAGAAGCTCAGGGGCTGAGCAAGCAGTGGGTTCAGCAGCCCTTTGGCTAATCCTCATCACATGCTGCTCCCTGGGCATCACACTGAAAATTAAGAAAGGAAAACCAAAATAAAAATACGTCCCCCCCCCCCCCCCCCCCCATAATCATTGCAATCATTGGTCAGTGACACTCCCAGTGCAAAGGCAGTCCTGAATCTAATCTGATCCAACTGAAAGCATGAATAGCTGAACAGTGATGGGGCTGCAGCATCCCTGTCCTGTTCCTGGGAAGGGACAGAATGA
This sequence comes from Coloeus monedula, assembly GCF_965178545.1. NCBI lineage: Eukaryota > Metazoa > Chordata > Aves > Passeriformes > Corvidae > Coloeus > Coloeus monedula. The sequence continues at coordinate 19,716,532 of NC_138792.1, read as the reverse complement.
CCTGGCCCACACTGGAAGGTGAGAAGTGACTTTAACCAATCTCCCTGCCTGCGCCTATGCATGGGCAGCTCGGGGAAGAGCAGCCAGCAGAGATTTCCATGGGGGAAAAAGTAATTCCAGAGCTTCTGCATCTGCCCGACCCACAGACTGCAGTGCCAGAGCAACTCAGTCACAGCTTTAGCAACCCACGAAGAAAACCCATAAGGAAGCAATAAGGAGAACCCAACCTGGGACTGACCATGGCAGTGCAAATAACCAGAGCAAAAGTAAGCAGGAGCTCCATCGTTGCATTTTGCTTTCTTCTTTTTCAGCTTGAAAACAGAACTATCAAAGCCTGCCACACACTTCCTTTCAAATAAGCAAACAAAAGACAATATAAGTTCACTCTGTCCTCAAAAAGAGTATTTTAAGACATGGAAATTTTCAGGCTAGGATCTGAACCCTGGAAGTCCATTTCTGTCAGGGAAACGTTACAAGACCCTGACACACAGCAGCTGAAGACACACCTACATTTCCTACCAGTGGCTCCTATGGACGATTTTCTCCTCCCTGGTGGAGAGCTGTGCACAGCATACATACAACATGTGAAATGCCACTTTTCCCAGCATGCAGAGGGCTGTGATTCCTGAGGGGAAAATAATGTGCCTATTGTGACCAACTCCCACCAAAGCATTCCCCGGGGATTGGCATGACTAAAGAGATGGAGCTGATCCCCATCACCAGCCTGGGGATGAGGTTCTGGACATGGTACCCGACCCACTGCTTCCCAGGGATTCTCTGTCCTTGCTGCAGAGCTTTAGGAGCCAACACACAAAGTATGTGGCCAAGGGGCCAGACTCTTCTCCGAGCCATTGGATTTACACTGTGTGTACTACCTACATGAAGTCCCCAGTCTCTGTCCCACCAAAATACCTCAGCCTGGAAAGCCATGAGATCCCCCCACTGAGCCCAGATGTGCCATTAGGATCAGGAGTAACAAGCCCTGACTCATGCAACACTCCCAAATACTCTACAGCTGCTCAAACACAGAAACATGTTGATTTTCTCAGATGAGGATAAAAAAATAACGTTCCGATCAGCCTTCTAGGTAGTCCCAAATCCACACAGGATCCCGCAAGGAATCCAGCCCTCTTGGTGCTGCCCAGAGGAAAGATGCTCAGCACTAGGGAATTACGGAGCAGCCCAGGACAGGCAGTGCCTGGCATTGACCCAGGGCAAGCCGTCCGCAAGTGCCCCTGAAGGCTCTGTGGGGACGCAGAAATCCTGACACATTGGACAAAGGCCATTTTTCCCACACTGACACGGGTTTTCCACTTGCCAGGAGTAAGTGGCTAGCATGGACTGCTAAAAATAACTTGCTATATTTAGCTGTGCTTTACAAATCTCTTGCAAAGGAATTTACTGGATGTCTCACACTCTGTCACACATTTACCTCTCCTAATCAGCCCTTCATTAACTGACTTGTTCATAAACTGCTGCTTCCCTTTCACAGCCAGTCCAGCCCAAGCTCCAGGCAGCAGAGCAGGGCTGTGCTCCCAGTAAAAAGAAATTTTTCAGTACCTCCCCCTAACCAGGGACCTTTTGCTCTGCAAGCTGGTTACCTGCCCTCTGGACTATCGCCTCCACTCACACATCCCCCTCCCACTCTCCCTCCACCCTCCACAGTTTCTGTTTCCTGTCCTAAACTTCAGTCTTTTATTCTCATGAATTCTCCTCCTTGCCCAGCCAGCCTTGTGGGAAGTGCCCAAACTTGCTTGACAGGCTTGTTTTCTTATTTACTGTTAAATTAAAAGCCCAAGTACCCACACAGAAGTGGTTCACACTCATCATATAATTCTTGCGCCTGTCTTATCTCCCTCACTGCCTGATAGAAACTGGCTCTGCTGAACCTGCCATGCTCCAGAGGAACTGGCAAGGGTTATGAGGCTGCACTGAAGCTCAAGGCAGTTAAACACACAGATGGGCTTTCCTGGATGCCTGGAGCAGAAGGAGACCATGGGTCTCCTCACCAACAGCTTGAAAGTTTGGCAACGTATCAGCCCAAAACCCCAACCAAAACACAAAGCAACCAAGCAAAACTGGAAGGACAACAAAGTTTTGGGGTATAATGGTCTGTTTTGGAGAAAACTGGGAGCAAGTGATGTGGGATACAGCTTCTGGGAGAAGGACGCACTCTTATCCTCCCTCGGATTAAGTTATCTTCTTCCCAAGACTTCCACAGTGACAGATCCATTGACCAGGAAGAGAATCATGCAGCATTTCAAAGCAAAGACATGGAACATGCTCCCAGTGACACTCACTGGCTTGTTCTGGTTTTCCTAGAGAGTGGCACTTCAGGCTGTAGGTTTAATGTTTTTATAAAGGACAGTGTGTTGGTTGAATTTTTTTAATGATTTTTGCATCTGAAACACGAGGGCAGCACAGGATGCTGCAGCACAGGATGCTGCAGCACAGCCTCCTGCCTGGCCCAGCATACCCAGGGCACCCCCGCTCTCTCCCCAGCAGCAAAACTCCTGCTGGCATCAGCACTTCCCTCAGGGCTCCTCAGGAAGAGCCATGGGTAAAACTGCACTTTGGAAGCCTGAACTTCTCAGAGAACAGATTTTTCCCCTTTGGCATTTTGCTGGCCTTTCAAATCAACCTTGCAGCCCTGCAAAGCTGGAGGAGTTGCTTCAGCAAAACTGGAAAGAGACACAGGGCAGCCAGCCCAGAACACGTGGCCAGCTGAAGTGGAAGTTAAGCAAAGATGAGCGGCCTTAGAAATCAGCAAAAGTGGTGAAAGGCGCAGTAAGAAATAATGCAACTGTTTTTTTGGCAAATGCTCCCGGGGTCGCAGAGGCAGAGAAGAGTCACCCAGGAGGAAATGCTGTTGTAGTCCTTTGGTTCACCATGGACCAAGCCCAACCGCAGGGCTGGTGCTGCCACACCTGCAGGAATTCCAGACCACCTGGTGTCCCAATCTGACTGTCAGCACACCAGGGAATTGCTCAGCACTGCGCTGGAGCGCACTGCACCCAGGAGTAGGAGGGAGAGCCACAGCTGGGGAACAGTGCCCAGCTCTGTGGGCACTGGCACTGCTGGTGGAGGTGGTGCTGGCGTTCCTGTGCTGGGCAGTCAGCAGCTCCCAAACCCTGCATGGGAGGCTCCAAGGGCGGCAGGCAGTTTTCCTGAGAACTCCCAACACAAAGGCTGCCGGACGCCTGCCCCTGAAGCAGGGATGGCCAAGGTGAGTCATGGGGATGGTGCTGCCAGGTGAGCCCCGGGGATGGCAGTGCCAGCTGAGCTGTGGCTGTGGCAGCTGGGGGACACTTCGGGGCTGGAAGCCAAGCAGGCAGCCGGCTGGAAGCAGGGTGAGGTTGGCAGGTGGCTCTAGCTGCTGCACCTATTTATACATCTGTTTACATCACTATTCTATTCCACAGAAGCCAGTTACCACCTTCAGAATGCCAGCCCAGGGACAGGTCCTAGGGCTGGGGAATAAAGGACAGACTCTGAAAAATAAAAATACACGAAGCAGAGCCATGGAAAACAAATGGATTTTCCCCTCCCTTGGGACGAGTTAGCTGTCAGGGAGGGGCAACAGCCGCTTTCCCACGGGCATCAGGAGAGCGAGGGCAGAGCTGCAGAAATCCCTGCAGTGCTCCAGGCCACCCAGAGCCCCCGGCTCCGAGAGCAGCCGAGCAGGCTCTTGGCACGGTGCTCTGGCGTGAGCGGCAGAAGAGGGTGTGCTCCAAGATCCGCAGCTCCCCGCTGTACAGGCAGGACGGACACAGGGAAAACAAACATGAAAACAACGGACTCTTATCCGAGGCAGAGCACGAGCAATCCCCACAGAGACATCCTGTGATCTGCAGAGCCCTCACATGCGTCTCCCTGCAGCCCCCCTTCCCAGGCAGGGCAGGTTGCGACGGGCAAGGGAGCCGCACTCGCTCCAAGCACGGATGATTTCAGAGTTTCCTTCGATAAGGGCGCAGCGGGGCCGGGCCAGAGGCCAGCTGAGTCACGCAGCACGCCGGGGAGGGATCGCCAGCGCCTTACCAGCGATCCGAAGTGGTTCAGCGTGGGAAGGAATGCGCATCCCTCCTGATCCAGGCTGGGAGACAACACCATCGTGGGCATGGCCTGTCCTGCACCAGCTGGCACCTCCTGGGAGACTCCTGGGCACCATCAACCCGACCAACACTGGGACAGTCTGACCTGCAGAGCACTCTTAGGGGGGCTTTGCCAAGACCTACCTCCACTCTGGGCACCTCTGCAAGGACTTGGGGGTCTGGCTCTGTGCTTCCACCTCAAACGGTCGCCCAATGCTCTCCAAGTCCCCAGTTCATCCTGTGATGGCACAGGAATAGGTTGTGTCCCTCGTTCTCCATTTTCACAGCTAAAAGGTTTAGTAACATTAATAAATCTACTCTTGTTTTAAACATTTCCAGGCTCTTCAAAATCAGGCTTGGCTGGGGGAACAGGATAAAAAGGAGAGAGATCAGACTGAGAGAGCAACTGACTTTAGTACTTATAGACTTTATCTCAGGCTATTCTGCTGCTCTTATCATCACTTGAACAGCTCGTGACTGCACATTCACCTGCATGGAGAATTCAGTGACAGGAAAGGACACTGGGCAGAGAGGCCATGTTTGAATGTGCCCCGGGAAAAAACAGCCAGCATGGCCCGGGATCACTGCTCCCATCGTAGCAGCTTGGCCAGCGGTGCTGAGGAGGCTGTGAGACACAACACAGGCTGCTGTGGACAATCCACCATCACTAGAACAGAAACAACAAGGTTCCAAAAGCTTTCTCATTCACACGTGTCGGAAGCTCAGACAGAAGCTTTATGTGTTTGGAAAATTTGTTTAATGCTGAGTAAGGAAAAATAACTGCTGCCTGCTGAACTTCTCCGGCAGTTCCAAAGCTGCAGCATTTTGGTGCTCAGTATATGTAAATGGTGCTGATTGTTCACCAGTTTTTTCTATGAACCCACAGTTCTCCAAACCTCTGTGTTCTTGCTAGGCAGTGCCGCAAGGCAGTGCTCTGGACACTGCAGCCCCCACAGCAGCGCTTGCCCCTCTGTCCCTGGAGAATGGCCCATCCTGGCACTGCAGCCCCTCCCTGCAGCCCAGATCCACGGTTGGGCAGCCAGGGATAAGTGCCAGAGCCACGCTGTGTGGGCAGGAGGATGCAGTGTGGCCAGGACGTGCCACAGGTGTCCAGCCACGTACTGCAGCAGAACGGAGTGGGGACACCGCTGTGACCCACAGAGCCAGGCTGGCACCCAGCAGGACAGAAGCCACCCATGAAAAGCCTAGGGGCAAGCATGGGATGCCACATCTGTAGTTATTGGTGTGCCACCAACAGTATTAGGAAATGAAATATTCCAACAATATCTCAAGAAAAAAGCCAGAAAAGCTGAGTCTTCACACAGTGACTCAAGAGGAAACTCTTAGGTCAGCAGCAACACTGCTATGAGCCGTGGGCTGTGAGACACACAGAACATGGATAACACCCACATCTTCCCAGGGAAGGAGCCAGAAAAGGCAGCAGAAGATGGATGAAAAGCTCCCTGCATGCCTCATGTGCAGCGCAAGAAAAAATATCCTTAAACACACGAAAACGACTTCATCTCTTGTCCCGGCTTTTGTGCTGCTGTACGCAGGCGAGTCCTCAGGAAGCGTATCTGGGCTGCAAAAAGCCATCACAAAATCTTGCATGTTGGTTTGTTTAAGCTGGACCAAGGGTGGTCCAGAGCCCACCCACCAGCCCCCGAGCTGGCAGGGACAGGGCTGGCTTGGTGCTGTTGCCAGCTGCCCCTGCTCATATTCCTGCCCTGGCCTTCCTAAAAAAAACCAAGCCCTGGGCACACCTGGGCATGGACAGAGCAGCTGTAACCAGCCAGTGGTTCCCAGGGAGGAGGCTGGGGAGCAGCAGGGAGGGAGCGAGGGACACGGAGCTGGGCCCGGGGCCATCACGGCACAGCCCTGCGCCGAGCCACCGGCAAAGCAAACCCAACAGCGACAACTTGCCCGGGGAGCTGCTCCAGGGGGAGCAAAACCCAGCAAACACATCCCCGAGCCCCAGAACACAGGGTGGGATCTGCCTCGCAGCTGGATCTGGTAGATCCTGTGCCCGCCCCTCGTCCTTCCTGACTGCACTGAGGATACTGGCAGCTGGGGGTGAGTTGGCTTTATTTGAGTTTTTGTTCTTTTTTCTGCTATTGTGTTTTAGTCTCTGGTTAAAGCATGTCTGGTTTAGATTTGCACTAACTGGGGCCCTAGTCCTGTGCTCAGAGCCTGCAGCCCAGGAGCAGGAGCTGCTTCATCAGCAGCTGTTGGAGGCAGAGAGACCCCTTCTGCCCACCTGTGCTGAGGATGCCTGCAGGGCACAGATGCTCCCAGGGAGAGCTGGGGTCTAACTATGGGTGTGATGTCTTTTGGGACCTTTAGAGCTGGGAAGTTGGAGACAATTTTACAAGTTACCAGCAGTAACTGGTGCCCTTAGTGGCTGAAATCCTCAGCGAGGATGGGGAAGACCAGCAAGGAAATGACAAGTACAAGAGATCACATTATGGCTGGAGGAGAGTGATGTATTTTCCAGCAAGTCATTTTCCCCCTGCTCCTTACTGTCTCATGGCTAAGCTGTCTTTGTGGGACAGGACATTGTCACTGCAGTGCCTCAATGCCCAGCTGTGCCTCCCAGCAAACTTGATGCTTGCCTGGGGAGCTGCAGCCTCTCCTGCTGTGGGACAGACTCCTCCTTCTTCCCCCTTTTCCAGAGGAGCTTTAGGGTTGTTTGGACACAGTACCCAGGACCTGGCTGTAACATACTGCAGGAACAGATTCCAGCCATTCTCCCCACAGCCTTCCCATGAACCAGGACATGGGTTTCCAGGGAACTGGGCAGACAGGACACTCTGGGTGGCTTCAATCCCATTAAAATAACCTGTTCCAGGGCCATGCTGCTTCCTGCACTCCACAGCATTAAACCCCCAGGCACCACATCCAACGACAGCACAGAAACCTGCCCAGAACAGGTCTGCCACGCTAAGGGACACAGCATTCCCTGAGGGGACAGGCCAGTTCCCACACACAGCGCTGTGGGACCAGCAGAGATGATGATGATGGCGTGACCTTCCTAGGGTGCCCAGGGAACCCCATTCTTGGGGAAAAGCCCAGACAGCCCCTACACATTCCTTTATCACATTATTCTTCAGAATGAAGGGCTCACAGCACCAGGGGAGGCTGGGAACTGCCAGCACAGTCCCAGGCACTCTGCAGAACTCCATGCTGGACAGAAATCAAGTGCAAAACCACATACACAACATTTGCATGAGAACTCACAGCTCTTCGAGCTTCAAAGGACAATTTTCACCATCACAGCACTCACAGGTACTAATGAGAGAAGCCTCAATCTGACATTTCTCCAACTCCATTTGATATGTAATTGGGAGAGAAGATCAAAGACCAGGGGAAATAGGTAGGTTTGCATTATCACACACACAGCAGAGCACAGTGAGCAGGAGAGATTAAAGAACCCACACTGAAGCACAGAAAGAAACTGCTGTAAAGCAGCCATTCTTACAGCCAGGAAGTCACAACTTGTGACACCCCAGTGGCCTCGAGTGTGTCCCCTGAGCGAGGCTCCTCTGTCACACAGTGCTGGCCATGGCGAACTCTGGGCGTGGACAAGCTGCTGTGGGAGCTGAATCCCCAATGCCCACATCAGGCCCTGATCCTGGCCAGCCCAAGGGAATGGGCACCAAAATGAAGGGATGGACACCTCCCAGTCCCTCTCCCTCCCTGACCAGGGACAGGCCATGGTGGTCTCAGCACTGCCAGCACAACATGTGGGACCAGCATCGTCACTTGGCACTGCCAGTGACTCTCTGCACTCCTGGCACAAAACCCAGGGGATACAGCCAACTTTACAACAAAAATAATTCCCATTTCTGACTCAAAATATTATTTTCTATTATTGGTTTTCACATCCAAGACTGTTAAAAATGTACAATATTATTCTCTGCTTTAGTCAGTTAAATTCCCCACTGGGCAATACTTTATACTTTGTCCCCAGTGGTGTCCCTACTAATCTGTTGCGGGGGTGTCAGTCAGCAAGAGAAAATACCACACTCAAAGGCAGCACTGGTGGGGCTGTGACTGCAGGACGACCCTCACGAGGATATGGTGGGCTGCAGGCCCCCGGAAGAGCTTCACCCCTGGGATTTTGTTTGTTCCAGCTGGTGACACATCAGTTGGGTGGAGGGAATGGAAGCAGTTTCTCTTAATCCATGAAAGGCCACAGGAGTTTAAAGCGCCCCAAAGTGCCCCCCTCATTCAGGTAACCTGGCCTTGGACACTTCCAGGGATGGGGCAGCTACAGCTTCTCTGGGCAACCTGTGCTAGGGCCTCCCCACCCTCACAGGGAAGAATTTCTCCCCATTATCCCATCTAACTCTGCTCTCTTTCACTTTGAAGCCATGGTCCTGTCACTCCATTCCTTGTCCAAAGTCCCTCTCCACCTTTCTTAGGCTCCTTCAGGTAGTCCCCCCTCTATCCTCATTGGCTCTCACTCTCCTGATGGGACCCCACCACCTTTGCATCGCAGCGGCTGAGGGCACCTCCATCCCACCCTGTTAAGGAGCACAGAGGGATTGTCAGCCATGGCTGTCTGAGTGGACACTGGCATCTGCCAGCTGCCACCTGGTCGTGATGAGGCCATGGCCAGTGATTACCCCAGACTCCCACCCACAGCTCCGTAAGGATAGGATTCACAGATATTATCTATTTTTTTAAGTTATCTGTTAATTAAACACAAGGAGCTGATGGAAGTCCAGGCACGACTGGCCCCAGCACCTCCCTGGCAGCCTCGTGGATCAGCTACAAAAACACCCCACAGCATTTCAGGCAAGAAATCCTCAGCCCTGGGGGTCCTCGGTGCTGTCTGGGTATGCTCTGCTTTCTTCTGCTTCTGCCCTTCCTCCCTGGCCAGTCTCCCTGGGCCGGGTCTGCTGACCCAGCGAAATCCCTCACATCCCTGTGCACTACAAACACTGAAAAGGGAAATGGTTTTGAACAAAGTGATCAAGAAAAGCATTTCCATTAATAAGCAGGTTTGTTTAAATCCCTCTGATTTCCATTTTGCTGGTGTTTTATTTGCCCTGGACTGCACAGAGATTTGGGTTTTTGTACCCATGTTAGGTCTCACAGCCCTGTGACGTCAGCAGTTTCAGTCACACCAGCTTTTGTCTCTGCTGCTTCCAGATGGGCAAACACGGGCTATTCCAGCCACGGCCTTGATAACAAGGAAGCTCTGAATTATTCTGAACAGAAGGGCAGCAGCTAAACCTATTAACACCAACAGAAACCAACCAGCTGGCAGGAAAACCATGTGTGACCAGTGTGGATTGTCTGTGTCCCTCCACTGCCCCCATGGATGCTCTGCTGGCCCGGGCTTGGACTCTACTGCATTGATAACAGCAGAGAATCATGGAATTATTTGGATTGGAAAAGATCTTGGAAGATCATCGAGTCCAGGAGGGTATGGGAGATGGCACAGGGAAGGTGTGTATGAAGGTGTATCTGCAGCTGTGGGGAGGGAAAACAAATCTAAGCCGTCAGAAGGTCAGTGTCAAACACATGGGACTTGGTGGTTTCAGGTGACACAACCTGGCCCAGGTGCTCTGGTGATCTGTCAGCACTTCTGAACAGGCGACTCCCGCAGAGTCAACACTGAAATCGACATTTCATTGGGAGAAATGCTCACCGTGATTTAAAGAATGACAGAACAACGACAACAAAAGGAGGACTTACAGCAGGGCTCTGGAAGGCCCCTCTCATGTTCACAGTGGTCCCCCAGGGTGACGAGATGCCCAACGATGAACCCGCCACGCTCCCCCCGCGCTTGGGAGACGCAAAATAACGGAGCACCTTCTCCGAACAGGGATCACGGTCCCCAAACCAGTACATGCCTGGGAAGACTCGGCCGGTCCCGCCGCCGGTGTCAACCCAGCGGGACGGGGGATCGGCCTGTCCCTGCGTGGGGACAGCCGCGGGTGGCCCCGGGGGTGGCAGTGCAGGGACAGGGACACGCCGGGGGTGGCGGGGGCGGTGGCCGCTGCCCGGGGAACGCCAGCCCTCCCCAGAGCGATGCAGGGCACGGGGCCAAAGCGGCTCCAGCACGGGGCTGCAGGCGATGCCCAGGGAACGGGACACACCTCAGTGACCGGCCGAGCCCTGCCCGGACCCCCGCCCCGGCCCGCTCACCGCGGATGGCGGCGATGAGCGCGTTGCCGTCCTTGATCACCTCCTTGATGAACTTGTTGGTTCGCTCCAGCTCCTGCTCGTAGCACTTGAGGCGCTCGCGGAAGTCGGGGCTGTCCAGGTAGCAGTCGCTGAACTCCAGCGGCGGGTGCCCCATGGCCGCGGCTCGGCCCGGCTCCGCCGCGCTGCGCCTACCGAGCGCTGCCGCCGCCCCGGGCGCCCCGCGCCGCCGGCATCCCGCGGGCCCGCCCCGCCCCGCCCCGCCCCGCTCCGCCCGGCCGGCCCCGCCCGTCGCTCCCCGCCCTCTCCCGCTGTCGCGGGGCCGGGCCGCGCCTCGGCCGAGGGATCCCCGCCCGCCGCGCTTCCGGCCGCGCCGCTGCCGCCGGGAGGTGTAGTCCGGGCTGTGCTGCCCGGGGCCGCCGCCCAGCCCGCCCGCTCCGGTCGCTCCGGTCCGTACGGTGCGGGACGCGCGCTCCGGGCCCGTCCAGTCCGTGCAATCCGGGCCGGTCGCTGTCGCCGCCTCGCGGGCCGGTCCGAGTGCGCCCCCTGCCGGCGGGGCGGGGGCGGCGCCGCCCCCACGCGTTGCCATGGACGCCCCGGCTGCGGCGCGTGACGCGACGGCGCGTGGTGATGACGTCAAGTGGCCTCCACGTCGCCGGGGCGGCCAAGATGGCGGCGGCGGAGGGGAGCGGGGCCGGGGGGACTCTGGTGAGTGCGGCCGGGAGGTCCCTGGGGGGAAGCTGGGGGGGTCGGGAGGGGGACCGGGGGAGGCAGGGGGCGTTCGGCCCCCCCCTCTCTCTCTGAGCAGGGCTAGGCAGTCGGTCAGGTGCCGGGCAAAGACGGAGCGGGGTCTGGAGGCCTGGGCGGGCGGCGGCTCGTCCAAAGGGCGGGGACGGGAAAAGGGGCCGAGGAGAGGGGCGAGGAACGGGACAGGAAAAGAAGACAGGGAAGGGGACAGCGTCAAGAGCAGGGACGGGGAGCTGCTGGCCTCCCGCCGTGCCCTCCCTGCCCCGCCTTCTCCAGCGTTTGCCGTCGAGCCAGTCGGGCTGTGTCCTGTTTGCCTTCACCTCCGGGCACCCGAGAGCTTTCCTCGCCCGCTGGCAGGGAGGGATGGAGCCCGGCTAAGCCTGGTCCCTGTGTGTGCCCGGGCCGGGGTGTCCGTGCAGCTCTCCAGGGCTGTTCAAGGCCAGTACTCGGGGGCTGGTGCGGCTGTGCAGCCCTCAGGCATCACCTCCCTTAAAACACAGCTTTTCACTTCTTTCAGTTACTGCTGCCGGAACAGAGCACAGAGGGCGGGTTTGGGGGTGACGGGGCACACACCTGCCGAGCTCTTCAGGCCATGAGCTGCTCACATCAGGCAGCGACAGCCTGGCCCTGCTGTAGAACATTTCTTTTGTTGTATCCCTGAATTCTGAGGAGCTGCATCCATCCCCAACCCCTCTGAAGTGCACATGAGCATGTTTGTGTTTGTTCCTAAAGGTCTATATCCGTTCAGTTCCCAGGTCTGGCAGATGTGTCGATATCCCAGGATATCCCAGTGGAAGGGGAGATCACTGTCCCTGTGGGATCTCACTCTCCTGATGAGGATTACTCCACGCTGGACGAGCCAGTCAAGGACACAATTGTGAGTCTGAGCCCCTGGCTGGAGTAAAACTCGGGTTTTCTGGTATCTTTGGCAGCTATTTTGCACAACTCTGCTCAACCTGTACTTCAGCAGGGATTATTTTGAAACTCGTCATGTAAAACAAATTCCTGTGGATCAAAAAGTATCTGAATTGTGGCCCAAAGTTTCTCTGTGATCGTGAAATCATTGTGAGGGCAGAGGCCTCAGTGAGAGCTTCTGAGAAGCTCTGAGGACTGACGGTATTTTTCATTTGTTTTCTTTTCCTAGAGGAGCAACCAAATTGTTGGTTATATTCTGGTGTTACTAAAGGATTACAATATGGTGGTTGTTAAAGAAAAGGATGTGATGCTGTAGTTGTTAAGGAATGTAGGAAAAGTCATCATTGTTTGTTGCAGAGGATGCTACAGAACTTCTTGGGTTGGATCCTCTCCTGATTTGCCACCAGTGTTCCTTTACTTCTGTGTCTTTGCTTTAGCTGGGAGCTGTAATTTTTGTGAGGTGATGAATTGCAGTGTTTTGTGTTTGTTTCAGATGAGGGACCTGAAGGCTGTTGGGAAGAAGTTTGTCCATGTGATGTATCCCAGGAAGAGCAGCGCGCTCCTCAGGGACTGTATGTGCTGGGGCCTTCCTGATTTCCAGAGGGTGCTTTGCCTTCAGGGGAGAGGCAAAATCCAGTGGGACAGGGATTCAGGAGTGTTGGACATCCTGTTCTGAACAGCAGAGATGACAGCTGGGGTATCTGTGACAGGCTGGCGTGGGCCAGGATGGGTGGAACTGGCAGCTTTAGCAACTGGTGGGTCTTGAATGAATTTTGTTATAGATCACGGTGTAAGATGCTGAATAAGAAAATTGTAAAGCAGTGAGATGTGGAAAATGGCACCTTGGGAGTTGGGCAAGGGGCTCTGCCCTTCCCAGGAAAATGGATGATTCTGTGACTTTTGTGATGTGTTTTCCCTCTCCCTGCAGGGGATCTGTGGGGCCCATTGGTGCTGTGTGTCTCCCTGGCTCTGTGAGTATTCTGGGGTTATTTGGGGTTTTGTAGCCCAGTGCATGAGGGAAATGAGACATTAAAAATTGCTAGTTAATGTGTTAAGATCAACTTCATCTGATCCCTCTCGGTCTTGTGCAAGCACTGCTTGGTTGGGTTCTCTGATAAAATGTGTTTGTGACACTTCAAGCCCGTTAAATTTAGGATTTAAAGATGAACTGTTCCTGGTCCCCTGTCCTAGGAATGGTTTTATTGAAGGTGTCTCAGGTTGTCCTGATTTGGCTGTGGTGCCTGCATCCCATAGTTATTCCAAGCTTTCTCTGAGGCTGGTTTGTTCAATCACACACTACTCTGCTGCTTTGAGAGGTACCAAAACTTTGGTACTTTAATTTCCATCTCAGCCTGTTGTCCATGGCTTGATTCCCTTCTGAATGCTTTCACAGCCCTCAAAACAGGGAAACAAATGGACAGAAATCACCTCAGTTGAGCCACAACTATTTTCCTTCCCTGTGCAAATCTGAGGATATAATGAAAATAAAAAATGGATGTACAGCTGTGGGCCTGCAGCATAACTGGGGATCAGGGTTGGGGCTCCTGCTCTGGTACCTACTCCAGTCTAGGAAAACTCTGTCAATGCCGATGCCTCTGTCTGTCTCTTCCCCACTCCAGGATGCTGCAGGGTGGCTCTGCAGACAGCAAGGATGATGGAGGGCCCCAGTTTGCCGAGGTCTTTGTCATCATCTGGTTTGGGGCCGTTGTCATCACACTCAACTCGAAGCTTCTGGGAGGGACCATGTGAGTGTGCGTTTGTTCCGTGGCACTTCCCGCTCTCCCATGCACGGAGTTCTGCCCTGCCTGGTCTGACTGCTGTTTCCCTGTTGCTGTCTCCTTGTGCAGCTCCTTCTTCCAGAGCCTGTGTGTGCTTGGGTACTGCGTGCTGCCACTGACCGTGGCCATGCTGGTGTGCAGGCTGGTGCTGCTGGCGGGTGTGGGCACCATCAGCTTCATCATCCGCCTCATCGTGGTGGGGGCCATGTTCGGCTGGTCCACCTTGGGTGAGTCCCTCATGTGTGCCCTGCGTGGCTCCGTGCTTGGGGAGCTCGATCCATGTTCATTCCCTTGGGCAAAACCAAGGGATGCTCTAGTCTGAGGTGTCCCTGGGCTGTTGAAGGGCTGTAGGAATAGTTCTTCCAGTCCTCAAACTGGCAGTGGTTCTGCCTTTGCTTCTGCTCCTGGTGATTTCCATGGTCATATGCAAATTGCCTTGGGCAGCAGGATGTATTAAACTTATTATTAACTTAAATTATTTAGTATTAAACTCTGTGAGACTGGTGGTTTATTCTATGATTATGTTATAAGTACTATTAGAAAATGCTGATTTTATAGAGATGCATTTGCACTATTTCTCCTGTTCTTTATCTGTAAGTCTGGCTCTCATTGTACAGTGTTAATCAGCATTTATGGCCAGGCTGGTCAGGGCTTGGAGCAACCTGAGCTAGTGGAAGGTGTCCCTGCCTGTGGCAGGGGTGGAATCCCTTCCAAGCCAAACCATGCTGTGATTCCATGAATCTATCATTTGTCATTCTGTATGATAAAGGAAGTTGCACTTGGTGATTACAGCCCGTTGGTTTGAGCAGTGGTTTCTTTTTCAACACCATTGCAGTGCAGATCCCCACTGTAGTTGGCTGCCATGCAGTGGGGTCTCTGAGTGTTCTGCTGCTCCTGCTCCACGTGTTTGTGTCTCCGCAGCATCCACGGCGTTCCTGGCGGACAGCCAGCCCCCCAACCGTAAGGCACTCGTCGTGTACCCCATCTTCCTCTTCTACTTCGTCATCAGCTGGATGATCCTCACCTTCACCCCCCAGTGAGCACCATCCCGAGGGACTGGGACATGGACTGGACTTTTTCATGGACGCTGCAGTGAATCCTTGGCTTTATCTCTTTCTAATTTATATATAGGGATACTGTAAAAAGGCAGGTTGTGGGATAAAGCCAGAGAGCTGCAAAAAGTGCTTGTTTGTGTGTCCCTCTTTGTGAAAGATACTGAGGTCCAGCTGCTGAGGGGTTTATTTAGCCCTGTTCTGTATTGGTGTTAAATAATGCCCACTGGGAGAAGGGATTGTTCCATCTGAGGAGAGAGCAGGAGATCCTGGATTTTCAAGCTGTTGGGAGATGAAGTTCGCATGACTTGGCAGATTTCCTGCCTGTGCCTGGATTCTCACTGAAGATGAAAATGCCTTATCAAACCATAGAACTTCACTGCAGTGATGTGTGGAGAGGAAAGAGACATGTCTGACTCCTTTTCGTTCTCTTCTAGAGTGGTAGGATGTGCACCCAGGGCAGTGTGGGACTGGGGCTTTCCCAGGAAAGGAGAGTTCAGTCAAAACTCAGTTGGGTCCCTTTGGAGAGAATTGGAGCTGGTGGCAGGGAGTTGCTTTTGCTCATATCCATGTGTTGTGTGTGTCCATCCCTTCATGTGGCAGGAAAGAGGGTTCCAACTTGGTGCCTTCAGCATTGCATCCGTGAGGGGACTGTGGGCTCACTGCAAGTTACAGACCTGTGACCACAGGGGACAGATCTCAGAGTCCTGCAGAAATGCTGAGACTGCTTTGTAGCAGGGACTGGGCTCTGTGCATATGGGAAGGGAAAAATCCCTGGAAAGTACTATGAATGTATATGTATGATTAAAACCAAGGGGTTCTGTGCGGGAAGTTGAGGTTTTGCTGCACAGGCTGTTTGGGTCTGAAAAGCCATACCAGGGCTTGGGTCCCAAAGTGTTAAAACAGCTTGAAGGAAGGGAAGTAAATGGTACTAGAGGTGGTGGCTGCTCTGAAGCAGGGTGTGAATTCTGCTCTCTCCTGCCTCTGTGTGACTGTCCTTTGGTTGTTCACAGGGCCAGCAAAGAAATGTGTGCAAATGTGCATTTGTTCCCTTCTACTTCCCGTGAGATGTCAGACACTGTTCTGAGGGTTGTTTTGTGGGGTTTAGTTTTGCTTAATCCTTTAATAAAAGAGAGGGAGCTCTTCCGGTTACGGCAGGTGCATTGTGTACCTCTTCTGGGAACAGGTGTGCAAGAGTCAGGTGTATTTTGGCACAGACATTGGGAGCTGGGACTTGCTTTTGGAAACTGTACAGAAATGATTCCTGTTGTCTGTTGTCCTGAGTCAGCAATCCATGAAATATCTGGGGTGAAAAAGCTGCTGTAAAATGTCCTTTTTCCTACATTTGTGCAGATAGACTGAAACGGAGGTCTGTGGGTTCTGCTGAGGTGTGAATGTGCCTAATTTCTAGTTCTATGTGCAAGAGCAGTCTGTGCTGTAAATGCTGGCGGTGGGTAGGAGTTGGGATGGAAATTGCTGAATTTCAGATTAAAAGTGCATTTTTGCATTTGTGGATTACGAGCTGCTGTGTGTGGCAGGGCCTGGCTGTGGCACCAAGGGGCTGGAGGGGAGCTGTGGTGGTTTGTAGACATGGGAACCATGGAAGGGGGAATTTTTAAGCTTCCATTAAATTATTGCTGGTATGGAATATGGTTTTTCTTTTAAGTGTGCAGTTTTACATTCATTTAAATGTTAGTACAGCTTTTTGAAGCTGAGAAGAAGTATTCAAGGGAAGTGGATGGTAAAGCTGTTGATGGCTACGGTGGGATTCCTTGAGCCAAATCTTTCTGTCCTACAAGAATTTAACCACACATTCAAACAAATCCTTGGATTCTCTCTGAGTCTTGTGACTTAAGCTGCTGTTCTGTCTGAAGGATAATTGGAGTAGCATTTAATTGATCCAGTAATATTTTGAAATTTTTTACATGACTTCAGAAGGACCAAAAGCCCAAACTGGGGTTTGTTCTTCAGCCACCACTGAGGTCCTGCAGAGCCCCTGCTGTTGTCCCTCGGCAAGCGGGCGGTCCTAAAGCCAACGGGACATGGGCACATTAAACACAACCAAACCATTTTGGTTCAGGGAAACGAAATGCCTCGAGCTTGTTTGATATTTGCAGATGCCTAGAATTAGTGCAGCTAATTGATAGTCCTTTAGACTGCTGGTGTCATCTGAGAGTGCTGAGTGCTCCCTGAATGTCCCTCATCCTGTCCAGCCAGGAGTGCAGTGCATCCCTCCCAAGGGCCCTGCAGGACCACAACAGAGAGGTTTAATTTGTGCTGGAAATGTCTGTCGTAAGAACTGTTCTGCTTTCCGTGGGGGAAAGGCACTTCCTTCTTGTTTAAAGCTGCTGTGGAAGGGTGACAAGGAGAAGCAGCTGTGTTGCCTATAATGGAGTGTTTGAACTGCTCTGCAGAGAAATGGCTGAGTTTCCAATGCACAAACCAGGCTTTCTTTCCTACTAGGATTTTTTTGATACTGTTTATCAGCAGAAGTTGTTGTATATATTTAATTTTGATCTATTTAATACCAATAAAGAGGAAAAGAGTTTATTTGTTTTAACTCAAAAAATTCAAACAGGCTGAAGGTCACGTGGGCAATGTGACGTGTGGATGGAAGTTCTGTGCTCTCTCTACCTGTGGCACCTGCAGTACCAGGAGCTCCCCAGGCCTGGCTGGGGCAGGAGGGGGGAAGCTCCCCAGTCCCTACCCTCGTGTCCCCCTGGCCAGACAGGGAGAGCAGGAGATGTGGGCTACACGTGCCAGAGCCCCCGAGGCTGAGCCAGGACATCGCCCTGCCCAGGCTCAGATCCTGCTGGTGCTCACAGACAGCTTGGGGAAGGCGCAGTGGTGCAGGTGTACCCCAAGATCAGGGTTTCAGTGGCTTCAGGGCCAGGAGGTCTCAGGAGCCACCCAAGGGACCCGTGTGTGCCTCAGCTGTGCTGGCCAGTGATCACCGGAAGCTGAACGAGGCAGGGGTGATGGGGGAGCAGAAATCTGGTAGGAAGGGGCCTGATGGGTGAATGGATATTAAGCCCCATTCCTGCCTGGCTAATAAATCAATGGCAGTGAAACCCATCCCTGAGCCACGCCAGGATTTGAGGCGGTGGCCAGGAGTTTTTCCACACTCTTGCGCTGTACTGTGGGCTGACAGTGAGGACATCCATGACACGACCCTGGCTAGGGAGCCTTGGCCTGGAGCTGGTGGCAGCAGGGACACGCTGCCCCTGTGCCAGGCACGGGCCGCGGGGCTGGGGAAGGCCACCATGGCCCGGTGGTCACCAGAGGGCAGCAGGACCGCGCCGTCCCTCGCAGCCTTTTGCAGATTAGTTTTCACCTCCCCGTGGTTTCCAGCGCCCCCGGAGCTCTGGGGAGCACCGCCAGTGTGCTCTGTCCTGCAGACAGGACCGGGCTCGCAGGCAGCCCTGGGAGGTGAGCTGTGAGCTGCCAGCCTCAGCCGCCACCACCAGCCACCAGCTCAGGCTGTGGTGCCTCACCTGCCCCTGCTGTGGGGTTTCTGCCTGCTCAGTGATGGGCAAGAAGACACTTTCATTCAAAAAGGACCATTTTTTATTTATTTTTTTTTAAAAAGACAATTTACCAGTCCTGGAAATGTAACTGTTCTGCTCAAAAGAGGTGTTCCCAAGTGCAGCTCTGGGCTTTGGAGTTATACTTTGTTTGGATAAAGCTCGAATTTAGCATTTTTGTCCCCCAGTCTTTTTGTCCCCTGAATCTTTTAAGGCAAATACTCTGCATGCTGAATTGTACCCCAGGGCAAATGAATGGGGCAGGTGACAGTGGAAGGAAGGACTTTCCCAGTAAAATCAGGAAGTAACTCATACAGTGCAGCTGTTGACAGCTGGGACTGTGAACCTGATTGCCGACCTTTGGCTTTCCTGGCAAGGAAACTAGGTGACATGGCTGCAGGAGCTGGAAGTCAGGCCCGAGGCTGCTGAATCTCCACATTGCAGGTACTCAATGGAAGGGCAGTGACGGGTGGGACGGGACACGCTGTGCCCAGCACGGAGGTTCCTCAGCAGAGATGGGGAGAGAATCACCGAGGGCAGGTGTGACAGCCCAGCGCAGGGGGCAGCTGCTGGGACAGACACAAGGGTCGCTGCATTGCTCTGCTGTCACCTTGTCAGGGGCAATGCCTGCGCTGGGGGGTTCAGGGTCTCTGAGAGACAGGAGTGAAGGTTTGCTCTATTTATTCTGAATCCTAGTCGGATTCGTTGCATAAGTGCACTTGCTGATGCAGGAAGGACGGGTTTGGTGTTTCTGCCCCAGTTACCTTCCCTGAACTTTGTCCCCTCTGCCCACGTTTCAGGGAAGGGAACAGGGCAGGTTTTCTGGGGTGCCACGGCTTCCCCATGCCTGGTACCTTGGCACATCTACACTCTGAGCTCTCTGTGTCTGAGGAGCTGCTGTTTGTGCTGCTGATGGAGGCAAGGGAGCATCATCAGAGCCTTGGGGAGGCACATGGGCAGGCAGGGTCCTGCCACCTGGGAACTCTGTTCTTCCCTGCTGTGCCTGGGAGGGAGGAGATGGAGTGATTCCTGGCCTCAGCCAAACTTCCCCTGCCTGTGTAGTAGGCTCAGCCCCAGCTCCTCCCAGGAGCCTGAAGCACACCTCAGACAGCACCTGAAATCCATCCCAATGAGCCCCCTCCAAACCCTGCTCTTCCCCCAGTTCTGCACTGCCAGCAGTGAAAAGGGCACCATGTGAAGCACAACCTCCCCTGAAAGTATAGAGGGAGTTTGGCATTTTAAGAGAGAAATGAAGAATACAAACCCAGCTGGTCGAGCTGTAACTGTGGGTTCGCATGCTCTGCTGAGGAGGGCATGGACGTTCCCGGAGTAAGGACAACACCACCCCTCTCTAATCAAATGGAATAGAAGGGAAAATGAGGAAAAGCAAAATAAATGTAGTCTCCTGTGTGGTTCTTGCTAATGAGTTATGATTTTGCATTGCCAGCTTTGCCAGTGGCAGCGAGGGTTCCATCCATGGGCAATGGAGCCAAGGAGCACTGAGAACCAAGCAAAGCCACCATCTCCAGGCCAGCAGGATGAGCTGCTGACCCCGTGCTCTTCCTCGTCAGCTGAAGATGAAGATGGTGTCCCTGGCTTCCTCTGTCCGAAGAGCAGTGAGTGCAGTCCTGAGGATGAGCCTGGTTATGAGCTGATCCATGACAAATCCTTGCTGTCCCTGTGGGGATCTTTTCCCAGGAGAACCAGGAGGCACCGCTCAAGATTTATCAGCCTCCCACAGGAACCTGCAGGGCACAGTGGGGATGCTACAGGCCACAATAAAATTTTCAGCAGCAGTGAAGTGTTGGCCTTTGGTGAACATTCCCAAACAAAGCCCGGGCATGTGCTCAGGCACAATGAAACAGATCTGGTGGGGCTGCTTGGGGCAGACCTGGGGAGAGCCCACAATGCTCTGGACTGGGAGGAAGATGAGGTTAATGCCTTCTCTGTGTCTCCTGGGGAAGTGAAGACATGTCCTGGACAGCTGGTAGGTGTTTCACATGGTGTCTGTGGGTGCCTGTTCCCTGTGCCCCATTTCCTGCTCCCTCGAGGTGCCCAGGTGGTCCTGAGGTTGGGATGCTCTGGCAGACACGGATGCTTTTTCTTCTCTTTTACTCTAAACTCCTGCCTCAGGCTGGTGATGTGCAGTTCAAATCCAGTGTGTTAAGTTGCCTTTGTATCCTTTAGCAGTTGATCTTACTACCCTGATGGATTTCTACCCAAATAGGAACTGGATTTCTGTTCATCCTGGTGGCCAAGCGGAGCAGGGAGTGTGTTGGGGCTGAGGACAGAATGTATCCCCGCAGGCCCTGCAGGAAGGACAAGTCACCCTGGCCAGGGGAATTGGCACTGGCTGTTTTCCTCTGTTTGGTCTGGGCATTGTGGGCTTTTCTCTCACCTCCTCGTGTGCCTGTGGACCTGCATGCTCCTGGCTGGGCTCCCTCACTGCAGTGTCTGTGCTCCTTGTGCAACCTGTTTGTCTGTCAGGTCCCAATGACATCTCTGTCCCCCCTTTGAGTCCCTGTGCTTACAAGAAACTCGTGTGAACACAGTGGTCCTCGAGACCCTGGTCCTGGTTATTTTGGTTGCAGAGAGCTCCAGGCTCCAGAGCCCCTGGAGCAGAGGAGCTGTGGGGCCATTGTAGCAGCCCTGTCCCCATGGCTGTTCTCCTGGTGCTTCCCCATCCCTTCCCCTGTTCTCATGCTTCCCACAGCTGCTGCTGCTGCAAGGCAGGAGCCTGATAAGGTCATCGATATCTACGGGAGAAAGGCAGAGGGTGAATTTCAGAGCTCAGCAAGAACTGCTGGATTTCACTGGGACTGTGCTTTCTGGTTCTTTTCAAGCCTTTTTCTGGTGTTTTGTGTCACTGTCTCAGGATCATAAACAGAACATGCAATTATTTATCTTGGGCACTCATTTAAAACCTTCCTCTCCCCAAAACTCACGCCTCCCTTAGCAAAACCCACGGGGCTGAGGTCTGGGCTGGAGCTGCTGCCTCTTCTTTCTCAGGGCTTTGGAATTCCTCCCAGCAGCAGGAACAGAAGCCTGAGACAGCCCAGCACAGGGTGTGGGGACAGCCCGGTCTGCACCGTGCCTACCGCCAGGATCTGTCCCCAGAAAACCTCTTCTACCTCTTGATTCCCTTTGGAGTGGAGAAGCACGTGGCTGCAGCTCAGCCCTGTGGCACAGTGCTGGGAGCAGGATCCCTCTCCAGGACAAGCCTGGCAGCCCCCGCGGCCGCGGGGGGGCGAAAAGAATTCGCTGTCACATAAAGAGGCTTTGTGTGTGTGAGGGCTGGCATAAAGGGTTTTCTGAAGCTGCCTCAGAGCCTTTCCTGGCGTCCCCAAAGAAGGCTGGCAGTGGCGCGTGGCTCCCGTCCAGCCTGGAAATACCCTGGGGTGAGGTGTCCAGGGGCACGGGATGGGCACGGGATGGACACTTGGTGTCCCTGAGCATGGAACGTCTCTCCTTGTCCATGCCAGAAGGAAAGGGCATCTTTGGGCAGTGGTTTTGACTGAACAGGTGCCAAGGGAAGATGTGCCCAACGCTGGTTTGCTGCAAATCCTGCTCTGATGCTCCTGACAGGGGAGAGCACCGTGTTCCTGGCAGCCCCACTGCTGCTGCCTGCCCATGCCCTGAGCCCCCTCAGCTTGCTCTCAGGGTGCCCACAAAACCAGCCTGGCTCTGGTGGGGTTTGACAGCAACCCCAGGCTCTGAGGGCAACTGGGAAGGGTCTCGTGGGCACTTGTCTCTGCACCGTGGTGGAGCCAGACAGTGGGTCATGGTGGCAATCCTCTGGAAACCCCGGAGTGCTGGAGTGTGACAAACTGGGCACTGGTGGGCTTGCAGAAACCCTTTGGTCCTGCCACCTCCATGCTCCCACCTGCTCAGGGCTGCATGCTTAGAGCTATCAGGGGGTTTGATTGTTGGCACCCAGGAGCTGTCGAGTCCCCCATCCTGTGTCCCAGTCCTGATCTCATGTCCCCAGTTCTGCTGAGAAGCTGCACTGGACAGGATTTGCCTCTGGATTTGGGTGTGGGAAACTTGGTACGTGAATGGCCCATCCCTCCACGAGTGAGAGGAGGCTGCTGTGGATTCATGCCAGAGATTCAGTTTGCAGACACCTGCCCTCGCAGGGAGCCAGCACTGCACCTGACAAGATTCCTCTGTCCTGGGAGTTAATCCCAACCCTTGTCCAGAATTAGAGCTGGGATCCTCCCTAGACAGCAGCTGTCACCAGAACTATGTGCAAAAATACCCAAGGAGCTCAGATGCAGTTTATTACATGGCATTTCGTTGTGCCAGAGGAGGAGGTGCCCCCGTTGCCTGTGGTTGTTTTTTAGCTGCTGAGTGTGCTGTCAGTGGCAGGTACCAGGGGGATGTGTGAGTGTGAGAGTGTGTGAGTGTGAGTACACACGTGTGCTGCCAGCCCCGTGCCAGCCTCGGGTGTTTCACCATGGGAGCCTCCCTGCTCCAGCTAATAATAAGAGCTGCTGCAATTCCTTGGGCTGCTCTGGTGCCTGCCTTGGGGGCAGGGGATTAATGTCCCAGGATTAATGTCCCAGCCAGGCTCCAGCAGCTCAGTGCTATTCCCAGGGGAAGGAAAAACTGCCTGGTGAGCATTCTGCTTATGTCCTCTTTTGTACTTAAAAATGCAGCCTGATTTATGTTTGTTGTTCTCACAAAGGCATCTGGAAGAGAACTAGAGTGCAGTAGCAGCAGGTTTTTGCTAGAGTTCTGTCCTGCATGGGAGTCTCTGTAGACGCCCCCAGACAGTAACTCTTGGGTGCTTGAATACAAATGGATTTAAAATTGAGTGGGGATATGGCTCTCAAAAAACCTCCGTTTCCTTCTGTATCACTTGGGTCTATTTGTAATTTGCGTACGTTGTCTATAGTATCTCAAAGATGTCACCATATCAGTTATGCTCTTTTAAGTGCATTTAAATAGTCCTATGCTGAGCACAGCCCCAGGCCCCTATTGAACTCCCCAACCTTTCTGGCTCCGGGAATGGGGGCAGGAGCACCCCCCCGCTGGTGCAGCGGAAATTCACCAAAACTATCATGGGCTGGTTTTTTTTCAGTGAAATTGGGAGGTTTTGCCAGTCTGTGAGGATTAGTCAGCTGCAAAGTTTGTTTGGCTTTTGTGTGTGTGCTAAATCAGTCAGTGTTTGTGAATTCTCTCACTGGTGTTTGCAAACTGGGGCATCCTGTGTGGGGAAATGCACAAACCCGTCTGTGCCAGGAACCCTTCTGGGGACAGGGAGTGCAGGGGGCTTACCGCAGCCCTGGCTGAGGCCATGAGCCTTTGGGTTGTCTCTGGGAGTCCAGTGCACATCTGGGCTAAGCAAAAGTGTCACTGGTGTTGGAGGGTGAAGCTTCAGCAAGACACAGGGGCCACCAGTGCTGGGAGAGGGGACGTACTGAAGGGTATGCCATGGGACTGGCCTGTGGGATGGGGGACTGATGCCTTTGGCCCCAGAAGGCTCTCTGGGGTACTGCTCTGCTCACCCAAGCACTTCCTTCTGCCACAGGAGCTGCTCATGGGGATTAAGTAATTGCCTAATTGTTCATCCCAGAGAGAAGCTTTGCTTCAGTGCTGGGGCTCCGGTGCAGCCTGTGGCTTGCGTGGCATCCCGACAGCCCCATGTGTCCTCCACCCTTGCAGGCAGCCTCCATGCCCAGCACATCCCACCTGTGAGCCATTGGAGACTGGAGCACATCGGGATTATTTTAAATGAGGAGCTTTTTAATGGAGAAGCAGTGGTGGCAAGTGGGCATGGGGCTCACTGGTGGCATGGGGCAACTGTGGGGCTGCGGGGAGCTGGGGAATGTCTTCTGCTGCCCTTGGACATTCACATCTCTCAGCTGGTTTCTTGTGGTCTGGCCGTGGTGGTGCTTCTTTGGTGGCAGCAGAGACATTTGGCCTCTTGGGCTGGAGCTGAGCACCTAGGTCTGAGCAGGGGTGGCCCCGCAGTGGAGCCCCAGTCCTGGGGAGCTGTGGGATTCCATGGGTTCTGTGTGCTGGCCCTTCCTGGGCACATCCTCGCAGCCCCTCGCTCGGGGGCACACGGGGGGGGTTCAGCCCTGTCCTTGCCGTCTCTACCTCCCCACTGCTGCTCCCGGGGACTGCAGGTTCCGCGTGTTCTCCCCCCCGTCCCTCTCTCACCGCCCTCGCGGTGTCACAGCCCCAGCACCGCCAGCACCCGCCCCGTGTCCGGCGTCGGGAGAAGAAAAGGGTCCCTGTTCCCGCTATGCTAATGGGGAAACGCCAGCTCGGCAGGAGCTGCGCCCTTCCCAGCCTCGGGAAATGCCTGTGCACAGCAGCAAGTGGAAAATCCCCGTGTGCCGCCGGCTCGGGGCTCTGCTGGCCGAGGGGAGCCCCCCGCTCACACCCCTGCGCGCACCCCGCGGCTCCGGGCCGGGAGCGCGGCCAGAGGGGGCTGCTGCGGCTGCGGGGACACAGCCTGGCCGCCACCAGCCTGAGCTGGCACTGATCCTGTGCAACAGCCGCCACAGCAATAGCTCATCAGTGCACAGAAATAGCTCCGGCCGTGGGGACATGGGATCCTCCAAGGAATGATCTGTAGTGGGAAGAGGTTGTACCTGTCCCCCAAAATACCGGCCCTGTCTCATGAGTTTCAGAGAACATGGGATGTGTGTGGCAGTGCTGGGGCTGGTTGGTGACATCCTGGTGTCCATCTCAGCTCCAGGCACTCTGGGCAGCAGTGGGAAGCTCTTAGCAAATGTATACAGGGTGAAGTTTTCCTTAGAATCAGCCTCTTAAAATTAACTCAAGTTTAAAATGGGTTTTCACATGGGTCTGAGGAGAATAGTGATACACACACACACACGTATTTATATATAGAATGAATGGACATTGCTTTTGCTTTTCCTGTAGCTTGTCTGTGGAATGGGTACCTTAGGATTTTTGGGAAGAGCCAAATGCAGCAGTGGGGTCTGTGTCCCTGCGCCACTCAGCAGAAATACCCATTTGGTGTGCACGGCTCCTGCCACTTCCCCACGGATCCAGTCCCCAGGAGCTATTCCTGCCGAGGATAGTGTCCTGGCACGCTGAGGAAGGATCCAAGATGCAGCATTACTGGAATGCTTTTGGGATGACCGGGTAGGAAGAAGCTACACAAGTATGCAGAAACCGCTGTGGTTTGTCTCCCAGGCCTGGGAAGGCGACATCCTGCTTCTATTTGTGCTAGCTTGGCTCTTTTGGCTTTTGGAGAAAGTGGGAGAAGGACCTGATGCCACTGGAGCGAGCAGGGGCAATTCTCTGGGTCCTGGCAGGGTTATGGCTGAAGCAGCAGGGCTGCTCCCCTATCTGCAAGGGCTTGCCTGGTTTGGGGCAGGACAGAGCCACCTCCCCCAGCCTGTCCTGAGGGCCTGGTGTATGGATGGCCAGACGGACGGATGGACAGACGGACTCACAGATGGATGGTTGGTTGGTCGGATGTCTTTCTGCCCTCCAGTGTGCTGCCTGTGCCAGCTGAAGCAGGCAGGTGCCTGTCCTGCTTCAGAACAACACATGGTGCTGGAGTGAGCCCCTGACGGGAAGAGGAGTCCAGTGCCACCAAACCTGGCAGTGCCACCCCCTCTGAAGGGACAGTCCCTCCCGTGAGAGCTGCCTTCAGCCCCAGCCCAGGCCCAGATGCCCCAGAGCCTGTAGAAGCATTGAAGAGTCTCCTTGCACTGCCCAGAATGACAATGGCAGAGCCTTTTGCAGGACCCTGCACTGGCAGTGCCCTTCTGTGTCCTGGCCACGGTGTTGGTCACCTGGCAGCCTCAGCCCTCTGACGGCAGTGCCCAGTGAGCTGAATGGGGGATGTCTGGCAGTGGGCAGTACCCCAGATGCCATCAACCCTGCAGGGGACTATTTGCAAGTCCTTGGGGTAAAAAGTGTAGCCCTTGAGGCAGCAGTGGGTGAGTTACAGAGGGTGGGTGGCTGTCGGGCAGCAGCATTGGGCTTTAAATCCTTCGGGGAAAATCCTTGCTAGGAGAGGTGACCCTGGTGTGCCCATAGAGGTGAGACTGCCTTCCCAGCCCCGGGTTTTTAAAGGAGGAGAAAAGGGATGTACAAAGCTTGTGCTGTGCCTTGGTGTCCCCAGCCCTGCTGCACTGGCAGGGGACAGGGTGAGGAGCTGCAGCTGGTGCCAAGGCTGGGAGCAGTGCCAAAGCCCGCTGAGGAATGAGCGAGGGGGAGATGGAAGGAGGCAGCTGGAGCCGGCGCCGGGACTGATGCTGCCTGTGAGCTGCTGCTGGGGCCATGGCGGGGCTGTGCTGGGCCATGGCGGGGCTGTGCTGGTGCCGCCAGGGCAGTGCTGCCAGTCCAGGGCTCTGGGTGCTGGTCAGGTCTGCTGGATGCTGCAGTGTTGGCGGTGCCTCATGCCATCCTCTCCAGGCAGGTGCATCTGCTCCAGCTCCACTGTGCCATGGCCTTCCGTGGTTTTGTCCTTGCCTTATCCCCCTTATCCTTATGCTTTGGGGCCCCAGCACCCCGTCCAGGCCCGCCCTGCCTGACACGTGGCACTGGACACAGCTGCCACAGGCACCACCTGCTGGGGGTTGGGTACAGACGTGTCACATCCCAAACAGAACCATTGTGCTCTGGCTCATGTTCCCGCAAGCAGGTCCTGTCAGAGTGGAGCTGGCACCAGCCCGAGATGGGCAGTGCACAGGAGTGATGCCACTGGATAGCCTGATGCCAGTCCAGGGTGGGTGACAGCCACTGAGGATCCTGTGGGAGCAGGGCTGAGCCCAGGCATCGCTGTGGATCTGCTTGCCCTTGCTCCTTCCGAACTGCTGACACAAATCACCAGTTTGTGGGGTGTCCTTATGTGCCTGCAAGAAGAATCCTGGCCCAGGGGGCTGTGAGTGGGGGGCTGGCACAAATGTTTGTGAAGTGACCTTTTATTGTGGCGCTTGTGAACGAATGACGTTTGCAGAAGGCAGATAAGGAGCTGTGAACAGCTGGAGTGAATGGCTCAGCCGTGTTTGATGGCTGGGGGGGATTCCCCTGTGTTGTTCTCCCCGCTGGGGTCCCACCAGCAGGCTGGCCCTGGTTGCCCCTGCTCTGTGATGAGGGTGCTTGTGGTGAGCCTGGGTGCCCATGGTAAGCCTGGGTGCCCCTGTGTCCGTGGTGAGGCCAGCAGCACCTGAGCACCAAGGGATGGCATCGTGGCTGGGTACACCTTGTGCCTCGCAGAGGAGAGCACCGGGAGCTGCCAGTCAGCTTGTGCAGAACCGGAGTGAGAATCTGAACCGTCCAGGGTTTGGGTTTCTAACGCCCTATGTGTGCCTTTGACAGCCAAACTCCCCCTTCTCCCGCTCTGGAGTGTCGGCCGCCCCTCGCCCCTTCCCACTGCCTGGGAATGGGAGCAGCTCGGTGCGTTCCAGGCAGGAAGGAAAGCCTGGAGCTGTTTAAAACTCGCAATCTTCAGGGAATTTCAATCGCGTCCAAGCCCGTTCCCAACCAACTGAATAGCGGTGCAGGGTTTGAATGCTGGCCCGCCTCCGCGGCTGCCTGCTGCTCCTCCCTCCGCCCTCCGCTCTGCCGGCACCGGGGCTCTGCCGTCACCGGGCTCTGCCGGCACCGGGGCTCTGCCGTCACCGGGGCTCTGCCGTCACCGGGGCTCTGCCGGCACCGGGCTCTGCCGGCACCGGGCTCTGCCCGGCTCCGCTGCCGCAGCGCTGCCATGGGGGTGCCGGGGGGGACTCTCCCCGCGGCCGGGGGCAGCGCCGCGCTCTAGGGGGGTCTGCCGGGCCCCCGCCGCACATCATGCCATTGCTGGATTTCTTCTGGGCTTGCTTCAAGAGAGCCAAGGTAAGGGAGCACTGTGCCACGGTGTCCGTCCCTGACACCCTCCGGTTTCAGGAGAAGCCTCTGGAAGGAGCGCTGGGGAAGCGTCCCCGGCGGGGCTCGGCTCGCTCACGGTGTCGACGTCTGCTCTGGGGGTGTCGTGCCCGTGCCCGACGGGCATGTGAGAGCTTTTAATTTTGGCTGGGCCATGTGTGGGTGCGCTGGTCCCTGTACCCTAAGCTCGCCCGCTGCCCTTTACTGGGTCACCGTGTCCCGGCACGGGCAGCCCTGGGCGGGCAGGCTGCTGTGCCCGGCGAGCGCGGCGCTGGGCTCTGTGTGTGTGTGCACCCTCAGCCCCCCGAGGTGGTCAGCACATGCCAAAAGGGTCCTGCCGTGCCTGCTTGCGTGGTGTGGCCAGGCTGGGACATCCTTCCAAACCCAGAGGCTCAGGTCACCCCTGGGGTGGCTGTGGGACCACAGCCGACCTGGAGGGTCAGGGCAGCTGTGAGCAGGATGACAAAGGAGCAGCAAGGCCAAGGGCCCCCAGTTTTTCATTTCCTGCAGCAGCAGTTCTCATGGCGTGGCATCTGAGATTTTTCATTAGGGTTTAATTCTTCATCTGTCACCTTAATAAGCAGTGACTCTCCCTGCCTGCTCCTGATCAGTGTTGGTTTATTGTGTCCCAGACTATGCAGTGTGGTGGGAGGTGAGCTGAGGAGATTGTGAGGGTATGGTTAGTGTGGATTTTGGGAGTTTCAGATTGGGAAAAGTGGTAAAATCCCTTTACAGGCAGTGCTGTACACCGGGCTGTGCTGGGTGAGTGGATCTGCTGCAGTGAAATAGATGTGGAATGCATGCTGTCCCCCGGGCTTTCAGTGCAATGCTTAAAATAGTTGAGTCTAAAAATGACATTTGTGAAATTCATTGGTAATATTAGTGGCTGTCTTGTCCCTGCTGTCTCGTCCCCGCTGTCTCTGGAGAACTTAGCTGTCCTCATTAACCCTGCTCGTCCCTGCGTGCTGCATGTTGGCATCGCCATTGTACTGGTGGTGGCACGGAGATGGACACTAGGTCCTGCATTGCCATTGCATTGCAGAGCTGCAGCTTGGGATGGCTCCAGCCTGGCCAGCATGGGGCTCTGGTGCCCCCGGGTTTCAGCCTCCTTGGAAGCACCTGGCAGACCACTGGTTTCAGCTCATCTCTTTGGCCCAAAATGGGGTCCGGTGGCCCAGCTGGCCAGGGCACCACCCTCCTGGCTGCCTTCAGTGGACACCAGTGGCCTCCTGTACAGCTGATTCTTCTGCTTCAGCCTGGCCTCGCTCTCCTCCCCATGCCAGTGTTGCTCAGCTGCTCACCACGAACAGGCGAGGAATTCTCACCTTCCTCGCTGAGGAATTTCTTGAAGAGGGAGAAACATGCTGGGCTCTGTCTGTGGGATTAAAGCTTTCCAGATTAAATGAGGTGCATCTGTGGCTGGTGGAAGATTTTGTGGGAAAAGGAAGGTGTGGGAACAGATTGGGCAATGCCAGAGGATCCAGAGGAGCCGGGTGACCTCCCCTGTGGACATGGGCATGCTCTGAGGTGGCAGTGATGACTGCAGCCCTGGTGGTGGCACCCCTCGAGCAGGCGGTGCTGCGGGAAGCACAGCAGCAGGGACATGGTTAAGCTTGTCTTCCCTGGGTCAGCCTCAGCCCTGCTGCCCCGGCAGGAAGAGGGGTCCCGGGGGTCCGTGGGAAAGTCCGGCTCAGCAGCGCGGCGCATTCCTGCAGTGATCCTGCCGGCACCTCGGCCCCTTCGTGGGGCCGCGGCACTGGAGGGGCTCATCAGCACCCAGAGAGAGACTGGGGAGCATCCTGGGCTCTGTGCTCACCTCAGGACTGGCAATGGGGACCTTCTGCTGCTCCTCCACCTCTGCAAATTGCTGCTGTGTCCCAAGTGCTGCCGAGGCTCCGCTGCTGTGAATCCCATTTCTCGTGGCTTCCCTTGGCAGCCGGGGTGGAGGGTGCGTGCTGGGCACACTATGTTTGCCCAGTGCTCAGGGCCCTTGGGACTGGTGATGGTGTTTTCAAACCAGTGGGGCTGATGCCCCTGGGAGAAGCCTTTGCCAGGGCCCTGCTTGTCCTGTGGCTGGAGCAGCATTGCTGGTCCCAGCTCCAGACCAGCACTGCTGGTCTCAGGTCACCTCTGGACAGAGGGAAGGCTGCAGCGGGGACCAAGCCCAGATGTGAGGGATAGCATTCCACAAATGTGAGAATCAAAATGATTTTAAAAATTATTTCTTTTCTTTTTTCTTTGTTTCTTTTCACAGAAATTCACGTTGCTAGAAGATAAAAAAGATGCAGGTAAGCTGCAGCAATAATTTTTTGGGCCAAAGTGCCCTTGCTGTGGGGTGGGCAGGGGTAATGGGAAGAGGAATGTCCCCTTGCTGGTTTCTTCTGCCAGCAGTGTGATTTTCCCCCAGAACTGTTATTTTCAAGGGGATATATTTGCAAAGGGGCCTTGGTTCATTTGCAGTTTGTATTGTCTTTGTGGTGAACAGCTTTGTGCTCAGCAGATAATCTCATGGGGAGCTCGAGAGCCTTGGCACTGCAGTGCCATGGGCAGGAAGGTCACCCCTGGCTCGGAGCCCCTCGGCTTTGTGTGACTGGAGTGTCTCACCTGTGACTGTGGGAGGGAGGGACTCAGTGCAGCTCCAGGCTGATCCATGGGGATTGTGCACAGCTGCTGCTGCCCTGATCAAACCTCTGCCAAGGTGGGGGCAGAGGCTGGGGGTTGGGGCTGCTCTGCTGTGAGGGGTTCATGGGTGCTGGGGAGGCTGGTGGTAGTCTGTGGGAGCAGGAGGAGGAGGGGGAGGGTGTGTGTGCCAGCAGGGCCAGGAACCAGGGATGGGGACAGGGCTGTTGCAGGGGGGTAGAGGTCCCACCTTCATCATCCTACTGGTCAGTGCCCTGGGGGTCTTTGTGCATGACACCCCCAGAGTCAAACCTGTCCTGTCCTACACAGGGTGGCCCATGGCCATTGGCTCTGGTGGCCCTGGAAGTAGAGGGACCTGGGGCTGGGGTGGCTCCACTGCTTTGGGCACAGGGCTTAGGACAGGCCCCGTGGGTGGTGGCTCCAGTGTCGGAGGTGGGGGGAGTGGGGCTGTCCGCACTGCTGGCTGGAGCCCTGGCGCCATGAAAAGGGAAACCCTCTGTGCAGGGAGCCCATGGGATGTGCCTGGGCATCTCCAGGCAGTTCCCTGCCTGAAGGGTGATGCACTGAGGGCCTCTTGTTTTCCTGCACGTAAGGGTGAGGTGAGCTCTGAGTCTGGCCGGCGAGAGCCCAGAGCACAGGAGAGCTCTGAGTAACAAAAGGTGCTTTGTGAGAGAGCCCCAGAGGTATCTTGGGTGGTCTCTGGCCCTTGAACAGGAGAGATTAAGAACATAAATGTCAAGAGCTTGTTAAAAAGAGTTAAAGAGCCCTGTGGAAAGGAAGGGGCATGGAAGACTCCTATGGATCACACTGTGACTGGGATTTTGGGGCAAAGAATGTTTATAGGTGCTCTCCCCTTGGTCATAACTGCCTATAGAATCCAGGTCTCTCCTGGTGAGGGCTCAATGACACTCACATGACCCCAGCTGACACTTCCCTGTCACATGTCCCTGGCCCAGCTCTGGTCGCTGGAGGGATGCTGGGTGGCCAGGGGCTCTGGGGGCAGGAGGAGCAGGAGCCTCATGTCCTGAGAAGCTGCACAGTTTCTCACTGTGGGATTTGTCACCTGTGACTCGATGTGATGATGGGGCCGTAGTGGCTCCTGGTGTCACTGTGACCTGCAGCAGCAGGGTGCCTGGGGTAGGCTGGAGTTCTGCCTTTCCCGTGGATTACACTGGACAGGGAGCAAGCCTGCCGGGGGGTTGTGCCTTCCACTGGGAAGGGGCCAGGGCAGGTGCCTGCTGCCCTCTTCACTCATTGTCCCCAGACGGTGCTCAGACAGTGGGAGCATTCAGGCCATGGGCTTGGGGGACACCATTCCCTTCCCTTATGATGATTTTCAGTCTCTTTGGATGGGTGGCATGAGGACTTTGGCTCCTGACGCAGTGGCATGAGGCAGGATGGAGTTGGTTCTGGTTTATCCCAGTAGCTCTTGGCAAAGTGTCTCTTCCACCAATTCCCAGAACTTGCCTCTGATTTTCCCCCTCCAGCACTGCTGCTCTCCCAGCACACCTGGCAAACTCCCTGAGCTGCTTTCCAGGCATGGGCAGACCCATTCCCAGCCCCCTGTTTGGAACCATGGTTGTGCTGGCACATTCCCTTCCCCGAACACTGGCTGGATGAGGTCACTGTGGCTTCCCGCTGGCATTAAAGTACCTCGGTATGCCATGGCAGCTCCTGCAGCAGTGATGGTGGAAAACAACTTGGATTTCATCTGCCTTCTTGGAGGTGATGTTTCAGCTGTGGGAGCACCTGTGCCCCCACTCTCATTCCCACTGCCCTGCAGCAAGACCTGCCCTGGCCCACCCTGAAGTACCCTCGGGCAGCATCTTTGTCTGGGTGGGACACAGAGCCCCTGCACAGCCCCAAACCTAACCACTGGGACAGTCCCAGCTGGGTCAGGTTTGCATGGATTTCCTAACCCTCTGCTTCCTCTCCAGCATTCACTTCCCGTGTATTGTTCTGGACTGAGCAGAAAGGAAAAGCTTGAAGAAAGGAAAGGCTCACAGCCTGGCCATGCACCTGAAAACTGCATCCTCAGAATAAATTCCTACCAACAGCAGCACCAGGCCCCTCCAGAAGGGATTGGGAGGTGCTCTGCCCATGTCATGGAGCAGTGGGTCCTCTTGCTGCTAAAGGACAGGGACAGACTTGGTGGCTCCTGCCAGCACAGCCACACAGTGGTGACATTGCAGCGTTTCAGGGTGGGCTGCTGTGGCTGGATGTGGTGAACTAAAAGGGCAAAGCAGCACGAGGGACTCGGCTGAACTTTTGCCCCTGCATGAAATAATAAGGTTGTATTTACCCAGCATCTGGATTACTGAAAATAACCTGCTAAATTTAGTTGTTGTTGATGTGTTGTCACAGCTGAGCTGTTCTTCTCTCCTCGCACAAAATTCTCCTGCACTGACTTGGTGGATTTGTGGCCTGAGCATGAGGACCCCGTTCCTCACCTGACCTGAGCCCATGCGTGTGGCTCCCTGGGTTTTGGGGGAGAAACAGAGACTGGGATCTGGTTTTGTCATTGTCTGAATACGTTGGAAGGGAGAGGGGCCAGGGGCTGGTAGGGGCTGTACTGGGATCTGTGGGTGTGCAGGGACCAGTGCTGCTGCCCTCGGCACCGGGGCCCTGCTCTGGCATCAAAGCCAGGGAGATCAGAGGGGACCCATGGAGTTAGTGGGATGCCAGATGTGGCAGCAGGGACCCATTCTGGGCACTTCTGGAACTCGTTGAGGAACTGCTGCTCTTACATGGTGGAAAAGGCAGTCATGGGGTTGGGTGTGGGTCGGAGAGGTGGGAAGCAGAAAAGCTGAACCGAATGTGATTATTTGTGCTTTTGGTGGGACATGTGATGAGGGGATTCTGTGCTGCTCCTTCCTCTTCCTCTTCCCTGCCCTCCCGGGTTCAAGCTTGGCTGGTGAATCACCAGTTCTCGTCCTTGTGCCCCTCTGCCTGTAAAATTTGTGTAGCTCTGACCCCCTGATGACTGCTGCAATGACAGAGCCCCCTCCCCCAGCTCAGCTCCTTCCTTCTGGGCTTTAATTCCAGGGCTGGAAGTCTTCCCATTTCCTGTAGCTAACAAAATACAGATTCCCCCCTCTGGACAGCAGGATCTGCTCCCAGGTTGGGGGATTTTCTTTGAAGGCCAGAAGGGAAGAGCCTGGGTTAGAGAGAAGGTTTTTCTGTGTTGGTGAGCTGCAGAGCATGTGGGAAGTGCAGGGAATGAGCTGGGAAAAGGCCCCTTTAGCCACCTCGTCCCCTGAGTGTCGCCAAGTTTTTCCCATGGCAGCAAAGAGCAATTGAGACTGACTGGAAAGTAACTGCAGGCAGGAAAGTACATTTGTATCTGCATCCTCGGGTGGTTTGCATGAGACTGAAAGGATCAAGAGAGAAGTTCCGAGTGTGGTCATTTCCCTGAAATAATGATGAGAAAATACACTTAAAACTGGCAGAAAGGTTTGGCTGGGCAATGTTTTTTCTTTGGTCAGAACTCTGACATGCAAATTGCCTTAACATGCACAGGAAGGTAATGTTTTCTGTGCCTGAAATAGCCCTTCTGTTCTTCTGGGCAGAAGCTGGTGCAAAGGGAGCAGGCATGGGGCTGTGGGAGCCTCCTGGGGCTGTGTGATGCTCACAGGAGTTTGTTTTCAAAGCCTGAGAGGTCAGATGGGGAAAAAGCAGTGTGAGGTGTTGGCAGGCCAGTCTGATCACGTTAATTCCTTCTCCTCTTAATGAAGAGCCCCTGCGTCGTGCCCGGCGCGTCCGCAGGGCTTTGAACACCCGCCCGCCCCCGGGAGCGGAGGCGGGTGCGAGCGCGCCCAGGCGCGGGGTAGCACCGGAGCGGGGGTGACTCAGTTTTGGGAGGATGCAGGTGGAACACGTGGCTCAGCATCACCTTCACCTGGGCCCCTGGTGATGCCCGACCCCGGGGGAAGGGGCTGAGCGGGGTCCCAGGCACCGTGTCCCGGGGATGCTGCGGGACCCGGCGGGGGGAGCGGAGCCGCCGGGAAGGAGCGTGCCCCAGGGCGAGCGGCTTCCTCGGTCGGAGGCGCGGCCGGGGAGGATCCGCGGGGGGTGCGGGCAACGGGCGGAAGGGGAGCGGGAGCGGCCCCGGTCCCGTGCCGGCATCCCGGCGTGGGAGGAGCCGCCGCTCTCGCCCGTCCCGCCGGAGCGCAGCGATGGGTCGCCGGGCCGGGGTCGCGGTTCCGCGCCGGGGCCCCGGGCGCTCCCTGGGGCTGAGGCTCCGCCGCGCCGCGGCCGCGGCTCCGTGCGGGGGGGGACGGCGCGGGCGGGCAGGTGAGTGCGGGGCCCGGGGCTGCGGGGGCGAGCCCGGTGCGGGGGCTGCGAGCAGCCCGGTGCGGGGCAGCGCCGAGAGCGGGGACGTCGCGTTTGCTGCACAGCGAGGCGAGGGACAGGGGGCTGGCGCAGGGTGGGCTCCGTGCGTGTCAGTGCGGTGGATGCAAAGGGCAGAGCGCGGGCAAGGGAACGCGGCTGAGGGGCTCAGGCGCTGCATTCCTTCCAAATCGGAGCGATTTTGGTGGTGCTCTTGGCCGTGCCCGGCTGTTTGTCCTGTCTGAGTGATCCCGATCCCAAAGCCAAAGGGGGGACTGTCCTGAGCCGACTGGTAAAGCAGATCACCCGCCCGAGGGACCATAAGGTGAAAAGAACTTCCACTTTTCATCCAAAAAAGAGCATTATTTTGTATTTGATAGTGTTTTAATGATGCTTGTATCAGTCATCTTGTCAAGGCTGTGAAAATGCTTAAGGAGCTTTTGTTCGTTTGGAGCTCCAGTGCTAAACCTGGTTTGATGTGGCTTGTAAAGATGCCTGTGATAACAGGGTGTGGGTAATGATCTTGAAAGCCATTTATTTTGGGTTGTGTGAAGGAGGAACTGCTGCTGCCTGGT
Organism: Coloeus monedula; assembly: GCF_965178545.1. Classification (NCBI taxonomy): domain Eukaryota; kingdom Metazoa; phylum Chordata; class Aves; order Passeriformes; family Corvidae; genus Coloeus; species Coloeus monedula. The sequence continues at coordinate 19,680,864 of NC_138792.1, read as the reverse complement.
TTCTCCGTCGGCTGTGATGCTTAGCGAACAATTCTGCCTCATACCTGCCCCAAGACCCATGTTGGAGACTCATTCCTTCTGCTGATAAATGATCCCTTCAGGAATGGCCCCAAACATGCTGGGTGGACAGGGGTTATTCCTCAGGGATGAGAAGATAAGCTTAGTTTGTTGTAGGTGAGAGGGAAGTGGAGTTCTCTGAAGATCTCCTGCTGCCAGACCCCATGCCAGTGACGTTGCCCGGCTCAGTACTGGCACATGGAGCAAGTTGTAGCCAGGGGCTGTTGGCCCCACGGATCAGGGGACAGAGTCCCTGCAGGAGAAAGGAGGTTGTTTTGGGATCATCCACACGAGAGCAGGGAGCACACAGATCCTCTCCGGGGACTCCTGGCGGGTCTGTGGTTGCTCCCAGGAGCCAGCCCTGTCGGGAAGATTTTCAAGAGATTGCTCAGCATCCTGTGTCTTTTCACACGTGCTGGTAACCCCGTGCTTCCAAGGATGGACCAGAATGGAAACCCACGTTCTTAGAGTTGCAAAGTGCTGCCCTTATCTTTGGGACCACAGACTGCTTGGTTTGCCATGTGCCCCATGAGCAGCCCTGCAGCACCGAGTCCCTCGTGGCCCCAGTCACAGGCCTGAAGCCACTGCCTCTGCCTGCTGCAGCCAGGTCCACGTCTGGGCTGGGGACTGGGGTCCTCACCCTCCCCTTGGTGGGACTGGCTGGAGGCAGGACCAGCAGTAATAATCCTCCCACTCCCGATGGGTGAGAGGAGGCTCTGACTCGAGTGGGTGAGGCAGGAACAGTTGGATAATGGAACTGGTTGCTCATCACTTGCCAGCGTTTTGCCTTCCAGGAGCTGGGGGCTTTCTGCTCTGCTGTAGCAGTGGCCACATAATCAGGATTCCTCGGATAAATTCCTGCTGTTTCTCCTAGATCTGTGGCTGCTGTTTTAATTGCCTGGAGCTCTGAGCCAGACACAGGACCCTTGTTGCACAAACCCAGCTCTCATGAATGATGCTGTTGTGTGTGTGTCTCTGAGCTTCTCTTTTCCTCCCTCTCACCCTCCTCCTTTGGAAGCCAGGGAATTTGGTGCTGGTGAGATCCCGCCTGCTGTATTCGTGCAGCTGGCAACACGGCTCCAGCTGCCATTTTGGGTGTGCCAGGCGACCTCTTCCCCCTGATTCTCCTCTCATGAAGGATATTGAAGCCATCCTCATCCTCTTGGCTGGAGCTGGTTTGCTCACTTCTCTCTGGTGTGAGGCTCAGTGCTGAGGCCAGCACTGAAACATCCATGTGATCCTGGAAGCTCCAGGTGGATGGGGCAGAGGTGGTTTCTGGGCTCTCTGTGCTGCAGATTCACCATTTTCAGGGGTGTTGGGGATGACCTGTGGGCCTGGGGCTCCTTGTGGGATTTGCTGTGTACCCAGTGATTGGAAGGGCTGCAGTGGGGCAGTGGCAGCACCTGGGTGCTGCTTTTAGGGCTGGGGATTGGGAAAAGCCAACAAGTGTTCTGCACTAGGGTGGCTGGACAGGGAGATAAATGGGGCATCCCAAGGTGGGCAAGGGTGCCAGTACAGGCTGGGCCAGCTCTGCCGGGGGGTGACACCCTTCGTGTGAAAATAACACAAGTTTCTCCTGTTCTCCATCCCCAGCAGTGGATGAATAGGAGCCAGGGATAATGCATTAGTGGAGCAGGAGGCCCTTGGCAGCTGGGTGTGACACACGTGCCCCAGACCCCATCGCCCATGGGTGCCTTTCTGGGCTCTGTTTGTATTTATACACCTGAAAGAAAACGGTAACCTTTTTCTCCTCGGTTTATTTTGGTTGTTGGAAAAGAGCAGCAGTGGAATGGCCATGGCGCGGTGATGCAGGATGTGTCCGCCGGGGTGCGTGGGTCCCCTTCTGCGGAGCGTTCTCAGCTGGAGCAAAGGTGCTTTTCCCGTGGACTCGGAGTAGTTTTTTGTCCCCCTTTTACGCCGTTTCCTGGCTGTGACTCTTCCGGGAGGGTTCATCTGTCGGGGTGTTGCTGAGGGCGCCGTGTCCCGCGGGGCCGGGGGGGTCGTCACGCGTGGGGAGCCCCGGCCCCGCGTGGGAGCGGCCGCGCCGCGCTGCCCCCGCCGCCGCCTCCTTCCAGCTCAGCGTCTCCGCTACATTTCCTGCTCTCTGCCTCCACACCCTCCCTGTTCCTGCTTCACGCAAGAAACGAGCGGAAAAATGCCTGAAATCTCTGCGCCCGGCGCTTTTCTAGTGGCCGTCACCGTGCTGGGAGCACCCGGGTGAAACAACCATCCCGGCTGTGCCCTGGGCTGCTGGCCGGGGGCTCGGACAGCACGCCAAGGCTCTGCACCCATCGTGTTTCCAGAGGCTTTGCTCGCCCTCTGTCCCTTTTTTGTCCCCTCCCCACGAGCCGGGGAGCTGCACTCTGGGGGCGTTGGGACTTGTCGGGGTCAGGGCTCGGCTGGGTCCTGACACCCGGCTCCCCCTGACCCCTCCTCTGCCCGCGGGTGCTCGCAGCCCTTCACTCCTCGCTTAAATGACCTTGCAGTGATCCCCCCAGATCAACAGCTGCTCCCTTCGCTGGGGCTGACCCCGGGGGGCCGCCGGCTGCCTGCTGTCACCCCCCTGCCACCCCCTGCCCACCCCTGGGCTCCAGCTGGTGAGGGGCTCTCACGCACAGAGCTGCGGGAGGACTTTGTAGCCAACAAGGGCTGCATTGAGCAGCCTATGCTGGAGTCCCTTCCTTCCGTGGTGAGGGCCAGGGCAGGGGGGACTGCGGAGGGGCAGAGGCAGGAGGGAAGTTGGTGGGAGGAGAGTCAGGAGCTTGGGAAGGAAGGAAGGAGATGTGCCTCTCAGACTATGAAAACAATGGGAAAAAAATCCTGTTTTTTAACTTGGTTCTCCCATGTTGGGAACTTGGGCATCCCTCCAAGCAGTGATTTCCAGAGGAAAGCTGGTTTCTGGCATCCCTGCAATGTACCTGGTCTCTCTCCTGCTTTTCTGGTCTTCCCACCCCAGATTGCTGCCTGCCTCGATCTCCCCCTCTGCCTCGTCTGCCTCTCCCTCCATGCTCGGGCTAGTGCTTCCTGACCTCCAGCCCTTTCACCTATCATTGCTCACAAAAAAAAATCCTCCTTCAAGTCCATTTTAAACACTGTTTTTCCCTCTTAGCCCTCTATTCTGAACACTGTCCCCCCTCTTCTCCCTCATCTTCTTGCAAATCACCTGTGGCTGTGCCCCTCTGGTGTGACAGGAGTCTGTGGTCCAGAGCCAGGTTGTGAGGTGTGTATGCCATGAAGAAAGTCCTCCTCACGCTGTGCTGTTGGAATACTAAGTACAGAGCACTGCAAGGGGATTTCTGGGGACATGAGTCCCTGGGAGCAGCCCTACTGCTCCTCTCAATGCCTTGCTGTGGCTTCCACCCCAGCTGTCCATCCGCTGGGTCTGACAGACAGGGAGAGCTGGGGACAGCCAGGTGTCTGTCCAGAAATTGTCCTGGGGTGCCTCTTTGTGGGGGGAACAGCCTGAGGGATCCCCGTGGGTGCTCAGCCTTGCAGGGAGGTGGCAGTTGTTGGTGTCCCCATCCTGCAGTCGCTGCCCCAGCCCACGGGCCAGGCCAGGCCCTGCAGTTGCTGCTGCCCGTCTGGGAGTGGAGGGAGGGGGGTGGCTGAGCTGGAGGGGCACCGGGGCCTGGGGCAGTGCAGGATGTGAATGGAGTTTGGGGTTGTGCTGGGTTTGACATGTGGCACAGAATCACAGAATGGTTTGGATGGGAAGGGACTTTAAAGTTCATCTCACTCCAACCTCTGCCATGAAGGGACACCTTCCCCTATCCCAGGTTGCTCCAAGCCCCTTCCAACCTGGCCTTGGACGCTTCCAGGGAGGGGGTAGCCACAGCTTCACTGGGCACCCTGTGCCAGAGCATCACCACCCTCACAGGGAAGAATTTCACCCCAGTATCCCACCTAACCCTTCTCTTTTCAAGTGAGAAGCAATTCCCCCTTGTCCTGTCCCTCCATCCCTTGTCCCAAGTCCCTCTCCAGCTCTCCTGGAGCCCCTTTAGGCACTGGAAGGGGCTCTGAGGTCTCCCTGGAGCCTTCTGCTCTCCAGGTGAACACCCCCAGCTCTCCCAGCCCGTCTCCATGGCAGAGGTGTTCCAGCCCTCGGAGCATCTCCATATCCCTCCTCTGTCGCGGCAGCCGCTTCCCCGGCAGCGGCCGATGCGGTACCGGGGAGCCCCCGCACCTCCAGCGCAGGCCCGGGGGCTGCGGCGCGGGGCGGTCCCGGGGCGGAGGGCGGATCGCGGATCCCGGGGCGGGCGGTGCCGGGGATGGGGAGGCGGATCCTGGGGCTGGGGGCGGATCCCGGGCGGCCCCCGCCGCACAGCCCCGCACCTGCCGCGGCCGCGCTCACACCGACAACAGCCGCAGCGTCGGCTGGCACTGCCCGAGCCCGCCCGCTGCCCGCGGCGGCCCGGGCACCGGGAGTCCCCCTCTGCACCCTCCGTCCTCCTCCAGACCCCTCTCCTCCCCCTCCCTCGACAGGTCCCCCGAGAGCGCGGCTGGACGGGGCATAGCCTGAAGGTAAATCGGGAGCCTGCGGTTAGGTGCGGGGAGTGAGGGGACAGGAGGAGGTGGGTTTCGGGAGAGAGCATCCAGCTATCTGCTAAACCTCGTGGCTTTGCTCCTTGGCTCAGGCTTGGCTGCGCCGTGCTCTGAATGCTGCACATGCATGGCAGAACCCCTTCCTGAAATCACTTACAGCTCTGTGTGTAATGGAGTAAGTAGACAGGAGGTGATGGAGAGATACAGTGGCCTCAAGTTTTGCCGAGGGGGGGAGGGGGGGTTAATTGGATATTAGGAACAATTTCTTTCCTGAAAGGACTGTCCTGCCCTGGCACAGGGTGCCCAAGGTAGTGCTGGAGTCACTGTCCCTGGAGGGGTTTAACAGCTGTGTAAATGTGGCACTTGGGGACGTGGGTTAGTGGTGGCCTTGGCAATGCTGGGGGAACAGTTGGGCTCGGTGGTCTCAGCGGGTTTTTCTAACCTCAATGATTCTGTGATTCACCTGTGGCTCCAGAGAACGCTGCTCAGCCCCGCTGGCTCCAGCAGCACCAGAATGCCACCAGGTGGGATGTGTGTGCTCTGGTACCGGTGTCCGTGTCAGGACGGACACGGTGCCTGTGTGAGGTGGCTGTTGCTGCAGCCGGGGAGGAGGAGAAGCTTGGAGCTGGTACACAGCTCCTGACAGCCTCGTGCAGTAACTGGATCCCCCTCTGTCATTCCCAGGCTGAGTCACGGCAGTGTGTGGGGCGAGAATCCGCTGCTGCCATTGGAGTGGCCGGGTTCAGGTTTGGCACGTTCAGCTCCTGGCTTGGCCCCGCTGACCCGCATGCTGCCAGCAGGATTCAGGAAGGCTGTGATGGGATGTGGGCTTTGGGCCACCTGGGCTTTCCCAGGGCACCTCCTCACCTCCTCTTACCTGGGATTAGTGACAGCTAACCCGGTGGTGGAGAAAACACAGATTTGCCATCTGATTCAGAGTCAGTGAGTTCTTGGAGAAACCGCACTGATGTCAGGAGACTCCAGATCAGGCCCTCTCACTGCAGTGGGGGAGGCTGGGCTCTGTGTCCTGCCTTTCAGTGCCATAGACACGTTTCCAGTGGATTGGCTCCTTTGGAGCCCTTTGTCGTTGGTAGGGACGGATGGGTTTGCTGTGCATGTGTCATTTGTCACATTGTGAACCAGCACTGCTCTGGAGAAGGGTGCTGACAAGGTGAGAGGCTCCTTCCTCAGGGGCTGTTTGATCATGCCGAGCTCAAACACCAGCTCTTTGTGCGTTTAAATTACGGTTTGTGTTCTGAAACGCTCTGTGTGCTGAGGGCAGCAGAGCCTCTTCTACTTAAAGACCTTTGTACAGTCCCTGGGTGTTGGAGTACATATCGTGAGTTTTTGGCAGAAATCCACACTCTTTTCCACTTGCATACGTGAGCTCTTATCAATGGCTGTGCCTTTTTCTGTTTGTATTCTCACCAGAGCCCAGCTGGGGAGGTGGCTGTGCAGCCGCCCCTTGCCACTCTCGGCACGTGTGTGCCACCAGGAGCAGGGGCCACGGATCAGCTCGGATCCCATCAGTCCCCTTCCATTCTTGCATGGGAAAAATCAGCTCCCACCCTTAATCCTGAAAGCTTGTCAGTATTTTCGTGTGTGGCAAAATATGAAGTCCCAGCACAGAGCAGGTATCAAAGCTGCTTCTGAGGAGCAGGTCACGCTCATGCCATGTGCTCGCACTTCCTCCAAGAAATCCTTTTCTGATAAAAGACTGACTGCATAAATCCAGCCGTGCTTCCGTTGAGCATTCCTTGTCTGCATCGCCTCCAATGCCCAAACCCCAGTGTGTGTTCACAGGACAGGCTGCCAGAGCTTCAGTTTCGTAAGAGAACAAAATGTGGTTGTGCCCAAGGGCACGTCAGTACTTCCCTTCAGTTTTGTACTAATTTCAAAAAGATTTGAAGGTTCTCAAAGTCAATTGAAGTGAGTGGAGGAACGAAAGGTCGCCCTTTCCCTGAGGGCATGCTGATGTTGCTGTGTGACTTTGGGCAGAAGGACCAAGCTGGGAAGTTGGCTGGCACTGAGGGGAGCGGGCGGTGCTGAGGGTAAATCACTGCCAGTGAAGAGAAGAACCAAGTCTCCTTCCTTCAAGCGATCACTCCATGAAAAGCCTGAGACAGTTTGCCTGTTGCAGGGGTTTGGGATTTGCCTTTGCCCTCGGTGTGGCTTTGGAAGGGCTTTTGCATTTGGTGTCCATGGGAGTTTAATCCCCAAATTCAGCCAGCACGCTGGCAGCAGGGCTGTGGGGAAGGGAATGCTTTGGAGAGGTCGCTTTGGCCCTGATGGATGGGGAGCTGGCGGGTCCTGTGTGTGGTGGGACTCCTGCCCTGTGCCAGGGCTCATCTCCCTGGCCCAGCAGAGCATCCCCTAACATGGGGGTCTCCTTCCCTCCCCCCAGCCCCATAGCAGAGGTGTTGCTCCATCCCTCTGCCCATTGGGTTTGGTGACAAGGATTGCCAGAGCCCAGGGATGAAAGCTGAGCTGTTTTTGTGCATGTAAAAAGCTTTAGAAGTGGTGTGAGGGCTGTAAAAGCTGGGATGCTGTTGCTCCTGCCAGTCTTCCCATCCCACGCCGTGCCCATGCTGGTCCTGCTGCAGCAGCAAGGGTACTGCAAGGCAAGAGGAGCCACGGGGAGTAACAGCTCCCCAAACTATGTCCCGGGTGAACTGAGCATGGGAATGTCTCCTTGGAAGTTGGGGTTTCTTGTTTCTCAACTCCCCTTCTTGCACATGCTGTTCCAGGCCTGCTGGGATGTGTGACAGAGGTGTTTGGTGGGATTTAGCACTGGAGGAAAGCTGTGCTGGCAAGTGGCCGGAGCCTCCAGGGGCTGGTGGCCAGAGCAGAGGAGCGCCTGTGAACCTTTGAGCAGAGCTCCGGAGGGGACCGGCAGCGGCGGCACATTCCAGCGAGGCCGGGGGTCTCCGCACGGTTAATGATTGAGCTGCAGCGGCCCTTTGGTTCCTGCTGTTTGGAGAGGCACCTCGAGAACACGTGAACCTTTCCAGGCTGCGGGGCTGGGCGTGGGGATTTAAAGAGACCGGGTCTGTCCCTACATTTCCAGTAAGAGGATAGTTTCCTGGTGCCAGAAGGTGATGGCTTCTGGATCTTCATTGTCTGTTTGCTTTCTGATTCACTGGGCGCCTTACCTGCATGTTCTGCATGGGGATCGTTGTCAGTGTGGAGCTGTGCTAGCCTCACTCTGCCCCATTCCATGCTCATCACCCTCTGCCCGATGCTCCCCCCGAGGTGCTGACCCTGATCCCATGGGATGTGGCTCCTAGTGGGTCCCCATGTGTCCCCCGTTTCTGGATGCTGTGACACCCATGGGTGGCCGCGTCCCCAGGCTGCTGCTGTTCCCTGCGGCTGCTGGGTTAATCATTGCCAGGTCCCCGTGCCACGTGGGCGCTGGCCCGGCTGTTTGCAGAGCCCTTATCAGCACAGGGCACTTGTCACCGCGTGCCAGTTACAGGCAGAGTAAACGGTGCTGGGAACAACTTTAACAGTTCAGGGGACCTTCCCCAGGGGCTCAGCCAGTCCTCATCCCATTGCACCAGAGGCACATGGAATTTCAGCAGAGGTGCAGTGTCACAGGCTGGGGGACTACAGGGCAGGCAAGGCTGGTGGGGTGGTCAGGATAAGTCCTGGGACACCTGGTTTCTGGTGTGGTCCTGTGAGAACATCTGGATTTTCATGGGTGCTGCAGCCAAGTCTTGGTCCCATTGCTTAAGTGGGAACAGGAGTTGGTGGATTCTCCCAGGGCATCCTGGTGCTGAACCCGAGGGGTCCTGTGTCCCCCAGCCTGGGTGAGCTGGGGGATTTCCTGCCTTGCAGGTGGAGACGACAAGAAAGCTGGCATTTAAAGGAAAAAGGAAGAAAAAAGGAAAAGGAGTGAAGAGGATGAGGCTTTGCTGCCAGCGCTGAAGGCTGGGCTGGGGCAGGGGGCCAGGCTGGGGGCAGGGGTGGTTCTGAGGCTGCAGGTGGAGGTTTGCTCTGTGGGGTTTCAGAGGGTTGGCTGGCAGCCGGTTCTCTCTGCTGCTCCTGCTGAAACTGGAACTGACCCTGGGCAGGGGCGGGCAGAGGTGTCACAAGGCTGTGGGACGGTGCCCACAGCGGTGACGCAGAGTCCACTTGACCTCGTTTCATCAGTGTCTTTGGGCAAGAGCAGGACATCTGGGCAGCCAGGGCTGGTGTTGCAGCTCTATTTTTCCAGGAGGAGGGTTGCCCCATGGCCTCTGGACACCTTCCTGAGCAAATCCCAGGATGGCTGTTGCATGGCAAGAGCCACTGGCATGAACCCCCTGGGCACAGACACGCTAGGGGTCCTGCATGGACTGTGGCTGTGTGATTTCTCCTATGGATGCCCTGGGAGCTGTGCTGCTGCTTTCTTGGGAGCAGCAAGGACGTAGGAAGCAGTGGTTCTCCCCCAGCTAAAAATAATGGGCATACACAAAGTGAAAAATGAGGGACAAGGCAGAAATTGCCTCTCTTCTCCAGGCAGGTGATCTCCTGCTGAACCCGGAGCCCTGGCTGCTGCTCTGGACGGACATTTGCTTCCCAGCCAAGTGGCAGCTGACCCCACGCTTCCCTTTCCCATGCCTGGCCTCACACCTCCACACAGTTCTTCCAGCGCTGCTGCTGCGCCGAGAAATTCCAAACCACGGCAGGCACCGGAGGCGTTTTGCAGCAGCAGCTGAATTGGATCAAACCACGGTGTGCCTCTGAGGCTGAAGGCCCCAAGTACCCCGTTATTAAGGGGACGTTTAGGGAGGTGCTAGGGGCTGGTGACACAGGGAGTGCTTTGGCTGTGCCCTTGGCCTTGCTCCTGCCTCAGTGTCCTCCTCTGTAGAGGGAGAATGGAATCACCCTCTCTGTGGCTGTGACCTGTGAGTGCATGGGAACACTGCCAGATCTTGGCACTGAGCTTATTTATTTATTGTCCTGTCCCATGGCAGAGGGACTGGGGAGAGTGAGTTCTCTCCTCTCCACACTGGACTGTTGGCTTTGGTCTGTCCTTGACTGACTGTTTGAGGCTGCTGCTTCTCCACGTCCTGGATTTCCTGTATTTCTTCTCTTTTTGCTTTCTTGTGCCTGGTATCAGGACGTTGGTGTGAAGGCAGCGTTTGTGCTTCCTAAGCCTCTGTGTGTGTCCCTGCTGGGCTGGAGCAGCTGCAGTGCTGGGCTCGCACAGGAGCTGCTGGGGCTGGGGGGGAGTGCAGGGGGCTGCATCGCCGGGGTGCCCCATCCCTGCCCTCCGCAGGAAGCTGGGGAGTTGCAGTTCCATCTGCCAGAGATCCCAGCACACCCTGAGGGACTCTCAGAGTGGGGGCAACTGGCACACCCCACTCAGGGCCCTTGAAGGAAGGGTCTGGGTGGGGAGGGGGGCACAGGTGCAGCCCCCTGGGCCCCCTGGCTGCAATGCAGGACCTCCAGCAATGCCAACAGCTGTGCAAGTTCCTGCTCTGCCCAATGGCTCTGGGAATGGAGCCAGCGCCTTTGTGAAATCAAGAGTGGGTCCCCAGCTTTGAGCCCCTTTAGAGGGTCCTGTGCTTTCCTTGTCAGACAGAAATTTTATGTTTGGATTCTGGATTTTTGGCATTTTTTTCAGGATCTGGCGATGCCACAGGTGGCCCCTGGCAAGAGGCTCCTCTCGCGTCACCAATCCAGAGTCCAGACACGTTGAGATTCCCTGAGGCCAGAGTCACATGGGGGCGGCATTTGCAGCAGGGACTGAAGAGGTTAAAGTTGCTTTGCAATGTGATTTAAAGAAAAAAAAGCGCCATTTCCTTCATGTCCAGAGACAGTTTATTTTCTGGGCATTCTTCGGGACGCAGGGAGGTGCCGTTTCTTTAAGGCATTTCCTGTAAGCAAGTTTATATTTGGCCTGAGAAGGGTGGGGAGAGGAGGTGGGTCCTGGGGAGGGTCCACGGCCGAGCCGGGTGACCTCAGCTTTTGTCTCTCTGTCCCGAATTGTGGTGGTGGCAGCTGCGGGAGGCGCGGGCCGGGCCGGCTGTCACAGCAGGGCGAGGAGCAGGGTCCTGCGGCATCCCACGTGTGCCCCAGCAGCGCTGCTGCCGCTTGTGGTGAGGCTGAGCTGGCATCCACGGGGTGTTCGGGGTGCTTTCAGGCCACCCCTTCCTTTCTCTTTAGGATGATGAAGATAAGAGCTGCTGGACCCCATATCCTGTGCTTGGTGTAGCTGTCTTCCCTCCCCCAGGATGGCTTTGATTTCCATTGAAAAGACAAACAAGCCAGCGTGGTAATGCACCAGATCATCAACATTCACTGTGCCCCTGGGGTCGCTAGTGCAGATTTAACTCTTTCCCTGGGGATATTTGATCAGACCTTGATCCTGGGGCAGGGGCTGCAGCCAGACCCCGACGCCACAGGCTGGGCTTCCCCACGCAGTGCCGGGGCTCGAGCTGTTCCCCGATGTTCCCTGTGCCAAATTTCTTCTCCCCCATTTTGTTTTCTTTTTACTACCGTGATTTCCTAAGATCGGAAGAGGCGAGTTATGAAACTGGAGTTATCCAAACACGTCTTGTTTGAAGATAGCGTTTCATCCAGCAGATGCAGCTTCCTGCCCTGTAAATGGTTCCCATTGTTTTGCCTTGGCTCCTGGCCCCGGCAGTGCTGGGGTGTCGCTCCGCTCCGGCAGCTGGAGGAGCGGTGGTCCCAGACATGGAATGGCTGGACTGGGAGCACTGGTGCTCTGTAGGCAGCCTCTGAAAGCACCTGGGGGGCTTCCTGGGGCTGCCGCAGATCAAAGGCAGCGAGCTGGCAGGGCGCTGGCTCGGCTGGCTGCAAACTTCACCTGCAAACTGTGCTGGGCCAGGCACAGAGGTAGGGCTGGTCTGATGGATGGTGTTGGCATGGCAGGAAGCAGGGAAGAGGGGGTAAATAAAATGAGGTGGTGCTGGTTGATGTGGTGAGGACAGTTCCCAACACAAAAGAAGCAGCACACATTTTTAATTTAAAATTTTGGGGTTTTTTTAGTGTTTAAATGCAAAGAGAGGGTTCAGAGGTGACCCTCAGGTGCTGCTGAGGCACTGTGAATAACTTTTTTCCTGTGAGGGTGGTGAGGCCCTGGCACAGGTTGCCCAGAGAAGCTGTGGCTGCCCCATCCCTGGAAGTGTTCAAGGCCAGATTGGATGAGGCTTGGAGTAACCCAGTCTGGTGGGAGGTGTCCCTGCATATGGCACGGGGTGGAACTGGGATGAGCTGAAAGGTCCCTTCCAACCTAAACCATCCTGTAGTTCCAAGATTTCTCTGATTCTGTGATCCCTGTGGTGGTGGCAGGAATATAGTGTGGGATTGAAGAAGTGTTAACAGTCAGAGTTTGTTGGTGAGCTGCAGCTTTGTGCCTCATGTTCCCCCAGGCACGCGGCCGCTGTCAGCCTGGCCTTGGTGAGTGTCTGGCGGCTGCGGCTCCAGCCGGCTCTGGATGGCTGCAGGATCCTGGGCACAGGGAGGTGCAGCAGGAGCAGGCTGGGACCTGGCGAGATTTGGGTGGATCACTCTTCCCCACCAGCAGAGCCTGCTTTGAGAGGAGCTGGGTGTGTCCAAATCTCTTCCTCCGACTGAGGAAGCCGTGGCGGGGGTCACACTGTCCCTGGAGCTTGGGCACGGCCGTCCCTCTGCAGCCGCACTGTGAGGGTGCCTTTCTTCTCCTGCTCTCCATGGCCTTCCCACCTGCTTGAGCAGCAGGGATTGTTTTGTAGTAAATTTTTTGTTTCTGTGAGCACTGTTAGAGGCCGGGGAGCTGCAGCTGTTGGCTCATTAATGAGGTTCTACAGAACTGTGGCCGGAAGTGGTGCCAGCCCCTTGGCTGAGCTTGATGGTTTGACGGTTTTCCTTCCTGCCCTCCTCGGCAAAGCAAACTCACTTTGCTGTGCTGTGGCCACTCCCACCTCAGCCCCTGCTCCCTTCCTGCTTTGGGTGTCGATTTTTGCTTTGAGGGTTGGGCTGGGGTCCCCCAGGCAGGGTCCTGAGGAAGAAGCCTGAGTCTCGTGTCTCAGTTTCTTTGGCCACAGTGGTTGGAGAAGGCAGAGATAGCAAGGTCAGGAGTCTCAATGATTGCTGTTTGATAAGGTTCACTGGTATTTTATTGGCGGTCTCCAAGGACAGAAGGAAACTTTGTGAGTTAAGAATGTAAGTTTGGAGTTAAGGGTGTGCCTTGGCAGGGCCACGTCCCCCCTGAGTGCTCAGTGCTGGCTCAGGATGGAACCCAAATCCTCGGAGATCCCAGTCTCTCCATACTGCCAGCGCCCACAGAGATCTTGGCTGTCCTTGAGCTGCTCTCTGGCTGTGCTGGCAGAGCCAGTCACCTGGCCAGCTGCTTCACCTGGGATTTACCTGCTCTCAGGTGGTTTGTGCTGCTCCTTGAGCAGGGACTGAGCCGTGAAGGGCTCCTGGCAGCATGGAGGATGTTGTGTAAGACTGGGTTCCATGGATTATTGAGCACTTGTGTTTCTTGGCCAGGCTCCTCAGCCCATTGTGGCATGGAGTGATGCACTGGTGGCTTTGTCAGTGCTTTCCCTGTTTTTCCAGCACTGCTCCCCTTCAGCTCATCTCCAGCTCTGCCGAGGTCCTGGGTGGGGATGGGCACAGGGGTGTTTTGCAGTGGAAGTGGGAGAAGATGCCGTATCCCACCTCTCTTTCTGGGAATGCTCTGGAGACCAGAGAGAGCAAAGATCAGCTCCTGCAGCCCCGCTTGGCGCTCTCAGCCTGAAGGGGCCTTGTGGCGCTCCACAGTCCCTGGGCAGGTGGGAATGAAACACTCGGTGAGCAGCCAGCTGGAAGAGCAGCGAGTCCTTGTGTGTGGCGGTCACGGGTCAGTGTCACCTGTCACGTGCCCGTCAGGGCAGTGGAGCATGGCCAGCCGTGTGCGCATGGCTGTGGCTCAGTGAGGCGGTGCTGGGCGAGCAGCCGTGTGTCCAGGCACTGGGACTTGGGCTTTTGGGAAAATCAAGGTCGGGCTGTCTTGGATGGGGCTGGGGTGGCCGTGGGGGCTGGGGGCACATGCTGCTCATCCCCAACGATGCCGAGGTTGCTGAGGTGCGCTGGGGCTTTGGGTCCCTTCTGAAAACTTGCATGTGAGTCAAAAATTAGTGGTCATAAAAATAGATGGGCGAAGTTGTAGAAGGGTGTGAGCTGATTGATTGACCACAAACACGTCAGCCAGCAGCACTGAGGGAGAGCTTTGCTGAGGCAAAGGCTTCCTCAGAAACACCAGTGGGGCAACTGCTGCACACTGCTGGGACTGGAAAGGAGTGTTTACTTGGGAAAAGATGAGCATTTTAGAGTGTTCTTCTGAACTGACTGGCTGAGGGATGGCTGGGGATGGCTGACTGCTGGGGATGGCTCCCCTTCTGTGCACAGCTACTGTGGTGGGGGTTTGGCTGGGAGGTTCCTCCTCCCTGTGTGATCGCGGTGGGTATTGCAGAATGACTCTCTTTAGGGCAAAGTGTTCTTGGTATCGCCCCTGGGAAGCACTGAGCACTGGCTGGAGCCTTTGCCAGCCCTGGCATCAGCCCACCATCAGGAGGGGATCTGCCACCCATGAGCAGCCCCATCCTCATCATGTCTGGCTGTGAGCACCAGCGAGGCTGTTGTGCAGTTGGGGCCAAATGAGAAAACCCCAAGCAGGTCTTGCTGTGACAAATCTTTTCCTTACAGAGGGGCTTTCTCATGGAAGGGAAGCTGGAACAAACATGCCCGTTCCTGCCAAAGGTGCTGCTCTGCCAGTAACTGGCCTCTGTTTCCTACTGCAAGCGGTTGGTGTGTGGAACTGGGGCTTCCTGCTGCCTGCTGACCCCTGGGCTTCTCCTTGGCCTGACCCCGGGAGCTGTTCCTCTGCTCCTGACCCTGCTGTTGGCAGCCACCGCTCCGGCTCCGGTGTGTTCGGCGTCATAACTTCCCGTGAGCCGGAATAGCTGTGCCAGGGTTGTGAGCTCCTGTGCCTGTAAATCCCTTGGAAGGCCGGGAAGTGCTTGCTTAATTAACCAGACTGAGGAAAAGTTGTTTGAACCATCTCTGGGAAGTGTTTCACCTGTCTTACAGCAAAGGTCTTGGATTTGGGACTGTCTTTTGGCCACGGAGCAGCCCAGATCCCTTCATGCATTCTTGGATCCTTCCCGATCCGTGGCTGTCAGCTGTGTCCCGCAAGGTTGTGCTTGCCTTGGCTCCTCAGAAATGCTGTTTTTTATGTAAAGGGCCCCATTTTGGTCTCTGCCTGGGTGCAGGGTGGGTTTGGCTGTGGGAAAGGACACAGGCAGACCTGGCTGTGCTGGATTCTTCAGTGGGAGGCAGATAGATGGGACCATGTAAGCTGACTGCCATTCCCATGATTGGTCTTCCATTGGGATTCAGCATCTTGACTGTCAGGCCAGAGCAAGAGCCTCTAATATTGCTTGAGGCCAGATTTGCATCCTGTTTTATAATATTCCCTGACATTCCCCACATTCCTGGCAAGGAGACTCCTGTATTTTTTTAAAATATTTCTTTGTCTCTGAAAAACTGTGACGTCCTTTAAGACTTTTTCAAAATGTCGATATCCTGCTGTCCTGGCATCTCCTGTTAGCTCCGTAAAGCACGGGCAGCCTTGAGTTTCAACTCCAGCCCCAACAATGTCTCCTTCCAGTTGGGAGAAAGGGCAAAAAAGAACGAGGTGGACCATGTGCTCCTGTTTGACTCAGTGACCTCCCTAAGCCTGATGTCCCTTCTGTGTTTCTCCCTGTCTGCAGGTTTCACTGCCCCCCATGTTTTTGGGGTGATAGTGGGCCTGAGCTTCCATCGCTGCCACAGCCTTGTCGGGACAGAGAGGTCTGACGGGCTGGGGTCCCCCCTGGGGCCTGGGTCTGCAGGGTCTGACCTGAGAGGTGTGAGCTGAGGGCGGGTGGGATGTTTTCCAATGTCGTATCCCTGGATAGGGATGAGAGACTGGGAATCAGAAGCAAGGTGAGACAATGCTCAGCTGCAGGGATCTCACAGCTCATTCTGGGAATGATTTGTGCCAAAGCACCGGTTTGGGAAGGGCAGGCACAGGGAATGTGGTTTTCACTGTGGACACTAATCCTGTGTCAACCACAGCTTCTTGCTTGGACTGTGCTGACCCCTCTGCTTTGGGCTGAGATGTGAGCCAAGTCCTGCTGCTTGGGGAAGAAGCATTCCCAGGGCAGGTGGAGCACACTGGGCTCAGCACAAACCAGAAATTTGTAAGGAATTGGGTGATTTAGTCTGGATATCTCAGATTGCAGGCACTCCTCCTGTTCTTGTCCCTGAACCATCTCTTTGAGCTTTTATTCGTTTTTGGTATCTTGAGGGACTGGGGAATTTATGATGGCTCAGCCTTGGCTGTCAGTTTTCCCATCTCTTGCACACTGGCAACAGCTCCTGCTGTTTGCCAACAGCGGCCCGAGAGGAGCCTCAGCTGGGGCTCACAGCCAGTGGTTTGAGTGGTTGACGTCTGATGATGAGAGGGGGTTTTGGGGTGTCCATCCCTCTCCTCCCTCCCGGTGTACTGCCGGACAGTGTCAAACTCCCCGCTGGCCCCGCTCCCTGGAGCCGACACGGTGCCGCCCTGCGGGACACTTGGCTGTCAGCCCTCATTTCTGCGGTGAAATGGGAAGCTGCAGCTCTCCTGGCTGGGCCGGGGTCCCGCGCTGGGCAGGACAGCCCCGGCTGCCCGTGCTGTAGCGGGGCTGGGAGCGGTACCGGATGGAGCCCTCCCCGCTGCTCCCACCCCCGCCGCGGCGCTCAGCCCTGCGGGGCCGGGATGTCCTGTTTGCGCGGGACACGTCGGCTCGGCTCGGCTCGGCACGGCACAGCCCTGCGGGGGGAAATTGCAGCTCTGCCATGGAGTGCCTGTGGGAAGGTCTCTTGCCGCCAGTGGACGGTGCCGGGTGGCCGAGGACGGCATGAAGGAGGCTGGAGGTCATGCTGATACTTTTTTCTGCATTTAATCCACGGTTTCCAATGAACAAAGCCGGGATTAACAACTCTTGCCATGGTGAGTCTGCTCGTGTCCCAGCTTTGTGTTTGGATTGGGATGCTCCAGTCAGCAAACGCTCTCGGGGGAGGTGGGAAAAGCTGTAAAATTACCTTTTTTCTTGTTAGAAATTTCTTGTAAGCAGCGTTTCCTGTGCAGCAGGGCTTTTACACGGGGGCGAGTGCAGGGTTCAGAGGTGTCGCTTGAGTTCTTGTTAAGTTGTTGGGGGATTTTTTAATCTTTTCTTGAAAACCAGAATTTCCTTCACCTTTTTTCCCCTGGAGTGCTCTGCAGCTACCGCCCTGCGGGAGCGTGTGCCCGGAGCGGGGCGGCTGCGGGGTGTGCAGGGAGCCCTGTGCCCCGGCGGGACACGGCGCTGGCACCGGGGATGCGGCTGAGCGGGGCAGGGATGAGAGGGGCGATGGCAGTGGCAGAGCACGGGCTGGCTTCAGTCACTGCGCCTGGGGCTTCTCCTTCCCCGCTCTGCTCCCTGCTGAAGAGACCTGCAGCCCTGGCAATATTTGGGTTTATTTCTGCCAGAGCCAGCCAGGCCGGTGGGAGCGCGGGGAGCGCCGCGTGCCAGCTCCTCCTGATCTCCGATTGTTTCCTGAACCCGAGCCAAAATCCCGCTCCTGCCAGGCAGTGAGGGCGGCAGCCGGCATGGCCACGGGTGCGATGGTGCTGGTGCCAGCCGTGCTCTGGGATGTGGCAGCACCTGCTGACAGCAATTCACTGATATAAGGGCAGTTTTCAGAAGGAGGAGAGGAGGAAAGAGAAGGGAGTGGGATTTGGAGCTGTGGGGTGGGGGTGGAAATGCCCCCGGAGCTGCGGTGAGCGATGCCCGAGTGGTGCCGGTGGGTGTGGGGTGCTGCAGAAGGGGGTCCCGATGGGAGAGACCTGTGAGCTGGTGACAGCCCTGCCGCGGTGCACACAGACCTGCGTCCCCCGAGAAATGTCCCTTGGCTGCGTTTTGAAACTCGGAGTCTGGGTTATGCCTCCATCTGTGGCTGTGCCCGGAGGGGTCCCTGCACGGACGGGGGTTCTGTGCCTGCACCTCCCACGGGCTGAGGGGGGGCCTTGTGCTCGGCTGCACATCCAGGACTCCTTGGGGTTAAACTCCTGAATTTGGCAGATCTTTCTGATGTGGGATGGGATTTCGGGAGTTTAGCAAGGAGCACATGCAGGCACCTGTACTTCCCCTGGGCGGCAGGGACCGATCGATAAACCAAAGCTGAGGCTGGTGGGGAAGGAGGCAGGATTTTGTGCAGAGCTGGGAAATCCTTGATTTGGGGTTATTTTTGTATTGCAGCCTTTAAGAAGGGAAGAAGAGAGCCCTAAAGTAACCCTTTGTGCCTCTGCTGCGAGTTCAGTGCCTGTTCCCTCCTGTGAGGGCTTGTGCCCATGCCAGGGCTGTGGCAGTGGCCACCGGCTGGGTGTGACAGCCGTGGTTTGGGCTCCCTGTCCGTGGGGACGTGTAGGGCTCCCACCAGAGCTGCTGGAGCCTGAGCATTCTTCAGCCAGGAATGGGGTGGGTTTGTGATTCTGTACAACATGGAAAAAGCTGCAGCAAGACCACAAGGGAATTCTGCTCCAGGGGTTCCTCTGGTAACACACGTGTTTATGCTAAATAAATGCAAAAAAGTAGGAGGGAATTCCCTCGTGTATTAAGGGACTGTTTTTTAGTGCCTGGATTTAGCAGTGGGACTGGGGGTCGTTCCTCGGCGTGGGAAGCAGGAGAGCAGCTGCAGCAGGTCACATCCATGGGAGATGCAAATGCTCCAACGGGTGACTGGAGCTGAGAGCTCCCTGCAGAGCCAGAGCTGCTGCTGGTTCTGTTTTTTTAGCAGAACTGTTGGTGTTTCCCTTTGACTTGGCCTTCCTTGGCCTTTAGTAGTGGCTGGTGTTGGGTCTCGTGCAGCCTGGGGCGAGAGTGTTGTGCTGCGAGCAGCACCGGCGTGCAGTACTCCGGACGCTGACCTCAGTCCATGCTGGCTTTAATGCTCTTCCAGGTGGTGAAAACTGGACTTTTGCTGTTGTCCGTGTAAAGAAACGTGAAATGTGATCACTCTTCATGGGGAGGTGCAGCCTGGCTGGCACCTGTGGTGGATGATGGATGCTGTGCCTGGTGCTGCTGAAGCTCTGGCACCGCTGGCTGCCCTTGGAGCGACGGCGTCCACTTGTCCAAACAAAGTGTGTGTGAGATCCATGGGATGGTCAGCAGGAAAACAGTGCAATTTTTAGAAAGGGTGGACTGCAGGATGGGCAAGATGGATTAACTTTGTTCAGTATCTGAGTAGCTGTTTTCATCTTGCTCCTTGTGGATGTCTCATGCCTGGAAGTGTCCAAGGCCAGGTTGGACAGGGCTTGGAGCAACCTGGGCTAGTGGAAGGTGTCTGGCAGAGGGCCAGAATGAGATGATCTCTAAGGTCCTTTCCAACCCAAACTATTCTGGGATTCTCTTCTGGATTTCTCTTTCTGTGTTCAGCAAACACCAAAGAGAAGGCAGGAACTTCACCCCAAACCTGGATCTGACAGAGGTAGCTGTGCTGGCACTGACAGATCTTCTTGGGGTGGTGCACAGGGTGGGCTGGAGCCAGAGACTCTCTCTGCTCTGAGCTTGCTTTACCGTTGCCTTTTCAGAGATGGAACCCCAGGTTCCTGCTGGGCTTCCCCTCAGACATGGGGGTCTGCTGCTGTGTGCTCCTGGCACAGTGGGACGGTCCTGCCCTCTCTGTTGCTTCTCCGGGGTCAGAGCAGCTGCAGAAATGCAGGTGGGGGAGTCAAGGATGGATCAGGGTCCTCACCTTCCTGGCCCTTTGTTTCTGTTCCTCTCTCTTTCCATCCCTTGTTCCCCCCAGACATCTGCTCTGCAGCTGCAGCCCGAGCAGTGGGATGTGTAACCCCTGAGCTGCTGCAGTGCTCCTGCTCCCACGTGCTCTGGAGCTGCTGGGAGGAGGTGTCCTATAGGCCAAAGGGGCTCCAGGACTCTGAGGGGCTGCCTGGGGGAGCAGGAACCTGTAATAAATATGCTGTAGGACACTCCTGTAGCCATCACAGTAGTGCCAGGGGACGCTGACTTGGGCTCTGCCACCCCACTGTGTCCTGCTGCCAATGTCCATCGGACAGCATGTCCCAGACCCTCTGGATCCTTCCCTCCTGGTGCATCCCATGCCCCTGAGCGTGGCTGTCCCCTGTTCAACCCTGCCCTGTGGGGTCTGTGAAGATGTGTTGATGTGAAGAAAGGACTTGGGTTAGTGGTGGCCTTGGCAGTGCTGGACTCGATCTGAGATGGCTTTCCCAGCTTAAACCGTTCCATGATTCCAATGAGGATCCTAAGCCTCATTTGTTTGTGGCTAACCTGTCTGCTTCAGTGCTTCCTTCCCATCTTTATTAAAGACAGCACCGGCTGCAAACCTGAATTTAAGTTGTTCTGAGGGATGCTTGTAGAAGCAGAGGTGTTCCCTGTGCAGATTGGGCCCAGCTCCTCTCCCAGGTGCCAGCCTGCGAGGGCAGGAGCTGCTTTTGGCTGGGCAGCATCACCTGGGTTTCCTGGTGGCCGCGTTCCTGCATTGTGCAGCACAAAGCTCTGCACACTGTGCGTGCAGAGGGCTGGCTGAGCTTTTAGAACAGAATAAACCAGACCTGAGGCTGCTGTTGGGCTCGTTTGAGGGGAGGAAACAAGAGCTGCCACATCCAGCTGATAAGGGCGATCACACACAGCCCTGGAGCCCAGCTGAGGGATGAGCGGGGCAGAGATAAGGCGGGGGAGTGCTCTGGGGGGCTATGACAGTGCTGTTGGGAGTCTCTGTGCCCACCCGGCATGGATTATGATCCAGATCTGATCCAGACATCCAACAGCTACAGTCTCCCTGCCCCGTGGGGGCCAGAGGGGTTCCTGTCTGGGAGAACAGACATCACCCAGCAATTCCCATGCAATCTCCAGGATCATATTTACCCCTGGATGTCCCTTGTGTTCTGCACCACGCAGCAGCTGTCTGGGACAGGAGTGGGGTGGCAGAGGTGCCATCCCCCTGCCAGGTGCCATCCCCAGGGAGCGATGCCCTCAGACATTTCAGGGCTGGAGGTGAAGGAGGCATTTGAGCAATTCCTGGTAGGTGACATAGCAAGGAGCAGTTCCCAAAGCTTATGAGACCTGTTTACTGTGTGAAGGTTAATTATGGAAACACGCCATGTCTGGGACAACATCCAACAGCATTCCTCATTCCTGTCCGTGTGCCCTGTCCATGTCTGTGCTGGCAGCTCCAGAACCTCTGCACTTCACTGAGTGGAGCTGGGAGCTGGAAGCAGGAGGTGCCCATGGCTGGGAGATGCCCCTGGCTGTGTGGGGCTCCACGTGCCTCCTGCCCCAAGAGCCCAGCTGGGTGGGCAGTGAGTCCCAGCTGTGCCCAGTGCCAGGAGGGCAGCGTGGAGGCTTCCTCCAAAGCCCACTGGGAGGGTCTGGGATTGGCCCTTGGCTGCTGTGGGAGTGATGTCCCGTTCAGGGAGGCAGCTCTGATTTCTTCAGGCAGAGTCAATCCCTCTGTCCCTGGCCATGCCGGGGCTGGTACCTTTGGCATCAGTAGGATACACCTTTCCCATGGCACACCTGCCTCAGCTCCTGTTCTCAAGCAGTGAAGGCACATCCCCCTGGCTCAGGAGAGGTGTTGGGACTTTCTGTCGTTCCTGTAAAAAGCCAGCAAGGAAGTTCTGCTTACAGCCAGGAAGGAAAGTCCCTGTTGTAGGCAGTTTTATTTTCAGGCAGGATGGAAAGAAATCACACCAAAATGAAAGAAAAAAAACCAATTTTCTCCCCCTGGTGCTGGGGTTGAAGCTTCCCCTGCAGTGCCAGGCAGCTGCTTCCAGCTTTCCATGAGGTAACGTGCAAGCAATTTTGTGGCGGGGTTTTCTCCTCGCACACTAATTGGCTGTGTGGGATGTTTTATGGGGATTTGGAACCTTGCTGTGGGAAGCTGGGAGCCTGGCCTGGGACTTCTCCTTCTTAGTTTTGATTGTTGAAGTGAAAGTGCAGAGCTGGGGTTCTGGGAAGTGACTTTCCTGCCTGGAATTCTGCTGGCCTCTGGTGTTTCAGGTTGCTAATTTTAGAGCTTTTATGGAATGTCCCAGGCTTTTCCCTGTCCATGCCTGTTCCAGGCCAGGGTGGGGTGGATGGAGCCCCAAAATCACTGGAGAGAGAGCTGTCAGGCTCCAGACACCCCACAGCCACGAGCCATTCCTGCTGGAGCTGCCAGTGGGCTGCACCAGGGAGATGCCACAGTGCAGTGACTGCAGGAAGGGGATTGGGGAATTTTGTCCTTTTTTTCCACTTCAGTGTTAGTTTTCATCCTTTTTTTCTGGCACAATGGGAGCCTCTTCTCTTCCTTCGTTTTTGATTTCCACCCCGTGCTGGGGGTGTTGGGGGGTCAGGGTTCTCTGGCTGGGGGCGCCCAGGCTTGGGGCGTGTCTGATGGACATGGTGGCACTTGGGTTACAGTCCCTGCCCCTTGCTGGGTGCAGGGGATGGGAGAGCAGCTGTGGATGCCTTTCCTTGGGAAATACCATCCAGCCTCAACAGCTGCTGGACAAGGGCAGAGGCTTTGCTGGGGGGTTCTCTGGTGGGTTGTGCACCATTGGGAGCTTTTTCCACTGAGGGTGTTGGTGCTGGTTTCCCCTGCGGGGATGTCCAGGTGTTTGCTGAGGACTCATCTCCCATGGAGAGCTTCCTCTGGAGTATGAAACATAATGGGGCTGCTGGTCTGCCTTCCCTGCCTGCAGTCAGGAAGCTGGTGGGATTTATCCCCTTGTTTCTCAGGGATGCATGGACTCTGCCGGTCCCCTGTACCTGCACCTCCTGCTATGCCGCCGAATGGGATGATTTCTACACCATTTAAACTGCAGATCTCAAAGATACTGAGTTGCTATATGCTCCTGGAAGTTATCTTCTGACCAGTGGAGGCAAGGAGATCCTCTTTGTGCCCTGCTGAGGGTGGGTGTAGTGTTTGGTGAGCCTATATTAGACATCAGAGAATCCTGGAGATGTTGGAAACCCATCTCTGTTGCTGCTGCCTGGGGTTCAGGCTGAGCTGGGTGGGAGGTGAAGGGTCTCCGGGCAGCAATCCCTGGGGTCAGGCTGGATTCCCAGTGGAGGCTGCAGCCAGGGATGTGTGCTGGCCTCAGGTCCCATCCCCCTGCCCTGCCTGTGAGGCTCCTGCGAGGTGACAGGGAGGGCTGGGAACACGGCTGGCATGGGTGACCCTGTGCCCAGCGTCCAGCCATGCCCCACGGCAGGAGTATTTGCCTGCCCAGCCTTTCCTGCACTTCCCTGGGAAAGCACGTCCATGGGAAGGGCAGGAAGAGGAGGAAGCTGGCTGCTGACTCCCTCTGGGACAGGACACTTGGAAACCTTTTCTGTGACAGCACTTCTATGTGAGAAGGGGTCAGCTTGGGCTGTCAAAGCCCCCCCTGCTCTAGGGGCCTTCTCCCTGTTTGAGGGGCTCTGGGGGGATGCAGGACTTGCCACAGCGGGGACCTGGCTCCTGAAGAGCTGAGGAGAGGCGGAGGCTCAGGGCCCTGGCCCCCAGCCAGCCCCTGCGTGGGGGAGGCGGCGGAGGGAAGGAAATGTCGTGCTCTGACTCCGCGTTTCCACCAGGATGAGCGGTGGCCGAGCCCAGTCCCGCGCAGAGCATCCTGCTGCAGCCCTGCCCTGGCTGCTCCCGGCCTGACGGGGCGGCTGTGGCCACGCTGGGTGTCACCGGGCTCCGGTGTGGCCCCAGTCGGTGCCCGGCCATGCTCTGGCACCAGCTGAGCCCTGCTGCGGGCAGGGGTAAGCGCTGCCACGGCCCTGCTCCTGCTGCCCTCTGCCAGACCCGTCCCTGGGGCAGGATCCATGGCACAGGTGGGAGGTTGGTGTTTTTGCTCATGGCTGGGGGCACACAGAGCTGCAGTCGCTGGCTGGGATTGGCCCCATGGAATTTCCATTGGGAGAGAAGGGGGAGCAGAGTCGAGCAGGAGCGGGAACTGGCAGGTCTGTTGGCAGGGGCTGTGGGAAATGCCTGTCCCTGGGTCCTGTCCATCCCGGGAGCGTGGGAGGGATCTGCTGCCAGAGCTGGCATGGCCAAAGAGCATTCCCAGGGACCACCAGTCTTGGTGCCCTCCTGCTGGACAGATGCAGCCATGGGGTGCCCTGCCCACGGGGTGTCAGGTTCTTTGGGAGGGATGTGGTGCTCCACATGGACCAGCTGGCCCAGGATAGCTCCAGGGTTGAGTTCTCCACTGGGATTGCTGGGTCTGAGCCCTGTTGGGGGCAGAAGGGGTCAGCCCTGGGTTTTGGCAGGACTCATGGCATGGCTAATGACAGCTGTGAGGTTTGGACCCAGATCCAGATGCTCATTCCAAAACTTCTTCCCAAAACTTGCCAAGTATTTGGGTCCAGGGTTTTGGCTTGGTCCTGTCCTGAATTGAGCTGCTTATTTGGAGCTTTTTTTTTCACTGCTGTAAGCTTGGAATTGGGAATGCAAACTGTAGCCAGAGCTCTGGGCCGAGGCAGTGGGCGGATGGGGATGGAATCGGGGTATTCCAGTGCTGGGTGGGTCTAGCCTCAGCCCACTCTGTGCCAGATGGTGCCTCCAGGAGAGACAGGCCAGACCCTGAGGCTGCCAAGGGATTTTCTGCCCTTGAGGTCAAATGTTGTCACCCTCAGCAGTAGAAACATCATGGGGCCAATGGGTGCTGACACTTGGCAATGACTTGCTGTGGCTGCAGGAGCTCTGGGCTGCTTTCCCTCAAGTTCTCTAAATTGGAGGAATTTCCTGGGAAATACTGCTGGCTGCTGAATGGGCTCATTTGGGTGAGGCTGGTCCCTGAGTGAAGGGTGGGAACCAGCTGGGTGAGGGGTGAGGAACCCCACCAAGGGTTTGGTGCCCACTGGGATGAACACCAGCTTGAAGAAGAGGTGGGAAGGGCTGGGTGGTGGGAAGGAGGTGGGGAGGAAGGGCTCCTTTGGCACACTTTTCTAGGGGATGTTTGCAGAAGTGATCAGCCCCGAGCTTTGATGAGCTCTGAACTCATGATTACAAAGAAAGATCTTCCTCTCCTGCCTGGCCAAGAACTGTGTTTGGTTTGGTGGGTTCAGAAACAAAATGTTTCATCAGAAGGTTAAAACTGTGTCTTGTGGCCCTGTCATTCAGGTGGCATCACTGTCACCTCCTGCTCTTTGCCCGGTCCTGGCAGAGAGCTGCAGCTGAGCTGTGTCTGCCCAGGACCCTGCTGCTGGTGGGAACCCCAGCTCTGCGGCCATGCATCTCCTCTGTTCTGTGCATATGGAACGTGGGCTTGGTGTCAGGGCTCTAGGGGGAGTGGGCTGTGTTCTGGAGGTGTTGCTGCTGCTAGTGGGATGCTCAGGCTGGTTCTTTGTTTTCTTCCAGAAATTGAAGCCAAGAAAGCATGTGACTGGCTACGGGCAGCAGGATTCCCCCAGTATGCCCAGCTGTACGAAGGTGAGAGCTGCCTCCTGCCTCTGACCCTGCTCTGTACCTGCTCAGAGCCTGTATCTCATCCAGATTCCAAGCGGGGCTGCAGGGACAGCGCCCACAGCTCCAGGGAGAGGAGGGAACAAAGGGGATTGTTCACTTGATTATATGAGTGTGTGTAACACTTTGAGCCCTTGGCCATGGCCTGGAGAACCAGCCAGTTAACTTCCCTGCATTCCTGAACTTTTCCCCTTCAGGCAGGGCTCTGAGGAATCCTGGGGCGGCTGCTTCGGCCAAGGGCAGCCAGGCTTTGGAGAGCCATCAGCTCTGAAGAGGTTGAGGGAGTGTTTGCCATGGGTGGGAGCGTAGGGGCAGCCAGTGTAGGTAATGTGGAGAGCAAGCATGTTCTCTCTCCTTCCGTCCCTCCCCATTCCCACAACCCCTGCCCTGCTCCAGCCTGCCCTTCCTGAGCACTCAGCGAGCCCTGCCTGGAGCAGACCATGTCCCTGCGCCTCCCCGGTCACGGGGCATGGGCATTACCCAGCCGGCGTTCCTACTCCCAGCTCCTGTGCCAGGCGCCCAGGGCAGTGGCAAGGTGGCTGTGGCGGTGGCTCTTGCCTCAGGCTCAGCTGTGTTTACTTGGAAGCCGTGCTGGGATCCTGATCCCGGCTGGGGCTGGTGCGAGGAGCGGTGGCTGCAGCCGGCCCCGTCTGGCTGGACAATAGCGGGAAGCGGGGCTCCGGCAGCCGCAGCCACGGCCATTGTTCGGCTGGGCACTTCCCCCGCCCCCCGCAGCACCAGCCCCCCGGTGATGCCTTTATGAGCAGCATGTTTGCTGCCAGTGCCTATTTTGGGAGGCAGGCCTCACGTGCAAGGACAGGCTGGGTTCCTGCCGGGACACCCAGCCCCAGGTGCTGGCCCCAGACAGTGCTCACAGCTGGGCAGCGAGGAGCGGTGCTGGTGCTGGAGACCAGGAATGAACTAACCCTTCTCCAGCCTCTCG
This sequence comes from Coloeus monedula, assembly GCF_965178545.1. NCBI lineage: Eukaryota > Metazoa > Chordata > Aves > Passeriformes > Corvidae > Coloeus > Coloeus monedula. Next base: position 19,654,805 of record NC_138792.1, on the reverse strand, counting down.
CTACAGAACTTCCCACATCCTCCAAGTGTTTCCCTCTGTTTCCCTTCCTGTGGTGATAACACTCCATGGCTTCATGAACAGATGGATTGAGACCCTTGGGGTGGAGGGTCCAGGTCTCACATGCACGATCCCAGCAGAGCTGTCCCTGAGTGCACAGGCATGAGCAGGGAACTGAATGGAGGCCCTCAGGCACCGTATCACCCTCGCCTAACATACCTAGAAAGAGCTGTGCCCAGGGACCCTGGGCATGCACCACCTCCAGGTCTTCTCCAGCCGCTTGGGTTTCTCCTCCTCTTCCCATGCCCACTGCTGCTCTTTGTCTCTGATGGAGCAGCTGGCTCGGGATCTGCCACTGATGTCACTTTCCTTCCCAGAGTCATCATTCCCTCTTGACATCAGTGCTGTGAAGAAGGACCACAGCTTCCTGGACCAGGATTCCCTCAAATCCCTGTGCAGGTAACACTCCTTTGCCCCCTTGCACATGGAATCAGCACGGGGATGTGCCACAGACAACGGCAGCTGTCCAGGCTGATGGGGCAGTGGGCACTGCAGAGTGGGTGCCTGATGGAGTGCTGGGCTCAGTGGGGTGCCTGCCTTGCACCCTGCCTGGGCTCAGAGCCCGTTCCAGCGCTCTGGCTCCCTCTGCAGTGAGAACTCCGTCGTTCAGATCAGGTAGCGTTGCTGGTGTTGGGTGGTTCCAGGGAAACAACAGGTTTTTATGCTCCGTGTGACGCTGGTCATCCCGGTACCGGGCAACGCAGCCCGGCCGGGCGTTTCCACCTGGGCACGGCGCTGCTGCAGCTGCAGTCTGGGAGCAGCCGCGGGAGCTGCCTGGAGTGGTGTGCAGGGAGCAGCGTGTGGGGGACTCAGGCAGCCAGAGCTGGCACCCAAAGCAGGCCGCTGACCGGATGGTCTGTCTGGACAGGCCGTGTGTCACTCAGTGCTGCTGAGGGTGACTCAGCCCTGCCTTGGCTCTCGGGACACGTCATCACAGCCGTGTCCCTGCGCTTCAGCGCTGTCCCTCCCACTAGAACAGAGAAGAGGCGGGAACAGGGTTTGTTTCTTATTTCCCGGCAGAGAGGCTGCTGTGCTGGGCAGGAGGGGATCCCCGCGCCATTTCCTGGGTGCAGTGAGGCAGGAGGTGATGGGAAATCTCCGCCTGTCCCTCCTTCTCTGAGCTTTCAGGTCCTTTAGTCATTCCCTGTCTGGGGTGCAGGAGTTTCTGAGGTGATTTTGCTTTAATAATCTGGAGCAGGTCACCCCTGCCCACTTGCAGAGCCAGTGGCCCCAGCAGCTGGCATGGGCATGGCCTGGCTTGGGATACCATCTGCTGGCATTGTCCCCTTGTTGGTCGGGTGTCCCTCTGACCCGTGGAGCGAATGACAGGTGACAGGCACAGCCAAGGCTCTGAGGCAGGAAAATTAAAAGAAGCCAAAGCCATCCCTGTGTCCGTAGCAGGGCTGGGACAGGGGCTGGGACCAGGGTAAAGCCGCTCTGTTTCTTGCAGGAGGCTGATGACCCTGAACACTTGTGCCTCCATGAAGCTGGATGTTCACTTTCAGCGTAAACAGGTAAGTCCCGGATGCTTGAGGCAGGTGAGGGGCTGAGGGGTGCAGGGGATCATGTGCTCGATGGCAGGGCAGTGTCCTGGCGAGCTGCAGGACTGCCCTGGGCACAGAGTGGCTCCTGGAGGCCTCTGCTGCCAAAGGGGTCCCGAGCTGGTTAAAGGGAGTGAACACGCTGCTCTCCTCCCCACCTGGCGCCGTGCTGGTGGCTGTGCCCCTCTGAGGTGTGGGGATGTGCTGACCCTCCTTGGCTCCAGCCAACTGATCATCCCCTATTCTCAACTGCCCACAGAATGAAGACTCTGAGGAGGAAGACCAGTGTGCCATCAGCAACCGGTGGGCATTCCAGAGGGACAGCAAAAGATGGTCCCGGGTGGGGTCCGCTGATGTCCTGTCCCAGGGCTCAGAGGCCCTGAGCTGTACCATGCACCCGGTGTCCAGCCGTGAGAGTGTCCTCACGGACCTCAGCACCAACCCCGAGGCCACGTCCCTGCACAGCACGGGCAGCGTGGGCAGCGTGGGTGGCACGGGCGGCACACTAGGCACTGCGGCCACGCCGTCCGAGCCCCCGTCCCCCCTCCGTGCCACTGTCAACGCCTCCAGCTGCAGCCGGAGCGAGGGTTCTGCGCAGGAGCAGCCCTCGGGGCAGGGAGGGGGCTCTAAGGAGAAGCCGAAGAAGCGACGGTCTCGCAGCTTCCTGAAGCGGATTGAGTCCCTGCGGAGGAAGGACAAGCAGAAACCCAGCCCAGACAGGAGGGTGGCTCCACACAGCAGCGCCACTCTCCCACCGGGATGGGGCTCCCTGCAGAGTAATGGGGACCTTGCAGCCACCAGGACCAACTCCTCTAAAAGAGGGATACCTGCCTCTTTCCACAGCAAAAAACACTTCTTCTCAGTATCGTACAGGACTAACCGCCTGCTCGGCCCCGCGGGCACCAAGGGGAGCTCTGACCCCAAACGCAGCGGAGTCTACCTGGAGGACTACGACACGGCCACTGCTGCCGAGTGCCAGCGCCGGGCTCGCCATGGCGATTGCCTGGTCTATATCCCCTGTGACCACAAGCCCGGCACCTTCCCCAAATCCCTCTCCATCGAGAGCTTGTGTCCCCTGGGCGGCAGCTCCCTGGCCCACTGGAACCCAGGGAGCGCGGCTGTGGGGCTGGGCGAGGGCGGCAGCAGCAGCAGCGTGGAGGACTCGTCCTCCCCGAGGGGCTTTGCCTGCCGGCGCCGAGGCTCCTGCAGCTCCCTGGGCAGCCGCGTCAGCGTCTACGACAACGTGCCGGAGTTCGGCAGCAGCGAGGATTTCTGCAAGGACGGAGAGGTCACCTTCGAGAACCTCGACGACATCCTGCAGCACATGTGGGGGCTGCAGCAGAAGGTGGAACTCTGGTGTAAAGCCATCTCCCCTGGCCTGGATGGGGAGGAGGGGGGCGAAGAAGAGGAGGATGAGGAGGAGTCGGACTCGGGAGGGGAACCCTCCAACCTGCATTTCGAAGAACAGTCCATGTCGGATGTTGGCACCTCTGCCAGTGACTTTGATAGCACCGGGAACTCCCTCAACGAGGCTGAAGAGATTGAGACACGGGAGCGCCGAGATTCGGGGGTGGGAGCATCACTCACAAGACCCTGCAGGTATCAGAGAATCCCAAGATGGTTTGGGTGGGAAAGGAACATCGAGACCATCTCGTTCCACGCCCCCTGCTATAGACAGGGACACTTGCCACTAGACCAGATTGCTCCAAGCCCCGTCCAGCCTGGTCGTGAACACTCCCAGGGACGGGGCTGCTGCAGCAGGGAGGCGTGCACAGCCCATGGGTGTGGGGAGCAGCGCCGGATCCCGTCCTCGGGGGCCTGGACGATCGTCCCTTCCCGGGAGGCAGAAGTGGGCGGAGCGGGGGAATGCTGCTGGAGCCGCACGGTGCGGGCAGGGGAGCGCAGCGCGGGGCGCTGGTGCGCTCTGGTGGCCGCAGGACACCGCTGCCAGCACTTCCAGCAGGGACACCGCTGCCGGTCCTGTCTGCCTGCACAGACCCGTGATTCAAAGGTTTTTCATTAACTAATAACAAGCGTAAACGTAGGAGGCACGTGCCTACCCCTGTGCCAGTGTGCCCTGGGGCTTTCCCCAGGAGAGCTACGGCTGCTGCCTAGTTCTGTGGCTTTCCTCACCCAGTTTGGCTGGTGCTGGAGGGTGACGTGGCAGTAACCATGAAGGAATAGAGAGCAGTGGGGGTTTCCTTAGCTGGGAATGTCCTGTGTGTCCCCAGAAAGCTGCGTTGGCACAGCTTCCAGAACTCACACCGGCCCAGCCTGAACTCGGCCTCACTGGAGATCAACCGCCAGTCATCGGCCCAGCTCAACCTGCTCCAGAAGTGCTCCCTGCTCCGGCTCACTGCCATTATGGAGAAGTACTCCGTGCCCCACAAGCAGGCCTGGACGTGGTGAGCTGGGGCGAGGGGGACCAGAATGGGGCCCACAGGCTGCAGCTCATGCTGTGCCCCCTGCCTGGGGCAGCTTCGGGGTGTGGAGGGGAAGAGCCAAACCAAGGGCTTTCTGCTCTGGCAAGTGTGAGCCAGGGCTGAGCCCCAGGCTCCTGGCATCATCTGGGCATCCAGGGGGGCTCCTGGCATTATCTGCCACTGGGGGGGCTGCAGGTGTCCGTGGGGCATTAAAAGTGCTGCAGCAACATAAGAGAGTGGGACAGTGGTTTATTTTCATAGCCAAGTGTCAAAGCATTTTGGCTTAATAAAAAGTGCTGCCATTCCTGCTGGGAAGCTGCCTTGCTTGTATTGCAAACACTGCAGAAATGTGTGTGTGTTCCCAGTGTCCTGCTCCCCCTGTGAGGGGGTACTGAGGGCACCAATTGTTGCATGGGTGTCTCTTTGTCCCACTCTGCAGGACTGTTCCCAAGTTCATGAAGCGGAGTAAAGTCCCTGACTACCGGGACAAGATGGTATTTGGGGTGCCGCCCATTGTCAACGTGCAGCGGACAGGGCAGCCCCTGCCCCAGAGCATCCAGCAGGCCATGCGCTACTTGCGCAGCCAGTGCCTGGACCAGGTGAGGCCGTGGCTGCCGGGCAGCAGCACTGGGATTTGGGGGGAAAAAAAATAGCCTTCGGGGTCCTTTTGTTCACCTCTTGTGGTGTGTGCTGAAGTGGGAGGGTGGGATTGTCTGTGGGAACCCAGCAGTGTCCCCTTGGCCATCCCTCACTCAGTGTCTCCTCTGGGTTCAGGGATGAGCACTTTGGGGAGGGAGTGTCATTGCCTGTCCCAGGGGTGCCCACCCAGGCCTGTGCCTGCTCACCCCCTGCTCTGCCCCGGCAGGTTGGCATTTTCCGCAAGTCCGGGGTGAAGTCCCGGATCCAGGCGCTCCGGCACATGAATGAGACCAGCCCCGACAACGTCAACTACTCGGGGCAGTCAGCGTACGACGTGGCCGACCTGCTGAAGCAGTACTTCCGCGACCTGCCCGAGCCCATCTTCACCAGCAAGCTGACTGACACCTTCCTGCAGATCTACCAGTGTAAGGGCCAGGCTGGGGGCAGCTCGAGGTCTTCGGGGAGGAGGGGTCCCTCCGTTCCGTGGACAGAGGTGGCGGGAGCGGGTGGGTGGTGGCCGTGGGGAGGCCCAGCTGACGCTGCCCTGTGCTCGCAGTCGTGTCCAAGGAGCAGCGGCTGCAGGCAGTGCAGGCCGCCATCATCCTCATGCCAGACGAGAACCGGGAGGTGCTGCAGACCCTGCTCTACTTCCTGAGTGACATCGCCTCAGCCGAGGAGAACCAGATGACGGCTGGGAACCTGGCTGTGTGCCTGGCCCCCTCCATCTTCCACCTCAACGTGTCCAAGAAGGAAAGCACATCGCCCAGGTAAGGGCTGGCTGAGCTCCAGTGCCCCTTCCCTGCCCGCTGTGGGAGGGGGCCAGCAGGGAATGCTGAGACACGGGGTGCTCTTGGCTCTGCTCTGTGACACCAGTGAGAGTCATGGGGGTCTAGAGGTGCCCACTGGTGCCAGCACTACCTGGCATATGTATCTATAGGGCCATACACAAGAGGGGAACCATGGGGAAACCGGACCAGAAGGACCTCAATGAGAACATGGCTGCGACGCAGGGGCTCTCCCATATGATCACTGACTGCAAGAAGCTCTTCCAGGTGGGTGGCAATGGTGTCCCAGCCCAGCGCTGCCTGTGGAAGGTGTGACCTTCCTGGAGTCCTGAGGTGAGGACAGCTGCTACCAGCCAATCAGCCTGGGGCCAAGCCCAGCTGCATCTCCTGGGGCAGGAGATGGTTCAGGCTGTATGTCCATCCTCCCCACTCCCTGGGGAATGAGTTATGGTTCTCTGTCCGTCCAGGACCACTCACAGAGTCCCCACAGGATCCCTCTGCCTTGCTGAACATCCGTGTGCTTTTGGCTTGCAGGTCTCCCATGACATCTTGCTGCAGCTGAGCAGCTCTTATATGGCCGCAGACACTTATCCCCATCCCCTGGCTGACTTGGTGTGCCAGGGGGAGAGCAAGGATTTACACTCCTACTTTGAGCAGAGTGTCCAGAACCTGCTCAAAGAGTCGTCAGAGAAATTCAAGGGGTGGCTGAGCACAGCAGGGCCCCTGAACACAGAGCTGTCCTGCAAAAAGGTAAATGCCACTGTGTGGAAGGGCTTGAGAACATGCAGGGAAATGTGTTTGGGGTGACCTCTCCAGTAGCCAGAGCAGGTCCCACCCCATCCCTCACTAGCCAGCAGATGGGACTGTGCTGCTCTGTGGCAGTGGGAGCCATCAGTGAAGCTGCTCAGGGGTTAGCACTGGGGGTCCTGTGGGACAGACAGTCTGTGTGACCCCCACCTCATCCACTCAGGTCGGGGACGGGCACCCTCTGCGCCTGTGGAAGGTCTCCACAGATGTCGAGGCCCCTCCCGCCACGGTGCTGCACCGGGTGCTGCGGGAGCGTCACCTGTGGGACGAGGACCTGCTGCAGAGCAGGGTGGTGGAGGCGCTGGACAAGGACATGGAGGTGTACCACTACGTGACGGACAGCATGGCCCCGCACCCGCGCAGGGACTGCATGGTGCTCCGGTGAGGGCGGCCGGGACCCGCGGGGGGTCTGGGCTCGGTTTGGTGCATCCCCTCTGCTCCAGCCCCATCTCCTCCAGCCCGGGCTGTGTGGGCTCCCCCGGTGTCTGATCCTGCTGTGGACCCCATGGTGGGCACACGGCGACTCCCGCTCTGTTGCAGGCGCTGGCGCACGGACCTGCCGCGGGGAGCCTGCCTGCTCAGCTCCCTCTCGGTGGAGCACGACAAGGTGCCGGTGGAGGGAGGGGTCAAGGCCATCGTGCTGACGTCCCAGTACCTCATCGAGCCCAGCGCCATGGGCCGCTCCCGGGTGACCCACATCTGCAGGGCTGACCTCAGGTAACAGGGCCCTCTGGGGAGGGGATGGAGCAGCAGGATGTGCTGCTCCATGATGTTGCCAGGGTCTCTCCTGCCCACTCAGCCCCTCCTGCCTCTTCCCTTCTCCAGGGGCCGGTCTCCCGAGTGGTACAACAGGGTCTTTGGCCACCTCTGTGCCATGGAGCTGGTGAGGATACGAGACTCTTTCCCAGCCCTGAGTCCCAACGGCCCTGAGACAAAGATCTGAGGCACCAGGAAGATGCTCTGTCCTGTCAGACATGGACTTGCCAGTGGATCCAGACGGGGGCTCTCAGCAGGAAGCATGGCATGGGCAGTGCCCGTGGAGGAGGAGACAGAGGCACATATTTATAAACATCCTTTCACCCCGGGCTGGGCAGTCCTGTCCCACGGTCCGGGGGCTGTGGGGCCGCGGAAGGGAAGCCGTGGTGTCCCTCAGGAGGAGCGGGGGAGCAGAGGGAAAGAGTGGCCATGGGGTGACCCCTGGATGCACCCTGTGGCAGGAGCTGGGCCCCCCCACACAAGCCAGGAGCAACGGCAGGGACAAAGGAGCGTGGAGTGAGGTGGCAGGAGCGAGCGGGGAAAATGGGGCCGTGTCTGCAGGTCGCAGAGTGGGGTTGGGAAGTGGAGGGTGGGCAGCGAGGAGGGGATTGTGTGTGGTGTCACCCGGTGGGGACAGCCAGGGAGTCACTGTGTGGTAGTGGAAGGGGCTGCTGTTCTGGGAGGAGGGGGCTGCCTATGGATACATAGGTACAGCTCAAGTGCCAGCCCCTGTTGAGGGGCAGATGGAACCTGTCGCAGCATTGGTGCTGAATTCATGGAAGAAGCAGCCCTGTACTCCTGTGCCTTGCTCTTCCTTGGCTAAAAGCCCTCTCTCTGCACTGGGTGTCACTGGGAGGAGGGGTGGATGGACCACGTTTCAAGCCCAGGCCATCGCTCAACCAGCCGACCTGTTACTTGCATGGGGCAGGACGTTGCTGGAGCCCCAGAGCAGCTGCGCCTCAGTGGGAAGGGGCAATGCCTGGAAAGAGGCATCGAGGTGGGGAGAGACTCCCCAGACCAGCTCCTCCTTTGTGCTGCCCTCAGTGTTGAGGGCCATACCCGGAGAGGGAGGAGGGATGGCAGGGAGGGGCAGTTGTTTGGGATTCGCCCCTCTTTGGGCAGCTACACATGGCCCATGCCCACCTACTCCCTGCAGAGACATCCATTCTGCTTTCCACCCCTTCTTCCTTCCCTTCATGAAGGAACTGTTCACCGGAACTGTGAGCACCCAGGAGATGACCTGGTTTCTCCATCCAGGCAGGAACCCAAATTCCCAGACATCGTTCCAACTGGGAGGCAACACGACCCATGAGCTGGGGACCCCCAGTGTGAGTTGGGCCGTAACTGTCTCTGTCTGTCTGTCTGTCTTTTGGTAAAAAAACAAAGCACAAATCAGCCTCTAGTCTGTGTTTTTATATATATGTATTTTTTATATATATATATATATAAAAAAATATAACTAACATGTGGGGGAGTGAAATTTCTCCTGATATTTTTTTAAAGTGTTTCTTTTTTTCTATCTATAAATACTTGTACAGGTGGAATATTAATATATAACTCTGGTGGCAGAGCTCAGCACCAGGTGATGCTCACTTAGAGCTGCGTATTTTGTATTTAAGGGACTTTTGTTTTGTATCATATGAAACTGCAGCAGTTGTTTGACTTGGATCGGGGCTGCTCTTCCCATCCGTGCAATTAATAAACTACTAACAAGATCTGCTGGCTGATGAGGAAACCTCTGTGCTCAGGGCTTCTCCAGCATCGGAGCAGCCCAGGGCTGAGCAATGTGCGGCCTTGGGGCTGCCCCCGCGTGGGTGAAGAGACTCAAACCCAGCATTTCCCATATTCAGCTGTGCTTCAGGGCCTTGCCAGGGTTTGGGGTTCTCCTGGCATTGCCACCTGCAGCAGGGAGAGCAGCTTGAGGAGGAAGATCAGCATCCAGCATCAGTGATGCCGGTGAAGAAGAACCACCGGAACTGTGCTGGTGAATTCCCTGGAGCAGACGCCTGTCTCCACTGTTTTGGAAGCAGTGGTGGGAATAGAGTAGAATGTGCTGGAGTAGGTGAAGATGATGGTGCTGAAGGCTGCAAGATTGAAGCCTGGAGAGGAAGAAATCCCTCTCTGAGCTTGGCTAAAGTGTGGGATTGGCAGCAGCGAGACTGCTCTTGCTTTTAGCACTAATGGGGGCAGAGACAATGGGGCAGCCCTGGCTCGTCCCAAATCCACCCATGGCCAAGGCTCCAGCACTGGGTTGGAGAGGGTACCCTTCCCATCCTGGGGTGGAGGGCAAGCTGGCATTTCACCTTCCAGGGCCCCAGCAGGGTGGCAGCACTCTGTGGACCCATGCAGGCATCCCACTGATGGAAGGGTGTGAGCTCTTAGGGACACCCACAGGGAACCCTGTCCTGCCTCACAATGTCCCCATGCCTGGGTCCCAAGTCCCCAGTGGATTGAATGAAGAGGTTTCTCACCCCTCTGCATGATGCTGTGCTGGGTGCAGACACTAATTAACACCCTAAAACCTCTGCAAAGCTGGCTGGAGCCACCCCAGGGCTTTTGGGCTCACCCCAGCCACGCTCCCAAATGTGCCTCCACTCAGCACCACCAGCTGATCAGTCCAAAAGTGTTTTCCTCCAACTTCTGCTTTGCAGAGACTAACATTTAAAGTCAATTTCTTATTGAAATCCTCCAAGTTTCATTAACAGAGATTTATGTTTTTTCCCTGCACATTATTACAGATTACCTTTTCAAACCTTATAAAAACCAATCCCTATGACTTAGCAAACCTCTGCATCTGGGAAATTACTGCAGAGCAGCAATGCCAGGCTCAGTTTGGCTTAATTAGAGATAAAAAGAGAGAAAATCATTCCTTATTAGCCAGTCAGGTAGAAGCTGTACTGTATTGAGAGTGCAAACAGCCCCATTACGGGGAGGAACATGCACAGTTGTCTTTCATTACAGGTACTTGAAAATGGGCATCTGGGGAAATTAATGGTCATTCTCTCCTTCCAAAGAGAAGCTGCAGCCATTCCAGCTGGCTCTGTGGGCCATCCCCAGCACAGGAGTGATGCTTGTCCAGCCTGACCATTTGCCCATCCCTGGGATCCTTAGGCCATTATCTCAGCCCTGGCAGAAGGATCTCTAAAGGGATTGCTCCACCACAGCTCTCAGTGCACAGGCTAGCACCTGGCTGGTGGAGTCTACCTGGCCCCCACCACCTACACAACACCTATCTGGCTGCCCCCACCCACCCAGCATGCACCTTCACAAATACACATCACTCTGTATCACACCTGGGCCAGGACAGGGCCCCCGCAGCTCTGCAACTTCTCTGTCTTCACAGGCAGAATGTTCCCCTTGCCCTAAATCAGCCCCAGCCAGGAGAGACCCTCTTGTCCCAGGGGATTAAAGCAGTATCTTCATACTGGGGGGGCTTCCTGTGGGCTGGAATAACTTTCTCAGGGGTGAACTGGTTTCTCTTCCTGCACTCACATCAGGGTTTTAAGCCCAGCCAGCAGCTCAGCACCACAGCCACTCACTCCCACCACCCCCATGTGGGGATGAGAATGGGAAAGAAAAGGGAAACTCTGTGGGTTGAGATAAGAACAGCTTAGCAATTAATAAAAAATATGATTATAATGCTAATGAAGAGAGAGAAATAAAACCCAGGAGAAACAAGTGGTGCCCAGTATAATCACCCACTCCTTGCTGTCACAGCATCTTTACACTCTGGTTGTATTTCTCAACATGAGCTTTGTTAGTGGTCCAAGAATTTCCCACCCTTTGGCAGCAGTCCTTGTCCAGCTCCTGGGATTGCGTCTCCTCCCAAGCCCGGGATGATGTAGGGCTCTTGGACACCTCCCTGCACGGGTTCAGCCTCTGGGCCGTGCAGCCCAGCAAATGTTACAATACAGACCCCGAGGGGCTCGGGGAAGGCTTGTGCAACCTCATGGCATAGATTTATATCCCGGGATTTCAAAGGTGTGACCTCCATGGCAGAGCTCCACAGTTATGTCCCGGGCGTCCCCCGCTCCAGCACAGCCGCGCAGGCGCCTTCCCACCGGGATAACGTTATCTTTGAGCAAACCAAGCCAGCTTTTCCTTTTGCTTTGTTTGCCACTGGGATGATCCCTCAGTTCTCACCCAGGCCTGGCTTCCCTGGCGCTTTTTTCCCCTCTCTAAATAAAGACCATGCCGCCTGCCTGGCCTGGCAGTCACACAAACAGGCACTCTGATTTCAGCATCCCTGTGGAACAGGCATTGTCTGGTTGTGGACAAGATGGGAATTCAGGCATCCTCACTGCCTGACCCTGCTGACAGAGATTTGGGGCAAACCCATTCATTTTTACATGAAAGAAAGGGCTGTGAACCCGTGCAGTGCTCCCGGCCCTGCCAGCACTGCATTGGCACCCTGACAGACACGGCTCCTCCTGGGATCACACACCTGGCTTGGAGAAGGGCCTGCCATGTGTCCTGGGGGATGATGAGTGGTCCCAGCAGGAATCCCGAGGGATCAGCCCACTTCAGAACACAGATTATCCATCTGCAGCTCCCAGCCTGAGGCACCTCATTGGGCTCGGCCTTCCTTTTCTGTCCTCAGATATAGGAGGTCCTTCAGGCAGAAAAGAGATGGAAGTGGGCAAATGGGAGATAACACTGCTTTAACTGGGGCTTTGAAAGTTAAAAAAGGAACACAGGCAGAGTCACGCTGGAAAGAGATGGCACAAATCTGACCAGATCCTGTAGGTAAGTGAAGTCAGACAGTCCTCGTGGCAAGGGGAGGAGCCAGGTGCTGAAAGAAGCGGGAGACCAAGTCTTCCTTAGGAGCAGGGATGGTTTAGTGGCACAGCTACAGAACAGGATGGAAGAATATTTGGGCAAGGTGCTCAGGGGATGCTCCATCTCTCCTTTCAGTGACAGCCAATGTGTCAGTCCCATGATTTTTAACTGGAATGATGACACCCCTCGCTGCATAATCCCTCTGACCCCCGCAGATCACTCGCTGTGGTTGCAGAGGTCAGGAGGGGATCCCATCTTCCGCTGTCTGGTCCATCCTCAGTGCACGTGGCTGCTGCAGCCAGTGCTGGGGTGGCACTGAGGCACTCCCAGGGCACATCCACAGTAATGGCAGATGTGATCCTGCTCCCAAGTGCAATTAATTTTTATGACATCCTGTTTCTGCTGGGGGCTGTGAGAGGCTTTGTAGGGCAGGAACTTGTCACATCACCTGCTGAAAGGTGTGTGTGCTGTGGGACAGCTGGCAGGTGAGTGGATCCTGCTGCCCTGGCCCTGCCCTGCTCTTACTGTTCCCTCAGTGCCTCTAGAAAAGGCAGTTCCACCGTGGGTGCTCTCCCAAAGGTGCTGCTGCCTCTGCAGCCCAGCCAGGAGCTGGTGGTGTTTCATGTTTCTTCCCAAACTATTCAGGGTTTTTACCATCTATCATCAAACCCGTGTTTGTCACCCAGTGTGAGTTTATAACATTTTTTATTTTATCAGCATAACAAACCCCAACCAAACAAAATCCACCCCAAGAGCGTCACAGTCTCCGGTTCTGACTGAGATATCTCCATAAAGCACAGCCCCTCCCTGCAAAACCTGCTTTTCCCAGAACCTTCCCCAGCATCCCAGCTCCAACTCCAGATGTAGAAGCAGCACCTGCAATAATAATCAAACCTTTAGCAAACATCATTAGAAACAACTTGCCAATGAGCAGAAATAATTACCAGGTAATTGCTCTATGGACAGCTGAGCAGGGAACACAGGAACACCATTTTCTCCATGTTAAACAGGGAAACATAAGTAGGGAAAGAGAAGCACCAAAGGGCAGAAGTTGCTGTTTAAGGCCACAAAATGATGAGAGACCCACTCTGACCCCACACCACCTGCTGCTTGGCCGGCCTCGTGCAGGGGCCTGAACTCACAGCTCCAGGAGCTTTGGCATTCCCGAGGCCGGGATCTGGAGGCACAGCTGGCTGCATTTGCCTTGTCACCCTGCCCTTGGTCCTGGTGTCCTGCCCCCAGCAGGACATGGCACCCCGGTGCTCCCCTGTCCCTTGGCTGGGACTTGGGCATCCACACCAGGCTGGTCTGGAACACCTCGGGAGAGCTTTGGAGCTCTCATTCCCAGCAGAGGAGCAGCCCAGGTGCTGATGTTTTACCAACCTAGCCCGGGTGTTCGTACTTCACCTCCAGCCTCCCAAATTGCTAAAGAAAGCCAGGCGTCTTTCCCTTTCCCCACTGAACTCTCCTGTCCCTGCACATCCCTGTCCTCCCTCGGCTGGCAGGTTCTGCGGGTGGGCAGCGTCCTCTTGGGGGGAAAACCAGTCACAATAAACCGGTGGCAGTTTAGGGCGCCGCGGGGAGCGGATTATGCAAATGAGGACATCCGCTTTAATGGCATTCCAAGATTTTACTCGAATTTAATTACCTTCCTTCTTCCCCCTCCCTGTGCCTGTCCCTGATCAAATTAAAACAAACAACCCCCAGCAGAGTGTTTATGACAGGAATCGTGTTGGAGACTAATTAAAACCTGACGATTGTCACCGCGATGAGCCTGGCAGCCGCCCGTGCCAGGCGGCGGGGGGACAGGGCAGGCGGCACGGGGACAGGGACAGGGCAGGTGGCACGGCACGCTCGGCTCTGGATGCTCCCCACGGCAGCTCATTATCCGCACGCTCCCCATCCCGTGTCACGGCTCCTGCCCGTGCCACGGCTGGCGGGGAGGGACCTGCAGGGGCAACACGTGGGTCTCAGTTACTCCGGCAATAATTTAACGGACTAATTAATCAACCCATCCGGCAGCTTCTCCGGGGTGCTGCGGAGGCGGGCGGGGTGAGGTTCGTGTGGGAGCTGCCGGCTGCCATGGAGCTGGGGTGGGGGGACAGCTGGGCTGAGCGCCCTGTCACACGTCTGTCCCCTTTAGAGAGGTGGCCCCGGGCACACGGAGGCTCAGGCTGGTCTTGGCAGCTCGCCCCAGCACAGCACAGCTCCCTCCACCCCAGCCCAGCGTGGGCTCCGTGTTCCCGCCCTGCTTCCCCTGCCCTGCAAAGCTCCAGGTTTGACCTTGGTGTGGAGAAACCCCCGCCGTGCCCTCCTCAGGATTTTGCCTTTCCCCCTGTGGTTTCCAGCGCCCGTGTGCGCCCAATGCCATTGAGATCGAGTCGGCTGCTCTGCCTCCCTGTGCCTCTGGCCACACGGGTCCAGCTGGGATGGGGAGGAGGACGGATGGATGTTTGCAGGCACTACTTGGCTGAGCAGTGGGGAGGAACAATCTCCCTGTGATGAACCAGCCGTGACCCAACCCCTTGCAGCCTCTTCCTTGTTATGGCATCGATGAAGTCACTAAATGATCCCTTGTTCATATTCCCGTAAATCAATAGGTCCTGGCGCTGTAATACACTGGCTCGTTCCAGTATTTTAGTTGGGATAGTCCTCAAGGGGAGCTGGGCTCGTTAATTAAATCCATCTAATCAATCTGGCCTGGAAGGGCACCGGTTATTTATTCATCAGAGGCTGCACCGTGCAGCCCAGGCGATCTGAAACATGGAAATGAAAAGCTGAGGCAGCGGAGTTTGCCTGGGCCTGGGAGACTTCAGAGCTGGGTCAGATAATATGGGATCACATGTTTAATTTAACAAAATCCAATAAAAAGTGCACCTGGATTGAACAAAATCCCTGGGATGGCGGAGCTGCCAGGGTTGACGGGGGATGAGACCCCGGGGGTCGGGGTGTGCCCAGCCCCCTGTCCTCTGCCGACGGCCCCTCCGTGTGCACACAGCCAGGGAGAGCTCGGGGCGAGGGCAGCACCAGGCTCAGGCGGGGCGTTCCCAAAGCAGTTTCCCATAGATTGTCCTGGTCAGCCGCCTGTGCTTCCGAGGAACTCACAGCACGGTGGGGCTCACATGTTCCTGGGAAGTGAATTACAGAAGAGCCTACCAGGAACTAGGGACAGGAAAATTTCAGCTGATGGGTGGGAAAACAAAGGAGGGCGATGTGTCACATTTCAGCTCATGGTTTGCAGAATTCCCTGCTCTATTGAGAGATGCTGAGGGAGCCGAGCTGCTGGGAGCAGATGAGCTCCCTCCCGTCCCGCCTAAGCCTGGTTTTGCCCTTGTTGGAAACCAGAGTCATTCCAATATTGTGAATGCCAAGACTTGCAAATCAGTGCTGGATAAAGTATCACTGCTCCAAGTGGGGCATGTCTGAACCCTTGGGCCGTTGGGTTTGCTGTCTCTTGCAGCTTGAAGAGCTGATAGATCCCTTCTTCCAGCTTGGTTTTCACGCCCAAGAACCTGGATTAACCTCCACAGTGTTGGGATTGCCAAGAGCGTTTCCAGAACAAAGGCAGAGGGTTCCTGAGGAGTGAGGGCAGGAACCCTCTGTCCAGCAGCCTCTGGGAGCTTTCACCAGCCCTGGCATGATGCTCCTGCTGCAGGCAGTGCCTGAGGGATTCGTGAACTGATGGCACAGCTAAATACCAGGGGGTGGGAGTGCGGGTCAGGGACCCGCAGGGAGGACAGGAGGAAGGTGAGGCATCACCGTGCCTGTGCAAAGAGACGTTCTTGCACCTCTGCAGGGGCTGAGGAAGAGACATCTGGAGTGGCTGGATGAGGAAGATGAGGAAAACCTGCCAGAACACAAGCATGGGAAGAAGGACTGGGGAAGAGTGGGGCAGAGACACAGCAGAGCAGGGACTGGCTCTGGCTGGGCCACGGTTGGGGTTTGAGGCTGAGCCTGCCACGCACAGGAGTGTTTGGAGCTGGAGTTTGCTCCCAGCTGCTTTCCACACCCCTGGGTGACCCTCAGAGGGAGGTGGCTCCCCTGGGACATGGAGGGCAGGGGGTAGGAGGAGGCCTTGGCACTCCTGTGGGTGGTGTAAACCAGAGTCTGCATGGAAAAAGTTAATTCAAATATGGGTGAGTGCTGAGGCTGTCAGGGCACAGGGAGGGGCACGGGATTAGCCTGTAAATCATAATAAATGACTATGCAAAGCTGGGAGAAGGATTTGTCCCACTGCAGCTCCCTCTCAGTGTGAGAACTCTGACTCGAATATCACCCCACCACAGAGTCATTTTCCCAAAGCCCCAGACACCTGTAACCTGGAAAACTTCTGCAAAGGGATGCTCTGCCCTCATTTTGTGAGTGCACTGCCAGCGAGGAACAAGAACCCTTTGGGAACAGCTGCTGTGGATGGAGACGACTTGGGGGAGCAGGAAGGTGCCCTCAACCTCCTCCTCCTCCCACTCCCTGGGATGTGTTGGGCTGGCAGAGCTCGCAGCCCTCCCTCCCAGTTCATCCAGCGCAGGAGCATCACCCACAGCCCTGGCCGCGGGCAGGGCAGGGACAGGTCCCTGCAGGGCCAGGGCAGGACGCTGGGATCCCCGAGGGGGCCTTTGCCAGGGGAGCAGAGGCCAGACCTGCTGGAGCCCCCCCACCCCCTTTGCCAGCTCCTGCATCCTCCCAGGCTGGGCTGGTTCCTGTGGTACCTGTGGTTTCCCCCTCCTGCTTTCCTGGGAGCTTGCGATGGAGCTCTAATGACAGGAACACAAACTATTAAGCAGTTTCAGTCATGAAGAAAGAAGCAAGGTTTGCATCCAGGTTTTGTCTAATCCATTGTTTTTCCGAGCTGGTTTCTCCGCCTGCGTCCCAGACTCCTGGTGATTCACCACGACCTCATTACTTCTGAGTTAACACAACGCACTTGGCTGCTGGTAGATGGTTTATTAATTCTGGACTCGTTCCCCTGAAGATGTGTCCTATCTAGAGACAAAATGCTTTTATCGTGTCCCAAGATTCTGGCCAACCCATTTGGTCTCCAAGCTTGCCTGGGGTGAGGACGAGAGCACGAGGAACAATAAATACAATCTTTCAGACAGTTTTTCCTCTGAGGATCAGAAAGCCCAGACACACCTGCCTGAAGGGTGCCCTGGGCAGGGGATGGGGAGGAGATGGTTCATCGGTGTCCCTGTAACACAGCAAAGCACAGGTGCTGTGTCCTCTTACAGGGATGAACAGAGCATGTTCCCCAATGCAGCATGTTCCTGAAATCCCTGAATGGAAAATCCATAGGCCTTGAAATGAATGCATTTGTTCTCTCGCTGTCTCCATTGTTAGCTGGAGGAACAGCTAACAGAGTGCGTCTTCTCTGGGGGCTGCAGCGGGAAGACAGATGGTGAGAGTGACTCCAGCTGTCAGTCCCTGGAGATGTGTGGAGAAATCAGTGTTTGACATCTGATTTAGCTCTGCTCCCTCCTTGAGTCACCACCATCCCTGGCTCTGAAAGACGTGTGTGCTTCTGAGACGGTTAAATTAAACCTCACCCAACCGAGGGGCATGTACTCAGCGCCTCAGAAATGTCAGCTGGTAGCTCATCACCAGGAACCAATGGATCTGGGCTCACTCCCCGGAATCTGTGTGTCTGCCTCCTTCCCCCTGCAGTGCAGAGTTACACTGGCCTGGGGGAGGATTGGCAGCCAAACCGAGCAGGCAGAAACGGGCATGAACAGTTCCTGGGAAAGGGGGAGCCTTTGGGGAGCATTCCCTTTCCAGGGCTGGCTCCAGAGCTGGGGACAAGCCAAAGGGAGCCCTGCTTAGGGGACAGCTGTGTTACCTGGGTAGGGGACACCTGAGAAGCAGAAACAGGGAAGAGGAGAAGGAGGAGGAGAAAGAGGCAGACATTCCACAAGAATCGCCATCTGTATGGAGAGGGAGTATGGTCCAGGGCTGTAACACGTCCCAGATGAGGTGGGAAGGGCTCAGCAGAGCATGAGTCACTGCAGGGGAGGGGAGAGGGGCTCTCTGATAAGAGGTGAAGCAACTTCCCGCGGCTGGTTAATCTTCATTCACAGACTCTGCCAGTGGAGCCTTGCACAAGGGTCCTTCGGGGACCCCGGAATGCAACCCCCTCCCTTGGCTGCTCGACAGTTCTTGTGTCCCTCCTGGGCATGTGGCAGTGAGGTTCTGGTGCCCACAGAGAGCGTGGGGCAGGGAGACAGCTGCCTGTAGGGTCAGTCCAGATGAGGCTGCCTCTGGAGACTCCAGCAGGTTCCATTTCCAGTACAAATAGGTCCCATCCCATCCCCATTGGCACGAGAAGCTGAAGTTAAGGGATACGTTCCACTGTCCCAGGTTGCTCCAAACCCTGTCCAACCTGGCCTTGGACACGTCCAGGGATGGGGTAGCCACAGCTTCCCTGGGCAACCTGTGTCAGGGCCTCCCCACCCTCTTAGTCCCAGTCTTCTCTCCCAAGAAAATCTCCCCCAGCGGTTCAGCATTTCCTTCCCATCTTTCCCATCGTCCTTCCCTCCCCATGACTCCCGTCTGTCTCAAACTGCTGCGGGTCTGTCCGTGTGTCTGGGCACGGCTCCCCGGTGGATGCGGGTCCCTCTGTAGGTGTGGGTGCGGGTCCTCCGTGGGTCCGTCTGTGGGTGCGGATCTGTCCGTGGGTCCATCCCTGGGTGCGGGTCCGTCCGTGGGTGCGGGTCCGTCCATGGGTCCGTCCGTGGGTGTGGGTCTGTCCGTGGGTGCGGGTCTGTCGTGGGTGCGGGTCCGTCCGTGGGTCCGTCCGTGGGTGTGGGTCTGTCCGTGGGTGCGGGTCCGTCCATGAGTCCGTCCGTGGGTGCGGGTCTGTCGTGGGTGCGGGTCCATCCGTGGGTCCGTCCGTGGGTGTGGGTCCGTCCGTGGGTCCGTCCGTGGGTCCGTCCGTGGGTGCGGGTCCATCCGTGGATCCGTCCGTGGGTGTGGGTCTGTCCGTGGGTGCGGGTCCATCCGTGGGTCTGTCCGTGGGTGCGGGTCCATCCGTGGGTCCGTCCGTGGGTGTGGGTCTGTCCGTGGGTGCGGGTCCATCCGTGGGTCCGTCCGTGGGTGTGGGTCCGTCCGTGGGTGTGGGTCTGTCCGTGGGTGCGGGTCTGTCGTGGGTGCGGGTCCATCCGTGGGTCCGTCCGTGGGTGCGGGTCTGTCCGTGGGTGCGGGTCCGCGCCCGGAGCCGCCGCGCGGGGGCAGGCGGAGACCGCGGGAGGAGTGTGGAGCCGGGCTACCGCTCCTATGGGAATGGCTCCGGGATGGAGGCGAAGCCTGGAGCAGGGGGAACCCCGCGAGCTGCGCTGTCCTCAGCGGGGTCCGCGAGCTCTTTTTGGGAGCGGTGGGACAACGAGCTCTGAATCCGAACCGATACAGGGCTAAAGGGAACGAATCCACCGGGAATGGGCTCCCGACTGCGGGGGCGAAGGGGTGAACTTGGATCGTGACAGGGCAGGGGAGGTGCAGGCAGAGGATGGGCCCCACGAGGTGTGAGGGCACCTGCACTGGGATCAAGGCACCAAACTGCTCCCAGGCTCTCTGCTCTGAGCTGGGGGTTCTGTTTGTGTCCGTCCTGGAGCCGGAGCCAGGCCATGGGGGTGGGTGTCCACACCTGCAGATCCCACAGGCAAACACTTCCAGAGTCACTCCTGTGGGTGCTGCCTGGGGTCAGCTCCTGCCAAGAGCATCCTCTTCTGGAGTTGTTTCCTCCCATCTTGGGTTTGTTCCCAGCCCCCCTTCCTGCCTGGGGTGTGTCCCACTGGAGACACCGTGTGACAGCAGAATCCTCGTGCCGGGGTGTGGGGCTGGCACGGGCCCCACCTGCCAGCAGCATCCCCGCCTGGGCTGCCGTGGTTGCCGGGGCAATGGATGTGATGTGATAAACAGAGGGAAATGGGGATGACGCCAGCAGGGAAAGGGCAGAATGGATTTTATTTCACGTTTATTGAAGCACAAATTGCCATAAGAACCAACTTCCTCGGAAGCAAACAAGGGAAGCTGAGACCCTCTGGGCTGCACGGTCTCTCTCTGGGGTCTGAAAGAGCCTTTCAGCTAACACCACTGACCTGCTGCTTGAGCTGAGCTGTGGGTTTTCCATGGAATTATCCATTTACATTTGGATCTCGGAGTTTTTGGGAAGGCTCTGCCGGCAAGCGTGAGGCTGGGCTGGTCCCAGCAGGGTGCTCTGCAGGGAGCTGCTCCCTTCTGCGGGGCACACCACCACTGGAGCAGCGTGGGAGGTGGGGAAGGAGCCGGTTACCCCGAGGGGACAGGAGAGCTCTGCTGCCTCTGACCAAGCTGGGAGGAGGCTCCAGCAGAGGTTATGACTGGTCTAACAGCAGATAAGGAATGAAAAATCCCAGATTTTGCATTTACATTTGTGCAGGCTCTGGTGATTGATGTATTTCCATCTCTTTCTCCCACCTTCCTGAGCTGGAGAGACAAGGAAGACACTGAGGGGCTGGAGCGTGTCCAGGGAAGGGAACAGAGCCGGGAGAGAGTTTGGGGCACCAGGAGTGGCTGAGGGAGCTGGGGGGCCTCAGAGAAAAGGAGGCTCAGGGGGGACCTTGTGGCTTTGCACAACTCCCTGACAGGAGGGGGCAGCCAGGTGGGGGTCAGGCTCTGCTCTCAGGGAACAGGATGAGAGGGAACAGGCTGTGCCAGGGGAGGTTCCATTTTTCCATTAGGGATAATTTCTTCCCCAGAAGGGTGGTGAGGCACTGAGAGAGGCTCTCCAGGGCAGTGGTGGAGTCTCCATCCCTGGAGGGATTTAACAGATGTCGTGTGGAAGAGTTATAGCAAGGGAGTTTAGGGAAGATCAAGTACCTCAGAGATGAATTTCCATCTGTAGGTAACAGTACCCCCATGGGCTGGCGCTCTCCATGCATCCGTGTGTGTCCCAGCACAGCCCCCACCCCACAGATGGCTCCTGGCCGGAGCAGGGATGAGCCAGCAGTGGTAACATTATCCTTGCTGCAGATGGAATTGCATTTACTGATATTCAGACCCAGGAGGGCTCATGTACAACTCTCTGGTCTGATCTGCAGGGAGGGGAGGGCTGCTCCGAATGGGAAAGCCAGTGAAAAAATGAGCCAAGGAATGCTGATCTGTACAAAGCCGTCCCAGGTACCCCACTCCACGTGGCTCCTGCTGTCCTACTTCCAGGCCATCCCGCTGTGGGTGAAACAGAGAAGCCCTTGAGGAATTTTAAAGTGTCTACAGGAAATACCTGAAACTCTCTGCAGCAGGAAATGGAAGTGGAGGAGGTTGAGTGGCCGTGAGGGCCGGGACACTGGCCCGGAGCATCCTCAGTCTGCTGTGGCTGAGGATGTGGAGGGAAGGGGATTATCCACAGCTGGAGAAACAAAGGGAAAATATTTCCTTTAAGAGAAGGGAAAAGATCCTCTGCACTCACTCACAGAGTCCCTGGTTGGATAATCCCCTGAGGAGAGGGGAAATGTGCTGCTGGTGCCAATGGGGATCATTTATGGATGAAATGATTGGTGTTTTCTGTTTCCACTTGGTTGGATGACAGCAGAAATCCATGGAGAAATGGAGGCAGAGGCCAGGACACTTTGCTGTGCACCTCTTCCCCATGCCTCACTTTGCAAGGCTCTATTCCCAACTCAGCTGCTCTCCCTGCTGCTTCCCGTTCCTGCCATCCCAATGGATGGATGAGCTTGGAAGTGGCTCCAGCCTGCCCAGGACATGTCCCACAGGCACTCCCAGAATCCTGTCTCCAGAGTTGTCCAGCTCTTGGCCACAAGACCCACCTGAGACTCTCTGGGGAGAACAGACAGGGGTGTCCTGACAAGTGCCTTGGGAGGAGGAGGAGGAGGAAGAGGAGGAGGAGAAAGAGGAGGAGGAGGAGGGCAGCAGGGTGAGGACACACATCTGCTGTTGGGAGCCTGTTGGGAGCTGAGCACCCCCTCGCCCTCTGGTCTCCTCATCAGTGACGAACACGTGCACCAAGGGCCACCGCAATGAAATATATATTTATAACAATCATCATTATTATTCTTTCATCAATTTTCTCTCCCGTGGATGGAGCCTGGCAGAGACTTCAGAGCAGGCAGAACTGCTAAAGCAGAAAGTAATGGTGCCCCCAGGACGAATAAACGGAGCACTTCAAACCAGCAGATGCTGCGGAAAGCCCCAGTGCAGGAAATATCTGCGGAATGAATCGGGAGCTTTATGGAGCTGGGGCTGAACGGCTGTAGGAAAGTTCACCAGCCTAGGAGAGGCAGGGAAATGGGGAGGACCAGGAGCTTGCACCTCCTAGTGTGGGGCTGGCACCTCAGGGAGTGGGGCTGGCACCTCAGGGTGTGGGTACTAGTGTAGGATGGAATCCCTTGATTATTTAGGGTCTTACATCAGCCGTGACAGGAAAGACAGACAGTTCCCTGCTCATGGGTGCCCCAAATCGCCTGTGCAGGAAGCAGCAGCTCTGTGAAACCCCAGGAAAAGCTGAGAGGCCCCAGATGGCACAGGCTCAACCCTAAGGAAGGAGAGAGAAAGGGCTCTGACAGGCACAGGAGCTGAGGAGCAATAACTGCAGCAGCATCCTCGGGACAATGGGAGGCCCCTGCCCCTCACACTTCGCAGCTCCGTTGGTACCCACACTCCCAGCTCTACATGTGCGTGGTTTGGGGAGCCCTGGGCAGTGCCTCAGGAGATGGGACCCAAAGGACAGATGGCATCACTGACTGTGCACAGCCACTGCTACCACTGCTGCCCAGTGCCAGGAAAAAATCAATAAATCAAGGAAACAACATTCCTGTCCCAAAAAGCCTTCAGACTCAGGCAATCCAGCAACAGCTGGGACAAAGGCATTCCTGCATGTGCTGCTGAGGTTTGGCACGTGTCTCCTAGTTCCAGGTTGGTTTTTTTTTTATAGTGCGCCATAAAATAATGTTCTATATTCTATATATTTTTATGGGCGGCAGGAGAGCAGTAGAGGGCAGGGACGGCAGAAGGCTGGCCAGGAGGAGGGAGGCTGGGGGAAAGGGTCTCCAGAGGAGCACCAAGGTGGGCAAGTACCCTGGAAGCAGGGCTTGGCCCAGGGCAGAGGTGAGGGAGCAGCACCTAGAGGAGGGATGGGTCAGGTTCAGCATGGCCAGAGCAGAGCAGGGGGAGGGAGGGGTGTCTGGAGAGGGGGCATGGCTCCAGTCAGCTTTGCCCAGGAGGATGTGAGAGGAAATCCTGCACTGTGGGCTGGGCTGAGGCTGACCCCTCCTGTGGCAAGAGTGAGGTCGTCCGAGGGCTTTCTCATCCACATGCTGGATGCTTCGTTGTTCACAGCCAGGCAAGCACAGAGGGATGGAAAGCTCTGACGAATTGCCCTCAGCCCAGCCCCCAGGGCCCTCCGAGCTACCCAGAGAGGGGACTGCTGCTGCCTGGCTCCGGCAGTGAGGATGCACGGCATGGAGGAGGTGGCACCATGGCACAGAGGTGACACCATGGCATCAGGGTGATGGCACCACAGACAAGCCCTTAGCTTTAGCCTGAGGGCACAGGAGACTGACCTTTTCCAGAGAGCCACTCCTTGGTGGCTGAGGGAACATGAGCCTGTGACAGCAAGACCTGAAAATGGGTTTTCAGGAAGTAAAACGTTTCTGGGAGTCAAAGAGCACAGGGCTTTGGTGAGACAATCCAAAGTCAGTTCATATCTTCCCCGGTTCCCGCCAATGTCCCCAGGCCACTTAACTGGTGGCCGTGTCCTGGGGCCTGCTCTGTCCCCACAGCCCCTCACCCACGCTGTGTGCTGGGATCCATCTGCCAGGACGGGCAGGGCACGGTGCGGAGCCAGCGCCCAGCTGGCACCCAGCCCCTGGCTGCAGGATGGGCCTCATTAGATGCTTAATTTTTAAGATGTTCACTAACTTTACAAGCTCTTTCTGGCCAAGAGTGGAAACTCGCCTGTGGTCCCCGGAGGCGTCTGTGGGCCGTGCTGCCGGAGCGCGGCGTGCCGGGGCCTGCGCCGCCGTGGGTGGCAGGGCCGTGGCCCGGAGCCCACCCGCCCGTGCCAGGCGTGTTCCTGCAGCCCCTCCTGGGCCATCCCCATGGCAGCCCAGGTGATTCTTTCTCTCTGCTCCCTGCCCCTGGGGCTGCTCCAAGCCTTTGATTCCAGAGGCTTGTCAGGACACTTCGGCAGCTCCAGAAGGTGCATGTAAACACTGCGATTAAAAAAGGTGGTTCCAGGGGCTGTGCTGAGGCTAAAAATGGCACTGAGGTAGCCCAGAGAGAGAGGGGGGTGCCACAATAACTGAGCTACTTTTTCTAAGCCCCAAGGAGCTCACAGCAATGGGGACAGGAGCACAGCCAGGAATCTGGGAGGGGGTGAAGGCCAGGGGAGGACTCACTGCTAGAAGACAGCAGGGAGGAATGTGTTGCTGTAGGGTCCAGGGAAGATTCTCTGACTGTTCAGGGAGGAAAGAAGGAGCAATTTTTAGATAAAGTGACTGGACTGCCCTGACAGCCACATTGTTTATTAGTGGAAAGTTGGAGGATTTCAGAGGGAAAGTGTTATGAAGGTCATTTATTCTGTTCAGCTCCACAGAGCAGCCAGGGCCTCACCATTCCCGGCCAGGGGTGGAACAGCTTGTGGATGTTTTCTCAGTAAAATACAGCTGGGCAAGGAAGGTCACTTCTTTCCCCCTTCCTTTACTGTTTCACACCTTTCTCTCACCACCTCAGAGGTGCCTTTTGCTGTGTCACATATTGACAGGTGCTAAAGTTGAGCCCCAAGCAGGGGAGCTTGGCAGGGAGGGGAAAGTGGTTTTGGTCATGGAGCTGAGCAGGGTCCAGCGTGGAAACTGCACTGGCCCCTTCCCTTCTCTGCACAGCATCAGCTGCAGCTACTGCCACAGGGATGCTCTGGTGGTTGCTCCCTCGGTGCTCATGCAGCAGAGGGTCCCACTGACACTGCTCAGCAAAGCTCTCATTAGTGCACTCCTTGCTCTGGATTTGGGGCGATCAGATCATCAGAGCCTGCTCTGGCCCCTCCTCACCCTCAGTCCGCCCCTCCTCACCCTCAGTCCTCCCCTCCAGCCCTGTCTCCCTTCCTGGGGCTCTATTTGTCTTTGCACCTTTGAGGAGGAGCAGGAGTGGGAGCAGGAGTGGTGGATGGAGCAGGGACAGTGGCTGTAGCCAGAGTGCTGGCTGTAGCAGGAGTGGTGGCTGGAGCAGGAGTGGTGGCTGGAGCAGGAGTGCTGGCTGTAGCTGGAGTGGTGGCTGGAGCAGGAGTGGTGGCTGGAGCTGGAGTGGTGGCTGGAGCAGGAATGGTGGCTGGAGCAGGAATGGTGGCTGTAGCTGGAGTGCTGGCTGTAGCCAGAGTGCCAGGCTGGAGCAGGAGTGGTGGCTGGAGCAGGAGTGGTGGCTGGAGCAGGAGTGGTGGCTGGAGCAGGAGTGCTGGCTGTAGCTGGAGTGCTGGCTGTAGCTGGAGTGCTGGCTGGAGCCGGAGTGGTGGCTGGAGCAGGAGTGGTAGCTCTTGCTGTGCCAGGCACATGAGCCCTCTCCAAGCCAGCTGGAAGAGAAAGAGCTCTTCCTCCGAGCACTCAGGGTATCCCTCTCCATTCCCCAAACACGCAGGCTGTGGCCAGCAGTTAATATCCCTCTGGCGCAGTGCCCTGCCCAGGCAGGGTGGCAGTCTTTTCTTTTAATAACTTATTTATCTTTCCTTATTGCAGGAATGATGACAGTTTTCATTATTAAGCTGCTAGGTAATAGTGTAGCCTTTGGTGGGAGCTGACTCACCATCCCCTCTTTGCTGACAGTTGGATTCAGTTCCCCGGGAGAGCTGTGACAGGAGCAGGATGAGCAGTGCCCATCACTGCTGCAGCTCTGTGGACACAGTCACTGGGCACGTTCACTGGGCACACACATTCGGCACGTCCTGTGAAGCTCGGGCTCC
The DNA here is from genome assembly GCF_965178545.1 of Coloeus monedula. NCBI lineage: Eukaryota > Metazoa > Chordata > Aves > Passeriformes > Corvidae > Coloeus > Coloeus monedula. The sequence continues at coordinate 19,629,088 of NC_138792.1, read as the reverse complement.
CCAGCGATCCTCCCTGTCCCCAGTGCTGTCCCCCTGTCTGCTGTCCTGTTGTCCCTGTGTTCCAGACAGGCTCCTGCCCCAAGGAACCGACGCGTCCCTTGCCGTGGCGGTGCCGGAGCAGAGATGTTGGGGACATGGAGCACAGGGTGATGGGAAAGCACAGGTACTGCCACGACCCCAGCTCAGTCCCAGCCCCAGCACCCATGCAGGGGTGGCAGGGACATGGAGAGAGCTCTCCAGCTCCTCCTTGCCCTGAAAGCAGCGTCCTCAGCCCCAGCCCGAGGATTTGGAAACCGCCAGCCCACAGTGGTTGTGTGTGGGCACCATGGAGCTGGAGGGAAGCCATGGAACAGCTGGAGGGGCTCTTCCTGCCCTGCCTGGCCTGATGCTCCTCTGGGCAGGGGGAGCTCCTGGGGATGGTGCCACTGGGGGCTGGTGACACTCATGGCAATGCCAATGGAACAAGGGCAGAGCAGAAGGGACAGCGTGTGCCTGTGCCAGGCATGCAGCCCTGCCACTGTCACTGGACTGTGCTGGCGGCGGCAGCAGCAGTGATATATGAAATCAATTAAACATGACCCATTTTTAATTAGATGTACAAACACGCCTAAAGTTAAATGAGGGCTCTTTATAAAGAAAGAATGCAGTGTGGAACCACGTTAAATGAGAAACTCATGTACTTCCAAAGTGGGAGCTTCCCAGATTTACACGTGGAGCTGCTTGGCAGGTTCCAGCAGTCCTGCCATCCAGTTCCAGGGATGTCTGGCTGTGGGGACCGGGACCCACAGTGCCATGGCCACTGGTGGGACTGGCAGCTGGGAGGGGGCCTTATCCTGCACCTCCAGAAGCCTTAAAGCCACTGGATGGTCCCCAGTGCGTGCCCAGCTCCCGTGTGAGTTGTGCTGGCAGCTCCTGCTGCCTCCTCCTTGCCCCCCCAGCTGGACCCCCGTGCTGGGCATGTCCCTGTCTCCCAGATGCACACCTTGAATGCACACCTTGCTGCCCTTCCAGAGGGGAAGAAACCAGGAAAAAAGTGAACCAGTTCTAATTATGCCTTGTTTGCTTTCATTTAGAGCTAATTCAGCCCACACAAAAGTTACTCACTCTATTAAAAGAAATACATATTAAAAAACCCCCCACAGATCTTTGATTCATTTTAGACTGTAGAAATTAAGCTGTGGCTATTTCCACCTTTCTCCCTCTGATTACAAACTATTTGCATTTCAAAACAAACCATCTTTAATTTGGATCAAAAGTTGCCGGGGCTCTTCTCTCCAGCCCGGGTAGTGAAACAAGTGGCACAGCCTTGAACACTTCCAGGGAACTTCCACCACTTCTCTGGGCACCCTGTGCCAGGGCCTCACCACACGGAAGAATTCCCACCTGACCCTTCTTGTTGTCAGTAGGAAGCCATTCCATGTCCTGTCCCTCCATCCCTTGTCCAAAGTCCCTCTCCAGCTCTCCTGGAGCCCCTTTAGGTGCTGGAAGGGGCTCTGAGGTCTCCCTGGAGCCTTCTGCTCTCCAGGTGAACACCCCCAGCTCTCCCAGCCTGAACTCTTTGCTGAAGCTCTGCCTGTGCTGCCGAGGGCCAGCACTGGGAACCCTGTGGATGCCCCCTTGCTGTGCTGCCAAAGAATCAGTGGGAGATGGACAGATGCGAGTTCTCTCTTCTCTCCCTGTGTTTTGGCATCCTGTGGGCATTTTGACAGAATCATTGTGAATGAAAATGATTTGCCAAGACTCTTCCCTCATCCCAGCTCCCTGCTGTGCGTGTGGCTGGTGCAAGCCCTGGGCACCCAGCACCCTGAGGCACTGGGCACTGCCCTGCTCCCACCTCCAGCAGCTCCGGTGTCTGCTTCCTGGGGATATCAGCCAATGTTCCCCTCGAATAACATTCCAGAGATGTTGACAAGACATGTACAGAAAATAAATACACAAAAAGAAAATTGATTAAAAATAGTAAAGCTGGGAAGCTGTGGAACTCCTCGCCTGCCCTGCTGTTATTGCACAGTGCCTGGGGGGCTGCCCAGGGACCGGGATGGGGCAGCCCTGCCGAGGTTTGAGAGACGAATGGGGCTGTTTGCTTTTCCCATCCTCATGCGTCACCTTTGGAGCAGGGCATGGAGCTGGGAGCAGCCCCTCTCCCCGGGGTCAGGCTGCTGCAGGTCCCGCCCTGCCCGGATCCCCCTCCCCACCTCCCTGTGCCCCCCAGGATGCTGTGCTCAGAGTGGAGCGTGAGGCAGCTCGGAAGTGCTGTGCCAGAGGAGGAAAAAGCAGCCTATTAATTAACAGCAAATGTACAGTTAATGGGGCTTTTTCCCTTCCTAAACAATTCATCAAAATGATTTCATCGAAATTTAGCTGATGGGGCGCGAAACGCAGCTGCTCTGTCCTGCTCTGCGCTTTTTCTGTCCTGGCAGGAGCAGAACGCTGAGAGTGCAGCCTCGGGTTTGGGATTCACGGCGCTGCAGGATGGAAGCTCTGGGAGTGAGTCAGTGCCTCTGCCACTGCCAGAACTCAGAAGATAAAGGGGCTGTAAGTGAAGGAGTTCCACTGCACCAAGCTGACAGAATGCTCACCCCTCTCTTTACTCCTTTACTGCCTCAAGTTCATTTCAACATGGAGCAGAAATTCCTGTTGGGCCAGTTTGGGGACTGCAACAGAGCCAGGCAAGGGAGAAAGGCCAGGCTGGCTCTTGGGGATGCTGTCCTGGATATGTCCTGCTGTTATCCAGTTTGCCTGGATAACAGACCAAGCCCAGGAATGGCCTAGCTTCACAAAATAGTTCAAAAACCAGTAAGGTTGTTAAATTTTTAGTGGTTTTTTAAAGATTGCTCTTATATAGGAAGAGGGAAACCAGCTGTTTACAGCTTTTAAAGCTTGGCTTTTCCATTAGAAGTCACAGTGCTTTTGGAATTTAAAGGTATAGAGAAAACCTAGAAAACTCTGCAATATTTCAAAGCGCTGCCTCCATCTGGACTGAGGGCAGGCGCTGTGCTCCGAACAGCACAGCACCCAGAGTGGAATGAGATGGGATGGCATGGAACAGAATGAGGTAGAAGAGAGTAGAATAAAGTACAATAGCATAAGAATAAGAATTGGAATAGAATAAGGATAAGAATAAAAATAAGAATAGAGTAAGACTAAGACTAAGACTAAGAATAAGAATAGAGTAAGAATAAAATTGAATATTGTATTTTCAGCTGGAAGGGACTGACAAAATTCATCTGTTCTAACCACCTGGCCCTTTCAGGAATCACCAGAAGCTGAAGCACATTGAGGGCACTGTCTAAATGCCTCTGAAACCCTGACAGACTCGGGACATTGACCCCTTCTCTGTTCCAGAGAGGTGGAGGGGGGAGCTACAGAGATGGACAAACAGGATCCAGCTGCCAGAGGAGCAAATCCTGGAGCCTCACAACTTTTGCATCCAGCCATGAAACAATCTGCTGATTTTATTGAAACCAGATCGCTGCTCCATCCCGCAGCCACTGCTCCAGCAGGTTCGGCACGTCCAGCGGCCCCCGGGAGCTGCCCATGCTGCGAGGGGAGCAGCGAGGGGGACACAGGAGAGGCTGGCTGGCCACGTTCCCACCACAGCCTTGCCCACACTCACAACATGGACACATGTTTTTAGAAGGGTGCATCAGGCACTGCCAGCATCTGGAGGGGCTCCTCACGGTTCCCATGCAGTCCTGGCCCATGTACCCTGTGGAAGCCCAAGTTCATCCCAAAGGTCACGACTGAAACTGTTCCACATGATCAAAAGCTTCCTAACCTGGGATCCCTTATCTTTGTGGTGCTGGCACAGGGAAATCGTGGCACTGGAGCATCCATGGACTGAGAGAGCCCAGGGACAAGACTGGATTTCTCCTGGAAATGCTGCAAAGTCTGAAGATTCCTTACCAGTGGAAATCAGCCCTGGTGAGCCAAGGAGAGACAGGAGAGGTTCACACAGGGGCTCAATGATGTCACCACCTGGCAAGTGCTGCCACACGCTTGGTGCTGTGGCTGGAAATCTGAACAATAAACAGAGGATTTGTTCTTGGTTCACAAACCTGGATGTGGGACTGAGCTTTGAGGAGCTCAGGAAGGGTTTTGGGTGTCCAGGGAGCTTTGATGGGGTCCCCAAGGGAAGTTGTTTTCCACCAGGGATGGAGGGAGGTGGGCAACAGGATAAAAACACTCCAGCCATGGCAGACTGCCCTTTAACATAGCAGGAGGAGATATGGATTGGGGGGATTGCAGTGGGACCCTCTGAGTGACTGCTGAGGCATGGCAGGGGTCCCACGCCATTCCCGAGGGTCCCGGTGTGGGTGCTATAGCGGGGCTGATGGAAGGGCTTCCTTTGCATCTGCGGTTCCTGGAAGAGAAAGCATCAGCATTCGTGTTGCTAAGGAACTCCAGCGAGGCCCAACCTACCCAAAACCACCAGCACTTGGAAATCAGAGGCACCATCCCACCTGGCACTGTCCCTCTGCGCCTGATGGGACAGTGACCAGCTTGGGGGGTGTGGGAGGGTGGCTGGTTCAGGACCCCAGCCCACTCCCTGCCCTCCCTCCCTGGGAGAGCATCCCTGCTCACTGGGCAGGGAGACAGCAGGTGCAGCTACCCAGATGTGCTTAGAGACATCCCAAATATGCTTAGAGACACCGCTGATGTGCTTAGAGACACCCCAGGTGTGCTTAGAGACACCCCTGATGTACTCACAGACCCCAGATCTGCTCACAGACCCCAGAGCTGCTCATGGACTCCCAGATTTTCTCACAAACCGCAGATTTGCTCACAAACCCCAGATTTGCTCACAACTCCCCAGGCTTTCTCCCTTGGGTTCATTTATCTCTCTCTAGCAGCATCAGGGCAGGGTGAGGGCCCCCCTCCCACGGGACACAGGGATCACCTTTGTCTGTGGAAGGAATTTGTCCGGGCGTGCTGCAATAACACTCCTCCCAGGATAAGGACCTAATCCTGGAGGCCTCTTTCCATCCAGGAAAATATCCCAAATGTTTTAACAAGGCAGTGTGTTATCCAGCTCCTCACCTCTGCTCTCAGCTCAGAGAAGCCATTCCCAAATTACCACAGGGATGTGAGCGAGGCAATAACCAGGGATGACAGGCTCCTCTCTAGGACCGCTTGGCTGCAGTCTGTTAAAGATATATTTTGGGCACTTTTTGTCCCCGAAGCCTGAGGTTTTTTTGAAACAGAGCGAATTTACAAACCCTGGAGCTGGTTGATTTCAGCCAAGTGTTTTGATGAATAATGTGTCATAATGGGCCCAAACAAGCTGGGGAGTTTATCTCATCCCACTGCACATCCCATTCCATGTTGCATCCGCTCGCTCCCAGCCCTCCTGCCCCGGTGCTGATTGGAGAGTCTGTTCTCTGCCATCATCTGCTCTGGCTGCTCCAAAATGGAATATTTTGAGGGTTCTAGAGAGAAGGGGGTTTTTGTCTGCCAGAAAGCCCTTCTGCCGAGAGGCGTCTGCAGGAAGCTGAGCACAATCAACTTGCAAAGTTGGGAAATTTGCTCAAAATGCAAATCCTGTCCCTCTTGCTTGGATCCCAGCACAGCACAGGTCATGGAGGTGAGGAGCAAACATGGCCCCAGGTATTCACAGCTTCCCAAACCAAACACCTGAGCTGGTTTGGGAACAGATCCATAATTTCCATTTCTGTACATATTTATTACACTCAGCTCTCCTCAGCACTTGGGTAAAAAACAAGTGCAAATTGAGCCACTGATTGATTGATCGTTAAATTCATGTGTGCATTTACCTATTGGTTTCTATTTGTTTGTCTGAAAAGAACCCACAAGCTTTAAAAGCCAGATTTTTGCTGATGTCTAGAAAAAAGTATTACAAAAAAAGATGAGGGAGACCTGCAGGTCAGTTCATGGGACCAGTTCCCACTCCTGAGCTGGGATGCTGAGAGCTCCTGAGGCATCATCCTGAGGATGCTATGGGTAGGATCACAGGACCACAGAATCATTTAGGTTGGAAAAGGCCTCCAAGATGATTGAGTTGGTGGTGCCATGTGTTCCTATTTATAAATCAATTAGCTCTCAAATGCACTTGTGGCTGTTGTGGGCTCCCTGGCTGGCGGGATCTACTGGTGGGAGGCCATGCAGCTCTGAGCCTCAGCAGCACAGGGAGTGGCTGGACACAGGGACAGGCTCCCCAGGGAAGTGGTCATGGCCCCAGGAGTTCACAGAGCATTTGGTCAATGCTCTCAGGCACATGGAAGGATTTTGGGGCTGCCCTGTGCAGGGCCAGGAGTTGGACTCTGTGATGATCTTTGTGGATCCTGAGTGATTTGCCCACAGGTGGGTCCAAGGGGTCACTCACAGTTAAAGTGGTGGTTGAGGGGTGAGGAGTCCTTCATCTCCATCCGGTTCTGAACCACAGCTGTTCCTTTCTTTAATCCTTGGACAAGATATCAGGTGCAGCAGCGTTCCTGAGGGAACACGAGGGGTTTATGTAGGGCCAACACGAAGGCTGTGCTGCAGCACTGGGATGTTTAGCCTGGGCCAGGAGGAATGGTCGTGCTATTATACTGAACATAATTAATTGTTCTAACCCCAAGAGACCTGACCAGTGGTGGGCAGCTCCCAGCAAATTCCCAGATTTACACTGTCCCTCTCCTGTTCCAAGTAACTGCATCCATCAGGGACCAGTATCTTGTGCCCTGCAGCTTCCCCCAGGACAGAGACCCGCACCCTTGCCCTGGAGGGTCTGATGGGGGGGTGGTGGGTGCCCAGGTGGGCAGCTCTGCCAGATGAGTGGGCAGCTGGTCCTGGTGTGCAGGAGCAGGAGCTGGCAGGGGTGCAGCACTTGCTGTGCTCGAGCTTTGCTCCCCTCTCTGCCTCATTCACCTCGTTTCCTGTTGTGGGACAAATCTGCTTTTTGTGTAAATCTGTCAGCAGCAAGAAGTCAGTGAGTTTCCCTAAGTGAGTTTTTCGTGTATTTTTAATAAAGGTCACTCTGTGTTTACTGGCAAAGACGGTCGATACCGGCTCATAATTCATGAAGGATCCCACTGGTCTGTAACGACCCGCGGTCAGAGCACGCAGCAAGCCTTGCCCACAGCCTCTGCCAGCCCCCAGAGTGTCCAGCTGCCTTCTGCCTCTGCCCAGCTGCCTTCTGCCCCTGCCCAGCCTGAGGGTCACTCCCCTTGGAGCTGTTTCCTCCTCGTGTCCTGAGGTGGGGCTGGCAGGAGCTCCCTGCTGAAGCTGTCTCGGCCAGGCACTACTGCTCGCCCCTTGCCCGCTGCAGCCTCAGGGAGAACCACCTGTTTTCATCCATCCCCTCGCCCCCAGGCTGGTCCCACTCCCATCCCAGCTGAGGGATGAGCTCTGATGGGGCTGATGGGGCACGGCCAGCAATGAGGCTCCCAAGGTACCTGTGTGTGGACATGCTGAGCCCCTGGCAGTGGCTGCCCCTCGCTCTGACCCCCGACATCCCCAGTTCCCAGAGCCAGCTGTGGCACTGGCTGCAGGGCAGCTTGGCCTGGCTGTGATGAGGGAGAGCGGGAGGAGAGAGAGAACAGGAGACTAATGCCTTAACAAATTTGATTTCAGAGCAAACGAGCTGGCTGCTGTTGTGCAGCTCTGGTAACCTGGTTTTGTGTTGCTGGCTGCACTGGGAAGCGTGGCTATTTTTAGGCTCTTAATGCCAGTGGAAGAAAAGAAAAAGAAGAAAAAAAAAAAGAAGAAGAAAGTATAAACCCTGTGGTAAATAACTGGGCCTGAGTGGAACTGGGGTGAGCTCTGAGGGTACATCTGGAGCTGCTCTTGCTAGTGAACCCCATCTGAGGTCCAGGAAAGGATGTCCAGGCACCCCAGGCCTCAGGTGGTGCCCCTCCCAGGGGAGGGATTGGGACATGCCTTAGGCTGGATGGGGACAGTGGTGTGCTAGGAGGGCTCCAGTGCAGGAGGGTCAGCAGAGACTCAGCTCAGGGATGGCCCAGAGGCTTGTCCTGCTGCAGGGTCACCACATCCTGCCCATCCTCTGCTGCCCTCCAATCCCGATCCTCATGTTCTGCAGGTGGGGCCATCCATGGCCCCCTGCTCTGCCTGCAGCTCCCTGCCCCCTCCCCTGTCACTGTTAATGCCTTTAGCTGCTCCAAACAGGGGGCTTCTCCAAGCAGCTACTGAGTTCATTGTCCTGAACTTTGGGATCAAAAAGGAAGAGAAATTTTAAAAAGTGTTCCTTCAAGTTTCATTTGTACTGTGATGAGCTGCACGGGATGGTGCGGGGATAAACCATCCCAAAGCTCTAAGGATGAGTCCATCCTGCTGCTGGGAGCTGAGATCACAGAGTGAGCAGGAGCTGGCTGGAGTTACTGTCAGTGGGAAGGAGCTCGGCTAGTGATCCTGAACATCAGTTTGGAACAATCAGCTCACTTCCCCTTCACAAAGCAAACCCCTGGGAAGTTTGCAATGGGGAGACACATTAATAGCCCAGAACTTTTTGATGGGCCAAGCATGTGGCTGTGTCTGAAGAAGAGGCCAGGCTCATGAGCAGCATTTGAGGATGGCTTCCCAAGGAGCCCTCAGCTTGGCTGGAAACTCTTGGGGATGGATTCAGGGTCTCCATGAGTCCTTTGGCCAGCTGGGGCTGCAGCATGGCTGGACATGTGGTGTCCCCTGCTGGGACAGGGGCTACTCTCAGCCCCTCAGGACCCTACGGGCTATTTCTATCCCTCTGGCTTTTATTCCAGTTGGATTTTGGCAGAATGAATCTCAGTATGAGCCTGGGAAAAGCTGCTGGTACATGTCCTTGGGCTCGGGTGGACTCCCACTCTCAGGGGCCGGGGAGCCAAGCCAGGCAGGCGCTGCAGAAACAGACAGTTTCTGATCAAATATTCAGCTTGAGCTGCCTTTGAACCTGCTGCTAATCCCTCCTTGGCCACGGCTGGGATTGCATTTCCCAAATACCAGTGCAAAGATGTATTTGTACAGCATAAACCTGATCTGTATCAACATTTTCCCCTTTACACTTTGGTCCCATTTCGCAGGTCTCAAGGTACGAGAAGCTCACCCTGTGAAGGGTTTGTCACCTGGTCTGTGGGTCCCTGCCATTGGCCGGGGGACTCCCATCCTTCAGCTCCCCAGTGAGACCCTCGCCCTCCCCAACCTCCTCCTCTGAGCGAGAGATTTTTACAACAGCACGACCAGCATTTTTACAATTCTGTCTCATGCTGATTTTTCCACTCCTCTTGGCCCAGGTCCGTGGGATATCACTTCCCCTTTGCGGCTGGGCTGGGAGCCACCAGCCGCTTTCAGTGACATCAGGGACAAAGCCACTTCAGTCCTCTCTGCCCCAGTCCTGCTTGTCTGTCCCGAACCTGCTTTCACTAATTAGGAGGGAAAAATAACAATCATTGAAACTGTTCTTTATGAATTTCTCTCTTCTCCCTTCTCATCTGTTGTTGCTCCATCCCATTACTTTGCTCTGTGAGGAGCCTCTTTGGGTCCCTCCTCCCTTCTCCCCTCTGACCAGCTTCTCTCCCCACTGTGCAGCCACACGGGACATGGGATTGTCCTGGCTTCCAATCACTGTCACCAAAACAGGGTGGCAGGAGGAGGTTGGCAGCCTGGCACAATGGGGACAGAGCCCTCCGGGGAGCTTTGCCAAATGTTGATACTGGCGAGAACATCTGGAAAGATGGGATGGAAGGATGGCAATACACGGGATAAGGAAAGCATGGACAGCTGTAATCTGAAACCTGGAAAATCTGCCCAAGCTGGGAAGAAGCAAATTCCCAACCCAGGGTCTTCTGCAATGCTCGGAGACACCCTGGGGCTGATGCTGATGGGACCTGTCCTGGTTCCTGCATCTCTTCCCCGAAGAGGGAGGGCAGCTGTGGCAAGCGACGCTCACCCAGGAGGCTGTGTCACAGAACAATAACAGTAACATCAGGAATAATACAATCGAGCTTCCCTAATCTACAGTAAATGACTGGGGGAGCCGGTGTGAGTTAATGAAATCTGCGGCTCAGCGAGTCCCGTCCCACAGCCGGGGTCATCCATCAGCACACGCACTGGGATTGCCCCTTTTGACAGCTGCAGTTTATTTTTAATTATTGATGCTATCTCATAATGCCCCAGTAAATGTGTGGAAGTGAGTTTTGTGGGAACAATGAGGTCCCTGTATAAATGCTGGCAAGCCTTTGTGGGGAGCAGGGGCTCAAGGGCGCCCAGGGAAGGGAAAGCAGTGTCTGATCCCTTGAGCCCCGAGCACCGGGGACCCCTGTGACAGGGCTGGGTTGAGCCGAGAGGCAGCTGCCCTTATTTCCCTCTGCAGTATCGAGCAGGTCTTTCATGACCAACCACTCTCCCACCAGGCACAAATTGCCTTTGTCCCCGCTCCAGCCTGCTCTCCGCACCCTCCTCCTGCCCGCGCCGTGCCCGGGGTGCCCCTGACCTGCCGCATCCCCCTCTCCCTCCCCGCTTCCCCAGCCAGAGGTATTTTGCAAACACAAATGCATTAACAAGCTGGCGAGAGCCCCCATGAATATTTCATGTTTAACATGCTCTCGTTTCCTCCCGGTTAATGGATCTCTCCCATTATGCCTCCGCCTGTCTGAGCAGGATACCTTTTCAGTGGAGCATAAAAGCTGCTCCCCGGTGAGGTGGAGAGGAAACCACTCCGCTCTGGGATTCAACCACCCGAGAAGCAGAGGGTCCAGCGTCTGCCCTGGTGTGCTTGGAACATTGGGCTTCCCTTACCAGCTGCTATTTCCCTCCCTCAGACCATTCCCCCCCCCCCCCTTTTTTTTTTTCTTTCTCACTGAATTTTGCTGGCCTGGGTGTCCCAAACACCTTTTTCTCCCAGAGCTTTCCGCACTGGGATGCTTCAGGCAGGGCAGAGGGACTCGGTCAGAGCTGCTGCTGGGAAAAGCTCAGGCTTAGGGAATCAAAAAGAGAAAAAGGAATTGATCCAGGTTTAATGAAATGTTACACTGTACTCACAGGGAAGTGAGCACATCTGAAGTGCTGGTTTTTGAAAAGTAGGATTGAAGGGTGTTTTAAAAAAGTGGAGAGTTTTGGAGAGCAAAATCAACACATGCCATTGTTGAAATGTCAAAGAGAGGTTCTTAATCTGGGAAAAAGAAAATTTAATTTCATGATCTCAGTGTGACTGAAATGAAGGCGGAAAGGGCAGAATTGGAGTAGCTGGCCAAGGAAGCTTGTACACAACAGGATGATTTCCCACGTGGAGGCTCCAATGGCAGCTCTAGGATCCCCCGATCCCAGGGGAGGCCCTTGGCCCTGCTCTGGCGCAGTGCTCTGTCCCGCAGCCCAGGATGGGAGCAGCCCTCCTGCATCCTGGGGCTGCCAGGGCCAGGATGGGCCGGCAGAGCAATCAACTCTTCAGTTTGATACTGAAGTTTGATTAGAAATTCCACGGAGCAGGAATGAAAACAAGGTCCAGGCCAAGAGCTGCTCCTGCCAAGGCACCCTCGCAGGGCTCTGGCTCTAATCAGGTGCTGGGGTGGTGGGTGTTGATAGACCCCATTAAAGTGTGCACATGGTGGGAGGGCCACGGACACCCTGTGCCACCGGCACTGCCGGGCACCACACCAGGGCCTCCAGCTCAGCCACAGCATCCTGGCACCAGCAGCCGGTAGTGCCACAGGTCCCGAGGGCATGGCTCTGCCGGGAGCTCAGCTCCAACACTGGGAGCAGCTGTGCTGGGGACGGGATTATGATCTCCCATTTCACTGGCACCGAGGGATTCTCATCCTTGGATGACAATGGTGTCCCCCATTCCCAGCCCCATTCCTGGCATCACCCATTCCAAGCCCCATTCCCAGACCCATTCCCAGCCCCATTCCTGGCATCACCCATTCCCAGACCCATTCCCAGACCCATTCCCAGACCCATTCCTGGCATTACCCATTCCCAGCCCCAAATAAGCTACTTTCCTATATGAGGTGATCTGGACCATCTCCCAGCCAGAGTATGGGGGAGCAGTGGAAGGGTTGTGCCCAAAACTTTGGGTACTGGGGAGGGAAGGGCATCCCCTGTCTCACTCCATTGCCAGCCACCTCCTGACTCCTCAGCCAGACTTGAGGTCCCCTCTGTGCCCACTCTCCTCCTCCCCGGTCCTCTCCATGCCCGCTCCCCGACTCCAGACCCTTTTTCCATGCAGGATTTTAATCTAATTTTCTCAATGCAAATCTTAACAGGGAAAAGCCTTGAAATCGAATCTCCAGAAGTCTCCTTTCACAGTTCAGAGATCTGATTAAATTGCAAGCTTGGTTAATATTTGGTGCAACAGGGGGGAGCGAGGGGTGGGAGGAGAGGGGAGTGGAGCGAGTGGATCTGTCGGAGGGGCCGGGGCCTTTTCAAATAATCTGTTTACCCCTGCAGCTAAGGAGCCCATTAGCAAGTGTTCTCCATTCTAATTTCCCGTCGTGCCATGTCCCGCAGACCTCACTGTGTTTATTTGGAGAAGCAGAACAAAATTGTTTGTATAATTAGATCTGCTACAAGGGCTGCCCTTGAAGGGTCCCCAGCAGGAAGCTTTCGATTGAAAAGGGCCCCCGCTGCCGTGGACCCCCAGCCCCTGGCACGGCCAACAACAACATCATCCCACTGGGATGGGCTCTGGGGGGCCCAGATGTGTTCCCTGCCTGCTGCTTGCCCACGGACACACAGCCCCGCAGTGCTCCAGCTGCATATGGGGCTTTTCCCAAGCGATGAAGCAAAGGGCTGGTCTGGCTGCCCACTGCAATCCCTGCCAGGACAGGGACAGCCCCGTGGGCAGGACCAGGCTCCCACGAAATGGACACAGCTGCCCATCTCCAGCAGCCCAGAGTCTGGCTGCTCCTGCATCACACCCAGCTTCCCACCAGCGTGGCCTCAGTCCAAAGCTGGGATGTTTTCCAGCTGTGTCAGTGTGGGGAACCTTCCTCCTTCCCCAGTTGCTTCCTCGTGGCCGGGAATTCATGGGAATTGCCAGAGCTGCCCTGGTCCCCCCAAACATCACAGAGCCAGGGATACTCTCACTGCCAGCTCTGACTGGAATCACCGGGAGCTGTTCCCAGCAGTGCAGGGATGGCTGACAGATCCCTCCTGCTCCTCCTGTGATCCCACCACAAGCTTGGAAGTGGTTATTTTGGTAAGAGAAGCAGCAAGCAGTGATAGGTAAATCAGATCTGGCAGAGGCAGCCCTGCAGAGCCCTTGGAGCTACTGACATTCCTTTATTTCAAGAGTGTTTTACTGAAAAATGATTTTTTTTTTGTTTTTGCTGTTGACAAAAATTTTAGTGTTTTTTTTGGTAAATGAAAGTGCTAGAAAAACAGTATTTTCAGAAAAGGTTCAGCATTAAAAATATTATTAGGAAAAAAAGTGGTCCTTAAAGATCCTGTCACTGAAAAAACTAGAAAATTTCCCCCAAGAAACAAAGACTTAAATGATAAAAATAAAACATCTTTTTTCTCTGTGGGGTGGAAACCTCCCATCTCTAACTCCAGCAGGGACACACAGCAGAAGGGCTCAGAGGCAAATGTAGTGCAGGGGACACTCTGTCTGTGTTTTGTGTTTAACCACCTCATCCCAACTCTCCTGACTCCAAATACTTCCTAAATAATCTGAATGAACAACAGTGGGCTCAGCGTGGGTGATTAAGCGTGCTGCTATCACCCCTCAGATGTTCAAACCATGTAATTTCCACTGTGAACATCCCCATCTCGGGATGATCACTGCATCCCACCGTGCTCCCCTGGTGCCGCCGGGCTCTCGGCACACACGGCTCTGCTTCTCGGAGCTAATCCCACCGAAGAGCACATTGTCCCTGGGATCCACCATCCCTGCTCCCGGGGATGCCCCTAGGGCAGCTGGAAGGGCTGGAGCTGCTGGGACCGCCGGAGCACTGAGCGCCTCCAGGGCCTCTCTCCTGTTGTGGCTCTTTCTCCCTTGAGGTGGGTGGGAAGCAGAGCCCACATGAGGCAACTTAATGGAGCAGAACTTGGCTTTAATCTGTTCCCATAAATGTTTATGATCCCCTAATTATTAACATTTAATGCTGTATTAATTCATTGATGGGCTTTCACTTTTGATTTTAATGGCTCAGCAATTCCTGCTCTCCCTTCTTTGCTCTTTTGTTCTTGACGGGAGGAAGAGGAGGCAGCAGGACAGAGCGGAGAGTGATGGGCATGATGGCTTTGCCTCCTCCGCTCCTCCTCCTCCAGGAATGAGGTCCCAGGGATCCACAGCCACCCTTCTCCACACCAGGGAGGAGGGCTGGGAGCAAGGAGAGACCTCTCAGCCATGGCAAGGGTCCCCCTTCCCTGGACCCATCTTGCTAAAGGGGCAAAGTAGCACTAGAAATGCTGTCAGGCTTTGGGCCAAGCTGAAGACACAGGGGGAATTGCAGAGAGGGAATCTTGGAGGAAACCCCCCGGGAGGGAGAGCACACGTGGTTTAAAATGCTGTTTATTTGAAGTGTCCCGCTGAAGTGCTCCCTGCGCTGCCCAGTTCACACACGTCCCCCGCGCCCCCACCCCTGCTCCACCGGCTGAGATGTTTATTTAAGTGTCCTGAAAACTTTATCTGGAAATCAGTTCCCTTCTCTTCCCCTTGTCCGCCTTTCCACTTTCTTTTCCTCCCATTCATCACTTTGAAAAATGACCCGTTTTCTCTCCCTGGCTGGTGCCTCCTCCTCCCCGCGCTGCCCGGCCGGCAGCTCCGACAGCCCGGGCTGCCCGCTAATTAATGGGCTTCTCCGGGCGGTCACAACTACATCCCAGGGAGCCGGGGCAGACAGATGGTCCTGCTCACACCAGGACACGCCACAACCCCGGGCCATCGCCGTGGTGCCGGCAGCGCGGGGCAGCTGGGGGTGGCAGAGGGACTGCCCTGTGCTGCCCATCCCGTGGCACCACAGCCCTTGAGGACGAATGGGCTCGCAGAGGAGCCTGGCGTGGGTTTCTCCCACCTGGGGCTGCGGTGCTGCTCTCGCTGGGGGTTCTTTCATCTGGCCACTGCTCCAGCTTCCCACATTGTGCGAATTCGCTGGAAAAAAAATAAAAAATCAATTAACTAAACCAAACCCTGGAACAATTATTTGTCCACTTCCCAACCTCATTTGGGAAGCATAAACCCCCACACAGTTACTGCGGGCTGACGTGCGAAGACACATGCTGACTGTGTTTTCATGACTAATTTCATCTGCACCAAGAAGCCCCCTCCCCATCACCCTTTTCCACCTCCATCTGTTCCCCACACTCTGAGCTGCGACAGCAAAAACATGGAAAAACAGCAGAAAAGAGGAAGGAAAGATAGGAAAAGGCAGCAGCCTGTCACTGCACGCAGCACCACCTTCCAGGCAGGTTTTCCAAGACCTGATCAGAACATTCCATGTGGGTCTGTGCTCACACCCTGATGCTGGGGGAGGATGGAGGACAGGAAGCCCCATCAGCCCTCAATGTCCTGTTACCTCACCCCCTTTTCTCTGCGGCTGCCCCCAAAACAAGGAGGTGACCTGATCCCATCTCTGTTTCCCCGCGAGGAGCCCAAGTATTAATTTCCAGAGTGCAGAACAAGCACTCTGTGGCCCAGCGCTCCCTGTGCTCCCTGTGCTGATCCCGAGAGTCATTCCCACTTCTCCACTGGACTTCTCTTCCAGGCACTCACTGAGTGTGGCATCAGCTGTAGCCATATCCCCTGGCCGGGAGCTGGGGATGATGGTACCTGGACATTTCGTTCCCACAGTCAGGCTCCTAAATTGCATCAAGTCATAGAGACCAGAGGAGTGATTTTCCAGAGCTGTGAGGATCAGCTTTGAGTTGCTTTGGCACTTGGGAGGGTGCAGAGCTGGAATGTTGGGGTTTAGGCTGCTGAGCACCTGCAGGGAAGAGGGGCAGAGGAGTGCCCAGGATAGGGGCTGGGAGCAGGGGTCAGGGACCAGAGTGAGGTGGGGAACAGTCCCCGTGGCACAGCAGCACGTGGGTGTGGGCACTGCATGCTCGTGCCCCCAGGGCAAGGTGAGTTCTCCCTGCCTTCACCCGGCAGCCCCGTATCTATCAGCATTCCCTGCTGGAACATGGGCTCCCGCTGCTGCTGCTCCCCCTGGGACCTTCAGCAAACAGAGGCTGAGGAGCAGCCCTTTGGGCTCAGGGGCAGCACCAGATCTGCCAGAGATACCCCGTGTTTGCACAGGCTTTCCTTCCCCTTGATCACTCTCGGGTTTTTAACTGTGCTCTTCCTGCTGTTTTTCTTTATGTCAGCAATTAATCTATTGTCCCTCATGAGGAAACATGAGTTTCCCTGGGAAGAAAGTCAGCCAGTTGTGTCACACGTGAACGGGGCAGGAGCACATGTGTGATGCGAGGAGCTGGTGGCAGGAAGGGTCCCCACAGATCCCCACAAGCACAGACACTGCCTGTGGGACAGATGTTACTGTGGGGGTTACGCCTGGGAACTATGATGCTGTGGGTTTTTGGGGATGCAGGACCCTGCATGGCCACACACCTTACAGTGCCATTGTTTGTAGAGCTATTTGTTAAATGGCCCCTACAAATAGCAATGTTTTAGGGTCTGCTGTCAGCTGCTCTCACTCCCAGCTCTGTATTCCTCGGGATACCCTGGTTCTCCAGCTCTGACTTGCCTCTGACTCCTCTACCCACCGTGTCACAGAGGGAGGGAGTGGAACAAGGGAAGCTGGGGCTGGCACTGGGCTCCACTGGCAGCTCTGTGCTCCCTGCTAGTCCCAGAGCCCCCCAAGGCTGTGTGAGCAGATGCAGCTCCTTCAGCCCTCGCTGCAAAACGCTGATACCAACTTTGATACAAGTCAGCATTAATGGGGAGTTTATTTGTGGGTCTTCTGCTGGCAGCAGCAGCAGCAACCATGTCTCTGCAAGGAGCTGAAAAGCTGCCAGGCAGATTCTTGAGTGAAAAGATGGCAATAAAAGGGCCCTGGCCATGGCACAGCCCCCACCTCCCCACGCAGCTGCAGCCAGTGCTGGTGTTATGGGCTTGTCTCTGCAGAGCTCTGGGCCCATTTCTTGCATCCTGAGCCCACCAGCTCTCAGTGATGTTTCCAAGCAGCGGAGGTGGGAGGGATGGCAGCTGGGAGCCTTCCTTCAGTCCTGCTGCAGCACGTGGCTGGGAGTGGGATCCAATGTGCACGAGAGCCGGGGGAAATGGAGCAGCCTGGAGAGAGCCCCCTCCACAGGGTTTAGATCCTTTTTCTGGCCTTGGCTGTATTGCCAGAGCACGCATGCTCTCAGCTGCCAGCACACTGCCTCCATCCAACGGTGGGAATCATCGAATCCCAGAACAGTTTGGATTGGAAGGGACCTTAAAGCTCATCTTCTTCCACCCCCCTGCCATGGGGGGACTTGCTCCAAGTCCCGTCCAACCTGGCTTTGAGCACTTCCAGAGGTGGGGCAGGCACAGCTTCTCTGGGCACCCTGTCCCAGGGCCTCACCACCCTCAGAAGGAAGGATTTTTTCCCAATATCCCATCCAAACCTACCTCTTCCGGTTGCAGGCTGTTCTATGGGAACAGGTACCCACTGCCTCAGCATCACCCCAAGAGGCTCAGCAGTCCCTTCCTGTACACCTGGGCTGTTTCCAGGGAGATTCCCCGGTTAGGATTCCCTGATAAAAATGCGTTGACTCCATAAAGGACAGAGGCGATCCCAGCTCGAGTAAAAGCCCTCATGGCCATGAACCTGGCAAACAGCATTTGGAGCTCTGCAGCAAAAACAAAACAGACCCAGACGGCGCATATTTTCCTTCCTTTGAAAGGGAAAACACAAAGTTAAAGGATTTAAACCACCCCCCCCCCCCCTTTTTTTTTTTTTAGGGGAATTAAAGCAAATATTCACATCTGGAATGACAACTCCTAACCCTGCCCCGTACCCCCAAATTAATCAGGGCCTGTAATGGAAATGCTGACAGACTCATAACTCCAACCTTTCAAACATGGATCTGGTGTTAAACTGCCCCTGCAGCCCTCTGAGGAGGGGACTCCAGTGACATGGGGGGTGGTGGGGGGCTGTTTGCCTCTGCCTGGCCAGGGAAACTGCTCCTCTGCGAGGCACCGAGCCCACAGCACGGGGTGCACGGGCACTCCTGTGCCCTCAGACCCCTCTGCCCAGCTACCAGGGCTGCTGCATCCCTGTTCTGGGTGCAGGCAGCAGGCACAGCTTGTCCCCTGGTCCCCAGGCTGTGCCCTCCCGCTGTCCCTGGGACAGCCCTGGGCTCTGTCGTGCTGCACTGAGAGCTCGTAGGCTGGGGCTTTTAGCCCCCCCGAGGGCTCAGCTCACACTGGCTGTGCTAAACCTGTCGTGTTCTTCCCTGCAGAGCTGCTGGTCACTCCTGATCGTCTAAACTTTGGGAGCATTAAGGTACAAGCTGTACAAATAGAGCCCGATGCCAGGAGCCCCTCGCACACGGCTCCGAGGCTGACGTCGCCCTCCTGCTCAGGTTTTACATCCCTCCCCAGAACGGCACCTCCAGCGTTGGTGACAGTGGCTCTAACGTGGTGGTGGCTTTAGGGTGACAGTGGCTCTGGAGTGATGGGTAGTTGGAGTATCC
Organism: Coloeus monedula; assembly: GCF_965178545.1. NCBI lineage: Eukaryota > Metazoa > Chordata > Aves > Passeriformes > Corvidae > Coloeus > Coloeus monedula. The sequence continues at coordinate 19,610,536 of NC_138792.1, read as the reverse complement.
AGGTGCTGGCTCAGAGGGAAGGGCTGGGGGGACAGGCACAGGGCTTCCCTGGTGCTGGCAGTGCCAGGGGCTCTGGTCCTGGGCAAGGCAATGGGGGGCAACAGCATCCCCTCTGCTCAGCTCTAGGGTGGATAAAACATCCCCAGCCTCCAGCAGATGGACCTGGAGACTGGGATGGATGTGCAGCTCTCACACACCCCTCAGTAATTCGGGGCTTTGCCAAAGCGTCCCTGACACCACAGCCCTGTCCCACCCCTGGCTGTGGCTGTGGGGTCCCGAGGGTCCCGGGGCAGGGAGCAGCCCCCAGCCCGCTGGGAGAGCGGCTGGGCTGGCGCGAGGGGCTGGGAGTAGAAGCCTCTATTGTTTTCCCACCTGTCCAAGTTACAAAGGGCCAAATGGATTTTCATGAAATGTTATTAAAAAATGAAAAGGGTTTGGCTTCCGGGCCGAGGCCCCGAGTGCCAAATCCGCCCCAGGCAGAGTTTTATGACTAAGTCTGTAATAAAAGCCTTTGAAAGGGGGGCTTAAAACTGGAGTCTCCACAGACCCTCTCCACTCTAGGGCAGCACGTGGGGGTTTGCAATGTGTTCATATCCTGCTCGGCCTCTTCTGAAGGCTTTTTTCTGTGACAGAGACTGTATACCCTGGAGCATTCCGGCTCTGCTGTCAGTGTCCTGCTAGAGGTGGCTCCCAGGCAGGCAGGGACCCTTCCTCTGGCAGAGTTTGGCTGGGGGGAGCATCAAGGGACATGGGGCAGAGGAGATTTAGCTCCAGACACATCCTAGGACAGAGCAGCTCCCAAAAAGCCCCGTGCTTGGTGCATGGCAAGGAGCCTGTGTGTCCTGAGGCTGCCCCGGGCCATCATCCCACGGGAGGGAGTTACCCTGCAGTGTCACCCCATGCTCGAGTTGATGTTTCGGCCTCCAGAGGGTGGAAAAGGCATTTCTGAGGGTTTGTCTGAGGGCTGGAAGACTGTGGGCACCCAATGGCTTGGGAAGGTCCTTGGAGAGTGAACTCGAACGGGTCGAGGTGGGTGATAAGTGGATGTCGCACACTGAGTGTGGCACACGTGCTTCCTGCAAACGTGTTCTGGCTGCTCGGAAATCTGTGTACAAACCTCAGCTTCAAATAATTTGTAAATAATGTTCTCATTACTTTGCTAGCTCTAATTAGGACAAAGGGGGAAGAAACGAAGTATTCAGGCTGACTCCCAGGGAAACTGCATAGAGCAGAGCAGCTCCATAGGCTGCAGAGCAGTATCCTAAAGGGAGTGCTGGAAACCTTGAGCTGTTTAAATTTAGGCTGGGGAAGCCCTGGAGGTTAATGCAGGGCCTGTTTTGGCCTGGGGAGAGGAGGTGATAGATAAAAAGGCCTCTTTCATTGCTCTCCACGGCACTGCAGTGAAGGGCAGGCTGCAGATCTCCCTTTCCTGCCATCCATTGCTCCTCGGGCTGGAATCTCGGGCTGGGCTCTTTTGTGATCAGGGTTTCAATTGGCGTTTAACAGGATCAGTGCAGCAGAGCAGTGAGACATCACTTCAGTGCTGCAAAGCCCCAGCTGCAGCTAAAGCTGTGTCACTTGATGGCTTTGCTGCCACTGCCGCCGTGTTCCCTGTCACTCACGGGCTAAGCAGGCTCTGAGTGCCAGCGAGGGATGGGAGGGTGTGGGGGTGTTGTCTGAAATTAATGACCATGGGGGGTGGCAGGAGCTGCTGTTGGCTGGAGGTGACGCCTGTGGAGCCACTGGCAGTCAAAGGACAGGTTGGGGTGGGCTTCTGGGTGAAGTCTGGTCAAGATCGGGGCTGTGAAGTGATCCCATGGGGCTCCTTGTGGTCATGGCTGGGCTCAGCTGGGTCACAGTTCACCAGATAAACCTCGTGGATTTTGGCTTCTACATGATGTCTAACAAATGAACACTCCAGCTTCGTGTGCCTGCTGCTTTGCCTGCAGAATAATCAGATATTGGGATGTTGGGCGGCAGAAGTAGCTGTGAAGGGACCAAACCTCTGTGCCCCACAGAAAATCGGCTCTGAGAGGGGAAACAGCTGAGCCAGGGTGGAGAGGCCCTGGCACAGGGTACCCAGAGAAGCTGTGGCTGCCCCATCCCTGGAAGTGTCCCAGGCAAGGTGGGATGGGGCTTGGAGCAACCCGGGATAGCTGTCACTGTCAGGGCGGTGGCTCTGGGGGGATGATGCAAAGTTGGTGACACCGATGGGGCTGGACCAGGTCAGGGCGGCCAGTGCCAGCCGGGCACCCCCGCAGCTCTGGCACCATGCCACGGCTCGTGCCAGAGGGACAGCAGGTGATTCCAAAGGAGGGGTGGGCAATTCCCCCTCTCATTCCCCAGAGGACAGCAGCAGGAGGGGGCACATGGGCCTGGCTGTGCTGGGGTGGGCAGTCCCGCTCCGTGAGCCCCAGGAGAAGGGAAGGGATTGTTTGCTGCAGAAGGGAATGAGCTGAAGACAATGTCAAGCTCTGTAAATATTTATCAGATGAATGGGAGCAGGGTTTGAAACATTAGACAGCTGAGAAATGGCTGTTTTAATAATTCTCCTGATAAATGAAAACCTCGGGTGGGGGGACAGGGAGCAGGTCATGGGGGAAGGGAGTTGTTTAGAGATTTGGGGCTTGGGAAGCCGTCCCAGGCTGAGATGGGGCCATGGGCCTTCCCCCTTGAGGATGAGGATGAGGAGCTGGGACAGCCCTGCAGGACCCGGTCTCTGCTGTCTCCCACACCATGGCCTGTGCAGGGCCGGTTTAGGGGGGACACAGGAGAGCCACACAGGGATGCATAAGAGAAAAAGACCCAATTCTCATTTTTTCACACCTAAAATTCCTGCTGCAGCGGAGCACGGGGGGAACGTGCAAGTAGGGCATCCAGCTCTCCCTGTTTTCCCAGTTAAGCATCTAAAGCTCTGACCCTAAGGAATGCAGGAGCAGGGGAGCTCCTCCCTCTGCATCTCCTGGAGCTGTGCCTGGGCCAGGACCCGGGTCCGGCTCAGTGAGGCTCCATTGGCTCCTGGCAGGGGACACCCGAAATCCCAGGGTGGGGGCTGGCAGGTGAGCGGAGCAGCTCAGCTCCACGGGCTTTGCTTTCAGATGTGTGTGCAAGTTCGGAGCTTGCACGGAGAGTTGATTAATTGCTGGCCATCTTGGAAGGGCTGTATTTTTTTTTTAAATAGTGTTATTTTAAACAAAACTTTGCTGTTCCCCTTTAAAGGAGACATCTGGGCTCAATGTGGCAGGCAGGGGAGAGGCTGGAGAGCGGGGATGGGAGCAGGGAGAGATACGTGCAGGAAAAACACCGTCCCTGCACGGGAACCACGGGGCAGCTCACCCTGTGCCAGGGCCAGGGGCCTGGGCCAGGACATGCCCACCTTCCTGGCAGTGCTGGGGGCTCTGAAGGACCAGGGATCTTTGGCCAAGCATTCCTGATTTGCTGCAGGGAGGGGAGATTTGGCTTCCCAACGACTTCCAGGAGAGAACACCTTGGAGATAAACCCCATGGTAATGCTCAGGAATAGCCGTGCTCTGCATACACCAGGAAGATTCCGGCTGCTGCCAGGCGGGCAACAGGAGAGAAATATTGGGGAGATAAACCTTCCCCCCGCCATTCCTAAAGCAACCCCAGACTCCCTGGGGCTGGGTAGGGATATCCCACCTGGGCAGGCTGCCCTATCAATGCCCGTTATGGGATGTGCCTCTGGCTGTGGGCATTGCAGGACACTGGGGTGTTTGGGGTACAGGGAGCTCTGGTCTGGCCTTTTATCCACCATAAAGTCTTGGGCTCCTCTATTCCCTGGGCTTTAGGGCAAGCTGGAGCACAGCTGAGACAGAGGAATAAAGCAAAGCTTTTGTATTTATTTGTCTTTTAATGCTCTGCCATATTCACCTTTCAGGAAATTTCCGTCTGCTCCACGAGCTCCTTTCCCGGCTCCGCACAGCGGCTCCACATGGTTTCGTTTTCCTCGCAGCACCAATAAATCTGTGAGTGAAAGCGGCTGCTGGAGGGCTCTGCTCCGCGGCAGAGCCTCCTTCGCCCACGCAGGATGTCCGTGTCAGCAGCCTGCAAATCCTGCTCCCGCCCGGCGGGGAGCCGGGGATGGGGCCCTGGCATGGGGCCGCCTTCCCGCCGCGATGCCGCATGGGCAGAGGGTTTCTGGCGGGGCAAAAACTTCTCCAGTGGATCTCTTCGGAGCTGTATGGCTCTGCCCAGGCTCTGGGAACTCACCTGGAGCCACCGAGGGCTGGCACTGCCCTGGGCCAGGGGACAGGGTGATGTCCCTTTGGGTGCTGCAGGACAGGCAGGCACCAGCACCTGGCACAGCACCCAAAAGCTTTTTTGGGAGCTCCAGATGATTGCCCAACACTGTTCCATCAGCTGCAAAGCCTCCAGAGCAACTTTCCCCCCAAAAAGGGTCCTGGGAAGCAGAAATCATTGCCAGGTTCTCCTCACTTCAGCCAACTTCTCAGCTCCCACTGTGAGAAACGTGTGTTTTTAGTTAATGAAAGCTGAGATTAACTCATGACCCCAGAGTCTGGGAGATGGCACTTTAATAAAACTGATAAATAGCAGCTTTCTGATAAAAATCACTTCTTAAAATGCAACACGATTGTTTTCCCTCCCTCTCCGTGGCCCCCCAGGCTCAGGCGTAGCTTGGGAGGGCCTGAGGGCACAGAGAGGGTGTGAAACAAGAAGGTTGTGGGTTTGTTCCCCAGCAGAAATTGCCTGTGGTTTGCTCCAGGGCTGGCAGGTGCTCCAAGCCGAGGCTCCACTCTCAAACGGGCTCCCTGGATTAGAAGCAAACACTGTTATCCTTTATTCCTGTAGATCCTGTTGATATCTCATGAAAATGATTTTGGCTGCACTCATGGTTCAGGCTGGGAGCTCTGACATCCGAGGGCAAAGCCTGTTCTCTGCCAAGCAGAGACTGGAAATCTTTGGGCTGCCAAACCCCCTCCTCGCTCTCCCTCCTCCCCAGCCGCCGGCAAAGGTGGTGCAGGGTTTGCTGGGCTGGAAAATTGCATTTTCCCACTCACGTCCCAGCCAGGGCTTGGCCTGGCAGACAGGGGGCTGGACTCTCCTGTCCCCCCTCCTGGTGACAGGGGCCTCATCTGCAGTGTCCCACCAGCTCTGTGGGTGTGTGGTGCTGGGAATGGCCTCAAGTTGAGCCAGGAGAGGTTTAGTTGGATATTAGGAACACTTCCTTCATGGAAAGAGTGTTCCAGCCCTGGCACAGGATCCCAGGGCAGTGGTGGAGTCCCCATCCCTGAAGGGATCTAACAGCCACGTGTGGCTCTTGGGGACACGGGTTACTGGTGGCTTTGGCAGCGCTGGGGAACAGTTGGACTCCATGGGCTTTTCCAACCTTTTGTAAACGATTCTTGGCATTTACAAGGCCATGGCTGTCCCAGAGGAGCAGGGCACAGGTTCCTCCTGGATGCAGATCAAGGCCAGTGCTCAGTGATACCCTGCTCCAACTGCCTTCATCCCCTCCTGCTCTTCCTCCTCCTCCTCCTCTCAGCTGCCTGGTGCTTTCTTCCCAAGCAATGCTCTTTCCCCAGCTCCCCCAGCTGTCCCTATTTCTAAATCCATCCTGAGTTACAGCTGAACTGGGATGCTCAGGGAGGGCTGACTCTGCAATCCAGCCCCTGGTGTTACCTTTCCCTTTGCTCCAGGGTTTGATCCATCTTGGATAACCAGAGAGCTCTTCTGGGGAAAGCAGCTATTTTTATTTCAGTTCTTACACCAACCCAAGCACATTTCTGCAGGCACAAAACAAATTCCACGTAGAAGAGAATTAATGTGGCCCCAGAGCTGTGCTGGGAATGATACAGACACAGCAGAGGAATGAGGCCAGAGCCCTGAAGATACCTGGGAGTAAGAAAATGTTCACTGACAAGAAAAGCTGTCATTAGTGGTTTATGAAGGTGTTTGTCCTGCCTTGTGGCAGGAGAGAGAAGGGAGAAGTGGGATTTTGGGCGGCTGTTTTAGCCGTCCCCCACCACAGCAGGTCACAGCTGCCTCCATCCAGAGGATCCCAAACGTCACTCATGGTCCCCTTTGCCCCTCAGCTGCACCCCCTGGTGCTGCTGGCAGGGAAGGGGGCACAAGCAGGATGTTTGTTCCTGGAATGATGATCCCACTGTCCTCATCCCCATTGCTGTGCCTGCGGGAAGATCAGCAGCTGATTGGGAAAGTCATTTTCTAACAGCACAAATCAATATTTATTATAATGAAAAAGAGAGATTGATATCAGGAAGGGTGATAATAATAAAAACCCCCATGTCTAAAGTTATTATTTGTATGTACAGCCGAGGATGAAAAAAACATCCCCAAACAGAGGCTTTGTTGGTTTCTTTTCCTTTGTAGAAACAGACTCCTCTGATATTCTCCCTCAGATGCTCCCAGGCACCCTGCTGAGGTTTTGATGTTCGGCTTGCATCCAGAATATTGAGCATGAAATCCAAACATTCCTTCTGGAGGCAGTTGAGGAGACACAGTGAGGAATAACAGAGGGGCCTGCACCATTCCCTGGGGGAGAGGAAGACCAAGGGGGCCAGGGAGACCCAGAGCTGGGCGGTCTGCAGGTAGGGCACAGCACCAACCAGACCCTCATTTTGAACTACTCTGAGGTTGTTTTTTGTATTAGGCCTACAAACATTATGCCCAGGGCTCTACAACCTGAGTTTTGCTGCCTGGGCCACTGGGCAGGACTGTATCCTGTGGAGGCAGCAGGAACCCACCAGTGGGAGGATGGTCAGGGAGAGGTCTCACTAATATGTGCACCACAGACAACCTCACCTGGCCAGGAGGTTGTGTGGTCACTTCCCAGACCCACCTCAAGCTCTCCTGAATCTGGAGCAGGTGAGGCCAGGAGATGCTGCTGGAGAATGGTTTGGGAGAGTGGTTCTGTGGAAAGAACCTCCCCAAGATCTCAGAGATGAACCCAAACATCAGCACCTCCTCACCAGTGGTGACTTCTCAGAATGCAGCATCTCCAACTCCATCCTCGGAATACACATGGTTAAAGCAGAAGAAACAAGGCAGATTTCAGGATGGTGTTGTGGAAATGGGGCTCAGAGGATGCTCAGACATGAGCAAGCCTGTTCCTGTGCCAGTTCCCTGAGCTCCTGCTCCCCAGATTCCTGCCCTTTGGCCCAGCTGGCAGTGAGGGAGAGCAGGGACCAGGCAGGAATGAGCTGTCTCCTTAGCAAGGCGAGCTTCCTGAGTAATCAGTAAATCAGTTTTGCGTTCATTGAATCACCATTCCCTGTCTGGAGAAGCAGCCATTAACTAATTGATCCTGCCGGGTGCTGTACCCGGGCTCTTTGCTGCTGCTCCCACTGACACTCTGCTCTCTCCTGTCACTGCAGTGTGTGCACTCCCCTGGCCATCTCCAGCCTCTCCAGCAGCCCTTTGGAAAACAAGCAGCATTTTGGCATCAGGAATCTCACTAAGCAGGTCTGGGCTTTGGCTCCGATGCCTGGAATGTGCTGATCACAGGTACTTCGGAGTGATCCAGTTGCCCTCATTTCCACCCCTTCCCCTCCTGCACTCCTGCTCCGGGCTCCCTCACCCCAGGTCCTGGGAGGGGGTTTCCACTGTCCCCCCCCAGCCCAGCTTCTCATTTCCCAAAGCTGACATCTGTAACTCTTCTTCGCTTTGCATAGCTCATCCCTGTTCAATTTTCCCTTCTGAAATGCTCTAAAGCTCCCAGGTTTGCTCCTTCAAAGGACTCGAAGCTCTCCTCTCTTTCTCAGAGATTAATTATAGCTTCAAACACCTGCAGAAACTTCCCTCAATTACCGGGATTGTGCTCAGGAACTTCTCCAGGATTAAAACTTCTCCTGCCTTTCACTTGACAAAATCTTGCTCTGAGCCAGGCCCAGGCCCCACTGGCAGTTACAGCTGAAAGAGGCACAAATTCGGGTTAATCTGACTAAAATCCTGCAGTGTGCAGAGAGGGGCTGTTTTCCTGTTTCCACCCACAGAAGGGTTACTTTTCTGCAATCTTGGAGTGCATCTGAAAGCCAGATCCTTTATTCCTGCTCACACATCACCACTCAAGTGCCCAGTTTTGCTCTTCTTCTCATCAGTAGTGGCTTCCCGGGGCCAGGCAGGGCTGTGGCGGGAGGGAAAAGGGTCAGGGATGGGAGTTGAGCTGGGGATGAGGGTGCTGGAGCTGGAAAGGGCAGACGCATCTCGGCACTGGCTCCTCCAGAGGCTCTTCAGGGGACAGCTGGAATTCATGGCTGTGACACCAGAGGATGCACAACTCTGCTGCACTGGAACCTCCACTGTTCTGTGGGATGGAGGAGAGAGGAGAGGGGATGGAGAAGAAATGGAAAAGGAGGCAGAGAAGAGGTGGAAAAGGGGTGAAGAAGAGATGGAAAAGGGTGTGGAGAAGAGAGAAAAGGGGATGGAGGAGAGATGGAAAAGGGGGTGACAGTTCACTGAAGGTGACATGGGGCATACTTCACCCTAGGATACCACTCTGCCCCCTCTCTGCTGCCTGTGGGAGCATGGGACAGCCCAAGACACATCCTCACTGGAACCCACTCCCCACTTTGGAGGCTTCTCCTTTTCCCAAGGGTGAATCCATTTTTCCTCCCCACCCAGGCACTGAAGGAGACCCAGAATGATTTGATTGATATTGGTGGAGACAGTGAGATGACAACACTGACTGACAAACTGCTTGTTTCTCTCTGACTCTCTTTTTAATTTCTGCAGTTAACGCAGCGTTCCACGAACCCTTCCCAGAGGATGAAGCACAGAGTGATCCGGGGGGGCTGTCTGGGCTCGGTGGCCCAGCACATGGTGTGTGCTGTGAACATGGACCCCCAAGCTCTTTGCAGTGAAGGGAGGATGAAATTTATATCATCCCAGTGAACTGATCCTCTTATCTGCATTGTCTGCTCAGCATCTAATGAACTAATGAAATATGCAACAATTCAGCTCTAGAACAGACCTCGCTTTTAAATTAGCACTAATTAGAGATAATTATCTTGGCTGGTTTGATGTTTCTGTGTAATGAGCTTGGGTTTTCTTTTATTGGGAATTGGTGTGGTCAAATATTCAAAGCGACACGCTGGATTTCCACAAGTGCATCCTCATTCCTGACTTGCTTCAACATCTCCGAGGGTTCCCCTCCCCTTCTGATGCCATTCCACTGAGCTCCCTTGTTGCTGCCCCTCCCTGATGGTGGGAGGGGATGTAAGGAAAGAGGCAGGAAAAGGCACTGCAATCCCTGCAGCTCCCACCCTCCATACCCTGTTCTTGCTCCCCCAAAAAGTCTGGGGAAGGGGTCGGACGGACACCCGGCTCCTGCTGGCACTTGCCACCAGTGAGCTGTGGCACAGGTGGCCAAAAGTTCCCCTTCCCTGGCCCCATCCCCCTCCTCGTCCCTTTCCCAAGCAGAAGGATGTGGCAGAGCCTGAGGACAGCCCAGACACGAGTGAGCGACTGCATGGGGCTGGGGTGGCCTTGGGGTTAAAGCACCATCCTATAAACGGTAATGTGCCACGAATCCCTCCTCTTTCCAGGGAATTTTAGCAGCCTGGCTGGTGACAAGCTGCCAGGGCAAAATGCTGTGAAGGGTGATAAAATCACACGTTCCTCTATCGCAGAGCAAGGCATCCATTCCTTGTGCTCCACAACAGGGGAGCTACAGGGCTGTGGGAGCTGTGAGGATCATGGGGCAGGACAGTCTGGCATTGTGGGGCCATGGGGGACACAGGGCAGGACAGCCCAGCATCATGGGGCCACCCAGCCAGCCGGGGGCTGCTGCCTCCAGCCTGTCAAATAATTCTGTCAGCGCCTGTTTTATGGACCTGAAACGGGAAAAAGGGAAAGGCACTGGTTGCACTGCATTAGCAGGGAATGGGGGAAGTTCTAAAATTACTCCCTACCAATGGAATGGGGTGTCTGTCCCCAGGCCCCCTCTCCCCATGGCATGGCCAGGACTCAAACAAGGCTCAGACTCCCTCCCCATCTCACTGTGGGTTGAGCAGCAAACACCACAGGCCCTCCCAGCGTTTAACCAGACGGATGAGGCACAGACCCCTGGCACTGGGGCCGTGGTGCCTGACAGCCAAGGGAATTCCAGCTGAGTGATCCTCAACGAGTGCCTGGAGAGTCTTTAGGAACCATGGGGTGATGGCTGTAGCTCACAAGAGCAGGGTCCTTGGGGAGCCTGAGGTGTTCCAGCCATCTCTGGCAGCTCTTGGCCCTGCTCCCTCTCACTGCCCTGTCCTAGGGAAGGCTGGGGGCACATCCACCCACCCTGGGGCAGGGTCCTGGGGGGAACTGGGCAATGAGGGCCTTGCAAGAGCTGCAGAAGCAGCAGTGGGGCAGCCCTGGGAGGCTGCGGGCTCAGGAAAGGGTGGAGGAGGGGGCTGGAGAGTGGAGCTCTGCTCACCACCTTTCATCCCTCCAGCAGCACAACACCTCTTTATTAACAGCCATTTCCCACTTATTTCGATTTATGTCCCTTTCCCATTTATTACGATTAACACTTGGAGGTTGTGCTGGATCCAGTATTGGCTTCTGCAGAACATTTTTATGAACACGCATATCTGGATCTATATATCAGCTCACACATTGACATGGAGATTTTTCTGCACAGACACCTCCCAGACTTTCCTTCTCTCCCAGCATGAGCAGAGCAGAACCAGTGCTGGGGGAGCTGCTGCTCATCTATGGCTGGGGGAAGCCAAGGGGTTTGTGTGCCACAGAATGGAGCCAGCAGAGCTCCCAATAATTTACATCCACTGGCCCTTCCTCCTGTCTCAGCTTGGGCTCCCGGAGGCATGGGAAGGGCTCATGAACCCTTAAAGCTGACAGGGACTGTTGGGCTTCACTGGATCCCACAGAACCCAAGATGCCATCATGGGCAGTGCCGAGTGCCCTGGGGCAGCAGGAAAATGCCCTGAGCTGCCTTTCCATGGAAGCACTCATGAGCGGGAGCAAGTGCCTCCAGGCCCTCCAGAGCTGGTCGAGGGACACTGGGAGTCATCTTGGCTCTGCAGAGCAGCTCTGCAGGTGCTCATAAGGAGAGGAGGGTTTTGCAGCCTCTCACACCACACAAACTGGGTGGGGGGTGGCTGCAGGACCCCCTGGGATGGGCCCCTCTGCACCCGGAGTGCACAAGGAGGCTCACTGCTATCAGACCTGAACCTCACTGCTCTGCCTCAACCAGACCACAGCGAGACGTGGGAGCGCAGCAGCCCTGAGGCTCCTTTCAGGCGGTACAAGCGCTCACACGAGGAGCAGGACCCGCGGGGCAGAGCACCGAGGAGCAGAACGCCTCCGGCTGCTCCAGCCTGCGCACGACAGCAGCTCCCCGGCCCTTTCCGTCTCTCCAGGAACAGTGGAGATGCAGGACTGGGAACAGCCGACCGGCTCTTCCTGGGAAGGAGGAACGGTAAGAGCTGAACAGAGCCGGAGGATTCAGGCAGCAGACAGCAAGGATGGCGAAAGCATCACCCACAGCAGCCTTGGAGCCGGGCACCTTCTGCCGCCACAGCCACCACAACTGCTCATGTCACCTCCTGTGCCTGGCCTGGACAAAGAGGGACAAGTGCGTAGGGAAAAGGGAGAACCCGCACTGGTCTCCTGGAGTGGTCAGGATCATCTGTCACTGTTATTTCTGGAGTTATCTGGAGAAGAGCTCGTTCCCGTTGGGAGCAAAGTCAACACTCCTTGCTACCTCTGGGATCTCTGGCTGCAGAGACAAAGATTTTACCTTTCCAAATGACAAATAAAGCTGCATTCATGGGCTGGTATTTGCCTCTGGTGCCATCTGAGCTGTGAGTAACACGAGGGGATTTAAGGCACTGTTCAGAGTCCCCACCTTCACACGAGCTGCCTTTTGTCCCCTCTCCACCGCCCACCCCACCTGCAGCTCCCGGGCACTGCGGTGCTCCCCGGCCCCTGAGCAGCCCCTCACGGGCACAGCAGGGCTCCAGGAGCCGCTTCACGGCTCTTTCCTTCTCAGATCGAGGACACAAGTGTCACCTGCCCCGCAAGCAGCCGCAGCGGCTGTCTGGGACAGCCCGGCTGTCTCGCACTGCAGCCCACCCCGGCAGCCCGAGGGCGATGTCTCACGTCTCCTCTCGTGTCACGTCTGCATCCACGTCCTGTCCCTCCCCCCGGTGGCCTTGGCTGTGTTGGCCAGGCTTGTCCTTTCGTTTGCCAGTGCTTATTGTGCTGCTCCTTGCCCCACTGCCAAGAAGTGAGGGGAGAAACGATCCTTCCGTGGCCTTACGGAAGCTTGCAGGGATTTGCCCGCTGGGTCCCTGTCTGACAGCCGGGGACAGGAGCTGAACATGACTTGTCGCTTTCATCACGTGTCTGTGGGCCCCACCTCCAGGCTGGCAAAGCAAAAACGGATGCTGAGCAGCCAAAATCCATCCCAGGGCTTTAGTGATGGAAAATAAAGAGCAAACGTAGGGATGTGTCTTTCCTTTCCATTCAATCAGAGAACCATTTGGGTTGGAAAAGACTTATGATATTGTCGAGTCCAGGCTATCCTGGCTCCTGTTAACCATCTCGTGGTGCTTCTTCCACAAGGGAAGATTTCCAGAGCCTTCAGCATGGCCAGGAAAGTCCTTCCTGCCCACCTGCCCCAGCAGCTCCTTCTCCAAGCAGGAGCATCCCACCTGACACTGGATGCTCACCCCGCTCCACCTTGATGGTGCCTGGGCAGGAGCTGGGTTTGGGGATCCCTCTCCCACATTCAGGGCTCTGGACCCCAGCCTGCACCCAAGAGGAGCAATTGGTTGATCTCCTGTTTTCAGTCACCAGCCTCAGCTCACTGTGTTCCCCACAGTGCTCCTTCCCACATCCACCTTCCCTGAGAGCTTGACGTGTTTGCTCCCAACCATAGGGGGATTTGATTTGGTGGAGGGAGAGGGAAGAGTTTTTGTAGGTCATTGTACCTCAGATGGAAACCTTCCCTGGGCAGGCATCCAGGAGCATCACCTCCATCCCCAGCCCTGCCCTGAGCCACACAGTGCTGCCATCCAGCAATCCCCTCCAGCATCAGGGATGGAAGTGGGGGTGTCACTGGGGGCTAACACATCCCAGCAGCGTGGACATCCACCTCTGGCACAGTGATGGGGAGTGGAATTGACTGCAAGATCTCAGACATTGACACTCGTTAACTTCTGGGAGCACTGTGGGGGCTGGCAGGTACTTCCCTTTCCAGATTAGCTCCTGCCCACCTCCAGCCCGTGATCCTGGAGTCAAGCCAGCCCCTGGGTGCTCCATTACACCCAGCATCAACAGAGCAGTGGCACCAGAGCATCCAGAGAGGTGTTACGGCACTGAGGATTGGCTCCGTGCCCCCCACCTGCTTGGCTCCCCATAACAGGGAGGAGAAGGATGCTCTCTCCCCTATAGAAATTGTGCCCCCAAGCAGCTGGAAGGGCTGAAGCAGAGGCAGCCTGCACTCAGCTGTCCCGAGAACGATGTCAGGCTGGATTTGCACACAGCTCGTGGAGGATCTCCAAAGTGTGACCTCCCTGGACTGCTGGAACATCCATGTTATGAAGCAATGGGCAAAATGCTCATGGACACGGCTGCCTCCTGCATGAATCCTGTACCCCAGAGCTGGCCTGCCACATGTGGGCACTCACACAAGAGGAGGAGTGCTGAGGGGGGAGTGGATCTCACAGCCATTTACAGTGTCCAAACCCATGAATTTCCCTGGCCAGGTCCCCCTGGATGGCTGGGAGCTGGGGCTCCCTTCTGAGCCCACCTCATGGCACCAGCAGGCTGTGGTGGGGCTCAGAGCTGCAGCTCCCAAATAACAAGGAAGTTTAAAGGGAGGAGAAGGAGGCAGAAGCAGAGCAGGACACTGGTTTGCAGCAGAAGATCCCTGCTCCAGGCCAGCATGGGGCTGTTTCTAGCCCTGTTCCTGGCTCTGGGAGCAGAGCCACGACCTCTGGGAAGGGGGCAGGTGCTCTGTACCCTCACCCACTGGAAGCTTTGCTGGCAAAAGGCTTTTTCCTCAAAACCTCTGTCTTGACTTTTGTTCCTGTGGGTTTGGGATCCCTCTCCCTGCTGTGACAGCAGCTCCAGGCTCCTCTCCCTGCCCCATCTCAGCCTTGTCGAGGAGGAGCAGCTGCAGATTAACCTCGTTAAAAGCCTCTCCTCCTGTTGTTGCAGCTCTGCTCCTCTGGAGCCAGGTGATGGTGGCGGGACACCCCTGAAAGGGCAACCGCTGCAGCTGTGGAGAGGCAGATGCTCGGTGCAGCCAGTGCATCCCGCCAGGAAAGAACCTCCCAACGCTGCTGCTGCTGCAGGAGACGGAGCATCCGCACCCTGAGGAGGCTCCTTCACCTGCCCTCCCTCAGACCACACTGGAGATCAGCTTGGGAATTGGAGGAATCACCCCACTTCTCACAGTTTTACCCCCTTTCATCCCCTACCCAAGCACCCTGGATTCAGCTCAGGCTGCAGGAGTCAGATCCAAGCCTGCTGGCCCCATGGGTTGGGAGCCAGGCACACGAGAAGAGGAAGAAAGCAAGAGAAGAAGGTGCTGGAATATCATAAGAGGACAATGTGATTTCATTATCCTGACCTAGAGGTGCCTCCTTTTAAGAAAAAAGCATCAAATTAAGGTCTTTTAAACAACAGCAGAGAGGAGACACAGCAAGTGAGCGCCTCTTCCCGCCTTCACAACATCTGTCTCACATCGTCCTGCTAATTTCAAGTTACTCCAAACTCCTTTAATTCTCTGCCAGGGCTTTCAAAATATTTTTTTTTAAACCACAGGCTAGCCAGCTCCACAGCCTTGAACTGAACATGCAAGGAAGCAATGAGAGCAGGAATTTTAAAAAAGAAAGGTCAGGCTGTGTTCACAAGGCACACAAGCTGCTGCCCAGCAGGGAGGAGGCAGGGACAGGCCCCCTGGTGATGTGCTGGTCCAGCCTGCCCAGACCCTGGGGACCCAGGAGATACGAGCCCACAGGAGTCAGTGCAGAGCAGCCAACCTCCTCTGCTTTCCTTGCAAAGCACCTGCTGGGCACGAGGCAGGGAAGCAGTGCTGGTGTGACACAGCTCTGTGTCAGGGATGCTCCAGCCCTGCCTAGGCTGGCTCAGCCAGACCATCCAGGCCTTCCTCCTCCCCAGCAACCCCAGCATCCATCTGGGTCTCCCAGCGACCCACTCTGCACCCACTCACACATAAGCAGTCCCAGCTGGTCCCAGGCATGTCTCAGCAGGAGGTTTTAATCTCCTAATTGGCACATCCCAGTGGAAAAGCATTTAGGAAGATCCTGGTGCTCTCGGGAGGTCCTTCTCCCATGGAAGTGCTTGTGCTGGTGCCTGTCCTGGCAGTGCTGGTGTGTCTTGTGCCCAGCAGCTTGGGCTGGCTCACCTGTGCCAGTGGGACTGGTCCAGGGGGGAAGCAGGACATGTGAGGGACTGCCATGAGGGCTTTGAGGGGCAGCACAATGCACAGCAGGGACAAAGGAACTCTGGCTTTATCCACAGGTAGCACAAAACTGCAGCAATGCCGAGGACAGTGGCGAGGGGACAGGGACAGAGATCAAGTGGAGTTTGGATCCAAATGCTCTCCAGGTTTCCTGGTCCATCATGGTGGCTGAGAAGCCAGAAATAAAACAGGAATAGGATCAAATTTCTGCAGCAAGTGCACCTGCAGAAGCATTCCCAAAGTCCCTCTCATCTGCTTGGGAGCAGAAGCAAAGATTAAAAGACACGGAATGCAGAGCTGCTGTGAATCCGTGTCCTGGAGCAGTTACCCTGGTTTGTGCCTGTGGAAGGTCTGCCTGGAGAGGCAAGACTGTGCTTTCTGTGTCTGGGCAGGAATGGATCGAATAGAAGCACAACCAGAAAGGCTGGGCTGGAACAACCAGCTCTCTGCAGAGCCCCCTTCTCATCCTGCATGTCATGCTCTGAACACGGAGCCCTCAGGAGAGTCCCCCAGCAGCAGCAGCAGCTCAAGGCCCTGCAGGCAGGGAATTTCCTCCCTTCCCAACCCCATCCCCGCCTGAAGCTGGGATTGGGGGTTTAAATAAATATGCGCCTATGTAAATAAATAGGAGTGTGGAGTTGAGAGGCAGGTTAATGGCTGGGGAAGCCGGGCTTGACCTCGGTGACATTTCAAATTAGTTCTGCTGTGCTGGGCCGGGCCTTTGAAGGGATTTGTGCTCGGGCTGGATGTGGAGAGAAATGTTAAAATTCATCATGTGAAGAGGCTCTTTGGAGCTTCCTTCCTCCTGGGGAGAGACCTCTGCCTCCTCTTGCACCCTGGAATGAGTGTCCGAGCCCAGGAGATGCTGGGGCAGGTGGGCAGAGCACCCTGGGCTCTCACCCTGCTCTCAGCCTGGGGTGCCCCCGGGGATGTGGGTGATCTCTCAGGTGCTGGGGCAGGTGTGTGCTGTACCCACACCTGCAGGCTGTGTCGGGACGCATGTCTGTGTGTGCAATATCCACATGTACCTGAGCACACAGAGATAAAATTCACTAGAAGTGGGCAGAGAATGTATTATTAGTGCTCAATACATGCACTGAAAGGCAAGTAGATGGCAGCAGGGAATACATTGCAGGAACAAAAAGGGGTCATCTGCATGGGTCTGGCTCGCCCCTGTCGTGACTGTGTGTTATGATACAGGTTTTAATTCTCTCAACTCTTGCTGTCCCTCCTGCAGGGCCACAGCTCTGATTCCAGGGCAGCCCTCAACCCTCATGTGTGAGGTGTGTTAATTCCTCACTGAACTGATACAATAATTTTTAATGTGGAAAGAATCCCAGTTTCCTGCTCCTCCTGGGGACTGGCTGAAGTGTTCCTGTGGAAATCGAGCCTCGGGCAGGCTGTGTGCAGGGATTGTCAGCCCAGCTGGGTGCTGGCGGTGCCAGGGCCATGGACCCCAGCAGGGGATGCTCCCTGTACCTGGCCATGGCTGCTGGCTCTGCCTGGGACAGCTGGGCACGGCCCCTCAGAGCTGGCCCTGACAGGTACCTGCCACACTACGAGGAGGGGCGATGGCTGTGGGGCCAGGTGGCATCACTGAGGGGTGGTGACTGTGGGATCCCCAAGATTGCCCTGCAAGCACCAGCCCCAGGCAAACAAACCTATTTCTAACAGCCCCAGGCCACCCAGTGCTGGATCCTGATCCCCTTCCAGCCCTTCCCATCCTCCAGCCTTGGTGAATTTGTTTTCCATCCTCATCAAGAGGCTCTTGCCAGGACCTGGGGAAAGGAGGAGCAATGGAAAGCTTTGGTTCTCCAGCACCATCCTGACCTGTAGTCTGCCCTACAGCAGCGACTGTTCTGGCAGCATTGCACAGGGGTGGGGTCCTCTCCCTGCCACTGCCTGTCCCAGCCTGCGGCTGCTGGGGCTCCTGGGGATGTATGGCAGCAGTTTCCAGTCAGTGGCTCTGCAGGGCACAGGACCCACGGCCCAGGGACGGCTTTGGCCCTCCCTCTTGGCTCTCAGTGCCACAAAGGATGGAGGAGCCGGTCCATTCCACCTGCAAGGATCACTCGAGGGCATTGCCCCCGCTCTGGGCAGGATCTGCATCACCTGCTGCCAATGCTTGTCCCTGCACCGGGGGCAGTGGTGACACACTGTGACAGAGGGTGGAAGGGAGAGACAAAGCTCTTTGCTCCCTTCCATGGGAGGAAAACTCTATTTTGAGTGGCTGTGTAGGAAGATGCTGCGGGAGCTGGGGGTGTGTGGGGGATTGGGCTCCCAAAGATTTCAGACGGGGAAGATGCATTTGGATCAGTTTGGCTGTGGAGTGACTCAGCTCCTGACAGCCCTGCGAGACCTTTGCACTCCGCCTAAACAGGGATTATTTCATCCTCTCAGAATGGCTTAAGCACTAATAAAAAGCATTAAAAATTAATTTTCCATGCTGTCTGTTGGTGTTTCTCCCAGCCCTGGATCGCACTCAACAAGCAGAACTGATAAGCAAACCCAGACCGTGTTCTCTGTGCTGATGCCCCCGCGCAGACGCCCCCCCTGCACACCATGAGGCGTGAACCTGCAATTATTAACATTCCTTCTTTTTCCTTTCCTTTAAAAAATTTAAAAAAAGGAAGATGTTGCTGGCAGCTTGGAGATTTGCTACGGGTGTCAGGCCTGCTCTTCTCTCTCCTTGTGTCAAATCCCATATGCAAAGGAGATTTGTACACACTCACAAGGCATAGCTGTATGTGACATCCGCTGCCCCCTGACAGGCGCCGTCCCTCTCCCAGGGGCTGGGGGGGAGGATCCTGGAGGGAGAGGGGGGAGAAAACCAGGGAACAGAATCACAGAATGGTTTGGGTTGGAAGTGACCTTACAGACCATCTCATTCCAGCACCTCCATGGGCAGGGACACCTTCCACTGGACCAGGGTCTTCAGAATGTTTTGGGGAATCAGTGGTGGCGGATCAGGCAGGGGCTGTGTCCCAGCTTGGCCTGTGTGGGATGTCACTGGGGCTCATGGCAACTTCAACCTTTGGGTCAGGAGCTGTCTGTAAAGGACCTTTACATCCCTTCTGCTGGCTGATGAGGTCAGGAGACACTTGAGCTTTGTTGCTTAAGAGTGAAAATGTGGGACATGCACATGGGCGTTGAGCAGGATCCCTCCCGAAACAGGGATGAACAAGCCCTGGCTGAGCCTGGGGGGCCTGGCCAGCAGATGGGATCCCAGTGTCCATCAGGCCAGGCATGACAGAGGGTTGTTTGGCAGGGGAACCATCAAAACACAGACGGCCATGGGAGGACCCCAAGATGACCCTGGAAACCAGCACCTGACGCTGCCCCACTGCATGGGTACCACCCCAGAGACACCCCTGAGCTGGGCACTGGGGCAGAGCCTGCCCTTGGTGCCAGTGGGACTCCCATCCCTGCAGAGACTGGGACACCAGTCCGGGAAAGGCACTGGTGCCCCATTCCCAGTCAGCGCTGCCGCTGCCCCTGCCTTCCTTGCCTTGGATCCACCCAATTACAGCTAATTAGCTTTTCTGCCATAAAACCCTAAGGAGACAATGGAGAAAAGCCTCCTGCCTTTGACAGTAATGAAGTTAAATAGATATTTATTTATCCTTTTATTAGACAAACCAATTATAATTTTAC
Source organism: Coloeus monedula (assembly GCF_965178545.1). Taxonomy (NCBI): domain Eukaryota; kingdom Metazoa; phylum Chordata; class Aves; order Passeriformes; family Corvidae; genus Coloeus; species Coloeus monedula. Next base: position 19,591,440 of record NC_138792.1, on the reverse strand, counting down.
GCTTGAAATAGCTAATTTTTAAAAGCGATGTCGAAGCATATGTATATACTGGAGTAATATATGGCCAGCCCTGGCCTGTAACAATCCTGCCTCATTACCAGCACGGCTGACGTGGTATTTAAATATCCTCTAATGCACCCATTCATAAAATGATAATTAAAAATACGCTGAAATGCAGCTATTAGGACAGAGATCCTGGTTATTTATAGGCTCTGGTTTTAGTTTTGAATGATAAAATCCCGAGTAATTGCTTGGACTGGTGAAGTGTTGCTTCCCTGGCACCCTGACCTGCTGTGGCTGGGAAAGCAGAGGCTGCTGATTCCCAGCGAGCTGTCTGTCTGTCTGGGTTCATGGGATGAACAGGCTGAGCCTCCCAGTGCCCTGCAGGAGAGAGGAGCCCAGAACATCACCAGGGCACAGGGAGAAGGCTCTGAGTCTTCCTCCTGCTGAGGGATGAGCCGTGTCCATCCGGCATCTCCAGAACTGGTGTCAGACAATGGGATGGGCAGAAAAGCTGCTGCTGATTGCAAAGCAAACACTGGGAGAGAGAGTCCCAGAGAAAAACACCTGGGAATGAGGGTTCCAGAGAAAACACTGGGAATGAGGGTCCCAAAGCAAACACCTGGGAATGAGGGCCTGGAAACAGGCTCTGGTTTCCCCACCTCTCCCTGCCATCTGGACATGGAGTCGGGTGGCTGGAGACCACCTGACTGTTCAGCCAAACACCAGAGACCAGAGA